>NC_135886.1:66342230-67572903 GCF_964194155.1 Cetorhinus maximus
CCTTGACCTCTCTGTCTCAATTTCTGGTGATAGACTGTCCACCAATATTCATTACAAGCCTACCGACTCCAACAGCTACCTTGACTATAGCTCCTCACACCCCGCTTCCTGTAAGGACTCCATCCCATTCTCTCAGTTCCTTCACCTCCGTCGCATCTGTTCTGATGATGCCACTTTCAAAAACAGTTCCTCTGACATGTCTTCCTCCTTCCTTAACCGAGGTTTTCCACCCACGGTGGTTGACGGGGCCCTCAACCGCATCCGGCCCATCTCCCGCGCATCCGCCCTCACGCCTTCCTCTCCCTCACAGAAACATGATAGGGTCCCCCTTGTCCTCACTTATCACCCCACCAACCTCCACATTCAAAGGATCATCCTCCATCATTTCCGCCAACTCCAGCATGATGCCACCACCAAACACATCTTCCCTTCACCCTTCCTGGCGGCATTCCGCAGGGATCATTCCCTCCAGGACATCCCCTACACCTCAACCCCCTCCCACAGCACCTTCCCATGCAACCTGCCCCTTTACTTCCCCTCTCCTCACCGTCCAAGAGCCCAAACACTCCTTCCAAGTGAAGCAGCATTTCACTTGCACTTCCCTCAATTTAGTCTACTGCATTCGTTGCTCCCAATGCGGTTTCCTCTACATTGGAGAGACCAAACGCAGACTGGGTGACCGCTTTATGGAACACCTTCGGTCTGTCCGCAAGCATGACCCAGACCTCCCTGTCGCTTACCATTTCAACACTCCACCCTGCTCTCATGCACACATGTCTGTCCTTGGCCTGCTGCAATGTTCCACTGAAGCTCAACGCAAACTGGAGGAACAGCACCTCATCTTCCGACTAGCCACTTTACAACCTTCCAGACTGAATATTGAGTTCAATAACTTTAGATCATGAACTCTCTCCTCCATCCCCACCCCCTTTCCGATCCCCCTTTTTTCCAATAATTTATATAGATTTTTCTTTTCCCACCTATTCCATTATTTTTAAATGTATTTCCATTCATTGTTTTAGCCTATTTCGATCCCTTCCCCCCACCCCACCCCCACTAGGGCTATCTGTACCTTGCTCATCCAGCTTTCTATCCTTAATGTCACCTATTAGCACATTTCTTAGCTAATATCACCACCGTCAACACCTCTTTTGTCCTTTTGTCTATGATGTCTTTTGGCAATCTCCAACTATCACTGGCCCTCTATCCAGCTCTACTTGTCCCACCCCCCCTTAAACCAGCTTATATTTCACCTCTCTTCTATTTTTCCTTAGTTCTGTTGAAGAGTCATACGGACTCGAAACGTTAACTGTGTTCCTCTCCGCAGATGCTGTCAGACCTGCTGAGTTTTCCAAGGTATTTTTATTTTTGTTTTTCTTTTGGATTTCCAGCATCCGCAGTTTTTTGCTTTTATCTTATCTTTCCAAAATTTGCTCATCGGCCCCTTTAGTGAGAAAAAAATTGAAATGTGGCCCCTCACGCAAAAAGATTGGACAAGCCTGTTCAATGAAACCCCACGAGCAACATCCTAGGGGTTACCACTAACAAGAAACTAAATTGGACTATCCATATAAATACCGCGGCTACAAGAGCAGGTCAGAGACTGGGAATTCTGCGGCCAATAACTCGCCTCCTGATACCCAAAAGCCTGTCCACAGGGTACAAGTCAGGAATGTGATGGAATTCTGTCCACTTGCCTGGATAAGTGCAACTGAACAAAGCAGCTTGTTTGAATGTTACCTCATCCGCCACCTTCACTCCCTCCATCACCAACGCACAGTGGCAGCTATGTACCATCTACAACATGCACTGCAGCAACTTGTCAAGCCTCCTTCAACAGCATCTTGAAAACCCGCACCCTCTAACACCTAGAAGGACAAGGGCAGCAGATGCATGGGAATACCACCACCTGCAAACTTCCCTTCCAAGCCATACACCATCCTGACTTGGAACTTCACCTTCACTGTCGCTGAATCAAAATCTACACCTACACCACATGGACTGCAGCAGTTCAAGGCAATGGCTCATCATCACCTTCTCATGGGCAATTACAGATTGGCAACAAATGCTGGCCTTGCCAGCGACACCCATATCCCATGAAAGGATGAATGAAAACGTCACAAAATACTATTATGCAGTTTAATGAGAAATCATCCTTTTCTATCCACTGATAAAGCTTATTTTGTTTCATTTGGAATTTTCTTTTAATGAAAAAGATAATGGCTTCTTGGCATTAGCCCAATTAAAGGCAAGATAAAGAAGACTTCATTGTGGACCTACCTGAAGCATGCAACTTAATCCAAACACAACTGGGCGATGCTGCGGACAAATATAAAAATCCAAGAACGGAGATTGAGGCTGGTTAGCCCCATTGGTGGGTGGTGTTGGAGTTGGAGGCAAGGCATTTCCAGTAGGTGCTGTCATCACATGGGACTGGTGTCCTCCTGTTACTGCATTGCTACCACTATCCCCAAGCAGCATGGAGAGACGTCGGGTACAGAAGTAAGCCAAGCGTCTCGACAGGTATGCAGATTGCACAAACTCTCCAGAGTACTACACAAGGGCAGAAAATCAAGGAAGTTACAAAGTCACAAACCATACTGGATGTTAACATCCCAGTTACTAGGTCTACACAGAAGAACATATAGTGACATAATACAATAGAGCCACACTAACATTTGTACACTGATAAACACAACGGTATTAATAACATTGTCACTGGGATTTCAGTCTAATGTTGGGTACTTAAAATTTTCATGCTGCAATTGTTGAATTATGGAATACCCAATCATATAATTATAGATTTTATCTTCCGCCTAGAGCTGCATAATCCTGGCGGTTAAGCTACTTGAGGTGGCAAACTAGGAGTATCACACAAGAAATATACTGATACAACGTTAAAACACATTGGGTTAAATATCAATTCCCTGTATTGTAATGGTAGCTATAAATTGAATAAGCCTTGTGATAGCATGCTAATAATCCTTGCACAGAAATAAAAGCTTGACATTTCAGCTACCAATTTAAGTTATTTGAATTTCTTTTAATAAATAATAGGTTCTAACAGCCAAGTGCTGCAGATGCACACAGGAATTTACCCACCTGTAACATTAGTGGGAGCAACAATTTAAGAAGTTCATCCTCCCCTGGCCGGATCTTCTCAAAGCATTCAAGGACCCAGGTCAGGAATTCGTGTCTGTCCAGCATTCCATCCTGCAGCCAAAGCGAGAAAATCAGAGATATACAAATTAATCTTTTCCGCTTCATATTTATATCCAGGTCAGCTTGCTTCACTTAACAGAACTGGTGTTAAAGACAAAAGGTTGTGAAATTAAGGCCCTCCTCCAGTACTAGAGCATATGATCTAACTTCTTTTTAAAAGAAAATTGGGACTGTGGGCACTGCTAAAACAGCTGCATTCACTGCGAATCCCTACCTTCCCAAAATGATTGAGTGGCTTGATAGCCCCTTTAAAAAGGCATTAAGAATCATCCACACATTGTGGGCTAGAGTTACATATAAGCCAGACCAGGTGGTGATGGCCGGTTCCTTACCCTCCAGAACACTAGTGAACAAGTTCACTTTTTATGGGCAGAATTTTCCCCCCATCAGGGGCGGAAGTTTAGGAGCAGGCCAATTAAGGCCCGCTATGCGCTCCCTGTGCGGGCAGGGGTGACTCCCTGAGCCAAGAGTGCGCTCTTTCGCCCATGCGCATGAAAGGGCGCACTCATCTCCCTGAGACTAAGTGCTGCCTCACAGAGATCGGCTCCACAATAAAAAAATCTTAAAAATAGAAAAAAAAAATTTCCCTGACATGTCCCCTCATGTGACACTGTCACATGAGTTGGGACATGTCCATCACTTTCGAAGACACTTTTATTACATTTTCAAAAACCTACATGAAACCTCATCCTACCCGTGAATGAGGTTTCATGCTTTTTCTAATGCCCGCCAGGGCTCCTGGCCTGCCCGCCAACCCGAAGGTTGGATGGGCAGGTCCACTAATTACGTTAATGACTTTGTCAATGGCCTCAATTGGCCATTGAAATGTCGGCCGGCGCACAGCTGATTCTGCAGAGCCCCCGCCTACCTGAAAATTGAAATGAGGTGGGGTGACGTCGGGAGTTCTGCCTGACGTCATCCTGCATCATTTTATATGTCGACGAGTGGGCCTCGCCCCCCGTTCGCCGACCGGGAAATCCTGGCCTATGTTAATATCGTAATTTTCATTGTCATTTTTGTCCTGGCACTAACCCCTAAAATACCAGATTTATTGAATTCAATTACACAGCTTGCCATGGTAGGATTTGAACTCCATGACCTTTGAGATGGAAGGCAGTCTTTCATTATATTATATAAACAAACATAAATCTTCTTGCCATAACTTTTACACCATTCTCATTTCCAACTACTACTGCTGTCCTGCTAAATAAAAAAATAAAACTTACAAAGTTCTCTCACTGACTTTACTTATACATATACAATGTTCACATATTACCTGAAACATGTAAAGAGCCAGTTTTTCATTATATTCCCACTGTTTCATGGCCTGCTCTACTTCAGGGACCGTGGGCTGTACTGGTGTCCCACAATTCTGCGTAGACATCAGTCGATAAGACTCAGCAATTTTCTGTAGCTGTTCCCAAAGGTACTTTGTGATGATTTGAGTCCACTCTACAGGAGGAAATTAATCACCCTGAAGATCAGTGCTGCAAGATTCTTATCTTGGCATTTCTTAGGTCTATTAAGCTCAGGAATAGAATTGCACCCAAAAGATGCAGAATATTCATCAATCCATGCACTGCACCTTGAAATGACAACATAGATAGCTGAGTAGAGACCTGACAAGAGGAAGAAGGCAAACTCAAAGTCAGAGTTCCCCCAGTCTAGTCCGTTTCCCAATTGAAGTTTTCATAACATTGGCAAAGGAATGTAACTTTTTTTTGGTCCCAAAAAGAACTTTAAAAAAGTACACCAATTGTAATTGTAAAATTGTCAACACACGCTCCAGGGTTTCAGCTGTGGAGCTGGAAGCAGGTCTGTTGCAAAATAACTCATGCTATCTGTTACATAACTGATCATGACATTAAAACTTACATCAGAAATTATTGGAATGACAAGAATAGGCATGAAAACCTAACAAGAAGCTTAAAATATAGCCTATCACCATTGAACTACCTATGAATTTTACATGTATATATTCAAACATACATACAGATGTTTTTAAAGAGAGAGACAAAATGTACCAATAATAATGCAATAAATTGTACTCTGCACATTTGACAACTGCTAAACAAATACTTTTTTTCTTTTAATTTCTTGATGCTTCAAAACTTTCTCAGATGAAGAAATCTCAACTGGAGTAAAGCATTGCACTCCCATGTTTCAGTTCAATTAAAACATTTAAACTCAGCTACCCATTTATACCTAACTGTGAAGCATTCCTTTGTTTAAAAGCTCCATAGCTTACTGTAAGCATTATCATCTTTATATTCAAAGATGCTGGATTTCTGAAGGACAGTTTTAAAGGTAAATTTGGCTTTCCCTATCAGGAAGAATTCGATCCTTTCCCATTTACAGCAACCATACCAGGCAGCATGCCACGTGCCTGCCTTTACAGCTCAACGGAGGAGGAAAAAGTAAAGCTTTTCTTAAAAAGAAAGCAGAGTATAGCAATCTTAACATGCAATGTTTAGAACATCATGGTTTGCCCCAGTCCTCAGTCAAGCTTTGAGCCACTCAAGCAGCTATTTGCATGGTGGAAGACTCAACATTAAGGATTCCACAAGTACAGGACAATGGCAGTACCATAGATCATGGCGTACAAATCAACCCAGCATACTTTTGGCACCATGGTCGACATCCACTTTTCAGCTATGAAATGCTTAACTTGTACTGGTAGTTGGCCTCAATTTTTCACCCCAGGAATGCATGTTTCTTTTTTACCTTATACTGTAAGTTGGCATATGCGATTGAGGAGGCACATTGTTGCGAAAAAAATGTACGGGAGTTTAAGACACACTCACATAGAGCAGACTGTGCATGGCATGGCAAATAAAGAACAAAAACGAGTCTTCCAGCCACTGGGAATGAATAAAGTACGAAGCTGTTAACTAACTCGTCAAATATTGTTCTGCAAGAAAATTTGGTGTTAGTGGAAAGCTGGTGCAAGGATGGAAGGAATCAGCCCTGAAGATGCCCACGGCTAAATGAGCCATCAGAAAAGGGACCTGCCATTGATCTGATCTTAAGAATGTATTGGAATGTGTCCTCAAAAATCGTCGAAATGGTTACATCATCACCAGAAATGCAACATGTATACGCACATTTAAGTGGGTCAAATCAAACCCTAAGTCCAGCAAAAATTTCAGACTAGCAACTAATTGGTGTAGCAGCTTTATGAAACAAAGCAATCCAGTGCTGTGGCAGAAGACCAAGATTGCTCAGAGACCACCAAAAGACCTTGATGCCAAAATTACCAACTTCTATCAATTCATCAGACAGTGACAAAAACACGAGTACCCATTCAGTCACACTGACAACATGGATGAAACACCCATGAGCTTTGATATGCCCAGCACCTAGTGGAGTAGAAAAATTCGAAAACGGTTCTAGTGAAGAGGATTAGACATGAAGAGACAAGATTCAGTGGTACTAGCCTACATGGCCAATGAAACAAAATTAAAGCCTATGGTCATTTTCAAAGGTAAAGCCATGTCAAACGTCAAGGAGTCTTTTGTGCATATCTATGACAATGTTTGAATGGACAAGGATGGATTGAAGTTATGGATTGATAACATGTAGAATAGGTGTCCTGTCGGCCTATGTAAAAAATGCAGCTTATTTGTGTGGGACGTGTTCAGATCCCATATAACCAATGAGATCAAGAGGCGCCTGCGAAGAAATAACACCCACATTGCAATTATACCTGGGGGCCTAACATCTGTAGCTCAACCTTCGGATACATGCCTTTCAAGCCTTTCAAGGATCATGTTCACACCGAATGGAATAGGTGGATCATTGACAGAGAAAAAGCCTTCACAAAGAATGGAAATATGCTGCCCCAGTTGATGTTTTGTGTGGTTTCATTATCAAATCATGGGATGCTATTCATGTACCAAGTGTCATCAGATCATTCAAAAATGAGGAATATCCAATTCCGTGAATGGAGAGGAAGATGATTTGTTGTTGCGGGATGATTCTGAAAGTGAAAGCACCACATCTGATCCAGGATGGGATCCTTCTGATGATGCCATAGCCAAAGTCAGAATGAATTCAATGAACGCTTTACGGCAGATACTAAAGACAATGAATTTGACAGCCTAAAACGCTTTGATTGTGGTTGAAGGTATCTTTGTACAATGAATTCATTCAATAAACCATGCCACATTCATTTAATATGAATCACCAGTATTATGTTTTATTGTTCACATTTCAAAATGACAACCACCCACACCAGCGGTTCACATTTTATACTCAGCATATATCGATCCCCGTTTCTGGAAGAATTTCTGGAAGCTTCAAAGGCTGGCTTATACACCGTGATCTATGGTAACTTTTTTTTGACTTGGATTGGGGAATTTCATAATCAAAATAGCTTCCTCCAAAGGTATTTGAACTATACGGATCAGAAAGGTCAAATGGGTGGTACAGTTGACCTGGAAAGTAAACGCATAATTACAAGTGAAGAGTGCATCAACACTCATTGTGAATAATGGCTGCTCAAGCAAGGTACCAAAGGAGAAAATATCTCAGAAAGATGAAGATGCCTTCAAGAGAGGAGTGGAGGAAATAAATCACCGTGAAAAAAATTAACTTACCCTTGAACTGCTAATATACAGATTAATGGAGTGCAGGTCGCATCTCCACCATGCTGAGCTTCTAATATGAAATTAAATCAATTTTTCTTCAAAAGCTCTTACCGACAAAACTATATTCAGGGTACGAAAGGCAGAATCCAACCTATCAAACATGTTTATCCATACTGCAAACCTACAAAACACTTTTTTTGTTAACCCTACCTATACATGGGTCTATGACGTGGCGTTTCTTCATCTTTGTTTCAGTGATAGCAGCATAATAGGCACATGTCATTTTTATCAGCCAAGCAGCTCTCATTACTGGCACTGAGTATTTGGCTAGGTATCCAAACACTTCTTCCTTTTTACTAAATATCGGCACCTGAAGAATGTAAAAAACAGATGAAGTTAGGTAAATCTTTAATTCATGAGATTTCTTTCAGCATAAGCTCTCAAACAAACTGAAATATGACCATATGAAAAAATGAGTGGCAGGTTAGAGATGGGGTGGTGGTTTTCAGAGAGAAAAAGTCCAGGAAGGGATATTTTGAGGAGGGGGTGACAGGGTGGGTTTGAAAGGAAGGGGGAGAAATTCAGCATGAGGCCCCAAGATGCATTGCTGGGTGGTCAGAATGTTAGTCTGAACATGGTAGAGAAATTAGAGAGTAAGTTACATGGACAAGATAGCTCAAAGAGGTCAAGGGTGGATATAGGGAAAACAATTTGAAAATGCCATAGGTTCAGGACTAGACTCCACCTTGGGAGAGGTTTGGCTGGTGGACAAGGGAAAGAGGTATGCAGCAACTGAATAGTTGATCTCAACCTTAGGAGTCCATGATCTCCTCGTATTTGTTGTTGGAGGTGCAGGAGACAGGGATGTAATGCGATGGTTTGTAGTGGAGAAAAGGACCTGGAAGTTATAAAAGCAAAATACTATGGATGCAGATCTGAAATAAAAACAGAAAGTGCTGAAAAAATCCAACAAGTGGGGCAGCATCTGTGGAGAGAGGAACAGAGTTAACATTTCAAGTCCAATATGATTCTTTTTCGGAACTGAAGACAGTTGGGAGTTACATTTGCTTTCCAGGATCATTCGGGAATGAGATGTGGATTTGGTAGAAGAGAACATGGACCAAATGCATGATATGACGCAACCAGAAGTGGCGATGAATGACCCGCCAGATATGTTCAGTATGCCCCCCTTGGACTTGAAGAAGTGAATATGGGGTTATGCTAATGGATTTACCAGGATCAGAAAGTAAGGATTTTACTGGAGAGAACAGCATTAAAGATGGAGGTGAAAGAGCGCATAAGCAGCTCAGCAGCAACAGAAATATCATAGTGAACGGAGGGCAAAAGCTAGAAAGTTAAGTGAAAATGCAATTGTTAAAGAGGCTGGGGATGGGCGGGGGTATGGTGGAGTGAGATTTTCCCAGCAGTGCAAGCAGAAGGAAGTAGGGTGGAGCTGGGGTAGGAAATGTGGGTGACAGGGGCCACTTTAGAACAGATGAAAGGTCATCGACCTGAAACCTTAACTCTATTTCTCTCTCCACACATGCTGCAAGACCTGCTGAACATTTCCAGCTCCTTTTGTTTTTATTTAACTTAGGAACAGAAGTAGGTCATTCAGACCCTTAAGCTTGTTCCTCCATTTAATTAGATCATGGCTACATTATAATTCAATTATATTTATCCATCTTCACTCCATGTCTCTTGATACCTTACCCAATAAAAAAAACTGCGATTTCAATTTAGAAAATTTTAACTGACCCAGTATCAACTAGTCTTTTGGGGGATAGGTAGGGATATGGGACTAGCTGAGTTGCTCTTGCATGGAATTGATGGACTGAATGGCCTCTTGCTGTCATGTAACCATAATATGATTCTATATTTCCACTGAACAGAGAGAAAGTGAGATGATTAAATGCTTGGATGAGAAGGTGCTAGAAGAGATCAGTTAGATCAAGGTATCACTGGTAATAAGGACCACAATGCCACAGTGGCAGTTTGAGTGGTGCAAGTGGTAGAAAGTACAGATAGAGAGACTCCAGTAATAGAAAAAATGTCACCACTGCGAGCCAACTTCACTTAAAACATGAGGTCACTGGAATGGTCCATAATAAGGTCATGGAGAGCAAGGGTATTAGCAGAGAGGCGCAGTGATTGTTGATCCACTGGCAGAGACCTAAGGATCTGTGGTGGATGGAGTGAGCGGGACAAGAAGGAAGACTGGCAAGGTTATCTGAGGTGGAAAGTTGGCAAGAAGAGAGGATGAGTCATTTGGGGTTGCTGCTCATAAGGAGGTGGTGACGGATGCCTTAACAGACCCTTCAGGAAACACAAAGGGCCAAAGAGCACAGCTATAGGTTAGCCAATGGGAATTCAAGCCTGGAAATGCAGGAGGAGAGTAGGATGCCAAAAGAATAGTGATAATCGTAAATGGGATTAGAGGAGGCAAAGTACGCAAAAGGGAATAAAAGAAAGATGGCATGACAGAGCAACAGGAGAGAAGGCCCAAGAGAGGTTGGAGAACAAAGCTGTAGGAGGGGGCAGGGGTTTAAAAGTAATGGTCCATAGGGGCAGTCAAAACATGCATACAAATCGGCACAAAGGAAATCTGAATTAAACAGCAAAGTTTAGAGTAATTTGGGAAGTAGAGTTAGTTGGGGCCTAGCAGTTATTCTGTAGTAGAGGAAAAAGTTTAGCAATTTGTAGACCGGAAGTGTTCATGGACATTAAGATTTATAATATATCATTGACTGACTGGCAGATTACCATGGAACTGCTCATGGCAAGTCAGGGAATATGCTGTTTTATAACAGTATCAACAAAATATGATGGGTATTTTAATTACAGGAACTATGGCTACCAATTTACCAGGTTTTGAGCGATAGGCTGGGAGGCGAGAGGGCTGGCAAAATGGCTCAGGTGCTGGGAATGTGCCTGACATCTTCTTGATGCCATTTCATTTTGCTAGCAACAGGAAGATTGGCAGATGTGCCACCTGCGTAGACCAATTAAGGGTTACTTCCAGCCTCTGCAGACACTTTGCCCACATCGGGGGAGCCTGCCAGTGTGTGAAAAGCCCACCAGTGAAACTTGGCAGCCTCCCAGTGGGCTCAGGGAGGCAGGCATCCTCGTATTTGGGCACTCCATAGCCAAAGAAGGGGCTCCTGGCAGCAATGGCTGTCCCTACAGAAACAGCACTGCCTGTTCCTAACGCCACCCACCACGCCTTCCTGCCCCGCAACCCCCAAACCCACACCCCATCCCAAAATGCAGAGTCCCACCTGCTTGGTCCCAGTGTCTCCCAACCTCACTCACCACTTTTTGAGGGTGCCTCAGCCACTAAGGGGCTTTCTCCTCACAGTTGCTATGTTCACCACTAGCAATAGCACTGCTGAGGTCACTGTCCTTAATTGGGATGGCGCTGGGAATATGCCTTCCCTGGTACCTGTGCCGGCCAATGCAGGGTGGCCTCCTGCTTTTGGCCCCGACTGTGGGACCAGCCACAATGGCAAAATTCAGCCCTGTGCATGACATTCGTAGGAAATAACTGTGACAACTAAAAAAACTCCTTGCGATATGTGAGAATTTTAATATCCCTCGGGTAGGAAGGAAAGCCCCATTAAGTTTCAATTTTAGTCACGTCATTGTTTACAGAATGCTCTTATGGTATTTTGCAGGTTTTCTCAGCCATCAACCTGTCTACATTGAGTGAAAATGTTGAGTGATATCAGTCACAGGACCTGTTTGGAAGAAAGGAGAGATCTCTTTGGCAGTGTCAGACCAACCATGTGGAAATTCTCTTAACTTTCCCTCCAAGCTTCTGACAAAGTGTTATTTAAATTTTAATACCTATCAGATGTTACTTACCCATAAGCTTGGTTTTCTTTATAGACACATAGTAGAGGAGCTATGATGCTACTGGGTGTGTATGCTAGAGACCACCAAATAGTGGGAATGTTTTCTTTATTCATTCATGGGTTGTGGGCGTCACAGGCTAGGCCAGCATTTACCGGGAAGGTGTTGGTGAGCTGCCTTCTTGAACCGCTGCAGCCCATGTGGTGCAGTTACACCCACAGCGCTGTTAGGGAGGGGGGTAGAGAGGGGGGGGGGGTTCCAGGATTTTGACCCAGTGACAATGAAGGGCCGGCGATACATTTGCAAGTCAGGATGGTGAGCAGCTTGGAGAGGAACTTCCAGGCGGTAATGTTCCATGTGTCTGCTGCCCTTGTACTTCTAGATGGTAGTGATCATGGGTTTGGAAGGTGTTGTCTCAAGAACCTTGGTGAGTTCCTGTAGTGCATCCTGTAGATGGTACACACTGCTGCCACTGTGCGTCAGTGGTGGAGAGAGTGAAAAAAACAGATTAAAAACAAAAAACTGCGGATGCTGGAAATCCAAAACAAAAACAGAAATACCTGGAAAAATTCAGCAGGTTTGGCAGCATCGGCGGAGAAGAGCAAAGTTGACGTTTCGAGTCCTCATGACCCTTCAACAGAACTAAGTAGAAATAGGAAAGGGGTGAAAAAACCAGCTTATATTTCTACTTAGTTCTGTTGAAGGGTCATGAGGACTCGAAACGTCAACTTTGCTCTTCTCCGCCAATGCTGCCAGACCTGCTAAGTTTTTCCAGGTATTTCTGTTTTTGTTGTGGAGAGAGTGAATGCTTGCGGATGGGGTGCCAATTAATCAGGCTGCTTTGTCCTGAATGGTGTCAAGCTTCTTGAGTGTTGTAGGAGTTGCACTCATCCAGGCAATTGGAGAGTACCCTATCACACTCCTGATTTGTGCCTTGTAGATTATGGACAGACTTTGGGGAGTCAGGTGGTGAGTTACTTATTGCAGGATTCCTAGCCTCTGACCTGCTCTTGTAGCTACAGTATTTATATGATTAGTCCAGTTCAGTTTCTGGTCAATGATAACCCCCAGAATATTGATAGTGGGGGATTCAGCGATGATAATGCCATTGAACATCAAGGGGCGCTGATTAGACTCTCCCTTGTTGAAGATGGTCGTTGCCTGGCACCTGTGTGGCACAAATGTTACTTGCCACTTGTCAGCCCCAGCCTTGATATTGTCCAGGTCTAGCTGCATTTGGACACAGACTGCTTCAGTATCTGAGGAGTTGTGAATGGTGCTGAAAATTGTGCAATCAGCAGCGAACATCCCCACTTTTTACCTTATGATGGAAGGAAGGTCGTTGCTGAAGCAGCTGAAGGTGGTTGGGCCGAGGACACTACACGGAGGGACTCCTGTAGAGATGTCCTGGAACTGAGATGATTGACTTCCAACAACCACAACCATCTTCCTTTGTGCTTGGTATGACTCCAACCAGCGGTGAGCCTTCCCCCCTGATTCCCATTGACTCCAGTTTTGTTAGGGCGCCTTGATTCTACACTCGGTCAAATGCTGCCTTGACGTCAAGGGTGGTCACTCTCGCTTCACGTCAGGAGTTCAGCTATGAGGAGAGGTTGGAGAAACTCGGAATGTTCTCACTAGAGCGATGGAGATTGAGGGGTGACTTGATAGAGGTTTACAAAATTATGAGTGGCATGGACAGAGTAGATAGTCAGAAGCTTTTTCCCAGGGTGGAAGAGTCAATCACTAGAGGACATAGATTTAAGGTGAGAGGAGAAAACTTTAGAGGAGATGTGCGGGGCAAGTTTTTTACGCAGAGGGTAGTGAGTGTCTGGAATTCGCTGCCAGAGGAGGTGGTGGAAGCAGGTACGATAGTGGTGTTTAAGAGGCAGCTTGACAAATACATGAATAGGATGGGAATAGAGGGATACGGACCCCGGAAGTGCAAAATGTTTTAGTTTGACAGGCAATATGATCGGCGCAGGCTTGGAGGGCCGAAGGGCCTGTTCCTGTGCTGTACTTTTTTTTGTTCTTTGTCCTTTTGTCCATGTTTGAACCAAGGCTGTAGTGAGGTCAGGAGATGAGTGACAGAAAAACAAGCTTGCAGGCAAATTACAGAATGATGCATGAACTACAGAGTAATGATAATGGGGTAACTTCGATTGTCTTAATACAGGCAGGAATAGTAAGTGTAAAAGGCAAAGTGGAGGAGGAATTCCTAAAATGTGTGTTTTCAGTCCAGTGAGGAAGGGATCAGTATTTGATCTAGTTCTAGAGAATAAAGTGGGACAGGCAGAGCATATTTCAGTGGGAGAGCATTTGAGGAACAGTGATCATAATATCATTAGGTTTAGTTCAGTTATGGAGAAGGACAAAGTACAATCAGGTGTAAAAATACTTAACTGGAGGAAGGCTAACTACAGTGAGTTGAAAATTGACGGGTTGGGATAAAAAATTGGTAGGCAGAACAGTAATTGTACAATGCGAGGCCTTCAAAATGGAGATGACTTGGGTATAGAGTAGACATATCCCCATGAAGTGGAAAGAAAGGACATCCAAAGCTAGAACCCACTGGATAACCAAAGATACACTGGTTAAAATAAGACAGATAAAGAAAGCTTATGAGAATTGCAAGGTTAATATAGTAGAAATCAAGGTAAATATAGAAAACAGGGCGGAGATCTAAAAAAGGGAATAAGAAAGACAAAGAGAAAATGAGAATAGATTAGCAGAAATTATAAAAGGGAACACAAAAGTCTTTTATAAACATATAAGTGGTAAAGGAGTAGTCAAAGCAAGACGGAACCAAAAATGAGACCTTCTTGTAGAGGTAGACAGCGTGGCTGAGTTGCCAAGTGAATAATTTGCATCTGTCTTCAATCGAGAAGATGCTGTCAACATAGCAGTAAAGGAGGAAACAGTAGTTATCGTAGATAGAATAAAAATAGTTAAAGCAGAGGTACTTAAAAGATTGACAGCCCTAAAAATAGTCATCCCGTCCAAGGGGCTTCATTTATGTGGAGAGACTGGAGAAGCTGGGGTGAACAGTCTTAACAGCAGAGAAGATGGAAGAGATTTTGAACACCTCTTATCAATTTTAATGGAGTAACTAAAGAGAAACTGTTTCCAGTGGCAGAAGCATCAGTAACCAGGGCATACAAATTTAAGATGACAGCTAAACAACCAGAGGAGACATGAGGAATTTTTTTTCCCCCACAGCAATTTGTTGTATTCTGGAATGCGCTACATGAAAGGATGGAGGAGGCAGAATCAACAGTAACATTCAAAAGAGCAGTGGATAAATAATTGAAGGGAAAAAATTTACAGTCTGAAGGAGCAGTAGAGTGGATTAATTGCTGGGCAGCTCCACCAAAGAGCAGGCACAAGCAGGGTGGGTTGAATGGCCTCCTTCTGGGCTGTTTCATTCTATGTTTGCTGCATGAACAAGTTCTCTATCCTTTCTGATTTCTGTAACCTTAAATCCTTGCCAACAGCAAACTGTACAAGCTAAGTATGCCTGCTTTATTCCCCAGTTCTAATGCACTCTATGGTCCATAGTACGTCGGCACTCTTCAAAGCAGCTGAATAGGCACTGGCTGATGCTGGGATAAGATTCAACAGGCCATTCTCCTATCTCATTCCAGTGATTAAAAACACTAAGCTTAGTGTGCTCATCAGCATCAAATGTGTCTAAAAATAAAGCTGCTGAATTAAATGCTCTGATTGAGACAGAAGCCTGCAGACACCATTCTATTGTGTGCATGTGCAGGAAAATAGATTGTATAAAGGGAGTTACAAGAAAAAAGTGTCAATGATTGGTTTAGTGTCACAATTACAAAACTGAATTTTATTAGCAGTTAGATAAAGGTACTATAATTTGGCAATATTCCAACTGCTGATCTACCTTACAACACAAAACTGAGCATTAAACTTATACCATTACGGGAGCTGGTAGATGAAAATTTGATTATTATTATGAGACAATTACATCCTTATGAGCTTAGTATAGAAAAACTGTGGATCAAAAGAAACTTACCTTCTTTGCAAGCTGGGTTAATGGTTTGGTTCCAGACAGATCAGTAAACCAGTTATGTATTGAAGGTTGGGAACGAGCTGTGACAAGCCAGAAACTGTCCTTCTGATTAACCTGAGGTTTCCTTTTGCCGGTATCTGGGAATGTATTACACCGCAACTTTTCGGCAATTATACTGCTAAAGTAGGAGCTGATCTGCAACAAAATTCAACAGAGACATGAGTGGATTCAGTAACACAAGCTCTTACTGCAACATTCACTGATTTGCAAATTTGCAACAAAAAGTGGCTATATATGTGAAGGTCTAAATGCAAACATAAAAACTAGTTAAAATGTTTCTATGAATCTAAAATTAGTTTACATTTGAGTCTTTCTGACATTACATTTGAGTCTCCTCCCTCTAATGCTGTATTTTTTTTCGTGACTCTTCTTTCAGCTCCTCCACACTATGAGTCATTCTTCAACCAAAGGGCTCTGCACTATCAACTCCCAGGTAGTTGCCTATAATGTTAAACTTGTGACTAAGTATGGGAGACCTGCCCAACTTGAATCGTCATTCCAAATTTCCCTCCTTCATTGGTGGCTCTATTACAGCTTAGTTGGCTTGGTAGTGCTTTCACCTCTAGGTCAGAAAATTGTAGACCAACACAAGGACTTCAACAAATAATCTACACTGATGCCCAAGCGCAGTATCAAAGGTGCTAAGATGTCAAAACTACTGTAAATCCAAGATTCTGTCTGCCTGGTCAGATTAAGATGAGTGTTAAAAATCTTGGAGAACTATTCCAAAGGAGCAAAGAATTCTACAAGTATCTGGTTGACATCCCATCCTCAACCAACCTCTCCAAAAACAGTTTACTTGGTCATTCATCTCATTCTCATTAAAGAGGCCTTGTGTGCAAATATTGCTACCGTTTGTTGACATAACAGTCACTGCACTTCAAATGTAAGTTATCACGTGAACCAATTCACAATGTTTTTATGTGATAAGTTATATGAAAGCAAGCAATTTACTTAAATCAGTAATTTGCCAAGGGACAAACCACTGAGTCTAACCAACACAACATCACATTGTGCACCTTCGGTACACTTAACCCACTAGAACACCAACTCATCTGCCCTGAACAAATGTCACAAAGTTCCCACAAAAGCTCAGATTTTGCTATGTTTATCAGATTTGACTGCACAATCTTATTGATCACAGTGAATAGCATGGAATTGAACATGTGGCTTATGAAAGCAAAATTGTCCCAAAAAGTATAATGTCAATCTTGAACATTTTGAAAAGGGCGCAAAGAGTGGGAGAGACTTCAGTTTGAAAAGAGCACAGAGAGCAGCAAGGCCTTCAGTTTAACTTCAGGACAGAGAGGTTAAAACAGCGAGACTTTGGGAGAGAGGGGTTAAAACAGCGAGACTCAAGTAGGTGTAAGGGTAAAATACAAGCAAGGGTCCATATTCTATTTAGTTATGGTATGCCTGGGAGCTCAGTCCCGTGATTTGCACATCCTGCGCTATGTGGGAAATCCTAGGCGCTCCTGGCGGTCTGGATGACCACGAGTGCAGGAGGTGTCTCCGACGGGAGCAGCTTGAGCTCCGGGTTTTGGAGCTTGAGCGGCAGCTGGAGGCACTACAATGCATTCATGAGGCTGAGAGGTTTGTGGATAGCACGTTTCAGGACATGGTCAGCCCGCAGCTTAAGGAAGTGCAAGCAGCAAGGGGAGAGTGACCGCCAGACAGAATAAGGGGACCAGGCAGGTAGTGAGGGCATCCCCTGAGTGCATCTCGCTTGCAAACCACTTTTCGGCCTTAGAAAACAGTGAGAGGCCAACCAGAGCCAAGGCCATGGCACTGTGGGTGGTCCAGCTGCTCAGGGGGGAGGAAGAAGTGTGAAAGGGCAATAGTGGTAGGGGATTCATTAGTGAGGGGAGCAGACAGGCGCCTCTGCAACCATAGACATGACTCCATGGTGGTATGTTGCCTCCTGGGTGCCAGAGTCAAGGATGTCACAGAACGACTGCAGGGCATTCTGAAGGGGGAGGGTGAACAGCCAGAGGTTCTAGTCCATGTTGGGACCAATGACATAGGAAGAAAGAGAAATGAGGTTCTGCAAGCAGACTTTATGGGGTTAGGTAGGAAAGTGAAAGTCAGGACTTCAAAAGTAGTAATCTCTGGATTAATCCCAGTGCCACACAGTAGTGAGTAGAGGAACAGAAGGATAGAGCAGATGAATGCATGGCTGGAGAGATGGTGCAGGAGGGAGGGCTTTAGATTCCTCAGGCATTGGGACCGTTTCTGGGGGAGGTGGGACCTGTACAAGTTGAACAGGTTACACCTGAACAGGGACGAGACCAACATCCTCGCGGGGAGGTTTGCTAATGCTGTTGGGGAGGATTTAAACTAAATTGGAAGGGGGATGGGATCCTGAAAAGTAGCTCAGAGGGGAGAGAAGCTGAGATAGAATTAGAAATTAAAACTCTAGTGAATCTGGAGGGCAGAGGAAACATAGGCTAGATAAGAAAGAAGTGAGTTTAGCAAGGCTAAATGGAATATATTTTAGTGCAAGGAGCCTAAGAAATAAGACAGATGAGCTGAGGGCACAGGTAGGCACATGGGAGTATGATATCATAGCTATGACTGAGAGTCGGTTAAAAGGGCAGGATTGGCAGCTGAACATCCCTGGTTATAAGGTATTCAGACAAGATAGAGAGGGGGATAGAAGAGGAGTGGGGGGGTCGCAACATTGATCAAGGAATTAATTATAGCAGTGAGGAGGGATGATATCTTGGAAGGATCATCAAAAGAAGCCATATGGGTAGGAGTAAAAACCACAAAAGGAGCAAACACACTATAGGCCCCAAATAATCAGGGAGAGATAGGTGATCAAATATGTAATCAAATTTCAGAGAAGTGTAAGAATAATATGGCAGTCATGTAAGAATAATAAGGCAGTCATAGTAGGAGATTTTAACTACCCAAATATTAACTGGGACAGTTTTAGTGTGCAAGGTTGGGAGGGAGCAAGATTCTTAAGTTGCATCCAGGAGAACGTTTTTAGCCAGTACGTAGAAAGCCCAACAAGGAAGGGGGCAGTTCTGGACCTAATATCTGGAAATGAGCCCGGGCAGGTGGAAGGGAGCACTTTGGAGATAGTGACCATAACTCAGTTAGATGTAGGATAGTTATGGAAAAGGATAAAGTTGGGCCAGGAATAAAAGTTCTAAACTGGGGAAAGGCTAACTTTACCAAGGTGAGATACGATTTGGCCCAAGTGGACTGGGAGCAGCTGCTTGTAGATAAAACTGTCAGAGCAGTGGGAGGCATTCAAAGAGATAATAGCGAGAGTACAGGGCAAATATGTTCCCGTAAAGACAAAGGGGCGGGGGGGACCAAGTATGGAGAACCCTGGATGTCAAGGGACATAAAGGTCAGGATTAAGAAGAAAAAAGAGAAGCTTATGGTAGATACCAAGGGGTAAATACGGCAGAGTCCCTAGAGGAGTATAAAAAGTGTAGGGTGGAACTTAAAAATAAAATTAGGAAAGCTAAGAGAGTGCATGAGAAAGCATTGGTGGGTAGAATAAAGGAAAACCCAAAGGGGTTTTTTAAATATATAAAGGGCAAGAGAATAACTAGGGAAAGAGTAGGGCCAGTTAGGGACCATAGAGGTAATCTGTGTGTGGACCCGGAAGACATGGGTACAGTCCTCAATGAATACTTTGCGTCAGTCTTCACAATGGAAAAGAATGGCGAAGGTATAGACATCAGGGTGGAGGGCTGTGAAATACTGGAGGAAATTAACAGAGCGAGAAAGGAGGTACTCGTGGGTTCAGCGGCCTTTAAAATGGATAAATCTGCGGGCCCAGATCAGATGTTCAGGCTGTTGAGGGAGGCAAGGGAAGAGATATTCGGGGTCCAGGCAGTAATTTTCAAAACCTCTCTGGCCACAGGTGAGGTGCCAGGGGACTGGAGAACTGCTAACATTGTCCCATTATTAAAAAAGGGAGGAAGGGATAGATCAGGAAATTACAGGCCAGTCAGACTAACCTTGATGGTGGGGAAATTACTAGAAAGATTTCTGAGTGACAGAATATATCTGCACTTGGAAAGACACAGTTTAATCAGGGATAGTCAGCATAGATTTGTTAAGGGAGGGTCGTGTTTGACAAATCTGATCGAATTTTTTGAGGAGGTAACCAGGAGTGTTGATAAGGGTAATGCATTTGATGTGGTCTACATGGACTTTAGCAAGGCTTTTGATAAAGTCCTTCATGGCAGGCTGGTCAAGAAAGTAAGAGCCCATGGGATCCAAGGCAAAGTAGCACGTTGGATCCAAAATTGGCTGAGAGGCAGGAAGCAGAGGGTGATGGTAGAGGGATGTTTCTGCGACTGGAAGTCTGTTTCTAGTGGGGTTCCGCAGGGCTCAGCGCTGGGGCACTTGCTGTTTGTGCTATACGTAAATGATTTGGACTTAAATGTAGGGGGTATGATCAAGAAGTTTGTGGATGACACAAAAATTGGTAAGGGGTAAATAGTGAGGAGGATAGCTGTAAACTGCAGGAGGATATCAATGGACTGGTCAGGTGGGCAGAGCAGTGGCAAATGGAATTCAACCTGTAAAAGTGTGGAGGGCTGACAAGGCAAGGGATTACACTATGAATGGTGGAACCCTGGAAAGTACTGAAGATCAGGGGGATCTTGTTATGCATATCCAGATCCCTGAAGGTAGCAGGGCAGGTGGATCAGGCAGTTAAGAAGGCAAAAGGGATACTTGCCTTTATTAGCCAAGGGACAGAATACAAGAGCAGGGAGGTTATGCTGGAACCGTATAAAACGCTGGTTAGGCCACAACTGGAGTAGTGTGTGCAGTTCTGGTCACCACATTATAGGAAGGATGTGATTGCACTGGAGAGAGAGCAGAGAAGATTTACCAGGGTGCTGCATGGGCTGGAGGGTCTGAGCTATGAGGAAAGATTGGATAGGCTGGGGTTGTTTTCCTTGGAGCAGCGAAGGTTGAGAGGGGACCTGATAGAGATGTATAAGATTATGAGGGGCACAGATAGGGTGGATAGGAAGGCATTTTTCCCATTAGTAGAGGGGTCAATAACGAGGGGGCATAGATTGAAGGTAAGAGGTAGAAGGCTAAGAGGGGAGTTGAGGAGAAATCTTTTCACCCAGAGGGTGGAGTCTGGAGCTCTCTGCCTGAAAGGGTGGTTGAGTCAGAAACTCTCGTAACATTTAAGAAGTATTTAGATATTCACTTGCATTGCCATAGCCTCCAGGGCTATGGGCCAAGCACTGGAAAATGGGATTAGTGTAGTCAGATGTTTGTTGACTGGCATGGACTATGATGGGCCAAACAGCCTCCTTCTTTGCAATAAACGTCTATGAGTCTATCTTACGTTGGACTGTTTGTACAGGTACAGTATCTCAAAACCGGCAACCTCGGAACTGAATCTGTGCCGGATTTTGGATCTTGCCGGCTTTAATTACAAATAAAATTCATGCATGGCAGCTTTTAAAACGTCATGTTTTTGGATATCGCTGGTTTTGGATAGCTGGATTTGAGGCACTGTACCTGTATTTTGTTTACATTTCAAATTACAACATTCAAAAGTAGTAATGCACACTTCCCTAATTATCAACTTTAGTTATATCACTTTTCTATTACTGACCCCAAACTCAGTAAAAGGTTCTCAGTTATATCATTTATATCTTATTTCATCAGGTTCTCCATCATAATATATACTCCCTCCATTGTACAGCCCCAGTAATGAAAGTGGGGTGTACTCAGAGCACACTTTGATCAACAGTGATAGCGTCTTACCTTGCCAGGATTGAAATTGACATTTTTTGCGCTACCATGTTCATCTCCCGACACTGCAGGTTGATTGTTAAAGCCTTGCTTAACATTCAGGGCTGTCAACTCATCCTAAAACAAGGACGAACAATTAAGTACAAAGTACCACAGCCTACAAATATGCACAAAACACACTTTATTATTGGCTTATAAATTCTATGAAACTACATAACTGACCTGAAGGAACAATTTTTACTGCACAGAGATGATCTGAATCAATTTATATTTCATTTCAAAATTCCATACTGTACTAACTTTATAAAATTATGAAACTTTTGAGTATGTCGATTTGGAAGCACAAAAAAAATTCAAAAATGGATCTGAGAAGTAGAGATTATTCAGAGATACTTTGGGCTTGTTTCAAAGTGAGCCAGAACAGTTCCAGGGCCTCTCCATCTCTTGGCTCACTGGCCTACATTACAACAGTAATTATACTTCAAAAGTGCTCCATTGCTGTAAAGTGTTTTAGGACATCCGGTGGTCATGAAAGCCTTTACACAAATACAAGATCTTTCTATCGTGCTACTTTTTGACCTGGTCACAAGAGTTTCAAATTTGACTATTCTTCGTCTGTTGGATCTTGTGTGATTAGCAAAAGATATTCATACACCTTTCAGTTTTGTTCTTCAGCTAACTTACTAGCTGTGGGTTTTTCTGCTAGATAATTGTTTTAAATGGAATTGTTTTTGGCCTTTGGCTTGGCTTCAATATCGTCACTGTATCCTCTCTGACAGTCACAAAATTTATCCACCCATCCCATGTTAGCCCTAATGTTAGAGGTCGCAATTGAGAAGTAGCTCAGGAATCCGTTTCACACTAAAAAATTAGTTAAGTTCTATGTGCTATTTTTATTTTTGTTAAGCTCAAAAGCTAAATCCAATATTGAAAGACTGTCAAGAATGCACATGCCAAAGGATATTGCAGCCAAACTAGCACATATTTACATTTAGATTTATCAGTATAAGCTGGAGACTTAGTCTTGTCATTTTGGTGGCTTGGTTCCTTTTATGTTATGCTGATCCTAATACACCAATACTTTTCTGTATGACTTGAGACAATAAGCTACCAAAAGGAGACGAAGAAACAGAGAAAGGTCACGGAGGAAACATTGTGATAGCCTTTAGTTAAGCTTAAAAGACTATTGTAATAGTGCATGGTCATGAGTATCAGGTTTATTTAAACTTAATAAACATCAAGCGTTTGACTCAATGTTCAAGAAATCATCCTTGACATGCAGACACAGGACTACAGCCTTCAGTTTCAATATTTTTTAAAATCACATTCCTAACGTCCGGCCAATCCATTCCAGTACATAACGTTTCTTCAACTAAATAAAAACCATCCTATCCCTAACCTGAAGTCAAACAAATAAAATCTCCAGAGGACCATTCTTGGGTTGTGGGAGTAAAGACCAGATGGTGTCCCAGGTCCTGTCACAACAGTACTGAAAGGAACAAACTTGATGCTACAAACTAATCATGTGATCCAATGTTTATTAATGAGAAGAATGTTATGTTTGGACAAAGACATTTTTGAAAAATTGCACTAATACATTTATAAAAATCGTTAAATTCTTTTTTGACCTCATCAGTATAATCAAGTACTTACAAAATTGTAAAGGTTATTTGGGGCAGGAAGTTAGACAGTGAAGGGTTACACAAGGCAAGTATCCCATTACAATAAATTCCACTTAACCCATGTATGCGAGACATTGTATGTCCACTTCAAATGCAATCATTTGATTTCAGTATTTAACAATTTTGAATAGTTATCCAATAAGCACTAACTCACATTAATGCAGTTTTCAGTTCTTAGAAACTTACACCATAGAATGAGATCACTTGGCCCATCATGCCTGTGCTGGCTCTTTGAAAGAACAAGCATGCTTAGCCCCATGTCCTCACTTTTTGTAAATTCCTCACCCCAATTATATCTCCAACTCCTTTTTAAAATTATTTTTGGACTCAGCTTCCATACCTTTTCAGGTAGAGCCCAGATCCCAACAATGAATAGTGAAAGACTTTCCTCATTATCTTCTATATCTTTTGCCAATGATTTTAAGCTATAGCTTGTTTATTGACTCACTCAACAGAGGGAGTAGTTTTTCTCTATCATACTTCTCATCATTATGAAAAGCTGTGTCAAGTCACCTTTTAACTTCTCTTCCAAGAACATGCCTGACTTTCCCTCATCCCTGCCTTTCCCTCATCCCTGCAAGCCTCTTTGATATCCTTCTTAAGGCCTTCACATCTTTCCTGAAGTGTGTTACCCTGCATTGTCCACAATACTCCAGCTGAGACCTAAACAGCGATTTATAAAGTTCCAGCATGATCTCTATTTTTTAATAATCTATGATTCTACTTATAGACCCAAGTAACCCATATGCTTTTTAAACCATCTTACCAGCTTGTCCTGCCACCTTTTAAGGTCGTGTGCACGTGGGCATCAAGTTATCTCTGTTCGTCTGTGCTTTTCAAAATCATGCTATTTATAGTATACTGTCTTTCCACATTAGTCCTCCCAGAAGTACATCACTTCATAGTTCTCTGCATTCAATTCCATCTGCCATATCCCTGCCCATTTCACCACCCTCTGCCAACATGAAGTCTACAACTATCCTTTATCACTATCAACTACGCTACCAAGTTTTGTAACATCAAAAAACTTTTATAGTGTTGTGCCCTCAACTTAAGGCTAGGGTAATTATAAGAATTGCAAAGAGTCATGAGCCTAAAACTGGCCCTTGGTGAACTCCAATGCAAACCACTTCCTAGCTTGTAATACATTCATCCAACACAACTCTCTGCTTCCTGTCACTGGTTGAATTCTATGTTCATACTGCTACTTTCCCCTTAATCTCTAGGTTTTCATTGTTTTAACAAGCCTCCTGTGAGACACTTGGTTGAATGTTTTCCAAAGGTCCATATACACACAATATCTACTACAATATCTTATAACCTTATCTGTTACCTCAAAGAATTCTATCAAGTTAGTCAGGCATAATTTGCCTTTAACAAATCCACGCTGGTTTTCTTCATTCACACATCCTTCTAAAATAAAGTTATTTTGTCCCTGATAATGATTCTGAATAACTTCCGCACAAAAAGTGTTAGGCGGACAGATTGGCATGGTTTCCTGGTTTGTCCACCTTCCCTTTCTTGAATAGTGGTATGATATCAGTAATCCTTCAGTCCTCCAGCATATTCCTGTATCCAATGAGGCTCCAATTAACTATTTTACTTTAAGAACACATTCCTCCAGTAATGAGATCAGAATTACAAATTTGAAGAGGGACTACTCCAAATGTGAAGCACCAGCATGTTTCAGAGCTCTGACTATTAGTATCATGCTGTGCTAAATCAAATCTTTAATCAACTTAGTCTTACTTTTTTCATTTATTTTCCTGAATTTACACAACCTCAAGTAACTCAATGGCGATTCATTCATTACTCTCTCGGATACCTTTCTAACCTCTGATGTCACTTGGCACCATGAATCTTAAACAATTTACCATTTTATTCGTTCCCAACAAAGGTATACTCATAGCTATTTAGTTTCCCTTCCAAAATAATTCTGATTTCCAGCTTGATTTAACTCTTTGTTAGAATTCAGAATGGACAATTTATTAACTCATCCTGGTTCTTTTGAGATGCTGACAGACCTGCTATGCATTTTGAACATTTTCAAAATTTAATTCAGTTTCAGCATTTTCATCTTTCTTTTTAAATTGCTGCACTTGTGTTCTTTCATTGCATTACACTTTTCAGCTTCTACTTCACTCCCCTGTTGATTAAACCCATGTTTATGTCAACTTTAGGTTCAATTTGTCCTTGGTCCTCTTCATTATCCTCCCATCTGCACCCTGCATAAATCTGTTACCTGCGTTCTATCAGATTCTAAATCCCAGTCATATGTCAGCTTGTCTATGCCAGTGTCCGCTGAGTCTCTTTCCTCCAGTTTACTCATTTGAAAACCCTCAACTTCACCTCCGAGTTACTCTGTAGCCTTAAGTTACATCTTACTTCTGCAATCTCCTCCAGGCATACAAGTGTACTCATATCAGAAGGTTGTAGGCTCAAGTTCAATGTAGAATTTTAACTTGATGGCAGGGTAAAATCACAAAGAGGTCCTTCATCATGCTGGGCTCAACAGCATGGAGACTACCCTCTAGAAAATTCAGCTTAGCTGGATAGACCATGTCTTCTGCATGGCTGACTACAAAATTGCCATGCAAATCTTCTTATGGGAACTGTCACAGGGCAAACGACATCGGGGTGGTCAGTACAAATGTTACAAGGACACTCTAAAACATAGCCTTACAATCGTCTGCACTGCAGACCATCTCCCTTGAGAAAACACTCCAGCCAACTGGCCTGCGTGGACCAAGCACTGAAATATGGTTCAGCCAGCTTCAAGGACCAACTAGGTCAAATTCGCAACATCCGACATGCCGAGAGGAAGGCTAAAGGTGGTGTAGCTGCAGAAATTCCCCCAAGCACCAACAAGGACAATATGAACTGCCAGTTCAGTGGACGTCCATGTCGATCTCATATCAGACTCTTCAGTTATGAGAGGGCCCACAGAAGGTGAAGTCACCTACATACTTGAATAATGAGGAGTCTGCCACAACCAGGACTTGAGAATAATATTCATACTGACACATCAGTGCAGTATTAAAGGACTGCTGCATTCTTAGGGGTGCAACCTTTCAGGTGAAATGTTAAACTGAGCTCTGCCTACAAGAATACATGAGTATAAAAGAGTCCACAGCATCATTGGAAGAGTACAGAGTTCTGCCACTGTCCTGGGCATCATTTGCCCTTCAATCAACATCACTAAAGCAGGTTAATTGGTCTTTTATCTAATCTGCTTGTTGAACTTTGTGTAGAAAATGGATACTATACTTATTGACAAAACAAGTAAATACACTTCAAAATTAAAATAAGTGGTTGTGAAACACTACAATTTCAAGGACAGAAAGGGCATTTCACAAATGTAACGTTGCTCTTTCATATCTTCGACTCTTCCAATTAGAAATTTACTGCGAGATCTCCCTCCCTCCACCATCAGTAGCACAGACTTCAGCTATTTACACCAGTGTACTCTAAAATTCATTTCCCTCACTCACAAAAGCCTGTCCAAACTTAACTCTTCAACCAGGCATTTTGCCACCTCTTCCTCAGTTCCAAGGTACAATGGAACATGAATAGACAATTTCAGCTCATCGAGCTTACCCCACCATTCAAATAGTTCATGGCTGATTTGCACTTCAACTCCAATTATCTGCCTATGCTTCACCTCTCCTGATACCTTTATCTAAAATAAACTCTCTCAATCTTTTAAGTTCCAATTGTCTTAGCATCCACAGCCTCTCGGGAGAGAACATTCCAGATTTCTATTTTCATGTGTGCGAGAAACGCTTCCTGATTTCATTCCTGGATGGCTTAGTTCCAATTTGAAGATTATGCTCCTTGATCTTCCAACCAGAGGAAATAGTTTCTCCATATTTACACTTTTAAATCCTCTAAAAAAAATAAACACTACTCTGTGTCTGTTCCCTTCGTGAAATGTCTTGGGACATTTTGCTACATAATGGATCTACCTAACAAGCTATCGTGTTTGAGGATTGAGTCTCTCAACTCCTTCTAAAAACTCCTTGGACTCTGTCCTGTCTCCTGCTCTGTCTTTCATTTCACAAAAATATCCTGAGGCTCATAAAAATACTTAGTTCATGAGTGAATCTGACATAATAAATCACCCATGAAAATCAAAATTACTAAAGAAGCTACAAATTGTGCGCCAGAGTGTAAAACATTTTTGACAGATGACTACATAGTTAAACAGAGTGATTTTTTTTTTAAAACTTTGAGATATTTTGTAATTTCTTTACATTTCAGGCTGATTAAGGTACAAAAGAATTCCACTGCACTCCTACAAAACTGATTTGTGCTTCCTCCCAATTTGGAGTGAAACACAATAATGAGCTTTCAGCATCTTTCACTAATTCTCTGGTAAAGCCCTGATGGTTCCATAAATAGACCTGCAGACGAGGATTGATTCTCAATATGTGCGAAGTTAGATTCTCAGTCAGAGGTGCTATAATTAGTCTTGCATAGCCTTGGTGTGGTGGAATTAGCTAAGGTTCCTTCCTGAGCACTGCTAATCAGTAACCTTTGCTGAAAAGTGCCTGCATGTGGGTCAACATATGGTTTTTCTGTGATATTCCCAGGATTAAACTGCCTATCAAGACAGACAGCTGCAGTTCATGCCTGAATAAAAATTACTAAATGAGGGAATAGAGATTGCTTAATGTTTGCGAGAGCTCTTGGTGGGAGAGACAGTAAAAATGCAAGAATGTTTGTAGCAGAATCACAATACGTGCTAGCTATTCTATGGCCAGCACCAATTTTGGATCAATACTCTGTCAAAGAAATTGCTCTGGAACTACCTTAACTAATATGTTAGGATTGTGGACACCATTATGGATATTACACTCAGTAATTGTAGTGCTTCAGTACAGCTGTATCCCAGTAACTGATAAACTGTAACATGACTAAGTTCATGTGCTAGGTCCAGTCAAGTAGTCACTGGAAGATGGTTTATATTTGGGATGAGATGATACAAAACTTTAGGAGAGTTATAGCAAGCATCCAATCACATCACTAGGTTATTCAGTATTTTAATGCTATTTTGATGCTATAGGAAAAATAATAATTGAGAATGTATTGTAATTTCAAATTTCTTCCACAGTACCTCACAGTAACAATCAGTACCTCACCACTATGAACACCAGGCAAACACCCTGTTCTTTGAATGGTGCCGTAACATCTTGAACATTTATCAGCAGAGGAAGACTGTTAAACATTGTAAATGAAGAACAGTACCCCCTACAATGCAGCACACCATCAATGCCGCACAGCAATGTCAGCCAATGATTTGCGCTTTTTTTGTTCTCAAGTAAGCAAAGCTGGTTGGTAACTGAATATCCTTTTTTTTGGTGAGAAAAGGCAATGAAACGAACATTGACTACACCAGAGTTAAGGCCATACAGCTAGAATACCAAAGCAGGAAGGTATGCACCAGATTTTGTATGTTGTGGCTGATAATCAAATATATTAATCCAAATGATCTATTTTCTTTTACCCATAATAGCCAAAATACTAATATTACCACTACCCTAGATAACAGTTCTAACATGTCATTATCATAAACACAAACTTTTCAGCTTATACATATAACTCAATTCTAAATTGGTTAGATTCCCAGCACTTAAACTAAATTAAATATACAATTAAGCATATTAAATACAGGACAAAAAAAAAGCTTAGGAGTGCATTGCTCCATGTTCTTTTCCTTTAGATGAGCTGACTGAAGTTTTAAAACATGCATTAATGCTAGTAAGCGCAGGTACATCACTCTCACATAGGACACTATGCACTAACAACAACTGGGCAGCTGAAGACAAGATTGCCAATACTGGAGCAATTAAAATCAGGGATGTGCAAAATGTTAGAATTGGAGGAGTACAGATATCTTGCAGAGTTGTAGGGCTGGAGGATATTAAGAGATAAGAAGGGGCAAGGCCATGGAAAGATTTGAAAACAAGGTTGAGAATGTTAAAATTGAGGCCTTCTCATACTGGAAGCCAATACCAGCCAGCAGTGGGATGATGAGTGAACGGGATTTGTTGCAAGTTAGGATACAGGCAGCAGAGGTTTGGATGAGCTCAATTATATGAAGGTTGGTTGTGGAAGCTGGGAGGCCAGTCAGAAAACCTCAAAGGCATGGATGAAGATTTCAGGGGCAGTTAAGCTAAGTTCGCACTCTTATCTGCATTACAAATGTGTTGCTTGGTAATACTGGTACAGTGTCTCAAAAGTGGCAACCTCAGGGTTTCGGATCATGCTGGATTTCGGGTCAGGCAGCTTGGGCTGTGAGCAGTTCGTGTCAAGCTGGGTCAGGTGGGGTCAAGGGTAGCTCAGAACGTGGGACAGACCGGCACAGGAAGCGGCAAAGTCACTTGGCGGGGTGTGGCAGCAAACTATGCAATGCCTAGCCAAATTGTCCAGGTAAGTTTTTTAAAAAATTTTTTCAATTAAAATTGCTGCATGGCATTTTATAAAAATGTCCAGTTTTCGGACAGCTGAATTTGAGAAACTGTACCTGTACATACCCAGTATGCAATTTAACTCTGCATATGATGCTGAATGTTGTTCTCCTGAATAAATTGATTATATAATTTGTACACACAGATGTGAAAACCCTGTAGCATCCAGAAAAACAAAAAGGTGCAGTATAAACTCAGAAATAACCTTGGCATATTTGGTGGTCCAAATTTTCATGTAATGTAACTCAGAGGAATTGCAAAAAAATTCAGAGACAAATATTACAGAAAACACAGAGCTTCAACAATAAAATCGGTTTTGTATTTCTTACAAGCTATATTGCGCAAAAATACAAAGCGAATGATTCACATATACTTTTGCAGATGCTGCCACCAGGAAATTTAATATTTAACTCTCCTCCCAATCTCCGTGAAAAGTATTTATCTTGCACTATGCGGAATAACACACATTGCATATTTCCAATTTAAGATTCACATTCAATTTATGATACCTCAACGCCTGGAGGTGATGCTGACTAATTTTCTGCAAAAAAAATGTGTTGCCTATGATCTTCCATAATACTCATCATCAGGGAAGAAAGAAAAATGACACATAGTACAAAGCAACTCCCACATGTATATTATTTAGTCATAGAGTCATTACGGCATAGAAGGAGGCCCTGATCGGGAATCAGATCTAGGGCCCTGCAGTGAAAGCACCGAATCCTGATCACTAGACTACTAGGTAAGGCAGCAAACTAGAGCTTCATAACTGGGTGGGTTTAAACCAACCACCTTTTGGTTAACAGCTGAACATGCTAACCAATTGTGCCAAAGACTTGCAAATAATTATTGCCCAACATGGAGCTCAAACCCACGACCCTGAGATTAGGAGTCTCATGCTCTACCATTACAGTTAGCCGGGCACTAGTATAAGGAACTAATATAAAAGGTAAATAATGCCCTCACCACCGAGTCAGATGGTAGTGGGATTCAATCCCCACTCCAGATCACATTATATGCCAACATTGTAGTGCTTTACTGAGGCAGTGCTCCAACATCAGAGATGCCGTCCTCTGGATGACATTTTAAACCAAGTCTTCCAAGTCTGTTCAACTGGTTCAGGTGAACATTAAAGGTCCCATTGCACTACTCAAATAGTAGTGAATCCTGCCTGCTGCTTTAGCCAACATTCTTCCCTCAGCCATCATGACTACGAACAAACTGCCTTGCAAAACACTCCAGCTCATTTGTGGCTCTCTATGTTGGATACACCAGCCAATTGTTGTCTTGTAAACCTTGCATTCCAAACTGTACAATACCTTGTATGTCATACACTGGTTTGCACTATCCTAGACAGTATAGAGTTTTGCTTGATTCTTTCATCACAGAAACACAACTAACACACAAGAAAATGAGTGAAAACATGTATGGAACTTAGCAACATCTATATTATACAGTATTTACTCTACAGCATTACAAACTGCTAGTGTTCTTGATTAAACAAGAAGACACTTTCCAACCCTGAGATACTGCCAGAGAGCCAAAGCGCCTGGGAGATGAATGCACAGCTACAAAGTATCTGTATATGCATTGAAAAGGCCATGTGAAAGCTGAAAAATATCAAAGCCTCTGCAGCAGATGGAACCGCTGTAGACATACACTCCTGGCACGGCTGCACAACCTCTATCCATCATCTAGGAACAGGAGCGCAAGCCGGGGAATCTCAGGGATCCTGTAATTGCAACTATGTTCAAGAAGAGAGAGAAGTCAGACTGTGGTAACTACAAAGGTGGTCTTCCACAGGGAAGATCATTGCAAGGATCGTCTTCAGTCGCCTCCTCACAGTGGCTGAGGAACTCCTTCCAGTGTCACAATGCGGTTTTCGCCAACGAGAGGCATCACATCAACTGCTGAACATGGCATGGACTTGGAAAACGTGGGTCATTTTCCATAGGTTGGGAGCCTCTTCTCAGAGAAGACAAACATAGATGACAAAATTCATCATCACCTTCAGTGTGCCAGCTCAGCCTTCAGCCAACTGAGGAAAAAAATATTTGAGGACCAGGATCTCAAACCCGAGGCTAGTATCATGGTTCACCAAGCAGCAGTGATCCCTGCCCTCCTATATGCTTCAGAGACTTGGACATCCTAAAGTAGGAACCTCAAAGCACTAGAGGAATATTGGTGGTGCCTTGGCAAGATCCTCCAAATTTGGTGGCAAAATAAAAGCAATTCAATAGCAGCATTCTCTCCCAAGCCAATATGCCCAGTGCTGAGGCGCTAATCACTCAAAATCAACTCCGCTGGCCAGTACATGTCACTCGTTTGCCTGAAACCAGACGCCCAAAGCAACTGTTCTTGGTCGTGGCAGGATGTCATCAAAGCATCCCTGAAGAAATCAAACATCCCTGCCAATGCATGGGAGTCCCTACCTTATGACCAGAAGGTTTACTCAGGAAGGCACCAATCACATTGAGACTTCATCAGGAACACACAGAGGCAAAGTCAAGGCATCAGAGAGAGCGCACAAACCTCCAAACACCTCATCAGCCTGACCCTTCCAGCACCACCAGCCTCCCACGTGGCAGAGTATGCAGACCACGCACTGGACTTATCAGCCATCTCAGAATCCATTGACCTTCAGTGGAAGCAAGTCATCCTCAATCCAGAGGGACTGCTTAAGAAGTAGTAGTATGTAATGGAATTTCCCCTGAGTGTGCATAAAAATATTATACTACTACTTGGAGATATGTACTTCTGTGTTCAGAATAGCTTCATGCAACATGCTTTCATATGCTTGGAACTGTTCAATTAACATCTTACAGTTCTACATTAAAAGTAGATCTAACAAAGTCACTCTTAGCCAAGGTTCAGCAAAAGTAAATAACCACCTGAAGCTAAAGTGAACCATGACCCTGCAATTCTTTCCACCTCACTGTTCATTCTCTTTCCTGAAGACGTACACTCTTAACATGGTACGGTCTAGCAAAAGTACCTGTTGATACACCACCCAATCTGTTTGTCAGTATGCCATTCAACTACAGCTAAGCTTAATCTAGTTCTCAATTAACGCTAATGTGCATAAACTCTTCCACAGGGGTCAATGTGAAGCCACCAGGAATTGAAACCTAAGCTGATTTTTTCTCCCTCCCTGGCCCTGGGCCTCTGAAGAAATAACATGCTCTGGCTGATCAAAAGATACATCACAGATCAGGGTATGAACTTTTGACCATCCTACTCTCCATGCACAGTCTTACGTGTACAGAGCTTGAAATGCTATTGTGTCAACATATTGGGAATTCACTGCACGTTTCTGGGAAACCCATTCCAAATCTCTAGTATCCATAAAGCAGCTGTGCACATTGCCCTTCTAAAGTAATTTTTCTAGATAATATGCAGCTTATTTTCCATTATTATAGCAAACAAAACCTTCTATCGCTAGGCTAATGGCTAATTTGGCCCCTCCGTTTTGTCATGAGAAAACCATGACTGCACTCTTCAAAAGACAGTGTAGGTAATACTACTGAATGTAGCATGCTCAAAACCCATGGGCACACATTACGTCTAATGCTTGAAAGTTCATGAACAATTGGGTGAGAACTACTTGTTACGATCTCCGTAGAGACTGATAACTTTTAAAAAGAAATCTGAACTTCCAGTTAATAACTAAAAGGGCGACATAGCAAGATTTCACGTTTTAAAAAGTTCACTGTAACAAAAGACTAAAAGCACTAAATTGACTAAACACTTTTAGGCAACTCCTCTTCCTTGCAGTCTGCTCTACATTGGAGATACCAAACACAGACTGGGTGGCCGCTTTGCAGAACACCTTCGATCTGTCCGCAAGCATGACCCAGACCTTCCTGTTGCTTGCCAATTTAACACACCATCCTGCTCTCATGCCGGTCCTTGGCTTGCTGCAATGTTCCAGTGAAGCCCAAAGCAAACTGGAGGAACAGCACCTCATCTTCCAATTAGGCGCTTTACAGCATTCCAGACTTAACATTGAATTCAACAACTTCAGACCATAAACTCTCCCCTCCATCTTCACCCCTTTTTTATCCCTTTTTCCAAATTCATTTTTTTAATCCACTTCATTACTTTATCACTTCATAATTTTTCATTCATTTATTCATTGTTTTATCCTCTTTTCCCCTTTCTATCCTATTTTTGATCCTTTTTATCCCCACCACTGCCCCCTCCCTCCACTGAACCCCCACTAGAGCCATCCGTTACTTGTTCATGTTGTTCTTTTCAGAGAGCTTACCCCTGTTCTGCTATTATCACATTTTGCTTTCTTACCTTTATGCCACTATCAGCACCTTTTTTAACCCTTACCACTACCATTAACACTCCCTTTGCCCTTTTGCTCATGGCATCTTTGTCAATCTCTCCTTTGCCTTCACCTATCGCTGGTCTTCTATCCAGCTTCACCTGCTCCACCCAGCTTAAGTAGTAAAAATTTAATCACATTTCTACTTCTCTGTAGCTCTGAAGAAGGGTCATACGGACTCGAAACGTCAACTCTATTTTTCTCTCCACAGATGCTGTTAGACCTGCTGACTTTTTCCAGTGTTTTCTGTTTTTCCTTCTACTTATAGGCAACTTATGCTTTAAATCACAGAACAGAATACTCTCCTTATTTTTAACACACTGAAACCACACACTTCACAGGTATACTTTACACTGTCCTTTAAATGGACATTCAATTCTTTCGAAATCAGTCCAAAGTGATTATTAGCCCCCGAGGGTTTATTTGTGTTCTTTTCCTTTCTCAGGTTAGTAACTTCTAACCCAGAACTGTCCTGCATAGTGAGAGTATTACAGGAGATCCTCCTTCTAGCGCAAACTAGTCAAATCTTCGAGTTTCATTTTAACTCCTCGTTTTCAATCTTTTCAATTCGAGCACAAGTTTCCACTCACATTCTGGTACGGTGAGTCAGAGATTTTCAGCCTTTAGCCACTCTCTTTCTCAGATCCTGGCAGACTAACCCACCTGTCTGTGATATTCAGTGATATTTTAGGAATGTCTGTAACCTGATCTTTACAATGGTTTCTTCCGCACCCTTCCCCATGTGAATCACATGGGCCTTGTATCCAGGTAGAAATGCTGATTAACTATTCTTTAGACCCCAACTCTATCCAATGTTGGAATCAAATGGACAGTTCAAAGTATACCCTTTTACAACCTGACATTCTTAACACTTGCCTGGGACTTAGAAACTCACAATTTGTCCACCGGCATCACAGCGGCCTTCTCCATTGTCTGCAAGCACATCTTGCACCTTTCTCCCCACTAAATCTGGCCATTTTTTAATCTTTAGCAGCTCATTACCCATGCCTGTTGTCAGGCAGACTTCAGCACAGGTCACATGACTCCCACCATTTACCCTGAATTTAAAGACACAGTCCTAAAATATAATCTGATAAGCCTCATAATTGTAACATACTATGCTGTTTCTACCCTTATGATTCAGTTAGAATGTACAACGTCTACAGTGCAGCTTTGATCTCTCTTCTGTGCTGTTAGCTAATTTCAATCAGAAAAGTTGTAGGAAGCTGTATTTGGCTTTTACTTCCCTGGGGTTGGAGAAAGACCATGGAATACAGCATCAGAAAGATTCAACACTTCTGGGGCAGTTTGGAAAAATCCTTTTAGGAAAAAGAACTTTGTCCCTCTCACCAATTTTCTCCTTCTCTGAAAGTTAGACATCATTCTACAGATATCTGTAACCTTCCAGAATCATGTTGCCAGTGTTCATGTGCCTTTCCAGTGAGTGTTAGCATGCTATCCAATCATGAAGGGCTTCATATTCAAGCCAGATCTTCCAACCACATATCTTTCCAACAGGGGCCACCGTGAGCAATACATCATGGATGTACTAGATGAATTTCCCTCTCCTAACATGGGTCACTTAGATTAACTACGGCATTCTCACTGCTGCAACTGAGATCAGTGAAATTAGGACAGATCAGGGATCAAACTTGGGAAATGACATATCTAGATAGACCAGTTGAAAAATGCAATGCAGGTGTTGGGTAGGGACATAACAAAACTCCCATATGCACTTCTGAAAGAATTAGGTAGGAAAAACATTGAACACAAAGTAAAATATTGTCAACAGGGAAATTTTTCAAGATAGCTCAAGATTGAGTGTTTAGGGAGAGAATTTCAAAGTGAAGAGGCATGAAGGCTCAAGGCTCACAAATGGTGACGTGGTTGGAGAGGTACATCAGACCAGAATTGCAAGGATAGAATATGCATGATGAATATAGGGCTGGAGTTAGGTTGGTATAAATTAATGGTGAAATTTGTAAATGTGGAGTAGATTTCAAAATCAATTGGTAGACAAAAAGCCAATGAAGGTTGGTGAGAACATGAGTGATTGGTGAGTCAGCCTTAACGTAAAATAGCTTGCAAACAGTGAAGTTTTAAATGAGTTGGAGTTATAACTGGTGGAGCTCAAGAAGCTGACAGTGTTAGTCAAGTACAGCTGGAGATAACATAGGTATGAATGAGAACAGAGTTGTCTCAGTTTTGATTTCTGACACCATCCTTCCTCACCAATGCCTCAATCCCATTAGTTAAATAACCTGCAGATATAAGCTGACATGAAAAATAGCAACTTTAGCAAGGTCCCAGAGCATTACCAGCACCAGTGAAATTATACCCTTGTTTTAGTCAATACATTCAGAAGATTTGGGGAAACAAGTAACTTGCATCATCAGGCTTTTTTTAAAAAAGAGAAAAATGCTAGCTCCAGATCAGCATCCAAGAATTTTAAAAATCCCATTCATTCTGCATAGGCATTCACTGATCAATCCAAGCTGATATCAACTAAATTCCTGTCAGGAACTTGCCAGCTTGAAAAGTCAAATCTCCTCAGGTACCAATATAAGCAGCACTGATCATAATTTTTACAAACAAAATTTTAGTAAGAGGAGACAGAACTAAGAAAAACTTGTGTGAACATATTTCCATTTTAACATATTGATTTATATTTTTATTTGTTCCAGGATGTGGATGTTGCTGTCTAGGCCAGCATTTATTGCCTATCCCTAACTGACCTCGAGAGGACTTGATGGATGGTCTTACCCCCTGGTAGGTCTTACCTCATGTCTAATGGCAAGCAGTTTTTGGAATAAATGGCACCATCATTTATCACTCAACTATGCTATGAAATTATTGGGTACTCCTATAAAGTTGTTAGATCTATATTCTGTTCTCACTTCACTTTCCAAGAGATTACATCAACTCTGTAAGAATCTAAATGCACACTGATGAAATAACACTCTACTGACAAGAACAATAAATGCCAGAATGCATCGACAGCATATAATCAATTCTAAGACACATAAATAGATTAAACAGAATATCTTGCTGATGTCACGAGTTAGTTTTGCTTCCATTACCCCTGCTATCAGAGACAATTTGGGCCATTGAATTTTTTTAAAAATCACAAAAGATGACAAAGTGCATTGTCTTAAATGCACTTGTTCCTACAGTACATCGATACTAATAAACTAAGTTTTTAGTGACATTTAAGCCTTCAATAGCTGACTCAGTGCAAACTTGCCTTTAGTAAAAAAGACATTACTATCTAAATCAGATTTGTAATTGAAGCAGGCAGTTTATTCTTGATCTCCTATCTCCATACTTAAACTTTGTTTTGTTTATCTGCTACTAATCACAAGAGTAATTTATTAAAATTTGGGTCATATTATAGTACCTAAATTAGGTTCCAGATCAAATGTCTCTACATCTCATTGATACTTCTATTAATTGCTGAGAAGTTATGCAAGGTTTCTACTGGAAACTTTTACTATTAAAAAAATACATTTCTGTGGCATTCCTCATGGTATCTCAAAGGACCTCATTTTGATAAGCAAAATATTTTGCACTACTGATGATAAAAAGGGAAAACCGAAAAGGGTGGAAGAACAAAGGCAGTGTAACAAGAAATTTGAGGAGCATTTAAAAAGTACAGACAAGGCACAAGAGTGCAAGGAGGAAATTTCAGAGGCAAGAAGTGCAAATGCTAAAGAGTCCAGAAATGAAAGGGCAGAGGAACATTATGAGTAATAAGCTTCCATTTTATTCTAAAATTCTGATGATTCAGAGATGACAAGTTATATAAAGAGGACACAAAAGAAAAATAGAGTGGATGCTGGAAATCTTAAATATAAACAAAAAATGCTGGAAATATTTAACAACTCAGGCAACTCTATAAAGAAACAAAAGTTAATGTTTCATGTCAGGTCATTTTGACCTGAAAAATTAACTGTTTCTCTCTACTGATGCTATCTGACTTGCTGAGTATTTCCAGCTTGCTTTTGTTTTTATATTACATTTGGGAATGTATGGCCAAAGGATATTGCAAAGCTAAACTGGGTCAAAACCAAGGCAAGGGCCTCAAAGTTGATTCACAAGGTAGTTGGGTTCAGTGGGGAGTTGAAAAGAATTTCGGGAATGGCAATGCTGGATTCTGTACAGTTCAGGATGCGGGTCAAAGTGTTCTTAAATAATGTCAATTTGTGAGGTTAGAGCTCTAGTGAAGTAACTGAAAAATGTAATTGATTATACGGAGTGACGTTACTGAGACTGAAAGCATAGCAGACTCACAAAACCTGCACATTTTTTTAGAAGCGAAAAAAGGTATCAACTTTATAATCAATAGTATACACTGGCGGCTGATGGGCTTCTGTGTTCCCCACAGCTGGGTCATGTGTGCCATGATTTATGCCATGTAATCTATGATGAATATCCATATTAAATAGTTGTTATTGATGGGTTCGTCCAACAGTTAACTGGTAAGTAGCTGAGCTGTGCTCCCAGACCCAGGGCTCTTCGTCTCGCAGAGACAGTGTGACCAACCAGAGGCCGGGGCCCTGCAATGTAGCAGCAGGTATGTGCTCGTTGTTGCTGCTGTTATATGCAGGACTCTAGGCCCAAGTCCAACCACACACACGGACTGTTTATTGTTTACATGGACGCTGCTCTAGGCCCGGCTCTCCCGCGCCGGCTTACTCACCCCGCCAGCCCGGCTGCCTGACTGAGTGAGTGGCCGTCCTCCCCTGGGTTCTCGACGATTTTTCCTACCTCTTTCTGCTTGGGGTCCTGCGGGTAAACGTCTGGCGGCCCGAGCCGAGGCCTTTTCAGCGGCCTGTGCTCATAACTCAATATCCCGAACGCCGCCATCTTTGGTAAACCCGGCTTCACCCAGCGAGTGGCGCCGAGCGCCGCCGGAGATGGCCGACCGCGAGCGCCGCCGGAGATGGCCGACCGCGCGCGCCGCCGGAGATGGCCGACCGCGAGCGCCGCCGGAGATGGCCGACCCCGAGCGCCGCCGGAGATGGCCGACCCCGAGCGCCGCCGGAGATGACCGACCCCGAGCGCCGCCGGAGATGGCCGACCCCGTGCGCCGCCGGAGATGGCCGAACCCAAAGGAGCCATTCTGGCCACTCAGTTCAGTGACACCAAACTCTACGTCGCTTGAGCCATATATGTTACACACATTCTCTATCCAAATAGCGCCACTGCTGGACTTTAACCAGAGACAACCTTTTAGCAAACCATTAGTTAGTAAGATACTTGCTGCTTATCCAGCCAGAACCACTTAGGACATTAAGGTAAAAGCAAAATACTGCAGGTGCTAGAAATCTGAAACAAAAACAGAAAATGCTGGAAAAACTCAGCAGGTCTAACAGCATCTGTGGGGAGAGAAAGAGAGTTGACGTTTCGAGTTCGTGTGACCCTTCTTCAGAGCTAAAGATTTATACTGTTTAAGTGGGGTAGAGCAGGTGAAGCTGGATAGAAGGCCAGCAATAGGTGGGAGCAAAGGAGAGATTGACAAAGATGCGTTGAACAAAAGCACAACAGAACAAGGGTAGAACATGTAGCTTACCCTTGTTCTGCTATTATCACATTCTGCTTTCTTACCTTTGCCACTATCAGCACATTTTTTAACCCTTATCACAACCATTAACACTCCCTTTGTCCTTTTGTTCATGACATGTTTGTCAATCTCTCCTTTGCCCCCACCAATGCTGGCCTCCTATCCTGCTTCACCTACTCCACCCACCTTAAACAGTATAAAATTCATCACATTTCTACTTTTCTTTAGCTCTGAAGAAGGGCCATATGGACTTCATCAACTTTTTTTTTGCAAAAATATACTTTATTCATAAAATATCTTCAACCACATTCCAAACCATTTCAAAAACATCATCACAAGGGTACAATCCGGTTCAACTTTAACAAAATGTATCACCAGTTGCATCAGTACAAACAATATTACAGTCATTTACAGCCTTTCATTTTGATCTGTACAGCCCGAGGGGATTTAAACAGTTCCCAGTCCCTCGGTGTACTGTGGCAGAAAGGTCTTAGACAGCGACCCTTCCCCATTGCGCCTTTGCGGCAGCTGCCCCAAGCTTTAGTGCGTCCCTCAGCACGTAGTCCTGGACTTTGCATTGTGCCAGTCCGCAACACTCGGTCGGGGACAACTCTTTGCACTGGAAGACCAAGAAGTTTCAGGCAGACCAAAGAGCGTCTTTCACCGAGTTGATGATCCTCCAGGTGCAGTTGATGTTTGTCTCGGTGTGTCCCCCTGGGAACAGCCCGTAGAGCACAGAGTCCTGTGTCACAGAACTGTTCGGGATGAACCTCGACAGCAACCACTGCATCTCTCTCCAGACCTTCTTTGCAAAGGCACAATCCACAAGGAGGTGAACAACGGTCTCTTCCCCACCACAGCCACCTCGAGGGCAATGTGCAGAGGGGGTGAGACTCCTGACGTGTAGGAAGGATCTGACAGGGAGGGCCTTTCTCACCACCAGCCAAGCCACGTCTTGGTGCTTGTTGGAAAGTTCTGGCGATGAGGCATTCTGCCAAATGACTTTGACAGTCTGCTCGGGGAACCATCCCACAGGATCCACCCTCTCCTTTTCCCTCAGGGCCTCTAAGACGTTACGTGCTGACCACTGCCTGATGGACTTGTGGCCAAAGGTGTTTTTCTGCATAAATTTTTCCACGAGGGACAGGTGGTACGGCACGGTCCAACTACTTGGAGCGTTCCGCGGCAGCGTGGCCAGACCCATCCTTTGCAACACCGGGGACAGGTAGAACCTCAGCACGTGGTGACACTTGGTGTTTGCGTACTGAGGGTCTACGCACCGCTTGATGCAGCCACACACAAAGATGGCCATCAGTATGAGGGCGATGTTGGGCAGGTATTTTCCCCCTTTATCTAGAGGCTTGTACATCGCGTCCCTGCGGACACGATCCATTTTTGACCTCCAGATAAAGCGGAAGATGGCTCGAGTAATCGCCACCACGCAGGAGTGTGGAATGAGCCAGACCTGCGCCACGTACAGCAACAGCGAGATTGCCTCACACCTGATGACCAGGTTCTTACCCGCAATGGAGAGGGAGCGTCGCTCCCACATGCCCAGTTTCCTTTTCACCATAGACACTCGCTCCTTCCAGTTTCTAACGCATGCCCTGGTCCCTCCGAACCATATCCCCAGCACCCTCAGGCCGTCAGCCCTGACAGTGAAGGGGACAAAGGATCGGTCAGCCCAGTTCCCAAAGAACATGGCCTCGCTCTTCCCACGATTTACCTTGGCTCCCGAGGCCAGTTCGAACTGGTCGCAGATGTGGATCAGTCTGCGCACCGACAGCGGATCCGAGCAGAAGACGGCGACATCATCCATGTACAGGGAGGCTTTTACCTGAGTGCCTCCACTGCCTGGGATTGTCACTCCTCCTATGCCCGGATCCTTCCTGATGGACTCGGCAAAGGGTTCTATGCAACACACGAAAAGAACAGGCGAGAGGGGACAGCCCTGCCTGACTCCAGATTTAATCAGAAAGCTATCTGTTTCCCACCCATTGATTGAGACTGCGCTACTGATGTTAGTGTAGAGCAGTTGGATCCAATTTCGAATTCCCTCCCCAAACCCCATTTTGGAGAGCACATCCATCATGTAGGTGTGCGATATTCTGTCAAAGGCCTTCTCCTGATCCAAGCTGATGAGGCAGGTATCCACACCCCTGTCCTGCACATAGGCAATCGTATCCCTGAGCAGCACTAGGCTATCAGAGATCTTCCTGCCCGGCACAGTGCAGGTCTGGTCAGGGTGAATCACCAATTCCAGAGTGGATTTGACCTGATTGGCGATGACCTTGGACAGAATCTTATAGTCCACATTCAACAGTGAAATGGGTCGCCAATTTCTAATTTCCTCCCTTCCCCCCTTGTGCTTGTAGATGAGGGTGATAATGCCTTTCCTCATGGATTCTGACATACTGCCGGCCAGGAGCATACTCTCGTACACTTCTAGCAGGTCTGGGCCGATCAAGTCCCACAGAGCCGAATACAACTCCGCCGGCAAGCCGTCGCTTCCGGGAGTTTTACTCTTCTCGAAGGACTCAAGAGCCTTAGTCAGTTCGTCAGGAGTTAGCGGTTTTTCCAGGCTCTCCCATGTACTGTCGTCTAAGACCTCCGTGATAGAGGACAGGAAGGACTGGGAGGCCGTGCTGTCTGTGGGCTTCACGTCATACAATCCGGCATAAAAGGATTTGCTGATCCTCAAAATGTCGGACTGCGATGACTTTACTGAGCCGTCTTCTTCCTTCAGGCTGCTGATCACAGAGCTCTCTCTGTGTACCTTTTGGAAGAAGAAACGTGAGCACGTTTCATCCTGCTCCACGGAGCGGACTCTGGAACGGAAGATGATCTTGGAGGCCTCTGAGGCAAAGTGCGAGGCTTGCTGGCTCTTCACCTCTTGGAGTTCCTCCTTGACATCGACCCCCATCGACTGCAGCCGGAGCAGATTCTGCATGTTTTTCTGGAGTCGGGACATTTCCCTCTGTTCCTTTCTAGCTTTCTGGGTGCCTTTGAGGATGAAAAACCTCTAGATGTTTCCCTTGATCGCTTCCCACCAGTGTGTCAGGGACTCAAAGAGGGGTTTCACGGTTCTCCAACCTTTGTAATCCCTCTTGAGCTCCTCAATGTTCTCTGGGGTCAGCAGTTGCACATTTAGCTTCCATGCCCCCCTGCCCACCCTCTGGTCCTTCTCTAAGTGGCAGTCCGCCAGTAGGAGGCAGCGGTCAGAGAAAAACACTGGCTTGACGTCGGTGGATCTGACTGTGAATGCACGGGACACAAACGGGAAGTCTATCCTGGAACGGATGGACCCGTCTGGCCGCGACCAGGTGTATCTACGCTGCGCTCCGTCTGCAGGGTTGCTGAAGACGTCGTGCAGCTTGGCATCCTTAACTGTTTCCATCAGGGATCTGGATGTAGCGTCCAATCTGCTGTCGGCCCTGCTGGATCGTCCAGCCGCATCGATGATGCAGTTGAAGTCACCGCCCAGAATGACCGGTCTGGAGGTCGCCAGCAGCAATGGGAGCTGCTGAAAAACCTCCAGCCGCTCGGCCCCTTGTGACGGGCCATACACGTTAATTAACCGGAGTGGAGCATTCTTGTACATTACGTCTGCTATGAGGAGGCGCCCGCCCACCACCTCCTTAACCTCGGAGACGGTGAAGTTGCCTCCCCGCAGCAGAATACCCAGGCCGGAGGAACGAGAGTCGACTTCATCAACTCTGTTTCTCTCTCCACAGATGCTGTCAGATCTGCTGAGCTTTTCCAGCATTTTCTGTTTTTGTTCCACTTAGGGCATTGTCTTGTAGGGTCACATGGAGCTGAGTCTAATCCTCAGTGCTAGGTCTAGCCCTCCAGATCCTCAGAATGAATCAGGATCACTGGTCAAGAATCAGCACTGTACCAGCCAGATTACTGGGCCTCTCTCTTCCAGTCTTATGCCCCTTTCACACTCTACAATCACTCTAGTATCATGAATGACACCATCACCAGGGATTGATCGAGTGTTAGAAACTCTGGTTGGATGTATGCCTGAGGGATTCATCATATGACCTCCTGGATCCTTGTCTGCCCACTTAACCAGCCCTTTATTTTGCATCTCCAATAGTTTTATAGTTAATAAACTGAAGTGTGCAAAGAAAATGAAAAATAGCACACAATCTTTTTAATTCCCCAATGATTTTTTTCTGCCAGATTGCTTGCAGTAATGTCTTGGAATTTAATCTTTAATTCCTGGAGATTCCAGGACAATCCTGGAGGGCTGGCAACTCTAGAAAGAGCCTTCAATCATGTTGGCTATATTTTGGAACCCTCTCTAAACCTCTCTGTCCGCCCCTAAAATGGTAAAAAAAAACCATTTCTATCACAATGTTTTCAGCTACATCTCCTAACTCTCCCACCAGGCTGAGTGTCTGATCCTTTTATTTATTTATTCTTTAACTCTCTCTCAAGCATCTTTTGGACATATTCTACATTAAAGGTTCATATTAATGCAATGTGTTGCTGTTGCAATAGATGATTGATTCAAATTTCCAGTCTTTGATTGGATACATATGATGAGTCAACTTGATCTGAGAGCCTACCCCACCACCCTTACTTCAGCTCCCATAAAGGATAGCAACTAGTTGTTCATTATTTAACTGACAACCATGATTTTCAGCCCTTGACAGGTGACAGCAAATACCACGGACTCCTCATGAGTTGCATAGTGAAGAGTGCAACTCCACATAGAATGTACATTATCACCATCCCCCTGACCACAGCATGGACCCCATCAAGATATATTTGCAAGCATGGGGCTTCAGCTGTAATTGCTTGGCTCTTGAGTAAGTCATCATCGGCAGCAAACTCTGGATTTATTAGCAGATGGTCTCTTATCTACTCACCAAGTAACATTAAGCCAAGCTTGGCAAGGTGAGAGCGATTGCCCTTGACATCAAGGCCACATTTGACAGAGTGTGGCATCAAGGAGCCCTAGCAAAATTGTGATTAAATGGGAATTGGGAAAATTCTCCACTGTTTGGAGTCATACCTAGCGTTAAGGAAGATGGTTGTGGTTGTTGGAGGTCAGTCATTGCAGCTGCAGGACATCGCTGTAGGAGTTTCTCAGGGTAGTGTCCTAGGGTTCGGCCACTTCATCAATAGTGTTCAATACCATTCATGACTCCTCAGATGCCAAAGCTATCTGTGTCCATAGGCAGTAAGACCTGGACTACATTCAGGCTTGGGCTTATAAGTGGCAAGTAACGTTCATGCCACACAAGTGCCTTCAATCACCACCTCCAACAAGAGAGAATCAAACCATCTTCCTTTAACATTCAACAGCATTACCATTGCTGAACTCCCCACCATCAACAATATGGGGATTATCATTAGCCAAAAACGTAACTGGACTAGCCATATAAATACTATGGCTAAAAGAGCAGAAGGTCAGAGACTGGGAATTCTGTGGCAAGTAACTCACCTTCTGACTGTCCCAACATCTATAAGTCACAAGGCAGGAGTGTGATGGAGCTTGCTTGGACGAATACAGCTCCAACAACACTCCAGAAGCTAAACACCATCCAGGACAATGCAGCCAGCTTGATCAGCACCCTATCCACCACCATAAACAATCATTCCCTCCACTGCTGACATACTGGGGCAGCAGCATGTACCATACACAAAATGCACAGCAGCAACTTGCCAAGGCTCCTCTTACAGCGCCTTTCAAACTCATGACCTTAACCATCTAGAAGAATAAGGGCAGCAGACACATGGGAAAACCACCACCTACAAGTTCTCCTCCAAGCCACCCACCATCCTGACTTGGAACTACATCACCACACTTTCACTATCACTGGATCAAAATCCTGGAACTCCCTTATAGCACTGTGGGTGTACCTACACCAGATGGACTGCAGCAGTTCATTCAAGTTATCAACAGTCACAGATTGCAACTCTTTCAAGTACAATCACAGTTCTTGGTTTCCGGGAGTGGGACATGAACCCACAACCCTCTGATTCAAAGGCGAGGGTGCTATGAACTGAGCCACAGCTGACACCTCCTGCAGCAGTTCATGAAGGTGGCTCACCACCACCTTCTTGAGGATAATTAGAGATAAGCAACAAATGCTGACCTTGCCAGCCACACGGACATCCCTTGAAGGGATTAAAAAAAAGCTTCAGAACTTCTTTTTCAGCTATACAATAAACACCTGCCTTCAGCATGATAGAGAGAACTAGGCACGGTAACTTGCAAAGAGCCAATCACCTGATGTTGAAGACACCCAATTACTGGAATAAATTACATGCTTAATCAAGGAAAATCAAGACAAAATTGCCACCTCTTGCCCAAACCAAATGGGAGTCAATGTGTAAATATCTATTCTCTGTTTTCAGATGGCACGCAATGGGCAACTTGGAAATATCTAAAATGCAAACTTGACACCAAGGACTACTATTTGAAATGGAATCCCATTTACTACTTACATCTGTGTTTATGATATGGGTGCTTTAGTTATTGAGGTTTCAATAAACATTCATCAGCAGTAAACAAAAGCCACAAACTGTATCTAATGCAGCCTCCTATGTTGCTCTCCATTAGATTTCGGACTTGGCACAAGATGCCAACTCTAGTGCAGGAAGGAGCTATAAAGCTGATCTCTAATGTCAGAGGTCTGACGTATGAGGAAAGGCTCTAGTTTTTCAACGTTGAAAGGCGCAGCCCAATGGTAAATCTAGAATATTACTTTAAAGTAAGACATGAAGACATTAGTTCAAACTACTAAAAGCCAACTATGAGAAAGATCTTGATCGACGCTTGGAATGGACTTCCAGATAGGGTTGTGGAGGCAAAAATCCTAGATGCATCAAAGAAACAGTTAGCTTCTGCCGAGGGGAGCATAGGATATTTCCAGCTACTGGTGTTTTTTTTTTCTGTGAATTCTGAAGACTCCCCAAAACGAGCACAGGTGTCATCGCTGAGTGATGGGTTTTTGGGCCAATGAGGGGACGTGAAACGTCACCTGTGGCTCCAGGTTAGGGGCGGGACATTTAGCGGCCGGCCGGGTCTTGGGAGCAAACCGGATCGGTTTTGAGTGATAGGAAGGGGCGTGTGCTGAGACACCGGAGCTATTGTTGGAGCGTAGGCTTTTCCAGCTCCATGTCGGCTGAGCGCGATACCGTGCAGATCCCTGATGACCTGGCGTTCGCCTCGTTCAGGGAGCAGTGTGAATCAGCGCACAGCTGGCAACAGAAATACAGCAAGTCGGAGATAGGCGTGTGGGTGCAGGCCGCGACCGAGGGCAAAGCCGTGCACGGGATCAAGGTAAAACAAAATAACCGGCGTACGGGAATGACGGAGGTTGGGAATAGTGTGGGGGGTCAGCATAGGTTGTCCCGGGGAGTGGGGAAATAGTGAGTAAAGAAAGAACTCTTAATCGCCAACATAAGACCAAACTACTTCACAAGCCATAAAGTCCTTTTGCTGTGTACTCGCTGCTGTAATGGAAACGTGGCAGGGTTCCTCGAAGAGAGACAGTGACAAGAAAATCTGTTTCATTGATGTTGTGGGATAAATGTTGGCCAGAACATCGAGAGAACTCCCCTCCTCTTCTTTGAATGAGGTCATGGGATCTTTTAATCTGTCTGAGAGGACAGGACCCGATTTAATACGTCATTCAAAAGAGGGCAGCACTCCCTCAGCACTGACTGAACTGAAGCATCGGCCTAAATTCTGTCTTAAGCCTCGAGCCTGGGGTTTGAACCCATGAGCTTCTGACCCAAAAGGTGAGAATGCCACCTATAAACTAAATTGTACAACATAGAACCATAGAAAAGTTACAGCACAGAAGGAGGCCATTCGGCCCATCTTATCCATGCCATCCCGAGGACACCCAGGTGCCCTTTCTAATCCCGCCTTCCTGCACCCGGCCCATAGCCCTGCAGCTTACAGCACTTTAGGTGCAGATCCAACAGGTTCTGAAATGGTTTGATAAAAAAAGAATTAATGTTTCAATTGCAGACCCCTTGTCCAGGATGTTAGCCCATCTTCAGGTGCAGGTGAACCAGCTGTAAATTTCCACCATTTTCTGTTTTTATTTCATACTTCCTGGTGCACCAGTATCTTCACATTCCTAATACCCAATGCTATTGTGGGAGCAGTATCACTGCAAGATCTGCAGTGGCTCATGGAGAAAGAAGGTTGACCATCACATTCTTAAAACAACCAGAGATGGGCAATCACAGAATTGTTACAATACAGAAGGAGGCCATTTGGCCCATCGTGGCTGCACCGGCTCTCTGAGCAATTCACCTATTCCATTCTCCTGCCTTCTCCCCATAACCTTGCACATTCTTCTTTTTCAAATAACAATCCAATCCCCTTTTGAAAACCTCAATTGAACCTGCCTCCACCGCACACACGAGCAGTGCATTCCAGACCCCAACCACTTACTGAGTGAAAATAGTTTTTCTCATATTGTTTTTGCCAATTACTTCAAACCTGTGCCCTCTCATTCTCCATCCTTTCATGAATGTGAACGGTTTCTCCCTATCTACTCTGTCCTGACCCCTTGTGATGTTGAATATCTCTATCAAATCTCCTCGAAGCCTGATGTTGAATATCTCTATCAAATCTCCTCTAAGCCTTTTCTTCTCCAAGGAAAACAGTCCCAACAGGTACAATCTATCTTCATAGCTGAAGTTCCTTATTCTTGGAACCACTCTTGTGAATCTTTTCTGCAGTCTCTCCAATGACTTCAATTTCTTCCTAAAGTGCAGGGCCTGCAATTGGACACAATACTTCGGCTGAGGCCAAACTAATGTCTTATACAAGTTCAACATAACCTCCTTGCTATTGTTCTCTATGTCCCTATTAACAAAGCCTAGGACACCGTTTGCTTTATTAAATGCTCTGTCAACATGTCCTGCCACATTCAATGACTTATGCACATATATACCCAGGTCCCACTGCTCCTGCACTCCCTTTAGAATTGTATCCTTTATTTTATATTGTCTCTCCATGTTCTTCCTACAAAAATGGATCACTTCACAGTTCTCCACATTGAACTTCATCCCAGTTGGGTCAAAATCTTGGAACTCCCTCCCTAACAGCACTGTGTGTGTATCTACACTATATGGACTGCAGCGGTTCAAGAAGACAGCTCACTATCACCTTCTAAGGGCAGTTATGGATGGGCAATAAATGCTGGCCTAACCAGCAATGCCCACAACCCACAAATGAATTTTTTTTAAAAAACCTGTTCGCATATTCCACCAACTTGTATATGTCTTTTTGAAGTTCTACACTATCCTCTTCACAGTTCACAATGCTTTCAAGTTTCATAACATTCGCATATTTTGAAATTGTTCCCTGTACACCAAGGTCTAGATCATTAATGTATATTGGAAAGAGCCAGGGTCCCAACACTGACCTCTAGGGAACTCCATTACAAACCTTCCTGCAGCCCAAAAAACATCCATTAACCAGTGCTCTCTGTTTTCTGTCATTCAGTCAATTTTGTATCCATGTCACCACTTTCCCTTTTATTCCATGAGCTTTGTGAATTTTGCTTATGAGTCTGTGTGGCGCTGTATCAAAAGCCTTTTGGAAGTCCATGTGCACCACATCAACAACATTGCCCTCATCAATCCTCTCTGTCACCTCTTCAAAAGACTCTAGCAAGTTAGTTAAACGTGATTTGACCTTAAGAAATCTATGCTAGCTTTCCAGGTTTGAGTCTTTTCAGTTAAACCTGCCTTTCAATATTGCCCACATCTGAAGAACAAATTTAAAAATATATATATAATTGTTTTGCAATTATGTGGTTTTGTTATCAGAGGGGAGGATGATGTCATTTGGAAAAAACCTGTGATGTGACAAAATGACGTGTGGCAAAGGATTTGAATGTTTTTGCGTGCCCCAAACTAAAGTCCTCATTTACACAATACTAGTACAGTACCAACTAGGTCTGGCAACAGTAAGATCAGTTTGTGCTACTGCATTAAAAATATGAAGTATTTTAGCACAAAAAAGTAATAATTATGATTTTCTTGTTTATAACAACACTTGCAATTTCATGTCTTCTATGCTAATAACTAGCATTAAGTGTCTTTGAGTAAATAGAATTTTAATGATCCTGAGGACTTCAGGTCACCAATAATTATAGCTGCCAATCCCAGAAATAGTAATAGCTTAATTATAGGAATTTTCAGAGCTTGCCATTGAACACTGGTGAGACCACATCTCGAATACTGTTTGGTCTCCTTATTTAAGGAAGGATGTAAATGCATTGGAGGCAGTTCAGAGGAGGTTTACTAGATTGATACCTGGAATGGGAGGATTGTCTTATGAGGCAAAATTACACCGACTGGGTTTATTTCCACAGGAGTTTAGAAGAGTTAGGGGTGGCTTGACTGAAGTACGTAAGATCCTGAACAGTATTGACAAGGTGAACATGGAAAGAAGGTTTCCTCTTGTGAGTTAGTCCAGAACTAGGGGGCATTGTTTTAAAATTAGGGGCTGTCCTTTTAGGACATAGATGAGGAGGAATTTTTTTCTGAGGTTTGTGCAACTTTAGAACACTCTGCCTCGGAAGGTGGTAGAAGCAGGGTTGTTGAATACTTTTAAGGTAGGGGTAGATAGATTCTTGTTAGACAAGAGAATCAAAGGTAGATGGAATCAAATCGGAGGTAGATGGAAATGTGGAATTCTAATCACAAACAGATCAGATATGATCTTATTGAATGGCGGAGCAGGCTCGAGGGGCCGAATGGCCTACTTCTGCTCCTTTTGTATGTGAACATCTGTCATAATACTAAGAGGTATTTTGATGTGGCACATCACTGAAGTTCCACAATATGCCGCAATATGAGTCTATGCCATTTATTTTTCCATTTTTCCCTTTTCGTGCTTCTATTTCACCAGGCTATCTTGGTGATTTTTTTTTCCCTTTCTGAAGTAAGGAGGGTGCTTTAATCTTCTATCAGTGGAGAAGGTGGCAGCATCCACTCTGACCGGTTCTGAAGTTGGCTACTGTTTACAAGGAAGGTTTGATTTTTCAGGTGACACTATGGTTGTCTCTGTATGGAATCCATCTAGTATGCCTCAGTTGCCAGCATTATGCCAAGGTTAGCAAAGGAGGTCACCGAATGGCTTTGGCAGCAGTCTAAAATGGTCTTCTAGATTTGAGATCAGTTGGTGTTAAACTGGTCACCTGCTTGTACCAGATAGCTAACCGTGATAAGGCAGTCACATTATTGTAAAGTGATGTAATCTGCTAGTAAAGTGTTCAGATTAGAATTATAGCTGTAAAATGATAAGGGATTCTAAAATCCTCAGCATGTGATTTAATACCATTTATACTTTGTTTAAATGCTTTTTTAGTGATCTTATGGAACCACTGCACATAGCAGGATAAACATGTATATACAGTAGTCATTTATACTACAAAGAAATGAGGTTTAATCTGAGGAATTGTCTGTCCAAAAACATTGCTCTAAATTAGTGAGCATAACAAAAGAGAGAGATCGATGTGCTTTTCAAGATGGCCTCAAGGCAGTGTTATTTAAATTTACAGGCACTAAAGAAACTAGATCCTGATTAGGACCAGAATAATAATCTGTATAAAGAGTGCAAAGTTTACAGGCAGTAAAGAAACTAGATCCTGATTAGGTCCAGAATAATATTCTGTATAAAGAGTGCAAGGTTTAAAGTGTCTAGTATTTATTTTAGCATGCAACAGTCAGGTTAGATTCATGCTAGGTGATCATCGTCTCTAGGAAGCAATGGAAATGTAGAGCTCATGGATCCAGATTCTCTTCAATCTTGTGCTTTGTTTTTCTACTGGATATCTGGGACACTGACCATTGTGGTGTCATGTGCATGATTTCGGGAATTTCTTTCTAAGATAACTGCTGTTCATCATTTTCCATAAAAGATATGGATTCAGAAGCTGGAGGTAGAGTGCTGAAATTTGAAAACTATGCTATTATGCAAGTAGTTTGTCCTCTTTCAGTACTTGTCTTCCCTTGGTCACCTCCTGCACTATATGGCATAGTGAAAACAGGCATTTGTGATGGTGGGCACCTCAGTAGGAGGCCAAGATGGATTATCCTTTAGGCACTTCTGGCTTAAGATTGTTGCAAATGCTTCACCCTTGTTTCTTTCCAGTCACATGCTGTGGTTTGTCATCATTTGAGGATGGGGAAGTTTGTGGAATCACCCCCTCCTATTAGTTGTCCACCACCATTCGCAACTGAGTGGGGCAGGATTGCAGAGGTCTGACTGTGGGATTGCTTAGCTCTGTCCATAGTATGCTGCTTCTGCTGTTTAGCATGCATGGGCTTAAGTTGCTGCATCACCAAGTTAGCATCTCATTTTTAGAGACACCTACTGCTGCTCCAGGCATGCTCTCCTACACTCCTCATTGAACCAGTGTTGGTATTTTGGCTTGAAGGTGATGGTAGAGTGAGGGATATGCTGTGCCAAGAGGTTACCTGTTGTGGCGGAATAAAATTCTGTTGTTGCTGACATAGATCTCATAGATAAAAGCAAAATACTGCAGATGCTGGAAATCTGAAACAAAAACAGAAAATGCTTGAAAACTCAGCAGGTCTAACAGCATCTGTGGAGAGAGAAAAAAACAGAGTTAATGTTTCGAGTCCTTATGACTCCTCTGGGGATTTTCCCTCCACAGCTTCCAACCTCATAGTCTCCCAACCTCAGACAGCCCACTTCTACCTCCTTCCCAAAATCCACAAACAGGACTGTCCCGGTAGACCGATCATGTCAGCATGTTCGTGCCCCATGAAACTCATTTCTTCCTATCTTGACTCTGTTCTCTCTCCCCTTCTCCAGTCTCTTCCCACCTACATCAACGATTCCTCTGATGCCCTACGTCATATCAACAATTTTCAGTTCCCTGGCCCTAACCACCACCTCTTCACCATGGATGTCCAATCCGTCTACATCTCCATCCCCCACCAGGATGGCCTGAGGGCCCTCTGTTTCTTCCTTGAACAGAGGCCCGAACAATCCCCATCCTCCACTCCTCTGTCTGGTTCAACTTGTTCTCTAACTGAACAATTAGTTCGAGCTTTGAGTGCACCAAACCTTAACTTGTAGTCTCAGCTGGGGTTGTGAAATTGAGGCTATATGTTAAAAGCACTGTATAAATGTATTTTACTGTTTTGTTTTTTGTACTTTTGTACAAAGTTTAACTTTATCTGTTGGGTCTTCTCCCTTTCGTGGCTTCCAGTAAATTCTTTTGTTCCTAAGAACTAAAATTTCCAGTTAGCAAATGATGAGGTTCTTGGATGATACCTGGCTGACCACAGAAATGTTTAGAGAATAAATGGGAAGGAATTAAAAGTCAGCTTTCATCCTCTCAGTTTAAATTGTGTCAAGATAGTAAAGCTATCCCTTGCTCACATTGCCAATAACAGAGTTTCATTGTTCTCAAAGGAATAGACCCTTTAGAAACATTCAATGTTAAAATAATTTGGTTGTTTTGTTGCAGCGTAGTTAACTTACTCGTACCCTTGGGAGGTTAAGAGGCATGACTGTAAAAATTCTAGGTTTTCAGTGATAGTGAAATCAGCTGCCCTAAGCGCTCGATTTTCTTAGATTCTGTGCACCTTTCTTCAGTCAGCTGCTGTGTAACTACTAAGTCATTGCAAATTCAAATGACAAAAAGCAATTAAAATAGGTCACCATTAATTTGGTAGTATGAGTGAATTGCTTATTTTATATTGAAATATATATTATCTGGAATAATGACAGAAAAAGTTTCACTTAGCATGTTGGTACAAGTTTCTAAGTAAGTCTGGTAATGTATGTTCTAGATAGTCCTTCTGGAATGTGCAAAGTTCACTCTTCCAGAGAAAGAAAACAGTGGCGAATAGTTCTCCCAGCAGTACTTCAGAATAGCAGAAAACTGAATTTCCACACCTGTTCTTTACCTGAACTGTGGCATTAGTGAACTAAACAAATGTAATTGTATTTTCTTCCTCAGTCCTGCACATAAGGAAGGATCAGATTATTGCCAGTTTGAGTTGTGATCAGGGCTAGTGCTAGTCACATGCCTGCTCTTTTGGCCAGAGAATGATGCAATGACATAGGGAAGACAATAACCACAGCTTTGTACATCTTTTTTTTTAAAAAAATGTGTGGTAAGAAAATGATGGCATCTAATAAGCCATCTGCCAAAAGTTAAGTCAAAATCTGAACCTTTAATGCTTTTAGGGAAAGGAGCAGTTTCTCTGCATCTATTGCTGAGTGTATCCTTTTGCTGTCTTGTCTACGTCAGTAGTTCACCTGTCAGAGTTCCAAGGCAGGCAGTAATTTTTATTGAGTTGTCTTCAGCCTAAAAAATACCCAATATCTTGCCTTTGGAAAGATTAATTAGTAATTGCAGTTGAATTGAAGTTAAGTCCTTGAATAGGACTATTTTTGCAACCGTGTTGGTGGCCAGTAAATACTACGATCTCCTAGAAATGGCAGAAATAGGAAGCTGGAAGCAAAATGAGAAACCAGGCAACTATTGCTCAAGTTAATCTTGCAGCGCTTTCTCTTTCTATCAACCCTGCACATGCTCATTCACTCTTTGAATGAATTTTTTTCTCTCAACTTTATCTTCCCCCACCTCCATAGAAGTGCTTAGCAACTTCCTCGGGTGTCATGGCTCACGTTAAGAACTTGGCGTGCCAAGAACCCCAGTTTAGAGCTGGTGTCTTCTGCTGATGTCCGTGTGTTTTAACTCTTGCAAACAGAAACAGTGAATACAATCCATGTACCAAGTAGCTTAAATCACTGTGTCATCTTTTACTGGAAGCCATGAAAGGGAGAAGACCCAACAGATAAAGCTAAACCTTGTACAACAATTTTATAGTACTTTTAACGTATCGCCTCAATTTCACATCCCTGGTTGAGACTACAAGTTAAGGTTTGGTGCACTAAAACCTCAAACTAAATTTCCTCCCCACTTGCAATTCATCATGAGGGTATGTTGTATCATCTCTGAGAGTTGAGCAACCTTGGCCCTACCTCTGCTACCAAAATGATAATTCATATTTCAGTATCCTCACAAATGAACTTCTACAGCACTTACCTGGCCAATATTCATTCCACAGTTGCAGATTAACTGGTCCTTTATCTAATTTGTTGTTCATGTAACCTTGCTGTCTTTAAATTTGTTTATACTTCAAAATTAATGCCGGCATGCTATCATGTGTTCATCACAATTCTAAATAAAAATAATTTCCTTCTGGCTCTTTTGTGAGGCTTTAACAACTCATTCCTCTTTCTGTTTCAGTGTAGAATTGAACTTAAAGATGTTCCTGCAGAGACGGTGTATGATGTGCTGCACGATAATGAGTATCGCCGTAAGTGGGATAAGCAGGTCATCAAGACTTTTGACATTGCACGGCTCACGGTGAATGCAGACATTGGTTATTATTCATGTGAGTGTATTTGAGAGTTGACTAAATAAAGTTCATGATCATGTGCTGCTTCTCCAGGAAGTGAATTTGCATTGTTGAAATTACAGCGCAGAGAGAATATACGGCTCACAATTTTAATAACCCATTGTGAAATGTTCACCAATATCAAGATCCACATACTGGGAATTCACGCTGAGCTAAGGTTTTTAAAAAAACCCTTGAAATGCTTATTTCTCATATAATCTCGTATAATCCCATGAGTTCCAGATAAACAACTGAGTCTTGCTGTTTTGGTTTGCTATTTCAGTTTCTATTGGTGTTGTCCAAGATCCAGTGGGTAAAGGCAACACCTGTAGTCCATAAAGACCGGAAGGTTACTTTTCCACAGTTGGGTTGCTAATTTGCCTTTGTGCTCCTGGATTAAGGAGAGAAGTTGTTGTTTGATGATTCATCCTGGCAAATGTGTGGATATAAGATGAGGAGAGGGCTGATACACTTCTTTGTTGAACAGCCTGTCAAGATTCATCATCCATGCTTCCAAAGGAAGAATAGCAACTTGGGCAAGGCACTGAAAGGAAGCTATTGCTTGTAGAACTGTAGGACACACTTTTTGGTTATTGAATATTAATGTGAGCTGCAGAAATTTAGATGGCCTTGATAAATCTGCCCTAATATCTGCAGGGAGCGGCTCTGGCAGTGAGCTGTATTCCTGGAATATAATTTCTGTTCTTGTCTTTTTTTTTAAAAAAATTCACAAATTTGATGGGGAGAAACATTAGGGTGATCTGTTTTGTCTTCTACTGTGTATTCCATGGATTGCATAAGACTCGAGGGTCTTTGAGATTCTTGAACTGAACTATGGAAAACTTCCTTCCTTGTATCTGTGGCCCAGCCTTCCAGACCACTTACCCAGTGGGAGTTACCAATTTTAATCGGGCTATCGAGAGGAGAAATCTAGCCTTTTCACCATTGGCTGTTTTCATGGACACAGCACCTTTTTTGTTTTATTTTTAAAAAAAACATTTTTATATAAACTTATACAGCATCTGATGTTTTCAAAACCTCTCAAAGTACTTCGTACAGTAAATTGTTTTAAAATTGAATTATTGTAGACAAAAGTGGCAGTCATTCTGCACCAGTAATGGGACGATTAACCAGTTAACCTGCTTGAGAGAGGAATGTTGACCAGAAAAAAACTGCTCTTACATTAGTGCCAAAGGATCTTTAACATCTACATGATCAGGGAGATAAGAGAGCATCTTTTCTCATACTGCACCAGATTGTCAGTATAGATTATAAATTCACATCCTCATTTGGGACTTGGGTCCACAACTTTCTGATTATATAAAAAATGAAACTACAGCCAAGTAGCCACATTGACTTTGTAGTGTGAGATTCAGAGATTTATGAGAATAGGCTGCCTGAATGCTGTTTTGACTAGGGATGATGTATGGTGTGAAATTATTTTTTTGAAAAAACAAAATTCTTCAGTTCTTTGTGGTTACATTTTGTCTCTCCCTCTCTCTTAGGGAAATGCCCAAGTCCCCTGAAAGACAGGGATGTGGTTAGTCTGAGGTCATGGCTGGTCACAGATAACGATTACATGATTATCAACTACTCTGTGAAACACCCTGTAAGTATGGATCTAAGCACCCTATCTCCAATATGTCTCTCAGATAAAGAGAAAGGAGCTGCATGCAGTGACAGGGGTCCAGATATTATGTCATATTTAAACAAATGCATCCCATTGCTCAACAATTTGTTGCATCCAGTCATTGTTTTTTAGTTTAAAGCTGGCTTTTTGTTGCAGTCTGGAAAAGCAACATTTATAAGATAATGGATGTGTCTCTCTGAGATCAGCATCAACCACTAAATTTCTGAGACTGTGCTACATTTTAACACCATTAGTGCAAATGCTCAGGATTAGCTATGAGTGCTTCATTCCCTGGAACAGGGTACCATAACTCAACAGGATATTTGTAGATTTTGTGTTTTGCTCTCTATATTGGAAGTGCAATTGGCAGCACTCTTGTAATCAACTGCACTAATGTAATGTAAAAGAACCTTATATATAATCTAATTTTTGAGTTTGGACACAAATAATCTAAATACCCTTTAAAAGTAAGGCCCAGTGTTTCAATAATGAAAACAGAAAATGCTGGGAATACTCAGCAGGTCTGACAGCATCTAGGAAGAGAAAAACAGACTTAATGGGCTGAATTTCATTTTGGGACAGGCTCGGCGGTGGGAAGGCATCGGGTGATGCACTGAGGTATTCCTGCTGCCGGGCCATTTTCCCAGCAGTGGGAGAGAAGGCAGACAGCCCACCTGGAGCTCAGCTGAAACACTTAGTGGCCAGTTGAGGGCCTCTTCATGCCTCTGCTGATATTTGACCAGCAGGAGGTGCCTGCGCTGTGGGAAGACCACCAGGTGGGCTTGGCTTTTGTGGGGGTGCAGTGGTGTGTTCCTCCTTGGCCCATGAAGGGGTCCCCTCGGCAGACCTGTGCCTAACAACAACCCCTCCACTCTGCCTCAATCACCCAGCACCCCCAGATCCTGCTTACCTGGTTGTGAGGGTGCACACCCATCGATGTGTGTCCTTCCTCCTGGTATAGCTCCAGCAGCGGCTACTGCTCCTGGTGGTGTTGCTAAGCTGTGGCCCTCTGATTGGGTTGGTAGCTTTTGGAGGAGGGGTTGGGTGCCTGGTGGCAACCACATAATTACATGCCGCATATAAAATGTGATTCCTGGTCCCACCACCTGCTGAAGTGGTGTTGCCCTGGAAGATGGCAGGACCCCTGCTGCCTCAGCAAAATTCCAGTCAAAGTTTCAAGTCTGCAACCTTTTGTCAGAACTGTCCCAATCAAAGGTCACAGACCTGGAACGTTAATTATGTTTCTCTGTCCACAGATGCTGCTAAACCTGCAAAGTATTTTCTGTTCTTATTTTGCATTTCCAGCATCCACAGTATTTTGCTTCTACATCAGTGTTTCAGTGTCTGTCATTGTGAAAGCGTGTAGCTTTTTACAGTGATTCATTGTCATTAAGGATGTTAGCCATATTCTCTTGATGTTGGGGATAATGGGTCTCAAACTGGAAATTAGATTTTGATTTATGTGTGATGCTTTAAAAATAGTTGCTTGAGAAAAGAAACTGCAATGCTCCTGAGGTTGCACGATGAGCCAAGTTAAAGTAGCCCTGATCTTGCCCTGTTTATCAATTAGCTCTGTACAACCAAGAGTGAACCTGACATCATTTTGGTTTGTATGGCTCAACATCACAGACGCGGTGCATTTACTCACTGTGGTAGTGGGAAATCAAGGTTCCTTAGTCATGAAATATATGTTCACTTCAAAAACTTTTTATTCTATCTGCATCCACTTAGTGTCTTTTGTTGAATGAGATGTCAATAGGTATTTTCCAGATAGATAATTAAAACTGAGCATAAAATAGGGAAGTTAGTGAAGTGATTGAAGGCGCTGTCGATGAGCTAAGTTTTGAGGAGGTTTCGGAAAGTGAGGAAAGGTAGCAGTTTCTTGGGAAAAGAATTAAGGACTTCATCTACTCAGCCAACAACTGTGAAACTGAGGCAATGCTTCGGATCTGAAACATTACTGCTAATCAAGGTGCAAGATTTCAAGGTATATATTCTCAATAAACATCACCTATAATATTGCATCTTTTCCCAGTTGCATTTAAGTGATTCATAGGGAATGTATAATCCAATAAGCGGAAGAAATAGGTGGAAAGTGGCTGGTATTTACAGATTTTGCATGAAAAATGCACATGTTCTGGTCTCACTCTGGTTAATGTTTAAACATTTGTTTTAAATACCAGACACCTACAGCCTCAGTTTCTTTCCTTTTCACAGAAATACCCTCCTCAGAAGGATCTAGTCAGAGCTGTGTGCATTCTAACAGGTTACCGAGTCCAATCTACTGGTTCCAAAAGTTGCAATCTCGTATGTATGGCTGAGGTAGATCCGAAAGGTAAGGATTGGCGGCAATAGCATTGTGGCTTAAGTTGATGTGGATGTCAGTGTGTGTGCAGTTTATTTCTCTAACTGGAGTCAACACTGAAATTGATATATTTTTGGGCACTAAAGAAATTGAGGGATATGGGGATAGGCCTAGAAAATTGAGTTGTTGTAGCACATCGGACATGATCTTATCGAATGGTGGAGCAGGTTTGAGGGCTGAACAGCCGACTCTTGCTCCTATTATTCTCTTATGAAGCTGGTATTTTTCTCTTCTATCCAATCCAGTTTTCTAAAGATGTTGAGTCCTTTCTTTGGGTATAGTTCCGCAATCCTCCTGTTGCATGTGAGCCTGAATTTTGGCAGGATATTCTATTGGAGATTGGGCCTTATCACAGCAAGCTCAATTCTATTTACTTTAAAATTGAATAATGATTAAGAGTGGGAACCCAAATTGCTTTGCCTTCTGCACCATCCAATCCATTATGCTGGGATTACATTTGACCAATACTTTCCTGTCTAAAGCATTTAAACAAAAGATAATAATTTTTACATATCAGGAAATTTTAAAATATGGCCTGACAAAAAAACTTCCTTTTGCCCATCAGGGCCATCCTTGTGCAGGAAAAATGGCACATAGTCTATCATGGAGTCTTCCAACCCATTTAATCACCTGAGAAGTTGCCGGAAGTACTATACCGCAAAGTTAAATGAGTATTCAAGAGTTTGGCTTGTTAGGAACTAGAGATAGTTTAAGTAAGTTATATTGGTATTTGTAGATGTTAGGAATGAGTTTTAGCTTTAAAGTTTAAGTTTGATTTATATTTCTGTATGTGTGTTAAGAAAAGTCAAATTGAGTTTTAGTTTCACTTTAAAAAGGTGCTTGAGGAGATGTTAAACAAACAAACAGTAGAAAACGGGCAGCTGCCTAGCAACGGGCTAGAGAGGCAGGGCACACACACAAGAAGAGAAACAGCAGTTTTGATTTGGAAGCCGTGGAGTTCAGTTTTTTTTTTAAAGTTGCTGCCAGGAGAAAAGAGGACAGATAGCCAGTCCCAAGCTAAGGAAAACCCCACAAATCTAGGGGAGAGTCCAAATATGACCACCTAGTCAAAGGAAGAGCAGGAACCCGGAAAAGGTCCTGTTAAGTGAAGTTAAGAATGAGGGACAGAGAGAAAGGCTCCAAGCTTCAGATTTAAAGAGACAAAAGCTGAAGAAAGCAGAGTTAAAGTGAGAACAGCTTGCAAGAGGCAAGAAGGCCCAAAGAGACAATTGAACATCAGTAACTCTTTCCTATGGGCATGTGAAACAGTGGTGTACTTTTAATGCTGAGTTGGTGAGAGAGAGTGCATGAAAGACAGCTTGAATGCATGTGGTGACCCAGGGAAGAGGAACATTAGAATGAGAGTTCGAAACCCTGGAGATGAACCCTTGCGGAAGGCATCTGAGAGAAAGCGTCGGTTTGGGAGAAGATTCCAAGGCAAAGTCTTGGAGAGTGGAGATTGGAAACCCTCATGTGAAGGATGGAGTTCAGTGACACCAGTTGACTCACTGTGTGATTAGCGTCTGGGGGGAGTTGAGGAGAGATCCATAGCATCTGATTGAGGTGGCATCTCTCACTTGGTTTCAGAGTGTGCTGTGCCTCACCACAGGCTGCCATAAGTTTACATGGATTGTCTACTTACTGTGGATATTAGGAGTATAAGAGAGTTTTTGTAGCCTGTTATCCTTACAAACTATGTACATCTGTAAAGGTATACAGTTGTGGGTGAGGAGTATTTATCTTGCTGAATAAATGTTTTATTCTTTTGTTAAAAGTTCATCCACTGACTCCTGTGTCTCTGTCCAGTAACTACCCTCCACATATCTAAACAAACAAATAAAAGCTAAGATTTATCAAGCTGGGCTCCCTGCTGGGATCAGGCTTGTCCAAGAGTAACCTCAGCTGGGATCATAACAGGATTCATTATCTTCACACCTAGAAATTGCTGTATCCTCTCCCAATCAAACAAAAAGACAATCATTGCATGCCTCAGTGTATTATATCATGCCAGTCTCCAATTTTCATTGGGTCATTGGCCTACTCTGACTTAAGTCACATTCCATTTTTGCTACCTTAGGTTCTGGAACTCTACTTTTTTTTTTACTGGGTTTTTTTGCTTCATACTTGGAGATTGTTCATGAAAAACATGGCCCTTGCTCTGACTTTATTTTCAACTTTGTTGTATTTTCAGGTTTTTTCTGAAGAATTTATTGATTTTGTGTTGAGATTTGGGAGGAGCAAGAGCAAGGAGATTAACCATTTATGTTGTAACTCTGAAAAGAATTCACAGCCTTGAGCTTTGTTCACAGTTCTATAACTAGTCCGATAATTTCTGATTGTTCTTTCAGGGTCTCTGCCAAAGTGGGTGGTCAACAAAGCTTCTCAGTACCTGGCACCAAAAGTAAGTAATAATTACCTGGTACTATGCTCTGGGATTGATTTATAGACCAAATTTAATAAACTATCAAATCTGTCAATTAAATGAAGATATAAAAAGAAATATGAAATTGTACTTGCTAAACGCACAAAGCATTACTCTCTCATGTCCAATATGCAGAATTAACTGATGAAGGTCACTGTCAATCACTTCACACATATTTGCTGTCATGTTTTGGAAAAGGTTTGCAGTACTGACTTCCATGCACTGGACCTGTTTGGCAATTTCTCTTGTTTTGCCCAATATTTGCTAACCGTGTTTTTGAGATGTTCTAGAATGCAAAGGTGTGTGGTTCAGATGCTAATATGACTGTATTAAGGAACATTCTCCATTTTGTGTGTGCTTCAGGTTCTGAAAAGACTCCACAAAATGTGCCTGAAGTACCCAGAATGGAAACAGAAGAACAGGCCAGACTTCAAACCCTGGCTTTACCCAGAACAGAATGACCTGCCGACCATGAGCCTCTCTGAACTCTCAATCCAGCATGCAGACTCGCTGGAAAATATTGATGAAAGTGGCCTATCTGAAGGGAACAATGGTAGCGATGAAGAAGAATGTGGACCTAAGGGCTTAAAAGACTGAAACCATGTTGCAGTGTTCCTTTGTGGTGCTGTAGGCCTTTGAAGTTTGGTGGAGGGCTGGTGAGGAGACAGTGGGAGTTCATAATTAGTCCTTGGAATTTGGGAGGAGAATTCTTAATTATTGATTAATTTAGTGGTTGGGGAAGTAGCTGTTATTGAACCAAGGTTATGTACATATAGAAACTGACATTCAGGCAATAAATAAAAAATTTGTGCATGCTACGGGTTAAAGTCATTAGTAACGGTGTTAAATTGAAGGATCAGCCACGGCGATGACTTTTTTGATCTATTTGATTTTTAATGTGCCTTGCAGATAGAAACATTGTGGTGAGTTAGTAAAGGGATACGTTACGAATTCCTCCTTTTAATGAAGTTGAGGGACTCTTGAATTACAGACATGCTGGGTCTCAGTTGGTGTGAAAGAATACTTACAAGTATTATGTGGTGTTGGTTTTGATTTGTAGGTCACTTTGAGACATGTTATGAAGAAGTATTTTTGAAACAAAATTACTTATTCCAGTTCCGGACTTCAGCATCTTCCCTCCTTGCAACCATTATTTCTGTTTGTAAGGTTCTCATTTTGCGATCAACAGTAATTCTCTAATCTTGACACTCTTGAACTGAGTTCAAGAAAAAGTTCCTGATTTTTGTGCAGGATCACTCGTGGTTATTGTGCAGTTTTTGAATTTTGCACTGCTCTTTGTTAATTCAGATAATGATAATATTAACCCTAAATAACTTAATCATCAATACGTTTGGGAAAACATCATGGTTCACTCACTTAGTTTTATTTCTTACTGTAATTTAAACAAAGTCTTATGTAAGACTATAAATTTGGGTGCCTGGAGGTGGAGGGGGGTGATGGTGAGGTGTGGTAGGCAGGTCTGTTTCTCTTCTAATGGAGCAATTCTTTCAAAGACAAGAGGATCCAGCAGCAGCACTACATCAATGTATTTGTATCAGCTCCTGTTTTCCTCTGGTGGTTTGATATTTAAATTGAAACATTTCTTCCTGAATACTATTGAATCCAGTTTCACTGTTTTTAAAAAGCTGACAGTGCAGCAAGTTAAATATATGGATAGAAGATTTGAAATCTGCAGTGAGAATCAGGACTGAAGTGGAGAGTTATCATTTATATATGTGTGAGGTTCATGGAGTTATCGTACAGCTGAGCAGGAGCATACTGGTTGAAATGAGAAAAGCAAAGAGAAAATGTGTAATGGTTGTCAACTGGCAGGAAATTGAGGTTTTCAGTGGAGGCAAATTTCATATTGCTCTTCATGTTGTACAACAATGAATTGTAGCCTTTTGAGTGTAATTTGCATAGAGAACTATGTACAGTAACCTCATTTGGGGGAAGAGAAGTAGAGAAAAGTTTCAGGAAAATTTTTGTTTGGGTTTGCATTTTAAAAAGTGGTGGTTAGACCTAAATTATTGTAATTAGTGAAGCCTGTAATTATAATTAGTACCCAAACATGTTTTTTTTAAACAATGATGGAAGCAAGGTTGGCATGTTTCATTTTGTTCATAAATTGGCAAATTGGTATGTGCAAACAGTACTTTAACACACACTGTCCTAGAACAGGGCTCTGCACTGCTTTTTGTGACCCATGACGTAAAAGAAACTACACATGGATTATTTCTTTGATATGACCGCCAAGGTTTAACAATCTGTAATCATTCACAGTCGGTTAGAAATTAAGTTTAAGAGTACTGTTGAGGCATGTTCAAAACCAGGAGACATGATTGTGACTCATAATTCCTGCATTTAATTCACTTTGTTTGCAAGAATAAAAACCACTTCTTCAGAAACTACAGTAGCCTTAAGATATCAGCATTAAGTTGTTCTTCAGTTGGTTATTGAAGTTTTACAGCAATAAGTTTAAAAATGTTTGCTGCTCCTAAATGTGAATTAAGGAATCATTAAGACAAGGTTTCTCTCCTGCACTTCAAAAAAAATTTTTTGTTGGACTAACTTCAGGTGCCTACAGTAATCATACAGAGAATGTGGATGTCATGGTGCAGTAAGAGCAATGGAATTAAGAAAATTGTTGAAGGTGATAATATATTTTGAGAACAAAGTCACGAAATTGGAATTTAAGGATATTTTTGGTATTTTGTAAAGTTGTAAACTGGATTTTTGTAACTGTTCAGAATAAACCAGAAATTTAGAAATAACTAGAGAATCCTGGGACCTCAAATCTAGTAGGTACATGAAGAAGCTGGGAAAACAGTTCTACAAATATGATCAGTAACTCAGTTTTGCTTATGAATAATTTCCAGCTGAACAACCGCAGATGCTAAACAACCTTTCCAAATATTTTATACTGCCTATTTCTTAATCTGCCATGCTAATATATTTCAAAATCATTGATTATAGGGCCCTGTTGACAAGTAAGCAGGTTCCCTGTTCTGCCTCATTACTAGGAAATGGTGGTACCCCAGGATGATGACAATTAGTGAGTATTTTTAATGCATGGTTCTAAAGGGATCAATCTCCCTAGTGCTATTTATGCTTGTGCTAGTTTTGAGGTCCCTACTTGTCTCTAACAGGCTGAAAAATGGTTCTATTTTTGTGAAAAGATCCTTGTTCCTGCTGAGTCATTTGGTGCCATTTTGTGTGCAAAGAAATTGGTTTTGCTGTATACCTGCTTTTTGTCCTGTACAGATATTTTATAATACTCTGATATCAAGTGACTCCTTAATATTGTTGCCTCTGTAGTGTTTACAGTATTGTCAGTTAGGCTTACTTATTGTACTTAAAAGGAAAAATTACACTGAAACCAATTTAAAATTTTGCCAAAACTCTATTGATGTGATGCTCAGCTCAAATTTATACCACCTTGTAATCAGCATTACTTCACCCCAATCCAAAATGCCCTATTTAACCTCAGGCAGATTAAAATTTGTCATTGTAATGCTAGGTTTTTTTAATCACCATTCAAAAGGGCCCAGCATGAAAATTTCATGCACTCATCCATTATGCTTTACTGAAATCTTAGTACTAATACTGGTGTGTTACCGGTAAATTCTCTCCCTGATCACCTAATGTTGCTTGTTAATTTGCTGTTTGGTTCTGAAATCTCCTGTAAGTGTTACAGGAGTGTGTTGATTAAAAATATTAAAAAGTGGAAGGCTGGGCCCATAATTTGTTGCATCGGGAGTAGCATTTTAATGCTCATGTTGCATTTTACTGAGCCGTTAGAAAACCTGAGCAAAGTATCTTCAGTGTTTAGAGGCTCACAGATGTACATTTTTCCTCTGTATCACAAAAATATTAATGGAGTTTTATGCTTTGAGTAGTATCCCATTGGAATAGAACTGTATAACTAAATTTCTTCAAAGACTTATAGTCTTGCTTACTATTGTTATATTGGTGATAAGTGCTCCATCCAGTTCAGATGAGACCATCTTGTTGCTGTTTGAATTGAGCATTTATCAGAGCTGAAGTTTGTCATGTCATGTTGGGGAGAAGTCTACGCCCTTACAAAAAGCAGGGGTAAATCCTGGGACCTTTTTTTAAAGTGTACTTTAAAATCTAGAATGTAACCTGTTCCAATCAATATTTTAGACGGTAAAAAATCATCATCCTGGATGATCTGTCGCACATACTATAAACAGAACATTATAGCAGGCTATCAGAAATCTTTGGGAATATCTGTACGTCCATGTTACTGCCATCAATCTAATTGGCTTCCAACTCTTGAGTATATCTCCTGCCTGGTTTGGGTTTGTGGTTGAATATAGACTGTGACAATATCCTCTTTTCCTATTCACCAAGGGGCTGGTCAAAGGAGCTGGTCAAGGGAGCTGAAGTGCTTTTCATCATACTATTAGATCCTTGAATACAGATGGCTTTTAAGCCCATGATCTTTGTCTGACTGTGTGGTAGAGGGTGATGTGAGAAGTCGTTCAGCTTGTACACCTATAGTACTTACATTACACTGGCAGTTTATTTATTATTTTTTCCAGCCTACACAAAATATCTCACAAATGAAGGACCTAAGTGCAATTGTGTATTTCATTCATAACTTCCAGAGAGAAGGACATTTGAGAATTGCTCATGCTGATTTTTCAAAAATATTTAAGTAGGAAAAGAAACATTTTCACTTCTGGCTGTAATGTTTTTTGTGTGAAAGTTCATATTTTCATGTTTTGATGTAAATGAGGCAGGATTTATCTTTAATGTAGGATTTATCTTTGAAACAATTACATTCATTACAGTGCAGAGTTCCAAAAGTACCCAGGCACTTTTTTATGCAATTGTATTTTGTTCTGTAATTATGACACTAACTGATTACCTGAGTTATCTGCATCAGCTCAAGATTAGCTACTGTCTGAGGGAGCACTTGAACCAAATCTGGAACTATCAGAAGGAAATTTGGCATTAATTTCCTTCATTACGCAAGGTAATTCTAATGAGCTATATTTATGTAAATGCAGACAAAGTCTGGGGTATTAAGCAAAATCTGTATTTGACAAATCCTTAAGACAATTTGAATTGTGCATATGAAAGCTACCAATTAATCATTGATGATGACACACTGTTCTTTGTGGATGTTGTAATTGAGGAAGAAACCATTTTTAATTATAGTCGTAAGAAAATGGATAAAGTTTTCAGATCTTGGGCATGGCAATGATAGGGTCCCTCATTGAGCTTCAGTGTCCTATTAGAAAGCAGGAAGTCAACCAGGGTTCCCAGTCCTGACCGCTATCCAGAGACCCCTGCTAGTCAGGGCATTGTTGAGGACCACATAACATACCACCCAAATAGTTTACAAATACTCAAAACGCATTTCTACATATACTCTAATCTTTCTCATTGTTAACTTTGAAAGAATGGCAGAAGCCCTGGATAGACTATTCAAGCTGTTTTTCTGGGGTTTCTATGGCTCTTCTGCAAAGTTACAGAGCACAAATGGAACATCCTTGCAGAAATTCTCCAGTGTTTATAGTCACCAGATGAAATTTGTTACTTGAACAAGATGCCAGAGGACAACTAGCACTTGTGTAATTGTATCCTTGTTCAATACATTGCTTCTCTCAAAAATTTTAACATGTAGCAATGAAAGGAAAAAATTAGTTGAAAGAAAACAAAACTATAAAGGTTTTTTTCCCCCCAATTGTCACAGACCAACTATTACTAGGAGGGGATGAAATGAGAGAAACTGTTCCATTCCCACAATTTCCCAAACTTTGTTTCTTAAGTTTTAGTTTTGTCGAGGGTTGCTTATTAAGGGTGGGGCTTGCCCTGTAATCAAGGGATGTGTGTGTGTACACTGCAACAATGATATTTCAGTTTTGTTCACTGTAGTTTTGCACTAAATAGGTGATCTCACTCAAGTCACATGGCTTAGGTGAGAAAACTGAACTACTGCACTGTTGTAGGGGTCTGTTTCCTGAGGTATTAAGGTATATTAAACCCATTCATTAGGAAGCTTTATTTAAACTCTAATCTGTGTAAAACTTGATCTGGGAATACATGATGGGGTAGACAGGAATCTTTACTCTGCATCTAACTAATTCTGTATCTGAACTAAAAGTGCTCAATGCTAATGATGCAAAAATGTTGGCTTGAATATAAGCATCCATTAATATACTACACAATAAAACTCAACTGTTAGGAATTAATCCAACTGATGTATCTATATGTGGCAATAATATTATGTATTTGGTGTCTCTGCATAGAAAAGATGAGTTTGGTACTCCCCTGTTGTTTGTTCTAATCTAAAGAACAAGATGACCTAGATAGAGCAGTAAGGTCCCACATCTGATTCTTTCTAGTTTGGCAATAGGGCATTGCAATTGGTTAGGGTAGAGTCATGATCATACTCTCTTACAGACTGTTATTTACCATCCTGTGTGGACATTGAATAAAGATCAGTGCAGTGATTTTCCCCTTCCCCTCTCCTTTTATGATTGCATAATTTACCAACACCTCAGTCTGGACTTGCTTGGACTGTTAGTGCCTTTGGTAGAGAAAATTAGTAAGGGAAATAAATGGACATGGTGGCTTCTGTTGATTGAATCCTGAGCTAGGTGAATGGATTATATTTGATATTCTGTTGGTTTTGACACTGAAACCTTCTGAATACAACAACATTGCCAAAATCATACTTGAATCAATTTCTGTATCTAAATGCTAGTATTACAAATCACTTAGTTATGTTTACATTGATTTTAAGTTGTAACAAATTGCTGTTTTTTTTTGGATCTTGAATTATAGCTATTATATAATTTGTCAAACTCTTGCAATGGGTCATAATCAGTTTAATAATGAAATAGAATTCAAACTTAATTTCTTTTTACTAAACTACTTTGTAATTCTTTTAAAACATTTTCTTACAAGTAAAATATGGTCATTGAATAATGGTGTGTGTGTTTCCTATCTGACATTTGTGCCAGATTTGTAGAATTTTAAGTGTGGTATTTATCCTGGGTAATCTATACCTGAGCATTTGAGGGGACAGAATTAAAGGGACCTTTACATCAAACATGCACAATATTGAAACTGGACAAAGGAAAATTCTTCTTTCAGCTTCCCTCTTGATGTCACTTTGCCTAAAAGCATACATTGAAGAAAATATATCCCGGACTGGTGGAAATACTCTAACTGCAAGCAACATCACTTTGACCGTTTTGCAGTTAGTAAAGCTTATGAAGTACTGTAGTCTGCAGCAGGCATAGTTTGGGAAAATGCTCAGAGAACCTAGACAACATTTTTCTCAGTATTACTGCTCCTTTCTCAGCAGTGAAACCTTGAATAAAATGTAAATAACCAAAGTAACTATTTGCAACATTTCTTCAGTGATCCTGAATTTGTGGTAGGAGAACCCAGAAAGAACTCTGCCCTCTATAGATCGTCACGGAAAACCTAGAATTGCTCGTGCAAAGCAAAATGATTCCAGATATAGTCCAATCTTATTGTGCCATTGATAAGCTGCAGGTCTTCATTCATTCTATCACCTGCCACGGCTGAGACAAAATCATTCTGTGGATTTAGATATTTCCCCAACTCCTTTGAGAATTATGTACCAACATTTATGTAAACATTATTTGACCAACTCTTCCTTGAAACAATAAGCATAGAATTAGTTTTTGTCACAAACCATGGCTGCAATATTAACATCTTTCATATGGTAGTATCAAACAAAAAAGCAAAGTTAGAATGCAGGTCAAAGTTTCTTGTGTACCACCATAGATATGAAGGCTGTCTGCAAATTTCCTGAGAGCAGTGTTTGAACAAGGGGACATAGTTACAGAATAAGGGCACGCTCATTTAAAACTGAGATGTGAAGGTATTTCTTCTGAGGATGGTGAATGGCTGGAATTCTCTACCCCCAGAGAGTTGTGGAGGCTAGATCACAAAGTATTTAAAAAGGAGGTAGATAGCTTTTTGAAATATCGAGGTGTTGAGGGATATGAGGAGCTGGCATGAAAGAGGAGTTAAAGCCTGGGGCAGATCATCCATGATCTTATTGAACGGTGGGGCAGGTTTGAGGGGCACCTGCTACTATGGTCAGCGGTTCTGGATCATAGTACGCTAAAATTTCAGGTGATATTAGACGGAGTGGGACTAGGTGAATTGCTATAATCATTCTATGATGGGAAACAGAGCATTGATGTTCTGGTTCTTGAAGAAACATTCATTGAACACATGCATCAGTTTGACAAATTACACAAGGATACACTGCAGGCTTTGACCCAAGTGTTTAATCTAATAACCATTTCAAACATGGCCTGGTATGCTATGTTAAACAAGGCATCAAAGGTAGCAACAAACTCCAGCATACTGGTATTAACCAAAATTTTCACCACAGCAATACATGTAGGTGTGTCAAGGATCACCAATGTTTGCAAACCACAGTGCCTGACCCACCACTCACTCCTAGTCAACATCCATAAGACGTAGGAGCAGAAGTAGACCATTCAGCCCATTGTGTCTACTCTGCCATTCATTAAGATCATGGCTGATCTGATCATCCTCAACTCCACTTTCCTGCCTTTTCCCCATAACCCTTGATTCCCTTATGATTAAAAACGTCTATCTCAGCCTTGAATATACTTAACGACCCAGCCTCTGCTGTAAAAAATTCCACAGATTCACTACCCTCCTTATCTCTGTCTTAAATGGGCGACCCCTTACTCAGATTATGCCCTCTGGTCCAACACTCTCCCACAAGGGGAAACAACCTCTCAACATCTACCCTATCAAGCCCCCTAAGAATCTTATGTTTAAATAAGGCCACCTCTCATTCTTCTAAACTCCAATGAGTACAGGCCCAAACTACTCAACCTCTCCTGATAAGAAAATCCCTCCATACCCAGGATCAACCTAGTGAACCTTCTCTGGACTGCTGCCAATGCCAGTACATCTTTCCTTAGATAAGGGGACCAAAACTGTTCATAGTATTCTAGGTGTTGTCCAACTAGTGCCTTGTATAGTTTTAGCATGACTTCCTTATTTTTGTACTCCATTCCCTTTGAAATAAAGGCCAACATTCCATTTGCCTTTCTTATTACCTGCTGAACTTGTATGCTAGCTTTTTGTGATTCTTGCAGGAGGACCCCCAAATCCCTCTGTGCTGCAGCTTTCTGCGATCTTTCTCTATTTACATAATAATCAGCTCCTCTATTTTTCCTGCCAAAGTGCATAACCTTACATTTTCCCACATTCATTCCATCTGCCAAATTTTTGTCCACTCACTTAACCTCTCTATATCCCCCTATAGACTTTGTCATCTTCACCACTTGCCTTTCCACCTATTTTTGTCATCTGCAAACTTCACGATAGTTCATTCACTTCCCTCATCCAAGTCATTAATATATATTGTAGATAATTGTGGCCCCAGCACTGATCCCTATGACACTCCACTAGTTACAGGTTGCCATCTTGAAAATCCCATCCTCATTCCAACTCTGTCTTCTATTAGTTAGCCAATTCTCTATCCATGTTAATATACTACCCCCAACACCATGGTCTCATAGCTTATTAAATAGCCTTATGTGCGATACCTTATCGAACACCTTTCGGAAATCCAAATATATTACATCTACTCGTTCCCCTTTATCTACCCATCTACCTCAGACTTTAAAAACCACCACACAATGTGGGGTTATGAAGTTGTCGACTATAATGGAGAAACATTGGCACAGTGGGTTTCACGAGACAATAAATTCTTCCTTTTTGATGTCAAAGATCAGGGTGCTTTCTGTTCATCAGGGGGGCAGAGAGAATGTTTCCTCTCCAAAGATAGCAAAAGAAACCCAATATTCGCCTCCAAAACTGTTCTTGATGATTTCCCCAGCAGTCAACATAATGCCAACATTATTTGAGGGCCTGAGATTCTTGTCATTACATAAACACCAGAACCACAATGGAATTCAAAAAAAATCAGTCTGAGAAACCTGCCGAAAGTCAACTGACACCATGAGGTGGATTCCACCAACCACCGATAAGAGATTTATAGGAACTATTAAAGCTACCACAAAATGCTGTATTACTTCCAAGGTTTAGAAAGGCACATATTCCTTGGACTAAGAAATCAAAAGTCTCCAGCAAGAGTATTTGCTGAAAAAAAACCAGTGCAATATTATAACTGAACAGATTGTACTGTTGCATTTTTTTGCTTACAGACATTGATGAAATAAAACCACCTTATTCTGGTATCACTTGTTTTCCATGATTTGAAGTCAAGAGTTTATTTCACATTCTGGGAATCAAGTTAATATATACAATAGGATCAGAGGCAAAGACAAGCTAACAACTAGCAAGGACAAATAAGGATTTTTAATATAGAGCATAAGTCAAAGTCCCAGCATTAAGATCCAATCATTCTTACATACATAATTAGCTAACTCAATATGCTCAAAAATTTCAGGATAGGTTAAAGGGTTTAACAAATATACAGTTTATTCTATATTATCCATAATATACCCCAAAGTTGTATTCATGATTATGCGACAGTTGTAACTATTTAAGAGGGAGATAAATTATGCAATGGAAATTATCAAGGTATTTCCCTCTTGTTTATAGCAGAGAAAATCCTTATGTGCACTCTTCTAAATCACCTATTTCCTGTGGCTGAGGAAATCTTTCCAGAGCCAATGTGGCTTTAGGCCTTCCAGAGGAATTGCTGGCATGGTCTTTGTTGTCAGACAAATCCAAGAACACCACCAGGAACTCTGCATTCATCAACCCGACCAATGCATTTGACTCAGTAAATCATGAGGTTCTGTGGATTGTGCTCCAAAGATTTGGATGTTCAAGAAACTTCATCACAATCCTGCAATTGCTTCATGATCATATGACTGCAATTGTCGAGTGGGAGATCTGAAACAGATGCCTTCAAAATCCAGAACAGGGCAAGGCTGTGTGATAACCCCCATACTATTTGCAATCTACCAGATAGTGGATATTCACCTCAAAGATCAACTGCCCCCTGGTGTCAGTATTACAAACCACCTCGATTGTAGTGGCTGTTCATACATTGTTTTGAAAGATATACCAATTAAATGCAGACAACTTGCTCATAGTGCTAAACATGAAAACCACATTCAGATAGCTGTTTGGTAGTACAGAACTTAAGTATTGCTGAAAAACGACATGTCAAAGCTTTCTATCTTGCACTCATCAAGACACTTCACAAGAATACCAATATAAGGGGAAAACAACAATTTATATTGTATGAGAAGGGAGTGCTGATTGGTTGGCAAGTGGACTCTGATTGGTAGAGGCATTGCCATAGAGAATGCACCAATTGATGGTGAGTGACAGTGTCTGATGAGTGCAAGATGAAAAGCTTTGACGTTTCTTTTTTCAGCAAAATCACATTCATTACATGGTGTATAGCTAGTTATCTGCAGAAAGTATTAAGCAGGATTATCAACTGCCTTATTGAGATAGAAGGTAGCCCACTTACATTTGCAAGATGTGATATTGAAGCAATACATGGAGTTCAGTCCTGTCTAACAAAACTAATGAAGCCAGAAGTCTCCTTAAAAACCCTTATGTAGGATGTCATTTAAGTTTTGGTCAAATACACAAATTGTATAAATATTTTAAAGTAGTGGCCTTATGGGTACTCACTTAGATGGAGTTGGGGGTTTCTGATGTTAGTGGCTTTATGACTCCTTCCAGACTCCCAAGACAGTTATGGAACCAGGCACCTGTCCAAATTTCACTTCTCAGAGTGCGAGATCATTAGTTTCTCCAAAATGTTCAGAAAATATCTAACAATTTACATTGACAGAAACTGACTGTAAATACTAGAAATGTGAAATAAAAAATGCTGGAAGAATGTTTATAAATCCCAAATTTCATTTTCAAATTTGCCCAACAAATAGAAATCCCAAATTTCAGAATCTCACTACGAATTGAACCAGCTGCTGTCTGTTGTAATCAGCTGACCAAACATCTTCCAAGTACCAAGCTTGTCAGTTGGTTTCTAAGGCACCGTGATCCCATTACATCGCTATCAGCAGGACCTCCTCTTAATGAACTGTCCTTTCCTTCTGCCTGCGAAAGTCTGAAAGAAAACAAAGAGGAGATAAAATCTGACAATCCAACTTAAGAGGATGAAGAACTTAAGTTGCCTCCAATCCTAAAACGGTGCATGCTATAAAATAATTTTTGTAAGTTCCCCACATTTACCATCAGGGAATAGATCATTTAAGCCAGAAATGTAAAACAAAAATCATATGGAATGGATGAGCTGACAGCTCAGGCTATCTACAACGATAGGGGAGACACTCCTACTGGTGAAACCTATTTACTTCTGTCAGCAGCAATTTACCTCATTTATATTACAGCACTGTCTCTGGAGTTTGTGGATCACCTCATTCTTAAAAGGTGGTGCTATAATATAAATGAAATGCTAATGCTTGCTAGCACCTCTGCTGAAATATGACCTGCTACTTTCATTGTACTCAACATAGAAAACAAAAGAAAAGCCATGCAATTCACCACTCTGTTTAGACCCTCATAGAAGATACTCAGATCTTATACCTTTGCACTCCATCCATCAGCAATCTACCTATTTTTGTGAACACTGACCAAATTAACTGTACTTACTATCCATGGATAAAACTGGACAGTGTGTAGGATAGAACACAGTAGGGGATAAGTTGAGCTGAAGATTTTTTTGCTTGTTAATTTAAAACCTTAATAACTAATGCTTCTACATCACAAATATAACTGTGAAAATTGGTCTACTTTCAGACAGAACTCTGGTATCTGGTTCATATTTTAGAAATTTTTAGGCAGCCTACAGAAAGGATAGATGGCAGCCCAGGAGGTTTTGTCCTGCAGTGGTAGTTTCTCGACCTCTGAGCCAAAGCTCCAGGTTGAAGTCCCACTCTGGGACTTGATGGCCATGGAAGATACATTTGTAACATGACCAAACAGTTTGATTTCAACCTGTAAATCCTTCCAATGCGGCTATGGCAGATGGTAAGAGCAGGAGAGTCTCCTGGTCAGCCAAAACTGAATGGTAGCTTCAGCGCAACAGCCTCCCCATGTTAAAAGACTCCACATGGAGGTTCTTGCCTTGGATGTATTCCATGGCAAGCATCCTTCTTGCTTCGAGGGACTACCCTAAAGAGAGAGATAGCAACCCTTACCAGTGACAGTCTTCATTCAATAAACGTATGAAATATACATATGAAATGCATGCATGAAACTTAATGATAGTAAATTCCCATTTATGTTTAATTGGGTTAGGCAGCGCTTGTGCCTGCAGGTGATTAGCCACTCTTTTAAATGGGCTAAGAACTGCATTGAAGTTGACAGGAATTTAACATAAATGTGTTAACCAGTGCACTAATAATGAGGAAATAAAACACATAGCAGTTACAGTAATATCCCTTCTCCACAATCCATTTTAGGACTTGCTGCGAGGTGTATTCATTCATCTCTCCCTCTCTCTCTCCCTTTAAGGTCCAATGACTAAGTTTTGATCACCCCTCACATCTCCTCCTTTGGTTGTGTCCTTTTTTGATTATGCTTTTGAAGCACCTAGGGCAGTTTTACACTAAAGGTGCTGTATAAATGTATGTTGCTGTTCAAATTTACCTTTAAACCATGGTTTATATCAAAAAATGATTTTTGAATTTGCTGGGTGGAAACCCCTAATTGGATTTTTAAAAAATACTAAAGCTACATTCCTGTGACTTGGGCTCACAGTGAAAGATGGCTACAAATTTACATCACTGTACCTTCTACATTCCAAAACCATTGAAATGGAGAGAACCTGTCTGCAAAGCCATACCAAGAAACAATGGCCTTGGAGAAGAATGAATGGGAGCTATCACCTATCCCATCAGCAAAGCATCCAGACAATCACCTGGGTACTCAACTGGATGGAGACAAACCATTAGATATAATCACATGGACAATGAGACCCTGGCTGAGAGGAATTTTCAGCCATGAACTACTCAAGTTACAACTGGAATACACTAACCATGACCATATTTGGGTCACTGGCCAGTTGGAGAGAGCAGTCACGTGACAAGCCAATCCTTTGTGTCTTTAAGCACTTGTGTTCTCTGCAGAAAAGAACAAGCAACTGAGACGCTGAAGGAGCAAGAGCCTGAATGGGTTCCCTCTCTCTCTCTCTATCCAACTTGCAAGTTTTGAACTCTGTCTGCTGATTTTGACTATCCAGGTGCTGCAGAAAGAGATTTTAAGAAGAACTCAACCCAGCACTGCTGTTTCCAGAGGAACATATAACAATAAATTGTCCATCTACATCTTTAAACCGCCTCTCTCCAAAAGCAGCAAGAGGACCACTGAGTTCAGCTTGAAGCCAACCAAGTCACCAACCTTTGACAACAGTATGCCCCTTTAATTTTACAGGGTTCTAAATTGTTTACTTTATCCTTCCACTCTGTAATCAATTTGTATGTGTGTGTGAAAGTCAGTGTGTTTATTTTATTATTTTGCTTAGATCGGGTTAAGGACAAGTTTTAAAAACTCAAGAAAACCTGTGATCGTGTCTTTTATGGTCACATCACGTAAACGGTAAGTATATCTTTTTTAAAAAACTGTTTTAGTCAAATGAGGAAAGGGAAAAGAGGGGAGCCATTCAACACCTCCTCACCTGATCTTAACAATTAAAATTCATTTTGTTAAGGAATTAAATTTTAACCTTTTATCTAAAAGAAGGGATTTTAAAGCTCCCTTAAGTCCCTTTGCAGTACTGCAGCATAGAGACCAGAAAAAACCCAGGCTCAATCCCTGGTATGTACTGCATTAGAAGCTGATCACAGCTAGGGTGCTACAACTGGCCTCAATATTCCTGGACAACCAAGCGGTGAAGAAGAAATTAAAATCTACTAATGTTTTTAATTATCCAGTTACCACTGCTAGACAATACATGTGTTGGATCCAGACAGGGTCAGGTTTGGTTGAGATACAGTCTATTAACAATCTGTTAAAACTGTCCAAACATATGAAATGGCCACTCAAGTAAGGTAGTGGAGAAAAAAGCTTGCATTTATTTGTTATCCTACATGCTTTCAGCATCTCCCAAAGCACTTTACAACCATTGAATTATTTTTGAACAGTCGCTGTTGTAAGGTAGGATACACAGCAGCCAATATGCACACAGCAGGTTCCTGCACACAGCAGGTTCCTACAAACAGCAGTGTGATAATGACCAGATAATCATTTTTTTATTATGCGTTGGTTGAAGAATGAGTATTAGCCAGGACACTGGGAAGAGCTCCTCTGCCTTCCTTCAAAACTGTGCAATGGAATCTTACACATCCATCTGTGGGGATGGGTATGCAGGGCGACAGTAACATCTCATCCGAATCATGGCATCTCTAAATCACTCTCAATTACTGCACTGAAGTGTTAGCCTAGATTTTATGCTCAAGTCTCTGGAGGGGCACTTGAACCCACAGCATTCAGACCCAGAGGTGAGAGTGCTACTCCCCTGAGCAACAGTACTGCAGCATAGATACCAGAAAGAACCCAGGCTCAATCCCTGGTATCACAGCTAGGGTGCTACAACTGACCTCAATAACTGTTGCTAAGAAAACTATTTCCAGCAACAGTTAGCAACCCAGAAATCAATGTTAAAAAAAAAGCTGAAATGAAGGAGGTCGTGTGAACCCCAACTCCAGCAAGAATCTGTCTCCTCTATTGGGACTCAAAGCTTTTTCTAGGAACATGACCTCTTTCCTCTGTTGGACCCACCACACAAACGAGGCCAAAGAACACTAATTCAACCTTTACAAATTCAAACACATATGTGAGAAGCCCAATGGGAGATACGAGAGCACAGTCCAGCAGTGGAGGAGTGGGACAGGCCCCAATTGATAATAAGGGTGCAGATTGGTCAAACAAACCAAGGAAAAAATAACAATGCACAGTTAGAATGAAATTCTAGAAATTCTCAATTTATAAAACTCACTAATTTATGAAACTCACTAATTTATGAAATTCACCAAGGCTCCTTAGGCAGCACCTTCTCAACCCACAACCACTACCATCTAGAAGGACAAGGGCAGCTGATAGATGGGAACACCACCACCTGGAAGTTCCCCTCCAAGCCACTCACCATCTTGACTTGGAAATATATTGTCGTTCCTTCACTGTCACTGGGTCAAAATCCTGGAACTGCCTCCCTAACAGGACTGTGGATGTACCTACACAACAGGGACTGTGGCGATTCAAGAAGACAGCTCAGTACCACCTTCTCAAGGGCAATTAAGGATGGTCAATAAATGCTGTCCTAGCCAGCGACACCAACATTCCGTAAACAAATAAAAAATGCATATACTTAATATCAATATACAGTTGACTATAGTTGTTGACAAGGGTCGAGGGGTAATTTAAAATAAAGAAGCAAGGATGAAAACCAAACTTTGTTAATGTCTCTCCATTATTTAGGATGAGTGGCAGAAAGAAACCAGGCAACAAGATCTCTCAATCTAACAGTTACTAAAGTTACTAGAATTTGTCATTAGGCACAGAATGGCTGAACAAATTTGGGCTACATGGATTTGCGTAGTGACGCATGACTAATTGAATCTGATTTTGCTTTTGAGGAGGTCACTAACATGGTAGATAAGGAATTCGCTGTTGATAAGGATATAAGAAATGGGAACAGGAGTAGACCATTCGGCCACTTGAGCCTGCTCCACCATTCAATAAGATCATGGCCAATCTTCTAGTGTTTCGAACTCCACATTCCCATCTACCCCCGATAACCTTTGATTTCCTTGCATTCAATAAGGTTGGTATAAAAGATTGAGCATAAATGATCACGTAACTAATATGGTTGAAAATTGATTGGGAGGTAGGAGATAAGAGAGTAGAAATAAAGGTATGTACTCTGATTAGCGAAATGTGATAAATGATATTCTCCAAGGATCTGTGCTAAGGCCTCAGCTTTTTGTCATATTTAGAAATGACTCAGATGTAGATCCAAATTTGCAGATAACACTACAATGGAGACACAGTAAGTATTGTAGATGGGCACAGGAAATTGCAAAAGTACATCAATAGATGGAGCGAATGGGAAAATCTGTGGCAAGCAGAGTTCCATCTGGGGTAGTGTGTGGTCATCCATTGAGTCCAGGAAAGACAAATTGCAGTATTTTCTAAATGGCGAGAAAGCAGAAATTCTGGAAGTGCAAAGGGTACCCATGTACACAAATCTCTAAAAGCTAGTAGACAGGAACAAAAAGCAATCAAAAAGGCAAATAAAATGTTGGTCTTTATCTTAAGAGGACTGGAATATTAATTATGCTTAATTTGTACTGAGCCTTGGTCAGAGCAGAGTTGTTTAGTTCTGGACACAGTACCTCAAGAAAGGTTTCGTAGCCTGGGAGTGCATGCAGATTCACCAGAATGATACCATGGATTAAAGGAATAAACTGAGGATAGGTTGCATTAACTTGGCTAATATTTCCCTTGAGTGTGGAAGATTAAGGAGTGATCTAACTGATGTGTTTAAAATAAAAAGATTCAACAGGGTAGATTAAGAGAATCTATTCCCTCGGGTAGGGGAATCCAGAACAGGAGGGAAAAGTATTAAAATTAGGGTCAGGTCATTCAGGACTGAAATCAGGGAGCAGATCTTCATACACAGGATAGTTGAAATCTGGGACTCTCCCACAAAAGCCGTGGATGCTAGATCAATTGAAACTTTCACAACTCAGATTGACAGATTTGTGTTAGCTAATGTTGTAAAGGGAGATGCTTCAAAGGCAAAGTCAGATCAATGAGCTTGAGATCAGCCACGATTTAATTAAAAATGGCAAAACAAGCATGAGGGATTGAATGGCCCACTGATGTTCCCATCTCCCTAAAATAACTAGGCTTGTACTTACTGTATGGAAAATAGCGAACCCTCATTGTAATTTCTTTGGCAGATTTCAGAATCTCAACAGCCTAAAGAACAGAAATAAATACAGCTCAACATCAAGAAAAAGGTTCTGAAGGGAAATGGGCAGATGATTTTTTTTTCCCTTACAAAAACAATGTTTTGTTGCTATAATAAATACAAGTTATCTGAACCAGAGCCATCCAACGTTAGCACTGCTATATCCGCTCCTCAACCAGTTTATTTTTTTGAATAATAACTCTCATCTACATTCCCCTGAACTTTAACCCAAGTGGTTAATCATGATGCACAAATACCTGGTGTTCATCTCTGATCAGACAAGTTTTACCAGGCTCAAAATTCAAAATTGAAAGGTCAATCATATGGATGGGACACCTATCACCATTAACTATCAGGACCACACACTGGTCCCTAAGGCATATCCTGAATTGGAGTTCTGAACTTTCAAAACCCATGCCCCATGTGTCTTTAGTCTTAAAAGTTCACCTAACATACCCTTTTGATGTTAAAATTCTGCACCTTTGTGTGCTATCTGACTCTGGTACTTACCTTGCTATGTTCTATGTCCTGAAAGTCAATATCATTCACAGCAAGGACTTGATCTCCCTCCTGCAGTCCTGCATGATCTGCATCAGAATCAGGAATCACCTATGGTAAAAGGTAATTGACCGGGCACTTGTGTTAGTATTTAAGAACATACACACATACATCTTATTAAAAACACTTCTCAACTTTCTAGGTCTTCTGTGTTGGCTGTGCTGTGCAGCAAGTCAACAAGTGGTCAACAAAAGAAAGGGGGGAATTATTTTGTGTGCATTAGATCTTCTTCTCCGTCCTAAATTAAGGTGCATTGTTGCCACAATGATTCAGACTGCAACAGCTTGGCTTTTTCTATTTTTCAGCATAACATTTCACCAGCCTTGGTAAGTGACACTGCCAATTAAGTGCTGAATTAGAAAAGCTGTGTGCTATGGTATCACGGTCACTGAGATGGGATTGAGACTGTCCAAATTCATTTCACATCGGACCCTTAAGGCCAGCAGACAAAAGAAACTTCCATTCATCAGCCTGAATTGGATTTAAATGCAAAACACCAGCATTTTGAAAATTTGAGCTTTTCAGGATTCCTTCGGTACACATCTGCTGCCTGAATATCCGTTACTCTTTGGCTAACAGGTTGTAGTCCTGTGCCTTTGTTCTTGCTCAAGCAATAACTCCAAGGACCTAACCGGAGCATCATGTTTAACAGAAGTGCACAAAGCCAAAACACATTTAAGCAAAGAGCACGAACCTTTGATATGAAGATGCCAAGTTGTGAGGCCTTGCCCCCTCGGATGTTGAATCCAAGCTGCAGGAAACAAGAACACAAAGTTTGTGGAACATCAGGATTACAGAACTTCCAAGACAGCATTGTGTTACCCTTCAGATAAAGGCCCGTCAAGTAACACAATGCCAACCAGGGCAATAAGGCTAAATTTAGCTTCAGACCCACCGGCTGGGTCATTTACAACACCAAAATTGCAACTAGTATTGCCACTTTTTAAAATTTGTAGCAAATTACCTCAACTTTGGGCTGCACTCAGAAAATTTGACAAACATTGCTTGACAAGCAGGCCTATTTTTCAGCCACATATTTCCTTCTCCCCAAGTCAACTCAACCAACTGGCCACAAAAAAACCCAGCATGCAAAATTGGAACACTGTTCAAAGGAATTCAGTGTCAAATATGGACAGTTTATGTCCGCTAAGACCAGAGATGAGGATGCTTCAAACTCATTTCATTTACAACCCTTTTATAGCCATCAGACCAGGCTGGAATTCTCTTCCAGTTCTGCCGAAGGGCCATGAAGGCTTGAAACGTTAACTGATTTCTTCTCCGCCGATGCTGCCAGACCTGCTGAGTTTTTCCAGGTAATTCTGTTTTTGTTTTGGAATTCTCTTCCCATTAATTTATTAAATTTGCTATGCCAACTGGTGATTGGAAAGCATGCTCTGCGGACGGGGATTCTCTTAGGCATTCCTTTCTTCCTCGTTTTAGAAGAGTTGACCAATCCCGTAGGTTTTGAATTTGGTCAGGAATTTACTGCACATGGCAAACCAACATCCTACCATTCTTGTAGTACAGCAGTTTGCAATCCAAACCTTTGCAGCTTGTTAAATTATTTTTTGAACTGATTGAGAATACAACTTAAGAAAAAAATTACTCCTCACAAAAAGTAGCATTAAAGATAAAATATTGGGTCAATAGAAGACAATGCACTCAAAACTTAATAACTTCCTCTAATTTACAAAGACATGCTTGGGTATGAAGGGTTATTACCTGAGCCCCAGACGGTTTCTTCAACTGGATTATACGAGGCAAAAATTGGGTCAGCTCATTGTTGTAATCTGAGTGATGTAACCTCTAAAGAATCAAATACAAAATTTTGAAAGTGATTTTTAAATTTTTTAAACTCACATAGAACCAAATTATTAATTCCCTGTAAAGTCCAAATTCAAGTTCATGCGTAATGTTGCACCATCACTGACCAGAGTACACAAAGGACAACATTTAAAAAATACCATCCCACAACTATCAAGCCTCTCATAGTTCAGGATGGCTTATTTTGTAACAAATGTAATATATGCTTCAATATTTTTCTTAAAGAAAGTTACAACGTTTTGGAAAGTTACATTGTCTGCTTAGATATTTTGTATGCTTGGTGTAAGTACAGCTTACCTGCATCACTTCTCTGTACTGGTATTCACTGAATTACTAGCTCAAAGAGTTATTTCTTTGAGTGAAAGCAAATATGACAGAATGCAAGCAGCCCTCTTACACAATCTAATTCACATAAATAGCAAATGGGAACAAAAAAATTCACAGATCAAATATTAAATAACTGCAAAGTTTTTTTAAACCCCCTCCCCCACCCCCCCTCCCTGTCTCCTCCAACAATAAGTGCAAAGAGCTCATGGGTTTCTTTGTTACTAAGATTGAAACCATCTGATCAGCTGCCTGTGCCATGTCCCTCCCTTCCACTAACCCACCAGGCCAAACTTCCTCTAAAGGTCCCCCTACCCTAGCCCTGAACTTTCATCTTAATTTAGTTTCTCTCATCTCCCCATATGTTTTGTTTTACAATCATTTTATAAAGACCAAAACATTTAAAGAGAAATCTGAACACCCAGTGATTAATTGCAAGAAATTACTCCACAAGATTTCACATTTTAAAACAAAAATAATCTTCATTGTATATAAAGAGAAATTAAACAAAGCAAGCACCACTAACTTATTATAGTTTATAAAGACTTATGCTTTAAATTCAGTTCTACTTGTTACTGTCCCCACAAGAGGTCCCTTATCTTACAAAATCTTGAAGGTTCATTCACTTTTCCCAAGACCTATCTAAAGATGCCACAGCCCTCCAAAATTCACTTTAATTCCCCTCAAGTGTTCCAACTTTCTCCGAGGTAAGGTTTTATGGAGACCCTTCCATTAGCTTTTTGTTAGACAACCCTCCAGCTTTCCTTTAAGATCTCAAGACTGTGGATGCCTCAGCTCCTTGTTCTGGCTGCTGTCAGTACCCAACTGCCTTCTCAGCCTTCCAGTCTGCTGACTGCTTTCTGACAAGGCTCTGCGAGGACCACTGGCAAATTTACCAGCTGCTTATCCCCTCACAAATTCCAAACTGAGCTTGAGCCCCACATTCCACGCAGTGAATGATAAAGTTTATCTTTTCTCTGCTTAAAGTGCAGGCCTAACTACCAATTATCTCAAGTTAGCTCTCTCAATCCAGTGAGCTGCAGTCTACACCAAGCCAAAAACTGCAACTGCCTGCTTTCTGAGCATAGGCCTAGATAACTTAAACAAAAAGATCCTTCTACTCCCATAGTCCATCTCTATGATAATGTGGCATACTTTGGGATGTCCACAAATAGAAATGTAAATTAATTATTATACCTTCAACAAAACTATTTGATTCTGTAACCCATTATATTGCTATTGGAGTTAACAACTCTTTCTGAAGCATTTCTGTCCTTGTTGCCCAACTGCCTCCAATCTCTTTTCATCTGGGAACTATGTATATAATTTAAATCTTTTATTGAAGTAAGTGGAGACCCTCCTGCTCTACCACAAACCTAACAATAGGTCATCTATTGTTCAAATGCTCCAACTGTCAACTCCGACCTTATTGAACAGACATAAGCTATCTTTTAAGTATAATAAACCCACAGTTGTTTGAATTGCATTTACATCAGAGTTGCGCTTACCAGTTTCTCAACCAGATGCCACCATTTATCTACGATTAAAATTTTAATTCCTAAAACTGAGTGTTATATTCTAAAACATAAAGCATGAACTAGATATTCGCAACGCCAGTCCAAGCATATCTTGTCCATGAGATTTAACTCCTGCTTCCTCTACCCTATTCCCATTAAACTACTAACCATCCAATTTCCCTTCTTCCCCATGTTAGTCAACAGTTTTAACTTCCCTCTCTCTTCAGATGTTGTTCCTCTCTCCTTTCAATCTACCATCTTCACCCCTCTCCTCAAAAACAAACACGTGAACCCCACCATCCTTGCAAACTACCATCCAATTTCCAACCTCCTTTTCCTTTCCAAAATCCTTGAACATGTTGTCACCTCTGAAATCAGTGCTGATTTTTCCTGAACTCCATGTTTGAAACCCTTCAATCAAGTTTTCACCCCGCAACGTTACCAAAACTGCTCTTATCAAAGATACAAATGGCATCTTACATGACCTGTGACAAAGCCAAATTATCCCTCCTCGTCCTTCTTGACCGGTCTGTAGGCCTTGGTTACATGGCTGACCACATATACACACCTCACCACCACCTCTCTCGACTCCTCCACAGTTGCTAAATTATAAGATTGTTTATCTGACAACTAGTACTGGATAAGCAAAAATTTCCTCCAGTTAAATATTGGGAAGACTGAAGCTATTGTTTTCGGTTCCCCCTCCAAATTCCATTCCATAGCTACAGACACCATCCCTCTTCCTGGAAACAGTCTGAGACTACACCATGCCGTTTGTAACTGTGCACTGTTTGGTGTCATATTTGACTTCAAGATGAGCTTCCGACCACATGTTTGCAGCATCACTAAGAGTACCCATTTCACCTCTGTAACACTGCCTTACTTTTCCCGTGCCTCAGCTCACCTGCTGCTAAGACCCACATTCATGCCTTTGTCTTAAACCTCTAGACTCAACTATAACAATGCACATTTGGCTGATCCCTCACATTTTTCCTCCATAAACTTCCGTCCATGTCCTAACTTGAACAATGTCTCATTCACCTGACACCTCTGTGCACGCTGACATACATTGGCTCCCAGTCAAGTGATGAAAATTTTAAAATCAAGACATTCTTGTTTTCAAATTCCTTTATGACCTTGCCCTTCCTTTTCTCTGTAATCTCCTCCAACCCCAGAAACCTCCAAGATATTTGTGTTCATCTAATTTTGGCCTCTTCAGTATCCCTGATTTTAAGTTGCTTCATTCACTATTGGTGGCTATGCCTTCAGTTGCCTAGGCCCTAAATAAGGGAAGCCCGTCCTTATACTTCTCTGCCTCTCTACCTCGCTTTCCTATTTTAAGACACTCCTTAAAACCTCTCTCACTGACCAAGCTTTGGTCATCTTCTCTAATATCTCATGTAGCTTGTTGTCATATTTAGATTTATAAATGTTGCTGTGAAGCGCCATGGGACGTTTTATTACATTAAAGGCGCTATGTAAAGGAAGTTGCAGTTGTTGTAAACTAGAACAGATAAGACAGTCATTTATAGGACTGGGTTACCTAGGCACCTCAAGCACTTGTTTAGGATCCATAGAACCATAGAAAAGTTACAGCACAGAAAGAGGCAGCCAGCCTATCGTGTCACCACGGCTGAAAAAAAAAAATAAAAAAACTGGCTGCCCAATCTAATCCCACCTTCTAGCACCTGGTCCGTAGCCTTGCCAGTTATAGTACTTTAGCTGCAGATCCAGGTACCTTTCAAATGAGTTGAGGGTTTCTGCCTCCACCACCAAACCAGGCAGCAAATTCCAAACACCCACCACCCTCTGGGTGAAGAAGTTTTTCCTCATGTCCCTTCTAATTCTTCTACCAATCACATTAAATCTCTGCCCCCTGGTAATTGACCTTTCTGCCAGGGGGAACAGGGCATCCCTGTCTACTCCATCTAGACTCCTCTTAATTTTGTACACCTCAATCAGGTCACCCCTTAGCCTCCTCAGTTCCAAGAAAACAACCCCAGCCTATCCAATTTTTCATCATAGCTGCAATTTTCAAGCCCTGGCAACATTGTAAATCTCCTCTGTACTCTCAGCAGAGCAATAATGTCCTTCCTGTAATGTGCTGACCAGAATCCAACGTCAAAAGGACGTATGACATTTTTCTCTCTCCTGGCTGTGATGATCACATGCAAAATAAGTTTCAGCACTCTTTTACAGTTTCTCGTACAGACCCATAGTATAAAACTGGCTCTATTATGTTAATCAGGAATGAGAAATCTTGTAGATTTTTTTCTTTAGAGGCCCAGGCATGCAACCCACCAATTGAGTCCAATTCATTCAAAAGATCAGGTATCAAGTTTAGGCTTTTTTGTCTGTATTACTTAGTGCCACAATGATCGATGTTAAGAGCACATCATTAAAAAGAACTTAGGTAAACAATATAGTTACCTCCTGTACTGGGATCCAGGCAGGCGGATTCTCGTATGGTGGCAAAAACACTACTGGATACTGATAGTCATCATAATTGCCTTTTGGGTCCGCATATACCCGGTTCGACATTGGATTCCTTCAGAAACTGCAGATGAATAAAATCTGTAAAAGTAGGACCATAAACTGCAGTGAATGTCTAACATTTTTACTTAATACACACACTACATTGTGAGAGGTCATAAATATACCTACATAAAATCACTAGATATAAACTAGAAGGGCCATTCAGCCTACTTTAGTTTATTCACCCAGAAAGAACCTACAGTCCACTCATCATGACACCAAGATGCTTCTTAATGATCCCAGGGATTTTGCCACCACTGCCCCACAAGTTGATCAATGTGCGAGAACTACACAGCAGTTGTAAATTTGCCTTTTACTAATTTGAGCCTGTGCCCCTTGTTCTGTTTTGGTTTAACTGGGAAGTAATTTCCTGAAAATAGTTTTCTCATACCATTTACTACATCATATATACCTATAATGCCACCTCACACCAGAGCTGACCCTGCACATTGCACAGCAACATGCACAGCAACATAATTGTATTTTGCAAACTGTGCAAATTACAAACAATGAACAAATTTACAAGTTGGTACCTTCATAATATTCTCCTTTAATATTCACCTTCAAGAAATATTTTAATTTCAATATACTTCCCTCCCATCTAGGTAATATTAAAAAATTGATATAAACAAAAATAAACACTTCACTTAGTAATCTTTGAAATTTCAGAAAGCAAGCCAATTATTCAGAAACCTGCATTTTTACATAGCGCCTTCCACAACGACAGGATGTCCCAAAACATTTTACAGCCAATGAAGTGGAGTCAGTTATAATGTAGGAAACACAGCAACTAACTTGCACACAGCAAATTCCAACACAGTAATGCGATAACCAGGCAATCTGTTTTTGTGGTGTTGATTGAGACATTAAGCCAGTCGTTCCTGCACCGTTGTTAAAACTCCACTGTCCTACTAAATACATGTTGCTTCTTTCAAATCATGTAGGGTCTCTATTTTACAAGTCTTTCGCAGCTGTTTTAACATGATTCCCAACTAGGAAGATAGTTAGTTATCCATTTGCCTCTTCCCTTCTTTGGGGATTCTGTGCATGATGGAAGAATAAAACAGAGATGCACTGCACAATGTCTTTAGAAACATTGTGTACAATTAATTTTGCAACATAGTGAAAAAGAATTGCATCATACTGAGCAACATAAGTGCATTTTATTTTCCAACCAGCACTTTCATGTTCCTACTGTATTTGATCCTTTGCATTACTGCAGCTTACATCTCCCACTAATTCTACATCTATACTAAAGATGGACTTTACAGTTTCAGGTCAAGGTTTAAACAATAGCTTTCAGCAAAAGAAAATTTTAATTTGAGAGAGGTCTTTTTTTTCCCCCCACAGGGGCATTTTTAGATATATTACCCCCCTTATCTATTTAGTCAGATGCCTCCATTCAGAAGGGTAGGGGGCACAGCCTGTTCCCAGCCACCACCAACGCCCATGCAAGTGCTGTTCAACTTTCCATTCCCTTGTTTGGGCAAATACTATCTTTTCAAGTTAATGTCATAAACAAAGTTCTTTCTTCATATGGCTAGAGTTAATGATCCATTCAATGGTTTCAGCTGACAGTGCGAATGGTTGATGCCACCAGGAATGGATCTCTTAAGGCAGAAGTTTAGTATTTTTTTTAAATTCATTCACGGGATGTGGGCTTTGCTGGCTGGGCCAGCATTTATTGCCCATCCCTAGTTGTCCTTGAGAAGGCGGTGGTGAGCTGCCTTCTTGAACCGCTACAGTCCATGTGGTGTAGGTACACCCACAGTGCTGTTTGGGAGGGAGTTCCAGGATTTTGACTCAGTGACAGTGAAGGAACAGCAATATATTTCCAAGTCAGGATGGTGAGTGGCTTGGAGGGGAACTTCCAGGTGGTGGTGTTCCTATCTATCTGCTGCCCTTGTCCTTCTAAGTGGTAGTGGTCTTGGAAGGTGCTGTTGAAGGAGCCTTGGTGAATTCCTGCAGTGCATTTTGTAGATGGTACACACTGCTGCTACTGTGTGTCGGTGGTGGAGGATGTGGTGCCAATCGAGCGGACTGCTTTGCCCTGGATGGTGTCCAGCTTTTTCAGTGTTGTAGGAACTGCACTCATCCAGGCAAGTGGGGAGTATTCCATCACACTCTTGACTTGTGCCTTGTAGATGGTAGACAGGCTTCGGGGAGTCAGGAGGTAAGTTACTCGTCACACGATTCCTAGCCTCTGACCTGCTCTTATCACCACAGTATTTATATGAGCGATGGTCTGACTTGGACGGCCACAGTCACAATTTCAGCTGTTCCTCATGTTTCACTTATGGAGCAAGTGGCCACATCTTCCCTGGTCTGACCTCAAGCAGTTGAGAGTTGAACAGATTTTCCGTGGAAGGTTGAAACCTAGGACTTCATCACTCAGGTCAGTTACCAGGTTGCAGTTGAAGACAGACACCACCTTTGTTGATGTATCCTGTGCTTGTGCCACAGTGTGGCACACAGGCATGCTGCTGAAACTCTTCAAAATCATCTGCTGTGTGAAAACCCAACAGCTAATCAATTCCATGATCAACAAATAAACAGTTCCACGTACACTTTAGAGAATAAATCAGCTGCCCACACACAACTAACAATGGGCTCCCAAATAGATCAGTCTCCGTCCCACAGCTCTTCACATATGCTGACAACTTGGCCCTGGCTTTCCAGGCTAAAGAACTTCAGGACATTGAAAAAACACTCATTGAAGATCCACATTCGCTGGAAACCTTCTTCAGAAAATGGAGACTTCAACCAAACGCTTCCAAGATTGTCACTTCAGCCTTCCACCTGAACAACTCTAAGGCCAGGGAAGAATTTCATACCCAGTTCTGTGGCCAACCACTCACACATGGCCCAATACCAAAATACCTGGGCAACACTCTTAACCGTACGTTGACCTACCAGCAACACCTCTGTAACACCGGAGCTAAGGTCAAGCCAAGACTGGATCTCATACGGAAACTGACAGGTACCGCCTGGGGGCAGCAGAGCCAGCACACCATGCACTGTTTCACTTGTCCTGGTCTAATCAACAGCAGATTACTGCTGCACAATCTGGCTCAGAAACTGCCACACAAATTGTAGATATCCACATTCAGGAAGTCACGAGGCAAGCTTGTCCAACCTTTTTGCTCGAGGAGGCCACGTTTGCGTTTTTTTCTCACTCAAGGGACCGATGAGCAAATTTTGGAAAGATAAGATTTGGCACAGAAATAAAAAGAATTTCAAAAATAAGTTGCGGTATTAAGAAAAGAAGCAATTGCTGGGCAAAAGTAAACAATTTATTGCTGTAACAGTGCTTAAGTTACAAAAAGAGTAATTAATAAAAATGACCAGAGTGTGAGGGTCAATGTGTGAGGCTCAATCCCAGTCTTAGGGTGTTCACTCACCCTCACCCACTGTGAGGAGGTGTCTGTGTATGTGTTGGTGTGTGGTGGTAAGAGCGAGCGATAAATGCAAGACTGGGAGTGAGGCAGACACTCACTCACTGGACACCGCCATGTCACAGTTGCCCGGGCCCCGGCTCCCCGCCGCAGCTCGCTGGGGCCCCAACACCCTTGACTCCCTTTCCCAGTTTCCGGCCCCAACGCATCATCGCTTCTCTTGGGGCCTGGCAGCCAACAGCACACTCACCGCGCCATTGTTCGCTGCTCCTCCAACAACAGACTGTTTCTCTTCCTCATTTGCTGCTGATAGTGAGCCTATCAGCAGCAAACACGGCAAAGGGACAACCTGTGGTTGAAGGAGCAGCTCCTTGCAAAATTTTGAATCTTATTTACCTACGTTTTGAACTTATCAGCCTGTCTTGCCGGCTATTGAACAGTGGCTCAGGTAGAGACAGTTGGACAAGCCTGTCCATAAAGGTTAATTCTGGAATGTTGAGATTAACACAGCTTGAATGGCTTCCTGTGCTACATTGAACCTCCTGATGTCTGCAGGGAAAGAACATCTCAAAGAACATTATTGGCTGACAGTGAACAAAGCATTCCCACTGACACAGGACCTCAAAAAAAACACATGATCACCTGAAATCACATAGTCAGTTCTGGAACACACTCCACACCCTAGAAACTGATGATAGCCTCACCTCTCAATCGTACACCTCCTGATTGACTGTAAATAATAAATATTGCTTATTCTAGGGAATCATCATTCATTTTGGGGAAGGCAAGAACCACAAGAGTTCATTATTAATTTAATTGGGGTAAATAACACCTTGCCCAATACTTTACAGCAAATAATAAAACAATATTCATCAGATTCTGGTTATTCCATTAATGTTTTCTCCTAGATTTATCACCCTTAGCTAGTTGCCTCAGCAGCCTGGTCCTTTCTCACACATCTGCTCTGAAACCAAAGAGCCAGGAAAGAATCCTCCATTCTACTTCAACATTAGTTCAAATAGAGTGTTCAGCAACTTGGTGTATAAAAAGTATGCTTTCTTCACCCAATGTTATTTTTAACAGTTAATTTTCATCAGCAGAAAATATTCAAACAGCAGCCTTGCTCACACAGTATCTCCTGTCTCCTCATTAGAGCCACAAGCTTTTATCCAGCTAATTTAAAAAAAAATTAGAACTGTGCAAAAATCCAATTAGCTCACAGCCTTTTTCAAACGCTGCAATGGAAACTCTCGCTTTTGCTGTCAAGTTATCACAAAATTGTGAGGGGCAACCCGGTGCCCAAGCAGATCTCGGCTGGGCAACCACCCTGAGCTGGCCACATGCACACAGCATTAATCCTGTGGGATGGGTCTGTTCATAACCACAAGACAAAAAACTGCAGAAAACCGAAGAGGAAACGTCCTGAAACACAGCGTTTTTCGGATCTCTGGAAGACAGGCCTGCAGCTCGGATCACCCTTGGACAAACAGGTGCCTGAACACAGCCCGACCAGGAGTTAAGGGCATCCAGAGCCCCCCAACAACACAATCAATTGACCCAGCCTCGGCCTTTACCTCAGCTTCCGATTGAAAATCCCAGCTCGGAGCACCAACCGAAGCAAGCGCCCAACCGCCGGCCAGTAACCAATAACAACAGGCGGTAATCACATGACATCAGCGGGCAAACAAGCGGAGGCGTTTCTGGAATTCGAACCAGAAAGGCAGGGGGGCGGGGACAGGGGAGAGGGGCGAGGTCATGAGAGAAGGGCGGGCCAATGAGGTGACGGGGGGGTTCATGGGAAAGGGCGGGCTGTAGGGAGAAGGGCGGGGCTACGGAGTGAGGGGCGGTGCCATTTGGAGAAGGCCTGAAGAAAAGTCATTTGGACTCGAAACCTTTACTGTTTTTCTCTCCACAGATGCTGTCAGACCTGCCGAGTTTTTCCAGAATTTTCTGTTTTTCTTTCAGATTTCCAGCATCCGCAGTTTTTTGCTTTTATTTTAGCCTTTTGGTGAAGGGCGGGACCATGGGGTGAGAAGACCATAGCTCTGAAGAGGAGCTGTGCTGACTCGAAATGTTAACTCTGTTTCTGTCTCCACAGATGTTATCAGACCTGTTGAGTTTTTCCAGCATTTTCTGTTTTTATTTCATATTTCCGGTATCGGCATTATTTTGTTTTTACCATAGGTTGAAGGTCGGGGTGATGGGGAGCAGAACAGGCAACAGGGAGATAGCAGGTAATGGGAAGAGGGTAAGGCCATTTGGAGAGGGGGCAAGGCCATTTGGGGAAGGCTAGGACCATGGGGAGGGGGCAAGGCCATTGGGAAGGGCAGGACCATGGGGAGGGGGCAGGGCCGTTTGGGAAAGGGCAGGACCATGGGTGAGGGGCAGGGCCTTTTGGAGAAGGGCAGGACCATGGGGTAAGGGGTGGGGCAATGGGGAGAGGGGCAGGATGATGGGAAGCCACACTCAGAAACAGACACACCAAGAGTTTTGCACACAGGTTGTTACCCATGGCAGCATTAGACACTGAAAAATTGGAAGCTGTAAACATGTTAATACAAAAGAAAATATAAAAAGCAGACGAACCTGTGGATAATTCATCAGTGAATGGTATGATGTAACTTTAATCAGGTGTCATTTGCTGGTGATGCTGTTGATGTTGCACTACTTGAATGTGATGATGTTGATGTTTTCTCGCTGGTTTATGATGTTGCTGGTGTTGATCTTTTCTGCTTTACCAGCTCATGTGTAGGTCAAATATGAAATTTGTTCCTTTTCATTTGCTTACCGGTTTTGTTCTCAGTGACCTTGGATTGTCAGCTTCACCCAGATGGGTTCCAAGTTTTCATAATAGGATCCTGTACAGTTTGTCCTTTCAACAGCTCAGGTAGTGATTTGGCATTCTTGTTGAACTGTTGGCTTCCTCCTACCTGTGCATCAGTGAGTTATTTTCTTACTTTCTCCTGATCACTTGGAAGGAGTACCTTGTCTGGCAGAGTTGTTTTATACTTTCTTCCATTTAATAGCACTGCAGACGATTTCATGTCAGCCTTGAGAGGTGTAGAATAGAGTGACAGTAAAGCAAGATTTGGGTCTTCCTTTGCTCTTGGCATTTCATGAGGGTTCTCTTGACCATCTAGATGTGTCTTATAAACCCATGTTCCCTTGGATAATGAGGTGATGATGTTGAACCCATATTGTTCAGCGAATTCCTTAAATTCTCTGGAGGTGAATTGGGTTCCATTGTCACATTTGACAATTTTAGGAATCCCTTACTCAGCGAACAGAAATCGTACTGCTGAGATGATTGTTGTAGCTCTCAAATCTTCCACCTTTTGGATATGAGGGAACTTTGAGTAGTTGGCTGCAACTCTGAGATACCATCCTTGATTGTGTGTAAATAAATTATTTCCCATAGTGTGCCATGGTCTGGATGATACTTCAGTAGCTATCATTTCCTCTTTCCTGCTGTGTCTTTCTGTACTTCTGGTATACGTTGCATGTAGACACCATTTGAATTCAATGGTGTTTTATACTTTCTTCCATTCAACAGCTCTGCAGACAATTTCATGTCAGCCTTGAGAGGCATAGATCGGAGCGACAGTAAAGCAAGATTTGAGATGTCAAGTGAGATGTCATCTCTGATAGACCATATTGCTGGCTGTGTTTGTTATATTTTATCCAGCCATTTTGGGATGACTTGCTGAGAGAACATCTGCACCTCTTCATCCTTGCTGGTCTCACCTATAATTTGACACAGTTTCAGTGGTGTTGTGTTCAGTAGACAATGGATTTTTATACCTAGAAGTTTTATCTCATGTTTCTCCTGTGGCAACAACTAAGGCAGGGCATCTGCTATCAGGTTCTCTTCATGGCTTGTATCTCAGAGTGAAATCATTGCTCTGAAATCTCAAGAGTAACCTCTGCAGTCTTGCTGGAGCTCTACATAGATCTTTCTTGTAGATTTGCTCCAGTGGACAATGACTACTCTCCACTATGAACCTACTCCCATAGAGATATTTATGGAATTTCTCAAATTCATACATGACTGCCAAAAGCTTTTTTTCTATGTTGACATATCATGTATCTATCTAGTGTACCTTATTTTGTCATTGTTTCACTGCATCAACTCTGCTGCCTTTCTCTTGACTTAATTGAGTCAGCTAGCTAGGTAGTCAGTATCTTCATCTGTCTACTCATGGCTTCATGTGCTCTGGCCATGTCTACAGCCTGCTTGTCAGCTTGTCCTTTCCCATTAAATCTTTTTGAACTTCATGGTGTGCAGAGCCCCAAATGAACTGATCCAGCAGAAACATAGAAACTAGGAGCAGGAGTAGGGCATTCAGCCCTTCGAGCCTGCTCCGCTATTCAATATGATCATGGCTGATCCTCTATCTCAAAGCCATATTCTCGCTTTCTCTCCTTGATGCCCTTAATATCCAAAAATTTATCAATTTCTTTCTTGAATATACTCAGTGACCTGGCCTCCACAGCCTTCTGTGGTAGGGAATTCCACAGGTTGACCACCCTCTGAATGAATCAAATTTTCCTCATCTCAGTCCTAAATGGCCTATCGTGTATCCTGAGACTGTGGCCCCTGGTTCTAGACGCTCCAACCAGGGGAAACATCCTTCCTACATCCAGTCTGTCTAGCCCTGTTAGAATTTTATACATTTCAATCTGACCCCCTCCCATTCTTCTAAACTCTAGTGAATACAGGCCCAGTTGAACCAATCTCTCCTCATATGATAGCCCTGCCATCCCCAGTATCAGCCTGGAGAACCTTCACTGCACTCCCTCTATGGCAAGTATTTCCTTAAGTAGGGAGACCAAAACTGCATGCAATACTCCAGGTGCTGTCTCACCTAGGCCCTGTATAACTGCAGTAAGACATCCCTACTTCTGAACTCAAATCCTCTTGCAATGAAGGCCAACATACCATTTGCCTTCCTAATTGCTTGCTGCACCTGCCTGTTTACTTTCATTGACTGGTGTACAAGAACACCCAGATCCCTTTGTACATCCACATTTCCCAATATATCACCATTTAAATAATACTCTGCCTTTCTTTTTTTCACACCGAAGCGTATAACTTCACATTTATCCACATTATACTGCATCTGCCATGTGTTTGCCCACACACACAACTTTACTAAATCACCCTGAAGCCTCCTCCTCACAACTCTCAACCCCACCCAGTTTTGTGTCATCAGCAAACTTGGAAATATTGCATCTGGTTGCTTCATCCAAGTCATTTATGTATATCGTGAATAGCTGGGGCCCAAGCACTGATCCCTGCGGTACACCACTAGTCACTGCCTGCCACCTGGGAAAAGACCCATTTATTCCCACTCTCTGTTTCTGGTCTGTCAACCAATTCTCAATCCATGCCAGTATATTACCCCCAATCCCATGTGCTTTAATTTTGCCCACTAACCTCTTAATTAGGACCTTATCAAAAGCCTTCTTGAAATCCAAATACACCACATCCACTGGTTCTCCCTTATCTATTCTACTAGTTACATCCTCAAAAAATTCCAGTAGATTAGTTAAGCATGATTTCCCTTTCATAAACCCATGCTGGCTTTATCTAATCCCGTTAATGCTTTCCAAGTGATCTGTTGCCAAGTCTTTTATAATAGATTCTAGCATTTTCCCCACTACTGATGGTTGGGATAACTGGTCTGTAATTCTCTGGTTTTTTTATCCCTCCTTTTTTAAATAGTCCTCCAACCTGTAGGAACTGCTCCAGAGTCCATAGAATTTTGGAAGATGACCACCAATGCATCCAGTATTTCCAGGGCCACTTCCTTTAGAACTCTGAGATGTAGATTATCAGGCTCTGAGGATTTTTCAGCCTTTAACCCCACTAATTTCTCTAGCACCATTTTTTTACTAATACTGATTTTCTTCAATTCCTCCGTCTCACTAGACCCTTGGTTCCCTAACATTTCTGGGAAATTATTTGTGTCCTCTTTTGTGAAGACAGAACCAAATTATGTCTTCAATTCTTCTGCTATTTCTTTGTTCCCAATTATAATTTCCCCCGTTTCTGACTGTATGTTTGTCTTCATTAATCTTTTTCTCTTCCACATATTTATAGAAGTTTGACAGTCAGTTTTTATGTTCCTGGCAAGTTTACTCTCATACTCCATTTTCCCCTTCTTGATCAATCTTTTTGTCCACTTTTGCTGAATTCTAAACTGCTCCCAATCCTCAGGCTTGCTGCTTTTTCTGGCAATGTGTCCTCTTTGGATCTAATAGTATCCCTAATTTCTTTTGTAGGCCATGGTTGAGCCACCTTTCCTGTTTTATTTTTGCGCCAGACAGGAATGAATAATTGTTGTAATTCATGCATACATTCCTTAAATTTTAGCCATTGCCTATCCACTGTCAACCCTTTTAGAACAGTTCCCCAATCCATCATTGCCAACTCGTGCCTCATACCCCCATAGTTCCCTTTATTTAGATTCAGGACCCTAGTTTCGGATTCAACTTCTTCACTCTCCATTCTAATGAGTAATTCTATCATTTTATGGTCGCTCTTCCCCAAGGGACCCCACACAAAAAGATTGTTAATTAATCTGTTCTCATTGCACAATACCCAGTCTAGGATAGCCTGCTCTCTAGTTGGTTCCTCAATGTATTGGTCTAAAAAACCATCACGTACCCACTCCAGGAAATCCTCCTCCACAGTATTATTGTTAGTTTGGTTTGTCCAATCTATGTGTAGCTAAAGTCACCCATGATTACAGTCGAACCCTTATTGCATGCGTTTCTAATTTCCCGCTTAATGCCTTACCTTACATCTCCATTGCTGTTTGGGGGCCTGGAGACAACCCCCACCACATTTCTGTTCCTTGGTGTTTCTTATCTACACCCAAACAGATTCTACATTATGATTTTCTGAGCCAATATCACTATTGCACTGATTTCCTCCTTTACTAACAATGCTACCTCATCCGCTTTCCCTATTTATCTGTACTTCCTAAATATTGAATACCCCTGGATGTTCAGTTCCCATCCTTGGTCACCCTGTAGCCATGTCTCCATAATTGCAACTATATCATAACCGTTTATACCTATTTGCACTGTTAATTCATCTACCTTATTGTGAATGCTCCACGCATTAAGGTACAGTGCATTTAGACTTGTCTTTTTAACCTTGTTAGTTGTCTTAGCTTTATTTTGCACTATGACCCCATTTGTTTTACGCCCTTGTTTTTTCTGCCTTCCACTTTTGCTTCTTCATTTTCTGTCTTTTGTTTCTATCCTTGTTTCCACCTCCTCTATCTCCCTGCTCAGGTTCCCATCCCCCTTTCACCTGCGTCCTTGAATTTACATTTTCTCACTGCATTTTTCAATCTTGTTATGAAATTGTTGACAGGTTCACCTGATTCCTTCGTCAGGCCTTGAAATTCACACTGGTAGATCTGATGATTTGTCTTATGTTGAAGACGTGCTGAAGTTTTCAAAAAATTTTGTCTGGATTTTTTGCTATCCAGCAATTAAACAAATTTAACTCCTTCTCTCCTGCCCCCAAAAGGATGGAGCTGACCATTTCCTCTTCACTAGTGCCTTTTAGAAAGATACTGAATTCCAGTCTTCACTTTTGTTTAAACTTCTCAAATGTCTCTTGCTAGTGGTTTCCAACTTTTTTTTTGGTTAAGGAACTCTATAATATATAGTGAAATTCTGTGGAACCCCTACCATCTGTCCTTTCTCCCCTCCCACTGTATAAAGTAAAAAAAAATGAAACCAAAGTAAAACATTATAGAACGAATGAATGAAAATGAAAAAAATGAATGATTATTTTCATGAAATTCAAGCACAATGAAAAATTCTTGAAAAATTTAAAAATTAAGATTCAGTGTGAAACTTGAGAATGATGACTTTTGCATATTTCTTTGATTCTTGGACAAATTGTGGATAAAAGCATTCTCACATTTCTTCTTTAACAGATAAAAGTTGTTCTCTTTTCTTAATATTGATATTGTTAAGAGCTGAAGATCCAAGTTCGCACAGATAAGTTATCGAAAATTGCGGCAAAATCTTCAGAGCCTTCTTTACAATGTTGGGGTATTCAGTTTTGATACTTATCGAAAATGAGTCTGGAAGTAGTTCAAGGTGTTTTAACTTCAATGTTCAATCATTTCAAATGTCTGTCAACTCACCTTCTTCCTTGAGAGTGAACTGTCCTACACCATATGTTACTTCAATGAATGGCTTTCTAATCCAATTGTGCTTTTCAACTGACAATGAAAGAAAATAGCAACAGATACTTTCTTGCAATGAATCCAGATGATCTTCATACTTTAACAGAATTACCTGGAAAAACTCAGCAGGTCTGGCAGCATCGGCGGAGAAGAAATCAGTTAACGTTTCGAGCCTTCATCTGCCGAAGGGCCATGAAGGCTCGAAACGTTAACTGATTTCTTCTCCGCCGATGCTGCCAGACCTGCTGAGTTTTTCCAGGTAATTCTATTTTTGTTTTGGATTTCCAGCATCCGCAGTAGCTTTTAGCTTTTTGTTTTGATCTTCATACTTTGTCTGGACAACCAGATTGTTATGGAAACTACACTTATCTTGTCGGAGAGCAGGAGGTTGTAAATTCCAAGTCCCGACTGACCTCAGAGTTTCTGCGCATGTGCAGGCCAGGACTGTGCTTCACATGCGTAGTTCAGGATTTTGAGTTCTTGGGCCAAGGATGGGCCCAGTGTGCCTGTGCAGAAAGGAAAAACAGTGCAGAAACCCGGGTCATGTGACCAGGAGCTGTTAAAAACATGTGTACCAGGCAGAGAATAGGGAGAGGGGATGGAGTAAGGCCCCCAAGGGAAAAGGGACAGTGAGGAGTCCCAGATGGGAGACAGGGACAGGAAGAGGTTTGAGTTAAGAAAAGTAGGAAAAGGGCAACAGTTAGCAGACTTTAATTAAAGAGGAACAAAAACAAAAATTGCTGGAAAAACTCAGCAGGTCTGACAACATCTGTGGAGAGAAAGACAGAGTTAATGTTTCGAGTCCAGATGACTCTCCTTCAGAACTGAAGAGTCATCTGGACTCAAAACACTAACTCTGTCTTTCTCTCCACAGATGCTGTCAGACCTCTCGAGTTTTTCCAGCAATTTTTTTTTGTTTCAGATTTCCAGCATCCGCAGTATTTTGCTTTTATTTAAGTTAAGAGAGTTCAGGTGAAGCCCTGATAATCAAGGTGGGCTCAGGAGAATCCCTGAAGCTCCAAGGAGACAGTAAAAGGTTAGTGACCCCATGTTGTGGGCCATTGGGGTGAAGGTGCCCTTTTGGATCAGTAGTGTTCTGCTCAGCATTACTGAAGAGCTGAAGTTGTGCTTGTGAGTTTGTGTTTGAGTTCTTACTCAGGAATCCAGGGGAATGGAATCTTGGGAGACGAGATTGAAACTTTGCGAGGTTGGCCATCATTAATGCTGTCCAAGTTGGAACGACTTTTGGAAAGAATTCCCAGGTTAAATTTTCAAAGGTGATGACTGGAATTCCTCATGAGAGAATCAAAGCTTCAGTGAGTTTGGTTGACTCACAGTAAAACAATAGGGCATGATTTGAAAATAGTCTTGGATGGGTTGTTGAGAAATCTATTGACTCTGTCTTGGTCGTATCTGCCATTTATTGTGTAATGTGGTGTCTTCAACCAGTTTGCTTGTTAATTCACATGTACCTCATTTACTCTTGTTGGAGTGTAAGACAGATATTGTAAATCGTTTTATCTTTCTGACCTTGTAAAGTTTATTTTTGTTTGTTCAAAACCTGTGAAATCTTGTGGCATTATTCACTGAGCAAATGTCTTGAATCTCAAACTTTGTCTACTTTAAACAATATGTTATTGGTCCCTAACCAAATATTACCAAAAGCTTGGGGGCCTGGTCAAGGATCATAACAAAATTCCCATCTGAGGCATACATTTTCCATATCCTAATTTGCTGTTTAAGTGTACAAATTTTGTCACGTGAACTCCAGGATATTTTCTTTTCATTCCTGCATCCTAGTGTTCACCTTGTTCAAATGCCAAAAAATGTTAGTTAAGTTTACCAACTTTGAATACCAGAATTCATTACTGAGCAAATTAGAAAAATCAACTAGATTTTCTTATGTAAAGAGAAGCAGAAATTCTTCTTTTAGTTCATAAACTTGGGATAGTACCTCTCCTCTTGACAAATATCTCAATTGCGTGTGTAGAATGAGGTTGACATGTACAGATTCAATAGTTTTGTGAAGTTTTTTAAAAATGCGCAATTTCAATGGTCTTTGTTTCATGTAGTTCACCATTTTCACAGCTTGATGTAAGACTATTTTCAAATCATGCTGTACTGTTTTAGCAATGAGGACTTCCCGATGCAGCAAGCAATGAGTAATCACAATGTTAGGATTCCTTTGCTTCTCAATTGACACGAACTCTTTCCAAGATCCAGTCTTGGAGAGTGCAACATCAGTGCAAATCCCCAAACGTGTATTGCATGACAAACTGCAAGACACCAAATAAGAAGTCAAAGTGTCAAATACATTTTGTTGTTTCAGTAGCTCTTTACAGCAAAAGAGGTGTTCAACTATTGTTTCACCATCACCAAAACATAAGAATGTTAGAAGCTGTGCTTTGCCACTAATACCTGTGGATTCATCCACTTAAAGGACAAGCTGAACGTTTTTTCAATTTACCTATCACATTTTCAATATAATTTTGACATGTCAGTAATTCAACTACTGATGGTATTATCAGAAAGTGGGATCTTGTTAAATTCCCTCCCTTCTTCTCCAAACATTGCCTTTACTATTGCTTGGCAAGCAGTTAAAATCAAGGTACTCAGCAAGTTTGTGCTTTCATTTCTCTAGCAACCAGCTTCACCACCGGCTTCCTCCTGCTCCTATTTCATATGTTTTTTATGCACAGATAACTTGCCTTATGAGCTTTGTCACTTACTTTGGACTTCTTTTTCAAAACTTGAAGGTATCCTTTTTGTGAAAAGTCTTCTAAAACAGTTCATGTTTTTACTTGCTAAGAAGCTACATTTAGTAGAAAAATGCCGTTTCAGCTTGGCTGGCACCATTGCAGTTTTCCCTACAAACTATGCATTCAAATAGAGGAATGTTCACATCTCCAGACCAAGTGAAGCCCATGGCTAAATAGCTATCATTATAATGGAGAATCTTCTTAAGTCGTACTGTTGTGCTGCTTGTACTTGATTTTGCTTTGTCTGGCTGACTTTCAATTCTTGTGAGATTATTGCTACTACCTTCTTCACTAGAGTTGTCCAATCAGGCTTTCTTAAGAAATTTATCAATTTTTAAAATCAATTTCACAAAAAATTGTAATATTTAAATCAATTTATACTGATCACAAAAAACAACTTGTCATAGACATATAGGAAATAGGAGCAAGAGTAGGCCATTTGACCTGCTGAGTCTGCTCTGCCATTCAAACAGATCATGGCTGATCATCTATCTCTACCCTATTTTTCCTTACGATCCCCAGATCCTTTGATGTCATTAGTACCCAGAAATCTATTGATTTCTGCCCTCTGGGTTAAAGAATTCCAAAGATTTACCAGCCCCTGAGTGAAGCAATTCCTCTTCACCTCAGTTTTAAATGACCTACCCCTTATTCTGAGACGGCCCCTTGGTTCTAGACTCACCAGCCAGGAGAAACAGCCTATCTACATCGACCTTGTCAAGCCCTGTAAGAATTTTATAAATTTCAATGAGATCACCTCTCATTCTTTGAATGTCCAGAGAATGCAGGCCCAGTCTCCTCAATCTCTCCTCATTAGACAATCCTACTATCACAGGGATTAGCCTGGTGAACCTACGTTGTATGACAAGCATAGCCTTCTTTAGGTAAGGAGAAAACTGTATACAATAGTCCAGGTGCAGTCTCACCAAGGCTCTATACAATTACAGCAAGACATCTTTACTCCTGTACTCAAATCCCCTACGGTGAAGGCCAACATACCATTTGCCTTCCTAATTGCTTGCACCAGCCTGCTAACTTTTAGTGACTCATGAACAAGGACAGCCAGGTCCTTTTGGACATCAATACTTCCCAATCGCTCACAATTTAAGAAATACTCTTTCTGTTTTTTTCTACCAAAGTGGATAACTTCACACTTATTCGCATTATATTCCATCTGCCATGTTCTTGCCCACTCACTTAGCCTGTCCAAATCCCCTTGAAGTCTCCTTGCATCCTCCTCACAATTTACATTTCCACCTAGTTTTGTGTCATCAGCAAATTTGGAAATATCACATTTGGTCCCCACATCCAAATCATTTATATAGATTGTGAACAGCTGTGGCCCAAGCACTGATCCTTGTGGTACCCCACTAATCTCAGCCTGCCATCCTGAGAATGACCTATTTATTCCTACTCTGTCTATTAACCAATTCTCCATCCATGTCAGTATATTCTTGATCGACAGATAGACACAGAATGTAAAAATAAACTGAAGGTCTTAAGAATTGTCCCGAAAACAAATGAGCCAATGTAATTGGACAAAATGGTGTGTCTGATATCAAGAGGCATTTTGTCCAAGGAGCGAGTACACATTAGAAATTGCTGTATTTCTTCTGTTACAATTAAGACGGTGCAAAATTAAACAATTGTGAAATACTTCATATTTGTAATGTACTATTATGGATTGTACATTGTTAACATATAAGTATTTTAGTTTTTTGCGCAAAGCTTAAAAAAAAATTGTGATTGGTGTTTTCAAATGACCTGAAAATTGCACAGAACTCTTTCGGGATGTTCACATAACCCTTGGGTTCTGGGGAACCCCAGTTGAAAACACTACTCATTTCATTATGGACTGTAGCTGTGTATTCACTGCTGCAGTGGTCATTTCATTTTTACACAATGCGCTCAGCTTTTTTTCTCTCTGACACTAATTCGGGTTGATTTTTTAATATAATTCAGCATTAATTCAAATTACGGGGTTTTTACTCACTGAAAACCCACAACCACCATGTTGTGTCTTCTGATTCCCGTAAGTTAGAAATAATCACACCTTAGACTCAAAATGTTGGAGCTTCCTTGAGTGTATTTTTCCTGTTCTCCAATACTTGACACATGACTGCAGTGTGACAGTGTGGGATATATATTCAGATAACAATTAGCTCCCAGCTCTTTATGAATAATGTAACAATAAATATTTGGGGTCACAGCTGAAATTAAAACATGATTGAAAATGAAGATGTGGCAATCCTCTGAAGATACTGTTCTTGAAGCTTGTGTTGAACTTTGTTGGATTGATGATCAAGATAGGGAGAATAGCAGGGGGCGTTAAAGTAGCAAGCCAAAAGTAGCTTGGGCTCACACTTGCCAAGAGGACAGAAATATTCAGCAAAGTATTCACCTAATCGGTTGAGGAAAGGGATGACATTTCAGGAGCTCTGGCATGGATGATTCAGGGCAGATCCAATGAGGTAGAGGAAAAGATCTTTACAGGATGTGGGGTAGTATGAAGCATACTTCAGACAGTTGTGAGAGGTAGTGAGCTTGTAACAGATGTCAGTAGAAAATCCATTGCCTTAGCCGGACAGAAGGCCATAAAAGGAAACGTCAGGTAGAGTCATTGAAGGTAAGGAATGAATGGAAATTGGAAGAATAGTTAATAAAGCGCTCAAGATCTGAGTGAGCAAAAGGCAGTATCAGATCACCATGATGGAAAAGATCTGGGAGGAAGAGATGGCCGCATAATGGTAATGTCACTGGACTAGAAATCCAGAGGCCCAGTCTAATGCTCTGAGGATGTGGGTTCAAATCCCAGTATGGCAGCTGGTGGGTTTTAAATTCAATCAATAAATCTAGAATATAAAAACTAGACTTAGTAATGGCGATCATGATGACTATCATTGATTCTTGTAAAAACCCATCTGGTTCACTAATACCTTTTACAGAAGTAAATCTGCTGTCCTAACCTGGCCTGGTCTACATGTGATTCCAGATCCATAGGAATGCAGTTGACTCGTAACTGGCCTCTGATATGGCCCAGCAAGCCACTCACTTCAGAGACAATTAGGGATGGGCAACAAATGCTGGCCTTGCCAGTGACACCCGCAATGCATGAAAGAATAAAAAAAAAACCATGGAAGGACTAGAACAATAAATATCGAACATTTCCTACAAGGATGGGCATGGCTGTAATGCATAAGAGCTCTGAGTGACAGTTTTAATATGTATATCCAAAATGCATTCCCAAATTATTTCTTAGGAAGTGAAGGCACACATTCAAAATGAAAATTAAATTTGATATGTGGTAATATTACCTGACAAGCTCCAGCTTTGTTGAAGTGAATGTGAGAATCATCTAGGTTAAATTATTTTCCTTTGTCTGCTGTTTCTGTTTTATTTTTCTTTTCTCTCCTCTCCCTAAGGTGCTGAATCTAGTTTAGATACAGTTCTATAGGTGCTGGTCAACTCTGAAACCTAAGCTGTGTGGCTATTCTTCAGTTAGCACTGACAGACTATGAGTGTGGCAAGTATCACAACCATCAACTGATTATCACACATGCATACCTTTCAGCCAATATCAATAGATGTCACACTTAGATTTTCTTTTGAGAATTTATCACACAAAAGATTTAGAATTACTTTTAATATTGAACTTTTAAAAAGCAATGCTTTTTCAGGCAAGTTACAACAAGAAGGTAAAGCTGCTGAAGCACTACCTGTGATGCTGTTTTCTCATAAATTGCAGAATGAGAAATGTATTAGTGTACCTCAGCAATCAAAAGTCACCTCATATTCATTTGTATTACATATTCAGTGCTACTTTTATTGTCCATGAACAAAGAGATATAAGATACAGAGCGGAAGAAAGGCTCTTTTTGAAATAGGCAGCCTGTAGCAGTAGTCAGGTTTATTGAAAGGGTTTTTGTGGAGATGAAGAGGTCGGAAATGCTGGAGGATAGTTATTAGTCATCTTGTCTAAGTCAAGTAAGATGAGCCATGGATGTGGGCTACATAGTGTTCTTTAATTTCTATATTATGCAAAGTTAAGTGGCGTGGATTGAATTAAGCAAGTCCAGTTATAACAGCTGTCTTGTATATTCATCATACTGTGAAATAAAGCAGGTTTTGTATCTGGCCTCATCTTAAATGTTTGCTTAATCTGATTTCAGAGATTCAGAAAGTGTATGTGTGAAAGACACAAATCTTTGGTTCAGGTCACATTGGATATTGTTAGCAATCCCCAGGAGCTGCAAGGGGTAACACATGCAGTTGTGTTACCCTATACAAATGGAAGGTGCTCAAATTGCTTACTGATATCATAACAGAGAAAGAATCTAACATCTCACCATTAACTCACAGGTAGGTTTAGTTACACCACACCCCATGCTGTTTCACTCAGCTGCCCATTTATTTACATAGGTGTTGAAGATAATGCAGAAAAGGTACATTAGCAGATTTTTCAAGTGGTTGCTGCAACTGAACCAGAGTCACATGCTCAAGAGTATCTCCACTGGGGGACAATGTTTTCAGAATCGCTTACCTTTCACAAATTTTTTCCTGATTTTTGTGCAGGTATATTCCCAAAGGCAGCCTGGGTACATCTATCAATTGGTCAGTCCTAGAATCTTAAAATAACTGACTGCTGAGATAGTAGATGCATTGGTTTTAATTTTCCAAAATTCCCTAGGTTCTAGAGAAAATAGTGAATGGAACTCCTTTTTTCAAGAGGGAGACAGAAAGCAGGAAACTACAGCTCAGCTGGTTAGCATCTGTCACAGGAAATCGCTGGAATCGATTATTAAGGAGTTAATGGGAAGGGCACTTAGAACATCTCAGTGCAATCAAGCAGAGTCAACGTGGTATTGTTAAAGGGAAATTACATTTGACTAATTGGAGTTCTTTGAAGAAATAACAAGCAACATGAATAAAAGGGTACCTGTGGATTTGTTGTATTTGGCTTTCCAGAATTCATGTCCCACTCCTGGAAACCAAGAACTGTGATTGTACTCAAAAGAGTTGCAATCTGTGACTGTTGATAACTCGAAAGAGTATCAAAGGTTACTGGAGGTGTCAGCTGTGGCTCAGTTCATAGCACCCTCGCCTTTGAATCAGAGGGTTGTGGGTTCATGTCCCACTCCCGGAAACCAAGAACTGTGATTGTACTCAAGAGTTGCAATCTGTGACTGTTGAAAACTCGAGAAGAGTATCAAAGGTTACTACACAAAATAAGACCTTGTGGATAGAGGATTAGTTAGCTATTCGTAAACGAGTAGGCATAAATGGGCCATTTTTGGGTTGGCAAGATAAGACGAGTGTCGTGCCACAGGGATCAGTGCTGGGGCCTCAACCATTAACAATTTATATCACTAACTTAGATGAAGAGACTGAATGCATGGTTGCTAAATTTGCTGATGACAAAAAAAGATAGGAAAGTAAGTTGTGAAGAGGACACAAGGAGTCAGCAAAGAGACATAGGTTAAGTGAGTGGGCAGATTTCTTTTTATTTATTCATGAGATGCGGGCTTTGCTGGCTAGGCCAGCATTTATTGCCCATCCCTAGTTGCACTTGAGACGGTGGTGGTGAGCTGCCTTCTTGAACTGCTGCAGTCCATGTGATGTAGGTACAGTGCTGTTAGCAATGGAGTTCCAGGATTTTGACCCAGCGGCAGCGAAGGAACAGCAATATATTTCCAAGTCAGGATGATGAGTGACTTGGAGGGGAATTACCAGGTGGTGATGTTCCCATGTTGCTGCTGCCCTTGTCCTTCTGGATGGTAGATGTATTCTAGATGCCTTCTAGATGTCTGGCACAAAAGTAAAACAGGAAAGGTGGCCAAACCATGGCTTACACGGGAAATTAGAGATAGTATTAGATGCAAGGAAGAGGCATACAAATTGGCCAGAAAAAACCAACAGACCTGAGGATTGGGAGCAGTTTAGAATTCAGCAAAGGAGAATCAAGGGATTGATTAAGAAGGGGAAAATAGAGTACGAGAGTAAGCTTGCAGGGAACATAAAAACCGACTGTAAAAGTTTCTATAGGTATGTGAAGAGAAAAGGATTGAAGACGACAAATGTCGGTCCCTTACAGCCAGAAACAGGGGAATTTATAATGGGGAACAAAGAAATGGCTGACCAACTAAATACATACTTTGGTTCTGTCTTCACACAGGAGGACACGAATAACATACCAGAAATGTTGGGGAACACAGGATTTAGTGAGAGGGAGGAACTGAAAGAAATCAGTATTAGTAGGGAAGTGGTGTTCGGGAAATTAATGGAATTGAAGGCCGATAAATCCCCAGGGCCTGATAATCTACATCCCAGAGTACTTACGAAGTGGCCCTAGAAATAGTAGATCATTGGTGGTCATCTTCCAAGATTCTATAGACTCTGGAACAGTTCCTACAGATTGGAGGGTAGCTAATGTAGCCCCACTATTTAAAAAGGGAGGCAGAGAGAAAACAGGGAATTATAGGCCAGTCAGCTGAACGTTGGTAGTGGAGAAAATTCTAGAGCCCATTATAAAAGATTTAATAGCTGAGCACTTGGAAAACAGTGGCAGAATCGGACAGAGTCAGCATGGATTTATGAAGGAGAAATCATGCTTGACAAATCTACTGGAATTTTAAGGATGTAACAAGTAGAGTTGATGAGGGGGAGCCAGTGGATGTGGTTTATTTGGACTTTCGACAAAGTCCCACATAAGAGATTGGCGTGTAAAATTAAAGCGCATGGGATTGGGGGTAGTGTATTGAGATGGATAGAAAACTGGTTGGCAGACAGGAAACAAAGAGTAGGAATAAACGGGTCTTTTTCAGAATGGCAGGCAGTGACTAGTGGGGTACTGCAGGGATCAGTGCTGGCACCCCAGTTATTCACAATATATATTGATTTAGATGAGGGAATTAAATGTAATATCTCCAAATTTTCAAATGACACAAAGCTGGGTGGGAGGGTGAGCTGTGAGGAGGATGCAGGGATGCTTCAGTGTGATTTGGACAAGCTGAGTGAGTGGGCAAATGCATGGCAGATGCAGTATAATGTGGATAAATGTGAGGTTATCTATTTTGGTAGCAAAAACAGGAAGGCAGATTATCTGAATGGCTATAAATTGAGAGAGGGGAATGTGCAACGAGACCCGAGTGTCCTTGTACACCAGTCGCTGAAGGGAAGCATGCAGATGCATGCTTACAATTGAATGTTGAGGGACAATGGCTAGATTCTCTCTTGTTGGAGATGTCATTGGCTGGCACTTGTGTAGCATGAATGTTACTTGCCATGTTAGCCCAAGCTTGGATATTGTCCAGGTGTTGCTGCATTTGGGCATGGACTGCTTCAGTATGAGTCACGAATGGTGAACGTTCATCAGCGAACACTTCTGACCTTATGCTGGAAGGAAGGTAATTGATGAAGCAGGTGAAGATGGTTGGGCCGAGGACATTACCCTGAGGAACTCCTGCAGTGATGTCCTGGAGCTGAGATGACTGACTTCCAACAGCCACAATCATCTTCCTTTGTGCTAGGTATGACTCCAAACAGTGGAGCTTTCCCCCTGATTCCCATTGACTCCTTGATATTAAGGGCAGTCACTCTCACCTTACCTCAGGAGTTCCATTCTTTTGTCCGTGTCTGAACCAAGGCTGTAATGAGGTCAGGAGCTGAGTGGCCCTGGCGGAACCCAAACTGAGTGTCAGCGAGTAGGTTATTGCTAAGCAAGTGCTGCTTGATCGCACTGTTGGTGACCCCTTCCATTACCATTTTGGCAGATGGCATGCAGGAAAATGTGAACTTGTCCACTTTGGCAGGAAGAATAGAAAAGCAACATATTTAAATGGAGAGAGATTGTAGAACTTGGCAGTAGAAGAATCACATGAGGCAAGGTTGGATAAGCTGGGCCTATATCCATTGGAGGTTAGCAGAATGACAGGCAATCTTATTGAAACATATCAGATCCAGAGGAGACTTGACAGGATGGGTGCTGAAAGGATGTTTCCACTTGTGGGAGAGACTAGAATTAGGGGACAGTTTAAAAATAAGGGGTCTCCCATTTAAGATAGAGATGAGAAAAAATTTTGAGGGTCATGAGTCTCTTCCAGAGAGTGGTGGAGGCAGAGTCATTGAATAATTTTAAGGCAGAGGTAGATAGATTCTTGACTAACAAGGATGTCAAAGATTTTTTGGGTATGTGGAATGTGGAGTTGAGGCCACAATCGGATTAGTCATGATCTTATTGAAAGATGAAGCAAGCTTCAGTGGCTGAATGGCCTACTCCTAATTCATTCGTTTGCATTTTATTCTTGACAGATTTAGACTGGGAATGGAACTGGCATCTTTCTGTCTGCGGCTTAAAATCTTACCAATGATCCATCAGGGCCTTTATTTTTGTTGTTAAATGTGCTTAAGTACACAACACATTACTGCTGTCTTGAAGATTCTGCTGTAATTGAGTTATTTTGCCAGTGATAGCTACTGCTGTCTTGAAGATCCTGCTGTAATTGAATTATTTTGCCAGTGATAGCAATGAACACCCTAATGCACTACTTAAATCAGGCTACTTGGATCCTTGTCTCAGTGCTTAATGTATCTCTTGCATTTTTGTTTTTAAAGACAGGCTCAAAAAGAGATTTGTTCTTCATTACAAACACATCATAGGTAGATACAAATTGGTGGGATATGACGACCAACCACCCCACATTCATTTTGAGGTCAGCTAACAGCTTTGGAAGGCAGGGTCCTCTACCAGTCTTTGGCATTCAAGTTCAGCTCATTTCTGTGCAGTGCCAAAATACCTAATCTGCAGATTGGCATGAGCACTACAAGGTTTGATCATTTTATTGTTTTGGTCCTGTAGTTCAACCTTCTATTGGCTTTGTTGAATTCATTGGTTGGGCGTGCTCGATGTCAAGTCCAAGACACCAAGGTCTCTGTCAGGTTCTCTTGTACTGCAACTATTTCAACCCCATAAAGTACACATTATCCATTTCCTTGTGTGTAAAACTTTACATTTATTTGTAAGCAGACAGAACAGAGAGGAGAAGAGGGAACCTTAGATGGAAAACCACATGGCCTCATTGGAAACTTTTTTTAAACTGTAGAATGCAAGGAATACATAACAGTAGGAACCTGGCTTTTTCAAAGTAGAGAGAGCATATTCCTCCACTTAGATTTATTTTGCCCTTCTCCAGCCATAAATCCATCTTCAGGATAAAGCAGTGACTCAAAAATAATCTTCCCCTCACTGTAGCTGGACAGATTGGAAGGAATTCCATATCATTCTTCAGGTTAAGATTGCAAGGCTGAACTTGATGGAAAGGTCATAATGTCCTTTTGAGAAATTTTTAAAAAAAAATTACAAACAAATGCTAAAGTCATGATTTAAAATGTCTGAATTACCAGAGTTATTTATATTAAAAGTACTTATTTGTGCAAATATGAAGCCAGCAGTCAGAACTCTAAATCACTTCTCTTTATTTATAAACTACAGCAATGAGGTTAAAAAGAGTGCTGGAAACAGACTAATTTCCGTTTGAAGATTAAACCATATTTGTAGAAATAATTTCTTTTAAAAAATAGGAAGTTTATATTCTATGTATTTGTACAGTAAACTTGTGTATCTAGGGGTAGGACAACAATCTCAGAAGGCAAATAAAGTGTTCCGGCTCCTACCAGCATACACATACACATCGCCATGCTCACTGAATATTTTCCAGCAGTACTTGCCCTTCTTTTGCAGACTCTAACTTTGCTAACCTGGCTTTGCACTAATCACAAACTTTACATTTAAAATATTTGTAGAAGTCAATTCCTGACTAAATTATGAAGAGAAGTATGGCATCAAGGTGTTGACTTAAATCACTTTCCTGTAACTACAAAATTAAAATACTTCTGGCTTAATATTCCAAAAACATTACACCTGAAATACACAGTCAGGCAGAACAATAATTTGAGATAGCCATTAATCAGCAAAATAAAAGGAATACTGCAAATCTCAAACTGGTAATTCCTGAACATAGTAAGTCTCCCTTTGAAAGATGTCAGATGCTAATGACTTCTCTGCACATTTCTATCATTTTCTATTTCAGCTGTGATAATTAAAATCACATTATGTTTGGGTAGGAAAGAATTACATTAGAAATTGCTAGACTACAAACTTTTACATTGACAGTGTCCTTCCATAAAAGGAACAATTTATTCAGATTGAAAGGTTAGAGAGATAGGATTACCATGGTTTTCCTTATTGCAATGAAACAAACTGTATCAAGACAGATTCAATACTTTGAATGGTACTTTAAGGCCAAAGAAATCAAATGCTAACAATCCCTTTTCCAAAATGGAAAAAGCATAAATACCATGTCCAAAAAGTCTTATCAAAATAATAGTAAAACTCTCCTCTTGTCCCTCCCTCGCTAGTTAGCAACTGGTTACTAACCAGAGTATAACCTCTGAATAACTGTTCAACATACCCTGGTTAAGAACTGCAAAATTATAGAAAACATGACATTTTCCACTTCTTCATAGTCAATTCTGTGGCTTTTCACATTGAATGCAGTTTCATCTCTAGACATACCTTATTAAATACACATACATACACACAGGAGGATGAAAAAAAGTTAGATAAGAAACTAGGGATAGAAAGACAGTCATGGTGATTCCCCACAAGAAAGTTGAAGTCACTGTACAGCAATCTGCTTTCTGGAATGATCAAAGTCACAAACAAATAAAGCAAAGATACATTTTAAGTATTTACAGAAAGAGGCACTTATTCTAGGTCTTCAGGGATTGAAGGGTATCCAGTAAAGAAGCTAGTGTTGCAGTTCAACAAGGTTTTCTTCTTCTTTTTGATGTTTGTGCTGTTCAAATCTTCAGTCTCCAGCAGTGGTTTACGAATTAACTTCAGCTTTGTTTGTCCAGTGATGTCAGTCAGAACCTGACCAAGAAGTTTGATTAGTAAATTCTATCTAACCTCCTCCATCCAACATTTAATACAAAATTTCAGTGTCCAAGTTAAACAAGACATTAATTTCCAATATTGAACAGGATCAGAAACACAGCATCCACTGTCTGCTGGCACATGTGTGGTTACTCCCAGCACTGATGTTTTTGCATGTGTGCCCATTGTCCATTGACCCCTCTCGTGCTTGCCTCACCGTCACCAACCCCTTGGCTCCCTGACCCCCACCCACTCAGCAAGGTGGGCAAGCTGGAAACAGCAAAAACTATTCTTTTTCAGACTGAGTTTGATCCACACCATCGTTGGCCCTGTGTAGCTACCTGGGACATCACTGGCAGTGATGTCGCAGGTACTGCAACTGAATGAATAGGGAATATGTCCTCAGTTATGGCAGCAGCAATTGCAACTAAATAAAATCCCAGCATTTAGTGGTAACTTTTCTACCCACTGACTACAAGTCATCTAAAATCTAGCTATTGACTTGATCTGTCTCCCTCACAACAACCTTAAGGCTGAACCAGATTGCACCTTAGTGTCATATAAACTCATCTCTAGATCAAATATTTGCACCATCACCAAGACCACCACTTGTAATATTGCACCATTTCATCTGCTGCCAAAACCCTCATCCAAGCCTTTGTTCCTCCAGACTCAACTATTCCAACACTGCTAGTTGGTCACTCACATTCTATCCTCAGCAAGCTTGAGGTCAACCAAAAACTCTGCTGCCCACATCTTTACTCACAACAGATCTCATGGCTCCATCATCCCAATGCTTGCTGACCTACATTGCTGCCCTCCCAGTTAAGCAACACCTCTGAAATTCTCATCCTGGTTTCCAAATCCCTCCATGGTCTCACTCCTCCCTGTACAAGGCTCTTCCAGTTTCCACAACCCTCTGATAGCTATATCATTTAATTCCAGCCTTGAGCTTCTGATTTGCATCACTCTGCCATGTCTTCAACGCCCTGGGCCCCAAGCTCTGTAATTCCCTCTCTAAACCCCTCTTGCCTCTTTCCTGCTTTAAAACATTTGTTAAAACCTCTGACTAAGGTGCACTAATAACACTATGTGGCTTGGTGTCAAGTTTTGCTTTATAATGCTTCTGTAAACTGCCCTGGGACTTGTAATGAAAGTTGTTGTTATAATATTCATTCCTATTCCAGCCCTTACTATACACAAAACATGGCATTTTCCATTTCTTGACAGCCACACTTAAAGAAAAGTTGTATCTGCAAACCACATTTTGTCAACGTGCTTGACACAATAAATTACTTTAATGTGTAGTGACAAATGTAGGCAAATGCAGCAGCAAATATGTACACATACATGAATCCGAAGTATCCCTTTCTGGTGCTAATGCTGGCTAAGGGAGGAATACTAGCAAGAACATTAAGTGAGCCCATGTAATGCCATGCAATTTTTAATGTCCATTTAAAAATATCAGACTAGGTAGATGGGGGTCTTAGTTTAACATTTTAACTGGAGGATGGCACAACAGTGGAACATTTCATTGGATTGTCAATGTAGCGTAGCCTTTAAACACATAACATTCAGATATGAACATGGTACTAAGAGCCAAGTTGACATTAAATGTTATAACCTATTGGTCGCTGAATGGTATGAACACTAATCACTGAAATTGCACAGAAACCAATGTCTGCTGTGCACTTGGATTTCAAATACTGTTAGTTATAACTTACCCTGCATCAACCTTTCTATGCCCAATTCCAGAAAAGTGACATTATAATCAACATAAAAATAAAATTTAACACTTGAAGGCAGTTATTTTTTTCTAATTGTAACCTATAAATTTCAGTGAATTAAGAAATATTCTTACCTTATCAGTAGAAGTGATGTTGAGAGGCTCAAAGAAGCAAGACTCAGATTCAGTGGGGTCATCCAGTTTAAATGATCCATCTGATCCATTTTCAGTAAACACATCATCTTGGGGCTAAATATGGTAGTGGGGATGAAGGAGAGGGGGGAAAGGAGTTAGTTATAAAGCAGAGCAAATGAGGCAAGTGACTTAGTTTGCGAATTGAAAATACTTTCACTCATTGGGACTTCTGAATAGTAATTGGTTTACGGTCCTGTAAACTGTTTTATGTAATTGAATATTCAATTACTACCTTCAGGTCAGCCTCCGCTCTCAACAAAGTAGTTTATGAATGCTTATATTGATCCTTGTGAGAAGCAGCTATACTTTCTACATTCTCAAAACAGGTGTGCACCCAAGGAACTAACTTTCCTACAGAAGGCAATCTCTTCATTGGATGTAATGGTCGCGAAGGTAGGAGCTCCAAAGTCTGAGCAAAGACCACATTAACATGTACAGACCATTGATCTACAGATTGCAGTAGTTCATTTACTTGTTGCTGAAAGGGAGTTAGCCGAAGACTGGATATGAACGAGAGCTCATTGCTGTAATGGCAATGCGCGTACTTAAGTGGTGCTGCTGTGTTTTGTATATTCCACTGATTATACGGAGAAAATCTTTGCTACTCTGATATACTTAATTTGTTACAGGAGCACATTACAGTTGGAAGGTTTGTTTGAAAAGTACTTCATTTGTCATATTACATATTAATGATACAATGCACGTGAATAGATAAAATAATCATAAATGAAAAAAGTTCAAACTGCTGCCCATGTATAGAGAGCTCAACCTCGTGCTCATGATTCACTAGTGACTAAAAAGGAAATGATACACCTAGTGATGCAAGCTTAAATCAAAAATGACTGGCCAATAGGCACAATCCAGGGAATCTAGATTAGCAGACTTGAGGACTGGAATTTGAGACTCTCCCAAGTGTTCACTCTTTCGAACTGTACCCAGGGAGTGAGAGAGAGAGCGAGAGTGTCATCCCTATTAGTATAACTTTATTATAGTAAAGCTGGTGAATGCAGGAAGATGAACAATGCTCAAGTGATATTAAGGTCACCTGAGGCACATTCACCACAGTAAAGAAAAATTCAGAATGAGTGTCCAAAATAAAAGGTGACTGCGGAAGAAATTAAGCCTCAAGTTCTTGGAATACGAATAGTACCATTTGATTTGAAAGCAATCCCTCTGGAGTGGTTAGAAAATTATATAAATCAATGATTCAGCAAGCAATCAGTAGGTCTTCATGAACATCAGCACTGAAGTTGGTGAGAAGAGAATGTAGAAAAATCAAAGACCAAGATGAAGTCTCTCACCATATTGACACGATTGTGACAATGATTGGCAATGCATCTGCAGTGGTCACCACAATCTAATTTATTCTTCCTGCATCTGCACTGTTTGTTGGCACAGCGACCTTTGCAGGAACACTGTAGGAAAAAAAACACAAGGTAATAGAAATTCACCTAAAATGCTCAGATAACTTTGCTGCAGAGTGAGGTGGATATTGCAAATGGGCAATAAGAGACAGCAACCCATTGTACATTTCTCCTTCCATTGAAGTCACACATATTGGGTTGGGTTAGGTTAGGTTTGTTTTACCTATTTAGTGGCCGGTCCATTTTGAGGGTGGGCTGGATAGCACCACCAGCAAGCTGTGGGAACCAAACATGCACCCTGCTGCAGCTTACAATCACTAGCCAGCACAATAATCAGGCAGCCCCATCAATCAGCAACAAAGTAGGCCCAGATTGGGGGATGTACTGATTAACAGCAAGCATTATTCTTGTGGAGCTTGGAGAAGTCTTGCTACTACAAACCCCACAGAATTTTAATCTGTTTTTGGCCCTTTCCACTGCGTCTTTTGGGTAAAACTGGAGAGAGTGCACTTTTTACTAAAAGCACCTTCTGCCTGAAGCAGATAGACACACTGGAAAACTAATGGCGTGTCCCTTCTTGGGCAGAGTTGGGCAGATCAGGAATGGGAAGGCAAGCTTTTTCCTCAACTTCAGCTGCTACCATCCTATTTCCTAGTCAACAGATCCAGTGACATACCTTCCTTTGTTTTTTTTGAGAGGGCAGTGCTTAAAAACATGAGCATTGTTTTTTGCTGGACCATGGAATCAGAATTCCCCATACATGCAAGTGCACTGGAAATTAATTAGATTTAAATGCACAAGACATACCCCCAAACTTGTTTTCTTATTTTCTTTCATTTTAGCGGGGACCCAATCATCATCCTCAGTTTCAGCATTAGAATCAGAGTCAGATAATAGCTCTTCCAGACTCACACGTGGTGTCATCATGTTTGGCTTTGCAGTGGTCTTCCTCTTGTTCTTTGGCTACAAAATAAAGGCACATTATTAATAGAGCAACAAAATAGTAACCAAACCCATCAATGGTTCAGCTCGAAACAGCCATCCAGTGCTCCTTAAAGCAGTGGCAGAACATGATTGTGCCACCATTTTATATAATTGGCTTGGAGAAATGACTAACATGAACTCTTCACTCATGTTCAGCAGACATGAGTTCCTTATGAATTAAAGCTTACAACCATTTAAGTGCAATGGAGTAGTTTGTCAGTTACCTTTGTTTTTAAGAAACAAGGAACTACACTGCCAGCTGTTAACCACACAAATCTTTCCAGCAGTGAAAAAACACACCATAATCATTCAAGCTAAAGTGACATGCCACAATCATCTCCAAGCATTGAATTACTACAGAAGCAAGCAAATACAACAAATTATCAACGAGTGCTTTTAACAAAAAGATTAAAGCTAGTCTATGCAAGTTTAAAAATATCTTTCAATGCAGACTACATTATTCTAATAAAAACAATGCCGGAGGCACTCAGCAGATTATGGCAGCATCTATGGAGAGAAACAGTTAACTTTTCAGGTTGATAACCTTTCATCAGAACTCGGAAAAGTTAGGAATTCTGCAGAGAAGATCTCACCTCCTGACTCTCCAAAGCCTGTTCACCATCTACAAAAGGCACAAGTCAGGAGTGTGATGGAATACTCTCCACTTATCTGGATGAGTGCAGCTCCAACACCATTCATGAAGCTTGACACCACCCAGGACAAAGCAGCCTGCTTGATTGGCTCCCCACCCACCACCTTCAACATTCACTCTCTCCACTACCGATTGAGGCAAGTGTGTATCATTCTACAAGATGCTCTGCAGCAACTTGTCAAACCTCCTTCAACAGTACTTTCCAAACCCATGACCTCTACCACCTTGAAGCACAAGGGCAGCAGATGCATGGGAACACCAACACCCGCAAGTCCCCTCAAGGCACACTATCCTGATTGAAGGAGCAGCAATTGTAGTTCACTGCTGCTGGGTCAAAATCCTGGAACTCCTTAACAGCAGTATAGGTGTAACTATCCCATAAGAACTACAGTGGTCCAAGAAAGCAGCTCACCATCACCTTCAAGGGCAATAAATGCTGGCATAGCCAATGCCCACATCCCATGAACAAATAAGAAAAATAATAGATTTTGAGCAAGGGCTCAGTTGGCAAGGGCAAAAGAAGGTCTGTGGAAAGTCAGTGAAGATTGAATGACAGTATGAAGTTCTTAGGATAGAAAACAGCCAGAGACACCTAGAATTAAAATTGCATAAGCAAACAATGCTTTCCTTTATTAAACTGCTTCTGCAGGCTCCAGCAGACTCCCTCTGCTGCTACAAATGAGTATGGTAGCTTCAAGTGAACATTGCACTTTTCAAAACACTGTACACTACTTCTCTCCACTTAGAAAATGAGTGACATAGCATGTTTCAAAGGTTTGTTTCCAAAAAGTGTAAACAAACTTAAGCATAACTTGAACATTCAGCTTCACCAGTAACACTATTACATATTCTACCTTTTCCATTATTTAATTTATCATATTGTATATGATTGAATGTAAGATTTGTTTACCAACTGAACACAGTTCACTTTATAACATAGTCACTTAAGAGAACATCGTCTGAAATCAGGTATAGTCTCATTTAACTCATGTTCTTCACCTGAGATGAAGATGTCCAAATCGGATTCAATGCTTACAAATGGTGTTTTCTATGCTTTGAAGAATGATGCAGTTGTGTGATGGTTTGTGAACCATGTTTAGCAATGATCATTGATACTTTTGTATCAGTCACAGCAAATGGTTGGATGTCATTAAGGGTTGTTTGCCTTCCAAAATGACCATCGCATTTTACAAGCACTCTCTCCTGGCTTTAGTGCTAGTTCTGAATTTCATGTTTTACTCTGCATTTACTTTCATTCTTCTGTAGATAAACAATGGAGAACATATTGATCATTCGCTCTGTGGGGTAGCTCAGGAAGACATGTGTGCATAGGGTATACAAAGATGACAGTAGCTGGAGCTTTCCAGGAGTTCAGTAAGTCACCACTCTGTACTTGCGAAGAAAGTGATACAGCTTTTGCTTCCTTGACTTGCTCTTGGTTGTGGCTGTACGTATCACTTTTTCCAAGGTACAGGCAAATCCCTCTGCTTCTCCATTAGTTCTTGGCCAACAGGGTGTGATTTTTCCATAAGTGAAACCTAGATAGACTGCAAGTTTATTGACCTCGTGGGGGTTCATTGTCACTTTTCACTGTTTGAGCAATTCCATACAAGATGAAAATCTGGTCAAATTTTAGGGTGGCTACTTTCGTTGCAGTTGATTATTTCCACAACAGGGAACCTCCTGTAATCAGTGACATAAGCAGGGGTTCACCAGTGGATAAATCTGTGAAATCAGCGATAACATTAAATCTATGATCCTGGACGTAGTTGAGACATCTGGAGGGGACCAATTTGACAGTGGTTGCTTGACGTGGCAGACACGGATTGATTTCACGCTCTACCATGGTGATCAATCCATAACTTTGCCCCCAGAAGTTGTTTGGTTTTGACAATTCAGATGACCTTCATGTACTATATTGATAACACATTCCCTCAATGATTGTGGAATGACAATGCAGTTGTGTAACATGAGATCAGATGTGGTTGTAATGGTGAACTCATTTTGACATTGTAAAGACCTGGTCGTGTGTAATCGATTTTGTTTGTAGATGCTCTCTCAATCACATCTTTCCAGTTTAATGATTCCTTAGCAGTAATACATAGTTGTAACACATCTTGTTTTGCTGTCACTTTGACGTCAGCTAATTTTACTGACTTTGGCACTGCATTTAGACTTACGTCACTAAGATGTTGTTCAGCAACCTTTTCCTCATGACTAGTAAGACTGACCTGTTGGTAATGGATGTTGCAAACCCTGGCTGATACTCAACATGGAACTCATACTCCTGTAGTTTTGAGTATCCAATGATCTATTTGAGTAGTGGTTTGCTATATGGATTGCCGAATAAGCTTAGTGATCTTGATTCTTGGTATTGAGAAGATTGTCCTCTGAAGAGATGGAGCAGAATTGGTCTAATATTCCCTAGAGTTTAGAAGGATGAGGGTGATCTCATTCCTCACTGAAATGTATAAAATTCTGAAGGCTTAAAAGGGTAGATACTGAGAGGATCTCTCCCCTGGCTGAGTCCAGAACTAGGATTCATATTTGTAAATTAAAGGCTTGGCCATTTACGCCCAAGATGAAAAGAAATTTCACTCAGGTGCAAATCTTCACAACTCTCTACCCCAGACATCTGTAGGAAGATCAAGATAGATAGATTTTTGGACACTAAAGGAATCAAGGAATGAGGTGGTGAAGGAAAGTGGAGTCAAGGTAGACAATCAGCCATAATTTTTCTTTGGGCGGTCTTATTGGTGAGCCGTATGGTTTACTCCAGCTCTTGCTTATGTTCTTACAACGCTGTTCTGTCACCAGAAGCCAAAAGATACACAATTACAACCAAGCAGAGTTGTTCAGCGTACTCTTTTCACATGGAATACTCTTGGGTAAGAGCTGGGAAGGTAGTTGAATGCCTCCCTGTAGTATGACTACTTCATTACACTCTGAGGAATACTTTGGAAATTATAACCACCAAATTCCACCCAACTTCCTATAGTTGTATCAACTCACCAAACTACCCTCATTCACTAAAGATAAAAGCAAAATACTGTGGATACTGGAAATCTGAAACAAAACCAGAAAATGCTGGAAAAACTCAGCAGATCGAACAGCATCTGTGGGGAGAAAAAGAAAACATGATTAACGTTCTGTGTCCTTATGATTCTTCTTCAGAGCTCTGAAGAGTCATAAAGACTCAAAATGTTAACTTTTTTTTTCTCTCCACAGATGCTGTTAGACCTGCTGAGTTTTTCCAGCATTTTCTGGTTTTGTTACCCTCATTCACTGCAGATTTTATCAATAGCTCAATGCATAAAAAGGAAAGAATACAAATGCATCCTTACCTTGGGAGGAACATACTCAAAGGGAGAGGTTGAAGGCTCAGCTGATAAGCTCATTAGGTTGCTATCACTCAGTTTACTGGTTGTATACTGGAGCAGGTTCAGTTTCTGCAAAGAGTAAATACATAGCTAAACTCATTTCTCTGCAACCAGCAACTTAATTTATACAATTAATATTGTAGGAGTGTAAGTGTGTACAGGAAGGCACTCATTGTATAATTACCTGCGCACATATTCCACAAAATTATAAAGAGACAAAATTTAAATACACATTTTTTGACACTTGTTGTAGAATTATGAGCTATACATTTGTAAAGTCTCACTTTGTGACTAAATCAAAAGCTGAGTAAAGCTCGACTTCTGGTCTCCTCTTGCAACAACTGATTGTAAAAAGTTTAGCATTAATTTCAAACTTGTGGCCCTAACTATGTATTATGATGGGTCTAAAATGTGTACTGAAATCTGCAATAAAATTTCTGAGAAAAGCCATTTGTCCATCTTGCCTCTGATATTCCTTTTCTCCATCTTTAAAACCACAACATGCAATGGTCTCAAGTGATCCTGGACTTTTGCCTTCCCTCCCTTCCTAAAGCTTCATTTTGAAGTATTGATAAATTAGAGGCAAAGTTAGTTCCAAAAGCAGGAAGACGGCCAAATAACATCACCGCCCATGCCAGAAGGGCTTTTTTCAATCATCGAAAGAAATTACACAGGAAAGCATAACATTGTCAGTTTCCTCTGTGCTGCCATTGTTGTACTGTTTGAACAGGTATAGAATCAGAGTAATAAGGCTCACTTTGAGACCAATGTTCTGTCAGAGGAATGCCTGAAAAATACCTGACCAGAAGCTCTTGGGCCATTTTTTCAGCTAAAACAGGCATTAGGCCTCTTACACATGCTATTGCCTGTTGTAGGACCATTCCAGGAAATTGAGCCTGCTCTGCTCAGATTTTCTAGACATGGATGCAGCCTAGCAAGCACCCATCACCAAAAAAAATTTATAAGTAGAAGAACCTGGAGGAGAAGTGCTTCCACAGACAATTTTCAAATTATTAATTTCCTTGTAAATAAGGCACCCCACAATCTGGGACCTCATTGTGGATGTATCTTTCAATATGCAGCCACAAAATAGAAATATGCTTCACAAGTGGTGATTCTTTCCACTTAATTGAAGCCTCCCTGATTCCATCATTTTTCCTTTGCAAATCCACAAAGGCAAAATCCATTCTTGGCCTTCTCCCACCACACAACCCCCCTACCATCCCAATTCTCTGGTTCTCCATTTGAGATGAGGTGTCAAACTCCATTCAGCCCCTTTCAAAATCCATGCCTATTACAGCCTTTGCTGCTTGTTATCCTTGCTGTTCTACCAGCTAGATCCAAACTCCCATGGTTCCCTTTCCTTCGACTTCTCCATCTTATCCTCACGCACCCTTATAAACTCCAAGAATAACTTACATTTATATAGCGCCTATTACAGAATACCTCCATTCTGTCAAGCCCCTTCAAAATTTTGTATATTTCAAATGACATCACCTCCCATTCTTCTAAACTCCAGTGAGTACAGGTCCAATTTACTCAGCTTCTCATCACTGATTCCTGTGATGAAGGGTTGTTCAATCTAGTGAATCTTCACTGTACTGCCTTCAAGGCAAGTATATCCTTCCCTAGAAACGGAGGCTAAACTGCACAATATTCCAAGTGTGGTCTCACCAAAGCCTTGTAAAATTATAAGCATGACTTCCTTATCCTTGAATGCCAATCCCCTTTCAATGAAGGTGCGCATGCCATTTGCCTTCTTAACTCCTTGCTGCACTTACAAGGAACTCAAAATTGAGTAAGCCAGAGTCCCTCTGAACATCAACATTTACATGTTTCACACGTAAAAACTATTCTACTTGTCCATTCTTACAATTAAAAGGGAATAACCTCCACATCGTACACCATCAGTTGCCTTGTTGCCCACTCACAACCTGTCCAATTTTCTCTGCAACCTCCGTGCCCACCTCACTGCTTACATTACCACCTAACTTTCTATTATTAAACTTAGATACATTACTCAGTCTCTTTGTAAATAGTTGGGACACCAGCATTGATGCTTTGGCACTCCAAAAATTACAGCCTGCCAACTTCAAAATGCCTATTTATACTTACTCTTTGCTTCTATCTGTTAACCAATCCTCCATTCTTGCTGATATATTACCCCCAATTCCATGAACCCTTATCTTAAGTATTAACCTTTTGAGTGGCCCCTTTTGGATTTCCAAAAGGCATATACTTGGAATCAATAACATCTATTGGTTCCTCTTTGTACACCCTACTAGTTAGATCCTCAAAAAACTCAATTTGTCAAACACTATTTTCCTTTTGCAAAACCATATCGAATCAAAATCACAGTACGATCAGACGAAATGCATCGTTAGGCTTTCTTTACAAACAGATTCTAACAAGAATAAGGGTGTGGTCAGTAAGGGAGACCTTGCCTGAGTGAGACAGAGTAAGCATTTTGCAATTTGTAGGATTTCGGTGCATAGGGGGAAAAGAAGTGCTTTAGGTAAGGTCTATTACAAGAAGTGCAGCTTGATGAGTTGAGAATTTGGTGAAATGAGGTGGTGCTCCTTTCTTCTACTCTTTCAGCCTCCAGAGGGAGGGAGACAGACAGCTAAGAGGAGACTGAGAGGAGGATATGAGGAAAAACTTTTTTTACCCAGAGGGTGGTGGAGGCGGTTTGCTTCACATCCTTTAAAAGTACCTGGATGAGCACTTGACACGTCATAACATTCAAGGCTATGGGCCAAGTGCTGGTAAATGGGATTAAGTAGGTAGGTCAAGTGTTTCTCACGTGTCAGTGCAGACTCGATGGGCCGAAGGGCCTCTTCTGCCCTGTGAGATTCTGAGAGACTTGATGGAGGTATTCAAAATCCTGAGGGTTATGGATGGGATAAATAGTGAGAAACTGCTCCCACTCAAGAGGGCATCAAGAACTGGGGGGCACAGATTCAAAATAATTGGCAAAGGAATAAGAAAAGTGATGCAAGGAAAACGTTTTCGCCCAGAGGGTAGTTGGAGTCTGGAACAAACTTCAAGAGGGTGGTAGAGGCAGGTTCGATCGAGGTATTCAAAGGGGAATTGGATTGCTATCAGAAATGAGAGAATGTACAAGGTCATGGGGATAAGGAGGGGGAGTGGGACTAGGTAGAATGCTCTTCAAGAGCCAGTGCAGATTTTTATGGGCTGAATGGCCTCCTTCTGCACTTTAAAGATTGTGATTCTGAGATTCCAGCATTTTGCTGACAGAAGTCAGGCTAATTAGCCTTTAGCTCCCAGTTTTCACCCTCCCTCCTTATTTGAAGTGGTGTGCCATTTGCTAAAACAATCTACTGGGATCATTCCAGAATCAAGGAAATATTGGCAAATCAGTCAACGTATCCAGCAACTCTACTACTATTGACTATCATCCTCCTGGGGGTCACAGTTGGCCAGAAACTGAATAGGGCCAGCCATATAAATACTGACAAGAGCAGGTTAGAGACTGGGAATCCTGTGGCTAGTAACTCCCCTCCTGACCCTCCAAAGCCTGCCTACCATCTCCAAGGGCAGGATTTTCCCTCCGTCAGGTGGGTCCGGGAGCAGCTGTGAAACGGACCGCCACCTGTGATTTCACGCTGGGGGGGCCAATTAAGGCCCACCCAGCATTCTAGGCTGCTTCGCACTGGCCAGGAAAGGAGGGGGCATTTTTTTTGCGGCGGTCAGTTTAAAAGTAGCCCAGGAAGCTCCTGGAAGGCTGCCATGGAGAATGTCCCCTGAGCTGACACTCATGGACCCGAGTGCAGCTGGACACTCGGCCCCTGCTTCTCTGACGAGTGACAAGGTGGCAGCAGTGCTGGTCAGCAGCCATGACGTGGTGCAATGCTCCTGGGTGCAGTGCCGGAGCGCTTCAATGACCAGCTGCACTCTGAAAGGCTGAGTACCATGTTGGCATGGGTCAGTGTGCAGATGTGGTAAGGTCTGATCCCCACCCAGTGGACCTCAGGGGTGCTAGAGTCTTACTGCAAACTGTCAATTACACCGGGGCTGGCCAAGGGGGTGAGCCCTGGTTGCTCGGACGGAGTGCCTTGTGGTTCGAGGGCAGCGACTCGGATGTGCCCTGCCAGGTGCTCTTCTGGAGTTGGCCAGGTTGCAATGGCGTTGCAGGTACAGAGTGGACTAATCAATGCTCCTCGGTTGTTTCAGGAGAAAACAGTCCACAACAACATAGAAAGGTCGCAGGCTGCTAGAGGCCCCACTAGCCTCCTAATCCTCTTGAGATATGAGCAAGACACCCTGGAGCTCTAGAGCCCCATGTGCAACTGGATGTGGAAAGGTGGGGGTGCCAGACAAAGGTAAGAGTGCAGCACAGAGCTGAGAATTTCAGCTTGTGCAACCATTCTAGTGTAGTCTCTTCATTGATGTGAGCCTCGAACCTGGAGTCCCCATTGATTATTGGAAGGAAGAGGGCACCATGATGCAGATCTCCATCGTCTCACCAGGGTGCCTGGCATGCAGTGACAGTGTGATGACATGTCCTTTTTCTCCCTTTTAGGTTCACCAGCAGGAGTTCGCTCTCTGAACCCCGAAGGGCCATCATTGACACTGGAGGACCACAGAGCGTCATTTGAACCTGCATCACACCCACTCTCCGAAGCAGGCACCAGCGCAGATACCAGCACCTCGGTGGGCAGAGTGCCAACTAGTAAATCAGTGCACATTGGTGAGGGCACTTCACAATTGCTTGAGGTGCAGGCGGAAGTAGAGTGTGCCCAGGGTGCTAGCAGTTGGAAGATTGCTGGGGACCAGGACAATGCTCAGTTGAAGGCAGATGAGCTAATGGAGTCGTCCATCAGAGATGCGTGGGAGGATCTGGCAGAGATCCAAGGGGGTGTGCACGACATGGTCTCCATGATGGAGGAGTCCATGAGGAGCGTGAGCACTGTGTTGACAGGCATGGTCGAGCACACTGCCTCCTCCATTGAGAGAGTGTAGCGACTCTCATGGAGAGGCAGCTCCCTCCCAGGCAGGGCCAACACAGGCTCTACTGGCCAGAGGACGACCGCCAAGGTCATCAAGTCCAACAAGACAGCAGAGTCAGCAGGCTGTCTCCAATGCCAGTGCCAGCAAGGGGGGAGCACCTAGACACAGCACTTGCAAATACAAGTTAAAGGGGCCTTGAGCACAAGAGGGACAGGTCACGGGTGATTTTATGTTCATTTTAGTTTACTTTATGTACACTAGTCTGATGTTGAATACCAGAAACGTTTCTGTTAAGATTATGGAACTGTCAATGACAAATTGTGTTTCTGTTGTCATGGCCTGAGAATGCCTCACCTTATTTCATTGGTGCAGGGAACGCCAGTACGTAATGCTGGACACAGGTGGCTCAGAACTTCATTGCACAGGCACTGAGCGTTCTTCGGGTTCAAATGAAAGGATCCTTTCATCTGTGACTGAGGCAGCAGCCCTGGCATGCTTTTGAAGCTGATCTTTGGTAGCCTAGCTGAAGGAGCATTGGGTCAAGGCGTCTCTGGTGTCCCTGCCGGTTACTGAGGTCTGGCTCCACACCCTCAGCATTCTCCTCACTGTGCTCCTCTTCTGAATCACTACTGGACTCATCATCTGCGGCCTGTGCAGCTGAGTCCCCCCTTGCCAGGGTCAGATTGTGGAGAGCGCAGCATGCAACCACGACCAGTTACACCTGCTCTGGGAGGTATTGTACTGCTCCCCCTGAACTGTCCAGGCATCAGAGGCACATCTTGAGAAGACTTATGGTCCTCTCTACCACCACCCTTGTGGAAGCATGACTCTTACCGTAGCGCTTCTCTGCCTCTCTTCTTGGGTGGCAGAGAGGTGTCATGAGCCACCTCTTCAACAGATAGCCCTTGTAACCCAGCAGTCATCCATCCAGTCAGGCTGGAGCACTGAAGAGCCTCGGCACCTGGGAATGTCTGAAGATGTAAGTGTCATGGGAGCTGCCAGAGTAGCTTGCACACACTTGCAGAACCTGAATCCTGTGGTCACACACTATCTGCACGTTCATGGAGTGAAATCTCTTCCTGTTGACGAAGGCACCCGGCTGACTCGCTGGCGCCTTGATGGCCATGTGTGCAGTCGATGGCACCCTGGATGCAGGGGAACCCGGCAATCGCTGCAAAGCTTCTGGCTCGCTCAGCCTGGCTGGCCTCCTCCATACAGTAAAGAATAAAGGTCAGTACCTGCCTGAACAGAGCTTCTGTCACCAGCTTGATGCAACTGTGGACAGCTGATTGGAGACTCCACACAGATCCCCCACTGACCCCTGGAAAGAGGAGGCATAGAAGCTGAGGGTCACTGTGACCTGCAGAGTCACTGGCATAGGGTGTTCACCTAGACAGTTGGAGTTGATCTCAGGCCCAATCATCAGGTAAATGGAGGTCATGGTCTCCCTTGAGATGAGTAGCCTTCTTCAAAATTGCACCTCAGACATTGAGGTAGCTGCATTGCTGCCTGTAAACCCTGGCAGCAGGATTGTGGCGTCTTCTGTGGCTCCTTCCACCTTGGACTTCCTACTGGCCCTGCGCCCTTTGTGCCTGTGCCTCTCCTCCCACAGGTCCCTCCCCTGGAAGCTGAACATGGACACGAGGCCTCCTCTCCCTTCTGCCCCTCTCTTCCTCCTCAAAGGAGGTGCCTCCAGCAGAGACCACATCCCCATTACCAGGGTAAGGGAAGGCTGTCTGATACCTGAAAGGATTCACACACTCTCAATCCTCCGGGGGCCTGGCAGACAGCAATGAGTCCTGAAATGACACCTGGAAATACCAAGAATGATGCCCCGAACAGAGAATAAACTGCCAAGTATCTTCAAAACTCCTCACTACTTACGCCGGCAATGCTGCTGACCCTTTTTATCCTGCCCTTGGATGAGGTTTGTGAAAATTTCGGCCCGCCGCTTGCCCGTGCGACGAGCAGAAAATTGCGCAGGCAAGAAAAAAGTAGTCAATTGGGCTGTTAAGGGTCTTAAGTGGCCACTTACTTAATGGTGGGTGCCGCTCTGGCACCCATGTGTGCCCGCTGAGCGAAATATTACGCAAGCGCGTGATAACATTGTGACGCTAGCCCGATGTCATCGCGCACTATTTTATGCCTGTTCGGGTCAGGCGTGCACCTGGCCGCAGGATGAAAAATTCTGCCCCAAGGGACAAGTCAGGAGTGTGATGGACTACTCTCCACTGGCCTAGATGACTGCAGCTCCAACACTACAGGAAATTTGACACCATTCAGGACAAAGCAGCCTGCTTGAATGGCATCCATCCATTAACATTTACTCCCTCCGCCACCGACACACAGTGACGGCAGTGTACACGATCTACAAGATGCACTGCAGGAACTTACCAAGCCTCCTTAGACAGCACCTTCCATACCCATGGCCTGTTACCATCTAGAAGGACAAGGGCAGCACATGGGAACACCACCACCTGGAAATTCTCCTCCAAACCGCACGCCATCCTGACTTGGAAATATATCGCCATTCGTTCACTGTCGCTGGATCAAAATCCTGGAATCCCCTTCTTAACAGCATTGTGTGTGTACCTACACCACATGAACTGCAGCAGTTCAAGGCAGCTCACCACCACCTTCAAGGGCAATTAGGGATGGGCAATAAATGCTGGTCTAGCTAACAATGTCCACATCCCATAAATAAAAAATCTTTTAGAACTCTAGGAAGTAGGCCATAATTTTCACCGCTTAAGTTTCTCCATTACATTTCTCTGCTGATATTATTTACCCAAGTTCCTCACTCTTATTAGCCCTTTTTGCTATGTAATGTTTCTTCTACCATGAATGTAGACAAAATGTTTTCATCTGAAGGTCAGGTGGGAATGCTCATTGATTGCAGTATTCTGTTCCATTTGCAATTCAGCTAATGAAGCAGTCCATGACTCCAAGCAGCAAGACAGACAACATTCAGGCTTAGTGTCATGAAGATATTAATGCATATAATGAATTGGAAATTATTTTAAATTGGACTTGTAGCGGGATCTGTGTCTGAGAGTGTAAGTGTCTTAATTGGATTGAAGCCAGCTAGTCTGGGTCTGCTTTGATGTATAGTAGTTTTGAGATGTTAAACAGTAAGGAAGTTAAGCTAGAAGGGACATTTGCATTTTGTTGCATAAACCATTCAAAGAATGGGGGTGAAATCTTGCACCTAGCTAGGAAACACCAAGCAATATGTTTATATTGCTAATAAAATTGGTACTATGAAAGGGGTTTTATTGTTAGAAGAGGTGGAAGTTCAAAGGGCCTGGTGATACAATGAGAATTTGCATTCAAAGGGGAGGCTATGTATATAGGGGAGAGTGTTTTGGGGTGTATAAATCAGAAGCATGTTGCCTATAAGCCTACCACTACGTCCGTGAAGAAACCAAATTGAAAGGGACCTCATTTTGAATTCTTAAGATAAAATGTGCTTTGCTTGGTGTCTGTTTAAGTCTATAAGTTATTGTTGCCTTGGGGAAGATTACCTGGGAGTAATTAATTTAGGGATTTGTTTAATAGTTATTATGGTAGTAATTTGTAGACATGTGTATGTGTTTAAAACCTTGTTAAACTAATAAATGTTTAATTTAGCTTATATAAACCACCCCTGGAAGCTTGGTGGTTTCATTTCTGAATTCAGAACTGCATCTGGGATTTTAAATAACTCAGCCTTTACCAACTGCTGTGTCATAACACTTTGAAAATTACAGTCACGCATCAGGCCCATTGGGGCAGACAATCACCATCTCCAACTAGAGAGAATCTAAAAATCTCCCCATGACATTCCCATCATTGAACCCCCCACCAAAATCTTGGGGGCTTAACACTGACCAGAAACATAACTGGACCAGTCACAAATATTGTGGCTGCAACGGAAACTGGGTGTCAAAAACTGGGAATTCTGTGCAAATAACACCTCCCGATCACAAAAGCCTGTCCCCGCCATCTACAAAGACACAAAACAGGAGTATGGACTATTTCCCAGTTGCCAGGGTGAGTGCAGCTCCAACAGTCAAGAAGTTTGACAATCCAGGAAAAACCAGCCCGCTTGATTGACACTCCATCCACCACCTTAAAAGATTCACACTTTCCATCACCACCACAACAGTGCACATCATCTACAAGATGCACTGGAACAAGCTGCCAAGTCTCCTTTGACAGCACCTTCCAAGCCTGCAAACTCTACCACCTAGGAGGACAAGGGCAGCAGGCACATGGGAATCCAATTCACACAGACAATCATGGCCTGGAACTATATTCCCGTTCCCTCACTGTTCCTGGGTCAAAATCCTGATGTTCCCAACAGCATTGTAGGTGTATCTACATCACAGACTACAGCAGCTCCCCCACCACCTTCTAGGACAATAATTGCTGGGCCTTGCAAGCAAGACCCACATCACATGAGCTACAGCATCAGTCTTCCCAACATTCAGTCAAGGAAACATTTATTCATCCAATACTGGATGTTGGACGTGTATTCAGATAATTTAGCACCAGGAGTCAAGAGAAGTTGTGCTGAGTTAGAGCTAGGTGTCGTCAGTGGACACATGGAAACTAATGTTGCATTTTAAAAAGATAGCATGTAGAAGATAAACAGACAAGGGCCAGAGATAGACTCTTGGGGACTGAGGCAACAATTCAGGAGCAAAAAAAGCCATCGCAAATGATTCACTGGCTACGAGTCAATAGATAAGAATGAAACAGCGAGAGCACTTCCTGCCCAGCTAGACTACAGTGAACAGGTGTTGGTGGAGGATGGTGTGGTCAACCAGGTCAAAGGTGGCAGACAGGTCAAGGAATAGTTTACCGTCATCACTCAAAGTCACAAATGACATCCTATAAAACTGTTTCAGTACAGTGGCAGGACAGGAATCCAATTAGTCCTCAGAAAGGTGCACAAATATCAGGGAGGCAACAACAGGCTCAAGGAAAAGGAAGGTTGCAGATGGGACAGTTATTTGCAAGGATGGTGGCGGTGGGCGGGTGCTCAAAATTTTTGAGGAGACGGGCGTGACAGCAATTTAAGGGAGATGGACAATACCTAAAGAAAGAGTGATTTGTTAACAATATTGACTAACATGGAAACCAGGAAGGAAAGTTTGATGGTCAGCAGTTTAGTAGTTGAGGTACATTTAAGGGAACCATAAACTTTTGTACTTTAAAGTCAGGGTAATTGATTTGCCACCCACATGATGAGAGAATCAAACCTCCAAACTTTAACTTCTGGCAAACGTTTCCATTGCAGAAATCAGTCAACAGTATTAAAATTTAACCTAGTATTTCCCTCTACTGACATGGTCCTACAGTCTAGTTGAGTAGAAAAAGCTCCCAAAAAAATCAGCAGGATGAATATACCACCTAGTACCCAAAGATCCCATTAAACAGGCACTAGATTTTCACCTCTGGGACCAGAATTCAAATACTCATAAGGCTAGTTGAAACAAAGTCTCCTTTACACATTCACAGATGAAACATTCGGTTGCGCCTCTTCCTGCCCTATAAAGTGCCTTGGATGTTTTATATGTTAAAAGTACTACACAAAGCTACAAGTTGTTGTTGCTTCTGCTGCAATTCATGGGCTCAGAGCATTCAAAAGATTTGTGCAAAAGATTATGCTAGCCAGGTGCAGATATGAAAACAAATATTCTGATTTTCAGTTTTTGTGGACTTACATTCAAGCACTAGCTCCTAGCAACCAATGGGAAACTGGGCATAACTATTTACTAATAATATTGGGCACAAATTGGTACTAAGTGCATGTTTAATGGGAAAAAGGTGCTTGGGTGTAATCCTTCAATTTAGTGCCGCATTGCAATTTTTTTCAGCGTGCTTTCCAGGTCGCTGTGGTATGTAATTAAGTGGCTAAAAACAGTCAACAATATTACCTTACCTGATCACAGTCCAACAATACTCCAAGAGGAAATTTCAAATGTAGTTTGAAAAGGAGGTAATATTTCAAGCAGCCACACAATATTTTGCATCTCATCCAGTAGTTGTAGGCTTGCCATACCCTTCTCTCTACAACACTAAATTCTATGGCAAATACCATTTACATACCTGCTTATATGTTTCATTCTCTTTCATTAACTGCTGATTCTTTTCACATAGCTCTTTCATCTTATTGATCTCTTCATCCTGTTAGATCAGAAATTGTTGAAACTTTACCAAACTCTTCCACACAACTGTAGACTTGAGGTTTTCACCCCACATCTGTTTACTACTCTTACCCTAATTCATCCCTTCACATCACACCCTAACAGCCATTTATATATGTTGACCATCACATTTTGAGGATAGAAGTAGAATGTCGAGTACTTAGGTCATAACATATTGACCTCTCAAGACGTGAAGCAAAAGGATTATCCAGACAAGGGCATTTCTTGTTATTTTGAAAAACTTACTTGGAACTTGAGCCTCTCCAGAAGTTGGGCCTCTTGATCAGGAACAGACTCCTTTTGTAGATTGGAGTTTTCTTGTAACTGGCTAAGCAGATAGAGCACCTGGGGAATATTCAGAATCAGTAAAAATCACTAATGGGCAGTTGTAAATTGTAGTTAATTCATTTTGGTTAACTGGAATTTTTTTAAAAATTCATTCATGGGATGTGTGCTTCGCTGGCTGGGCCAGCATTTATTGCCCATCCCTAATTGGCCTTGAGGTGGTGATGGTGAGCTGCCTTCTTGAAATGCTGCAGTCCATGTGGTGTAGGTATACCCACAGTGCTGTTAGGAAGGTTTAGGATTCTAGTTAGGCAATTTTTTTTCTTGTAAAACTTATTCCGATGAGAATTCTTCCATTAAGTACTGCAAACAGGAACATTTTCAATTAAGAAATTTAGTTATGTTCAACTCTACCCCTATACTTCCCCTCTCCAACAAAAATTTCCAGTGAGATGATTCAACCTACCTGATAATTTAAATCCAAGACAAATTGGGAATTTATTCCATCATCATTTGTATCCAACAGTAATCAAATGAATTTAAGTATACCGAGTTACAGTAAAGGGCAATCCATGCAATTACACTATAGGTTCAAATATTACAATGGAGAGGTAGAAGTAATGGGGTCTTGATTTCAGAATCAATGTCTAGATATTGAAAATGTTACTGTTCAAATATAGCTCTCAGTTAACAGTGAAAAGAAAAATCCAAATCACTCTGCAGAAGAGTTCACAAAATAAATCTACAGAATTTGTTCTTAGCATATGAGCATTGCTGGCAATACCAGCATTCATTGCCCATCCCTAATTGCCCTCGAGATGGTAGTGGCGGTGATGTTCTACGTAGTGTAGCTACATCCTCCATGCTGTTAAGAAGGGAGTTCAAGAATTTCGACCCAACTAGAGTGAAGGAACAGTGATATAGTTCCAAGTCAGGATGGTGCGTGACTGCAAGGCGAACTTTCAGGTGGTTGACCTCCCATGCTTTTGCTGCCCTTGTTCTAGTCTTTTAAAAAAAAAAATCTGATGAATTTTATTCTGCTGTTGAAAGTGGCTTAGCGAGTTGCTGAAGTGCATTTTGCAGATGGGTACAAATTCTGCCACTGTGCAGTGTGCACTGTGCGGTGGAGGAAAGTTGGTGGGTGGGATGCCAATTAAAGCAGGCTGCTTTGTCTTGGATGGTGATCTTGATCTTCCATTATGTTGGAGCCAAACTCCTCCAGGCAAGTGGAAGGTATGCCATCATTCTCCTGACTTGTGCCTTCTAGATAGTGGACAGGCTTTGGGGAGTCAGTGAATGAGTTACACATCACAGAATTCCCAGCTTCTGACCTGCTCTTGTAGCCACGGTAACTACAGCTGGTCCAGTTCAGTTTCTAGTCAATGGTGATCCCTAGGATTTTGGGAGATTCAGCAATGGTAATGCCATTGAATTTCAAGGGGAGATGGTCATTTGTGTCACACAAGTGCCAGGCAATGTTACTTGCCACTCATCAGCCCAAGCCGGAATGGTGTCCCGGTCTTGCTGCATGCAGGCAAGGACTGCTCAATAGTTATGCACTCGAGATCTTTTCTATTCACCCTGTTTTCTGTTTTGGTTGAGCTTGCCAGAAGCCAATTGTCTTAGTCTCAGGATATCACTGCAGGCGTTCGTCAGGGCAGCTTCATGGGCCTAACTATCTTAAACTGCATTAGTGATATTCCCTCCATGACCAGGTCAGGAGTGGGGCTGATGATTACTGTGATCAGCTCTAATTATAGTTTCTCTCAAATGTTTAAACCTAAAAGATCTGGACTACTTGCAAGCTTGCACTGCTATGTTGTAAATAACATTTGCACTGTACAATGACAGACAATCACCAACTCTAGCAACAGAAAGCTTAATCAGCTCCGATATTCAATGGCATGCCCATCACCAAGGTCCTCAATATCAAAATCCTGGGAGTAATTGGTGAGAAAAACTGTGGCTACTGCATGTCAAGAATTTAATTCTGCAGAGAATGAGGTGCACCTCCTGACCTCCCAAAGCCTCTCCTTCACTTACAAGGCCCAAAGTCACGAGTGTCACAGAACACTCTTCACTTGCCTGGGTGGGTGGGTGTAGCTGCATTAACACGGAAGTTGTCCTGGATGGTGTCAAACGTCAGTGGTCCTGAAGGGTACTTCATCTGTTAATCCACCCCCTCAACCATAGTGATCTGATGCACCATAATAAAGTGTCAAGCTTCACTGGCAGCACCTTCCAAACCTGCAATCTCCACAGCATAGGCGGATAGGGCAGGGACATGGGAACATCACTGCCTCAAGATCTGTTCCAAGATACACTATCCTGACATGAACATACTGCTGTTCCTTCATCATTGCTGGATTGAAATCCTGAAACATCCTACCTAATGTTATTGTGGGAACATCTTTCACCACTGACTGCAGTGGCCCAAGGTGGCTCACTATCACTCAGGGCAATAAATGCCAGCTGTGTCAGAAACATCTAAATTTACCGAGTCTAAGAAAGATCAATGGAAGACAGATGGGCCGACTCAATGGTTGATCTGTACCTCTTGAATTAGGTCATTGGGAGTTGGACCAGTGCAAAAAAGTGATCTACTCTGCAATATCGTCATCAGGGAATATGCTCAATCTGTCAGACTGCAACATTTCCATGTCTTTTGATTCCTGAAGTTCAGCCAAAATTTTTGCTGTATATGAAATACTTCACAGAAGAAATGCAATACTCAACGTCTCTACATTTAATACTTCAATAGCACACCAAGTCAGTGCACAACTATAATGCACCACCAGGCTACATTTGACAAAAGTGGGAAGAACAAACTAAACACGCAAGTTAGGAAAAGGAAACCTTCAGTTTGTCAGAATGGCATGCTGTTCACCTTATCTTGGTGCCTCTGTTCTTGATCAAGCAGCTGTTGTTGATGGTCAGTCTCCATTTCAGCTATGTGTGTTTGCTCTTCAATTAAAGTCTTCTGTAACTCTAGATTGTCAGCTTTTGCCTGATTGAATTCACTCTCCAGTTTACTGTGTGATACTTTACATGACACCAGCTTCAAAAAGAAAGAAAATGTTATCTGTTCTGTTAACAGCAAAGGATCACCAGCGCCAAAAAGTGAAGTAACCTTCTGTACCATTTTGGTTCCTTTTAAATAAACAAACATACCACTTAGGAATGAACTGGTTTAATGGGGTTACCAAGATGGACCATGCAAAAGTCAGAACATAAAAGTCAGGAATAAGATGAGAGCATTTCATCCACCCCACCTTCAATCACCGTGGGTTAGAAATTCAGATATCTCATTCTGGGTATACAAAGTGTGCAGGGTAGGAGCCCTGCCCCCACCAGTGAGGCCTAAGACATCTCAGATATTGGAGCTTGGGCTTCATTAACACCAAATCCATGATGTAAAGAGCCAGCTGTTGAAGAATGAACAAGACTGGGCTGCTGCTAGCATTGCAGCAGTTCTAAGTGAGGACCAGGGTCAGGAGATTGGAGGAGCACAATGAGTGGCCATAGTCAGGGGGTTGAGGCACGGATCCTTTAAGTATGGTCAAGAGGAGCACTCATGCTCTTTTTTGACTGTCTCAGGGCAAATCAGTCCATCACTGGAAGCATCAAACAGATGCTAGGCTCCTTATTTGTTTATGCAAGAGTCCATTTCAGGTCGAGCACCGATGACATTTTTTTCCGTTGCAAACATGGCAGGCTTGCACTTCCAGCCAGAAATTTGCTTGCACTTCTTGCTTGCAATACTGAGGCATAATAGAGCCTGAATAAGAGGAGCTGAATAAGAGTCAGTTTTATTAGTTTCTCACCTCTCCCATTAGCCATTTAAGTCCACATTTAGCTTCTAAAATAGTAGCAATTGTTTCCCATCGATGCTTCAACCTTTCATCATTGTCTGCATCCATCAACTTCTGTTGAAGGTCAGCAATTTGAGCACTCCTAGAATGAAAATATAATAAAGTTAATATAGTAGAGTTGGCCTGTAGTTATTCAAGTCAAACAGCACAAAACTCCCTTTAAATAAACATTCATGCTTTAACAAGCCAATGACTAAGGAATCCCCATCAGAGCCAGATTACAGATTGGGCACCAGAAGAGAACATCTCAAAGTTCGGCTTCACTTTTAATTTGGACTGTCCAAATTCTTATCAGAGCTCCCTTAAATGGTTTAGCTTCAAAAGCCATAAGATCACAAAAATCCAGATGGTGCAATGTTGATTCAGTGCATTTGCAGAAATGAAGCAAACTAGATAGGGAGAGTGGGGAAGAGATGAAAGAGTGGGAAAAAAGAACAGAAGGGATATTTCAGATATAGTGCCTCTTAATCCCACATACTAACACCACTGGCTATTTAAAATGGTATTTAATGGACCACGAGGTGCGAGTCTCCAGTTGACAGTTTGCCCTTGAGACGGACCAGTTACATAAAATCTGGCTCTTCAGAGCGTGCCATAGCGTAGCTGAAACTTCACCCTGAACAAATGCAAAATTAAACCACCTCTGGCCACAGCAAGATCAGCACTCAACAAACTTTCCTCTCAAGTGCCAAAACTAAGCACAAAACCCCAATGACAATACTTGTCCGATCACACAAGGTGGTGTGTGTAATTATCCTTTACCAAAGCATTCAAGGTAGCCAGTTTATGGAACTTTATAAAACGGTTAGGCCACAGGTAGAGTATTGCGTGTAGTTCTGGAATCCGCATTATAGGAAGGATGTGATTGCACTAGAGAGAGTGCAGAGGAGATTTACCAGGATGTTGCCTGGGCTGGAGAGTTTTAGTTATGAGGAGAGATTGGATAGATTGGGGTTATTTTCCCTGGAGGAGAGGAGATTGAGGGGGGACATGATTGAAGTGTATAAAATTATGAGGTGCATAGATAGGGTAGACCAGAAGGAACTTTTCCCTTTAGTGGAGGGATCAATAACCAGGGGGCATTGATTTAAGGTAAGGGGCAGAAGGTTTAGAGGGGATATGAGGAAAAATGTTTTCACCCAGAGGGTGATGGGAATCTGGAACTCACTGCCTGAAAGGGTGGTAGAGGCAGAAACCCTCATAACATTTAAGTAGTATTTGGATGTGCAGTTGCGATGCCGTAGCATACAAAGCTATGGGCCTGGTGCTGGAAAACGGAATTAGAATAGTTAGGTACTTGTTTGACCGGTGCAGACTCGATGGGCCGAAGGGCCTTTTTCTGTGCTGTAGACCTCTATGACTCTAACACACTCAGTAGCTACAATTTTTAGATTTGAACTTAAGGAATTACTTTGGTAGATTCATTCATAGTAGCAACTGCTTCAACAAGCCCACCCTTCATTTCGAAGAACATTAAGCAGCCCTTTTGGTAGCTCAAGATACATCCACTCAAAATTGTTTGATAGAAGACAAGCCAGGAAATGAGTTGTTGCTGTATAAAGCTTAAGATATGGGCATAGATCCTCAAAGACAAAAAAAAAGGGTACCACTTGGAGAAACTACCAAAGTTCAGTGTGTAAAAGACTGTCAAAATAGAATTGGCCAATGACATGAAGAAAGCTGACCTTTCCCACCTTAACAGAGTAACAGCAAGGACTCTGCTGACAATGACTAGAGGGAAAAATAGGGGGCTTTTCAAGTAATAGCCAATAAATATATTAAACAACTAAAAGGAAAATAAAATTCAGGGCTCAACTGTTAGAAAACATGTAAAAAATCCTCAAAAGAGTTAGCAACTCTATTTCTCTCCCCCACTTCCTCCTTTCCCAAGGACAAGCTGCAATTTGAAGATAATTAATGAGAAGCATATATAATTTGTCACAAACCTTTATTGAACACTCCTGTAGAATCCATGTAATATTAAAATTAAATTTAATCTTATGCTGTATACAGGTAGTTAACAGAACTTTAATATAACTGTAAATATTGAATATCAAAAAATGCATAAAGTACAGTAGATTTAACAGCAGTCAAAACAATGCCACATGCAGCTCCCAATATGAACCCACTATATACTCCCCACCAGCTACCTGAGTTCTATTTCTGTCTCCACACTTTCAATCTGCTTGTTTAAAGATGGATCCTGCTCTGTGGTTTTCATTAGCTCAGTCAACGTAAAAGTTCGACGCTGCAAAAAGAATATAGAACATACTGAAACTGGAGAAAGACAGTTATAAAGGGGGGGGAGAAAAAAAAATCACCAATTTTAACCAGGACTATCAAAAAGTGGTCCAGGACAGGTGGAGAAAAAAGACAAATCTGAACAAGTAGAAAATATTGTAAATACACTGTAGAGCTTTAATCATCAGTTACATCTACTTGTTGGGTGCACTAACAGCTTTTGTTTTAATCTTTTAGAATAGGATATTTGATAATTTAGACACTGTCCAAAAGTATCCAGCTTAACACTCTAAGCAGAGAACTAAAGATTTATCACAATTAAAGAACCATGTTGCTAAATAAACTTACTATAGGTTTGTTTTCTTGCAGAGGGAAGAGTAGGTTGGATTTGAACCCAACTAAAGATTATCTAAAAAGCTCATCTCTTTGCAATCCTAAAAGCACTGAAGGCTTTTCATCACATCCTTCAAATTTCTGACCATGTCCAATCGTCTATATGAAATAAAACAAATGACCAACCTTTCATGCTCTTTTGGCTTAGCAGCTTATACCTACCCGGAGTTTGGATGGTGGATGGTGGACTTCTTTCTTCCCCACAAGCATGGACAGCTCATGTGCCAGGATTTTCCGGTCATCCAGTAGGGAGTTCAAGTGACGACGAGCCTCCTCTATACTCACAAGAACTTCCAGTTCATTGACAAGCCAACTCTGGGACACAAGAGGTATATGAAAACAATTGAGAGCAGAAACATTTTATACACAAGATATGCATGCATTAAATGGAGTAATCATACACTGGGCTGATCAAGAAACGATAAAGCGATCAGCATAATAGTTGGCAACAGTGATGTCAAAGTTCTGGTCATCTAATCTTAGTTGGTTGTTTCTGTGTTCTTCTCAAGAAGAATCTGGACATCAGGAAAAGCAAAGGAAATTAGGGGACAGTAGCATAGCAGCAATGTCACTGGACTGGAAATGCAGAGGCCAAGACCAAATGTTCCAGAGACAGGAATTCAAATCCCACAACCAGGCAGCATGACTCACATTGGTCAAGAGAATGCCCTAGTCTTGACCATAGTCATGCTGCCTGGTTTAAATTTCAAACAATGCTTGGCAGTTAACAGTCAGTCACCATCAACTGGTGAAGCCTCCATGGCAACACCTACGATCAGTCACTTGCCAATCAATCAGCACTCTTCTCATACAGTATAAATTTGTTGCTTCCCCTGACATTAGCATTTTCTTGCAAATTGTTGATGAACGCAAGAATGAAAAGCTTCGACAAAAAAAGTATTTTTCAGCTATTGTTGTAAAAATCTATCTGGTTAACTAACATCCTTCAAAGGAAGATATCTGCCATACTGACCTGGTTTGGCCTGCAAGTAGGCTAGGGGAGTACATTTTTTGTGTAACTTCACCATTTATGAACTATTTTCATGTTATATTCACCGTAGTAAGCCAAGGTGGTCAAGGTGCCATTTTGTACTAACACAGGGTCAAAGAAGCCATTTTGTGCTTTGCATTTTACAAACATGGATCAATGAAGAATTACTACATAATTAACCACCAACCAAGAAGCAATTGATTGACTAAATAGTTTTTCTTTTAAAATTCATTCATGGTATGTGATAATCACTGGCTAGACCAGCATTCATTCCTCATCCCCAATTGCCTGTGAAGTTAGTGGTGAACTGCCTTCTTGAACTGCTGCAGTCCATGTGGTGTAGATACACCCACTGTGCTGTTAGGAAGGGATTTCCTGAGTTTTGATCCAGCAACAGTGAAGGAACAGCAATATATTTCGAAGTCAGGATGGTGAGTGGCTTGGAGGGAAACTTCCAAGTGGTGATGTTTCCATGCGTCAGCTGCCCTTGTCCTTCTAGATTGTAGAGATCGTGGATTTGGAAGGTGCTGTCTAAGGAGGCAGTGAGTTTCTGCAGTGCATCTTGTAGATGGTACATGATGTTGCCACTGTGCACCAGTGATGGAGGGAGTGGATATTTGTCGATGGGGAGCCAATCAAGCTGGCTTCCTGGGTGGTGTCAAGCTTACTAAGTGTTGCTGCATGCGTCCAGGCAAGTGGAGAGTATTTCATCACACTCCTGGCCTGCTCTGAAGAGTCATACGGACTTGAAACCTCTCTCTGCACAGATGCTGCCAGACTTGCTTAGTTTTTCCAGCATTTTCTGTTTTCATTTCAGATCTCCAGCATCTGCAGTATTTTGCTTTTACACTCCTGACCTGTGCCTTGTAGATGGTGGACAGGCTTTGGGGAGCCAAATGATGACCATGGGTGGTTGTTTGTGTTTCAAATTCCACATTCCCATCTACCGCCAAGAACCTTTGATTCCTTTGCCGAACAAGAATTGACCTTAAAAATGTGACCTTAAAAATATTCAATGGCCCTGCCTCCACCAGCCCGAGGCAGAGGATTCTAAAGTCACACAACCGTCAAAATGTTACTCCTCATCTGTCCCAAAGGGCAACACCTAATTTTAAAACAATGCCCCCTAGTTCTGGACTCACCAAGACAAGGAAACATCCTTTCCAACTCCACCTTGTCCATGCTGTTCAGGATCTTAAATACTTCAAGCTACCAATCACTCTTCTATATTCCAGTGGAAATAAACCCAGTCTGTCTAACCATTGCTCTTAAGACAACCCACTCATTTCAGGTACCAATCTAGTAAACTTCCTCTGAACCGCCTCCAATGTATTTACATCCTTCCTTAAATAAGACCAAAACTGCACACAATATTCGAGAGACAAACAGAAAATGCTGGAAAAACCCAGCAGGTCTAACAGCATCTGTGGAGAGAAAGACAGAGTTAACGTTTCAAGTCTGTATGACTCTTCTTCAGAGCTCTGAAAAAGTCATATGGACTCGAAACTTTAACTCTGCCTTTCTCTCCACAGACGCTGTTAGACCTGCTGAGTTTTTCCAGCATTTTCTATTTTTGTTTCAGATTTCCAGCATTCGCAGTATTTTGCTTTTAATCACAATATTCGAGGTGTGGTCTCACCTATGCCCTGTATGATTGAAGCATTACATTGATGTTCATTTCCTCCTGTAATAAAGGATAGCATTCCATTAGCCTTAATTACTTGCTGTACCCACATACTAACATTTTGTGACTCATGCACTAGAACACCTAGATCCCTCTGCACCCCTGAATTCTGCAGCCATACGCCGCTTAAGGAATGCTCTTTTTTATTCTTCCTGCCAAAGTGAACAACTTCACATTTTCGAACATTATACTCCATCTGCCAGATTTTTGTCCACTCACTCAACCGACCTATATCCGTCAGCAACCTTCTGATATCCTCTTCTACAAATTTGGCTACCATGCTTTCACTCCCCTCATCTAAGTCCTGATATAAATTGTAAAAAGTTGAGGCCCAAGAACAGATCCCGGCAGGACTCCACTCGTCACACCCTGCCAATCAGAAAAAGACCCATTTATGCATACTCTGTTTTCTGCCAGCCAACCAATCTTCTATCCATGCTAATGTTACCCCCGAACCATAAGCTTTTATTTTCCGCAATAACCTTTGAAGTGGCACCTTATCAAATACCCTCTGGAAATTCAAGTACACCACATCTGCATGCTCCACTTTATCCACAGCACGTTACTCCTTCAAAGAACTTCAATAAATTGGTTAAACACAATTTCACAAAACCATGCTGACTCTTCGATTACCTTGAGTTTCTCTAAGTGCCCAGCTATAACCTCCTTAATGTTACAATCTATCACCTTCCCCACGACAAACATCAAGCTAATTGTCCTATGTTTTCCTGTCTGCCTCCCTCCCTTCTTGAATAAAAGATTATGTTTACTACTTTCCAGTCTGGTGGAACCTTTCCAGGATCTAGTGAATTTTGGAAAATTATCAACGCATCTACTACCTCATTAGCCATCTCTGTGATGACCCTATGATGAAGTCCATCGGGACCCAGAGACTTATCCGCCCGCAGCCCATTTGCTCAGTACCGCTTCCCTAGTAGTTTTAATTTCACCAAGTTCCTCTCTCCCTTCCACCTGTTGATTTATAGCTATTACCGGAATGTTTTTTGTATTCACTATGGTGAACACAAAACATTTATTCATTTCATCCACCATTTCCTTATCATCTATTAACTCCTCATTGGTCCTCTAGAGTGACACGCACTTTATTCACTCTTTTCCTTTTTAAAATACCTGTAAAAACTCTTGCCATCCGTTTTTACATCTCCAGCTAGCTCCTTCTCATACTCTAACCTTTTAGTCTTCTCTGCTGTTCTTTATATTCTGACCAATCATCTGACTCGCTACTCATCTTTGCACAGCTATATGCTTTTTCCTAAAGTTTGATGCTTTCCTTAACTTCTTTAGTTAATCGCAGATGGTGGGTCCCTCCCCTTAGAACTTTTCTTTATAGTAGGAATATACTTATTCTGAGTATTCTGAAGTAACCCCCTAAATGTCTACCACTGCTTCTCAACTGATCTATCCCCTAGCCTTGTATCCCAGTTCACTTCAGCTAGCTCAGCTTTCATGCCCACACAGCTGCCCTTATTTAAGTTTAAAATACTCATCTTAGACCACTCTTTTCTCTTTCAAACAGAATGTAAAATTCAATCATGCTGTGGTCACTGCTACCTAGGGGTGCCTTCACTCGGAGGTCATTAATTAATCTCGTCACATTACACAATACCAATTCTAATATAACCTGCTCTCTGGCTGGTTCCAGACGTGCTCTTAAACTTTTAAAAGCATTCTACGAGCTCCACATCCAGGCTACTAATACCAATCTGATTTTTCCAGTTTATATGTAGATTAAAATCACCCATGATTATTGCCATCCCTTTATTACAAACGCTTAATATTTCTTCTTGGATACTTTGTCCTACATTGTGGTTACTGTTAGGGGGCCTATAGGCCGCTCACACGAGTGACTTCTTTCCCCTACTACTACTCATTTCCATCCAAACCGATTCTACACTCTGATTTCCTGAACCAAGGTCATTTCTAACTATTGCATCAATGTCATCCTTGATTAACAGTGCTACTCCTCCACCTTTACCTAGCTTTCTATTCTTCTTAAATGTCATGTACCACTCAATAATCAGGACCCAATCCTGGTCATCCTGCAGCCACATCTCTGTAATGGCTATCAAGCCATATTTACTTACTTCATTTACTTTGTCATGAATGCTATGCGCATTCAGATAAAGAGCCTTTAGTTTTGCTGTTTTGTTATTTTATAATATCTAGTCTTGACTATTGGTGTATTAGTCGTCATTTGGTAGTACAGAACTTTAGTATTGCTGAAGAAAGAGACATGTCTAAGCTTTTCAAATTGCACTTAACAGGATACTTCGCATGAATACCAATATAAAGGGAAAACAACAATTTATGCTGTATATGAAGAGTGCTGAATGCCACTTGGCAACCAATCAGCACTCTCTTCACATATAGCATAAATTATAGCTTCCCCTTTATATTGGTATTTGTGCGAAGTATTTGCACGGCCTTAAATCTACCCCTTGATTTGCCACATCTACGCAAGTTTGAGCCCTCATCCCCCCTTGTTTAGTTTAAAGCCCTCTCTACTTCTAGTTAAGCGATTTGCAAGAACAATCATCGTAGTATGGTTCAGGTGTAGGCTGTCCCAGCAGTACAACCCCCACTTTCCCCACCAGTGGTGCCAGTGCCCAACGAACTGGAATCCAAAGGTTATTACCTTTGAGGTTCTGCTTCTTAACTTGGTACCTAGCTTCTCATACTGACTATGCAGAAACACTTTCCTTGTCCTGCCTACAACGGCAATGCCATTGAATGTCATGGGGTGATGATTACTCTTGTTGGAGATGGTCATTGCCTGGCACTTGTGTGGCATGAATGTTGCTTGCCACTTGTTAGCCCAAGTCTGGATATTGTCCAGGTCTTGCTGCATTTGGGCATGGACTGTTTAGTATCAGAGGCATGAATGTTGCTGAACATTGCGCAGTGAACATCCCCACTTCCGACCTTATGATGGAAGGAAGGTCATTGATAAAGCAGAAAGTGACTGAGTCTAGGACACTACCTTGAGAAATTCCTGTAGTGATGTCTTGGAACTGAGATGATTGACCTCGAACAACCATCTTTCCTTTGTGCTAGGTGTGGCTCCAACCAGCACAGTTTTCCCCAATTCCAATTGACTCCAGGTTTGCTAAGGCTCCTTGATGCCACACTCAGTCAAATGTTGCCTTGATGTCAAGGGCAGTCACTTTCACCTCACCTCGGGGGTTCAGCTCTTTTGTCCATGTTTGAACCAAGGCTGTAATGAGGTCAGGAGCTGAATGACCCTGGCGGAACCCAAACAGAAAGAGTGACCAGATTTTTGCTAAGCAAGTGCCACTTGATAACACTGTTGATGACTCCTTCCATCGCTTTATTGATTATTGAGAGTAGACTGATAGGACAATAATTGGCTGGGGTGGATTTGCCCTGCTGTGTGTACAGGACATACCTGGGCAATTTTCCACATTGCTGGGCAGATGCCAGTGTTGTAGCTGTACCAAAACAGTTTGACCAGGCGCACGGCAAGTTCTGGAGCACAAGTCTTCAGTACTATTACCGGAATATTGTCAAGGCCAATAGCCTTTGCAGTATCCAGTGCCTTCAGCTATTTTGTGATATCATGTGGAGTGAGTCGAATCAGCTGAAAACTAGTATGTGTCATGTTGGGGGCCTCCAGAGGAGGCAGAGATGGATCATCCACTTGGCACTTCTGGCTGAAGATTATTGCAAACGCTTCAGCCTTACCTTTTGCACTGATCATAATTGAAGGTGGGCGTGTGTGTGTGTGGAGCCTCCTCCTCCAGCGAGTTTTTAAATCATCCACCACCATTCACGACTAGATGTGGCAGGGCTGCAGAGCTTCTATTTGATCTATTTGGAATCACTTAATTCTATTTATCACTTGCTGGTTCTGCTGTTTGGCACAGAAGTACTGTGTTGTAGCTTTGTCAGGTTGACACCTCATTTTTAGGTATGCCTGGAGCATGTCCTCCTGCACACTTCATTGAACCAGGGTTGATCCCCTAGCTCAGTGGTAATGGTAGAGAGGGGAATATGCTGGGTCATAAGGTTACAGATTGTGGTTGAGTACAATTCTGCTGATGTCCCATGCGCCTCATGAATGCTCAGTCTCAAGTTACTATAACTGTTCGAAATTTAACCCATTTAGCATAGTGACAGTGCCACACAACACAAGAGACAGTATCCTCAATGTGAAGATGGGACTTTGTCGCCACAGGAACTGTGCGGTGGTCACTCCTACTGATAGTGTCATGGATAGATGCCTCTGTGGCAGTCACGTTAGTGAGTATGTAGGTTGCCTCACTATCCGCCTAAGTATAGCAGCTATGTCCTTTAGGACTTGGCCAGCACGGTCAGTAGCAGTGCTACTGAACCTCTTGGTGACGGACATTGAAGTCCCCCACCTAGAGTACATTCTGCGTCCTAGCGACCCCCTGTGCTTCCTCCAAGCGGTGTTCAACATCAAGGAGTACTGATTCATCAGCTGGAGTGGGGGGGAAACAGTACATGGTAATCAGCAGGTGGTTTCCTTGCCCACATGTGACCTGGCACCATGAGACTTCATGGGGTCCGGAGTGCACCTCAAGTTTTAATTGAAGAATGAGTAATTGAATTGAGCAGTTGTATTAAGGCTGGGTTATATTCAAAAATCTGTAAGCTTTAGAAGTGCTAGCATGCTGCTATAAGGCTCTGCCTGAGGGGACAGCATCAAATCAAATACTGTGTGCTAGCTCAGCATCACTCTGGCCATGACCATGTTAAGATGAGACTGGCGAATGAATAAGCAATTGTGAAAAGTTAGATAAGACACTGAACAGAACCATTTCTGATGAGCAATGTTTGCAGGCAGCTAAAATCCAATAAAAATAATTAATTGAAATTGACCAATTACTAAACTACGATAGACCTGATTGGAGATGAGGTAATGGCAATTCAGGGGTTAAAAGTGGAGCTTCCAAGCGACATCTTTGGTAGCTAGTCATGTATTGGATGCTCCCAAGGCAGAATTCTGAAGGAATTGTTGTCAACGAAGGAACTTAAAGAATATTGCAACTTCACTGGCCCGACCATCCAACTGAAGCTGTAAAAGTCTGACTTAAAATTAAGTTTTCTTTGAATAAACTTCTTTTAAAATATACTATCCAGAGTTTTGCTTTTGCCATAATTGGTTAAAGTCTTGTCAGAACCAACGCGAATCTATTAAGTTACAGGGAAGAGGGCCTAAATCTTACCAAAAAGGCCAACAGGCTTATATTTGACTTCCAGCCCACACTAATGTGGCTGATGCTCAACTACCTGCTGAAATGGCCTAGAAAGCCATTGCCTAAAAACACTTTCGAAAAATCCAAGAAGATGGATGACCAGATACTGACTAAAGCACCAGAAACAATGGCATAGCCTGCTTAATCAACTCTGCAAAGTCTTGCTCACCGACATCTTGAGACGTGCCAACATTGGGACAGCCGTCCCACAGATTAATCAAGCAACAGTCAAACTTAATCTCTCAAGGTGCAAATCAGTGAGGAGGAGTATATCCCAGGCTCTTCCATGACCATCCCTAGCTATGTCCAGTCCCAGCAGCAGGATAGACACAGTAGAGATGGCAGTACAGTTCTATACAGTTAGGAGGGAGTAGCCATAGGAGCCAAACCCTTTGAAGTCTCATGGCATCAGGTCAAACATGAGAAAGAAACCTTCTGATGATTACTACCTACGACCTGCCTCAGCTGATGAGTCAGTACTGCACATTCAACACCACTGGGTAAGAAGCTTTGAGGGTGGCAAGGGAACAGAATGCATACTAGGTGGATGACTTCAATGTCCACTACCAAGAGTGGCTCAGGAGCACCACTACTGACCGAGCCCTGAAAGGCACATCTGCCAGACTAGGCCTGCAGGAGGTGAGGAAAACCCACTTGACCTCAGCAACCCAGCTGTTGCAGATACATCTATCCTTGGCAGTATTGATAGGAGTGACCACCACACAGTCCTTGTGGAAATGAAGTCCTGTCTTCAATCTGAGGACACTCCATTGTGTTGTGTAGCACCACCACTGTGCCAAAACAGAATAGAACAGATATAACAGTTCAAAACTAGGCACTCGTGTGGCACACTCATCCTTTTTTTTCCTATTCGTTTATGGGATGTGGTTATCACTGGTTAGGCCAGCATTCATTGCCCATGCCTATTTGCCCTTGTTCAAAGGGCATTTAAGAGTCAACCACATTGCTATGGGTCTGGAGTCACATGTAGGCCAGACCAGAAAGGATTGCAGATTTCCCTCCCGAAGGACATTAGTGAACCCGATGAGTTTTTAACGACAATCGGCAATGGTTTCTTGGTCATCATCAGACTTTTAATTCCAGAATTTCTATTGGATTCAAATTCCACCATCTGCCATGGTCCCCAGAGCATTACCCCAGGTCTCTGGAATACTAGTCAGTGGCAATACCACTATGCCACCGCCTTCTTCAATAACAGGGAAGTCCAACACATCATTGCAAATGACAAGGTTGAAGCATTTATAATCATCTTCAGACACAAGTGCCAAGAAGGTGATCCAATTTGGATTCTAAGGTTCCACCATCACAGATGTGGCTTCAGCTGACTCTACTCACTCCAGGTAATAAACAGCTGAAGGTACTGGACACAGCAAAAGGCTATGGGCCCTGACAACATCCCATCTAGTGGAGACTTGTGCTCTAGAACTAGCCACACCTTTAGATACAAAAACAGAAAATGCTGGAAAAACTCGGCAGGTCTAACAGCATCTGTGGAGAGAAAAACAGAGTTAACATTGAGTCCGTATGACTCTTCTTCAGAGCTCTGAAGTCATCATACGGGCTCAAAACATTAACTTTGTTTTTCTTTCCACAGATGCTGTTAGACCTGTTGAGTTTTTCCAGCATTTTCTGTTTTTGTTACAGATTTCCAGCATCTGCAGTATTTTGCTTTTATCACACATTTAGATATGCTGTTTTAGTACAGCTTTAACACTTATCTACTGGATGTTGAAAATTGCCCAAGTTTGTCCTGTCCACAGAAAGCAGGACAAATCCAATCCAGCCAATTACTGCCCTATCAATCTACTCAAATCATCAGCAAAGTGATGGAAGTATAATCGACAGTGCTATCAAGTGGCACTTACTCAGCGACGGCTTGCTTACCGATGCTGTTTGGGTTCAACCACGGTTACTCAGCTCCAGGCTTCATTATGGTCTAATCATACATTGAACAGTCAGAAGAGCTGACTTTGAGGTGAGGCAAAAGAGTGACTTCCCTTGATATCAAGGTAACATTTGACTCAAGGGCATCAAGGACCAAGAATGGCATCAAAGAGCCCTAGCAAAATTGAAGTCAATGGGAAATTCTCCACCAGTTGGAGTCATACCTGCAGAAATGAAGATGGTTGTGGTTGTTGAAGGTCAAATCATCTGAGTGCCAGGACAATGTTACAGGAATTCCTCAAGGTAGTTTCCTAGGTCCAACTATCTTCAGCTGATTCAATGACCTTTCCTCTACAAAGTCAGAAGCAGGGAGCTTTGCTGATGATTGTACAGTGCTCAGTAGCATTTACAACTCCTCAAATACAGAAGCAGTACATGCCTACTTGCAGCAAGACTTAGACAACATCCAGGCTTGAAATTGCAAGTAACATGCACACCACACAAGTGCCAGGCAATAAGAGAACAAGAGAAAAATCTAAATTTACGAGAAAAAAAAAATCAAAAATTTCCCATGACACTCAATTGCATTACCATTGTAATATCCCCCACCATTAATATCCTGGGAGTTACCGTTGACCAGAAACTGAACTGGATCAGCCATATAAATACCATGGCTACAAGAGCAGGTCAGAGGTTGGGAATTCTGTAGCAATTAACACCTTCTGATTTCCCAAAGTCTGTCCACGAGTACAGCTCCAATAACATTCAAGCAGCCCAAAACCATCCAGGACAAAGCAGCCCACTTGAAGAGCACCCCATCCACCACCTTCAACATACATTCACGCTCTCCATGATCAGCACACAGTGACAGCAGTATGCACCATGTGCAAGGTGCACTGCATGCAGCAACTCGCCACAGCTCTTTCAACAGCACCTTCCAAAAGCATGACCTTAGAAGGGCAAGGGCAGCGGCAGCAGATTCATGGGAACACCACCAACTGCAAGCTCCCCTCCAAGCCACTCACCACCCTTACTTGTAACTATCACTGTTCGTTCACAGTCACCGGGTCATAAACCTGGAACTCCCTTCCCAACAGGACTGTTGGAATACCCACACCACATGGACTGTAGAGATTCAAGAAGATGGCTCACAACCTCTCTCAAGAGCATTAAATGCTGGCCTTGCCAGCGATACTTACATCCCAAGAATTAATTGGGTTGGTTTTCTTTTGTAGAAAAAAAAATCCAATTTAAATTTCAATATTAATAGAAATGACAAATGTTTCAAAAGAGAGAAGTATGACAAGGTTGGTGTGCCGTTGCTAAAATTTTTCAGTCTGTACTCAGAACAAATATTTAGAGTAAAATGTACTTCCAGGGGTAAAAATTAGAGGCTAAAAACAAAAATTGCAGTATACTCACAACAAACTACTTGCAAAATCAGAAGAGGCCTTACAAATTATCATAGATCAAGAAAAATCTAGGAGCTTGGAATATGGATTGAGTATGAACACAGAGACAAAGGCAACAGTATTCAGAAGATAAAAGCAAAAAACTGCGGATGCTGGAAATCCAAAACAAAAACAAAAATACCTGGAAAAACTCAGCAGGTCTGGCAGCATCTGTGGAGAGGAACACAGTTAACGTTTTGAGTCCGAATGACCCTTCAACAGAACAGTATTCAGAAGAGATACATTACAAAGGAGAGAATATTGAAGTAGATAAGTTTGTCTATTTAGGACAACAATTTAGTGCTTCCTTCTTTCATCTCTAAACCCAATTGATTTCCTTCTGTTCTACAGAAATATTACTTCCACTGATTACATTACTTGTAAAATTGGCTTAAAACACAAAAACAGATCCCTGTCTGCATTTGTGCTCCACATAAGCTGCATCTCCAACATTCCATTCCTTCCCTTTATTTAGATTCCCCTTAAATGATTTGTGCTATTTGTTTCAACTCCTACCAGTCATAGAAAATTTCACATTTTAATCAATATCGGGATAATGATATTTCTCATGAATTCCCCGAGTTTTAGTGGCTAATATTTATGGCCTCTAATTTTGGTCTCCCTCACAAGTGGAAACATCTCTACATCTACAATACTCAAGACTTCTATTAGGTCAACTGTGTTGTCTTGTCTAGATAAAAAGGGCCTATGTTCAATCTTTCCTGATGAGCATCATAATTTCAAAATGTTTCCACTGCCTTTCTATACTCTTATTCAGACCAGAACTGCACACAGCAACCTAATTTGGTATGCCAAAAGACAGTCCCATATCCAAAATTATACAAAGTATTCATGACAAATTTAGGTTAAATTGGGAAATTCAGTACAATAATTACCCTAATCATGTTATTTTTCCTACAGTTACTCCTTAGCCAGAAGATGTTAGCTCTTAGTTGGGATGCAGTTCCATTGGCAACTATCACTCTCCAGCAATTTCAAGCATTTTTTCCCCCATTTGTAGATGTGAACCTACAGTGAATGTCAGCAGGCTATTTTGAATGCTGCCCAATTGACATCCATACATGCCCACTTTACATCAGGATAATTAGCTATAATCCAGGATGCCTGTTCCTACAGACTCCCAGCTGTACAGATCTGGGATCTCCCTTAAAGCCTTACTGTTTTAATCAGCTGAATTATCAAAGAAGTTTGCAGCTCGGGGCTGACCAAGGAAGTGAGACATGTATAGTCTACTCCCAATCACCTGTCGTTACTCAAATAAAACTATAATAGATTCAAATATTTGTTCCAATTTGGTGCACATCCAGTAAAGGACAATCAATAGAGAAGAAACCCTCCAACCATCTTCAGCTGCTTTATCAATGATCTTCCTTCCATCATGATGTCAGAAGCGGGGATGTCCACTGATGACTGCACAATGTTCAGCACCATTCCCGACTCCTCAGATACCAAAGCAGTCCATATCCAAACCCAGCAAGACCTGAACAATATCCAGGCTTGGGCTAACAAGTGGCAAGTAACATTCATTGCACACAATGCCAAGCAATGACCATTTCCAACAAGAGTAATCCTTACCCCTTGACATTTAATGGCATTACCATCGCTGAATACTCCCCTATAAACATCCAGGGGGTTACCATGGACCAGAAACTGAACTAGGCTAACCATATAAATAACTGTGGCTACAAGAGCAGGTCAGAGGCTAAGAATCCTGTGACGAATAACTCGCCTCCCAACTCCCCAAAGGCTGTCTGCCATCTACAAGGCACAAGTCAGGAGTGTGATGGAATACTCTCCACTTGCCTGAATGAGTGTAGCTCCCACAACACGCGAGAAATTTGACACCACCCAGGACAAAGGAGCCTGCTTGATTGGCACCCCTTCCACAAACATTCACTTCGTCCACCACCAACACACAGTGGCAGCAGTGTGTACCATCTACAAGGTGCATTGCAGAAACTACCCAAAGGCTCCTTAGGTAACACCTTCCAAACTCACGACCGCTACCACCTAGAAGGGCAAGGGCAACAGACACATGGGAACACCACCACCTGGAAGCTCCCCTCCAAACCACTTACCACCCTGTCTCGGAAATATATCGCCATTCCTTCACTGTCACTGGGTCAAAATCCTGGAACTCCCTCCCTAACAGCACCGTGGGTGTACCTGCACCACAGGGACTCTGGCTTTTCAAGATGGTAGCTCACCACCACCTTCTCAAAGACAATTAGCGATGGGTAATAAAGAATGGCCTAGCCAGCAAAGCCCACATTCCATAAATGAATTTTTAAAATAGTTACATTGTCACAACATGCTTATATCCAAATGAGAACCTTCCCTGTACTCTTGCATTTTAAATAGCATACATCTTTCAGATCATTTAACGTAGGGATGTTAAAAGACATGGTCTGGAAATAACAATTCCCTTCTTTGTTTACTCAAGCAGACTTCAAATACTGCTGAACCCTGGTTCTTTAAACTTCAGGCCTGGAGAAGGAAAAGGTTGCTCTGCGAATGACAAATTGAGGAAGTAGCAATTTTGTACTAATTTGTCATTAGCTTTTATTAATTTTTCAGGCCCAGGAAATTCGGAAGTGATGAGCCTATAGTTTCCAAATTTTAAAAATTGTAGTAGTAAAAACAACAGTGGGCACCAGACTGGGGAGTGAATAGAAACCGAGGACAACAACCAGCAGTGGTCCAGTCCAGCACAGGAAATAGACAAAGTGAAAACCTGCAGATGTTGGAAATCCAAAAATGAAAACAAAATGCTGGAAACACTCAAGTCAGGCAGCATCTGTGGCGAGAAAAACATTTCATTGGCTAAATTTTCCCATGGGTGCCAGGAAACAGGCATCAGGCATGTTTCCAGTTCTTGACTCAATGTGTTCTGCATCGTGCCTGTTGGTTTATTTTTTATGGGAGTCAGCAAATTAGTAGGCTGCCTCGGATATCCAATTAAGGGCCATGGGTAGCACACTGACACGGAAGGGACATTTGAAGGGGCCAACGGGAGGGCCTGCCAGCAGCTTCACCGAGAAAGGTTTGACTTCTCAGGCAGAAAGTTTTGCCAACTTAATCCATCAATATCAATTGTAATTTTATGCCATCTACGTAGCTTACAATGCCACCTGTCATCAACAAATTTAGATATGCTGCTTTCTATCCCATCATCTAAATCATTAAATTAATACAGCAAATATTTGAGGTCCCAATGCAGATCCTTGCAGGACACCAGTAGGAGAGTGCGGGGGGACATGATTGAGGTGTATAAAATTATGAGGGGCATAGATAGGGTAGAAAGGAAGGAACTTTTCCCCTTGGTGGAGGGACCAATAACCAGGGGGCATAGATTTAAGGTAAGAGGCAAGAGGTTTAGAGGATGTGAGGAAGAATCTTTTCACCCAGAGGGTGGTGGGAATCTGGAACTCTCTGCCTGAAGGGTGGTAGAGGCAGAAACCCTCATAACATTTAAGAAGTATTTGGATGTGCACTTGCAATGCCATGCATACAAGGCTATGGGCCTAGTGTTGGAAAATGGGGCTAGAATAGTTAGGTGCTTGTTTGACCAGTGCAGACTCGTTGGGCTGAAGGGCCTTTTCCTGTCCTGTAGACCTCTATGACTCATATCCTGCCAATTAAGAGTGCCTGCCTGTTACCCTTATGCTGTCTCCTACCATTCAGCCAAATTCCCAATTTGCCTGCAATTTCATGAGCTTTAACTTCAGCTACTTTATCAAATGTCTTTTGGAAGTTCAAATAAGTAACATCCATAGACATTCCCCTATCCACAACATCGAATTATTTGACAAAATAACTTAGATTCTTCAGATATGACCTATCCCTTACAAACCCATGCTGGCTCTCCAATTAGCTGAAAGTTTAAGGTGTTCAGTCACCTTATTCTTAATTATAGATTAGTAATTTCCTGAAAAGTTCCCCGTCACCTTCCTTAAACGACAAATTGCACGTCAGTCTGCTAATCTAGAGGAACAGTTTCTAAAAATCAAAAGAACTATGGAAGATTACGGTTAGGGAATATCTGCAATATCCTCAACTACTTTGTTTTAAAACATTGGGACGGAAACCATCTGGTCCTAGGGGTTTGATGCTCTTTTGTGCCATTAAATTTCTCCGTTAGTTATCTTATTTACATTAATTTCAAGAGTCCCTGCTCCTGATTCAATAGTTTCCTTGGGATTTCTGGCATAATTTTACTTGACTGTAAATACTGAAGCAGAGTAATTATTCAGCACATTTACTATTCCCGGATTTTCAGCGACAATTTCACCGTTCTGTTCGAGGGGTCCACATTGCTTCGGAGCTAACAATTTTTGTATTGATTTTGCTATCCCTATAGAAGACTCAGAACCTCTTCATGAGGCCTACTGAACATGCAATCAACTCTCATTCTTCTGAACTCCAGAGAACATAGACCCAATTTACTCAGCTTCGCAGAGGGCACCCCCTCAATCAAAGGGCCAATGTGCTGAACCTTTGCTGTACCACCTCCAGTGCAAGTAAATATTCCTTAAATGGAGCCCAAACGGTGCCCAATATTCTAGATGTGATCCCAAAGTGTTGTATAATTGTGGGAAGACTTTATTCTTGTATTCCAATCATCTTACAATAACAAACATGCAATTTGCTTTCCTAGTTGCTTACTGTACCTGTATGCAAGCTTTGCGTGCCTTGTACAAGTGCATTCATTCCTCTGAATATCAACATTTAACAGGTTTCACACCTTTTAAAAATATTCCTCTTTTCTATACTTACACTTCCTCACATTATACTCCATCTGCTACGGTGCTCCCCACTCACTTAACCTGTCTAGCTCTTTGCAGCATCTGTGTCCTCCTCACAGCTTAACATTCCCACGGAGCTTTGTATCAAACTTAGGTGCTGCCTCTTTGTCCAAGTCATAAACAGCAGAGAGTCCAGCACTGATCCTTGCAGCACTCCACCAGTTATGGCCTGTCAATTTTAAATACCCAGTATTTCCCTTTGCTTCTTGTCTGTTAACCAATCCTCTATCTATACAAATATTACCCCAACTCCTGAGCCCTTATCTTATGTAATAACTTTATGTAGTACCTTATCAAATGCCTTTTGGAAAGGCAAGTCTACTAGTTCCCTTTATCTACCCTACTAGTTAGATCCTCAAAAAAACTAATACATTTGTCAAACATGATTTCCCTTTCAGAAGACCATGTTAACGTTGTCTGATCATACTATTCTTTAAGTGCATTGTTAAGACTACCTTAATAATAGATTCCAACACTTCTCAACTACTGGTGTCAGGTTAACTGCCCTGCAGTTCCCAGTTTTCTTGCCCCCTCCTTTCTGGAATAGTTATGTTAAATTTACTAACTTCCAATCTGCTAGCATCGTTCTAGAATTGAAGAAATTTTGGAAAATCAACATCAGCTCATCCATCATCTCTGCAGCTTTCTTTTAGAACTAAAGTATGTAGGCCATCAGATCCTGAGGATTTGTTGGATTTTAGTTCTTAAGTTTCTCTAATACTTTTTCTTGGACTGATTAATTCCCTTAATTTCCCTCAATTTTTGGCCCCTAAATTACCTGCTATTTCTGGTACACAACTTGTGCTTTCTACTGTGAAGACAGGCACAAAATATTAAAATATTTTGTCCCATGTATCTACCAATTCCTCATTCTCCATGATAACTTCTCCCATCTCTGTTTCTAAGGGACCAACATTTACATATAATATTCCTGGCTAGTTACTCAGTATTTTCCCCCCACTTCTTGGTGGTGTTTTGATGTTTCTAAAAACACTCAATCTACAGGCTATTATTTTTTGCAACATTTATCAGCATTACAATTGTTGTACCTGTACTCTAGCAGCAGTCCCTTCCATTCCTCTATTTGATTCCTTGCGCTTTTCAGCGGCATCCTTCTGTTTCTGAAGTGCATCACGCAAGCGCTTGTTAGCAGCAGCTGCCTGGGGAGAGAGAGAGGGGGGAAGCCATAGTAACTGATTTCAGAGAGGAATAAGTGCAAAAAAATGTAATAAATGCTTAGGGACCCTTACTTCTAAGCTTTCCTCACACTAAATCCAATTTTTTTCTGAAGTTAACAAATTCTAGAAAATGCAACTCAAGTACTCAACTCTGTAGAATTATTTTTGTACCATATCAGGTAATTTCTCCCAGAACTTTGATCAGAGGTCTTTTTGAACAAACAGTGGAAACCTTGGCCTAGATATTAAACTGGGAGGGTGTGGCAGAGCATAGTAACAAGGAGAAAACCCAGCAAGGCTGGGGACATGGAGTTAATGCTGAATTTAACAGGATGGCCTTATAATTCCTTTCTTCTGGTTCCTACTCAGCAGTTGACCAAATTGACAGTTATGCAGTGGGTTGTGGACATGATATCAGCTTTAAAATTTTGACCACCTTACCAGACTCCCTTGTCTGTTGTGGGGTTAACATGAAGGGCATATACTCTAGGGCAGTGCTTCCCAAATTTTTCCCAGTATGACCCCAATTAATGCCACAGACTTCCATGTGTGACCCCAGAGTGAAAAGGTTGGTGGTGTGATGGTGGTATGAGTGTTGTTGGGCAGGGGGGGGCAATTGAGTGTTTAACAGTTCTGCAGCAGGCATCAGGCCTCAAAAGATCCATTAGGTCATGTTCATCAGAAAAAAAAAGGGCAAGGACTTGTGGCCTGGCAGCTGTTAGCACTCAACCAAAGCTCCATGACAGCCATTGCTACCTCTGAGCTAGTGACCCCAAAATCTTGTCTATGGGGTTGCGATCCACAGTTTGGGATGTCCTACTCAATAGGCAGAATAGTAATGATCAGAATTTCCATCTCATAATTTTGTGCTTAATTACAGGCCATATTACCCCCAACTTGGAGGTTTTAGAAAAATTAACTAAGAAAAACCTGGGTGCAAATCTCATTCGTATCGTTTAATGGATTTGAAAACAAATTTATCTGCAGTGATGGGATCACTGGAGAACAACCATTTTAAGTAACAAACTTTCATTTTAGATACTAGTTTATTTACAAGGTATGGAAGAGGAAAGAGAGAACAAAAGAAATCTGCAAGTCTCCCATCATGTCCTCTGAACATTTCAAAATGCTTTACAGCCAATGATTCACTAATGACATACAGTTGCTCTACAGGTAAAGCATCAGGCAATTAAACAGCAAGTGTTATAAATGACCAGCTGAACTGTTCTAAACACAATTGGATCAGGAACAAATGCTGGTCAGAACACCAGGATAACAACCTTTCATTCTTCATTGGATCTTTTAATGTCTGGACAAGGAGACTTAAACCACCACTAAATGTCTCAGCCGAGAGACAGGCAACACTCCAACACCACAGTCCTGGAATGGGGCTTAAACTACACCAGCCAACTCGAGGCAAGTGTGTTAATTTGGTCAGATTAATTAATGCTCAAATGCTATTTGTTTCTATATTGAAGGAAATTTGGACCCACCTGCACCCCCCCCCCCCCAACAACCTTCCCAACTGCCCAAACTTCCCAAATCTGAAGTGTCTGCCAAAGGTGCCAACACTCACCTCTTCAGTCTTACGTCTCAATACATTTGCTTGCTGCTTATAGTTTCGTTCTAGTTTCAATAGCTCATACTGTCTTTTTCGGTCCTAGGGAAAAAAAAAGTTTAATAGATTCTTTCCATCCAGGATCAGTGAATTTAATATAGATGCAACTCTGGAGTAAAGAAGCTGTTAAAGGTGAAAATGTTGAGTCTGCAACCAAGCACTGCTCCACTTTCACAAAGTAGAAAGTAAACAGGTCAGGAAACTATTTATATAAAAAAGGTACAAAAAATAGAAAATAGATTGCCAGAGTTTTTCCAAATTTGTAAAACTGATGAGATTAGCGTAAGTAAATGTGGGTCCCTTGGAGACAGAGGCTGCAGAAATTATAATGGTTAGTAAAAGAAACAATATTTGTTCAAAGTACTGCTGTGTCCATCTTTATAATAGAGGAGACAAAAGGAGCATAATGGAAATTGTGGGAACCAACAAAATAAGGAACGTTAGGAACTTAAAGTTTAATTTTTAAAAAGTGCTAGAGAAATTAATGGGACTAAAACTGCTAAATTCCCTCGACTTGATTACCTTCACTCTAGGATTAAAATATATGGCTTAGGGATTATGGATATATTGGTTTCTGTGAACTGGAAGGTAGCAAGTGTAACTTCACTATCAAGAAAGTAGGAAGAAAGCAAACAGATAGGCCAGTTTGGCTGAGATCAGTAAGGGAAATGCTAGAATCTATTAATCATGTGGTAACAGGGCACTTGGAAAATCACAATACAAGAAGGAGCGACTGGGGCTCCAGCACATGCCACCGAAGAGCCACGGCGAGCTGTCGCTGATCAGCACCTAGCGACACCCAGGGTCTATAGATGCTGCCTGTCATTCCTGATGATGACAGAGAACCAGTGTCGCCGAAGACTGCACATTCCTGGACAACTGGTTGCTCACATCTGCCACCTGCTGCAGGATTTGGTGCCATGGGGACATGGAGGGCATCCACTGTCAGTGGCACTGAAAGTGACAGCGGCAATCAATTTCTATGCCAGTGGCACCTTTCAGGGCTCCACAGGTGATGATGTCCCAGAGGTCACAAGCCTCCACCTACAAATGCATCCATGGGGTCATGGATGACATCTTTGCGAGAGCACACAACTACATGCATTTCGCCTAGGACCAGGACAGCCAGGATGCAAGAGCGATTGGATTCACCCAGACCTGAAATTTCCCACAAATTCAGGGTGCAATCCACAGCACTCCATTGCAACATGTGGTAACTACATCAACCGCAAGGGATTCCATTCGCTGAATGTGCAGGTGGCGTGCGACCACTAGAAACGCATCCAGCAGGTGTGCACACGATTTCCAGGGAGTGTGCACAACACCTACATCTTCAGTTGGTCACATACCCCGAAGTCTTCCAGGGTCCACCCAAGCTGCAGGAATGACTCCTCGGGGACAAGGGCTTCCCACAGAGGACGTGGCTGATGACACCTGTTCGGTAGCCTCAGACTGCAGCAGAGCAACAGTATAATGAAGCTTATGCTGCAACTGGCAACTTGGAGTAGACCATCGGGATACTGAAGATGAAGTTCCGGTGCCTGGGCCGGTCTGGTGGAGCCCTGTAATACAGTCCACAGAGAGTGACACGCATCATCATCTGCTGTGCCGTTTACAACCTGGCACTCCAAATGCGAGAAGAGCTGGCTAAGATGGAGGAGCTGCACGTCTTCTCCAATGAGGACTACGCAGACGGGGATGAGGGCAAGGAGGTCCTGGGAGGCGACAGCCCTAGCACTGGCTAGACAAGGCAGGCATCCTTCATAGCCCTCATAGCTGCTACATTTGTGGAGGTGGAGGAGGAGGATGATGATGATGATGACAATGATGATGACATGCAGTGAGGTGACCCCATAGATCCTCACATTGCATCTGTGTGTGTTTGACTCCAGTCTGGCTTATGGCTGCACGAATACCCACAGAATGCTCCTGTCATGAAGACCCAGTGGAGGCCCTAATAGTTGCTCGATTGCAGAAGGATGATGACGATGACATGCAGTGAGGACACTCCATAGATTTCATATAGCCTTTGAGAATGTCTGGCTCCTGTCTGAACCAGGGCAGCTCACTTGTTCTGTGATCAAGGTCATATCAGAGACGCAGCCATGAAACTTTAGAAGCGCCTGATCCTTTGCCTGTCTTCAGCACCTGAGCCCTTCATGGAGGTCACAGCCGCTGAAGAGGTGGGGGCAAGCCCCACCTTAGGAGGTGCTGAGAGCACACAAAGTATGAGAACACTCTGTCACCGCTTGCCCACTCCATTCTATCAGTAATGATGAACACTGCCGAGGTGCAGGAATTGGTATGTGTCCAGGGAGAGGCCAGACCATCACTGTGGTCCAGAGGCTGCACAGAACACAAGGAAGAGGCCCTGGACTGAGACAACCTGCCCTTATCTTGTGCAGAAAGCTTTCCCATCTGAGTGACAAGGCCACTGCTCATCAGAACAAGGAGCCACAGGCAGGGGGACATTTTTGGGAGTTCATTGACAATAGTGAACAGTATGTACAAGTGATCAACACCGTGCCCAGGCTGTGCAACTAATTCTTAACTTTCCTAACCCTGCCGCTACATCTTGGTGCTCTCTGGACATCCAAAGCTGAGGTGGAGGCAGCCTGCTAACTGCAACGCCCTGTGATGATTTTGGCAGACGTCCTCTGGAGGGCTGATATTTGGAGGGCCCCAGCCTGGTTTCGGGATCCTGTGGCAGTAGCACTGTCCTTGGCCTGAGGAGCTGGAGCTTCTGAGGTCATAGGAAGAGGAGATTCAAATGGGCCAGGCGCTCTTGGAGTCACCAGGATGGATGGACCCAGAGAGCGTACCTGTTGATCCTCCTCCCTATGGGTGCCCGAGGGTCCCAGGCTGACTCCTTCAGGAGCAGGGGTAGCTGCAGTGAGATTGGGATGCCTTGCACCCCTCTCACGTACACACTGTTGGAGGCCAACTATGGCATCAGCGATGGAGTTAAGCCTGTGCAGCAGTGTAGGAGCAACGTCCTGGACCAAGGTCTCCATGGCAACCGCCATCCTACCAGCATCGACATGCCAGCACTATCACCTCAGTCTGAAGACGGACAGACTCCATCGTGTCTTGCAATCTGAAAGAGCAACGGACATCCCTTCCTCATGTTCCCAAGCTTGCCTTCGCAGCACCAGCAACTGTGACATGACAGAGTCCACAGGCTCGTCATCTGACTTGAACTCAGTAAGTTCGTGGCCTCCAGCAGTCCCGAGTGCTGGACAGCAGGGAACTCCCTGCTGCCGCCTGCTGTGGATCAGACAGTGCAACGTGCTCACCAGACTGTGATCCCGAGGCTATTCTAAGGAAAAGTCCCACTGAGGTGTGTGCCTCTGTACTGGTGGAGGGTGTGGGTGAGCGCTGTGATGGGGCTTCAAGGAGGGTGCCTTTGGATTCCTCTTCCGAGTTATCTTTCGGACTTGGCTGGAGGCCCTGGGTCATGGACTCTGTAGGCCGTTGGCTGTTTCCCAGATGTGCCTATGAAAGCATGGGGAGATAATTAGTGCATGGCAGTGGCCTGTGAAACAGGACACATTAATCACAGCATGGTTGTCTGACGTATGTTGCATTGCTGGACCCTCACTTGGTAAAGCACAGCATAGCTCACCGTCAGCAAAGGACTGGTCCAGATTGTCGCCAGCCAGCTAGGTGGGTCTGTTTTCAAAGTCATTGAGGACCTTGGTTTCAGGCATTCCTCCAGCGGTCTGTGATCTCTCCCTGTTGTTGTGTGCCAGCTTATTCTGCATGAAGAGATGGAGAGATTCTAAGCAGGACACCTGCCAGGCCAGATGATAAGTATGCCTGGCATGTGTGGGTGGTGAGTGGTCCCATGGGCAGGATGAGGACAGTGAAGGTGCATGTGAAAGAGTGAATGGTGATGTCCCCTTGAACTGGCAGTGAGTGAGGGCCCTGTGGATGTGTGATAGGTTTGTGAGCATGAGAGTTGAGAGTGACGAGAAAAGTGACTTACACTGGCGGAATGGAGGAGATCAATCATCCTCTTGCGAGACTGGGTGGCTGTCCTCTTTTGACGGGCATTGGCATTGACTACTGCTGCCACAACCTCCCAAGCCTGGTTGGTGAGGCCACTGCTCATCCTGCAGCCAGAGCAGGGGTGTAGGATATCCCAGCAGGGCTCCACTGCATTCAAAAGATGTTCCCGAAGACGTGTCGCTGAAACGGGGTCTGCAGTCTTTTTGCCTTCCTGTCTTCCGTGCAGTTGTGGTCTGGAAGCACAGATGTGTGCTTGCAGCTGCACTTTAAATATGGTGCTGGGCATGATGAAGCAGCGAGGTGACGGCAGACAGGCAAATGAGAGCCTGCCCGGCATTGAAACTGTATGTTTCCTGGGAGTGCATAAATAACGTGGCAGGTTTGGGATGATATGACGTAAAAACCCTCCATCGCGTAAAACGTAATTTTACCTGCCCTCTACCGCACTTAGTGCAAATCTGGGACGATTCCGCCTTAGGTCTACAATACCTACATAGAATGCTCAGTCTCAACTGTGCAGAACTTGAAAGCTAAGCACTTCCAAGGGGAAGTTTACAAGTATGAAATTTTTAATTAAAGCTGCGAAAATTTACAGAAGTGATTCTTGAAGAACTAAAACAAGATGACAGGAAAATTGAGGGGTGCTGAAGGAGATGCCGGCCTCATACAAAAGAAAAACACTACAGATGCTGGAAATCTGAAAAAAACTCAGCAGGTCTGGCAGCATCCGTGCAGAGAGAAACAGTTGGCATTTCAGGTCAGTAACCTTGCATCAGATGAGGTCAAACCGATTCAGTTCTCACTTGCTTTCCACAACATACAATTATTTCTCATCAGCCTTGGCTGCTGTGATAGAAAAAAAAAACAAATTTTCTAGCAGGCAAACCCCAAATGTTCAATTAAACCAAATCTTGGATATTATAAACAAAGGCCTCACTTTTTCCTTAAGTTGCAGAACCTCCTTGTCCTTTTCTGCTTTCCATTTACGAGACTTCTCAGCTTCCTCTTTCATTTGTCGCATCAGCTGAACTCGCTGATACTTCAGTGCCTGCAAGAGAAAAGGCCTGTGTAGGTTTGATCCTTTAAAAAGATCCTTGGAAGAATTTGAAGGACATACTAAAATTTGACCTGGTATAATTGAGACTCTGTCAATATTTGGTTTATGTTAGAAACTCATCAAATTGTCCCCATTGGCAAATGCACTGGTATGTGTGGAAACAAATCAGATGTTCCTACCTTAATCAGTGCTGAAATATAAAATTTAAGCTGGGAGGACAGGGCATGTGCTACACACAAATTACCTCAGTATTCCCAGATTGAGGATAAGAAAAAGAATCTAAAGTGTGCCTATGCTAGAATGTTGTGTGCCTGTGGCACAGTATGCCCAGGATGCAAAGTCACTACTTCTTTGTACTGGGTGTACTCCAATACATTGAATATATTGGAAAAAAATTATACCAGAAGGGAGAGGAAAATAGAAAATTACAAAAGTTATAAAAGGTGGTGATGGAGTCAGAAGGTGTTTGAAAAGGTGCTGAGATTGAAAGTAAATGGTTAAACAGAAACCCAACCTAGCAATAAGCCAAATTATGGAACTGATTTTCTCTTTAAATTCGATACAAACTAGTGTTTTATTTTCGATGCAGCTGCATACATTAAACAGGAGGGTATACTGTACCTGTATTTCTTGATTCAATTTACCAACTGTTCCTTCAGTCTTCTCTTTGAATTTCAACATTTTTGACTGCTCCATCAACTTCTTTTTAAGATTTGTCAATTCAGCTTCCAACTCCTGCAGACGCTTCCGTCGGCGTTCGCTAACCCTGTGGACATATATATTATACAGCTAAATAAAATCTTTAATTGATTTCCTTCAGTGACTGGATTCAAAACGCACATCATTTTCTCCCAAAGAGCAGCTCATATGGAAGTGCCATCCCAAACCAAATCACAACCTTGTCCCTTTAAGCAATAAGTATTTACAGCATGTAATTTTGGTCTCTCAACACTTGGAACTTATGTTCATTGCAAACTGTCAGTTTCCATATGCAGACAGTTCATTAAAAATGTGCCCTTACAATTCATGAATGTGACAAATTGCCATAGGCCGAACAACCCTTCAAATTAATTGCATTGCCTGTTAAAAAAGGTGGAAAATATAACTTCAGATTATATTCATTCTAAAACCAACTCCAATTCATTTAGGTAACCAAAGTACAATCCTTAAAATGGCTGAAAACAAAGAATTCAAAATCTTTAGTAGTGCTTCTCAATAACTTCCAACAGTCTTGAATTATTAAACAAACTTTACCAGCGTAAATGAAGTGCCTCTAGGGAGTCATTATCTATGAGGTCAAAGAAAGAAACCAAGAACTGCATGGTTCCGATCCAATCAGGTTCCTGTCTTTTCCATGAAGTCCATGCAGACATGGTTGGAGATTTTTGACAATGGTTAGGCAACAAATTTATATGTTTTCACAAATAAAAGATTGTAAATCAATCAGACTGCTTTTGGGTCAGATTAGGGACTGTGCCCCCATTTCCAACTCTTCCAAAACACTTATAAATACACCTATAAAGAGCTTTGACCCAGGCATTATGTAATCTTCTGACAATTAACTTATAAATACTGGTAATAGCAAAATCAGAAATACCAGCTGGGTCAGATGATTCAGAGGAAAATTTCTCTAGACAAGACAGAAAAATGTCAAAAGATAGTGTATTTGCATTTTCTATGAAAAATGAAAATATATTTCTAAAAGTGATATTTCAGGCATGACAGAGCCACACTTGTCACATAACCAGGCAGAAGAATTTTCAAAAAAGTTCAATTCTTACTCCATTATTTTGAGTTAGTGCCAAACTAACATACTGTTTAACAGTCACTCATATGGACTTCAACTGTGTTACTATTCTTAGTTATACATATAGTTACTTATGCTTGGATCTCTTTTAGTGTTGGAGATCTCTGTCAAGTCCCTAACATTATCAACTAATTACTTAGGTGTCAGGCTTGCCTCATAACAGTCCCTCCTCAGAGTCAGATGGTGATGGGCTCAAATCCCAGTCTAGAGACTAGAGTACATAAATTAAGCTCTCACTTTACTGCACTAAAGAGAGAGTGCTGCACTATCATTGGTGTTGTTTGGCAGTGAGACCTCACTTGCAGGTAGACATAAAAGATCTCATTGCACTATTAAAAAAAAAAGGCAAGCTTCTCTCATTATCTCGGTCAACATTTATCCTAGACACACCTGTGTAGGAGAATTTGTTGTGTGTTAAATATTTATTATGTTTTCTATATTGCAACAGTGAAATACTTTTTTGAAGTGGAAAAATTGGCAATTGAAGTACACTGGGATGTTCTGAAGTCATGAAAAGTGCTATATAAATGCAAGCATTTCTACCTTTTGATCTAGCCTCTACGTGCTTTCCCCATGTGCATAATTTAAGCTTCTTAATCCCATCAGTAGACACTAGGACTCAATATTCCAAACTCAATGAATCATATCTTCTACTTCACCATACACATATTAACCGTATGGCCTTGAGTACATCTTTAGTAATTGAAACTTTGTAAAAATGCAAAACTGCAAACCTAAAAAGTACTGCAAATATACAACTGTTAACATACCTAAAGAGGCAATACAGACTGATAACAGGTCATATCTGCGTCGGGCACAATTAAGCTTATTGGCTTCCATGCCCCCGCATTTACAACTATTCCAGTTTCTCCACCCAGGGTTCAGGTCTTTTGCAAATTCAGAGGCATAGGATATTATAGATCTGAGGTTCTCAAACTGATTAATTCCAGACTGCGGCATCATACAGACTGCACAGGTGAACAAAAGGTAATTAGGGGAGATTCTTGCCTCAGTTGCACATAATCTCCAAGTACCCCTGCTACAGGAGGAAGTCTGTCCACTCAAGTCCTTAAAATATAGATCATTGAGCCTCAACTCCAGATTATCCAAAAGGAGGCGTTTGCTGGATCATATCCTCTATACTATCTCCTGCATGTCGCAGATATTGAACCAAACATTTAGGGCCCCTGTAAAATAGATCCTATTTGCAAATTCTAGTACAAGTCAAACTGGATGGGGTACTATTCAGGCTAGGATTTCAAATGCTGCATCTTTCATTTTTTCTCCTTGAATACAAGCATTGTTGTTAAATAGTTGACTCTTCCTGGCTATTGGAGGTATTTCTACAAGGTTGCAAGCTACTACTTCCTCAACAAAATAAAACAAGATTATCATGACATATGGAATACAGCAGTCAATGGACAGCTGCAGTAAGCTTATTCTACTGATCTTGCAGCTCACCACATTAAAAAGAGAAACCAGCCTCAAGAACACAAATAGGAGTAGTGCATACACCCAAATCTGCTCCCCCATTCAATACGATATTAGCTCATCTGCTGTTTCAACTCCTCTAAGCCACTCACCATCCTGATTTGGAAATATCGCCATTCCTCCATTGTTGCTGGGTCAAAACCCTGGAACTCCCTTCCTAACAGCAGTGTGGGTGTATCTACATCATAGAGACTGCAGCAGTTCAAGAAGGCAGCTCACCACCAAGGGCAACCAGGCACGTGCAATAAATGCTGGCCCAGCCAGCAAAGCCCACATCCCATGAATGAATAAATCGGAATAAAACTCCCACCTGCTCCGCATATCCCTTAATTCCCTCAGACAAATGTTTTTGCTCCAACTACCCTGTCAAGTCCCATCATTCAGAATCTTGTATGTCCTCGACTCAACACCTCCAATGCATGTATTTTCTTAATTCATTTATGGAATGTGAACACAGGCAGGGCCAGCATTTTTTGCCCAGTGCCAATTGCCATAGAGTGATAATAAGCTGCCTTTTTGAACCACACACTAATCACTGTGGGCACACACACATTGCTGCTAGGAAGTGTGTTCCATAATTTTGACCTGAAGGAGCAGTAATAGCTCCAAGTCAGGATATGTAGGGTTTGGAGGGGAACTTGTAGGTAGTTGCATCTCTGCTGTCCTTGTCCTTCTAGGTGGTAGAGATCATGGACTTGGAAAGTGTGGTCAGAGGCAGCTTAGCAAGTTGTGCAGTGTTTCTTATAGATGATATACACTGCTGCTACCATGTGCCAGTGGTGGTGAGAATGAATGTTTAAGATGGTGTCAATCATGCAGGCTGCTTTTACAGGATGGCATCAAGCTTTCAATTATTCCAGCAAGTTCTTGACTTGTGCCTTGTAGATGGAGGGCAAGTTTTGGGGAGTGAAGTGACAAGTTACCACAGTCTTGCTCTTGTAGCCACAATATTTATACAAACAAAAAGCTAAAAGCTACTGCGGATGCTGGAAATCCAAAACAAAAACAGAATTACCTGGAAAAACTCAGCAGGTCTGGCAGCATCGGCGGAGAAGAAATCAGTTAACGTTTCGAGCCTTCATGGCGGCTAGGTTGGATGTCATGCATTTTATGTCCAGTACATACCCAGGCAATTTTCCACATTAACTACCTTGTAATGAGCAGCTTGGCTAAGGGCATGGCCTGTTCTGGAGTCAAGATGCCAGCACTACAGCTGGGATGCTGTCAGGGGCAATAGCCTTTGCAGCATCCAATACCTTCAGCAGTTTCTTGCTAGCACCTGCAATGAATCAAGTTAACTGAAGGTAGGCATTTATGATGGAGACCTCATGAGGAGGCAGAGATAGATGATCCCCATGGTACTTCTGGCTGACCACGGTTTCAAATTCTTCAGCCTTGTCTTTTGCACCATGTAAGGTGGGGGATGGGGGCATATGTAGGCTAGACCGGGTAAGGTGGCATTTCCTTCCTTGAAGGACATTAATGAACCAGATGGGTTTATAATGACAATCTGGCAGATTCATGGTCACAATTACTGAGACTAGCTTTTTATTCCAATTTATAGAAACAGAAAATAAGATCAGGAATAGGCCATTTGGCCGTTCGAGCCTGCTCCGCCATTCATCATGATCATGGCTGATCATCCAACTCAATAGCTTGCTCCCGCTTTCTCCCCATATCCTTTGATCCTTTTCGCCCCAAGAGCTATATCTAACTCCTTCTTGAAAACATACAATGTTTTGGCCTCTACTACTTTGTGGCAGAGGATTCCACAGGCTCACCACTCTGGGTGAAGAAATTTCTCCTCATTTCAGTCCTAAATGGTCTACCCCATATCCTCAGACTGTGACCGCTGGTTCTGGACTCCCCCACCATTGGGAACACCCTTCCTGTATCTACCCTGTTAGAATTTTATAGGTTTCTATGAGATCCCTCCTCATTCTTCTGAACTCCAGCAAATATAATCTTAACCGACTCAATCTCTCCTCATATGTCAGTCCCGCCATGCCAGGAATCAGTCTGGTAAACCTTCGCTGTACTCCCCCTATAGCAAGAACATCCTTCCTCAGAAAAGGAGACTAAAGCTGCACACAATATTCCAGGTGTGGTTTCACCAAGACCCTGTATAATTGCAGCAAGACATCCCTGCTCCTGTACTCGAACCCTCTCGCTATGACGGCCAACATACCATTTGCCTTCTTTACCGTCTGCTACACCTGCATGCTTACCTTCAGCGACTGGTGTACGAAGACACCCAGGTCTCGTTGCACATTCCCCTCTCTCAATTGATAGCCATTCAGATAATAATCTGCCTTCCTGTTTTTGCTACCAAAGTGGATAACCTCATTTATCCACATTATACTGCATCTGCCATGCATTTGCTCACTCACACAGCTTGTCCAAATCACACTGAAGCTTCTCTGCATCCTCCTCACAGCTCACCCTCCCACCCAGCTTTGTGTCATCTGCAAATTTGGAGATATTACATTTAGTTCCCTCATCTAAATCATTAATATATATTGTGAATAGTTGGGGTCCCAGCACTGATCCCTGCAGTACCCCATTAGTCACTGCCTGCCATTCGGAAAAATATCCGTTTATTCCTACTCTTTGTTTCCTGTCTGCCAACCAGTTTTCTATCCATCTCAATACACTACCCCAATCCCACGTGCTTTAATTTTACACACTAATCTCTTATGTAGGACTATGTCAAAAGCCTTCTTAAAGTCCAAATAAACTACGTCCACTGGCTCCCCTTCATCAACTCTACTAGTTACATCCTCAAAAAATTCCAGTAGATTTGTCAAGCACGATTTCCCTTTCGTAAATCCATGCTGACTTTGTCCGATTCTGCCACTGTTTTCCAAGTGCTCAACTATTAAATCTTTTATAATGGACTCTAGAATATTCCCCACTGCCGACGTCAGGCTGACTGGTCTATAATTTCCCGTTTTCTCTCTACCTCCCTTTTTAAATAGTGGGGTTACATTAGCTACCCTCCAATCTGTAGTCTATAGAATCTCGGAAGATGACCACCAATGCATCCACTATTTCTAGGGCCACCATTTCCTTAAGTACTCTGGGATGTAGATTATCAGGCCCTGGGGATTTATCAGCCTTCAATCCTATCAATTTCCCCAACACCATTTCCCTACTAATACTGATTTACTGATTTCTTTCAGTTCCTCCCTGTGTTCCCCAACACTTCTGGTATGTTATTCGTGTCCTGTGTGAAGACACAACCAAAGTATGTATTTAGTTGGTCAGCCATTTCTTTGTTCCCTATTATAAATTCCCCTGTTTCTGACTGTAAAGGACATACATTTGTCTTCACCAATCTTTTTCTCTTCATATACCTATAGAAACTTTTACAGTCAGTTTATGTTCCTGCAAGCTTACTCTCGTACTCTATTTTCCCCTTCTTAATCAATCCTTTGGTCCTCCTTTGCTGAATTCTAAACTGCTCCCAATCCTTAGGTCTGTTGTTTTTTTTTAAGCCAATTTGTACACCTCTTCCTTGGATCTAATACTATCTCTAATTTCCCTTGTAAGCCATGGTTTGGCCACCTTTCCTGTTTTACTTTTGTGCCAGACAGGAATAAACAATTGTTGCAGTTCACCCATGCGCTCTTTGAATGTTTGCCATTGCCTATCCACCGTCATCCCTTTAAGTAACATTTCCCAATCCATCATAGCCAACTCGCGCCTCATACCATCGTAGTTTCCTTTATTAAAATTCAGGACCCAACTCTCAGAATCAACTACGTCACTCTCCATCTTGAAGAATTCTATCATATTATGGTCACTCATCCCCAAGGGGCCTAGCACAACTAGATTGCCAATTATTCCTTTCTCATTACACAACACCCAGTCTAGGACGGCCTGTTCTCTAGTTGGCTCCTCAATGTATTGGTCCAGAAAACCATCCCATATACACTCCAAGAATTCCTCCTCTACGGTATTGTTACGAATTTGATTTGCCCAATCTATATGCAGATTAAAGTCACCCATAATTACAGATGTTCCTTTATTGCACGCGTCTCTAATTTCCTGTTTAATGCCATTCCCAACATCACCACTACAGTTTGGGGGTCTATATACAACCCCCACTAACGTTTTTTGCCACTTAGTGTTTCTTAGCTCTACCCATACAGATTCCACATCATCAGAGCTAATATCTTTCCTCACTATTGCGTTAATTTCCTCTTTAACCAGCAACGCAACTCCACCGTCTTTTTCTTTTTGTCTGTCCTTCCTAAATACTGAATACCCCTGGATGTTCAGTTCCTACCCCTGGTCACCCTGCAGCCATGTCTCCGTAATCCCGACTACATCATACCTGTTTACATCTATTTGCGCGGTTAATTCATCCACTTTATTGCTAATGTTCCTCGTGTTAAGGCACAAAGCCTTAAGGCCTGAACATTACTTCTCCTGTTCCCACTATTTTGCACTGAGGTCCTGTTTGATTCTTGCCCTTGATTTCTCTGCCCATCACTTTTCTTATTCCCCTTTCCGTCTTTTATTCTTGTCCTTGATTCCCCCTCCTCTGACTCCTTGCATAGGTTCCCATCCCCCTGCCATTTTAGTTTAAACCCTCCCCAGCCACTCTAGCAAATATTCTGGTTTTATGAAGAGTAAATCGTGTTCGACTCATTTGCTAGAGTTCTTTGAAGGTGTGACAAGCAAAGTGGATAATGGGGATTCTGCAGATGTAGTATATCTGGACTTCCAGAAGGCCTTTTATAAGGTGCCACACAAAAGATTAATACACAAGATAAGATCACACGGGGTTAGGGGTAATATGTTGGCTTGGATAGCGGATTGGCTAACCAACAAAAAGCAGAGTCGGGATAAGTGGGTCTTTTTCTGGATAGCAGGCTGTAACTAGTGAGGTGCCACAGGATTCGGTCCTTGGGCCCCGACTATTTACAATCTATATTAATGACTTGGATTCAGGGATAGAAGGTACTATAGCTAAATTTGCAGATGATGCCAAAATAGGTGGGAAAGTAAGTTGTAATGAAGAAATAAGAAATTTACAAACAGATACGGACAGGTTAGATGAATGGGCCAAAATTTGGCAGATGGAGTTTAACGTGGATAAGTATAAGTGTGAGGTTATCCATTTTGGTCAGAAGAATAAAAAGGCAACTTATAATTTAAATGGAGAGAAACTTCAGAATGCTTCAGTGCAGAGAGATCTGGCTGTCCTCGGGCATGAATCGCTGAAAGTATAGTATAGAGGTACAGCAGGTAATAAGGAAAGCAAATGGAATTTTGATATTTATTGCTAAAGGAAGAGAGTATAAAAATAGGGAAGTGTTGTTGCAACTGTACAAGGCATTGTTGAAACTGCATCTGGAGTACTGTGCACAGTTTTGGTCCCTCTACTTGATTGAGGAAGGATGTAGTTGCATTGGAGGCAGTTCAGAGGAGGTTCACTAGATTGATTCCAGAGATGCGGGGCTTGTCTTGTGAGGAGAGATTGAGCAGTTTAGGCTGATACTCGCTAGAGTTTAGAAGGATGAGGGGAAATCTAATTGAGGTATATAAGATGCTAAAGGGGATAGGCAAAGTAGACGTGGAGCGGATGTTTCCCCTTGTGGGGCATTCTAGAACAAGAGGCCATAGCTTTAGGCTAAGGGGTGGTAGATTTAAATCAGAGATGAGGAGGAATTACTTTTCTCAAAGGGTCATGAATCTGTGGAATTCACTACCTCAGAATGCAGTGGGTGCCGGGACGCTGAATAAATTTGAGGAGATAGACAGATTTTTAATTAGTAACGGGTTGAAAGGTTATGGAGAGAGGGCGGGACAGGCTCAAGGGGCTGAATTGCCTACTCCTGGTCCTAGTTTTTATGCTCTTATGACATCAGTTCCAGTCCTGCCCAGGTGTAACCTGCCCACTCGTCCTGGTCCCACCTCCCCCAGAACCAGCCCCAATGTCCCAAGAATCTGAAACCCTCCCCCTCACACCATCTCTTCAACCATGTATTCATCCGATATATCCTGCTATTCCTATTCTGGCTAGCATGTGGCACTGGTAGCAATCCTGATATCACTACCTTTGAGGTCTTACTTTTCAACTTACTCCCTAACTCCTATATTCTGCTTTTAGGACCTCATCCCTTTTTTTACTTATGTTGTTTGTACCAATGTGCACCACGACCACTGGCTGTTCACCCTCCCCCTTCAGAATGTCCTGTAGCCGCTGAGACATCCTTGACCCTAGTACCAGGGAGGCAACATACCATCCTGGAGTCTCGTTTGCAGCCACAGAAACGCCTATCTATTACCCTTACAATTGAATGCCCTATACCAATTATTAATTAATAGAATTTAAATTCCACTAGCTGCCATTGCGAGATTTGATCTAGTGTCTCTGGATCATTAGCAAGGGCCTCTGGATTATTACTCCAGAAAGACTACTGCTATACAATTACTCCTAAACATTCCTAAAGTATGGAAACCAAAACTGCACACTGCATGCCACATGTGGTCTTAAAAGCCTTTGGCAATTGTAGCAAAGCTGGTTTCTTGTACTCTAATCCCTTGTCTTTTCTTTCCTAAATTCCCCTATGAACCCTCCCACCAAATATTTAGTTTAAAGTCTTCGTTATACGATTCAACAGTACACTGACCCGAACGTAGCTCAGTTGAGGGCTGTCAAAATGATACAGCTCCCTCTTTCTTCAGAACTGGTGCCAGTGTCACATAAATCACAGCCCATTTCTCCCTGTATCATCTAAGTCTTTAATTTTATTTCTTTTAAACCTCTTTTCTACATGGACCTCATTCACCGATATACAATTACCACTGAACTGTCACTTTGAGCCATGCAGCTCAACTTTACCCAAATCAGTATCCCACTCAATTGCCTCAACCTCTCTCTTAGATTCCTAAATCTCTCCTCACCCAATCTCCTCCACCAACATCTGTTAAGGTTAAAACTGAATTGTCAGCACTAGTTAGGGTTTGTCAGACATTGATCCCAACCTTGAAGTGGAGCCATCCCAACTGAATAGCTCTTCCCAGAATAGAGTACATCCATGAACTGAAACCCCTCCTTTCCACATCATTCAAGTCATACGTTTAATTCTCTAATATACTTGACCCAATTGGCACATGGCTCAGACAGCAATCCATGGATTACGACCTTTTGAAGTTCTGCATTTTAATTTGGGTCCCAACTCTTCAAACTCTCAGCAGATCATTCCTAGTTTCACCAATGTCATTGGTTCCTAGCTGGACACGACAACTGGATCCCTCCCTTCATCCCACCCACATACCCCCAGCCCATCTCCAGTCATGAGACAATGTCTAACTCTGACATTAGGTAGGCAACACAACCTTCAGTACTCCGTCACAGCTGCAGATCTGTTCTCCAACTATATCATTCCCTATCACTACCACATTTTACATTCCGCTTAAATGGCCTGCTGAAAGTTTTCCTTTCCAATCTGCAGTTCTTGTTCTCATCCACATAGGTAGCAAATACCTTACAAGTGTAGGTACAAGTCGAGGTCCCAGGCTCCTCCATCATGACATCCTAGATCCTTATAGCTGCCTGACTCGCAGTCACACCCCTCCTGTCCCTGGCCATTGATCATCGCTAAAGTTCTCCCTAACCCAAGAGGTCGACTGCCTTAGGACAGATGAGCTAGCTCTAAAAGAACAAACCAAGCAGCCTTTACTTTTGAAAAAAAAGTAGCTGCGTACAATCAGCAGTCCTTAGAAGTTAGTCCTGTATCTTGGTGGGGAAACGTAATGCTATTCTGAATCTATTACGTTCCACAGCTCTCAACGTTAAGGGTAGATTCAGTTTAAAGCTGAAATCCAAACCTCAATTGTTTATTGGGCCACAATATAGGAGAATGGACTTACTTGGTTGCATTGATGTCCTTCTTTGCACTGTGCAATGCCAGCACCAGGTCTTCCTTTTCTTTCTGTAGGGCAGAAACTTGATCCTCTAGGGATTTGATGTTTACCTGAACAGGACCATAAATACTTTAACGAAGCTTCAGATACAAACAGAAATATTTTCAAACAGGAAGGTTTAATATGAAATAACTGAATAATATTTTACAAGAACTTTTTGTAAAGATTTTACTCAAAACTATATTTACATTTAAACATGAAATAAGCACAGCTTCACATTCTTCCTTACCTGATATAGAGACTGTACAGGTTCCATTTCACAGTCACCCTGAGACATCTTCCTGGCCAATTCCTCTTTGAGCGCTAGCACTTTATTCAGTTCCATCAACTCTTTGGACATCTGTGCATGCCTCAGTGCATGACAGGCCATGAAAGGATCAGAGTCCCTCTTTTCCTTTAAGCTGGTGTTCTCCTGTTGAACAAAGATCTCTAAAGTTATTGACTATACTGCTGCAGGCTTCCTCATCCAAAATTAGCCACTTCACAGGTTAACAATGCATTGCTTATTTGAAGCGGTGTCAAAAAAATAGAACTCGGATTTACCAGAACTCTGTCATTACTTGCAAGGTGCCTCAGCATGTAGCTTATAACTAGCACACCAAGTCACAAATTGAAGCTGCAGAGTCCAACGACTAATGTTTGCATTCTTCATAGGAAGGGTCAGAAGAAAAAAAGTTAGCTACAATTCCAAAGCAATTACATACCAGGACTCGACATGTACAATGTGAACTTTCTCGAAAAGCACCATCACTGGAGAATACTGGCATTAAAATACTTTGTTTATAGCATACAGAAAATGGGGTCACTTACATCTACAATTTCTTCCCCTTCTTGCTGTAGGTCAATTCCCTCCATCTCAGGCAGCATTTTTGTGCACTCAGTCTAAACAGAAGAATTAAAAACAAATGTTTAGACTCAACCCAGAGATGACAGGATTCCATGCTCCACAGATTTTAATCCATGCTTCATTTTCATGAATCCTGAACAAATTATTCTTTGGAAGTTGACATAATGTCCTTCAAAGTTTTATTCAGCTGAGGCCCTTTCCTCCCAGATCTCATTTTCTCCTTTCCTAAAAAAAGACGTCAGGGTAGAGTATCTGTGATGTTGGCAGTCCCACAGTATTTTACCCAAATCAATTTTTGCATACCAAATAAAGTAACCTGCCAAAATGCCAAGGCAGATCACAACTAAACTCAACTCTGTCCTTAAACAACATTGACATACCATTGAGGCCACCGCTCAGTCATCAGGAACCGAAATTTAGACTGATTTTCCCTCTGTAGAGAAGGGGCACAGCAGCCATTTGTAACATGCAAGATATTTAATAGGTTTACTATTTAATAGGAGAACATGGTGAGCATCCCATGTGTTCTCCAGAAAGCAATTACAGGAAGGATGTAATAGCTCTGGAGAGAGTGCAGAGGAGGTTTACAAGAATGTTGCCAGGGTTAGAAAAGTGTAGCTACGAGGAGAGATTGGATAGGTTGGGGTTATTTTCCTTAGAACAAAGAAGGCTGAGAGGTGACTTGATTGAGTTGTACAAAATTATGAGGGGAATAGATAGAGTGGACAGGATAAAATTGTTTCCCTTGGTGGAGAATTCTAGAACCAGGGGACAAAGATTCAAGATAAGTGGCAGAAGGTGTAGGGGGAAACATGAGGAAATACTTTTTTAAGCGGAGGGTAGTGGGTAGCTGTCCAAGTTGGTGGTAGAGGCAGAAACTTTAAACTATTTTAAAAAGTACCTGGATCTGCACCTAAAATGCAGTAAGCTGCAGGGCTATGGGCCGGGTGCAGGAAGGTGGGATTAGAAAAGGCACCTGGGTGTCCTCGGGCTGGCATGGACAAGATGGGCTGAATGGCCTCCTTCTGTGCTGTAACTTTTCTATTGTTCTATGGTCCTAAATAACATCAAGTAGCAAAATATTCCCCATCAGTATCTTTGGCTAGAAATCCCATCACTGAATCCTTGACATTTGGGTGCTAATATCACCCAAATGCAGTACTTTGCATTGTGAAAAAGTTCACACTGCAAGACAGACACAATTCTGGTCCATAAAGTTCAATACAAATCAGCCCTTTATCCACTGGATCAATGCTTTTGGGGGGCATGAGGGTGTTGTGGGTGCGAAAAGGAGGAAGTTAATTCAGATGTAGGATTTTATTTTAAGAAAAAGGATCATGAGCAGATATTCACAATTCCAGCCCTCTCGGCATGTCCACATTCAAAATAAAGAATGCTACTGCTTTTTATTTCTTTTGAAATTATATTAATCACACTGTTGGTTTTAGGATTGAAACATTAGCATCCTACTGTCAAAGGTGCATCGCTCCTTTAAAGCAACAACACATTACGAGAAGGCTGCATTTGCTGCAAATGCCATGCATGCACAGCCACCATCTTTATAGGGGCAATGGGCAACGCAATGCATGCGCAGTGATCATGGACCCTGGAATTGCAAAAACAGCACCAGAATCTTAGGGGTCCCTCAGTTTTCATTATCCCTTTTGATTTCCTTAACATTTTTCTTGCCTTTTCCCACCCCCATTCTTTTGGGAAGGCACCTTTCTTTCAATAACAGCATCTCTTAGTGGTGTAGAAGGGCTGGTGTGTAATTAAGCCCATATTCCATCATCTGCTCATCTGTTGGTGCTTAAATGTGCTGTGCTGGGCGATACAAGCCCTGGAGCTGTAATACGGGTTGCGACTGTCACTGAGTGGACCAGAAGTCTCCCTTCCCAATTCCCAGAATCAGAAGCCTCCCAAGGGGAGGCCGTACCCCAACTGCCCACCCACCGTGGGGCTCAGCAACTGGGCGAACGGCTTCCAACTGGCATTGTCTCCTACAAATGACAATATAGGGTTCTGCGCATGCACGGCCAAACACGCAAGCGCAGAAAGGTACCGGCAGCCATCTTGCGTTGGCAGGAGACTTATGAGAAACCTATACACAAATCAAAAACAAACAACTGCAGGCACTGTACAGCAGTGGGTGTTAAAATTCCTGTTAAATTGTATGAGGACCAATCAAGCCAGTGATGTACAGTCCAAGAATGAATATATTCAAAAAAAACCCAAAACCAATCATCCGTTAAATGCCGTTACCTTCACTGGCGTAGTGAAGACCACGTGATGGCATTGCTTTTTTAAGTTTAGATGTGTTGAAGCTACTTAAATATATTCACAGCTTTGAGTTTTATCTGGTAGATCAAGGCATGACCCATTCAAACAGGCAAAAAAAATTCCTTCAATCAATTACAATTTGCATATCTCAACCTCCATACTCCACACAAGTGATGCCCTTAACTCTCACCTGCATATCAGAAATAGTCTGCTGCAGACTACGTAGGGCGTTTATTTGCTCATTCATTTCTTCATTCGTTGAAATTTCCATTAGCTTGTCCAAGTCCAACTTGCACCTATTAAAGTTAATAGCCAATATGTGTAACTGTACTCAAAAGGGCTACTACAATCAGTAGTCAAGAGTCACATTCTGCAGTACATCATTCCCAAGCGCCCAACTCAAGGTCAGGATTTGCAGTTACACTTTCCTGCTCTACACTGAATCACCATATCAAAATGGAAAGTATTTCATTCCAAAACATCACACACTCAATTTTGATGAGGACAAGTTGCATAAAAGAAATAGTGAGATTGGTATCAAGATCTGACTAGTAAGAGATGAACATTTCCTAATCTTTGAAGTAAGACTGGGTAGACTAGTTATTTGGAACATAGTTTATTTCTCCAGTATAATGCTGTGGGGTTCCCTCTGATTTTGTTTTATTTTTCAAGTTGATTTGTTTTCCAGTCTATTAGCTATTTTTCAGTTCAATATCTTCTACATAGATGTTTTTCCTCCTATGATGGCTTGTTACCATCTGTTTCGTCTCTGCACTGTATTTGGGTATGCCCAATTCCCACATCATGCTTTTACCCTTACAAGCTCAATAGTCAAAATCTTCATGCAATTGAAATGGCCATAGAAAACATCATATGGAGCAAAAGAAAAACAATGTTGGCAGGGTTGAAAAATGTAAGGGGGCAGGTAACAGTGCTGCATGGAATAAGGCATCATGAAGAATTGTCAAGATCAAGCAAGGGCATTATAAACAGTGAATAACAAGAACAGAGCGGGTATGGAGGGGCTGGGGTGAATGCATGGGCCACTAAGCGTTGACCAGGAAACATCAAAACTGTTAAGCAATCTTTAAGGGTAGCAGGGCCGTTCATAGCGGAAAGGAGGCTATCATAAAAGCCAATAGGAAACTGTGGCAATGGTGGGGGTCGGGGGCAATGTGAAGGGGGAAAAGAGAGAAGAGGATCTGAAGAGGTTTGGTGGAGGAGGGGCAGGGTGTGAGAGAAATAAACCAGATTTAAAGTTTTTTTTAAAAAAAACTCTGGAGGCATGAAAAAGTGTTATAAAAAGAAGGGAGCAGGCAGAATCCAGAGGCACAATAACTGTTGCATGTGCATATTGGGGGAGCAGGGAAGAGAGAAGGATACCAGACAGGACAAAATTGCTGGAGCAATGACTCATGAGTACCACCATCACTTAGCAGAGGGACCTGCAACTAAATTCCGAAAGATAACCAACATATGGAGTTGCCATTATAATTGTTTACGTAGCAATCGTCTTTCTAACTGTCAACATCAAAAATTCTACCATAATCTTGATAATGAGATCTTGACTTTGAATGGGTCTTGCATGCAAGATTTTGGATATACAAAATTCTATAGCACTAAACAGAAAATGCGGCAGATACATACGCAGCATGCTGCGAGAGTTCACTCAGCTTAAACATCAATCTCTCATTCATCTGTTCAGTCTGTACAAGAATGAAATATAATTAGAAAATATTGTATTGTAATTAGCCATAAATGAGTACATGAAATTATAGACTAAGATAAAAGCAAAATACTGCGGATGCTGGAAATCTAGAACAAAAACAAAAATACCTGGAAAAACTCAGCAGGTCTGACAGCATCTGCGGAGAGGGATACAGTTGACGTTTCGAGTCTGTATGACCCTTCATCAGAACTAAAAAATATAGAAATGAGATGAAATATATGCTGGTAGAGGGGGGTGGGACAGGAGGAGCTCGATAGGGGGCTAGTGATAGGTGGAGGCCAAGAGGAGACTGCCAAAGATGTCATAGACAAAATATCATCACCGTCAACACCCCTTTGTCCTTTTGTCTATGACATCTCTTTGGCAGTCTCTTCTTGGCCTCCACCTATCACTGGCCCCCTATTGAGCTCCTCTTGTCCCACCCCCCTCTACCAGCTTATATTTCATCTCATTTCTATATTTTTTAGCTCTGATGAAGGGTCATACGGACTCGAAACGTCAACTGTATCCCTCTCCGCAGATGCTGTCAGACCTGCTCAGTTTTTCCAGGTATTTTTGTTTTTATTCCATGAAATTATAGGCTGGATATCCTCAAGTTACATTGCAACTTATAGCCTCAGCATAATTCCTTTACACTCTTAAAATTAAACCAAAGGCCACATCCTCTCCCCAAGAAATTTACATAAACACTTAGTGCCTCAATTCAAATTCATTACTTATATTTGTCAGGGTGTGGGGAAGAGCAATAGGAGGGAGAGAGGCAGTGACAGCAAATAACGATCTTTGAGTAGTGGCACGCAAAAACAACACAAATAGTCATAGTCATTCTGAGGGGAAAAGTATTTTCAGGACACTATGAGAGGGAGGTTGAAAGACCACATAAATAAAGTCAATACTCTACGTCACTGCACTGTGCAAAAAACACCAATGGCAAAATATCTAAAATGAAAAATGCTGGCTGGAAATCTTACCACTATGACCCTTTCACACATCTGAGTTGTCTGGCCAACTGCATCACGAAGCTCTTTACTCAGATTGTCTATCTCTTCTCGGTGCAGTCTTGCCGTCTCCATTACAGATTGTTGATTCTCCAATTTATCTGCCCTGTTAAAAGGATTTTTCCCTTAATAGTACACACAGATAATGACAAGTTGAAAATCAGACAGCAGCTCTTTAGTTCTGCTCCTTCTGTCTCCCATAACACTTTCAAGAAACCATTAATTAGTTCACTTGAGCACTGCAGTCCCAACACCACCCCCTAAAAAAGGTGGACAGGTGAAATTGGTAGGCATACACCGGGGAAAAAACACCAGGGGAAAACGTAATTGTAAGAATTGCTTTTCCATTGTAAAAAAAATGAACACTTCCCATTTGCTTACTTCCATAGTGCCAAAGCCAATTGTCCATTTTAAGGCAAAATGTTTTGAATTTGGATTAAAAAATACATGTTGTGTAATAAAAGCACGATCCAACTCCATTGCAAAAGATAACTCTGCAATTCTAGCCAGCCCAGTACTGCATATTTCAAGCCCAAGCAGCCCGAGTCTTTAATTTTGTCTTAATTTAGAAGTCTCCTAAATTATGTTCTCATTTAAGTACCAGAAGTCTTAGACTTGAAGGTATCACACAAAGTATTCGCTCCCCAAGAATGTGAAAGAAAGATAGAAAAATTATAGGAGGAAACCAATCAAAAATATCTATACAAATTTCTAATCAACATGTGTATTTGCTATTAATAACGAGGCACTGATTATATTAGACTTACCTTTTGCTTATTTGAACTGTTCCCCCATGTGCCTGAAGTAACAGCACTTGAAGTTCTTGCACCTGAACCAAATAAATAGCAAGAATTACATCAACAACACACCTGCTACTCTTTAGGATTAAACAAAACACAATTCAACGTGAATGATTCTAGACACTTATCTTGCAAATAAATAAAATTGCAGGCATCGTCCACTAGAATTCATGATTTCAAAAAAAAAAAGCAGCTGAAAGATGCACCATTACCAAATCAAGGCCTTAAAAAAAAAGCGGTTTTCTGCTTGGAATGGTTCTCTTACAGAGTCATTGCAAGTTTAACTATCACACAATGGAAAACTCTGAACAGTACAGAACAGTCCCAATAATCTTAAATTTTATTCTTGAAGCAAAATGCTTAAACCTGCCAATAAAACGCAACACCTTCACTGATTCTGCTTGGCATGACCCTTAGCTTTCTATATTAAAAAGTTTGTGCATTAAAAAATGATTTAGATGTTCAGGTTAATCATAGTTCAATTTTCAACTGTGCTGCAACTCCAACATTAAAAATAAAACTTCAGAAACAATAAAAAAAACAAGTGCTAAACAAAGAAACTAAGAACACTATTTGGGAGACAATCTCAAAACAAAAGTACGTGCTAGCAGATTTAGTCTTCTACCTGTTGTTTAAGTCGCTGCAGTTCAGCAGCCTGAGGATCGAAGTTAACTACAGGTTTATTCTTTATCTTCCTTGCTCTGTCAGCATAGCGTAGAGTATTTAGAGTTTCTTCAATATTAGAATCAGCAGGACTGACACAAGCTATCATCAAAGTATGGCTATTTCCACCAAGCGAGTCTGAAAGGAGAAAAGCCAAGCCACTGTAAATGATTACTTCAATTGTAGTTGATGGCAGCATAATGGTAATGTCACTGGACTAGTAATCCAGAGGCCCAGGCTAATGTTCTGGGGACATGGGTTCAAATCCCATCACAGCAGCTGATGGAAATTAATTTCTATTAATAAATATGGAATATTTATCCAGTCTCAATTAATGGTGACCATGACAACTCAGATTGTCATAAAAATCCATCTGATTCACTAACGTCCTTCAGGGAAGGAAATCTGCCAATGTTATCTGGTCTGGACTACATGTCACTCTAGATGCATAGCAATGTAGTTGACTCTCAACTGACCTATGAAATGGCCTAACAAGTCACAATTCAAGGATAATTTGAGATGGGCAACAAATGCTGGCCTTGACCTGGCAGTGATGCCCAAATCCCATGAAAGAAATAAAATATTGAAAACAAAACTGGGACAAAGGAAGTGCAGCTTTGATTGCATTCTATAGTGAAACACCCACTCAAGTTTTGTTTTTGATGAGCTAGCTCTATCTTGAAGGAATAGAATCTACATTAACCCAAATCAATTCTGCATCTAACTCAGGGTTGAGGATCGCAGGTTCAACACACGCACACACCAAACTGACCCCAAAGGGACACCAGCCATTTCTCCGGCCCATTTCCTCCTATTTAAAAAAAAGTCAGAAAATGCAAATAAAATGTTGGCTGGGACATTTAGCACACGAGAAATTTTGACACAAAACTGAATCCCTCACCTTGTAGCAATCGTGTTAGTTTTGAGTCTCGATATGGTACAAAGCCCTTGCGATTATTCTCATCTCCAAGCGCACTGATAACATTACCCAGGCACAGCAATCCACGGTTGATGTTGATTCCTGAAACAGACTGATCATTAGTCCACCATTTTGCTGCAGAGAGAAGTCTGTTGTACCAGGCCAACCAATCGACCCATCTGGCCTGATCAAGTAATAATTAGGCTAATTCTTCACTAATTTACAAAACAAGAATGGTTGAATCAGTCAGCTTAACTCATTAAGACATATTCCTAGAGTCAAAGACTTTAGTTTGTGAGGCAACATGATGATGTGAGAAGCTAGATGACGCAGGGAATAAATCCTGAAGACAAAAGTATAGCTTTTGCAATTACTTCAGTTCCAACCAAATAGTGAATAAGTAGTGCTGGCTTTGCAATTTAAAAAACCCTTCCAGTTAAGTATCACAGTTCAATAACTGCGCATATACAACAATTTGCACAGTTACTTGGGTTTCTACAAAGTATAATTGTAAGTTAGACATGACAAAAAGTTCTACAGAACAATTTGAAAGCCAATGATGAAAAATTAAGTAGTTGTGTTAGATATAATAATTGCTGTGCGAGACAAACTTTCAGCTGACAAACATTCAATGAAAGTTAAACATTTCTGGTGAGATTGAAAGACTGAAGACCACAGAACAAATAAGGAGTAGGCCACTCAGCCCCCCAAACCTGCTCCATCATTCCAAAAAAGGTCATGGCTGATCTGATTGTAACCTCAAATCCACATTTCCACCTGCCCCCGATAACCTATCACCCCCTTGCTTATCTAGCTCTACCGTAAAAATGTTCAAAGACTGCTTCTACTGCCTTTTGAGGTAGTGTTCCAAAGACTCACGACACTCAAAAAAATTTATCTTCCATCTGTCTTAAATGAGCGACCCCTTATTTTTAAAATTGTGACCCCTAGTTCTAATTCTCCCACAAAAGGAAACATCCTTTCCAAATCAGCTCTGTCAAGGCCCTACGGGATTTTTTATTTCAAAGTACAGCACAGGAACAGGCCCTTCGGCCCTCCAAGCCTGCACCGATCATATTGCCTGTCAAACTAAAACATTTTGCACTTCCGAGGTCCGTATCTCTCTATTCCCATCCTATTCATGTATTTGTCAAGCTGCCTCTTAAATACCACTATCATACCTGCTTCCACCACCTCCTCTGGCAGCGAATTCCAGACACTCACTACCCTCTGCATAAAAAACTTGAACGCACATCTCCTCTAAAGTTTTCTCCTCTCACCTTAAATCTACGTTCCCTAGTAATTGACTCTTCCACCCTGGGAAAAAGCTTCTGACTATCTACTCTGTCCATGCCACTCAATTTTGTAAACTTCTATCAAGCTGCCCCTCAATCTCCGTCGCTCTAGTGAGAACAATCCGAGTTTCTCCAACCTCTCCTCATCGCTAATAACCTCCAGACCAGGCAGCATCCTGGTAAACCTCCTCTGCACCCTCTCCAACGCCTCCATATCCTTCTGGTAATGTGGTGGCCAGAATTGCACGCAATATTCCAAGTGTGGCCTAACCAAGGTTTTATACAGCTGCAGCATGACTTCCCAGCTTTTATACTCAATACCCCTGCTGATGAAGGCAAGCATGCCATTTTCCTTCCTGACAACCTTATCCACCTGCATTGCTACTTTCAGTGACCTGTGGACCAGTACACCCAGGTCCCTCTGCCCATCGATGCACTTAAGGGTTCTGCCATTTATTGTATAATTCCTACCTGTATTAGACCTTCCAAAATTCATTACCTCACATTTGTTCAGATTAAACTCCATCTGCCATTTCTCCGCCCAAGTCTCTAACCAATCTATATCCCGTTGTATCCTTTGACAATCCTCTTCACTATCTGCAACTCCTCCAACCTTAGCGTAGTCTGCAAACTTACTAATTAGCCCAGTTACATTTTCCTCCAAATCATTTACGTATACTACAAACAGCAAAGGTCCCAGCACTGATCCCTGCGGAACACCGCTCGTCACAGCTCTCCATTCAGAAAAACACCCTTCCACTGCTACCCTCTCTTCTATGACCAAGCCAATTCTGTATCCATCTTGCCAGCTCACCTCTGATCCTGTGCGACTTTACCTTCTGTACCAGTCTGCCATGAGGGAGCTTGTCAAAGGCCTTACTGAAATCCATGTAGATATCATCTACTGCCCTTCCATCGATCATCTTTGTCACTTCCTCAAAAAACTCAACCAAGTTAGTGAGACACGACCTCCCCTTCACAAAACCATGCTGCCTCTCACTAATACGCCCAATTGCTTCCAAATGGTAGTAAATCCTGTCACGAAGAATCTTCTCCAATAATTTCCCTACCACTGACGTAAGGCTCACTGGCCTGCAATTTCCCGGATTATCCCTGCTACCTTTCTTAAACAATGGAACAACATTGGCCAGTCTCCAGTCCTCTGGGACCTCACCCGTAGCCAGTGAGGATACAAAGATTTCTGTCAGGGCCCCAGCAATCTCCTCCCATGCGGCCCTCAGTACTCTGGGGTAGATCCCATCTGACCCTGGTGACTTATCCACCTTAATATTCTTCAAGGTGCCTAACACCTCCTCTTTTTTGATCTCAACATGATCCAGGCTATCTACACACTCTTTCCTAGACAAATTGACCGCTAAGTCCTTCTCTTTGGTGTTTCATATGTTATATGTTTTTTAAATTTTATATACTTTTATATGTTTCAATCAAGTCATCTCTTACTCTTCTAAACTCCAGTGGATATAAGCCCAGCCTGCTCAACATTTCATCATAGGGCAACCCGTCCATTCTTGGTATTAGTCTAGTAAACCTTCTCTGAACTGCTTTCTACACATTTACATCCTTCCTTAAATAAGGTGACCAATACTGTACACAGTACTCTAGGTGCTCTCGCCAATGCCCTGCACAACTGAAGCATACCTCCCTACTTTTGTAATCAATTCCCCTCACAATAAACAATAACATTTCATTAGCATTCCTAATTACTTGCTGTACCTGCACACCAGCCTTGAGAGATTCATGCACCAGGGCACCCAAATTCCCAAGTCTCAGAGCCCTACAATCTCTCATCATTCAGATAATATGCTTCTTTATTCTTCATGCCAAAACGGGCAATTTCACATTTGCCCACATTATATGCCATTTGCCAGGTCTTTGCCCACTCACTTAACCCATGCCCCTTTGTAGCCTCCTTATGTCCTCTTCGCAGCATACTTTGCTACTTATCTTTGTGTCATCAGCAAATTTACCAGTCACACCTTCATCCAAGTCATTTATATAAATTGTAACATTTGAGGCCCCAGCACTAATCCTTGTGGCACACTACTCATTACATCTTGCCAACCAGGAAAAGACCCAATTATGCCAAATCTTTCCTGTTAGCTAGCCAGGCTTCTATCCATGCCAATGTCCTACATCATGAGCTTTCATTTTCCCCACAATAACCTTTGATGTGGCACTTTATCAAATGCCTTCTGGAAATCTAAGTTCAGTACATCACCGGTTCCCCTTTATCCACAGCGCATGTGACTCCTTCAAAGAACTCAAATAAATTGGTTAAACATATTTCCCTTTCACAAAACCATGTTGACTCTGCCTGATTGCCTTGAATTTATTCAAGTGCTCTGCTAGAATATCTTTAATAATAGCTTCTAACATTTTCCATGACAGATGTTAAGTGAATTGGCCTGTAGTTTCTTGCCTTCCATCTCCCTCAGTTTTTGAATAAAGGAGTTACATTTGCCCTTTTCCAATCTTATGGCACCTTCCCCAAATCTAGGGAATTTAAAAAAATTAAAACCAATGTATCAACTATCTCACTAGCCACTTCTTTTAAGTCCCTAGGATGAAGTCCATCGAGATCTAGGGATTTGTCAGCTCGCAGCTCCAACAATTTGCTCAATACCACTTTCCTGGTGATTATAATTTTCCTGAGCTCCTTCCACTTCCTGATTTACAGCTATTTCTAGGATGTTACTTGTATCTTCTATCGTGAAGACAGATACAAAATACCTGTTTAACTCATCTGCCATCTCCCTACTTCCCATTATTAATTCCCCAGACTCACTTTCTATAGGACAAGTGCTCACTTCGTTAACTCTTTTCTTTTAAAGATATCTATAGGAACTCTTACTATCAGTCTTTATATTTCCAACTGGCTTTCTCTTGTATTCTAATTTTGCCTTCCATCCCTCATTCTTTATTGTTTTTTACATTCTGTCCAATCTTCTGAACTGTCTTCTTCTTTAAGTTTGATACTATCTTTAACTTTTTAGTTAACCACAAATGACGGGTCCTCCCCTTCGAATTTTTTTGTTGGGATGCATCTATTCTGTGTATTCTGAAATATCCCTTTAAAATGTCTGCCACTGCATCTCTATTGACCTATTCCTTAACCTCATTTGCCAGTTCACTTTAGCTAGCTCTACTATGATGCCCTCATAATTACTCAGTTAAAATACTAACCTCGGACCCCGCTCTTCTCTCCCTCAAACTGAATGCATAATTCAATTATATGATCGCCGGTACCAAGGGGTGCCTTCACTATGAGGCTATCAATTAATCCTATCTCATTGCACAATATCAAGCATAGTAAAGCCTGTTCTCTGGTTGGCCCCAGAACGTGCTGTTCTAAGAAGCTATCCTGAAAACATTCTATGAATTCATTTACGCTAGCTTTGCCCACCTGATTTTTCCAGTCCATATGTAGAATAAAATCCCCCATTATCGCGGTACCTCTCTAACAAGCTCCCATTATCTCTTCCTTTATACTCTGTCCTACAGTGTAGTTACAATTTGGGGTCTGTACAGCACTCCCACGAGTGACCCCTTGCCATGATATCATTTCTCACTTCAACCTAAACTTATTTTCTTTTTTGATTCATTCATAGGGTGTGGTGTCACTAGCTGAGGCAGCATTTATTACCCATCCCTAATTGTCCTTGAGAATTGAGTGACTTGCTAGGCTATTTCAGATGGCATTTAAGAGTCAATCACATTGCTGTGGGTCTGAGGTCACATGTAGGCCATACCAGGTAAGGACAGCAGATTTCCTTCCCTGAAGGACATCATTTTTAAAAAATCATTCATGGGATGTGGGTTTCACTGGCTGAGCCAGCATTTATTGCCCATCCCTAGTTGCCCTCAAGAAGGCAGTGGCGAGCCGCCTTCTTGAACTGCTACAGTCCATGTGGTGTAGGTGCACCTATAGTGCTGTTAAGAACGGAATTCTAGGGTTTTGACCCAGCGACAGTGAAGGAACGGCAATATATTTCCAAGTCAGGATGGTGAGTGACTTGGAGGGGAACTTCCAGATGGTGGTGTTCTCATGTGTCCGCTGTCCTGCCCATCTATATGTTAGTGGCTGTGGGTTTGGAAGGTGTTGTCGAAGGAGCCTTGGTGAATTTCTGCAGTGCATCTTGTAGATGGCACACACTGCTGCTGTGTGTCAGTGGTGGAGGGAGTGGATGTTTGTGGATGTGGTGCCAATCAAGCAGGCCACTTTTTCCTGGACGGTGTCAAGCTTCGAGCATTGTGGGAGCTGCACTCATCTGGGCAAGTGGGGAGTATTCCTTCACACTCCTGACTTGTGCCGTGTAGATGGTGGACAGGCTTTGGGGAGTCAGGAGGTGCGTTACTCATCACACGATTCCTAGCCTGACCTGCTCTTGTAGCCACAGTCTAGTCCAGTTCAGTTTCTCGTCAATGGTAACCCGCCCAGGATGTTGATAGTGGGGGATTCAGTGATGGTAATGCCATTGAGCATCAAGGGGCAATGGTTGGATTCTCTCTTGGAGAATGTCATTGCCTGGCTTGTGTGGCGCAAACGTTACTTGCCACTTGTCAGCCCAAACCGGAATATTATCCAGGTCTTGCTGCATTTGGACATGGACTGCTTCATTATCTGGAGTCGCAAATGGCGAACATTGTGCAATCATCAGCGAACATCCCCACTTCTAACCTTATGATGGAAGGTAGGTAATTGATAAAGCAGCTGAAGATTGTTGGGCCCAGGACACTACCCTGAGGAGCTCCTGCTGTGCTGTCCTAGAGCTGAGATGACTGACCTCCAACAACCTCAACTATCTTCCTTTGTGCTAGATATGACTCCAACCATTGGAGAGCTTTTCCTGATTCCCATTGACTTGTTTTATTCGGGCTCCTTGGTGCCACAATCAGTCAAATGCGGCCTTGAAGTCAAGGGCAGTCACTCTCACATCACCTCTGGAGTTCAGCTCTTTTGTCCATGTTTGAACCAAGGCTGTAATGAGGTCAGGAGCTGAGTGGCCCTGGCAGAACCCAAGCTGGGCATCAGTGAGCAGGTTATTGCTAAGCAAGTGCCACTTGATAGCACTGATGGTGACCCCTTCCATTACTTTACTGATGGTCAAGAGTAGACTGATGGGGCGGTAATTGGCCAGGTTGGATTTGTCCTGCTTTGTGTACAAGACAGAGCTGGGCAATTTTCCACATAGCCAATGTTATAGCTATACTGGAACAGCTTGGCTAGGGGTGCAGCAAGCTCTGGAACACAAGTCTTCAGGTATCCTGTGCCTTCAGCCATTTCTTGACTTCACATGGAGTGAATCGAATTGGCTGAAGACTGGCAACTGTGATGCTGGGGGCCTGCAGAGGAGGCAGAGGTGGATCATCCACAGCACTTCTGGCTGAAGATTGTAGCCTCATCTTTTGCACCTATGTGCTGGGCTCCTCCATCATTGAGGATGAGGATATTTGTGGAGCCTCCTCCTCCACTGAGTTGTTTAATTGTCCACCACTGTTCACGACTGGATGTGGAAGGACTGCAGAACTTAGATCTCATCCATTGGTTGTGGGACCATTTAGCTCCATCACTTGCTGCTTATGCTGTTTGGTATGCAAGTAGTCCTGTCTTATAGCTTCACAGGTTGACACCTCATTTTTAGGTGTGCCTGGTGCTGCTCCTGACATGCCCTCCTGCACTCTTCATTGGACCAGGGCTGATCTCCTGGCTTGATGGTAATGGTAGGGTGGGGGATATGCAAGGCCATGAGGTTACAGATTGTATTAGAGTACAATTCTGCTGCTGCTGGCCCACAGTGCCTCATGGATGCCCAGTCTAGAGTTGTTAGGTCTGTTCAAAATCTATCCCATTTATCACGGTAGTAGTGCCACACAACACAATGGAGGGTATCCTCAATGTGAAGGCAGGACTTCGTTTCTACTACAACGGTGCGGTGGTCACTCCTACCAATACTCACGGACAGATGCATCTGCAGCAGGCAGGTTGGTGAGGATGAGGTCAAGTATGTTTTTCCCTCACCACCTGCCGCAGACCCAGTCTAGTAGCTATGGTATTTAGGATTTGGCCAACAGTGGTGCTACCGAGCCACTCTTGGGGATGGACATTGAAGTCCCCCACCCAGAATAAATTCTGCACCCTTGCTGTCCTCAGTAGCTCTTCCAAGTGGTGTGCGACATGGAGGAGCACAGATTCATCAGCTGAGGGAGGGCAGTACGTGGTAATCAGCAGGAGGTTTCCTTGCCCATGTTTGACCTTATGCCATGAGACTTCATGGGGTCCAGAGTCTATGTTGAGGACTCCCAGGGCAACTCCCTCCCGACTGTATACCACTGTGCTGCAACCTTTGCTGAGTCTGTCCTGCTGGTTGGACAGGACATACCTAGGGATGGTGGTTTCTGGGACACTATCTGTAAGATATGATTCCATGAGGATGACTATGTCAGGCTGTTGCTTGGCTAGTCTGAGACAGCTCTCCCAATTTTGGCACTAGCCCCAGATGTTACTAAGGAGGGCTTTGCAGTGCTGAGATTGTCATTGTTTCCAGCGCCTAGGTCGATGCTGGGTGGTCCGTTCGGTTTCATTCTTTTTTTGTGACTTTGTAGCGGTTTGATACAACTGAGTGGCTTACTAGGCCATTTCAGAGGGCACTTAAGAGTCAACCGCATTGCTGTGGGTCTGGAGTCACATGTAGGCCAGACCAGGTAAGGACAACAGATTTCCTTCCCTAAAGGATATTTGTGATCCAGATGGGTTTTTACAACAATCGACGATAGTTTCATGGTCACACTAAACTTTTAATTACAGGTTTTTATTGAATTCAAATTGCATCTGCCGTGGCAGGATTTGAACCCAGGTCCCCAGAGCATTACCCAGGGTCTCTGGAGTGCTAGTCCAGTGACATCCTGGTTTCCTGAACTTGGGTCATCCCTCTCTAATGTGCTAACATTAACAGAGCCACCCCTCCACTTTTTCCTAACTTCCTGTCCTTCCTAAACGTCACGTACCTTTCAATATTAAGGTCCCAATCTGTCATCCTGCAGCCATATCTCTGTAGTGGCGATCAGATCATATTTATTTATTTCTATTTACACGATTAGTTCATTTGTTTTGTTTTGAATGCTATGCACATTCAGATAGAACCTTTAGCTTTGTCCTTTATTTTGCAACATCTAGCCCAACCTGTGGCCCGCCAGGGTTCCAAGTTCAGCCCGCAAGACAATTTGTTGACTGTTGCCCACTCGCAGGGTTGCCAGATTCCACTGGTTTCCATCCATGTAGTTTTCTCCTACTGGTATTACTAAAATGACATGCATGCAAAGCAAGGGCACATAAAGTGAGGTACATGCTAACTGCACACAACATTGACAAGAGCCGTGTGCTCCCTCTGCATCCAATCGAAGCACTGTTACGGTTCAATTGGCACAGCCCGCAAATTCTTATTCATGGAGTCATGGTTAGTTCACATGCCCGATTTCAACCTTGCAGCCCACTGAGATGAAGGGGGGCCACTCATGGGGCCCACTCACTAGCCTCGGTTGCCCATCACCGATCTAGCCTTATCTGTTGAGTTACTCTTAGATTTGTACTCTGTCCCTTTCCATCATGGTCTGTTTATCATTTCCCATATTAGTACTTTTCTCTCTTACCTTGTCTCTACTCTGTGGCTTACCACATCTTCCTAAATTTGATCCCTTACCCCCACTATTTAGTTTTAAACCCTTTCTATTTCCTTAGTTATGTGGCTTGCTAGAACATTGGTCCCAGTGCGGTTCAGGTGTCGACCGCCCCAACAGTTAGCCCCCACTTTTCCCAGTACTGCTGCCATGGCCCCATGAACTGGAACCCACTTCTCCCACATCAATCTTTTGAGCCACACATTCATTAATCTTATTTGCACTACAGCAATCTGCATGTGGCTCAGGTAATAATCCAGAGATACCACCTTTTGAGGTTCTGCTTAATTTGGTGCCTAGCTCCTCATACGTACTATGCAGAACGTCTTTCCTTGCCCTGCCCATATTGTTGGTACCTACATAGGCCACAACAACTGGATCTTCCCCCTCCCACTGCAAGTTCTTCTCCAGACCTGAGCAAAATGTCCCAAACCCTGGCACCGGACAGGCAACACAGCAGTCTAGACTCTTGCTCCCTGCTACAGAGAACAGTGTCACTATACTGTCCCCTACTACCACATTATTCCTTTTATGCTTCACCCCACTTGAATGGTTTCCTGTACCACAGTGCCATGGTCAGTCAGCTCATCTACCCTGCAGGCCCCACTCTCATCCAAACAAGTTGAAAGAACCTCAAACCAGCTGGACAATTACAGAGGCTGACTCTCCTACCCTCTGGATCTGCTTACTTGCCTCAGTTGCAGTCACACCCTCCTGTTACCTGAAAGCGTCCAGTTAACTTTCCCCCTTCCTGATGTATCACAGTGTCCGCAGCTCAATGACTCTGAGCTGAAGCTCTTCAAGCCACAAACGCTTACTGTGGAAATGTTTGCCCTGGATCACACTGGTAACCCACATACTGCAGCCACCACACATAACTTGTCCTGCCACCTCGTATTTTAATTAAATTATTTTATTCAATTATTTATTTTCTTTCATGAATTTTCTTAATCTTACCACAAATTCCTGTACTGTTTTATACCTTAGGGGTAGGCCTTAACCACTCACCAGATACTCACCAAACTTCTTCCCCTGTAATGGAAAAACCAATTCCCACAAGATGAAAAAGTTAAAAAAAAAGCAAAGGAGTACCTCACTCCCCTCCCTCACCAAACTCCCTTGGCTCAAACTCTCAGCACTCTGTTGAGGTCGCACTCCAGTGCTAGTCACACAGATGTAAGGATTTAAATGTTCTGAAGCTAAAGGCACTAGCTGAGCCCAGGTACAGAAAAACCAGTTCAAACTAGTTCCCTTAATTAACTATCTACATCTGCTGCCACTGGATAGCTTCCATCTCCATGCTTAGGCCCCTGGATGAGACTTATTTAACTGTCTTCCATTCTTAATTAGCACTTTTCTTAGACAAATATCACCACCTTCAACACCTCTTTGATCCTTTTGTCTGTGACATCTTTTGATTATCTGCTCCTATCACTGCTTATCTCCACAATCACCACACCCTCAACTTCTCTCCGCCCTCCCCCCCCCCCGCCAACCTTAAACCAGTTTATATTTCTCCCTTCTCCTAACTATGCTTCAGTTCTGCCGAAGGGCCATGAAGGCTCGAAACGTTAACTGATTTCTTCTCCGCCGATGCTGCCAGACCTGCTGAGTTTTTCCAGGTAATTCTGTTTTTGTTCTTATTTAACTACACGTGTTTGTATTATAATTTAAATATAATTTAAACAATTAGATTTTTAAGAAAGAGATTTAAGATTCCCTCATCCAAACTCTCAGCACTCCATTGAGGTCACACTCAGTGCTAGTCGCACTGAGACGTGCAAATGAACAACATGAAAAAGTACATCATAAGGAAAGGATGCCAGATTTTGTAACAGAAAAATCCATCAGGATAATTTAGAAATTGATATAGAAAGTGACCCAAAATACAATGTGATGTCTAGCTCAAGAACCCTCCTCAGATTTTGACAGATTCAGTTGAATGTAACTGGGAAAATCATTAAATATTTTGATTTTAAATGTTGGATTTTAAGCTCTGAATGAACTTTTTGACTGAAAACTGCATTTATCCAGAATTGCTCATGCGGACTTAAAGGTCAAATTAATTCCATCAAGTACAAATCCCACCACACCAACCTGACCCAGGTACTGGAAACTGTATAAGAGGGGCGAGCCAAAAACCCTCATAACAGTGGAGGAGACCATCACAAAAGGACAGCCTCACAGCGATGTGCAAGACAAAAACTACAAGAGAAGACCACAAGATAAGTCGTAATGTGCTCTACTGTCCACAGTTAAAAAGCAGGAAGCAAAGGTTGACTGAGCCTGTAAATTAGTCTAGTTTTGTACTTAAATCTTTTCAACTTATTACAAGTTGACTAATCTTGCTGTCGATTCCTTTGTCAAGTTTGAACCTGAACTCCTTATTCAGTAAAATTTCTGTTATCAGACACACTAATCTGGAATTCAGTCTTCTTTTAATTCGAAATGTCTAACTCACCAGTAATAGGCTCCAGTCTCAGCCTCCCACTGCTTTGTAGCAGCAGCATCTCCCCTCACTGCTACTCACTTGATTGACGCGCACTCCTGCACCTCTTGATACCTCAATACCAGAGTGATCAAGCTGGAGCTCTCATTGGATGAAAACATGGAAGTCAACTCACATCTCAGTTGACTGGTATACTTGATTAACCGGCACCTCTTATTCCCAGAACATGCTTGGGTTAGAGATTTTCCTCTGTAACACTGCCTTGATATCCCTTAGCCCAAAGGGAAGAAAAGGGCCACAAGATGTGAAGAGCATCTATGAAACCTGTGGCACAATGTGAAAATGAGTTTGGCACTGTTTATGCTATTGTTTGTAGCACCCTGGTCTGAGTTGATGGGTCATGGTGTCAAGCCCCAGTCCAGGATTATGCTCATATCCGGGCTGACACAGTGCAGTTCTGCAAGAGTATTTGTCAAATGCTGTCTTTTGACTACAACATTCAACTGAATTTGATTGAATAAACGTAAAACATCATGGGGTTCTTCAGTATCTCTGGAAACATTTATTTTTGGAGAAATGGTTAACCTTGTGTCCCTCATTGCTGCTTGTGGGGCCTTACTGAGCATAAACTGGTTGACCTGTTTGCCCATATAACAGTGACAACGCTTCAAATGTAAAAGCAAATGCTTCGGGATATTTACCATACATAAAAAGTGTTTATAAATTGAAGTTCATACTAGAATGAAAAGGAAGATAGAGTGGGAAGTGAGGTACATTAAGTGTGAGGTTTTAGCAGCAGAAAAGGAACACAATGATTTGCAAGCAGGCAATAGGAAATGTAAAGAAATAACAGTTGTTCTTTAGATTATGATAAATGGAAGCATAAATGGTTAAGAGATCTTTTAGGAACTGCTAGATATAATTCTATTACTATTTGGCAGGGAACAGTTAGTAAAATAATGAAAAAAGGAGAAATGAAACCGTGAGCACTTTATGCCATTTAAATCTTTGCAGAATCAAGATAAAGTATGAGGTCCTTGCTGGATAACAGTTGACCAAAAGAAAAGACTATGATAGCCCTGAAATCCGAGCGTAGGAAATCCTAGAATCATACAAAAGATATTGGTCAGTTATGAGAAAGATGCACACTCAAACTGAGGGTTGAGAGGTGGGGGATGTGTGCGCCAAATTTGACAAAGCTGTTTAAAATGATTAAATGAATACTCAAAAGTAAATAGGAGACTTCTAATTTTCATGGAAATAATAAAAAAAAAATAAATTAAGAGGGAGATTGGAAAAACTGAAGAGGGCTGAAGAAGTCATATGGAGTTTTTAGGTGACTGAAGAGTCCAACATGTGACCTACAGTCTCTGTCACAGGTGGGCAGAGAGTGGTAGGGGGAACGGGTGCCTGGGTTGCTATGCGCTCCTTTCACTGTCGACGCTTGGCTTCAGCTAGACCACGGCGATGAGATTTGAGGTGTTCAACTCCTTCCCGGATGTTTTCCCTCAACTCTGAGCGGTCTTGGGCCAGGGATTCCCAGGCGTCGGTGGGGATGTTGCACTTTTCCCAAGGAGGCTTTGAGGGTGTCCTTGAAGCATTTCCTTTGCCCTGCTGGGGCTCGCTTACCGTGTCGAAGCTCCAAGTAGAGTTCCAAGTAGAGCTTCCAACCTGATTGTCTCCCAACCTCGGACGGCCCGCTTCTACCGCCTACCCAAAATCCACAAACAGGACTGTCCTGGCAGACCGATCGTGTCAGCCTATTCCTGCCCCACGGAACTCATTTCTTGCTATCTTGACTCCATTCTCTCTCCCCTTGTCCAGTCCCTTCCCACCTACATCCGTGATTCCTCTGACACCCTTCATCATAACAATATCCAGTTCCTTGCCCCAACCGCCTCCTCTTCACCATGGACGTCCAGTTCCTCTACACCTCCATCCTCTACCGGGATGGTCTGATGGCTCTCCGCTTCTTCCTCGGACAGAGGCCCGAACAATCCCCATCCACCACTACTCTCCTCTGTCTGGCTGAACTTGTTCTCACACTGAACAATTTCTCCTTAAACTCCTCTCACTTCCTCCAAATAAAAGGTGTGGCTATGGGAACCTGCATGGGCCCCAGTTACGCCTGTCTCTTTATGGGGTATGTGGAACATTCCTTGTTCCAGTCCTACTCTGGCCCCCTCCCACAACTCTTTTTCCGGTACATCGATGATTGCTTCGGTGCTGCTTCATGCTCTCATCTGGACCTGGAAAATTTTTTATTAATTTTGCTTCCAATTTCCACCCCTCCATCATTTTCACACAGTCCATCTCTGACACTTCCTTTCCCTTCCTTGACCTCTCTGTCTCAATTTCTGGTGATAGACTTGTCCACCAATATCCATTACAAGCCTACCAACTCCCACAGCTACCTCGACTACAGCTCCTCACACCCCGCCTCCTGTAGGGACTCCATCCCATTCTCTCAGTTCCTTCGCCTCCGTTGCATCTGTTCTGATGATGCCACTTTCAAAAACAGTTCCTCTGACATGTCTTTCTTCCTTAACTGAGGTTTTCCACCCACAGTGGTTGACAGGGCCCTCAACTGTGTCCGGCCCATCTCCCGCGCATCTGCCCTCAGACCTTCCTCTCCCTCCCAGAAACACGATAGGGTCCCCCTTGTCCTCACTTATCACCCCACGCTTTGCAGAACACCTTCGGTCTGTCCGCAAGCATGACCCAGACCTCCCTGTCGCTTGCCATTTCAACACTCCACCCTGCTCCCATGCCCACATGTCCGTCCTTGGCCTGCTGCATTGCTCCAGTGAAGCTCAACGCAAACTGGAGGAACAGCACCTCATCTTCCAACTACAGCCTTCCGGACTGAATATTGAGTTCAACAATTTTAGATCATGAACTCTCTCCTCCATCCCCACCCCCTTTCCGACCCCCCCCATCCACTTTTTTCCAATAATTTGTATAGATTTTCCTTTTCCCACCTATTTCCATCCATTGTTTTATCTCTATCTTTTAGCCTATTTCGATTCCTTCACCCCACCCCCACTAGGGCTATCTGTACCTTGCTTGTCTTGCTTTCTACCCTTAATTAGCACATTCCTTAGATAATATCACCACCTTCAACAACTCTTTGTCCTTTTGTCTATGACATCTTTTGGCTATTTCCACCTATCACTGGCCCTCTATCCAGCTCTACTTGTCCCACCTCCCCTTAACCAGCTTATATTTCACCTCTCTTCTATTTTTCCTTAGTTCTGTTGAAGAGTCATACAGACTCGAAACGTTAACTGTGTTCCTCTCCGCAGATGCTGCCAGACCTGCTGAGTTTTTCCAGGTATTTTTATTTTGGATTTCCAGCATCCGCAGTTTTTTTGCTTTTATCTCTAAGTAGAGTGCTTATTTTGGGAGTCTCATATCAGGCATGCGGTTGATGTGGCCTGCCCAGCGGAGCTGATCGAGCGTGGTCAATGCTTTGATGCTGGGAATATTGGCCTAAGCAAGAACACAGACGTTGGTATGCCTATCCTGCCAATGGATTTACAGGATCTTGCAGAGGCAGCGCTGGTGGTACTTCTCCAGAGTTTTGAGGTGCTTGATGTACATAATCCGCGTCTGAGCCATATAGGAGGGCGAGTATCACTACTGTTCTGTAGACCATGAGCTTGATGCCGGGTTTGAGGTCCTGGTCTTCAAACACTCTCTTCCTCAGGCTGCCGAAGGTTGCGCTGGCACACTGAAGGCGGTGTTGAACTTTGTTGGCCAAGGTCTGCCCTTTTGACAGCAGGCTTCCAAGGTATGGAAAGTTGTCCACATTGTCCAAGGCCTCATCTTGGATTTTGATATTAGGGGTTGGGGCACGGGGGGGTGCAGGTTGGTAGAGGACCTTTGTCTTACGGATGTTTAGTGCAAGGCCCATGCTCTCATACGCTGTGGTTATAATATTTAAGTGAGGCCATGATGCAGATTTTGTCAGCAATTTGACATTAATACTGCCAGCATAGGTTTTCTGGGATGCTGGTAACCCAGCATCTAATATAGTGGTCAGGAGCTGCCAGATTTAGCGGGTAGTGAATCCAGCACTGTCTGTGGGCTAGGAAGAGGAAAAGTGTGCCTTTTCCTCCACAATCAACTCAAGCAAACCTGCCATGATTTGTCTACTTCAACTACTGCAGTTTGAGCACTTTCTAAAACACAGCAATCTCTCGGGGAAAAGTCAAACAAATTGCCAAGAGTTTCATTCCGAGCAGTTTAATTATAAGCTGCTCAGTCACAAAGTTAGCTATGGCAGCATAGAAGACTGGTCTCAATGCTTCATGACAAGTTACTAATCTTATTGGACAGTTAAGGTAAGAAAGGTAGATATTGTTCTTACTTCTCCACCTTTCCCTCATGACCCCCTCTCCAAAGCACTTCAAATTGATTATACTGTTGCAAATGAAGTTTAAAAACAAGCAGCTGCAGCTGATAAAAGTCACCAAAATACTTTTGTTCAAGAAATCATATTAGCAGTATCCTTTAGTGGTCATTTATTCTAATGAAAGACTTTGTTTCTCTTGCGCAGTTACTAACAACTCAAATACAAAGTAAAGAGCAAGCACAACTTCCAGCGTACAATAGCTCTTATTTTCAGGCCATTCTCTCCTAGTTCCGCCAGGAGTCCATCCAGATGCTTTGCCATTATTTGCAACTTGCCAACTGCAATAAGGGCACCAAATCCAGAGGTCTCTGTTCTGATTAAAAGGTCTGACCTTTTCAAATAATTCCATTTTTTAAAAATCTGACCAAGTGGGGAGTTTTCTTCCACCACCACCCCCCGCCAAATTCAAGATACCCCTCCAGACTTTGTCCCTTTTTAAAAAAGTATTCCAAGGCTAACTTCTTGCAGAGGATAAGATTACCTTCCTTTAGACGGTCACCTTCTGCTTTTGTTTTCTTTTGGCGCTCTGATCCTGCCAGATCCACCAGGTGCAGTTTAGAACGGAAATAACTGTTTCTGAAGAGAAGGCAGGGGGAGAATGGTTATCAGGAATGGTCCCAATCAGGAAGGAAAAGAAAGCATTAAACACATCCATTCTTCCTGTTTAATAGGTACATTGAGAATTTCACAAAGGCATAATACCCATATTCAAAACTGTTTTTTCCTGAACTGAAGATTGAAAAAAAAAACAGGGTTCGAATGCCATGCAACTGATTTTAAAATACACAACATAATGCGTTAGAGCATGAAAAAGATCACAATCACTTAGAGCTATCACTTGCCAAAAGAAAACAAAAGCTGAAGCACAAGCTATTTACTTGTCACTTTTCTTTCTCTGCTCAACAGTCACTGTGAAGATGGCATGCGATCGGGATGACTGGGAGTTCATAGCTGTTGCAGCAACTGTCCTTGTAGAATTTCCTTGTTCCAGGCAATTCACCATATCCATCGCAGTTAATACTTCTGTTTCAATTAGACCTACAATCTAAGAGATTTATAGAACAGGATTTGCAAATAAGAATTTATGAAGACATACTGTTTGAGAACCAAGAAAACAGCATGGCAAAAATATTAATCTAGCTTACTGGAGAAGATCAGGATACAAGTTTACACCCATCGCCCCTCAAATGCAGGTTACCAGATCTCTATTGGAAGTCATGAAGAAATTAGGTGCCTTCTCAGTGAAATAGAATGGAAGCACTTATCCATCACATACTGCTGTCCTCAGATCAGCATGAGTGGATACACAGTCAAATCAAGGAAATGTAATAGATCATTTCAAATGATTTGAAATATGAAAATAGATTTTTTTTTAAAAAAAAGTGCACCTTGACAATGAATGCTCCTACGAAAGGGTAACTGCATTCTACTATTGTAGGCTAGACAGGGACACTATTACATACCTTTATTCCTTCTTTGGGATCTTCTCTAATGTGAATCTGGGATTTCTCCCGAGATGGATGCAATAGATCCAAAATCTCCTCATTGTAGATCTATCAAGAGTGAGGAAAGATATAATTGAAATACATTGGTAAGTTTCACACATCAGGGGTGGTTTCACAAAACAGAGCTCAAGGATTTCAAAAGTTCACCATTTTAAATTTTAAAAACTTGTCAAGAATGAACTCCATTACTAACAAGGTTTCAGGAAGTAACTTGTATAGCCAATGCTGTGTCAATTAAAAACAAAATGTCAATTCTCAGGTTTCAATTCCATATTAAAGATGTCTTGCTTTCACTCCCAACCCATTCTATAAACACCAACCCCCACCCAAAATAAAATCTGCCCCCTTTTTTGGTCTGTCTTTCTAGATGGTTGGTACCTGCTGCTACATTGTCCAAATGGTTACTCTTCACGCAATAACCCAGCCTTTTCAACATGGTGACTTCAGAGAAGAACCAATCTTAGCCTCCCCAGCATATACTCCAACTTACCAGCATGGCGGTGATGGGGTGGTCACTGGATAGCAATCAGAAGGACAACAATGTCCCCCACTCAGAGTGTTCAGGAAATTTGTGGCACATCCACCAACTGCCCTGATAAAGATCAACTATCTTAGCACAGCCCAGAAATCAAATATGGGGCATTTCCGGTTGTTATGGCTCAGTTATTTACAACTTTAACTCAACTAAATAGCCATCTGACTGGTTTCTTTAATAAAATACACAAAATTATTTTTACTGAAATTTTAGGTTTTTTTAGTGCTTATTCGTAACACAGCTTTGAGACACCTTCCCTTCTTCGCTCCCTTTGCCTCTGCACTGAGCAATTCCTGTCAGGTGATTTAAATCTCAACCTGGATTACCCTCTCTGAATTCACCAGCCACTTGGCTTCCATAAACTTCTATTATATCATACCCACATTTAATGGCCATCCTTTGGTCTTCACCACTCCTATGATCTTGATCACTGAAAGCCATATCTGGCCAATTCTATTTATTCCTCATTCACCATATATTCTTACTCCCTATTCCCTTCAGCAGTCACTTCTAGAGCAATAATCAAATTTTTACAACTGCTATTTTCCATTCTGGATAGTAAAGATAACTCTGTGCTGCTTCCTTCTCTCCCTCACTGCCAACCCCATACTAACGTCCACACCTCCAGCAAATATAAAGGAACAAATGGGCTTCTTTGTCAACAAGATATAGATACCATCTGTTTAGTCAATATTGCTGCTCTTGGCCCTACAAAACCATACCAGTGAACAAGTGTTTCCAGATCAAAACCCTGTATCCATGCTGAGAATTGTCCTTAACTCATACCATGTCCTCCTTTCCAATGAGTTTTTAAATTCAGTTGGCCATCTTTAATTCTATACCCTTTTACTCCTACTCAATAGTTTCATACTGAATCCTTCTGAAACTTCATCTGCACCACATACATTGCATTCCACCCACTATCCTGCACCCAATCTCAACAAAAAAAAGGCTCGTCAAGCAATCTTCCATTGTGGAATCTGTAACTGCTTTGATTTTTCTCCTCACCGAGATTCTTAGTAAGTTTCCCTACTGTAGACATAATTACTTAAGTTAGTTGTTTTACCTTTTGAAAAATGGGCATTACATTCTCCAGTCCTGATCCAATCAAAGGAACCTTGAAATTTAATTTCCAGGACCTTTATTTGCCATTTTTGCCCCATTTCATTCAGTATTATTGGATGGATCCCATTATGTTCTAGCACTCCATCCTCCTCATCTAACTTCACCAATATATTCCCATTGTTTATCTTTTAGTTTGCTTTTAATCAGCTTAAGAGTTTGCCTCCTCCTCAATATCCTTCTATTTTGTCAACATTGCAGTGAAGTATTTCTAAAGTACCGTCTCCAATTTCTGCTTAACTTCTAAACTCATTTTCCCAGGGAACCAAAAATAACTGATTTATGGAATACACCGCATATCCCTTTGCTTTCCTTCTCCTTACCTCATGGAAGTCAGCTTCCACATGTAAGCTGATGACATCCAGTTTAACATATTCATCACTTAATTTCTCCATTGCCTCTATGCTGAGAGCAAAGCCACCTTCAGTCTCTCAAACACTATACCCTCCTCATCGATTCAATTTCCATCTCCAGCCACTGCCTTAGCTAAACCAAGCTGTTTGCAACTTCAGCACCCTATTTAAAGTAAGCCGAGTTTCTAACCATAACCTCTCCAAAGAATGCCAGCTTCATCTCTATAGCCTTATGCATGTCCATTTCCACTTCGGGCCAATTTCATCAGAAACTCTCAAAGCTCATCACCTCCAATCTACCACGTTCCATAAACTTCAGTTCCTCTAGAATTAAGCTGCATGAAGTCATTTATGACCATCACCTTGCTCATGAGCCTGTCCCCATCTCCTCACCCTTTAGCTTTGTGTTTAAATGCTTTAGTAGCTTCTCTCCCTCCGTCCTCAACTTCCTCAAAATCTACACTACTGGTGAACTCTCCATCCCCAACAACATTCCTCCCTCCCTTTGCCAGGGCCATGTCTTCAGTGTTCTAAGCCCCCACATTTGAAAAGCATTCCCTACACCAGTTAGCCCCTCATTCTTTAACTCTTTTGCAAAACACATCTTTCGCCAAGTGCTTGGTCACCCTTGCTAATCTCTCCTCCTTTGACTAATTGTTTTACATTGTATCTTGGAAGTTTTTGTGTTATATACTAGGTGCAATTGCAACTTGCATTTATGATATCTGACCTTGCTACTTTTTAAGCCTACTTTTTTTTTGACTCACTGAATACTATAAAAGGGTTGTCAAGATGGCAATCCTTCAACATTATGGCCTCACCCCCTTTTTTAAGGTATAAAATGAATCAAATACATCTACACCACCCAAATTCCCCTCCTGGCACCCATTAGCTAATATTATAAACCGTTCTCTTTCTGCTGTCCCCCTCTCCTTTAAATCTGCCATCACCCCTCTCAAAGAAAAACCCATGATCTTAGTGTCCTTGCAAACTACCACTCCACCTCTAACCTCCCTTTTCAAAGTCCTTGAACATATTGCTACCTTCCAAATCTGCATCCATTTCCCAGAACTCTTTGAATCCCTCCAATCAGGTTTCCACTCCTGCCATAGTACCAAAACAGCTTTTACAAAGTCACAAATGACATCCTACATGACTGTGACAAAGATAAACTTCCCCTTCTTGAACTTCTTCACCGATCTGCAGCCTATGAAACACCAGCCTCCTCCAACAGCTCTCCACTGTCACCCAGCTGGGTGGGACAGCTCTCATGTGATTCCATTCTTATCTACCTTAAGATAGCCAGAGAATCAATTGCAATGGTTGCTATTTCTGCTTTTTCACCATTGCCTCTGGTGCCCCCCCCACCCCCACCCCAAAGATCTATCCTTGGGCCATCATAAGGTCAGAAGTGGGGGTGCTCACTGATGATTGCACAATGCTCAGCACCTTTCGCAACTCCTCAGATACTGAAGCAGTCCATGTCCAAAGGCAACAAAGCCTGGACGATATCTAGGCTTGGGCTGATAAGTAGCAAGTAACATCTGCGCCACACAAGTGGTGGGCAATGATCAGCTCCAAAAAAAGGGAGAATCTAACCATTTCCCCATGATATTCACTGGCATTACCATCACTGAATCCCCCATTATCAACATCCTGGGGATTACCATTGAACAGAAACTGAACTGAACCAGCTATGTAAATATTGTGGCTACAAGAGCAGGTCAAAGGTTGGAATTCTAGGGAAAGTGACTCACCACCTGACTCCAAAGCCAAGGCTCCTTGAAAAGCATTGTGGGGTTAAAATGAGCAGCTAGTTTCTTTTTAATCTTTTTTCTAGCCGGCACAGACATAATGGGCTGAATGGCCTCTTTCTGCACTACAACCTTTCTATGGTTCTATGGTTCAAACATGCAACCTCTAGCACATAGAAAGACAAGGGCGGCAAACGCATGGGAATGCCACGGCAGGCAAGTTCCCTCCAAGCCACACACCATCCTAACTTGGAATTATGATTGCTGTTCCTTTACTGTCACCTGGTCAAAACCCTGGAACACCCCAACATACACCACATGGACTGCAGAAGTTCAAGGTGGCAGCTCATCAACATCCTCTCAAGGGCAATCAGGGACAGGCAATAAATGTACCCCCTAGCCAGCAACATCTACACCCTGTGATCAAGCAAATCAAAAATCTTCTATTTCCTATCCACTTGCTGCTCTTTGATGGACATCATCCAAAGACACAACATCAATTTTCACAGGTACACTGATAACACCCAGATCTACCTCACCACCTTTTACGACACCTTCACTGTTGCTAATTTATCTTATTAATTATTAGACATACTGTATCAGAGAAGAAATTTCCAATTAAATGTTGGGAAGACTGCAAGTCCTGTTCTAAATTTCATTCCATAGTTGCCAAGTCAATCCTTCTCTCTGTTAAGTCTAATATCAAGCCAGTTTGTTCACAACCTTGGTGTCACATTTGATCCCAAGAGGAGCTTCTTAGCTCACATTCAAGCCATCACTAACACCGTCCATTTCCAACTCTAACATGGCCCTATATCACCTGTCAGAGCTCATTCACACCTTTGTTACTTCTGGACACAACTACTCTAATGTATTCTTGGCTGGTCTCCTACATTTTATCCTCTAAACTGGAGATCAACCAAAACTCTGCTGCCCACGTCTCAACTCGCACCAAGTTCTGTTCCCCTATCACTTATGCTCACTGGTCTACAATGGCTTCCTATCAAGTAACTTAATTTTAAAATTCTCATTGTTTTCAATTCTCTCCATGGCCTCACACCTTCCTATCTAATATCCTCCAGTCCCACATACCAAGTATCTACACTTCTCTAGTTCGGGCTTCCTGTGTCCCCACAATTTTAATTGCTTCACCATTGGTGGCCACAGGCTCCAAGCTCTGGGATACCCTTTCCACATCACTTTCCTCCTTGAGGAGGCTTCTTAAAACCTAACTCTTTGACCAAGCTTTTGGGCATTTGACCCAATTCTCCTTATGCAGCTGTGCAGTTGAGTCATATTTTGTTTTATAATGCTCTTGTGAAGCACCCTGGAATGTTTTGTGACAATTAAAAGGTGCTATATAAATACAAGTTTTTTTCCCCCCCAAAGATATGTTGTTTTTAAATTTAAGAGCCTGATGTTACATAACCTTCAATTAAAACATTTGTCAAGACTAGAGTCTCAACTATTTGCAGCAAAACTTTAAAATTTATCCCGTTGAACAGCTGCTTCAATGACTTGTCAACAGGAATTTCACAACCTTCTCCTTGCCCCATTTAGACTGCAGCACATGCCATTCAAGTTTTACCCACTTTCAATTAGTGCCCCATACCAATATATATTTGCCTCAACAGAAAGACATTCCCAACTGTCCTATTATTCATGAAAACTTGAGCTTAATTAAAGTTGCTTAGGCACTTCATGTTGACTTTTTTTGTTTGATCACAGCTACCAATCACCACAGAAATATTGGCTGATATACACGAACAAGAATGAAATTAGAGAAAGCACGGCTATGGGAATAATCAGTCACTTCATGCCGCAGAAAAGAGCTAAGTAATAAAACACTGGGGGTCAGCAGCCAGGTTTCAGCTCAGCTTAAAACTAGTGGAACAGTGAGTCTAAAAGCCAATGAAGGTATAGTTCACCAAATAAAATAGAGTATTCTTAATAGTAGAATAATATCCCCCTTCCTCACCTCTAGATAGGAAACTTTTAACGTGAACTCATTATCTGAATTTTCTTCAATCATCCTAAAGAGCATATTTATTACTCTTGGAATGACTCCAACAACAGGATCTCCCTCTTGCCTGGATGTGTAGGTGCCTCCCATAGAATAGGTCTTTCCAGAGCCAGTCTGTCCATATGCCAAAACTGTAGCATTGTACCCTAAATTAGTAGGGGAGACAGGACAGCAAGTCAGTGATATCACATTTAAAAAAGGTGTAGTCTTAAAGCATGTTTTGGTCAATACTCAATGTTCAGACAAGTCTGAACACATGAAATATGAACAGGAATAGGCTATTCAGTTGCTCTAGCCTGCTGTCAACCAATAAGATCATAGGTGATTTTATCTTGGCCTCAATTCCAATTTCCTGTCTGTTTCCAATAACCTTCAACTGTCCAAAAGTTCAAAAAGCTGTTTCTCTCAATGTTCTACAGTCAATACTAAGATAAAAGCAAAATATTGCAGATGCTGGAAATCTGAAACAAAAACAAAAATTATTGGAAAAACTCAGCAGGTCTGACAGCATCTGTGGAGAGAAAGACAGAGTTAACATTTCGAGTCCATATGATTCTTCAGAACTCTTCTTCAGACTCTTCTGAAGAGTCATACAGACTCAAAACGTTAACTCTGTCTTTCTCTCCACAGATGTTGTCAGACCTGCTGAGTTTTTCCAGCAGTTTTTGTTCTAAATTCAATGGCTGACTCTGTGGGGCAGAGAATCACAGACCTCAGAAAAGAAATTCTGCCTCATCTATCTTAAATGGGTGTCCTCTAATGCTAGTTTTAAGTTCCTCCAGGAAGGAAAACACCTTCACAGCATCTAGTCTGTCAAACCCCCTCAGAATCTATGTTTCAATAAGATTACCTCTCATTCTTCTAAATTCCAAATAGCATAAGCCCAACCTGTTCAACTAGTCATAAGAAAGCTTTTCATCCCAGGAATCAACCTAGTGAACCTTCTCTGAATTACCTCCAATCCAAGTATATCCCTCTTTAAAGAGACCAAAACTTATGCAGTACTCTAGGTGTGGTCTCATCAATATCCTGTACAGTTGTAGCAAGATTTCCTTACTTTTATACCCCAACCCCCTGCAATGAAGGCCAACATTCTATTTGCGTAATTACTTGATGTAGCTGCATGTTAACTTTGCGCTTCCGTATCAGGACATGCAGATCCCCCTGTACAGTAGCATTTTACAGTCTTTCTCCATTTAAATAATATTCTGCTCTTCTATTCTTCCTGCCAGTGGACAATTTCACATTTTTCCACATTATACTCCATCTGTCCAATTTTTGCCCACTTAACTCCTCTCTATCCCTTTGCAGACTGTCCTCAACTTGCTTTCCCATCTATCTTTGTATTTTAGCCAAATTTGCTGACAATACATTTAATGATTTCATTCAGGCCCCAACAGTAATCCGTGGCACTCCACTGATTAGCTTGCCATCCTGAAAAATGGCCTATTTATCCAGATTCCCTTTCCTGTTAGTTAGCTAATTCTCTATCCAAACTATCGTCCTGGATACCACAATCTCTTGTCTTCTGCAGTAACTTTTTTATGTGGCATCTTTATCGAATGCTTTTTGGAAATTTATCAGCTCTACATCTTATTCTATCTATATCTATTGGCTCATTTTTATCCACCCTGCTTGCTACATCCTCAAAGAACGCAAATAAATCTGTCAAACACAATTTCCCTTTCATAAAAGTACCTCCTTAATAATAGATTCTAGCATTTTCCCAATGAAAGGCGTTTAATTAACTGCCTATAGTTTCCTGTTTTCTGCCCTCCTCCTGCCGGCCTATAACCTCTGGCTTTCTGTCTCCCTCTTTTCTTGAGCAGGGGCATTTTACACCTGCGGTTTTCCAATCCATAGGACTTCTTCAGAATCGAAAGGAATTTGGGAAGAATACAAGCAAAGCATCCGCCATCTCTTCAATCACTTATTTTGGGACCGCAAGATGCAACCCATCCAGGGGAACTTGTCAGCCTTTAGCCTCATTAATTTTTCCAGTGCTTTCTCTATTGGGAAGTTCCTCCCTCCTTCCCCACCACTGATTTTCTACTCATTTGGAATGCTTTTGGCATCTACCATGAAGACTGATAGAAGATATTTGTTCAAAGTCCCTGCCACTTTCTTGTTTACCATTATTAATTCCATAGTCTCATTCACTTAAGTGACAAATAACTTCAGCTACTCTTTTCACTCTTACTGTGTTTTATATTTCTTGCTGCTTTACTCTCAACCTATTTTCTCCCTTTTTAAACCTTTGCTGGTTTCTAAAATTTTCCCAACCTTCTGGCCTAGCACTGCGCAGCATTGTATGCCTTTTCTTTAAATTTGAAACAAGCCGTAACTTCTGTTAACCACAGCTGGTTCATCATTCTCGTAGAGTCTTTCTCTCAATGGAATACATCTATGTGAAGGCAGGATGCAGGCTCATTTGCATGCTAGGTTTGCACCTCGGACAGGCAAAGAAAATGGCAGTTAGCTTAAAAGTGGTATTCAAGGCCACTGGTTAAGAGGTGACTTCGAGCAAACTGTTTGGCCACATGGCCTAATGGATAAGGTGTTGCAACTTCATTCTATCATAAGATGTTGGGGAAATGCAGTTACATGTTTAAATTGACCATGGTGGGAGAAACAAGCTGAAATAACAATAACTTCAAAATAGAACTGCCATTGTTGTTTTGCTGAAATATTATTTACTTCCTAAACCGAATTAATTGTTTATTAGAAATGCTTTTTGGTATGGAGTAAGCAATTAAACGTCTGATGGATAAAACGATCAACAAAGGAGCTATTCACTAAACCACCAGTAATGAGAAACATTTAATATGCAATGAACTGACCAACTCCCAAACTATTCTTGAAACACAGTGGGAAATAGTTACCTTTGAATATCCCCTGAATAAGGGGATCAACTGCAATATTGAACACTTCTTCTTGCTCTGCGCAGGGATCAAAGACGTAATCGTATGAAAAACACTTATCAATTCCCAAAAGTACCTGAGGAAGGAAAAAAACAAAATAATTGGCACAACATATTCCACATAAGAGCAACAGAAGGGTGGGAGTATCTTCAAGCCCCCCTTTGCCTTACGAATCTATTCAGAAAAATTCTTTAAGTGTGAGATATTAAACCACCACCTTGCTTAAATTTTTACCTGTGGCTCTCCTGGGGTAAATGTCAAGCACACCTGACATCCTTCATCAATTTCTTTTTGTACAAGAGGACGGCAACGTAGGGCTACTCGCACTGGAATAACCTTCTCGTCTTCTCTTACCATCCTGTCAACAGATAATATGCAGGCAAATTGCTAAGGGCACATTATAAATTGAAACACTAAGCACTGGATGGAGACAGTATATTAGAGTCAGTGGAAGTGACCATATACACAAGTAACATGGCTACGAGTCCAGAAATATCACAAACACACCAATTAGAAGATTTGAGTCAATAACAACTGAGGAAAGGTGTAGAAAGTTAGATACCAAACAAGTTAGGAGACAGTGCTAAAACATGACAAAACTGTTGATAATAGATAAGTGTCAAATAAGAGAGTGACGATTGTTCTTTCGTTACAAAAAGGAAGTGTGGAAATGTATCCTCTCACAATATTCATGGAGAAGAAAAGACATCTCAGAGTCAGAAGTTCAAATGTGGGAAAATAAGTATAAAAGGCTATTTAAAAATAATTCTGGGCTTAATATATGGAATAACCATAAAACTATTTTACATGGTATTATCTTGAAGTGAAGAGTGATATATATGCATGAATTAATTGGTTATATAATCTTGTCAATTAGTTATCAACATGTATTTATATAGCACCTTTAATGTAGTACAACATACCAAGGGATTTCACAGGAGCATTATCAAGTAAAATTTGACACCAACTCAAATCAAGAAGTACTAGGGCAGATGCCCAAAAACTTGATCAAAGAGGTAGATTTTAAGGAGAGTCTGAGGAAGAAAGAGGTAGAGGGGTTTAGAAAAGGCATTCTAGTTTTAGGTCTTGACAGCTGAAGACACAGCTGTCGATGGTGGTGTGCTTAATGGTCTCAAGAGGCCAGAATTGGAGGAGTGCAGATACGAGTGCTGTGGGGCTGAAGGAGATTTCAGAGATGGGAAAGACATAGAGGGTTTTGAAAAACAAGTTTTTTTTTAAAAGTGGTATTGCTTAAGAGCCAACATAGGTCAGCTAGTGCAGTGATGAGTGGAATGCAACTTGGTGCAAGTTAGGACACAAGCAGAGATTTGGATAACCTCAAATTTATGGAGAATAGCATTTGGGAGGTTGACCCGAAGTGCTTGGAATAGTCAATTCATTGTAACAAAGAGGTAGATGAGGTGTTCATTGAAAAAGTACACTGTTGATTCATTTGAACCCCAAGCTGATAAGTCACGATATAGCTTTAAAAAAGAGGCTCCAAGTCATAAGAGTCCAGGATAAAATGCCTGGCTTTTAAACATTTTTTCAAATATATTATGTCTTCTGGTTTCCAGAAGTTCAAAGTAAACACTGTTTTGACACAGATACTGGAGCTAATGCAAAATGTATTTTGCAGATCTCACCATGTGCTGGGGAATGATGCATTAGTTTGGTGCATGGACTATAGTGCAATAGTGAGTGACATAGCACCCTGGATACACATAATATAGTTACTTATTCTTTTCAAATAACATAACAATACAGGGCTAGGATAGAATGGTTACAGCACAAATGGGGGCCATACAGCCTGTCGTGTCTCTGCCAGCTCTCTGCAATAGCAATTCACCTAGTGCCACTACCTGGCCTTTTCCATGTAGCCCTGCGAATGTTTCCTCTTCAGATAATGCTCTGTCTTTTTTGAAAGCCACCACACACTCAGGCAGTGCATTCTGGATCCTAACTACTTGCTGCGTAAAGAAGTTCTTCCTCATGTCACTGTTGCTTCTTTGGCTTAAATTGATGCTCTCTGGTTCTTGATACTTACTTCAATGGAAACAATTCCTCTCCATCTGTTCTTTCCAAGTCCTTCATGATTTTGAGTACCTCTAACTTCTCTTCTAAAAAGGACAACAGCTCCAACTTCTGCAATCTATTTACATAACTGAAGTTCTTGAACTGGAACAATTGTCATGAATCTTTCTGCACCATCTCTAATGCCTTCACATACATTCTAAAAAAAACCTGGTGCCTGGAACTGGACACAATACTCCAGTTGAGACTGAACTATTTTATATGGGTTTACCATAACATTTATGCCCCTCTCTAAAGCCTCTATCACCTGCAAGATAGAAGCCAAGATTGTTATGGAATACTCTTTGCAAGAAGCTTTGACACTACCAAGAACAAAACATTTTTTGATTGACACTAATTTTTTTTGAAGTTGCAACAAAAGCACTCTCCTGGCTGCAAAATTTTGAATGTCTAAATATCATAATCCTATATGTCAATTTGGAGGAGTGACACTACCAGGGTGTCTCATTATTTGGCAAGATAAGACAATGTGCAGTGCTGGCTTTCCCCCTCTCCAAAAAGTTTTAAATTGCATGTAATGTTTAAAAAGAAAAATAACTATTTGCATCGCACCATTTTACTTTTAGAAATCCTAAACGTTTTGCAACTAACATTTTTATCCCAAATGTGGTAGAGATAGAGATTGTTCCAATTTGACACTTGCGATGTTTAAAATGGATACGTTTTCACCCGTATTAAAGTTTATTCATTTTATTGCTCTTTTTCCCTTGCCCCCAAGTTTTCGTGGGTCTCAGGCAAATTCCTTACACTACAAAGATTAATTTTGCATTAATTACACCAGGATTAAAATAGCCACCCAGAATAATCAAGACAGAATTTGAGAGCACAGGTTGATCTATGACAGACTGCATAATTTGTTAGAGCGCTTGCGTTTGGCAAAGTTTTTGAAGTGATTGGGCAGATAAAAGTTGAGGTAGTATAAATGCACTTCCAGAAGTCATTCAATAAGATGTCGCAAAAGAGGCTTGTTGGAAAAAAATCTGTGTAGGATACAAGGGAAATTTAGTGGCTTTGATTTCATTGCAACAATACCAACTTTCTATCTAAGACTTAGACTAAATGAATATTACCCAGTTTAGAAAATTTTAGGAACAGCATACCCCAGCAATCAATGCAGTTCTTAAGCATTTCTGTAGTGTTGAAGATGTTGTCTTTTGGATGAGATATGAAAAAAACCCACCTCACCTCTTAGGTGAGGGGCAAAGGTCTCATGGCATTATTTTGAAGAGCAGAATTCTCTGCCCTGCCAATATTTATCATGCAACCAACACCGAAAAACTGGTTATCTGGTTATCACAATCCCACTGTGATGCCTGTTGTCAGCTAATTAACTGGCATCTTTCTCACATTTTAACAGTACTGTACTTCAAAAGTTGGTTGCAAAGGGTTAATGCAAATAGCCAGTCTACATCAGTGATGTAAGATCACATGTCAGAACATGCAGAGAGATAGTTCTATGTGAAACCTCGTGCTAAGCCTTATCCTGTACATAGTTAGTATAATGTTTAATAAAAGTTAGACACTACCAACAGCCTTGCCTCCATCAGTCTCTACCGATCCTAACCAAGGACAAGCTCAGCTAAGGTGATAACAGATGCAGTTCTGGTTACCATATTACAAAAGGATATAGACACAGGAGAGTGTATAGAGAAGATTTACAGGGATGATACTAGGAATGCAGGGGAATACATGTCAGGCAAAGATTGACAGCCTCTGTCTCTTCTCGCGAAAAAGACCAACCTATTAGATGTATTCAAAATTCTGAAAGTTTTTAAATAGCGTGGATACAGAGAGAATGTTCCCTCTTGAGGGAAAAAGCTTAACTCAAGGCCATCAATATAAGAAACAGCAAGTCCTTGCATTAAGTTGTCTCATTTTAAATTGCTTTGATTTAATATTCTGCTCTAATGGGGTAGTATTGACACTGAACATTGTGGATTCATTAATGTTGTTTCCCACCCGATGTGACATAGGCTCATGCGTGACCCAGTCTGCACCATTTTGGAGCAGCCCCTCCTACTGGCCACATCCATTTCCCAAATTCCACTGTGAGCAAAGAGGTGAGTGGCAGGAAGCAACCTATGGAGTGGGAGCAGCTTTGAGTGCATGCTTGCAGAGGCAAGCTGGAGAAACAGACAGTACAAGTAGAAACTGAAGGGCCAGCCAGCACAATCAGTGGTGAGGTGGAGGGTCAGGGATCAGGGCAGGCAAGGAGTGGAAGAAGCAGCGAGTGGAAGAGATGACAAGCAGATGGTAAGATGAAAGAGTTAGCATACTTTATTTTAAAAAAGTGTTTTTCATTTACAAATACAATAATTTAGCAATGTACAGTATTTAAATTTACAGGTTTAACATTTTGTTTTTTATGGCAGGAAACATCTTACGGAACAGCTTTTTCACTGGCCATAATGGGAAATTCTAATTCACTTAACATTGTATTGCACTTTTCAGGAACTACAGCATTAGTGAGGAATTATAGTAGTCACCAAGAAATCCAACAGGGAATTCATAAGAAACTTCTTTACCTAAAGAATGGTGAGAATGAAAAATTCACAACTAGAGGGAGTGGTTGAAGTAAATAGCACAGGTGCATTTAAGGGGAAGCTAGAAAAGGAAGAGGGAAAAAGATATAGGTTTGATAGATTAAGACAAGGAAAGATGGGAGAGAACTCAAGTGGAACATAAACACCAATATGAACAAGTTGAGCCAAATAGTCTGCTTCTGTGCTAAGTCCATGCAAATTGAAATTAGTACCTGACAAATTTAGGATCAATGCCAGAAAGTTAAAAAAAAATGGCTAACATATAAAATAGAATGCCAGGAATAGTTTAGGCAAAAAGCCTAGAATGAACTATGAATGCTGGATATTGCAATAAATGGACTATCATGTTTCAAGATGGAGGAATTAAAATGTGGACAGCCTAAGATCAGCATAACACAGCACAACAGCAGTTATGTGCTTGTGGCTTCCATGGGAAAATTGCAAGCCCCAACCAACAATCCGAAGGACATCCCAAAGCTCTTTACATCCACTGAAGCAGTCACTGTCAAACTCCCACAACCAGTATAAAAATAAGAGGTCTTTCATCTAAGACAGATGAAAAGGCATGTCTTCTTTCAGAGAGTCATCAATCTTTGGAATTCTCTTCCACAGAGAGCAGTGGAGGTTGGGTCATGGAATGTATTCAAGGCCGAGTTAGACAGGGGATTGTCTCCCTTTTTTAGGACGTAGTCAGGAAGGTAGCGTTAAGGCCACAATCAGATCAGCTAGGATCTTATTGAAAGGCAAAGTAGGCTCAATGGGCCAAATTACCTACTCATTCCTATTTCTTATGTTCGTACAATCCGTATTAATCAACAATAAAATTTGACCAAGTCACCGTACATCAGTGAGGAATCGCCACCGCCCTAACCTCTCCCCATAACAGCAGCAGGATCATGAGCCCAAATCTACTGGATTGAATGTAATCGAGCCATTCCCTTCTCGAATATAAACACTGAGCAGACAGCTTTCCACTAGCGTTTGCCCCAGGTATAATACTACCGGCAGCACATTAAGTGGTGGAATGAAAAGATTCAGTTGGGGCCTTGTACTCCGCCAGGACCTACAGCCTGGGCCGATACATACCCCACAGAGATGGCTGCTCCCCATGCCAACCCTTTTCTTCCCATTAATGCGGGTACAAACTCCCACCTTCAAGTTACTCCCGTTGTCTCAGACGCTTAACCTCAGAAATAACCGCCTTAACAAGCAAGTTCTGCGCTTAGTCTCCAAGTCCCTAGATTCCGCCCCGGTCCATTCACTCCAACCGCCCGCCAAGCCAAACGCACATTCAAATACTGCCTCAAACCGGGCTCAGCCAATCACAGGCCGCGCCCTCACTGACATCACGTCGCATTTTGATCATGTGACGAAGCGCAAAGCGGGATGGGATGGGCTTTGGTTGCTAGGGAAACGAGCTGTGTTTAATGCAAGCCGCAAAGGAAGGTGCCTGGGACCCACAGGAGCTAAATGAACAGCTGCAGCCAGAGAACCAAGTTAACGGGGAAGCAGATACGAAAAGTCTCGAACAAAAAAATGCTTGAAACGGTCAGCAATTCTAAGGAAGCGGCATAACTGAATACTAATTTGGGACTTCCCTTCTTCATTATGTCTGCGTTTGCTGCCAACGCCGTGCATGCGCAGTTGAATGCGCGGCAACCATCTTTATAGGGTGGAATGCGCAACAGGGCGCATGCGCGGTGTTCGCTGACCCTGGAATTGCAATTTTACAGTGCAGGCAGTTGAATCTCTCCGGGGTCCCACAGTTTTCTTTATTCCATTTAATTTCCTTAACACTTTTCTTGTATTTTTCCCCATTCTTTTGTGAAGGTACCTTTCTTCCAGTAAACCATCTTGTCATAGCCGCACAGTGATGCAGAAGGGATGGTGTCCCAGTAGGAAAAAACAGTTCGGACCAGTACTGTTATTTCCCGGTATTCACTGGTGTTCCATTTTAAGGTACACAAGACCAGTTCGGACCAGTGTGTAATTAAGCTTGTATTCCATCATCTGCCTGTTGGTGCTGAAATGTGCTGTGCTGGGAGTAACAAGCCCCGGATCTGCAAGCACAATTGTGGCCGTCACTGGCTGGATCAGAAGCCTTCCCTCTCTCCCAATCCGATCCCTGGAATCAGAAGCCGCCCCTGCAGGGGGCGCTGTGCAGTGACTGCCCGCCCACCGCAGCGTTCACAAACTGGGTGAACGGCTCCCACTGGACATCTTGCATTGGCAGGAGATGCAGTGTTTCATTATTGGGTTCTGAGCAAAGCTGGCAGGCCCAGCATTTATTGCTGCCCGTCGCTAATTGTCCTTGAGAAGGTGGTGATGGGATGCTTTCTTGAACAACTGTAGCCAGGGTGGTGAATGCTACCTGATCCAATGTGTCCCTTGCATTTGTTACTTTTTTCACTGAAGCCGGCCGGAGGTAACGTTTTTGCCCCTGTTTCTCTGTTTGTAAACAATGTACCTCAAAAACCAATGTATAGATTTCAACAAAACTTGGTACAGGGAAAGGATATGGCTCAAGGAAAAACCGATTAGGTTTTGGCAAAGATGCACGCTGGGATCCTGAAATTTTTTAAAAGATCTGTTAACATTGGGAGAGTGAGTGAATTAATTTGTGGGTTGTTTTATTTAGAATGTTATTGATTGTTTTAGAATGTTGTGGATTGTCTCGGCTGCTTTGGTGAATTTGGCACAGCTGTTAAAATATGAGCAGAATTTTCAGATCAGGTTGTTGGGTGTGGATTGGCCTGAAGCCTCCTCAGTGAAATGGTAGCTCTTAATAAAAATACTGCTTTTATCAGCTTTGTAGTCATTGGGCATCAACCAAGCAAGGAAAGAGGGCACTCAATCTAGCACATTGAGTTAACACAGCATGGTGGAGTGCCCTCTTCACTTGTCTGTTTTTGTTTTAGGCAGGTAAACGGTTTGGGCATAGCCCTTCATCAGAAGTGGCTGTTCAATAGCCTTTATGTCTTTTATTTGTTTAACTTCTTTTATTATGCCTCATTTTGGCAGAGGAACTAATGTTTACAGCATATTTATTAGAGGAATTAGAGGAGTGCAGATATCTCGGAAGGTTGTGGGGCTCCTAGTGACAACGAATATTTATTCCTCAATCAACAGCTGTTATCACATTCACAGAACATGCTGTAAAAACTCTCCATCTGTGGAGAGAGAAACAGTGTCAACGTTTCAAGTCAGTATGACTCTTCAGAGCTCTGAAGAAGGGTTATATGGACTCGAAATGTTAACTCTGTTTCTCTCTCCACAGTTGCTGCCAGACCAGCTGAGTTTTTACAGCATTTTCTGTTTTTGTTTCAGATTTCCAGCATCTGCAGTATTTTGCTTTTATCTGTTATCACATTGCTTTTTGTGGGACCATGCCATATGCAAATTAGTTGCCACCATTCCTACAGTACAGTAGTGACTACATTTCAACAGTACTTCATTATCCGTGAAGTCCTTTTGGCCATCTCTAGGCCATATAAGGTGCTGTATAAGTGAAAGCTCTTTCTTTCAGTGTCATCCAGGAATAAACCACAGGAATAACAGCAAGGACAACACTGCCAGTTGGCTGCAGGTCCATGCTCCAAATGACAGAGCTCCATAGCTCACTAGATTTGACAACAATCCTGGATTGGCCAGGTGTCTTCCATTAGAAAGATCACTGTCCTGAAATGTTAATTGCTTTTCTCTGCACAGATGCTGCCAGAGTGTTTCAAGCATTTTTTTTAATTTCAGATTTCCAGCATCCACAGTATTTTGCTTTTGTTCTATATAAATTCAAGTTGTTGTTTCATTTCTTTGAACAATTTTATTTATTAGTTATAACCATATTGGAGATGGGAAAAAAGACTGTTTGAGTGACAGAATAGAAGATTCTTCTCATTTTCCAATTGTTGTGGGAAGGTGTTGTGCCATGAGGATGGACATGTTGGGTGGCCAATGGCAGAGAGTGGGGTTAGGGCAGTTGAAGGCAGGAGACCATGTGATGAAATCTTTAGCAGTACATTCAACCAGAGTCAGCAACCCTAATCCTCACTGACCTATAACAATTTGAGGATGCTCTTCTCTAATATACTCTATGTCAATGCCCGATAATATGATGCTTGGTTGTCTCTACATTATGCTTTCTTTTATCTTTATCTTTAATATCTTTAACCATAAAATACAAGAGCAATTAAAATAGCAAATGTTGGAAATACACAGCAGCATATGTGGAGTGAGAACCTGAAACGTTGGGTGGAATCTTACCACTTTAGTCTCTAACGCAACAACAGGGTCATTTCTGGGTCGAGAACCTGAATCCCTAATTAGCGGGCCTTCCAATTGCTGTTTCCAGGAACCGTCCAAATTAGACTCCACCATCAAGTTTGCCATCCAATTAGGAAGAATGGGCAGGATGAAGTGCAGAAGCATGAATGAAAGTATTTAAAAGGACATTGGCAGCACTCACGGTGAAAGCACTGTGTGGCCTGGTTTGCTCAGTAATAGGCATGAAAGTGATGAGGAATGGATGGGACACATGGAAGGGCTGTTCCCTGCTTCCTGGATATTTCCCTGCAGGTGATATTGAAAGCAGGGAGGGCACAGAGAGAGATTATTTTTCCAGAGGATGCAGAAGGCGGCATGGCCAGAGGTCACTGAGGAGGTGAGCAGCTGCAGTGTGGTGCAGAGGTCATGGATCGGTGCCAGAAATGATTCAATGACCACTTGAGTTCCAGCAAGGTGAGTGCTCTGTAGCTGTCGGCTGGTAGCCATCATCTCTCACTTTCTTAGTAGTCTTCAGCACAAATGTCCTCTGAGGCACACAATTTGCAGCCACACAAGAATGTCTCCCCAGGCTCCTCCTTAACTCTCCATCTCCACAGACAGCATAAATACTTATTTCAACGTACTGACCTTCTCACATCTTGTAGCTCCTTCCTAAGCAAACACTTCACTCCTCACTTTCTGCCTTTTTTCATTGCAAAAGAGATCTCATGACACCTGGGAGAAGTGGGGATGGCTGAAGGCAATGTGAAGCCCTGGAAATAAGTAGTGTGGCTGCAGTGCAGGCTGTTACCAGTGGAGAGATGGGTGGCACAGAGACTGGGTGTACATCACAACACCACATGGCCACTGACTTGGCACTCATGTTGAATTGTTGCAACCAATATATTCAATCTCATGGTCAGCACTATGATAGGATTCGTACCAATTTCACCTGTGCGCAGCACTAACACATGTCTTTCATCTCCCATTGGTGCATTGCCAAAGAAATGAGGGAGGAGGCAGTGCAGTCCTCAGAGGAGGAACATTCAATGTAGGGAATGAACGATTCATGGCAGTTTCGTGGAAACTTTGCAGATACTTGTATTATCCTCCTTCAGTGGTTGCATACCAGCTGCAAATTGAAGGAGTGGATCCCTTCCAATTCACAAAGACACCTAGTTGTTCCTTTGGAGTCTTGATCACCACATGGGTGCTCATGCCCTGGACCTGTGGAAATCCTACCAGGGAGCCAAACCCAACAGCCCACAGCCTTGACGCCGTTTCAAATTGAATTTACTGTGCTGCCTTTGCAAACAAGGCATTTGTCACCTGGCTGGTGGACTTGTGGGCTGCAGATTGAGAGACTCTGCAGATCTCAGCAGCTGAGACCTGGAATAAGATGGACACAAAAAAATTGTTTAAAGACTAAGGTCACCTTGACCACTCTAGGCAATAGGTTGCCACTTAGTCTTACTGGCCTTAGATCTTCCTCCAAGAGGATGCACGGATCTGCAATAACCTAACAAAACAGCCACAGCCCATGGATGCACTGTTGCTCTGAAAGATCCAGGAAATTGACCCTTGGCCCTATAGATCCTGTGCTGAGGGTGGCACCTTCTTCTAGGTGCTGCCCTGCAGCCATACTCTCTTCATCAAGCTTCATGTGCCTGTGTAGAGTGCTGCAGATCCTGCTCCTCTTGCAGTTGCTGCCTCTGCCATTGTAGTTGCTGAGCAGAAGGATGCTGCGATTCCTCCTCAGTGACTCAACCTACTTTGGAATATGTGAACCCAAAGTCCCTAAGTAAGCTCACAGGCAAAAAGATCAAGAGCCCATTAGAGGTCGCCAAGTTATTTCAAAGAAATGGTATCACATAGAATTACTGAGATTAGCCTCAAAGATTTGTTCCTGTCAGCGCAAGCCTTTGACTGTGGCTGACATCAGGCTTGCCAGTCTTTCCCTTTTATAGATAATATGTCTGTTTCTGGCCTCAATTTCCTGCTGTGCACTCATCTTCTTTAACCTGCCAAATTGCTGACACAATGTGTGACCTGTGCACAGTTCGAAAAATACTTTGCCAGTGTGAAATGGCTTTTAATTACCATTTTGATTACTTCAATTGACTTATTGCCTAACAATGAGAGTTCCCCACTTCACTCCCAGCTTGCCTTAGGGAGATAAAAACATCCTCCAAATAAAAGGTGTGGCTATGGGTACCCGCATGGGCCCCAGCTATGCCTGTCTCTTTATGGGGTATGTGGAACATTCCTTGTTCCAGTCCTACTCCGGCCCCCTCCCACAACTCTTTCTCCGGTACATCGATGATTACTTCAGTGCGACTTCATACTCTCGTCTGGACTTGGAAAAATTTATTAATTTTGCTTCCAATCTCCACCCCTCCATCATTTTCCACATGGTCCATCTCTGACACTTCCCTTCCCTTCCTTGACCTCTCTCTCAATTTCTGATGATAGACTGTCCACCAATATCCATTACAAGCCTACCGACTCCCACAGCTACCTCGACTACAGCTCCTCACACCCCGCCTCCTGTAAGGACTCCATCCCATTCTCTCAGTTCCTTCGTCTCCGTCGCATCTGTTCTGATGACGTTACCTTCAAAAACAGTTCCTCTGACATGTCCTCCTTCTTCCTTAACTGAGGTTTTCCACCCACGGTCGTTGACAGGGCCCTCAACCGTGTCCGGCCCATCTCCCGCGCATCCGCCCTCACGCCTTCTCCTCCCTCCCAGAAACATGATAGGGTCCCCCTTGTCCTCACTTATCACCCCACCAGCCTCCGCATTCAAAGGATCATCCTCTGCCAACTCCAGCATGATGCCACCACCAAACACATGTTCCCTTCACCCCCCCCGGCGGCATTCCGTAGGAATCGTTCCCTCCGGGACACCCTGGTCCACTCCTCCATCACCCCCTACTCCTCAACCCCCACCTATGGCACCTCCCCATGCCCACGCAGAAGATGCAACACCTGCCCCTTCACTTCCTCTCTCCTCACCGTCCAAGGGCCCAAACACTCCTCTCAAGTGAAGCAGCATTTCACTTGCATTTCCCCTAACTTAGTCTACTGCATTCGTTGCTCCCAGTGCGGTCTCCTCTACATTGGAGAGACCAAACGCAAACTGGGTGACCGCTTTGCAGAACACCTGCGGTCTGTCCGCAAGAAAGACCCAAACCTCCCTGTCGCTTGCCATTTTAACACTCCACCCTGCTCTCTTGCCCACATGTCTGTCCTTGGCTTGCTGCATTGTTCCAGTGAAGCCCAACGCAAACTGGAGGAACAGAACCTCATCTTCCGACTAGGCACTTTACAGCCTTCCGGGCTGAATATTGAATTCAACAACTTTAGATCTTAAACTCCCTCCCCCCATCCCCACCCCATTTCTTCCCCCTCCCTTTTGTTTTTTTCAATAATTTATATAGATTTTTCTTTTCCCATCTATTTCCATTATTTTAAAATCTACAACTAATACCTTGTCAGTCTTTCCACCCCATCCCCACTAGAGCTGTACCTTGAGTGTCCTGCCATCCATTCTTAATTAGCACATTTTCTTAGATAATATCACCACCTTCAACACCTCTTTGATCCTTTTGTCTGTGACATCTTTTGATTATCTGCTCCTATCACTGCTTGCTTGTCCCTACAACTACCCCACCCTCAACTTCTCTCCCCTCCCCCCTGCCCCCCACCTTAAACCAGCTTATATTTCACCCCTCTCCTAACTATTCTCAGTTCTGTTGAAGGGTTGTGAGGACTCGAAACGTCGACTCTTTTCTTCTCCGCCGATGCTGCCAGACCTGCTGAGTTTTTCCAGGTAATTCTGTTTTTGTTTTGCCTTAGGGAGAGATGGAAGGTGCAAAGAACACGTGGGGATACTGACCCAAGGTCAATTTTTGTAATTGCCTGACCCTCCCTCCCTGAAACCCGCCTCCATCGGCCTGGGAAAATTCTACCCATTAACTCTGTTTCTCTCTCCTGTTCAGTCATAAAATACTATAGGCTAATATCCAGTATGGGAATTCCTGTGTTGGAGCAACCTTTTCTAGAGAGTGGTGGAAATTGCAGACCCAACACTTGATTTGTTTTGCCTGTTTAAGCTAAATGGTTCTGAAGAAGAGTCATGTGGACTGGAAACGTTAAATCTGTTTCTCTCTCCACAGATGCAGCCAGATCTGCTGAGTTTTTTCCAGTATTTTCTGCTTTTATTTCATATTTCTTGCATCCGCAATATTTTGCTTTTAACACTGAAGACTGTATCATCTCAGGTGATTGTACTGCTGGAGCGCAGCGTTGTCTTAATTCTCTCACTCTTGATCTTGCAGGAGAAAAGAGCATACACCACAAGAGAGCGGGTGTCCCCCCCCCACCCCCGAAACCCCGACATCTACAGGCTGAGGACAATCGCCATGAGCATCTCAGCTGCATGCACATACAAAAGCCTCCGCTTCATCCCTAGCCACAGCTGGTGCATCCCATAGGAGCAGCTGCAATCAAAGGCCACTGTAGCATCTGTTGCACTCTCCAAGTCACTTAAGTTGTCATATTTTGAGATTGTATTAACTCTTGAGTACTTAACACAATGGACATTTTGTTGCTTGCACTCAGAGTTCTATGATTTCATTCTTAGATGACAATATGGCCAAAAAAGGAAGAACTGAGAGAATGACACAAAGGCTGGTGTTCAGTGACAGTGTGGCTGGTGCAGACTTACATTTCATCCAAGGTTGGGCACAATGAAAGTATTCATAGGGCTGAATTTTACACTGATTGGGCGGGCACTGCCCAACCTAATCGGGTGTGAAATCACACAAGATGAAATCGGGCGAGCATCCTGATGTCATCCTGCACTTGTGTGATATTTCAGTTAGCGGGTGCGTGCAAAAATTGGAAGCGCGCCCGCCGACAATTAAGAGGGCAATTAAGCCCATTAAAAGCGCAATTATCTGTCATTTTAGGTAGCCCATCCAATCTTATGGTTGGTGGATGGGCAAATCGGCCAGGCGGCCTTTACATTTTTCATGAAATCTCACCCAAGGGCAGGATGAGGTTTCCGTTAGTAAATAAAATGAAAAATCTGTGGGCAGCATTTTTATAATCTATATGTTCAGGTACCTGATTGTGATGCTTGGACATTTTTTTCATGATTTTAAAAACTTTATTTCCTGGGTTTCGGGTCTTCAGCTCCCTGAGGCAGCTCTCTGCCTTCAGGGAGCTTTCTGTCGGTGCTCGCCTGCACCCGCGTTGAAGTCATCGACTGCCCTCCTCCCGCCCCCACCCCAGCAGTGCTGAGCTTTTCAGTGTGTGCTTCATTAACTGGCCAGCCAACATGAAATTGCAGTCAGGGGCCGATCGCGGTCGGTGGTCCGTTTCCTGACTGCTCCCAAGCCCGCTGATCGAGCCCACCCACCAAGCTGAAAACTCAGGCCATAGCTGTGTGCATTATGGATTCACTCTTTCCCTCAGGTGACTTCCAGAGCCAACTGTCCTACAGGCAAGTAGAGATCAGGTGAAACGTGCCTGAATCAGAGTGGCCTTCATGTCCCTGCATCCCAATCAATTCTTTGTCTCATGAGGTGGCCCAGGCAAATTCTCTGCAAAGCATAACCAATGTTCTCCTCTCTACCTTCAGCCTCCTCCTCTTCAGCCTTTTCCCGCTCCGAGGAACTGTGTCATTCCAGCACTTGTCCCTCTTCAAGGTCCACATCTCTCTGAAGGACTATGTTATGTAAAGTGTGGCAGACCATCACAATGTGCAAGACCCTGAATGGAACTACATCTTTAAATGTCCGATGGCCTACTTCACTGGCAAGGCTGGCATTTATTGTCCTTCCCTAGTTGCCCTGAGAAGGAGTGTTGTGCCATCTTCTTGAACCACTGCAGTCTATGTGGTTCTTGTTATTTACAGCATAACACAGTGCAGAAAAGGCCCTTTGGCCCATTGAGTCTGCACCGACACGTGAGAAACACCTGACCTACCTCCCAAACCCCATTTACCAGCACCTGGCCAATACCTTGAATGTTATGATGTGCCAAGTGCTCATCCAGGTAGTTTTTAAAGGTTGTGAGGCAACCCACCTCCACCACCCTACCAGGCACTGCATTCCAGACCGTCACCACCCTCTGGGCAAAAGTGTTTTTCCCCACATCCCCCCTAAACCTCCTGCCCCTCACCCTTATTCTTTTTAACAGTTTGATACAACTGAGTGGGTTGCTACTTCAGAAGGCAGATAAGAGCCAACCTCGAAGATTCAGCCACTGAATGGTTAGGGAATACTACTGGCGGAGGGGGGGTGGGGTGGGAGTGGGGAGGGCAGGTGGGGTGGGAGTGGGGAGGGCGGGTGGGGGTGGGGAGGGCAGGTGGGGTGGGGGTGGGGAGGGCAGGTGGGGTGGCTATAATATGGACACGTGATGCAGGGAGGTGCGCAGATAGTGCTATCAGGAAGGAAGGGTCAAGCAGCATTGGAGTGTACTGTCAGGGAGGGAAGTTGGTTCTGCTGGATTGGGGTGTACTTGTAATTGGGAAATGGGACTGAATATCCGAGGGATCTTCTGTCAGGTAGAGGAGGACGACCTAGATTTTAGGATTAAAAACAATGACACATATTTTGTTATGTAAACCCCACACTGAGATGAAGGGCAGATACATTTCATTTATTTTTAAATAAAGGTTTCAAAAAACGTAGGTACAATATTGACCTTGAACTTCAACTCTTAGAGGCCATTACCCAGACCCTATGATGTCATGCAGTCAATGAGTTACAGCAGTATGGAGAAATGCTGCCTCCAAAGCTTAATCACAGAATAATGTCCTCAGAATTTTCTTCCACCCTAACCTCTGAAACAGAGAAACAATATAGAATTCATGAAACGGTAAAAAGTTTTTTTTTGACAGAAACCAAACACAGCAGCTTAATTCTTGCTTTGCAGTAAGTTCTAGCTCACCCATTACATGATGCTGTATGAGCAATCTGACAGTATAGTGGTGGGCCCAAGAATGATAGCAGAGGAAAGATTGTTTGTTGCCACAAAGAAGCTGAACCAATGCCAGATGACCGATGAATTAAAGACAATTGAGAACTAATTGAAGGCATAATCTAGATGCTATAACCAGTCCATTACACATTGACAGAAATAGCTCACTGCAGAGGATGATTTAACAAGTAGCTCTTTGTGTTGACCCCAATGCAGAGCAAAGTAATACAACATGCAGAACACCACTATCATTTAGGAGACTTTGTGGGCTACACTGCAGGATGACTTGTTCAGGCATCAGAATCATTGCCTGGGCATCCATTGATCTGCTCAGTGAGGGTTCTAGTTGACCATGGACCTGATTTGTAGTGCAGTTTGGCTGCTAAATGTGACTTCCTGAGAGGAGATGTGAGGCAAGAGTTTAAGAGGTAATCCTTGTCCTCAAGTAGTCAGCTTCTCACACTATGCAAGGACAAAGAGTGAGAGTTGGTGGGGGCTGCAATATAAAACCAAATGGCAGCTTCCAGGAATGCAAGCACAGACCTGCATTATGCACTGCTAATGATAATACTCCAGTTCTACATAAATGGAGTGTAGGCCCTTGCGATCCATGAGGCAAGTGGGCTTCTGTGAATAAATCAGTAGAGCAACTTTGGCGCAGTCAATGGCGTCCTTTACTTGCTGGAACCTTGCAATCTGTGAAAAACTCAGAGTGCTATCTTTCTGCCTTCAGGTATTCATTGAGAAAGTGATTAATGTGCTTGCTATAGTAAACATGGCATAAATCCTCTGCTAAAAGCACACATGAACTGAAGACTGATCGATGTTACTGAAGTTCCTTGTAACGGACTGGAAGCAGCTGCAGGCAAAGAAATTCAGTTAATTTGACTGTAACAGGCAATGTAGTACTAGCTGTGGCAGCTTCTTGTAGGTATTGTTGCAGGAGGTGACAACTCTCTCGAGAGAAGCAAAGCATCGCCTAAGAATTGGAGGTATTCCTTTCAATTTCTTTCCACTGACCCACTATACACTGTACAGAACCAATGAACCCTGTAGTGACAGTAGTATGTGTAAAAAAAAAAGCTTTAAAAAAGTCACGACTTTCCACTATGTTTTAAAAAAAAGTCATTTCACCACAAGGCAATTAAATTTGTCATTCATCCAGACCCTTTAAAGTAAATAACAGAAACCACAAACCCTTGAAACTACTTAACTTTGTCTAAACAAACATTGTGAAATCGACTGCAGAGATTTGAGAGCCAGAGCTGACAATCAAGCAATGTTTTCTGTGGTGTGCAGCTGTTTCAACAAGAGTATTGGATGTCTGGGCTCTCAGCCAAGCAGACATAATGAGACTTGGCTAAGAACCCAGGCATCTATTACTTGTTGAAATAGCTGTGCCCAGGGAAAAACACTGCTTGATTGACAACTCTAGCTCTCTGGTCCTGTGGTCAGTTTCACAATGTTCATTTACACAAGGTTAGGGTGTTTCAAGGGTTTGTGGTCTGGATGATTGATAACTTTATTAACTTGCAGTGAAATGACTATTTTTCAACATAGTGGAAATTAATGAATGAATGATATTTTTTTTAGGGCTTGGTTCTAGACAATGTATAGTGGATCAATGGGCATGGAAGTGCTGTAGTTTGGCATTGGAGCGGTTAGAGTGTCATAGCTTGGCACAGGGGGTATGAGGGACCATCCAGGGGTGAGTGGAGGGATATAGCTTGGCATTGGTGGCATGCGGAGCCATTGGGGGGGTGGGGGGGGGGGTGTGGTGGTGAGTGGGGAATATAGCCTGACGTGGACATGAAGTGGCATGGATGGGGTATGGGAATGTGTGGGGTGTGAAGGGTGAGGGCTGGAGGGCCTTTGGTGTTTTTATTTTAACTAGTACTAAGTCCCACAGCACTGAGGAAGGCCTTTTAAACAGCCCGCCTTGGCACCCATCAGCCCATTACTGCATCCAAACTTCTTTCCAGGTCAGCTGGCCTGACTCCAGCTTGCACCCACCCCCTGAGAATGAAGATCCCATCTTTGTGGGCGCTTTCTTCCAAGGTGAGCAGGCTGAGCTGGGAATTTTCCCAACTCCCGCTACCCGCCTTGAGGATGAAAAATCAGGTCATAAACTCTGTTGGGCGGTTAAGGATTTCTGTGAGCATGACTGCTTCTATTTGAACTCTCTGCAATTCTCTTTGATCCTTGCTCCTGCTGCTTCTCATCCTTTGCCAGAAGGAACCTGGTGAAGAACAAAAAGTGCATTGCTTGGAACCTCCTTTAGAGCTCAGAATGTTCTATAGCAACTAAAAGCAAATTAAAATCATTCAAGTAGCAAAAATCACAATACCAACAAAATGCCCCCGCCCCCCAAAATTTCTAATATTTTACCTACAAACAGCTGAGGATCCCTTTAAATATTGCTCAAAATGGCCACCTCAACTTGTACCGCCTCTGGTTTGTGGGCAGATCAGGAACTGGTGGTAGCCGTGCATTCAGAGACAAAAAACTGCACTAAGATCATAAGTATATCATCTGATACTGATTTAAATTTACTAATGAGGCCCGCACGTGTTTCTGGGAGAAGCTCTGGCTTATAAGATTGAGATTCACCTGAAAATGAGAGTAAGTGGGCAATAAGTGGTAAGCAAAATCTTCAATTCTACTTGTAATTTTGTTTCCACTACTGTACTTAAATTTAGGTGGAAATAGGATGGTAAGGGCATGAGAATTGCTCCCCTATCTCTAATCTCTGATGGCTTTGCTGGCATCTCTTCACAGCTGGGTCACTCTATAAAGTGCTCATCATGCTCATAACTATCCTGCTGAGTAATCAGCACACTGAGCACTTTGAAAAATGAACAACCGGCTTCCCAATTTCAAAGAACAATCAGCTAGCACTGCAAAAGCCAAAAGAGGGTATATTGAGGGAAGAAAGGGCAGCTAATTGAAAGGAGCAATTAATTGGGAAATGGTGAGGGCACGAGGTCAAGGATGATGATGATGAAGGGAGAAAAGGGAAGGAAGAGGAACATGTTCGGGGTAACAGTGAGGGAAGAGGATGATGAGAGAGATGAACAAGGAAATAGTGAGGCATCCAAGTATGTTAGGTTAACCTAAGAGATTGAAGAGAATGAAATGGAGATCAGGCACTGGTGGGACAGGAGGAAGATGGAAATAGCGAAGGAGAAAAGAGCAACAAGAAGGGAAGAGGAAGAGGGAAATGGTGAAGGGAGAGGAAGAAGGATGTAGTGAGGGAGGAGAGGCAACAGTAAGGGTAGGGGATGAGAGGAAAGAAGGGTTAATAAAGGGTAAAGGAACAAAGGAGGATGAGCGAAGTGAGAAAAGGAAGGAAGTAAAAGAACAGAACAAGAGAAGAGCGCGAAGTCACAAAATGATGAACGAGGAGTGGAGAAAGCAAAGTAATACAAGAGGTGGAGAGGAGAGTGCTAATGGTAAGACCCACATCAGGAAATGAATAGTAATAGGGACAGCAGAGAGAATGATATTGCATAACATTTACTGCACAGAAATAGGTCATTTGCTTCAAATGGTCAATGCCAGAGTTTATGTTCCACCTGAACCACCTCCTACCTCTCTTCTAACCCTATCAGCGTATTCTTTTCCTATTCCATTCTACCTACACTTATCTAGTTTCCCCTCAAATGAATATTGAAAAGAATACCTGGAGAAAGGGTACAATGGTAACGGCAATGAAACAGTGCAAACAGTAGAGACAAGAACAAGTGCAGTAGGAAATAAAAATAAGACACATATACACACAGGACAACAAGATAACACTAAACAAGTAAGACAATGTATTCTATTACTTACAAAGAGCGAACTCTAAAACATGTAATTTTTTTTAGGTATTTAAATAGATTTTAACTTATCTAATTTTCGATTGGGACACGAGACTGCTTCTGTCTCAGCGAGTCCAAAAATCCAAAGACAGAATCTTAAGAAATTACAAAATGCTGGAAACTTCGATTGGAGACGGAAGAAGGAGGGAGGAAAAAGACATGGTGATAAGGTGGGAGGGGACAAGATGAGGAGAGTAGTAGAGAGAGAAAGGGGTGAATATGATAGGAGAGGGAGAAGAGAAAAGGGAATGCTGAAAGGGTGAGAGATGGACAAAGGAGGACAGGAGCTTTGGAGGGAAGAAAGAGGGAAGTGGAGGGATAGAGGAGGGAGAAGAGGTGAGGAACAGCAGAGGATACAGTGATGCAAGGAGTGAGAAGGAGAGGAGAATAATGGTGGGGAGAGAAGATGGAGGGAAGGGAGAGAGGCTGACTGGAAAAGTCACATGGAGGTGATGGGAAGGAGCAAGAATATTTGCCCTTTCTAGGTGTGTGGGTGGTTGAGAGACAGCCAGGTTATTAATTTTTCCTCAGCTGAGAGATGGAGGGTTGCATGTGTATTTTGCTTTAACAGGGTAGTGGAGAGCAACTTGTGCTTTTAGCTTGTGAAGGTGGTGGGGAGGGGGTATGACAAATTATTGCCTAATGGGGGAATGTGAAAATTGTGATGATAGATTAATACTTCATCAAATAGTGGTTTACAGTTTTTTTCCTCAGTGGTGGAGGGCCAGCAATCGATTTCTACCTCAGCAATAGAGTGTTGGGGGGAGGGGGGCAAGGGGCTGTGGGAACTCAGCTAGTTTCTCCCCATGAGATGGGCTGGATTTCCCAAAATTCGACTTTTGTCTGATAGACTGGTGCTGCATACTAGTGTTTTAGGTTAGTGATTGGTTCAAGGTAAAAACAGAATTACCTGGAAAAACTCAGCAGGTCTGGCAGCATCGGTGGAGAAGAAAACAGTTGACGTTTCGAGTCCTCATGACCCTTCAGCAGAACTGAAGTATAGTTAGGAGAGAGGTGAAATATAAGCTGGTCTAAGGTGGGGGGCGGGGGGGGAGAGAGAAGTTGAGGGTGGGGTGGTTGTAGGGATAAGCAAGCAGTGATAGGAGCAGATAATCAAAAGATGTCACAGACAAAAGGATCAAAGAGATGTTGAAGGTGGTGATATTATCTAAGAAAAGTGCTAATTAAGAATGGATGGCAGGATACTCAAGGTACAGCTCTAGTGGGGGTGGGGTGGAAAGACTGACGACGGGGTATTACAGTTATAGATTTAAAAATAATGGAAATAGGTGGGAAAAGAAGAATCTATATAAATTATTGAAAAAAAAAGGGAGGGGGAAGAAACTGGGTGGGGATGGGGGGAGAGTGAGTTTAAGATCTAAAGTTGTTGAATTCAATATTCAGCCTGGAAGGCTATAAAGTGCCTAGTCGGAAGATGAGGTGCTGTTCCTCCAGTTTGCATTGGGCTTCACTGGAACAATGCAGCAAGCCAAGGACAGACATGTGGGCAAGAGATCAGGGTGGAGTGTTAAAATGGCAAGCGACAGGGAGGTTTGGGTCTTTCTTGCGGACAGACCGCAGGTGTTCTGCAAAGCGGTCGCCCAGTTTGCGTTTGGTCTCTCCAATGTAGAGGAGACCGCATTGGGAGCAACGAATGCAGTAGACTAAGTTAGGGGAAATGCAAGTGAAATGCTGCTTCACTTGAAAGGAGTGTTTGGGCCCTTGGACGGTGAGGAAAGAGGAAGTGAAGGGGCAGGTGTTGCATCTTCTGCGTGGGCATGGGGAGGTGCCATAGGTGGGGGTTGAGGAGTAGAGGGTGATGGAGGAGTGGACCAGGATGTCCCGGAGGGAACGATCCCTACGGAATGCCCCCAGGGGGGGTGAAGGGAAGATGTGTTTGGTGGTGGCATCATGCTGGAGTTGGCGGAAATGGCGGAGGATGATCCTTTGAATGCGGAGGCTGGTGGGGTGATAAATGAGGACAAGGGGGACCCTATCATGTTTCTGGGAGGGAGGAGAAGGCGTGAGGGCGGATGTGCGGGATATGGGCTGGACACGGCTGAGGGCCCTGTCAATGACCGTGGGTGGAAAACCTCGGTTAGGGAAGAAGGAGGACATGTCAGAGGAGCTGTTTTTGAAGGTAGCGTCATCAGAACAGATGCGACGGAGGCGAAGGAACTGAGAGAATGGGATGGAGTCCTTACAGGAAGCGGGGTGTGAGGAGCTGGAGTCGAGGTAGCTGTGGGAGTCGGTAGGCTTGTAATGGATATTGGTGGACAGTCTATCATCAGAAATTGAGACAGAGAGGTCAAGGAAGGGAAGAGAAGTGTCAGAGACGGACCATGTGAAAATGATGGAGGGGTGGAGATTGGAAGCAAAATTAATGAATTTTTCCAGGTCCCGACGAGAGCATGAAGCAGCACCGAAGTAATCATCGATGTACCGGAGAAAGAGTTGTGGGAGGGGGCCGGAGTAGGACTGGAACAAGGAATGTTCCACATACCCCATAAAGAGACAGGCATAGCTGGGGCCCATGTGGGTACCCATAGCCACACCTTTTATTTGGAGGAAGTGAGAGGAGTTAAAGGAGAAATTGTTCAGTGTGAGAACAAGTTCAGCCAGACAGAGGAGAGTAGTGGTGGATGGGGATTGTTCGGGCCTCTGTTCAAGGAAGAAGCTAAGGGCCCTCAGACCATCCTGGTGGGGGATGAAGGTGTAGAGGGATTGGACATCCATGGTGAAGAGGAAGCGGTTGGGGCCACGGAACTGGAAATTGTTGATGTGACGTAAGGTGTCAGAGGAATCACGGATGTAGGTGGGAAGGGACTGGACAAGGGGAGAGACCAGCTTATATTTCACCTCTCTCCTAACTATACTTCAGTTCTGCTGAAGGGTCATGAGGACTCGAAACGTCAACTGTTTTCTTCTCCACCGATGCTGCCAGACCTGCTGTGTTTTTCCAGGTAATTCTGTTTTTGTTTTGGATTTCCAGCATCCGCAGTAGCTTTTAGCTTTTTGTTTTTATCTCTTGGTTCAAGGTGTTGGTTATTTATCAACCAATGGGAGAACTTAATTTAGATTTCAATGTTGATCACAATTATTTCTCCAGAAAAGTGTATTCATTGCTAATGAGTACTGATTTTGTTCCACTTTCTCCAATGAGATCTTGGCCCTGTTTCTTTAGAAATGCCACATTTGTCCATGCTTGCCAGCTGGTTTCTTTCTGTTTGTTACAAAACTTACTTTTTGATTTATTTTCCAATTACTACAGCATACAAGATTCAGGAGTAATTTAATAAAGCTGTCAAAATTGCAAAGAATTTTGAAAGAGTAAATAAGGAGAAACTATTGCCATTGGGAGAAGGGTCAGTAACCAGAAGACACAGATTTAAGGTGATTGGCAAAAGAAGCAGAATTGAGAACATAGTTTTTTTTACACTGAGTTGTTATGATTTGGAATGCATTATTTGAAAGAATGATGAAAGTGGATCAAATAGTTTGAAAAGAGAATTGGAGATATGCTTGAAATGGAAAAAATAGGCAGAGCTATGGGGCAAGAGCAGAGGGAGTGGGACTAATTGGATAGTTCTTTCAATATACAATTCACCAGGCTTATAGGTGGAATGCAGTCAATGCTTTTGGGAGTGGGGGATGGTTTTTTTTAACATGATCAATAACAGATTCCTGTGAGTGAATTGTAGACTGGAATCCAATCAAGATATTTGGATGGATTTTATGCAGAGTATCAAATACACAGGAGTGAGTTAAAGGATGGAATATAATTGATTTGTACATTGAATACTAAGGATTGGTTTGCAGGCTGAAATCTAACCAAGGATTTGGATAAAGGTAGATTCCATGATCCTGAGTTCCAAATGGGGAAGCCATGCTTGAAAGGAGCATAGGTTAAAGATGGGGCTACAACGTTAGTTTGATTTTCTGGCCTCTGCTACCTGTGAGCTTGGCTCCCTAGTGGGAACATAGGAATGCAGAAATTATCCTATAGATTGATGGATGCTTGGACTTGAACTATTGGTTGAAATCTAATCATGGGATTCTGATCACGTATATATAATATGGAATAATAAATCCTCAAGAAAATCAAAGTGGAATCTAACTAAGGAGATTCCAATTTAGGAAATACTGGGCATGAACACTGCTGGCAGTATAACTCTGCATCCTAGTTCACTGGCAATCTGTGCCATCTCACCATAAAAATTATTTTACCTTGTATCTTCCTGTGTTTTGATCTATGGAAAAGGAAACAGGTGTTAATCTTTGAGCACTTAAACAATATCCATAGACATTAACCATGCAAGAGTTCTACAAAGACTGGTGTTATAAACACTTCCTCCCTTTCTGATATTATTCAGTTTGAGTTTCAATAGTTCTGTCTATGGATCAACGTATGAACGCACCATATAAACCAGGAAAGGCCAGGGTGTGTTTTGGGTAAGCCAATTTTAATTGGAACTGTGATAGGGATGCTAGAGTTGACCTAGCACACATGGGGCAGAATTTTATGTCCCGCGGGTGGGCGCGCGCCTGACCCGATCGTGCGTAAGATAGCGTGCGATGATGTTGGGTGAATGTCCCGATGTTATTGCGCGCTTGCGCGATATTTTGGTTGGGCGCGCGTGAGAGTCAGCAGTGAGCCTGCCGTCAATTAAGAGGCCTATTAAGGCCATTAATGTATTAATTAAGAGCAATTTTTTGCTGCCTGTCCAACCTCATGGTTGGCGGCAGGCCAATTGGTCAGGCAGCCTTTGGATTTTTGAGGAATCCTCATCCATGGTTGGGATGAGGTTTTCGAGATTAATTTAAAAAAATGTTTTGACAGAATTTTTATTATCTACATGTTCAGGTGAGTAAGTCCTATGTGGGGACATTTTTTTCAGAATTTCATAATCTTTATTTTTGTTTTTAAAATTCTTCAGCTCCCTGCCTTCAGGGAGCTTTCATTGTGTGCTCCACCGCACCCGCGCTGACGTCAGCGCTCACCCTTTTCCTCTCCCACCTCTGCACCACTGAGCTTTTCAGTGTACCTTTCACGCTGGCTGGCTGTTAATTGGCCATCCAGCGTGAAATCGCAGTCAGGGGTCGATCGCGGGTGGCGGCTGGTTTCCCACCTGCTTCCAGGCCCGCCCACCTCACCTGCCCAACGACCTGAAAATCCTGTCCATGGAACTTGAGAAGGAAAATCGACCACATTCCTCACTTTTGTTCACTATCTACTGAACTCCATGGACATTCCAGATGACACTATACAATTTTTTACAACTTCTGACATTATGAACAATGGCACCTTCGGTGGTGATGGGGCACCACTTTCCAACTCACCCTCTTGGAGAATATGTATCTCAAGGACAGGAGCAGTACAGCAGATAAATAAGAGGGAAAAGTTTGAGGTAATTATCATCAATAGGATAGGAGAGGGCATTAATACAGGAATGTATAGGACCGGCAGTTCTAGCATCTTGGAAATATATTCTATGATATCAATCTCCTATCGATTTTTTTCTCCAGATACCAATCCAGGTTTCTTTTAAATTTGGCTTATATGATCAGTCTCCTCTGGCTCACATCGCAATCTGTTCCATCATTTAGCACCTTCTGTACGAAGTAGTTAAATATATTTGTACAGCAATGAAAACGCATGCCTATTATCTGCATGGCAATGAATTTTATTGCTCTCGGGGTAACTATATGTTGCCTGTTAGGGCAGTAGCAGCTGTAATGCTTTCTATCAATAGGTTTAATATGTAATTTATTTTCTTATAAACATCTGAATTTTGTGACAGGTAGAATGATCAGGGTTCAAACCTCACTGCAATGGAACATACAGAGATAGCACAATGGATGTGGATTCCCACCTGTAATTGCTCACATTAGTTCTCCTTCTGGCTCGATGGGTAAATGTACTGCATATGACAGGCCAAATGCCCTCCTACTGAGCCATAAATTTTCAATGTTTCTATGTCTTTGGGAAGGATTTTTCGCTGAGCGGGCAGGTGTGCGCCCAATCTGCTTGAGCGTAAAATGATGTGCGATGACGTTGGGCGAGCGTCCCAACATCATCGCAGACTCGCGCGATATTTCGGTCGGCGGGCGCGCGCGGAAACTGGCAGCACGCCCGCCGATAATTAAAGGCCTATTAAGGCCATTAACAATATAATTAAATGAAATTTTTTCTGCCCATCCAACCTTACAGCTGGCATGCAGGTGAATAGGCCAAGCAGCCTTTGTACGTTTTAAGAAACCCCATCCACAGGCGGGATGAGGTTTCGAACAGCAATTTTTAAAAAATTAAAAATTTCATCCTAATTTCTAACATGTCCCTGCTCATGTGACGGAGTCACATTAATTGGCCTTAATTGGCCTGCCAGTGTGAAATCACAGTCCGGCCCCAATCGTGGGTGGTGGTCAACTTCCCAACCGCTCCCGCCGAGCCCACCCAATGAGGGAAAAATCCTGGCCTATGTTTCTATGTAGCGTGGAACTGAATTGTACAGACCAGAAAGTTCCAGATTTGATTTCTGGTTTGTGCTGAGTTTGTTGAATTCAGGGCAGCAAATATGATCCTAAATTATTCTTAGGGCTATAACTCTGTTTCTTATTTCAGGATTCTGAAAAAAAATTATTCTGTGATTTAGAGAATGCTGGCATGATTGGTGAACAAATGGCCAAATCTTATGGCACTGAAACAAACAAGGAATTAACTGGCTAGATGTACCACAAGGGCACAAGAATAATAATACTAAAGTTTGTGCTGTACCAAATTGGGAGTTTATAATCTATGTGGACAAGTAGATGCAGACATAGATGGGTTAGCAGAGTGGGCAGATGGATGGCAGATGCAGGTTTCTGCACTGGAATGTTAAGTAAGTCATTTTGAAAAAAGTATTGAAATTAAATATCATAAATTATTAGACTTAAAAGATTGGAAGAACAGACAGATATAGAGATTCAGCTCCTCAGAGGTTACGTTGCAGGTAGAAAGACCATAAAAAAGGCAAATTATATGGTGGCATCGAATGCCAAGGTAAGTGATACTGATACCGAAATTCCAATGGAACTCCCACTGCAGACTTTGTAGAAGGACAAGAGGGAAAATGGAAGAGGGCAGGCACAAAAGTTGATATTAGCCAGGATTTCCCAGTCTGCGAGCGGGGGGCAGGGCCCGCTCGCCGACGTGTAAAATGATGCAGGATGACATTAGGCGGAATTCCCGTTGTCATCCCACCTCATTTCAATTTTCAGGTCGGCGGGGGCTCAGCCGAATCAGCTGTGCGCCCACCGACCTGTCAACGGCCTATTGAGGCCATTGACAAAGTAGTTAACGTGATTAGTGGACCTGCCCATCCAACCTTAAGGTTGGCGGGCAGGCCGGGAGCCCTGACGGGCATTGGAAAAAACATAAAACCTCATCCACGGGCGGGATGAGGTTTCATGTAGGTTTTTTAAAATTTAATAAAAGTGTATTTAAAAGTGATGGACATGTCCCAATTCATGTGACAGTGTCACATGAGGGGACATATCAGGGAAATTTTTATTTTCTGTTTTTAAGATTTTTTTTATTGTGGGACTGATCTCCCTGAGGCAGCACTTAGCCTCAGGGAGATGAGTGCACTCTTTCGCACTCTCGGCTCAGGGAATCCCCCCCGCCCGCACAGGGAGCGCATAGCACTTCGTTGCGGACGTCACGCTGGGTGGGCCTTAATTGGCCCGCCCGCGTAAAATGGCAGCGCGCCCCGATTGGGGGCGCAGATCGGAGGCATGCCTCCATGCGTCCGCTCCTGAACTTCCCCCCCAACGGGGGGAATGTTCTGCTCATTGAAGCAGTAGTTCACAGTGGAAAAAAATAGAAAAAAACTAATTTGAAAAACTGGACTTCCAAAATCTTCAGTTGAAGCTCTGTAATGTTGGGATTTCTAGCTACTTATCCTGGTATTAAAAAGTATTTGCACTTGGGATTTGAATTTCACAATCTTAACAGCTGAGGTTCAATACATACATTAATCATTCTTACAGAGACCTCTGGGAGCATTCAGTGTTTATCATTTACTGCCTCAAGGTTACCATTTCTAGTGTGGCTACAGGCTGGTATAATTAGTGTTCCTTACCTTTGTATAAGATATATTAAGACAATCAGCAGAAAAGATATAAGATCAATGATTATCCATATTGCCAAATATGTGCCAGGAGACTGAAAACAAAATGTGACAAAAGTAACAGAAATTAATTACATTTGCTTACAATTAGTGTAACTGAGACCCTAGGTGAGAACAAGAATCAGTCATGGTTACAGTGGGATTATAGCAGTTAACATAGAACGATAGAAAATAGGAGCAGGAGTAGGTCATTCAGACCTTCGAGCCTGCTCTGCCATTCAGTATGATCATGGCTGATCCTCTATCTCAACGCCGTACTCCTGCACTTTCCCCATACCCCTTGATGCCTTTAGAGTCTAGAAATCTATCTATTTCCTTCTTAAATATATTCAGTGACTTGGCCTCCACAGCCTTCTTTGCTAGAGAATTCCATGGTTCGCCACCCTCTGAGTGAAGGAGTTTCTCCTCATCTCCGTCCTAAATAGTCTACCCCATATCCTGAGACTATGACTCCTTGTTCTAGACCCCCCCCACCACCAGCCAGAGGGAATATCATCCCTGCATCCAGTCTGTCCATCCTTGTCAGAAGTTTATATATTTCAATCAGATCTCCTCTCATTCTTCTAAACTCCAGTGAATACAGGCCTAGTCGCCTAATCTCATACGACAATCCTTAGAATCAGTTTGGTGAACCTTCACTGCACTCCCTAAATGGCAAGTATATCCTTTCTTAGATAAGGAGACCAAAACAGCGCACAACACTCCAGGTGTGGTTTCGCCAAGGCCCTGTACCGTTGCAGTAAGACATCCTTGCTCCTGAACTCAAGTTCCCTTGCAATGAAGGCCAACATACCATTTGCCTTCTTAACTGCTTGCTGCATCTGCATGCATACATTCAATGATTGGTGTACAAGGACATCCAGGTCCCTTTGTACATCAACATTTGCTTATCTATCACCATTTAAATAATACTCTGCCATTCTGTTTTTCCTACCAAAGTGGATAACTTCACACTTATCCACATTTTACTGCATCTGCCATGTATTTGCCCACTCACTCAACCTGTCTAAATCACCTTGAAGCCTCTGAACACCCTTCTCATTACTCACATTCCCACCAAGTTTAGTGTCATCATCAAACTTGGAAATGTTACATTTGGTTCCCTCAACCAAATCATTGATATATATTGTGAATAGCTGGGGCCCAAACATTGATCCCTGTGATACCCCACTAGTCACTGCTTGCCACTGTGAAAAAGACTCTATTTCCTGTCTGCTAACCAATTCTCAATCCATGCCAATATATTACCCCCAATCCCATGTGCTTTTATTTTACACACTAACCTCTTATGTGGGACTTTATCAAAAGCTTTCTGAAAATCCAAATACACCACTGGTTCTCCCTTATCCTGCTAGTTATGTCCTCAAAAAATTCTGGTAGGTTTGTCAAACATGATTTCCCTTTCATAAATCCATGTTGACTTTGCCTAATCCCGTTGATATTTTCTAAGTGTCCTGTTATCACATCCTTTATGATAGACTCTAGCATTTTCTCTATTCCTGAGGTTAGGCTAACCAGTCTGTAATTCACTGTTTTCTCCCTCCCTCCTTTTTGAAATAGTGGGGTTACATTTTCCCAATCTGCTGGAATTGTTCCAGAATCTACAGAATTTTGGAAGATGACAGCAAACACATCCATGGCCACCTCCTTTAGTACCCTGGGATGTGGATTATCGGACCCTGGGGATTTATCGGCTTTCAGTCCCATTAATTTCTCCAGCACTATTGTTTTAGTAATACTAATTTCCTTCAATTCCTCCTTCTCACTAGGCCCTTGCTTCCCTACTATTTCTGGGAAGTGTTAGGAAATAGAGATAGTTTAAGTAAGCTATATTGGTATTTGTGGATGTTAGGAATGAGTTTTAGCTTTAATGTTTAAGTTTGATTTGTATTTCTGTATCTGTGTGTTAAGAAAAGGTCAAGTTGAGTTTTAGTTTCACTTTAAAAGGTGCCTACATTTCTAATGAAAGTTTACGACTGGAAGAGGAGTTAAGCAAACACAAGAGTAGAAAAACTGGGCTGTTGGCTAGCAACAGAGGTCCAGAGAGACAGGTCCCTCCCACAGACACACACAGAGAAGAGACTAGAAACAGCAGTTTGGTTTGGAAGCTGTTTGAGTTCAGTTGGTTTTGAAGACAGCTGCCAGGCAAAAACAGCCTAGAAGGGACAGATAGCCAGTCCCAAGCTAAAGAAGAAAGTCCTCAAGAATCCAGGGGAGTGGAACAGGAAAAAGTCCCAAGCAGACCTTCTAGTCAAAGGAAGGAGAGGAACCTGCTAACCCGCTTGCTAACAAGTGGATGCTGACTCACAACAAAGGGCTGCACACTGTAGGTGGAATCATCTACCCTCTCTAATGGTGGTGTTTGGAGGCGGGGAGGGCATTTAATTAGACAGGAGCATGGCAAGTGAACACCCTGCTCCCTTCTCCCCTCACCCCAATTAAATCCAGAGTGGGAAGGTCCGTTATCGACCTTACCACCCCACTGCCAATTGTGGCCCTTAAGTGGACAACTAAATGACCACTTAAGGACATCATCTGCCGCAGCTCATATTAACCCAGCTGTGGGTGGGCCCGTTGTCATGCAACATGCACGACAAGTAAACCTGTGTGGGCTGCTTGTGGTCTCCTGGGGGCGGGGTCTCTTCTTCAAAAGCATTCAGTTCCTGAACAAGGGACCCGTCATTGAGAAGGGGGTGCATGTTGAGAGCCAACACCCTGCCCTTGTTGCCAATCCCTCCACATCCCCCTACCACCCAACCCCCACCTCTCCTGCCCGGGGATCCTGGGCCTATGGCAGGTGTCTTTCCTGCAGCAGCCACAGCCTCCCCTGTAGTACTGCTGAGCTAAAGAGCTGCTGGCCTTTGATTGGCCAGCAGCTCTCAGTAGGTGGGACTTGACCCCCGAGATCTTGCTCCTGGGGAAAGGCCCACTGCTAGCCTCTTCACTGCCTGATTGGCTCGTCGTTCGCCTGCCCTTCCCCAAAGGAGGCAACGCAAGTCTCTCTCGGCTCTCCAGCCAGCAGGTGAGACCCCGTCGACTCCACAAGATTCCGCCCTTTGTCTCCAATTTCGCGAAGCATTGTTTAAAGAATTGCATTGAGTTGCAGCTAGGTGGGGGTTCTTCTATTTATAGTTAGCAGTGATGTGGAGGTGGGCCCCGAGGGGTAAGAGACAGGGATGATGGCAGTGGGGGCTTTTCTGAAGGCATCCCCAGATCCTGGTCCTCATCCTCAGCTGCTCTGACTAAGCCCCACATGCTGCGCCCTGCCCAAATAACTGAATTTACTGCTGCATGGATGTAAGTGAGAAACTTCTGTCAGGGCTCTCAAAAGCCCAGAGGATCTCGTGGCACCTCGTGTCAGAGCAGGGGAACGGGTAACCTGCCTCTACCTCTGCTGAAGCTACGGTGGGGGGGTAGCAACATGTTGAAGTAAGAGAAAAATCACGCATTAACAGTCTTAGTTTCAAAAAAAAAGGTATCTAGTTGAGTCGTTATTACATTGATCCTGTCACATGGATGATGTTTCTTTTAATGATGGCATGAATTTACGTGACCTGATAATTACCATGACGTAATCCGCACTGCATATCCCACATTGACTCTGGACAGGGAAATACCAGTGAATGACCCGAGACTCATTGTTGGTGATGGATGAATGTCTGACTGTATCAAGGAGGTTTGTTGCAGGAAGGGGTAAGGGATGTTGTTTCCAGAGGGGTTATGCTGGAACAAGTACAATGCTGCGTGCACAGACCTCAGCAGAAGCATGCCTTGATAAATGTGTTGTGGGCTTCTCCAGCATGTAGGTCTATGGCTGCAGCAACCAACTGCACTTCAGGATGTTCATGTTCCTCCTCTTCCTCTCAGGATGCCAGGTGCTCGCCACCTTCCTTAGGTACCAGCTCTAGTCCTCTCTGTGGTGCAAGTTGCGCAGGGCGCAGCATACCACTTTTATCCAAGATACTCTCACCGGGTCATCTTGAAAGGTGTCCCCAGATCGCTCAAGCAATGGAACCTCATTTTGAGCAAGCTTGGTAGTAAGATGGCTCTGGTTGTACCTCTTCTGTGTCTCTGTGATGGGGTTCCTCACTGGTGTCAGAAGCCAGGTCCTGAACAGGTACTCCTTATCCCTCAGGAACCAACCTCCGAGGCTGTCTGGTAGAGTGAAGAACTGTTGCAGCAGAGACAGCCAAAGGTTGAACTTGTCATGGCAGCTCCCTGGATACCTGGTGCACACTTGCATTATCCTCCTGTAGTGTTCACATACCAGCTGCACATTAAAGGATTGGAATCCCTTATGATGCCACCTTGATCACCACATGGATGCAGTCTGGACCTGTGGAAATCCTGCAAGGAAGGCAAAGCCAACAGCCCTTTGAATTTGACTGGCCATATCCATCTCAAAGTTTTTTTTTACCTGGGATGTGAACATCACTGGAAAGATGTGACCTAATTCTAATTACCCTCAAGAATGTGGTGGTGAGTCACCTTCTTGAATTGCTGCAGTCCATCTGGTACAGATACATCCACAGTGCTATTAGAAAGGCAAGTTGCTACAGTGCATCTTGTAGATGGTACATACTGCTGCCACTGTGCACCGTTGGTAGAGAAAGTGTATGTTTAAGGTGGTGGATGGAGTGTAGATCAAGTGTGCTGCTTTGTCCTGGATGTTGTCGAGCCTTCTGTGTTGTTGGAGCTGCACTCATTCGGGCAAGTGGAAAGAATTCTATCACGCTTCTGACTTGTGCTTTAGACAGGCTTTAGGGAGTCAGGAGATGAGTTACATTGCTGCAGAATCTCCATTCCCCACCTTTGACCTGCCTTTGCAGCCACAGTATTTATGTGGCTGGTCCAGTTAATTTTCTGGTCTATGGTAACACCAAGATGTTAATTGTGGGGGATTCAGCAATGGTAATTGTTGAATGGGGAAGTGGATAATTTCTCTCTTGTTGAAGATGGTCATTGCCTAACATTTGCGCGGTGTGAATGTTACTTGCCACATATCAGCCCAAGCCTGAATGTTGTCCAGGTCTTGCTGCATGTGAGCATGGACTGCTTCATCATCTGAGGAGTTGTGAATGGTGCTGAACATTGTGTAATCATCAGCAAAGTGAACATCCCCACTTCTGACCATGTGATGGAGGGAAGATCACTGGTGAAGCAGCTGAGTGTGTTTGGGCCTAGGACACTACCCTGAAGAATTCCTTCAGCAAAGTTCTGGGGCTGAGATGATTTGCCTCCAACAACCACATCCATCTCGAATTGTGCTAGGTATGACTTCAGCTAGTGGAGAGTTTTCCCCCAATTCCCATTGACTTAAATTTTGCTAGGGCTCCTTGATGCTACACTTGGTCAAATGCTGCCTTGATGTCAAGCTCACCTCTGGAGTTCAGCTCTTTTGTTGACGTTCAGACTAAAGTTGTAATGAGATCTGGAGCTGAATGGACTTGCAGAACCTAAACCTAGCATTGATGAGCAGATTTTTGCTCAGCAAGTCCGCTCAATAGCACTGTTGATAACTCCTTACATCACTTTGCTGATGGTTGAGAATAGATTGATTGAGCGGTAATTGTATTTGACCTGTTTTTTGTGGACAGGACATACCTGGGTTATTTTTAGTAGATGCCGGTCTTGTAGCTATAGATGCAAACAATGCATCCATAATCTGGCCAATGCAGTTGTGTGCTGCAGATTGCGATATCCTGGATATGTCAGCAGCTGAGTTCTGGAATGAACCAACTGCAAAGAATTTGAGGGCTGTGGTCATCTTGACAGCCTTGGGCATTAGTGGCCACCTGCTCCTATTGTCCTTAGTGCAGCCATCTGCAACCATCTGCACAAGAGCCATAGCCTTTGGAGACACTGCAGCTCTGAGAGGTTGAGGAAGTTGAGCTTTAGCCTTTGGACTCCGTGCTGAAGATATTGCCTATTTCTAAATGCTGACCTGTGGCCAGCCTTCTGCTATCTTGTAGTGGTTGTGGAGAATGCTGAAGCTGCTGTTCCTCTTGGCCCTGCCGCTGTGGGTGCTGAGGTAGAGGACACCACCTCTTCTTCAGTGGTTCACTCAACTTCCATTTATGTGGACCCCAGTGGCACTGTGCAATCCCATGGGTGTTAAGGGGACTTGCCCCTCAGAGGTGTCTTAGGCATTTGAAATAACTGGTTCTCCATTGCTGTCCCCACACAAAATCACTGGCTAAAGGGACTGCTCCTGTTGGTGTAAGCCTATGTCTGTAGCTGATCTCAATATTATTGTTTCACCTTCTAAAATGCTGATATCAGGTCAGTTTTAGTCTTTAATGACTTCCCACTGTGCACTCACCTTGTCCAATGCCGAGTTGCAGACCCAGCAAGTGACCCATGCAGTAGTGGGAAAGAGGAATTATTTGTTGAAAATAGCTTATAATTGCCTTTTTAAGTACCTCAATTGACTTCCTGTCACAGCCAAGAGAGTTCCCTGCTGCACTTGTAACCCTCTTCTGGGAAAGCTGGAAGGGCAGGATTGTGTCAACATCCCGACCACAATGCAATTTCCAGAATTTTTCCACCAAAATCTGCCTCCACCTGGAAACAATTACCTGGAAAAATTCACCTCTCTACTCTGACAGGGGAGCCCTTACTCCATATTGTTCTGAAGTGTAGCTGGCATATATTGTAAAATCATGCATCCAATTTTCTGAGAATTCTTTAAGGTTATAAGTCATTCATGCATTCTAATCGCCATGGTTCTAAGCACTGCTGCAAAGTGAAGTTAAATAGTTAGAAGAAGGGTCATCAACCTGAAATGTTAATCTAATGTTTCACCCTCCACAGGCAGTAACTAACATGCTGAGTACTTTCAGCATTTTCTTTTTCTATTTCATTCTACACTATCTCCACTTTGCTGGTATCAAAAGAGGCTCAAAATTTCAGTTCAGTTGTTCAAAATTTCAATTGCTGCCTACACATTAACAGTACGAGCACAGGATTTTGCCACGTACTCTTGCTACCCAAACACATGTAAATATATTGTTACCAACTATGTTAAAAGTTATTTACATGTCCCCTTCCCTCTGGTGAACTGTCAATGCTACATCCAATGCCAGGAGTTCAGCCATATAGATGAATTAAGCTAACTCTGCAAAATTAAGTGGGGCCAGCACACATGGTTGGGCAGGTGATAATAATGTACTTTTTGACTAACGGCTGATGGAAAATTTATGACAATATTTGCATATTGCTACCATAGAACATGGCGGCCCTGAAATATGTTGGACCCTGCTTTGGTAATTCACATGTGATGGCATACCCATTCTAAATTGTGGGATGAGGCTCATTTAAAATACAATTTTATTTAAAATATTGGAGTGAGCACATTGCATCTAACCTGTTTGATGGGACACCCTGAAGCCGTTCTAGGGTCAAAGAAAATCTTCCAGTACTTTTATTTATTTGTCCATACAGAAGCAATTTGAGTTCTATGAAAGGTGATCGACCTAAATGTTAACTCTGTTTCTTTCTCCACAGATGTACCAAAGTATAAGTATAATGCTGCTAAGTATTTCCAGCATTTTTTGTTTTTCAGAATCACAGGATTGTTACAGCGCAGAAGGAGGCCATTTGACTCATTATGTCTGCATCAGCTCTCCAAATGAGCAATTCACTTAGTGTCATTCCTTGCCTTCTCTCCGTCGCCCTGCATATTCTTCCTTTTCAGATAATAGTCTAATTTCCTTTTGAATAGCTCGACTGAAACTGCCTCCACCACACTCTGAGACAGTGCATTCCAGACCTTAACCACTTGCTGCATGATAAAGTTTTTCCTCATGTCGCTTTTGCTTCTTTTGCCTGATTTCAAATTTCTAGCATCTGTAGTATAAGGGGTTATTGTTAAATATGTAAATGTATAGTCCATATCATCAGTGACGTAAGATCACATGACAGAGCATGGAGAGATAGTTGTATGTAGAGCCTTGTGCTGAGTCTGTATTGTACATAGTTAGTATTATGTTAAATAAAAGGTAAAGTTTACCAATAGCCTTCCCTCCAACAGTATCTGTAAATGTAGACCGTGAACAATCCCATCTAAGACCCACAACGATAATAACAGAATATCCACAGTATTTTGCTTTTGTAGATGCAATTTTCAGGCATTTTATAATAACTGATGATCTCTGGGATTGATTACTTTTTTCTTGATAGCTTCCCCAGAAGCATTTCCCGAGGCCTCAGCAATCCTTAGATCAGTTTTTACTGAGGGCACACTTCCTAGAGAAGCCTGGGAACTCCTTCAGATACAATCTCTTGATGCCAGGAAGGGGTTGGAGGGACAGGCACAAAACCTATCCATCGTCTTTCCTTACTGAAATTTAAAAAGAATTAAAAATGTGCCTTGGCTGGAATCCCAGCAAAGCTGGGTCTCCCCACAAATTCCTGCACCACTCAAACACAGAAAATAAGATTTCTGTCCAATGTGACTCTGAGAATTTCAGGACAGGTATCTTCATATCTAACTAATTACCAGTAGAAACAATCTGGTCTGCTTCGTCATAGACAGCATGGGTGGAATTTGACGGCAGCGGGATTTTATGTTCCCACCGAAGTCAATGGAGTTTAGAATGGCTCGCTGCATTTTACGGCCCTGTCCCCGCCAAGACAGGGCTTTAAAATTCCGGCCCATGTCTTTGTTCTTAGATAGTTGTCTTGAGAAAGAGAAAAGTTTCATTTTACTACTTAAAATTTCAGGAAAATCATTTGCCTACTGTCTATATGCATCAATTAATTCAAGAATAAATGAAGGAACATTTAATTTGAGCCAGGATCAACCTCATTCCATTACAGGTCCCCCACTCTAGATCTATAAGGTCTATCATTTTGATTGATTTAAAAGACTCACTTACAATGTGCCAAATAGGTTCATTCATGTTCTTGAAGATATGACAGGCGTTGGTTGTAACAGAGTTCACTTTGGTGCACCACAGTGTGGAGAACAGCCAACGTTCATTGACAACATAAAGGTTTGTGCTGATGTTCTTTGCTGCATAGTTTCTGAAGGTATATGGCAATGTGACAAAAACATTTTAGTTAAATACTTCTAATAAGATGACAAATTACTCTGGACAAGAAGGTTGGAGCTTCATTACATGAAATCTTCTTATCTCATTAGAACTAAAATTATTTTTCTGACACCATCCAGTGGACATGTTTGGAAACACAAGTTTCAGAAGCATAGCTAGATCTCCAGATTTATAGAGGAACAAAAAAGTAATGGAGGCAATACCCCATTGTTCTGTCTCAACCTAAAGAGTCCAGGCAGAATATTAATAGCAAACCTTCTCTCACTAATCTTCTCAGAAATGCTCTTCAAGGCAATGTCATTTCCTGATCCTTGTGTATGGAAGTTCAGAGTGTTAACTGTTGCTCACTGAACTCGCTGACAGTAAACCAAGAAGTAGCATGGCACTGATTACTCTTTACAGTTGATTTAAATTTTCAGAAAGGCAAGTATGGGATTGGATTAAGAGAGAAGCAAAAATATGATAAACCATCTTTAAAAAATTATATTTTAAAATTATTGGAAATTTTATATATTGCTGAAAAGAGAGACGTATTGCTGAAATTTTTTGTCTTGCACTCATCAGGACTAAAGCAAAAAAAGCCAAATTTCAAATGATCATAATTTATACTATAGGAGTAAAGGGTGCTGACTATTTGGCAAGTTGATCCTGATTGGCTCAGGCGTTGCCATGTCGCTTCGTGTTAGTGGATGCTGCCATCAGTCCAAAAGGATGTTCTGCCTACCATATAATAGAGCAACGTTATGTAGGAATTTCAGTGTTGGTACGATGCCAGATACTTCGGCCGCACATCCCAGCAATGGGCTGATCAGATCAAACAGCACAGTCCTTCAGTTATTCATAGTAGGCAGATTACAGACTGCACTCAACCAGCCCATGCTTGCAAAACCCAAAACAAAATGTCTACTGTTAGATGCGATTCTGCGATTGGGCAGCACTTGCTGAACAATCCTGAGTGTGCTAATAGCAATACTTAACAACCAATTTAGGTTGATCAGTTGGGGCGGAATTGTCCCAGATTTGCACTAAGGATAAAGGAGATTTTACCCACCAGCTGCAATGGTGGCTTTTCACGCCATATCATCCCAATCCCGCTTCATTAATCACACATTCCTGGGAAACACACCATTTGAATGGCAGGCAGGCTCTCATTCACCCGCTACATCATCACCTTGCCGCTTCATCATGCTGGGCATATTTAAAATGCAGCCGCACACACACCTCTCAGTCCTTCCAGCCCACGACTGCTGCAAAGATGACATGGCCCGAAAGGCAAGAAGACTGCAGCCCCCTGGTTTAATGACGTGTCCCTTGAGCGTCTTTTGGAGCAGTGGAGACCCGCCGTGATGTCCTCTACCACTGCTCAGGCTGCAGGATGGGCAGCAACATCACTAATCCAGCATGGGAAGTGGTGGCAACGGTGGTAAGTGCCAATGCCCTGCAAAAGAGGGCAGTCACCCAGTATCGCAACAGGATGAATGATTTCATCCATTCCACCAGGGTAAGTCACTCTTCTCATGACTCTCAACTCTCACATGCATAAATCCATCACACATCCACAGGGATTTCACATCTCAAGGGACAACACCAGTAATTCTCTCACACACCCTCACATCTTCCTCAGGCTCATATCCTCTGGAGCTCGTGTCCTCATCCCCTCCATGTTTCCGCTCACCACACAAACATTCCATACAGTGCCATGTGTCCTGCTCTCACACACTCCATCTGTTTTTATGCAGGAGGATCTGGCTCACAACAGCAGGGTGAGGTGCCAGACCGGGGGTGGAGTAGCCCACATTAGGCTGCTCACTCACTTGGAGGAGTGTGCCATCGTGCTGACTGGTGAGGATGTAGACCATGCCTGTGGCGATGGTGAGGTCGGTGGTGAACACCCATGTGACGGTGCTTCACCACATCATCTCTTCCTCAACACAACTGTGAGTGCTCTCTCTCCTTTTGGCTCTACTGACATGCACGAATTAGCCCTACTTTGGTTCACAGGGAGCTCTGCCAAGTGACCAACACCCCCAGCCAGCTAGTCCCTCAGCTCCATCCATGTCTTCACCTCCAGCCAAGAGGACTCCTCCATTGAAGAGCTGGAAGTAAGCAGCCTGAAGCACCCCTCACAGCGCTTACCCACACAATCCACCAGCGCAGAGAGACACGCCTCAGTGGAACCTAGATATAGAGCAGACTTGGGTTCACAATCTGGTGGCCACCGCACAGACATGTGTCCGCAGCAGGAGGAGGCAGGTGCAGCCGAGCTCCCTGGCACTCAGAGGACTGCTGGGGAAGAGACATCTGTGAGGTCCAAGTCAGATGATGAGCCTCTGGATTTGGCTATCCAACTCATCCTGCAAAGTCAACTCTTTGTTTGAAACAGAGTGGGGTGAGTGTGGAGAATTCATTTTAAACAAAGAGCAGGGTGAGTGTGGAGAATTAACTTAAAAACTGCGTGGGGTGAGTGTGGAGAACTAATTTTAAACTAAGAGCGGGGTGAGTGTGGAGAATTCATTTAAAAAACTGCACAGAGTAAGTGTGGAGAATTCATTTTAAACAAAGAGCGGGGTGAGTGTGGAGAAGTCGTTTAAAAAACCGCACAGGGTAAGTGTGGAGAATTCATTTTAAACAAAGAGTGGGGTGAGTGTGGAGACTTTGTTTAAAAACCATAAGGGGAGAGTGGAGAGTTATTTTAAACAAAGCGCGGGGAGATTTCATTTAAAAAGAGCGGGGAGAGCAGCTGATCAGTGAGTTGGATTGGTGAGTATTTCTAGTCTTGAAAGTAAAATTAAGGTCCATAGTTTGTGTTTAGGTCTCTAGTCTTTATTTTCTCTTTCTTAAAAATAACATTTTAAGTATAAGATCTTTACTAGTGTAAAAAAAATAATTACAATAAAGTGTAAAGAGCGGGTTCACTAGAGTAATTAATCAATAAATTAAATAAAATTAGTGTTGGCAGGACGGGTGATGTGTTGCTGCTGCAGCATGTGGGAGCTGCTGGACACCAAGGTGATTCAGAGCAAACACATCTGTAGTAAGTGTTTGCAGCTCAAGGAACTTTGGATCCGAGTTGAGGAGCTGGAGTCTGAGCTGCAGACATTGCACCACATCAGGAAGGAGGAAAGTTACCTGGACACTTTGCTCCAGGAGGCAGTCACACCCCTCAGATTAGGTAATTCAAATTTGGTCTGTGATCAGGGACAGGAGGGTGTGACTGCAGATGAGGCAGGTATGAGGACCCAGGGGGTAAAATTCAAGGAGCCTCAGCCCCTGCAATTGTCCAACAGTTACGAGATTCTTGCAAGCTGCATGGAAGAGAACAGGGACTGTAGGGAGGATGAGCGAACTGACCACGGCCATGTAATACAGGGAGCCATTCAAGTAGGGGAGGAAATAGGAACATAGTAGTGGTAGGGGACAATATAATTAGGGGGATAGATACTGTTCTCTGCAGCTGTGAGCGTGAGTCCTGAAAGCTGTGTTGCCTGCCTGGTGCCAGGGTTAAGGACATCTCCTCAGGGCTGGAGAGGAACTTGGAGTGGGAGGGGAGGGATCCAGTTGTTGTCATCCACATTGGTACCAATGACATTAATAGGACTAGAAAGGAGGTTCTGGTGAAAGAATTTGAACAGTTAGGAGCTAAATTAAAAAGCAGAACCTCCAAGGTAATAATCTCGGGATTGCTACCTGAGCCAGGGGCAAACTGGCACAGGGTAAATAAAGTTAAGGAGTTAAATGCGTGGCTCAAAGATTGTTGTGGGAGGAATGGGTTTCAGTTCATGGGGCACAGGCACTGGTACTGGGGTAGAAGGGAGCTGTTCCAGTGGGACGGGCTTCATTTGAACCGTGCTGGGACCAGCGTCCTGGCGAATCAAATAACTAGGGCTGTAGAGAGGGCTTTAAACTAAATAGAGGGGGGGGAGGTTCTGCAGAGGGGATAAGTAGGCTTACAAAGCAAAAGGATATGGCAGCCTTGCAGGGCAGCTATTTAGGCAATGATACCCAGAGTGTGACAGGAAGGGACAGAGTGTACAAACATTAAAAAAAATGCAGCAAACAGGGTCAAAGGGGGAAAAAAATGATAAAAAGACAAAATTAATGGCTCTTTACTTAAATGAACATAGTATTCGGAATAAAATAATTGAATTAACGCCAAAAATAGAGGTTAATGGATATGATCTTATAGCCATTACGGAGACATGGTTACAAGGACATCAAAGCTGAGAATATTCAGGGGTATGTGACTTTTTGAAAGGACAAGCAGGAAGGAAAGGGTGGTGGGGTAGCCCTGTTAGTCAAGATGGAAAAAGTACAATAGGAAGAAATGATCTTGGATCGGAAGATGTAGGATCCAAATGGGTGGAGGTAAGAAATAACAAGGGGAAGAAGGCACTGGTGGGAGTAGTCTATAGGCCCCCTAACAGTAGCTATGCTGTAGGACAGAAAGTAAATCAGGAGATAATGAGGGCATGTAAAAATGGCAGTACATTAATCATGGGTGACTATAATCTTCATGTAGATTGGGAAAATTAAATTGGCAGAGGTAGCCATGAGCAAGAATTCATAGAGTCTATTCGGAACAGTTTCCTAGAACAATATGTTGTGGATCCAACCAGGGATCAGGCTATTTTGGATCCGGTAATGTGTAATGAGGCAGGTTTAATAAATGATCTCAGGGTAAAAGATCCCCTAGAAAACAGTGATCATAATATGGTAGAATTTAGCATTCAGTTTGAGATTGAGAAACTTGAGTTGGAAACAACTGTGCTAAACTTAAATAAGGGTAATTACAAAGGAATGAGCGCAGAGTTGGCTGGAGTGGAGTGGGAAAGGAGTTTAGCAGAAAAGACGGTTGATGAACAATTGCAGATGTTTAAGAAAATAGTTCATGGCTCACAACAAAGATATACCCCAGTGAGGAAGAAGGATTCAAGGAAGGGGATAAACCAACCATGGTAAACCCAGGAAGTTAAGGAGTGTATCAAATTGAAGGAAAAACTTTACAATGTGGCAAACATTAGTGGTAAGCCAGAGGATTGGGAAAGTTTTAAAAACCAACAGAAGATGACCAAAAAAATAATAAAGAGAGAGAAAATAAACTTTGAGGGTAAACTAGCAAGTAATTTAATATATATGACTTGGACAAGCTGAGTGAGTGGGCAAATGCATGGCAGACACAGTATAATGTGGATAAATGTGAGGTTATCCACTTTGGTAGCAAAAACAGTGAGGCAAATTATTATCTGAATGGCTATCAATTGAGAGAGGGGAATGTGCAACGAGACCTGGGTGTCCTCGTACACCAGTTGCTGAAGTTAAGCATGCAGGTGCAGCAGGTGGTAAAGAAGGCAAATGGTATGTTGGCCTTCATAGCTAGAGGATTCGAGTACAGGAGCAGGGATGTCTTGCTGCAATTACCACACCTGGAATATTGTGTGCAGCTTTGGTCTCCTTATCTGAGGAAGGATGTTCTTGCTATAGAGGGAGTGTAGCGAAGGTTTACCAGATTGATTCCTGGGATGGAGGATCTGACATATGAGAGATTGGGTTGGTTAGGATTATATTCGCTGGAGTTCAGAAGAATGAGGGGGGTTCTCATAGAAACCTATAAAAATTCTAACAGGACTTGACAGGGTAGATGCAGGAAGGATGTTCCTGATGGTGGGGGAGTCCAGAACCAGGGGTCACAGTATGAGGATACGGGGTAGACCGTTTAGAACTGAGATGAGAAATTTCTTCATCCGGAGTGGTGAGCCTGTGGAATTCGCTACCACAGAAAGTAGTTGAGGCCAAAACATTGTATGTTTTCAAGAAGGAGTTAGATATAGCTCTTGGGGCGAAAGGGATCAAAGGATATGGGGAAAAAGCGGGAGCAGGCTATTGAGTTGATAATGAATGGCGGAGCAGGCTCGAAGGGCCGAATGGCCTACTCCTGCTCCTATTTTCTATGTTCCTATGTTAAATGGACAGTAAGAGCTTTAAATATATAAAAAGGGAGAGAGAAGCCAAAATGAACATAGGCCCCTTAGAGAATGAGGGTGGGGAAATAATATTGGAGAACCAGCAAATGCAGCGGAGTTGAATAACCACTTTGCATCAATCTTCACGGTAGAAGACACTAATAGTATTCCAAATATACTAAATAATCAAGGGGCAAAAGGAGGGAGGAAATAAATACAATAACTATCACTAGAGAATAAGTACTAGGGAAACTAATGGGGCTAAAGGCCAATAATTTCCCTGGACCTGATGGGTTGCATCCTAAGATATTAAAGGAAGTAGCTGCAGAGATAGTGAATATATTGGTAGTAATCTTCCAAGACTCCTTAGATTCTGGAAAGTCCCAAAGGATTGGAAAACTGCCAATGTAACACCCTTATTCAAAAAGAGAGGGAGACAGAAAACAGGCAACTATAGATCACTTAGCTTAACATCATCATTAGGAAAATGTTAGAGTCTATTATAAAGGATGTAATTGCAGAGCATTTAGAAATGCATAATATAATCAAGCAGAGTTAGCATGGCTTCATGAAGGGGAAATTATGCCTGACAAATTTATTAGAATTCTTTGAGGAGGTAACAAGCAGGATAGATAAAGGGGAACCAGTAGATCTAATATATTTAGATTTCCAAAAGGCGTTCGATAAGGTACCGCACATAAGGCTACTTAATAATATAAGAGCTCATGGTGTTGGGGGTAGTATATTAGCATGGATAGAGGATTAGCTAACTAATAGAAGGCAGAGAGTTGGGATAAGAGGGGCAATTTCAGGATGGCAACCTGGAACTAGTGGAATGCCATAGGGACCAGTGCTGGGGCCACAATTATTTACAATATATATTAATGACTTAGATGAGGGAAATGAATGTACTATCGCCAAGTTTGCAGATGACACAAGAATAGGTGGGTAGGCAAGCGGTGAAGATGACACAAAGAGTTTACAAAGGGCTATAGACAGGTTAAGCGAGCGGGCAAAAACATGGCAGATGGAATATAATGTGGGAAAATGTGAGGAAGAAAAGAAGAGCTGAATATTTTTTAAATGGAGAAAGACTGCAGAAAGCTGCAGCACAGAGGGATTTGGGGGTCCTCGTGCATGAATCCCAAAAAGCTAGCAATCAAGTTCAACAGGTAAAAGGGAAGGCAAATGGAATGTTGACCTTTATTTCAAAGGGAATGGAGTATAAAAATAGGGAAGTCTTGTTAAAACTATACAAGGCACTAGTTAGATCACACCTAGAATACTATGAACAGCTTTGGTCCCCTTAAGGAATAAGGGCTTTGGAGGCGGTCCAGAGAAGGTTCACTAGGTTGATCCTGGGTATGGAGGGATTTTCTTACTAAGAGAGGTTGAATAGGAACTCATTGGAGTATAGAAGAATGAGAAGCGACCTTATTGAAACATATAAGATTCTTAGGGGGCTTGACAGGGTAGATGCTGAGAGGTTGTTTTCCCTTGTGGAAGAGTCTAGGACCAGAAGGCATAAGCTCAGAGTAAGGGATCGCCCGTTTAAGACAGAGATGAGGAGGAATTTCTTCTCTCAGAAGATAGTTAACCTGTGGAATTCTTTACCACAGAGGGCTGCAGAGACTGGGTCGTTAAATATATTCAAGGCTGAGATAGACATATTTTTAATCAGTAAGGGAATCAATGGTCATGGGGAAAAGGCAGCAAAGTGGTGTTGAGGATGTTCAGACCAGTCATGATCTCATTGAATGGCGGGGCAGACCCGATGGGCCGAATGGCCTTCATCTGCTCCTACGTCTTATGGTCAGCAGAAGGCGGGGGAACATCATGCAGAGCTGTTGGAAGCCCTCAACAGAATGGCACGCGAGTCGGAGGAGTGTGTCCACCTGCTCTCTGATGAAGTGGTGCCCACATGTGCGCGTATGGAGGTCTCCATGGGGAGGATGGCGGATGCCATGGAGACCCTGGTCCAGCAGAACATGAAGATGCGTGCGGACCTGCACTCCAGTGCGGTAGCCATGGGTGATTTCCTGCAGTGGCAATGCGGGAAGGAAACCGGCACCTCGACGTCCCCCCACGTGCTCCTTTGCCTCAAGGAGTCAGTCCAGGACCCTTGGGCATCCGAAGGGAGGAGGAACAGCAATTGGACACCCCTGGGTCATCCACTCAGGAATCTCAAAGGCTGTCCTCTCCCTCCGAGTTCCTTTTGCCTGTGATCCCCTCAACCTTGTCCTCTGTCACTGCAGAGGGAGCAGCTGGCCCACAGGAGACAGCCAAAGCAAACCAGGGTCCCCAAGGCCTCAGCTCTCCAGAGGACCCATGCTAAAGTCATCAGAGGCAGCAGGGCCAACCATTGCACAGGCTGTCTCCACCCCTGCTGTGGATGTCGGGGCAGCACCTAGAAGCCTAAGGCATTCAAAAGTTAAGAAATTCTAATCACAGTTGGTTGCACAGGTGAGCACATCTGTCATTTTACAATCTGAAAGTATATTCACTTTCACTGAATAATGTGTAATGGTGTCTTTCAGTTTCATTGACAGGCTTTTCAAATCCTCCCACTGCATTCACAGCCCCCTGACCCCCACCCCCCCAGCCAATAGCAGTTCATTTGCATGCAGCCGGCCCACAAGTGATTCTGGAGGAGAAGTGTGTGTGTGGCAGGGCCTTTTGAAACCTTGTGCAAGCACTCTCCCATGCACATGGATCCTTCTTGAATCACACTCATCTCAATGTCCTGAGCATTTCAATGCTGCCTGTTGGGGCTCACTTTCAGCTGACCATCTGAGCTGACACATCTCTACCCAACCATTGATCACACTCCTATGCAGCACCTGATCTTGCCCACCACAAGTCTCTTTTCACATTCAATTTAGCCAGCATGGTAGTGCTAGTTTTTCTTGTGCACCCCCGTCCTTTCCTCTCCACAAGTCGCCCATTTCCTTTTCCCCATCACTGTCGACCTCCCGGCATCACCTTCCACTCCCCACTGTGAGCTACCAGCCATAACACTTTTCTTTCAGGGATGTCCTGGTGAACGTGCATGTTCCCTTCCTTCACGAAAATCCCACCCCCATCCACATTAACCTCCCTGACCACCTCCTTCCCACCCCCAGGGTCCGTGTCTGCCTCTGAGTCCCCACCAACCACCCTCACTGTCCCTTCTTCCGATACCGTTGCACCTTAACCCTCCCAGCCTACCATCTAACTCTGCCCTCGGTCATTCTCACCATTCCCTCTTACCCCGCCCACCCTCAGTTCACACCCCACGAGGCAGCCATGGACTCAACAGAGCCCTCCCTTGCATACTCACCTGGACATCCAACCCTCTAGACTCCTTTCCCCTCTTGGAACTCCTTCCCCTCTTGGAACTCCTTTCCCCCCTTGGAATTCCTCCCCCTCCCCCCCAACACTTAGTCCTTCCCCCTTCCTGACTCCTTCTTCCACCTTTACCTCCAGCCTTGCTCCTTCCTCCCCTTCCTGACTCCTTCCCCCCCCCCCCCCCCACCACTCCTTCCTGCCCCCGGACTCCTTACCCTCTCTGGACTCCTTCCCCCCTCCGAACTCCTTCCCTTACACCTTCCTCCCCCCCCTTACACCTACATCTCCAGTTGCCGTCCTCTCTCCCAACACCCCCTCCTCCCCCTTTACTCCCTCTCCCTGTAGTCCCTACCCCGTACTCCCTGCACCCTCCAAACCTCACCCCCCAACACATTAGTTACCCCTTCCCAACTTCACCCTCTGACACATTTGTTACCCCCTTGCAACCTCTCCCCCCAACACTTTTGTTTCCCTCCTACCAACCTCACCACTCCCCCGACACATCTCCCACCCGATCCTAGACCTTCCTCTCCCACCCCACGGTACAGCTCCCTCTCCCAAACACAGTTGGATCTTCCTCTCCACCCCCTCAATGATCATCCACTATGAGCAGACCCTCAAAGGTGACTTTCAACCTCCATGAGCTGCTTCGCAGCGGAGCCGTGTCCATGAGAATCCACCCAGTATGCAATGGACCTTCCTCCAGAGTCCTGTTGCTGTCAGGGTCCAGCATCTTCTGCTCCTTGGATGTCCGCAATGTGAGCAAGGCACTGACGGTAAGTCCCAACTTCTGCATGTCACACTTGTCAAAACGTGTTCTGCACTGGCATGTTTTCCCGCCGACGTAGGTGGATGATCCAGCTTGGGTGAATGATTCTGGCGGGATGGGCTTATAATAATATGCACATGTATTACAATGAGGTTCCCGATGTCCTACGGCAGGAAATGCGACCCGCCATTGACGGGCAGAGCGGATGATTGTGAACTAGTTTCACGATGTTGTAAAACCAACTTTTGGATTTCTCACCATTTTGTCTCCTCATGCTGCCAAACATGTCCAACGCCAGCAGGCACAGAAAATTCCGTCCTTGAGCTTGTAGCTTGGCTCATTTACACTTGCTAGAAGTGACATATATTCAGATGCAGGGATCACTCTCTGCAAGCAAAAGGAATATGTCCAAGCCTTGCGCCTTTTTTGAATTACCTGGGAGCTTGGGGAACCTATAGTTCCCCATTGATTTCTCCATGGCAACACCTTGGCCAATCAGAGTCGATGTACCAACCAATCAGCACCCCTTTTTCCTGTAGGATAATTTGTTGTGATCATTTGAAATTTGGCATTCTTGCATTTGCCCTGATGAATGCAAGATGAAGGTTTTGGTTTTTCAGCAATATTCAAGTTCTGTACTAACAAGTGAAAACTTTATATCATAATGGAGAAATTTGATAAACATGAAGTTAACTTCTCAGAACTAGTGAGGGCATTTAGAATGGTTATGAACTTAGCATGTCGTTAAAATCCAGTTATACTTCATTCAGCAAGGCATAATTTTTCAAGGATTTTTACAGCAAGGCTGAAAGCATAAAAGTGGAAGTTTCTGCCAATTCACTGATTGCTTAGGGATTGCATTCTGGGAGGAACCTCAACAGCACATCTGGAGGAGTTACGAATTACTAACAACATCTGGATTTCTGCATTTTCTTGAACATTTGTGGACGCATGATGTTGCGGTCAGTTACAGAAGAGTAATGTTGGCATGCACTGACAGTTTCATCATTATTTCCACTACAAAATTCTTGCCATTAAGTTTTGGGAGCAATGATACAAATTTGTACTCCTGTTGCTGAGCATGATCTTGTAAAATTCATATTCTACCCTGGGAACATCTATCAGGTACTACCCATTATATTCTGTCCAGAACAAAAAAAACTCATGGGGAGTGACATTAAATTCCTGATATTCTTGCCTGGTTGTTGAGGCTCTATGTTGGGAAAATGATTTCATAAAATTACCCCAATAGTACATTGGCCCACCAAAAATGTCACTATTGTATCCTCAGAAATGTATCAAACTGTAACATTAGCAACAATTTCCAGCACTCTGTTTTTGCACTTTTTCTGGTTAGGTTCTGGTTTGTAAGTATGCTGTGGTATTTTCAAAGAAACTTACCTGATCTCCATGAAGCTGATGTTACTATAGCGAATGTTGATGGTGTGAATGTTCTCCCTATGCAGTGTTTCTGGGTCAAGTTTTTCTCCCACAATCTTCTGAAAATCATTGGGTGTGTTATTCTTATTGTTTGCCAGCCACAGGATCTAGAGGGAACCAAATATGCAAAGACTATTCAGAAAGGAGCAGATTCGCTCAAGCATTCTGGTGCTTTACTCTTGTCCAGAAGTATGAGACCGTCAAAATATTTGAAGCTCCACAGAATTGTTGTAGTGTAGATGGAAGCCATTTGGGCCATTGTGTCTGCACCATCTCTTCGAATGAGCACTTCACCTTGTGCTATTCTCCTGCCTTCTCTCTGTAACCCTGTAGATTGTTTCTTTTTAAATAAACATCTAATTCCCTCTTGAATGCCTCGATTGAGCCTGCCTCCACCACATTCTCAGGCTGTGCATTCCAGACCCTAACCACTCGCTTTGTGAAAATGTTTTTTCTCGCATTGCTTTTGCTTCTTTTGCCAATTATTTTAAATCTGTGCCTTCTCGTTCTCAATCTTTTCACGAGTGGGAACAGTTTCTCCCTATCTACTTTGTCCAGACCCCTTATGATTTTGAATACCTCTATTAAATCTTCTCTCAGCCTTCTTTTCTCTAAATAAGAGTCCCAACTTCTCCAATCTTACTTCATAACTGAAGTTCCTCATCTCTGGAACCATTCTCGTAAACCTCTTCTGCACTCTCTATTATGCATTCACATCCTTCCTAAAAGGCGGCACCCAGAACTGTACGCAACACTCCAGCTGAGGCCTGACTATTGTCTTATACAAGTTCAACATAACTTCCTTGCTCTTGTACTCTATGCCCTATTAATAAAGCCTACGATACTATATGCTTTATTAACTGCTCTCTCAACCTGTCCTGCCACCTTTAATGACTTAAAGAACCAACTGTTCGACAGCTCACAATTCTCCATTAAGAATTCTTCACACTTTCAGGGCTTAATTTTCATATACCCATAAGGGTGAGGTTGGGCGTGGGCGTGCTTTGAAATTAGCACTCCTGGATGGCATGTCAGTCTTCCAATGCCTCCAGAATGCACAGCTATTTTCAAAGTGGGGGTTGGGAGGAGCCATAAACACGCTCACCTCCAATTACTGCCCACTAAGCTAATAGAAGAGCTTGTTAACAGGCTGGAGAGGGCAGAAGGTGATTTTCAAATCACAGCTCGGGAATAGTGAACAGTCTGATCTACATTAGTGCACAGCTGTTGGGAGAAATGCAGGGAGCATTGCTTAAGTAAAATTATTGGGAAAAAAAGGTTATTCACACAGAGCAGGTCTGAACATTTTCATTGACCATTTGACCACTTGTCTTTGTCGTGAAGCTGCTGACCCTCCGATCTCCTGTCTCCTCTATTCTGCAAGGCACTGCAAGCCCAGTCTTGGCTGTCCTCTGCCTTTTAGAATTTCACTCTAGAGGTTAGGTGATCTGCCTTTTAAAATAGCGGCAGACTCAGCGCGGGATTGGGACCTGGAAAGATCTGGGCTTTGGGTTTCTGACCCTGTGAGAAATGGATGTTATTTTAAAAATATTTTTAGAGAATATTATGTTATTCTGTGAAGAAGGCTGTGTGTGTGTTTGCGTGTGTATATATATGACTTAATTAAGCTGGGTAGAGATTAATAGGAGATAGGTTGCCTGAAGGGTTTAAAACATGAAAAGGATAGAGGTGTTAGGTTTGAGGTACAAGAGAATAGATTGGATCTAACATTTGCATTTTTAGATAAGTTCAGAGTTTGTTTGAATAACAAAGGGAAGAGGTGGAAAGAAACATGTTTGCATCTTGCAGGAGTTCCATAGGTAAACAGAAGTGGGGATATTATATTTATTGACCCAAAGCAAAGACAAGATGGAAACATGAAATATCTTATATTTGGAAGGATTTGAGTTTCAAAGAGGTGTGATAACAATGGAACCTGAGATGAAAAGGGAAAAACGGTATTTTAGAGTTACTGTGGAGAGCTGAGGGGAGCTGTTTGAGCTGCTATAGTTGAGCTGTGAGCTGAGCTGAGATGTAGCTGTTGTTGAACTGGAGCTGAGTTGGGATCTGTGGCTCTGGCCTGGGAGAAGATGCAGGTTTGAAGTAGCCATTCAGTCAAGCCAGAAAAGTCATAGGCTGTCCACTGCAGGGTGGAGGAGAGTTATAGATCATGTGGTATGCCCTTATTAAAGCCACAGCAGTTGGTCTTGGGTAATATTACTAGATTTTTATAGTTAAATATCTATAAGGGAGTATTGCCCGGAAGATGTTTACTTGTCGGTCTGATGAAGTAGAGTCTTTTTGGGGAAATGTGTTGTAAGACTAACCTTAATTGTAATCTTGTGTGCTTAAGTTTTCTTTTATTCTTGTTAATAAAACTTTCACTTTTAATTTTTTTTAAATCCCAAAAGTGTTACTGGACTTCTTGCTGCTGAGATCAGTGTATTGTCTTCTTGCTTTCAGAATACAAAAGAAAAGTATGGCCTGTAAGCCAAGTTTTCCTCTGGGATTTGGTTTGCGCAACAATTAACATCAGCTGTGGTCATAACAGACCCTGGATTGAAAAGCAAGCCCTCTATGACTGTTCTATATTTCACTGTCCCCCTGCTTTTCCTGTATATCCTAATATCCCCAATATGTGCCCACTATATCCAACTATTCATCCATGTGTATCCTTTATGTATCTCAGTTTCTGAGTGTATTATGGGTATCCATAAGTGAGCTAATTTTGATCCTTCATGACTTTTCCACTTGCAATTTGATTTGACCCCTTGTTTTATTGCAAGAAACATAGTTTTTTTTATTATTCATTCACGGGGTGTGGGCTTCGCTGGCTGGGCCAGCATTTATTGCCCATCTCTAGTTGCCCTTGAGAAGGTGAGCTGCCTTCTTGAACCGCTGTAGTCTATATGGTGTAGGTACTGTTAGGAAGGGAGTTCCAAGATTTTGACCTAGTGACAGTGAAGGAATGGTGATATATTTCTAAGTCAGGATGGCAAGTGACTCTGTGTAGACTCGATGGGCCGAAGGGCCTCTTCTGCACTGTGGGATTCTGTGAGTGACTTGGAGGGGAGCTTCCAGGTAGTGGTGTTCCCATCTATCTGCTGCCCTTGTCCTTCTAGATAGTAGAAGGGTTTGGAAGGTGCTGTCGAAAGAGCCTTGTGAATTCCTGAAGTGCATCTTGTAGATGGTACACACTGCTATTAATGTGCATTGGTGGTAGAGGGAGTGAATGTTTCTGGATGTGGTGCCAATCAAGCGGACTGTTTTGTCCTGGATAGTGTCAAACTTCTTGAGTGTTGTGGGAGCTGCATTCATCCAGGCACGTGAGGAGTATTCAGTCACACTCCTGACTTGTGCCTTGTAGATAGTGGACAGGCTTTGGAGAGTCAGGACTCATTCCAGGATTCCTAGATAGTTCAAGGTCCATCAACATTGATCAAAAAATTGGACTTGTATCCAAAACAAGTGGCATCTTGGTGAATAATCTATCCATACTGCTGGCCTGAGACCCAAGCCAAATTCAGCATTGGGCCTCGTCTGAATGAAATATATGAACTGTGGGCAACATTTGGTAGAGGTTGGGGTGAGCCTGGGTTGGCAGCAGCCTCCATCCTCCTAGCTCCGTGGAATTTCTAGATTGTCCACTATGAATTGAAGTGTACGTTAGTGCTCAATATGTAATTAAATTACAGAGCAACCCAGTGATTGTAACATAGACCCAAAAGCAAAATACTGTGGATGCTGGAAATCTGAAATAAGGTGAATTCTGATGATGATCTGAGTTCTGATGAGAAATTAACTCTGTTTCTCTCTCCACAAATGCTGCCTGACCTGCTGATCACTTTCAGCATTTTCTGTTTTTATTTTATATTATAACATTATAACCTGGTTCTAGGTAGTATCATCTTGCATGTATGGTGCCATGCATTCTCCTGTCTCTGGCAGGTAGACTGAAAAGCAGTCTAGTGAAGCAAAACAGAATTTTAATCCAACCGGTTTTTTACATGGAATAAATTAATGAAAAGAATATAGTTTATTTGATACATCTACTTCCTACTGCTTCCTTTATTAAAACCAATAAACATATGTGACTCTGCCACTATTCTATGCAAACCTACTTACAAGTTAACTGGTCCCAAACTAACTAGTCCCAACCGGCTCTATTACAGGCTGTATGCATCCATACCTAGGCCTGGAGCCAAGTCTCCCTGACAGATTCGTAGTGAAGCTCATGAGAGCAGGCGAAAGAGAGAGATGAACTAAACCAGTCCTCCGACTCTGTGTTGAATATGCTGCTGTTGAGCTGTCAAACTTGTCACATTGAATGAAATGTTTCTCTCCTTTGATGTTGGCGGTTGTGACACTTATATGTCTGGTTGAGCAACTTCCCTGCTGGGCACAAGGAATAAAAAATACTCTTTCACAATGGTAAGGAATACCGAGAATTGGTTCTTGATGACCTGCATTCTGACATAGAGAATGAGGATCTGCAAGCTGATTCTATCTGAGGGGTACAATGAACTTAATAGCCGTGATGGTAAGGATAGAGACTGTCAGAAGGACTGCCAGATACAGCTGTCCAAAGCAGGGAAGAGGAGGAGGAGGGGAATCCTAATGTGGTGGTTGTAGAGAATTCAATAATTAGGGAGATAGATAATATCTTTTGTAAACAGGATCAAGAGTGGCACATGGTATATTGCCTACTTGGCGCCAGGACGAGAACCATCTCACACTGTCTTGAAAGGATATTTGAGAGGGAGGAGGAAAAATACAGTCGTTGTGACCCATGTTGAGATCAACAGCATTGGAGAAAATTGTTTGGAGATCACCAGGAAACAAGGAGCAAAGAGCAGAACCTCAAGAGTTATAATCTTGGATTATTATCCAAGCCACATGCAAATTGGCACAGGGGCAAGCAGATTAGGGAGGTGAATGTGTGCTCAAAGATTGTTGTGGGTGAAATGGGTTTCAATTCATAGGACACTGCCACTAGCACTGGAGAAAGAGGTTCCATTAGGAACAGCTTCGCTCAAACCGTGCTGGTACCCCATGTCCTTGCAAGTCAAATAACTAGGGCTGTAGAGACGGTTTTCAGTTAAATAGTTCAGGGGAGGTTCAGGTGAGGGGAGATTTAGAAAGTTAATGAGAAAGGACAAGGCAACAGTGCAAGGTAGTGATATGGGTAACGATAACCAGAGTGCGACAGGAAGGAACAGAGTGTACAAACATAAGAGTGCACCAGCAGATTGGACCACATTGGAGAAAAATAGTAAAAAGTCAAAATTGAAGGCTCTTTATCAGAATGCACAAAGCATTCGTAACAAAATAGATGAACTGACAGTGTAAATAGAAATAAATGGGTATGATATGATAGCCATTACAGAGATGTGATTGCAAAGTGCCCACAGCTGGGAATTGAATGTTCAAAGATATCTGAAATTTCAAAAGGGCAGGAAGAAAGGAAAAGGAGCTAGGTAGCTCTGTTACTAAAGAATGAGATCAGTACCATAGTGGGAAATTATCTTGGCTCTGAAAATCAAAATGTAACATCAGTTTGTATGGAGCTAAGGAAGAGCAAAGGAAAGATGACACTGGTGGGAGTAATTTATGGGCTCCCAACAGTAGCTACAACGTAGGACAGGGTATAAATCAAGAAATGATGGGGGCTTGTAAGAAAGGAAATGATCTTGGGAGATTTTAATCTTCAAATAGACTGGACATATCAAATTGGCAAAGGTAGCCTTGAGGACAAGTTCATAAAGTGTATTCAATTTCTTAGAACAATATGTCATGGAACCAACTAGGTAACAGGCTATTTTATACCTGGTAATGTGAAATGAGGCAGGATTAATTAATTATCTCATAGTAAAGCATCCTCTATGGAAGAGTGATCATATGAACATTGGACTTAGAAGCAGGAGTAGGCCATTCAGCCTTTCGAGCCTGCTCCGCCATTCATTAGGATCTGGTTGTTGTCTTAATTCCACAGTGTCATCTGCACCCCCCCACAACCCCTTGACTGCCTTATCAATCAAAAATCTGTCTTACTCTGCTTTGAATAAATTCAATAACCCAGCCTCCACTGCTTTCTGGGGAAAAGAATTTCACATACTAACGACCCTTTGAGAGAAAAAATTCTCCTCATCTCTGTCTTAAATGGTAAACCTCTTATTCTTAACCTCTGTCCCCTGGTTCCAGTCTCTCCCACAAATGGAAACATCCTCCCGACTATCCTATCAAGTCCACTTAGAATCTTATATGTTTCAATAAGATCACCTCTCATTCTTCTAAACTCCAATGAGTTTAGGTCCAACCTGTTCAACCTTTCTTCATAAGATAAGCCCCTCATCCCAGGAATGAGTCAAGTGAACCTTTTCTAAACTTCTTCTAAAGCAATTATATATTTTTTCAAATAAGGAGGCCAAAACTGTACACAGTACTCCAGATGTGGTCTCACCAATGCTCTGAACAGCTGCAATAAAACTTCCTTACTTTTATATTCCATTCCCTTTGCAATAAATGCCAACATTCCATTTGCCTTCCTGATCACTTGCTGTACCTGCATATTAACTTTTTGTGGTTCATGTACCAGGACACCCAGATCCCTCGGAACCACCGAGTTCTGCAATCTCTCTCCATTTAAATAGTATACTGCTTTTCTATTCTTCCTGCCAAAGTGAACAAGTTCACATTTTCCCACATTGTACTCCTTTTGCCCACTCACTTAACCTGTCTATATCCCTTTGCAGACTCTCTACCTCCTCTTGACAACTTATTTTCCTACCTTTCTTGGCGTCACCAGCAAATTTATCTACAATACATTCGGTGCCCTCATCCAAATCACTGATGTAGACTGTAAATAGTTGAGGCCTCAGCACTGATCCCTGTGGCACTCCACTTGTTACAGCTTGCTAACCCGTAAAAGACCCATTTATTCTTATTCTCTGCTTCCTGTTAGCTACCGAATCCTTTATCTATGCTAATATGTAACCTCCTACACCATGTAATCTTATCTTGTGTAGTAACCTTTGATATAGCACCTTATCAAACGCCTTCTGGCAATCTGAGTACACCACACCTACAGGTTCCCCTTTATCCACCTTGTTACTTGCTCAAAAAATTCTAATAAATTAGTTAAGCATGATTTTCCTTTAACAAACCCATGTTGACTCTGCCTGATAAAATTATAATTTTTGAAGTATCCTGTTATAATCTCCACGATAATGGGTTCTAGCAAATTCCCTATGTTAGATGTTATGCTAACTGGCCTGTAGTTTCCTGCTTTGTGTCTCCTTCCTTTCTTGAATAAAGGTGTTACGTTAGCTATTTTCCAATCCACTGGAACCCATCCAGAATCTAAGGAATTTTGGAAAATTATAACCAATGCATCTACTATCTCTGCAGCCACTTCTTTTAAGACCCTAGGATGCAGACCATCTGGTGCTGGGAACTTGTCAGCCTTTAGGTCTAATAGTTTTCCTAGCAATGGTGATTGTTTTAATTTCCTCCCTCCCATTTTCTTCTTGATTTTTAAGTATCTTTGGGAAGTTTTCTAAGTCTTCTACAGTGAAGACAGGCACAAAATACATATTCAATGCCTCTGCCATTCCCTTATTTTCCATTACCAATTCCTCATACTCACTCTCTAGAGGACCAACACTAATTTTAGTTATTCTTTTCCTATTTAAATACTTGTAGAAACTCTTACCAACTGTTTTCATTACTAGCCAGCTTTTTTGTATATACTTCTTTCTCCCTCTTTTTTTTTAGTCATTCTTTGCTGGTTCTTAAAGTTTGATGAATCTTCTGACCCACCAATAATCTTTGCAGATTTGTGCAATGTTTCTTTCAGTTTCATACTATCCTTAACTTCCTTATTCAGCTATGGATGATGCATCTTTCTCAAAGAGTCATTCTTTCTAATTGGGATAAATCTTTGCTGAGAGTTATTAAATATCTCCTTAAAGGTCTGTCACTGGATCTCTACTGTCTTATCTGTTAATCTAGTTTCCCAATTCACTTTAGCTAGATCAGCTTTCATACCCTTAGAATTACCTTTATTCAGGTTTAAAACACCTAGTCTTGGGGCGGAATCATCCTAGATTTGCCCTAAGGGTGGTAATGGGTAAGTAAAATGATGTTTTACCCACCAGCCGCGATGGTGGGATTCATGCCGTATTGCCCCAAACTTGCCACATTATTTATGCATTCCCGGGAAACACATCCGTTTCTATGGCAGGTGGGCTTTCATTCGCCTGCCTGTCATCACCTCGCCGCTTCATCACCCTGGGTGCCATATTTAAATTCCAGCTGTACGCATCACATCTCAGTGTTTCCGGGCCACATTAGCTGCAGGGAAGATGTCCACGGAAGGCAGAAAGCCTGCAGCTCCCAGGTTTAGCGACTCGTCACTGGAACACCTTTTGGATGCCGTGGAGGCCTGCTGGGATATCCTCTACCCATGCTCTGGCCGCAGGATGGACAACAGCATTACCAATTGGGCTTGGGAGGCGGTGGCAGTGGTTGGTGCCAACGCCCTTCAAAGGAGGACAACCACCCAGTGCCGCAAAAGGATGAATGGCCTCCTCCATTTCGCCAGGGTAAGTCACACTTCCCATCCCTCACAACTCACACACTCAAAAACCCATTACACATCCACAGAGCCCTCACTCACTACCAGTTCAAGAGACATCACCATTCACTCTCACACTCACCTTGTCCTCATCCTGTCCATGGACCACTCACTACCCACACATGCCAGGCATACTTATCATTTGGCCTGGCAGGCATCTTGCCTACACTCTCTCCATCTCTATTCATACAGGACAAGACAACAGGGAGAGGTCGCAGATTGGTGGAGGAATGCCTAAAATCATGGTCCTCACAAACTTTGAAAACAGAGCCATCCAGCTGGCCGGCGATGATCTGGACTGGTCCTGTGCTGACGGTGAGGTCGGTGATGCTCTACCAAGTGCAACATCCATCAGATAACCATGCTGTGAGTAATGTTTCCTGTTTCACAGGCCACTGCCATGCACTAATTATCTCGCCTTGCTTCCGCAGGTACATCTGGGAAACAGCCATGACCCAGGGCCTCCAATCAAGCCCTGAAGAAACCTTTGAAGAGGAACCTGGAGACACCCTCCTTGAAGTCCCGTCACAGCGCTCACCAACACCCTCCACCAGCACAGAGACACACACCTCAGTGGGACCTAGCTTTAATATAGTCTCGGGATTGCAATCTGGGGAGCACAGTGCACAACGTGATCCACAGCAGGCAGGGGTAGGGATTTCCCAGGTGTCCAGCACTCGGAGGACTGCTGGAGGCCAGAAATTTGCTGAGTCCAAATCTGGTGACGAGCCTCTGGACTCGGCCATGTCACAGTTGCGTGATCTGCAAAGGCAAGCTCAGGAACATCAGGAAGGGGTGTCTGCTGCACTCCTCAGATTGCAAGACACGATGGAGGAGTTCGTCCGCCTTCACTGAGGTGACAGCGTCGGCATGCCAACGCACCAAGGTCAACACTGGTAGGATGGCGGCTGCCATGGAGTCCTTGGTCCAGGACGTCGCTCCTGACTGCTGCATGGGCTCAACTCCAAGGTTGATACCATAGTTCACCTCCAATAGTGTGTACGCGAGAGGGCAGCTTGATCTCACTCCAGCTATCCCTTTTCCTCAAGGAGTCAGCCTGGGGCCCTTGGGCACCCATAGGGAGGAGGGTCAGCAGGTTCACACCCAGGGGCCATCCATCCAGGTGACTCCGGGAATGTCCAGCCTATCTAAATCCACTCTTCCTGTTACCTCAGCAGTTCCAACTCCACAGGCCGAGGAGGGTGCCACTGCAACAGAGCAGGACCACGAAAGTGAGCCGGGGCTCTCCAGGTCTCAGCGCACCAGAGGACGCCCGCCAAGGTCATCACAGACAGGGCGTTGCAGTTAGCAGGCTGCCTCCATCTTTGCTGTGGATGTCCGGGGAGTACCAAGACATAACGGCAAGGTTAGGAAGGTTAAGAAGATGTAACTCTTGTAGAGTTAAAACAATTAACTAAATTAACAATAACAAGGGAGAAATCAAGCACAGCCCCTAAGTCAGGTCAGCTGTAAAATCAAGGAAAAACTTTAAAGGAACCTTACAAACATCAAACCAAGATGTGATTAAAGGGGTCAACAAAACACCCCAGTCCCCGCGGTGCCCACCGGGCACGGAAGGCCTCGATGGTGCCGGCAGACACCGCGTGCTCCCTTTCCAGGGACACCCGGCCGCGAACGTAGCCGCGGAAGAGGGACAAACAATCGGGCGGGACTCCCCCCTCGATCGCCCGCTGCCTGGACTTGTTAATGGCCAACCTGTCCAAGCCCAGGAGCAGGTTCACGAGGAGGTCCTCCTCCTTCCCGACCCCCTTCCGCACCGGGTGTCCGTAGATCAGGAGCGTGGGACTGAAGTGCAAACAAAACAGCAACAGAAGGTTTTTTAAATAACTAAAAAGGGAGTGCAGCCTATAACACCCTATGTAAACATGGTCCACGGACTCCACAAGACCACAAAAAGAGCAGGTGTCTTGGGAGTCCGTGAACCTACACATTCTACGGTTGTAGGGGACTGCTGCATGCAACACCCTCCAACCCAGGTCCCCGATAGAAAGCGGGAGGACACCTCCGTAGAGGGCCTCCCATCGGGGGCCTCCGCTGCCGGACGGCAACAAGGCACGCCATGGCGTGTCCAGACGGCGGACGAGGGCGAGAAAATGGAAGGTGTGCAGCATTAGTCCGTACAGGAAACTCCTCCGTGCCGTGCCAAATGGCACGGAGGGCATGTCCCCAAGGCGGCTCATATTATTGCGGGGCACCGATACCCAAGGGCGGGTTCGGGGCTTGGGGCCAATGTGGAATTCCGTCCGAACAGGGGAACGCTCAGACGGAAGACCACCGCACACCTGGGCCACCTCGAGACCTAAAATGACATTGGGTCCGAAGAAGATGTAACTCTTGTAGAGTTAAAACAATTAACTAAATTAACAATAACAATAACAAGGGAGAAATCAAGCACAGCCCCTAATTCAGGTCAGCTGTAAAAGCAAGGAAAAACTTTAAAGGAACCTTATAAACATTAAACCAAAATGTGATTAAAGGGGTCAACAAAACACCCCAGTCCCCGCGGTGCCCACCAGGTACGGAAGGCCTCGATGGTGCCGGCAGACACCGCGTGCTCCCTTTCCAGGGACACCCGGCCGCGAACGTAGCCGCGGAAGAGGGACAAACAATCGGGCGGGACTCCCCCCTCGATCGCCCGCTGCCTGGACCTGTTGATGGGCCAACTTGGCCAGGCCCAGGAGCAGGTTCACAAGGAGGTCCTCCTCCTTCCCGACCCCCTTCCGCACCGGGTGTCCGTAGATCAGGAGCGTGGGACTGAAGTGCAAACAAAACAACAGGAGGTTTTTTAAATAACTAAAAAGGGAGTGCAGCCTACAACACCCTATATATGCATGGTCCACAGACTCCACAAGACCGCAAAAAGGGCAGGTGTCTTGGGAGTTCGTGAACCTAAACATCCTTCGATTGTATGGGACTGCTGTGTGCAACACCCTCCAACCCAGGTCCCCGATAGAAAGCGGGAGGACACCTCCGTAGAGGGCCTCCCATCGGGGGCCTCCGCTGCTGGACGGCAACAAGGCACGCCAGGGCGTGTCCGGGCAGCGGACGAGGGCGAGAAAATGAAAGGTGTGCAGCAGCAGTCCATACAGGAAACTCCTCCGTGCCGTGCCAAATGGCACGGAGGGCATGTCCCCAAGGCGGCTCATATTATTGCGGAGCACCGGCACCCGAGGGAGGGTTCGGGGCTTGGGGCCAATGTGGAATTCCGTCCGAACAGGGGAACGCTCAGACGGAAGACCACCGCACACCTGGGCCACCTCGAGACCTAAAATGACATCGGGCCCGAAGAAGATGTAACTCTTTCAGAGTTAAAACAATAAACTAAATTAACACAATAAGGGAGAAATCAAGCACAGCCCCTAAGTCAGGTCAGCTGTAAAATCAAGGAAAAACTTTAAAGGAACCTTATAAACATTAAACCAAAATGTGATTAAAGGGGTCAACAAAACACCCCAGTCCCCGCGGTGCCCACCGGGCACGGAAGGCCTCGATGGTGCCGGCAGACACCGCGTGCTCCCTTTCCAGGGACACCCGGCCGCGAACGTAGCCGCGGAAGAGGGACAAACAATCGGGCGGGACTCCCCCCTCGATCGCCCGCTGCCTGGACCTGTTGATGGCCAACTTGGCCAGGCCCAGGAGCAGGTTCACGAGGAGGTCCTCCTCCTTCCCGACCCCCTTCCGCACCGAGATCAGGAGCGTGGGACTGAAGTGCAAACAAAACAGCAACAAAAGGTTTTTTAAATAACTAAAAAGGGAGTGCAGCCTACAACACCCTATGTAAACATGGTCCACGGACTCCACAAGACCACAAAAAAGGCAGGTGTCTTGGGAGTCTGTGAACCTACACATTTTACGGGGACTGCTGCGTGCAACACCCTCCAACCCAGGTCCTCGATAGAAAGCGGGAGAACACCTCCGTAGAGGGCCGAAGAAGATGTAACTCTTTCGAGTTATCAACATCACAGATTGTAACTCTTTCGAGTACATTCACAGTTCTTGGTTTCCGGGAGTGGGACATGAACCCACAACCTTCTGATTCAAAGGCGAGGGTGCTATGAACTGAGCCACAGCTGACACCATGTAACTCTTTCGAGTTATCAACAGTCACAGATTGTAACTCTTTCGAGTACATTCACAGTTCTTGGTTTCCGGGAGTGGGACATGAACCCACAACACTCTGATTCAAAAGCGAGGGTGCTATGAACTGAGCCACAGCTGACACCATGTAACTCTTTCGAGTTATCAACAGTCACAGATTGTAACTCTTTCGAGTACATTCACAGTTCTTGGTTTCCAGGAGTGGGACATGAACCCACAACACTCTGATTCAAAAGCGAGGGTGCTATGAACTGAGCCACAGCTGACACCATGTAACTCTTTCGAGTTATCAACAGATCGCATGTAACTCTTTCGAGTACATTCACAGTTCTTGGTTTCCGGGAGTGGGACATGAACCCACAACCTTCTGATTCAAAGGCGAGGGTGCTATGAACTGAGCCACAGCTGACACCATGTAACTCTTTCGAGTTATCAACAGATCCCATGTAACTCTTTCGAGTACATTCACAGTTCTTGGTTTCTGGGAGTGGGACATGAACCCACAACCTTCTGATTCAAAGGCGAGGGTGCTATGAACTGAGCCACAGCTGACACCATGTAGTTGCACAGCCTGGGCACGGGTGTTAATCACTTGTGCATAATGTTCACTATTGTCAATAAACTCCCAAGAATGTCTCCCTGGCTCCTTGTTCTGATGAACAGTGTTTGTGTCATTCAGTGTAAAGTATCCAAATTTGCTGACGATACAACAATAGGTGAGAGGGCATGTTGTGATGAGAACATAAAGCATCTGCAAGGGGATATAGACAGGTTGAGTGAGTGGATAAAAACTTGGCAGCTGGAGTTTATTGTTGGAAAGTGTGAGGTCATGCACTTAGGTAGGAAGAATCAAAAGGCAGACTATTATTTAAATGGAGAGAGATTCCAAAAAAGTGCAGCACAGAGGGATCAGGGTGTTCTTGTGCATGAAACACAAAATGTTAGCATGCAGGTGCAGCAAGTAACTAAAAAGGCAAATGGAATTTTGGCCTGTATTGCTAGAGGGTTGGAGTTTAAAAATAGGAAGTCTTGTTACAACTATACAGGATGTTGGTGAGGCTGCACTTGGAGTACTGTGTGCAGTTTTGGTCCCTGTATTTAAGAAAGGACATACTGGCATTGGAGACAATTCAAAAGAGATTCACTAGGCTGATTCCTGGGATGAAGGGGTTGACTTTATCAAGAATGGCTAAACATTATTCATTAGAGTTTAGAAAAATGAGGGGTGATCTTATTGAAACGTACAAGATTCTGAGAGGGCTTGACAGGGTAGATGTTGAGAAGGTGTTTCCACTAGTGGGGGAATCTTGAACTGGGGAACATAGTTACAGAATAAGGGGATACTCATTTAAAACTGAGATGCAAAGGAATTTCTTCTCTCAGCGAGAAGTGAATGTCTGGAATTTTCTACCCCAGAGAATTGTGGAGGCTAGGACACTGCAAGAATTTAAAGAGGAGATAGATAGATTTTTGAAATATCGGGGAGTTGAGGGCTTTGGGGAGCTGGCACAAAAGAGGAGTTGAGGCCTAGGGCAGATCAGCCATGATCTTGTTGAATGGCGGGGCAGGCTTGAGGGGCCAAATAGCCTACACCTGCTCCTATTTCTTATGTTCTTCCGTTCAGATGTGAAACCTTTCTGCACAAGATAGAGACAGGTGTCTCATTCAAGGGCCTTTTCCCTGTGCTCTGTGCAGCCTTCATACCAAAGAGATGGTCCGAACTCTCATTCCCTGGACACACTACTGATGCCTGCACTTCGATGGTGCTTGTCATTGCTGCCACAATATAGTGGACAGGCATCATAGAGTTCCGTCATTCTCTCTCTGTGCTCTCAGCACCTTTAAGGTGGGGCTTGTCCCCATCTCTTCAGCATCTGTGACCAGTGACGCTGTGCTCCTGGAGGGCTCAGGTGCGGCAGGCATCAGTAATGTGTCAGAAGATCTATGGAGTGTCCTCACTGCATGTCGTCATCACCTCCTGCAATCGAGTGAGGATTAGTACCTCCACTGCATCTCCATGACAGGAGCATTATCACAGAGTGTATGCGCGCCGCCATAAGCCAGACTGGAGTCAAACATTCACAGATGCAATGTGAGGATCTATGGGGACACCTCACTGCATATCGTCATCATTCTCCACAAATCTAACAGCTATGAGAGCCTCCCGAGCGTGCCTGCCTCATCTAGCCTGTGCGAGGGCCTCATCTCCATCATCGTCCCCTTCGAGGACCTCCTCACCCTCATCTCCATCGGCTTCCTCCTGATCAGAGGAGACGACCAGATCCTCCTCAGCCAGCTCCTCTCCCTGTTGCACCACTAGGTTGTAAAGGGCACAGTAGACGATGACGATGCATAATACCCTCAGCGGACTATATTGCATGGCTCCACCAGAGTGGTCCAGGCACCGGAATCTCATTTTCAGTATCCTGATGCTCTGCTTCACCAAGTTGTAGGTTGCAGCATGAGTCTCACCTTCGTGCTGCTGCAGTCTGAGGCCGCCGCACGGGTGTCATCGGCCAAGGCCTCTGCAGGTAGCCCTTGTCCCTGAAGAGCCATCGTGGCAGCTTCTGTGGACCCTGGAAGACTCCAAGGATCTGTGACGGACTCAGGATGTAGGCATCGTGCAGACTCCCTGGAAACCGTGCACACACCTGCAGGGTGCATTTCTGATGGTCGCACACCACCTGCACATTCAGTGAATGGAATTCCTCATGGTCGATGTAGTTGACCACGTGTTGTGATGGAGACCTGAGCGCCACGTCAGTGCAGTCGATTGCATCCTGCACCTGTGGGAAACCCAAGATCTGGGTGAATCCAATTGTTCTTGCATCCTGGCTGTCCTGGCCCCGGGCGAAATGAACAAAGTTGTGCACCCTCGCAAAGATGGCATCCATGACCTCATGGATGCATTTGTGGACGGAGGCTTGTGAGATCCCACAGAGGTCACCTGTGGAGCCCTGAAAGGAGCCACTGGCATAGAAATTGACGTCGCAGTCACTTTCACGGCCACTGGCAGTAGATGCCCTCCATGTCCCCACAGCGCCATATCCTGCAGCAGGTGGCAGATGTAACCATCCAGTACCCTACACATGCGCAGTCTTCAGCGACACTGGTTCTCAGTCATCTGCAGGAATGAAAGGCAGTGTCTGTAGACATGGTGTCACTAGGCGCTGACCAACAACGGCTCACTGTGGCTCTTCGGCGGCGTGTGCAGGAGCCCCAGCCGCCCCTTCTTCCAGAGGGTGCTGCTCCTCCCTCAGCACAGCCAGGAGCCTCTGACGCTCTCTCCTCCATTGTCTTCACTTTCTGTAGACAATCAGGCAAACAGCTAATTCACCCGGCTCCATGCTCCTGATGTAGTCCTGCAGGACGAAAGAGAGAGACACGTGGGTTAACATGGGTGTACTAAGAATATCTGTCCTGGTTAAGTCTGAAGGCTCCTTAAGGCTTCCCAGAGAGTGCTGGCCACCACTTGGATGGCCAGAGATTAGTGCGCTGCATGGCTACCCGAGACGCCACCCACCTCCGCCCCGCTCCACCTGACCGATTGGCCATAGCATTGCCCATTGGACTGCATGCTGTGCTCTCAGCTCAGGGGCATTCATTCTCCTAACCTGCACTGCAAGGCTGCACAGTTATCTTGAACCATGGGGGAGACTGGTCCAAACCGGAATGATGACTTTGCAAAGGGCTGTGAGCACCTCCACCAGTGACTGCTCCATGGCCAGCTTTAGCAAGGAGATTGTACAACGTGTGCAGTTGTACAACTGTTCTGCAGGCCAGTAAAACATTCATGACTTTGCAGTCCGTGCTGGGGTAGTGGGCGGGGATGGGTGGGAGGTGGTGGCTGGTGGGTCTGGAGCACTTGGTGGCACTTTGATACCGCTGCATTGCTTGAGTGTGCAGGTAAGCTAGAAGCCCGAATCCAATCATATCAATGCCTGTGCCAGAACTGCCTCAGCTGCAGAAGAATGGTCACTTTATAGGTGTCCCTAATGCGTGGTCGCTTCCCTTGCCCACCCTACCCCCACCTCGAATGCTTGTGCGCTATATTCAACCGCAAGGCAGCCCTTGCCCACCCCCAGCACAAGTCACTTCAACAGCAAGGCTGCATTTGCACCCCCCCCACCCCCACAAGTCACCTAAACAGCAGGGTTACCCTTGCCCCCCTACCACAAGTCGCTTCAACTGCAGGGTAGCCCTTGTACCTCCCCCACCATCCCCCCCACCACAAGTCGCCTCAACCGTAAGGCAGCTCTTGCACCCCCATAAACGTCACCACAATGGCAGGGCTGCTCTTGCCTCCACCCCCCACAAGTCGCCTGAATCCCAAGGCAGTTCTTGACTCCTCCCCACCCCACTCCCACTCCCAATGCGCCTCAAGCTTAACGTTCAACAGGTGACCCTGATGAGCGCTGCGCAACGTTATTGTGTACTCACCTCTGAGTTCCCCTCAAAGTGCATCCTGCCAAGTGCATGCCGTTTATATGCAGTTGTGAAACACGTGCTTTCCCGCCGGCGTGAATGGATGATCCCGGCGGGTTGGCCTAATAATGATATGCAGATGTATTACAATGAAGTTCCCGATGTCTGATCGCGGGAAGTTTGGCCCGCCGTTAGTGGGCTGAGCGACTGATTGCAAACTGGTTTCACGCCGTCGTAAAATCGATCACGCCGTATTGTCTGCTCATGCCACTGAACACGCTGACGCCAGTGGGCACAGAAAATCCTGTCCTTAGGCTCACACTTCTCCCTTGCAAACCGAACATGAAATTCTATCATGTTATGATTATTGTCGCTTAGAGGCTCCTTTACTATGAGGTTATTGATTAACCCTATCTCATTACTCACTACCAGGTCCAGATTAGCCTGCTCCTCGGTTGGCCCTAGAATATATTGCTGTAAGAAATTGTCCCAAATATACCCTATGAGCTCTTGTTCCAGACTACCTTTGCCAATCTGATTTGCGCAATCCACGTGTATATTACAATCACTCATGATTATTGCAGTGCCTTTCTTACACACCCCATTTATTTCTTCCTGTATACCTTGCCCTACCATATAACTACTGTTAGGGGATCTATAAACTAAGCCTACAAGTGACCTCTTAGCTTTGCTATTTTTTATCTCTACCCAAACTGATTCTACACCTTTCTCTTTTGAGACAAGTTCATCTCTGATTACTGTACTAATTGCATTCTTAATTAACAGAGCTATCCTGCCATCTTTTCCTCGCTTCCTATCTTTTCAAAATGTCAAATACCCTTCATATTTAGGTCCCAGCCTTGGTCACCCTGCAACCATGTCTCTGTAATGACTGTCAGGTCATACATATTTATTTCTATTTGTGCTAATTTTGTTTGTTATGAATGCTGCTTGCATTCAGATACAGAGCCTTTAACTCTGTCTTTTTACCATTTTGCAATCTCTGGCCTCATTTGCTGGTGCACTCTTAAGTTTGTTCTCTGTCCCTTCCTGCCACTCTCTGGTTATCATTACCCAAATCGCTACTCTGCTCTATTATCTTGTTGTTTCCCTTTGATTTACTACATTCTCTTCTCGCATGATCACCTTCCCCCACTATTTAGTTTAAAGCCCTCTCTACCACCCTAATTACATGACTTGCCAGAACACTGGTCCCAGCATGGTTCAGATGAAGACCATTCCAACAGTACAGCTCCCACTTTCCCCAATACTGGTGCCAGTGCCCTATGAATCGAATCCCATTTCTCCAACACCAGTCTTCAAGCCACGCTTTCATCTCTCGAATCTTATTTACCCTACACCAATTTGCTAATGGCTCTGGCAATAATCCAGTGATTATTACCTTTGAGGTTCTGCTTTTTAATCTAGCCCCTAGCTGTTCATAATCCCTAAACAGAATCTCTTTCCTTGTCCTAACTATGTCATTGATACCAACGTGGGCCACAACAACTGGATCCTCCCCCTCCCACCTCAAGTTCCTCTCCAACCTGGAGCAGATGTCCTGAACCCTGGCATCCAGCAGACAACACAGACACCTGAACTCACGCTCTCGGCTGCAGAGAACTGTGTCTATCCCTCTGACTATACTGTCCCCTACTACAACTACATTCCTATTAACTGCCCACGTTTGAATGGTTTCCTGTACCATGGTCAGTTTGCTCATCCACCTTGCGGCTCTTGCTTTCATCCATACAGGCTTCAAACCTGTTGGACAATTGCAAGGGCTGAGTCTCCTCTACTTCTGCCTTCTGGTTCCCCTTATCTGCGTCACTCACAGTCACACCCTCCTCTTCCTGGAATAAAGTGTCCAGGTAACCTTCCCCTCCTTGATGCATCGCAGAGTCTGTAGCTTGGCCTTCAGCTCAGTGACTCTGAGCCAAAGCTCCTCAGGTCGCAAACACTTACTGCAGACGTGTTTTCCCGAGATCTCACTGGTTTCCAGGAGCTGCCACATTCTGCAGTCACAACACATCACCTGCCCTGCTATCTTTACTGTGTCTTAATTAATTTTTTTTCTAAATTCATTTATAATTAATATACCCCACTATTCCCATTGAGCTTTACTGCTGCTAGTAATATTTAGTAATACTAATAAAACCTTACAATTACTAATAAGTTACATGAATTTTCAATGAAAAACAAGCAAAATGCTCACCAGCCAATCTGTTTCCCTGTGACATCAGACTTTGATTTTTTTCAGAACTTAGTTGGTCCACAGCCGTTCCCTCTGTTTCTCTCCCCGCTCTCATGCTGCTTTAAGTCCTCGCTGCTCTCCCACTCTCTTTCTCTTCTCTCATGTTGTTTTAAGTCATCGCCGTTTTCTCTCTCTATCCCCTCTCATGCTGTTTAAGTCCTCGCCAATCTCTCTCTCGCCCTGTTTTAAGTCCTTCTCGCTCTCTCTCTCTTCCCTCTTGCACTGTTTGAACTCCCCAACACACTCTTTCCCCTCTCGCGCTGTTCTATAACTAGGGGTCACTGTTTAAAAATAAGGGGTCGCCCATTTAAAACAGAGATGAGGTGAAATTTTTTCACTTGGCGGGTCGTGAGTTTTTGGAACTCTCTTCCTGAAAAGGTGGTGGAAACAGTGTCTTTGAATATTTTTAAGGCAGAGGTGTTTAGATTCTTGGTAAAAAAAGCAGGTGGTGGGTTATCAGCAGTAGGTGGGATGCAGATTTCAGGTTACTATCAGATCAGCCATGTCTTATTAAATGGCGGAGCTTGCTTGAGGGGCTGAATGGCCTACTCCTGCTCCTTGTTCATACGTTCACACTGTTTTAAATCCACGCTGCGCTCTTATGAGAAATGATAATATAACATAATAAAATTTCACATTCAGCTGAGGATGAGAAGCTTTGGGTCTAAAACTAGTGTCTTCAAGTTAAATAAAGGCAATTACAAAGATAGGAAGACAGAGTTGGCTAAAATGGACTGGGAAAGTAGGTTAAAATGTAAGACGGTAGAGAAGCAATGGCAGACATTAAAGGAAATATTTCTGAACTCAGCAAAACTATATTCCATTTGGGAAAAAAAGACTATGAGAAAGATGCACCATCATGGTTAATTAAGGAAGTTAAGGATTGTATAAAATTGAAAGAAAAGGTGTACAACTCTCAAAGATTAGTGATAGGCCAGAAAATTGGGAACATTTTAGAAACCAGCAAAGGATGACTAAAAAAACGGGAGAAATTGGCGTAGGAGAGAAAAATAGCAATAAACATAAAAACAGACAGTAAAAGCTTTTACAACTATATAAAAAGAAAAAAAGCAGTGTCAGTAAGCATTGGTCTCTTAGAGGGTGAGACTGGGGTACTAATAATGGAATACAAGGAAATATCAGACTTTGAACAGGTATTTTGTATCTGTCTTTACAGTAGAACACATAAAAAGCATCCCAAGAATAGTAGAAAAGCAGGGGCCAAAAGGAGGGAGGAACTTTGAACTATCACAAGAGAAAAAGTTCTAGGAAAATGAGCGGGACAAAAGGCTGACAAGATCTCAGGACCTGGTAATGTGTAATGAGGTAGGATTAATTAATGGTCTCAGTAAAGAATCCTCTGGGAAGAGGGAGAGATGGTAGTGTACTGGTAATGTCATTAGACTAGTAATCTGGAGACCCAGGTTAATTCTCTGAGCACACAGTTCAAGTCCCACTATGACAGCTGGTGGAATTTAAATTCAATTAATAAAATTAAAGCCAGTTCAGTAATGGTGACCATGACTATAATAGATGGTTGTAAAAAAACATCTGGCTTACTAATGTAAAGAAATCTGCTGTCCTTACCTGGTCTGGTCAGACCTACATGTGACTTCAGATCCACAATAATGTGGTTAACTCTTAACTACCCTCAGAAAAGGCCTAGCAAGCCACTCAGTTCTAGGGCAACTAGGGATGTTCAAGGACTGTAGGCCTTGCCAGTGATGTCCACATCTCATGAAAGAATAAATAAAAAAACCTGATGGCTTGCATCCTAGGGCCTTAAAGGAAATGGTTGCAGAGACAGTGGATGCATTGGTTGTAATCTTCTGAAGTTTTCTAGATTTTGGAAAGGTCCCGGTGAATTGAAAAGCCGCAAATGTAACCCCTCTATTTAAGAGAGGGAGACAGAAAGCAGGAAACTAGGCCAGTTAGATTAACGTCTGTCATTGGGAAAATGCTGGAATCCGCTAAGCACATTCAGAAAATCATAACACAATCAGATAGAGTCAACATGGTTTTGTTATAGGGACATAACGTTTGACAAATTTATTAGAGTTCTTTGAGGATGCAACAAACAGGATGGATAAAGCACAACCAGTAGATGCAGTGTATTTGGATTTCCAAAAATCATTTGATAAGGTGCCACATAAAAGGTTACTGCAAAAGATAAGAGCTCATGGTATTGGGGGTGATGTATTAGCAAGGATAGAGGATTGGCTATCAGGAAACAGAGAATCAAGATAAATGGGTAATTTTCATGTTGGCAAACTGTACTCAGTGGAGTGCCACAGGGATCAGTGCTGGGGCCTCAACTAATTGCAATCTATATCAATGGCTTGGATGAAGGGAATTACTGTATTGTAGCCAAAATTGCTGATCATACAAAGATAGATAGGAAAGCAAGTTGTTAGAAGGATACAAAGAATTTGAAAAGGGATATAGATAGATTAAGTGAGTGGGCAAAAAATTTGGCAGATGTACCATAATATAGGAAAATGTGAGGTTGTCCACTTTGGTAGGAAGAATAGAAAAGCAGAATATTTTTTAAATGGAGAATTTGCAGAATGCTGCAGTACAGACGGATCTGTATGCCCTTGCACACAAAGTCAGCATGCAGGTTCGGCAAGTAATTAAAAAGGCAAATGGAATGTTGGTCTTTATTGCAAGGGGCATGGCGTATAAGAGTAGGGAAGTCTTGCTACAACTCTTTGGTCTTGGCCTCTTTACATGTTCTTCAGTTCTCTGCCTGAAGACAGGTCTGACCCATAGCGCCATGACTTCCACCACAGGTAGAGCAAGGAGGCAGGCCCTGAGTTCACCCCAGCTGGAATGGAGAATGAACCCCGGGTTATTGACACCAATCTCTTCCACACTAGTCATCCAGCAAACTCACCCCATTCCAAGAGTCCGAGTTGCTGTGGCAACATGCTCTCTTACATGCATGTTGTAGTCTGGAGCTATGAACAGTGATGGTAGAGGCTCCAAGTTTCTTTCCATCACATAGCTGACCAGAAATCTCTCTCGCTCTTGCCACCTGCCATTGGAATGTGTTGGAAGGTTTTACAAGTTGATACTCAACCTATTTGGCTGCATTACGAACACACCTTCCTTGGCCATCAAGTCCTGGAGTGGGACTTGACCCGAAGCTTCTGGCTTAGAAGCAGGGACGCAACCCATTGCGCCACAAGTCTTCCCACTCTCATTATTTAAGGAAGGATATACTTGCATTGGAAGCAGTTCAGAGAAAGTTCACTAGGCTGCTTCCTGGAATGAAGGTGTTACCTTATGAGGAAAGGTTGAGCAGGTTCGGTCTGGAGTTTAGAAGAATGATTTTAGAAGGTGATCTTGTTAAAACATATAGGATTATGAGAGGGCTTGACAGGGTAGATGCTGAGAGAATATTTCCTCTTGTGGAGGAATCTAGAACCAGGGGGCACAATTTAAAAATAAGGGGTCTCCCATTTAAGGAGATAAGGAGGAATTTATTCTCTCAAAGGGCTGTTACTCTTGGAATTCTCTTCCACAGAGAGTTGTGGAGGCTGGGTCATTGAACATATTCAAGGCAGGAAGGTAGAGTTGAGGCCACAATCACATTAGTCATAATCTTATTGAATGGTAGAGCAGGCTATATGAGCCGAATGGCCTACTCCTGCTCCTATTTCTTATGATTTATAATGATCTTATGAACTATTTACAATCTATATTACTGACTTGGATGAAGGAACAGTGTGTGTTGAAGCCAAATTTGCCTACAACATCTTGTAAGTAGGAAAGCAAACTGGGAGGAGGACAAGGGCAATTAGAGACGGACAGTAAATGTTGGCCTAGCCAGCGACACCCACATCCCATGAATGAATTAAAAAAAACACAAAGAGCCTGCAAAGGGATACAGATAGGTTAAGTGAGTGGAATTTGGCAGATGGAGTATAATGCAGGAAAATGTAAGGTTGTTCACCTTGATAGGAAGAATAGAAAAACAGAATAACATTTAAGTGGAGAGACACTGCAGGATGCTTTGGTACTGAGGGTCTTCTCGTACATGAATCGCCAAAAGTTAGCATGCAGGCACCACAAGTAATTAGGAAGGCAAATGGAATATTGGCCTTTATTGCAAGAGGCTGGAGTATAAAAATAGTGAAATCTTGCTATTATGTTACAAGCTGTGGTGAATACTGTGTGTAGTTTTGTCTCCTTAATTAAGGGCAGATATACTTGCATTCGAGGCAGTTCAGAGAAGGTTCACTAGGCTGATTCCTGGGATGAAGGGCTTGTCTTTTTTTTGTCTACACTGGAGTGCTGTGTTTGGCTGCAGTAGAGAGCTTCAGTTGGCGATTGGTGACTGAGGGAGTTTTACAGTTTAAAATAGCGAGAGGAGAGCTGGGATTTTCACAGTTTAAAACAGCGAGAGGAGAGCTGGGATTTTCACAGTTTAAAACAGTGAGAGGAGAGCTGGGATATTCACAGTTTAAAATAGTGAGAGGAGAGCCAGGGTTTTCACAGTTTTAAAACAGCGAGAGGAGATCCGGGAGTTTCACTGCTTAAAACATCGCAAGAGAGCTGGGATTTTCAGTTTAAAACAGCAAGAGGAAAGCCGAGATTTTCACACTTTAAAACAGCGAGAGGAAAGCCAGGAGCACACGGAGAGCAGATCTGTGTGAGTAGGGCAGCGGCGGCGTGACATGAAAACCAGTGGCAGAGAGCCACTTCAACCTCTTTCTTCCTGACAGAGCCAGTGTGTGACATCACTGGAAAATAGGTGATTGGTAGGTATTTCTTCCATGTCTCTTTTGATTGGCCAAGTGGTTTAAATCAGGAGACATTATTACAGCTGAAGAGTACAGTTAAGAAATTCACTTTTAAAATACTTAACACCCAAATTTATTAAATAGAATAGAGATGGCTGGGTAGGCGATGTGTTGCAGCTGTAACATGTGGGACCTGGTGGACGCCAGTGCGAATCACGGTGACCACATCTGCAACAAGTGTTGACTGCTCGAGGAACTTTGGCTCAGATTTGATTAGCTGGAGTCTGAGCTACGGACACTACGACACATCAGGAAGGGGAGAGTTACCTGGACACGGTGTTTCAGGAGGCAGTCGCACCCCTTAGATTAATTACATCAAATTTGGTCCGTGGTCAGGGACAGGAGGGTGTGACTGCAAGTGAGGCAGGTATGGGGATCCAGAATTTAGCTTTGGAGGAGCCTCAGCCAGTGCCTTTGTCCAATAGGTATGAGGTTCTTGCTCCTGATATGGATGAGGGCACAGACTGCAGGGAAGATGAGTGAACTGACCACAGCACTGTGATACAGAGCACCATTCAAGTGGGGGGGAGAAAAGAGAAATAGTAGTTGTAATAGGGGATAGCATAGTTAGAGGAATAGATGCTGTTCTCTGCTGCAAAGACAGAGTCCCGAAGGCTGTGTTGCCTACCTGGTGCCAAGGTTAAGGACATCTCTTATGGGCTGGAGAGGAACTTGGAGTGGGAGGGGAAGGATCCAGTTGTCATGGCCCACATAGGTACCAACGACATAGGTAGGACTAGGAAAGAGGTTCTGCTGAGGGACTACGATCAGCTCGGGGCTAAATTAAAAAGCAGAATCACAAAGGTAATAATCTCCAGATTACTACCTGAGCCACGTGCAAATTGGCGTAGGGTAAATAAGATTAGAGAGGTAAATGCGTGACTCAAAGATTGGTGTGGGAGAAATGGGTTCTGATTCATGGGTCACTGGCACCAGTACTAGGGAAGGAGAGAGCTGTTCCATTGGGACGGGCTTCATTTGAACCATGCTGGGACAAGTGTCCTGGTGAATCGTATAACTAGGGTTGTAGATAGGGCTTTAACTAATTAGTGGGGGGGAGGATTCAATTGAAGTTTAGAAAATCAAACATAAATGAGGGAGCAGAGATGCAGGGGTAGTGAAGAGGTGAATAATAATCAAAGTGTGACAGGAAAGGGCAGAAAATTTAAGTGGAAGAGTGCAGCAGAAATTAGAACCAGAATGAGTAGTAATGGTAAAAAGTCAAAGCTTAAGGCTCTTTAATTGAATGCACGCAGCATTTGTAACAAGATAGATGAGTTGATGGGACAAATAGAAATAAATGGATATGACTCGATAGCTGTAACAAGGACGTGGTTGCAGGGTGACTAAGACTGGGAACTCAATATTCAAGGGTATTCGATGTTCCGGAAAAATAGGCAAAAGGGAAAAGGAGGTGGGGTAGCTTTGTTAATAAAGGAAGGTATCAGTGCAGTGGTGAGTAGTGATATAGGTGTAATAGATCGTGATGCGGAATCAGTTTGGGTGGAAATAAGGAATAGCAAGGGGAGGAGGTGATGGGTGGGAGTCGTCTATAGGCCCCCAAAGAGTTGCCTCACTGTAGGACAAAGTATAAATCGGGAAATAATGGAGGCGAGTTAGAAGGGTGCTACAATTGTCATGGGTGATTTTAATCTGTATATTGACTGGACAACTCAGATTGGCAGGGGTAACATGGAAGACAAATTTGTAGAGTGCATCAGGGATTGTTTCTTAGAGCAATACGTTGCAGAACCTACTCGGGAACAGGCTATTTTAGATCTAGTAATGTGTAATGAGGTAGGATTAATAAGAGATATCGAAGTTAAGGATCCTCTAGAGGGTAGCGATCACAACATGGTAGAATTTCAAATTCAGTTTGAGGGTGAGCAACTCGGATCTCAGACCAGTGTCCTCAGCTTAAATAAAGGCAATTACAGAGGTATGAAGAAAGAATTGTCTAAAGCGGGCTGGGAAAATAGACTAAGATGAAGGTCAGTGGATGAGCAGTGACAGACATTTAAGCAGATATTTCATAGTGCTCAGCAAAAATTTATCTCGGTCAAAAAGAAGGACTCGATGAGAAGGATGAACCACCCGTGGTTAACAAAGGAGGTCAAGGAGAGTATCCAATCAAAAACTAAGGCAAACAAAGCAGCAAAAACTAGTGGTACGCCAGAAGATTGGGAATTTTTTAGGAACCAGCAGCAGATGACTAAAAAGCTAATAAAGAGGGACAAAATTGATTATGAAAGTAAATTGGTAAGAAATATAAAACCAAACAGCCACAGCTTCTATGGGTATATAAAAAGAGTAGCTAAAGTGAGCGTGGGACCCTTGGAGGATGCCATTGGAGAATTGATAACAGGAACGGGAAATGACAGATAATTTAAACTAATATTTTGCATCAGTCTTCACGGTGGAGGACACTATAAGTATTCCAAAGATATAGAATAAGCGAGGAACTAATTGGAGGAAAGATCTTGTAACAGTCTGTATCATGAGGGACAAAGTATTTGAGAAACTAATGGGACTAAAGGCAGACAGGACCTGATGGCCTGCATCCAAGGGCTTTAAAGGAAGTGGCTGCAGAGATAGTGGAGGCATTGATCAAAATATTCCAGAACTCACTGGATTCCCAGGGTCCCAGCAGATTGGAAAACCACTAAAGTGATGCCCCTGTTCAAGAAGGGAGGGAGACAAAAAACAGGAAACTATAGGCCAGTCAGTCTAACATCTGTCGTTGGGAAAACGCTAGAGTCCATTATTAAGGAAGAAATAGCAGGACATTTAGAAAAGCTTAACGCAATCAAACAGAGTCAACATGGTTTTGTGAAAGGGAAATCATGTTTGATAAATTTGCTAGAATTCTTTGAGGATATAACAAGCAGAGTTGATAAAGGTTAACCAGTAAATGTAGTGTATTTGGATTTCCAGCAGGTGTTTGATAAGGTGTCAAATAAAAGGTTATTGCACAAGATAGGAGCTCACTGTATTGGGGGTAATATATTAGCATGGATTGAGGATTGGTTAACACACAGAAGACAGAGAGTTGGGATTAATGGGTCTTTTTCACGTTGGAAAGACGTAACTAGTGGAGTGCCACAAGGATCAGTCCTAGGTTCTCAAATTATTTACTATCAATATAAATGACTTGGAGGAGGGGGCAAATGTATCCAAATTTGCTGATGATACAAAAATAGGTGGGAGGGCATGTTGTGATGAGGACATAAGGAATCTACAAGGGGATATAGAAAAGTTGAGTGAGTGGGAAAAAAACTTGGCAGATGGAGTTTAATGTAGGAAAGTGTGAGGTCATGCATTTTGGTAAGAAAAATCAAAAGGTAGACTATTATTTAGATGGAGAGAGACTCCAAAAAAGTGCAGCACAGAGGGATCTGGGTGTCCTTGTACATGAAACACAAAAGGTTAGCATGCAGGTGCAGCAATTAATTATGAAGGTAAATGGAATTTTGGCCTGTATTGCTAGGGGATTGGAGTTTAAAAATAGTGAAATCTTGTTACAACTGTACAGAGTGTTGGTGAGGCTGCACCTGCAGTACCTTGTACAGTTTTGTCCCCATATTTAAGAAAGGGTACACTGGCATTGGAGGCAGTTCAAAAAGATTCACTAGGCTGATTCCTGGGATGAAGGGGTTGACTTATCAAGAACAGGTAAACAGGTTAGGCCTTTTTTCATTAGCGTTTAGAAGAATGAGGGGTCAGCTTATTGAAATGTACAAGATTCTGAGGGGGCCTGACAGGGTAGATGTTGAGAAGATGTTTCCACTAATGGGGGAATCTTGAACTAGGGAACATAGTTGCAGAATAAGGGCACACTCATTTAAAGCTGAGATGCGAAGGAATTTCTTCTCTGAGGGTAGTGAATGTCTGGAAGACTCTACCTCAGAGTTGTGGAGGCTAGATCACTGGAAGTATTTAAAGACAGGGTAGATAGATTTTTAAAATATTGGACAGTTGAGGGCTATGAGAAGCTGACATGAAAGAGAAGTTGAGGCCTGGGGCAGATCAGCCATGATCTTATTGGGGCAGGCTTGAGGGGCTGAATGGCCTACTCCTGCTCCTATTCCTTATGTTCTTTATGTCTTATTAGGAAAGGTTGAGCAGTTGGGCTATACTTATTAAAGTTTAGAAAAATGAGGGATGACCTTCTTGATCTTGTTAAGATTCAATGGGCTTGACAGGATAGATGTTGAGAGGATATTTCCCCTCGTGGAGGAATCTAGAACAAGACAGCACAGCTCCAGAATAAGGGGTCTCTCATTTAAGACAGAGTTAAGGAGGAATTTCATCTGTCAGAGGGTCGTTAACCTTTGGCATTCTCTTCCCCAAAGAACAGTGAAGGCTTTGTCATTGAATATATTCAAGGCTGAGTTAGCCAGGTTTTGATTGACAAGGAAGTCAGGAACAATGTGGGCCCCATGAAAAGCAATAATATGGATAATGTTAACGAAAATAAGGGAGTGAAGACACATTGAACAATTATTTTGTGTTAGTATTTACAGCAAAGCAAGAGGGTCAGTATGCCAGACATCCCAAGGATATTAATAGTGAATCAGGGTCAGGGACCTACCATAATGTGAGGAAAATAATGGCACTAAAGAGTGGCAGATCCCCAGGATCAAGTGATTTCCATCATATGTGTGAGGAAGGTGTAATAACGTTATTGGAATTTATTGTAAAATAGTGGTATCTGTGTCTATATGTGTGTGTGTGTGTTTGTGATTTAATTGAATTAAAGGCAGCTGGTCGGAAGGCTTTGATGTGTCAGGAAATAAGCTAGGTTTGAAATGTTGAGTAGGTACCATGGGGGATGTTTTAGAATGTAAGAGGTAATGGGAACATTTGCATTTTAAATAAACCAGACTAGCTTGGATTCAAAGAGAGGGAGTGAAATATTACCCCTAGCCAGGGGAAGTTAAGAAACAGTGTGTTTATTTTTCCCCAAAGATTACTGGTAAATTTGGTACCACGAGAGATTTTTATTATTAGAAAGGTAAAGTCCAAAGACATAGTGAAACAATGGGAATTTGCATTCAAAACGGAAAATATGTATAAAGGAGCAAAGGCTGTGTGTAAGGGTAAGCATTTTAAGATCTAACAAGTGTGAAAAGCCTTCAGCATCTATGCCTCAAGCTGCTGCCTACAACAAACTGAAGTTAAGTAAACTCACTTTGAATTGGATTGTTGGGTATCATGTTTCTTAGCCAGGGTCTTTTAAAATCTATTGCCTTAATGGAGGTGTAACTGGGAGTCAGATTAATTAGGGGAGTTAGAAATTATTATAGTAGCAATTTATAGACATATGTATGTGCTTAAAATCATTTTCCTATTAATAAATTTTGTAAAAACCTGTAAGGCTTGGTGGTCTTATTACTACTGAATTCAAAGCCCGCATCTCAAAACATACAAATTGCAAAAATAGCTGTTGCAGTTGTCTGAAGTTTCCCTCTGGAATTTGAACAACTCAGCATTCACCATTGGCTGTGCCATAACATATGTTTTTTAAGAAAATAGGCCAGAACATTGCTGAAGCCCTAACTATAATCTTCCAAAGTTCTCTCAGTTCTGTACCCGTTCATGATTTTGTCTAAATCATCAGACTGCCAGAAAACAGGATTCTCCCAGTGAAGACCCCACTTTGGCCAGGATTTTCCCCTTGGCAATTTGGGGGCGGGGCTCGGTCGCCAAGGGGAAAATGACGCAGAATGACATCGGGAGGAATCCCCAACGTCATCCCGGTTCATTTAAATTTTTAGGAAGGCGGGCAGACAGTGAAATCAGCTGTCCGCCAGCCGACCTGTCGATGGCCAATTGAGGCCATTGACAGGCTAGTTAAAGTAATTAAAGACCTGCCCTTGCAACCTTAAGGCTGGCGGGCAGGCCAGGAGCCCCAGCGAGCTCCAGATTATTGATGAAACTTCATCCACTGGCGGGATGAAGTTTCATGTCCGTATTTTAAAAAATTAATTAAGTTTATGCAGTCTTTATTAACATGTCCCATCTCGTGTGACATTGTCACATGAGGAGGACATGTTAATAATTTTTAAATTTTTGTCTTTTTAAAGTTTTTCGTACTGTCACTGGTCTCCCTGAGACAGTACTTTGTCTCAGGGAGAAGTGTGCTCTTTCGCATGCATGCGCGAAAGAGCGCACTTTGATAGCTGGGGATTCCCTCCCCGCACAGAAGCGCATAGCACTTCCCATCGGGGATGCCGCTGGCGGGCCTTAATTAGCCCGCCCACGCAGTGGGCCTTGTTTCAGTGGCGGGGGTTGGCTGCCTGCCCGCCGCCAAGCCAGTGGGGCCTACCTGCCATCCAAGGGCAAGATTCTGCCATTGTGCTGGACATGGGCCTGCCAGCTCAATCAGCATACCCAAGGTGGGAATTGAATGGGCCCAATTTGCCAGCTACTTTTTCCGTGAGTTCTGATGATCCCTTTATAAATGTCAGCAACAAGCCTGAGCCTCAGTTGCCAGCACTCAAAAATGCAGATATGAGCTTCCTGGCGCTAAAAGAAAGGACCCATTAAAATCAATGCCTGTCCAAAATTTGGCTCCTCAATGGAGTCATTCCCTTGCCTTTACCCCCTTGCTTGGTGAATTCCATCAAGGTTAACTGCCCTCCAAAGCCACACTTAAGCCTATAAAAATCCTCTAACTTGCCTTTCATGAGGTTTCCTAGCCTTTTGTCCTGCCTCCATGCCAATTACTGCCTCTTCTCACTTGGCAGGGTCATAGAGGTCTTCCGAAGCCTACCAGCCCTGGTGAAAATCCTAACAGATCTGACCTTGGGCCTTTCGAAAGGGATGATTGGGCTTCCTGCCCCACATCCTTTCCCACGCCCCACAAAATGGTCAATGGTGGAAATGGAGGCACATCTGTTTGTGTCATTTGGCGGTCATTTTTTTGCTGTTTTGCCTTTATTTGGTCCTGTTTCGGGACTGCAAAATCTGGCCCCATGATTCTCCTTAAAAGTAATGTAACATGATGGGGTAAACAGCCTGTGATGTCTGACCTGTCTGATGTACCACCCCAGGAACTTTTCTATCACCAGGATATGAACTGCTTTGTTCTGCTTTCCACAACTCTCTATCATTTCATAATTAACTTCCTAAATGGCGTAAATGTTAAATTCACATCCTACATATAATATAATAAATACACAATTGTACCTCTGGGAGTTAACTCCTTGTAAATTGAATTAGCCTTTATAACAATATCATAAAATGAAATGTAAAAAAAATCCCATTCAAGTCAAATTGTTACAGAAAACTGTGACACAGTGTAACAGAAATTGTACTCTTCTAATGTATAGATTTTTTCATTTCCATCTGTCATCTTTGAAAAAGAGATTCAATTTCCTTACCAGATTGTGATCAATCGAGGAATTCAGGATGGTTTCTGCAACAACTTTGTGAGAAGTGTTGTGGTATGGATGAGATGTATTTGTTGGAGGTCGCAGGTCAAATATTACATATTTTTTATTTTTCGCTGCAAGAGCCAACAGCTGAGTCAATGGACAAACACGTTGCTTGAAAGCTTTTTTTTGTGATGCTTCCGATAGCATCCTCACTGTGTTGTAAGGATCTTTCTATGAGGGAGTGAAGTCAGAAAAAGAGACACAAAATGTCAGGCAAACACTCAGAATATGTTACAGTGTACACTACACAAATCAACATATTCTGTTAGTTGAGGAACAGAAAGTTATAGAAGCTATGCAATTTATAACAGAAAATATTACAGTAATAAAATTTACAGTTCCAAGGATAATGAAAACGTCTATCATTTGCATTTAAATGTTTTTTTTCATGTGACTTGTGTGCTCAATAAAATGAGAAATCTTATAACTTCCAAATAAATATTTTCTCATTTCAGATACTCTGTCCATATTGAGTGTTCCAAATGTTAGTGTGGCATAGGTTAGATGCGAAGTACACTATCCCATTCAGCACTCCCAGATGTAGCATAGTTAGGTGCAGAGAGACGCTACTTTAATTTTTCTCAACATGTCTTTGACCCAACTTCAGAATAGCAATATTTTCCAATGTGGCATTTCCATTTATCTTCCCAGCCAACCTGTAGTCTTTCTGGCAGAGATTGCACATAGTGCAAAGTTAGGGGAGCTTTACATTGTGGGCCTATGCCTATCAGGAACTGTGCTGAAGCTGCACCGAGTTCAATTAGTGAAGGATCTTAAGACCTGTTGAGAGAGGAGACTTTGGGCCTGGATTTTCATCCTCGAGGTGGGTAGTGGAAGTCAGGAAAATTCCCCACTTGGCCCACCTCCCTGGGGAGAAAGTGCCCGCAAAGGCGGGATCTTCACTGCCACGCAGCTTGGGGGGTGGTGGGGGGGGGCGGATGGGCTGGAGTCAGGCCAGTTGACCCAGGAAAAAGTTTGGAGACAGCTAGAGGGGCTGCCAGGTGCAGAGGCGGGCTGTTTAAAAGGCCTGACTTGGTGCTGTGGGACTTTGTCCCAGTTAAAATAAAAACACAAAGGCCCTCCAGCCCTCACACCCTCCAAATGCTCCCCATGCTCCATCTATGCCACCTTATGCCACCCACAAACCCTTGAAACCACTTGGCTGAGAGCCCAGGCACCCATTATGCTTGTTGAAACAGGTGCACCCCAGATCAGGCTCTCTAATCTCTGCTGTCAATTTCACAATGTTTGTTTACACAACCTTAAATGGTTTCAAGGGTTTGTGGTTTTTGTTATTGATACTTTAAATGGTCTGGATGATTGAGTTTTATTGGCTTCTAATGAAATGACTTTTTTTCCCCAACATAGGAGAAAGCTATGAATGAATTACTTTTGCTGAAGCTTTTTTATAAACACACCATACTGTCACTATAGGATTCATTGGTTCAATACAATGTATAGTAGGTCAATGAGCATGAAAGTGCCATAGCTAGGCATAGGGGGCATGAGGGGCAATGGGGAGGTGGTGGTGTGGGGTGTGGGAGGATGGAAGGGCCAAGCTTGGAATGGGAGGCATGAGGAGTGGGTGGATAGGCAGAGCTTGGAATGGGGGGGGCATGAGGAGGATCTTTTGAACTTACCATTTAAAAGGTCTCCTCATGCAAACTAGACTTCTTCTGAGGGGCTGTGAACCAGGACTCTTTAAAAACCTGGTCCAACTCCATGAAAATTGCGGAGGTGTAGGACATGACTATCTCTGCAGTGAAGCTGGCCAGGTTGGGAGTGCTGGATGTGGGCCTTTGACAGGAACCAGCCCGCAACCTTTAAAAGCATTCTCACAAATCAGACAGTCCAGGAATGGGGTCAGGAATCCCAGAATCGGTACCTGCTCACCATTATTAAGGGCTCTTGAGTCATTCCAACTTAGTGAAAATTCAAGCCTTTAAACTTCTCATTCTCAGCTGGATTCAAAAACAGGGACCTAAAGGTGAAAGGTTAATGCCTAGCCCAGATGCTGCATATAGTACCTTAAACTTACTTATTCTATTAATTGCATCCTGTGAACTCATTGATTTCTATTTCGCACATGGGTCATAACTTTTCACAAAGCTCAGACAGTGGTTTGATATTAAAGAGGAAAATGAACATGAAAAGCTGTTGTATCTTCCTTCACCTTCAGAAACCAATTTCCAGCATTGAGCTTCTGAATCTCTGCCCATGTAAAACTTGAGGCTTTATTTCTGGCTCGCTTAGGAAAAACTGCTACTATGTCTGTTGTCCTTTCAAATGTAGAGTCGTGCATTAGAAATGGGACTCCATCAGAACTATGAAAAACAAAATGTAGGTCTTGTCAATCTAGTTTTTAGTATTTTTTAACAAATTATCAGACCGGCATGTTGTTGTTCATTGGTATTCTATAGACCAATTTCACTGTATGCTTAATTAATACGATAATCCCCTTGAGGTTTATGTAACATTCTTTGTGGTTGAAACAGCAAATATAGGTTAGCATAAACTCAAAATAAGTAATGAGGATTCAGGCGACTACGGCAGAGTGAGACAGAGACTGAGTGAGCAGTGCATTAGGTTCATGTGGTAAATTCTGGTAAGTCCTTTTCAGGTTTAACAATAGTTTAACACAATACTAACCTTCAAATAAGCTGGGCTAGCTTGTTAAGTAAAGAACTGCCTGGAGTGGCAGGTAATCACCTGAAAAGATTTGGTTCAAGTGGTGTTAATTACTGTAGCAGGAAGCTAAACTAGCTAGTGACTCAGAGGGTCTATAAAAGAGACGGCCTTTTCAAACCACACAATCAGTAGGGGGCATGTGAGGAGACAGGCAACTACGAATTACACTGGAGTGAGACTGAGACCAAGTGAGTCTTGAATTAGGTTCATGTGGGAATTTGGTGCACAGGGGAAAGAAGTTTGGTATACATAGGAATAATTCTAAGTTAATTAAGTGAGTAATTAAATTAACTAAGTAACACAAGTAACAATAGCAGGACAGGTGTTGTGTTGCAGCTGAGGAATGCAGGTTTTTTGGACGGCAAGCCAATATGTCAAACACATCTGCAGAAAGTTCAAGTTGCTAGAGGAATTCCAGATCAGGATTACTGATCTGGACGCCGAACTGCAGACACTGTGCAACATAAGGGAGGTGGGGAAATACCTGATACGTTGTTCCAGAAGATGGTCATGCCTTTTAGAATAGGGTAATCTGTTTTGGTCAGTAGTGAAGGACAGGAAGATGTGATCATGAGTGAGGCAGGTAAAGGGACCGAGCAGACAGTAATGGAGGAGCCTCAGACTTTGCAATTGTCAAACAGGTTTGAGGTGCTCACAACCTGTGTGGACAAAAGTGAGACCTGCAAGATGGATAAGCAGCCAGGTCCTGGCACCATGGTACAGGTTCAAGTGGGAGAAGCAACCAGGAATGTAGTGGTAGTAGGGGATAGAAAAGTGAGGGGGATTGACACTGTTCTTTGCAGCAAAGGGCGAGAGTCCAGAAGGTTGTGTTGCCTGCCTGGGGGCCAGGGTTTGGGCCATCCGCTCAAGGCTAGAGAGGAACTTGCAATGGGAGGGGGAGGATCCTGTTGTCATGGTCCATGTGGGTATCAATGATATGGGCAGGACAAGGAAAGAGGTTCTGCATAGTGAGTATGAGAAGGTACCAAATTAAGAAGCAGAACCTCAAAGGTAATAATCTAGAGATTATTACCTGAGCCACATGCAAATTGGCAAGGACAAATAAAATTAGAGAAATGACTCTTAGCTCAAAGACTGGTGTGGGAGAAGTGGGTTCCGGCTCATGGAGCACTGGCACCAGTATTGGGGAAAGTGAGGGCTGTACCATTGGGTTGGTTTACACCTGAACCATGCTGGGACGAGCATTCCTGCGAATTGCAAAATGAAGGTAGTAGCAAGATGTAGCAAATCTAGGGTAGATTCAAGGCAGGAAACCATAATAGTAATATGGGAAATGAAGGTCATAGAATAGCAGGAAGGGACAGAGATAAAATCCAAGATTACACCAATAGTGAAGACTAGATGTTACAAAGGTAACAAAAAGACAAAACTAAAGGCTCTGTATCTGAATGCGCTTAGCATTCATAAAGAAGTAAATGAATTGATAGCACACATTGAATTAAATAGATATGATCCGATAGTGATTACTGAGACATGGTTGCAGGATGACAAGGATTGGGTCCTGAATATTGAGGGGTATATGACATTCAAGAAGAATAGGAAGCCAGGTAAAGGTGGAAGGGTAGCACTGTTGACAAGGCTGGCATTGGTGCAATAGCTAGAGATGACTTTTGTTTGGGAGATCAGGATGTAGAATCGGTTTGGGTGGAGATGAGGAATATTAGGGGAAAGAAGTCATCAGTGGGGGTGGTCTACAGGCCTCCTAACACAATGTAGGACAAAGTACACAAGAAAGAATATTGGGTATGTATGATAAGGGGATGGTAATAATCATGGGTGATTTTAATCTACATATAAACTGGAAAAATCAGACTGGCAGTGATAGCCTGGATGAGGAGTTCATAGAATGCTTTTGAGATAGTTTAGAGCAGCACATTCTGGAACCAACCAGAGAGCAGGTTATACTAGACTTGGTTTTGTGTAATGCAACAGGATTAATTAATAACCTTCAAGTGAAAGCACCCCTAGGTAGCAGCAACTGCATTATGACTGAATTTACGTCCAGTTTGAAAGGGAGGAATGGTTCTAAGACTAGTATTTTAAACTTAAATAAAAGGCAACTACACAGGCATGAAAGCTGAGCTAGCTGAAATGAACTGGGATACTAGAATAGAGGATATAGCAATAGAAAATCAGTGGCAGACATTTAAGGGGATATTTCAGAATTCCTACAATAAAGAAAAATTGTAAGGAGAGGACCCATCATCCATGGTTAACTAAATAAATTAAGGAAAGCATCAAACTTAAGGAAAAAGTATATAAATGTGCAAAGATGAGTAGCAGGTCAGATGATTGGTCAGAGTATAAAGAACAGCACAGAATGACTAAAAGGTTAAGCAGGAAAAAGAAATTAGAGGATGAGGAAGCAAGCTAGAAATGTAAAAACAGATAGCAAGAGTTTCTACAGGATAAGAGTAAGTTAAGTGAGTGTTGGTCCTCTAGGGAGTGATAATGGAGAGTTAATAGTAGATAATAATGAAATGGCAGATGAAATGAACAAATATTTTGCTTCTGTCTTCGCTACAGAAGATACAAAAAACATTCCAGTAATAGCTGTAAAGGTGGAAGGGAGAGATGAACTTGGTGAAATTACAATCACTAGGAAAGCGGCACTGAACACTGATGGAGCTGTGGGCTGACAAGTCTCTGGGTCCTGATGGACTTCATCCTAGGATCTTAAAAGAGATGGCTAAGAGAGGTAGTAGATGTGTTGATAATTTTCCAAAATTCGCTGGATTCTGGAAAGGTTCCATCAGACTGGAAAGTAGAAAGTATTACCCCTCTATTCAAGAGTGGAGGAAGGCAGAAAACAGTTAGCTTGGCCAGTTAGCTTGACGTGTGTAGTGGGGAAGGTGTTAGAATTGATCATTAAGAAGGTTATAGCTGGGCACTTAGAGAAACACAACGTCAGCATGGTTTTGTGACAGAGAAATCATGTTTAACCAATTTATTGGAGTTGTTTGAAGGAGTAACATGTGTGTGGATAAAGGGGAGCCTGTAGATGTGCTGGCCTTGGATTTGCAGAAAGCATTTGATAAGGTGCCACATCAAAGGGTATTGTGGAAAATAAAAGCTCATGGTGTGGGGGGCGTGGGGGCAGATAACATATTAGCATGGATAGAAGCTTGGCTGGCTGCCAGAAAACAGAAATGGGGCATTTTCTGATTGGCTGGATGTGACGAGTGGAGTCTTGCAGGGGTCTGTGCTGGACCTCAACTTTTTACAATTTATATCAATGACTTAGATGAGGGGAGTGAAGGCATGGTAGCTAAATTTGTAGATGACACAAAGATAGGTAAGAAAGTATGTCGTGAATGAGGACATAAAGAGGTTGCAGACGGACATAGATAGGTTGAGTGAGTGGGCAAAAGTTTGGCAGATGGAATATAATGTAGGAAAATGTGAAGTTGTTCACTTTGGCATGAAGAATAAAAAAAGCAGAGTGTTACTTAAATGGAGAATGACTGCAGAATTCAGAGATGTAGAGAGATCTAGGTGTTCTAGGGCATGCATCACAAAAGTTAGCATGTTTGTACAGCAAGTAATTAGGAAGGCTAATGGAATGTTATCCTTTGTTATGAGAGAGATTGAACGTAAAAGTCAGGATGTTATGCTTCAGTTATACAGGCCATTGGTGAGACTGCACCTCGAATACTGTGTGTAGTTTTAGTCTCTTTCCTTAAGGAAGGATGTAAATGCATTGGAGGCAGTTCAGAGGAGGTTTACTAGATTGATACCTGGAATGAGCGGGTTGTCTTATGAGGAAAGGTTAGACAGACTGGGTTTGTTTCCACTGGTGTTTAGAAGGGTGAGGGGTGACTTGGTTCAGTATATAAGATCCTGAAAGGTATTGACAAGGTGGACATGGAAAGAGTGTTTCTTCTTGTGGGTGAGTCCAGAACAAGGATTAAAATTAGGGGTTGCCCTTTTAGGACAGAGATGAGGAGAAATTTTTTCACTCAAAAGGTTGTGCAACTTAGGCATTCTGCCTGAGAAAGCAGTGGAGGCAGGGTCAATGAATATTTTTAAGGTGGAGGTAGATAGATTCCTGTTAGGCAGGGGAATCAAAGGTTATCGGGGTAGATAGGAATGTAGAATCCAAAACACAAACAGATCAACCATGATCTTAATGAATAGCAGAGCAGGCTCAAGAAGCTGAATAGCCTACTTCTGCTCCTATTTCTTATGTTGGTATGTAAAATCAAGTAGAGGGCAATAGTAGATCTTTTTAAAATATTGGTTCCATGTCAGAAGAAAGCTGGCCTTGATGGAATTAACATTGCCGCCGAATAAAATTCTTCACCACACTTAGCTGACACCTGTGTCTAAATGTGTGAGAGAAATAAGACATGCATGTATACCAAAACATTCACAAAAATGCAACTCAGTCAACTCATTTCACAATAGCAACGCCTTGTGATGAGACGGGCATTCGTCTGCCCTGGTGACCGGTGACCCTGCCTCAAATGGACTAGACAGTATAGTGGTGATGCAGGTCATGGTGATGCCATTGGGTGCAGGTTGAAATTTTACCGGCACCCAATGGCATCAAAAGAGGGCACCTAATGCTTGAAAGAGGCCAAAGAATGTAAAAGCAAAAAATTTCTAAAATCTTCCTACCAGATATGATTTCAATGACTTCTTTTCTAAGCTGCTGAAACATTTTCTAGGCCCAGAACAGAACCCGTTACTGTTTTCAGCAGGGGGAAGTTTGAGATGATCAAAGTCTGTTAGTCTGAATTGCTAGCCTAGTCCAAGAAAGCTCCCAGAAGCATCTCAGAGTTGTACCCTGACATAATGATCTGAAGTTTACAGTAAGAATAACAGTGAGGCTATCAGCATTCACTAGAAGTAGGAGGAAATAGGGCAGCAAGTTCTGGTGTCTGCATATGAGCAGTTAAACACAGAAATGTACAATTTGCCCTCCTCCTCCATAAGCTTCGCTCCACCAGAACCCCCACTGATAGATTCAGCATTAAAATATATGAAGGATGTGAAGTGCTGGTACTTAACAACTATATACCCACTAAACATGCCTGAAAGTCAGGGATGCATGCAGATGTAAGTGAATTTTTAATAAGTGATAAGTCTAAATTACTGCCAAAAACCTCTCTGGCCTGAAAATTTAATTTTACAAGTGTGGAGTCCCCTTTCTTCAGAGTTTAATTTTTTTGGAGTTTAAAAAAAATTGACTTTTAAAAAAAATTTGGTCTTTTTGCAAATCTCTCTCAATTCCCATCTTTCTTCCCTCTCTTTGGGTGGAATTTTTCATAAATCAGAGTAAAGTGCGGTGGCAGGTGTTTTCGATATTGCCCACCCTGCCGACCGGAATGGCAGGAACTCACGCCCAATTCTGCGCTTGGAGCTTCACTAATTATGCAAAGGTATGTATCGGTCCGAATCACCTGGCGGGTTGGGAGTTGATTTATGCGGCCGCAGTCAGCTGGGCGGGTTTGCAGGTCCGGGCACCAGTTTTGAAGGCCAGTCCAACACACAATCTCACGCTCCCCAGCCCACCAGAGATGTCTGGCAACAAGAAAAGGAAGACCGAGAGCCTGAAGAACAAGGCATCACCACTTCATGCACCAGGATCTCCAGGCCTTGATCAGAGGGGTGCAGGCGCACAGGTATGCGCTCTATCCCAGGGTTGGCTGTAGGAAGCACAGCAACCTCACCTCTCTGGCCTGGAAGGCCGTTTCAGAGCAGGTCAACATGGCTGGCAACCGGGCATGAAATGCCACTCAGTGTAGGAAGAGGATGAGTGATCTCCTCCATTCTGCCAGGGTAAATCATCCTTCAACATTCTCCAATTCAAACACTCATCATGGCATCATGCACTCAAATGGCTCCTCTCTTCAGGGGTCTCACGCAACCATTAGTGAGGGACACATATCAGCTCTTGTTCTCTCATCGAGACTTTTACATCACTGCCATCCCATCTGTAATGTTGGTCACACTTCATCCTCTGGCCTTTCTGGGAAGGGCTCACCACACACAGGGGTCATGCATCTCACCCAACCTTTGCTCCATCCCTTCTCATCACATGCCTTTCTTTCTTCTTCATTCAGACCAAGCTAGCGCACAACAGGTGTGAGAAAGTGCAGAACGGGGGAGGAACGTCTGACATCGTTGCCCTCGGCGCTGAGGCGGACAGAAATCTCTCCTGTGGGGAGAGGGAGATCGGCCTCTCCCAGCAACCTAGTACGGGTCACAGCTCCATCACTTCATCAAATCCTGACATTCACAGTGAGTCACATGCAGTCTTATCTAGCTCATGCTCATTAGCTGAAACTCTATTTTCCAGGCACCAGCAGATTGAAGCCCCCGAAGCCAGTCCAGCACCACCAGTGCGACTTCATCAGAGGAGGAAGCTCTGGAAGAACCATCATGGTGCTCACACGCGCCCTCCACCAGCTCAGAGACACACGTCGATGGGGCACAGATGCAGATTAAGCTCTGGCTCATTTTCTGGGGAACACCTCACTGGCACATCCCCGCAGCAGTTGGAAGCAGTGACAGCCCAGATCTCTGGCACTTGGAGGACTGCTGGAGGCCAGTCACTCGCTTGGTTTCTGGAAACGGCCACCAAACCTATGCTGGAGATGTAACGCCAGGAGGCAGAGATTCGACAGTCAGTCAGCAGACTTGAGTGAATGATGAAGGAGTCAGTCCGTGTTCTTTTTCGTGGCTCCGACATGCAAGTGCCTCGAGGTCACCATGAGAAGGGTGGCAATCACTTTGGAGACCTTGGTCCAGCAGGTTTGTGCCAGATTTGCACTCGGCCCTGTGCTCTGTGGCCACACGTCCTGGTGGGCACCATCAGGATGTAGGCAACATGGGGACAAGGCACCCTGACCCCTCTCCAGATCCACCATCCTCTGCAGGAGCCAGGGCAGGGCCCTTGGGTACCCACAGGGAGGATGAGCGTCAGCCGGACACCAAGGGGGCCTCCTCTCAGGATATTCCAAGAGTGTGCAGCCGCTCACAGCCTGCTCTGCAAGTGACCCCATCCACTCCAGCTGCTCAGGCTGCCGAGAGCACTTCTGCCCGAGCAGGTGACCCTTATTAGTCCGGGGCCCCCCAGGCTACGGGACACCAGAGGATGCCCGCCAAGGTCATCACAGACATCAGGACGTAGCAGTCAGCAGGGTGCCTCCACCTCTGCTGCAGATGTCGGGGCTGCACCCAGGCATAGCGGTAGAATTAGGAAAGTTAAGAAAAACTGATGTCACTTTTGGGTCACGGGTGTGCTAGACATGGAAATAAATTGCACTTTTGTTAATACATTTGATCGTTACGTGAATGTTCCCGTCAACTGAAGGTGTTGTGATTTTGTGCTTTGGAATCCTCTTATTTCGAGGTTTAGCCTTCCTCCCACTCAATGATAGTGTCTCACTGTGAGATTCACCTTCCTGTCTTGTCAATTTCAGTTGAACTATTATCTGCACCCCTTTTGTGATGTCAAGGGGATGTGTTTAAATCTTTATTGGAAATGTGTGATGTAAGCATTTCTAATCCTTCTTCCTCAAAGAACACCATTGAGTGAGGGCAGCTCATCAGCATTGATAATCAGTGACATTTGTGTCTCCTCAGTGGTGGCAGAAGAAAACACATGCACGGGAGGAGGAGATCCCTAGGCATGTCCACATTTCAGTCGCAGCAGTGTTTGCATCATTAGATGGTGGAAAAGGCTTCAAATCTTCTAACGCATCGCTCTTGTTCCTAAGTGGACTCTGAGTTCCAGAGTGAGCTCACTCACAGGGCCCCACGGACCAAAGCAAAGATCACGGCCTGGTGAGTCATGAGGCAAGTGTGAATGCTAGGACTCGTTCTTGCTGCAAGTGGGTGGACATCCCCTGAGTTGAAAGAGAATGGCATTGAGGGCTAGGAGAGATGTGACCATATTCCCTCTTCCTGGAACCTGTCAGCGATTAACGTATCATGAGCACATCTCCCATGTCTTCCTTCCTCAAGGCATGATTACACTTATACTAACACTCAGCATCTATTGAGGTTCTTGGGTCTCCAGATCTTCATTCTCCGATGAACTCTCATCCTCCTCCAGTTCATCCTCTGGCAGGGGTTCACCTCTTTGCATTGCCAGATTGTGAAGGGCACAACACACTGCGATGATGCGGGAAACTTTGTTGGGAGTATATTGCAGTGAGCTACCTGAGTAGTGCAGGAATCTGAAATGCATCTTCAGAAGCCCTATGGTATATTCTATAAGGGAGCATGTGGAGCTGTGAACAGTGTTGTATCTCTCCTCAAAACGACTCCAAGGCAACGCACTGGTGTCATCAGCCAGCATTTCAGTGGGTACCTCTTATCCCCAAGCAGCCATCCCTGCAGACATAATGGTTCCTCAAAAATCTCAGGCATCTTGGAGTGACTCAGGATGTAGGAGTCATGATAAATCCCAAAGTACCTTGCACAAACGTGCAGTATGTGCTTCTGGTATTCACACACCAGTTGTACATTGATGGAATGATAGCCCTTACATTTTATAAACATTAGGGGCTGCTGCCATGGAGTCCGTATAGCCACATGGGTGCAGCCTTTTGCACCCTGCACTCTTGGGAAGCCTGAGATGGTGGCGAAGCTAGTGAATCTCACAGCCTGGCTATCTTCATCCAGAGCAAACCTGACATAATGATGGGCCTTCCTGTAAAGGGCATCTGTGACCTCCATTATGCATCGATGTGTTGAGGACTGAAGTCCTTGGAAAGACCAAGAGGCCAAGAAATTGAGTGCAGCAGTCATCTTCAAAGCCGGGGGTACCCTCCAACTCCACGTGGCGTCAGGGCTTGAAGAAGAATGTGGCATATGTGATGTACTAAAGCTCGGGATAAGTGCAGACAAGCACGGCATTGCCTCTCACTCATTTGTAAATAGGAGACTCTTCTATGATAAACCCCAGGTCTGGTGAGTTTCCCCCATTGTCTGGGTTTCTCCTCCTGTTCATGCTGTGGCTCTGCTTGACCATGTCCCTCCTGCTGGAGCTGCGTGTAGAGTTGCCTCTCCCTCCTTCATTGCATTAGGACTCTGACAAAGGCAGCATTGAGCCCTGGGTCCATATCTGATTTTGCCTTCTCTCTGAAGGGAAACATTGAAGACGTTAGTGATTCAAGGGGCAAGAAAGCGAAGCTCATAGATGACACATTTGGAGATTGTAAGGGTTTCCTGCCCTACTTGCATTATGGCTGATGCCACCTTGTACCCGAGACACTAGCACACACATCAAGGTGACCAAGATGGCATTGCAGATGTAACATCTTAACCCCTGCGTGGGATGCTGAAGTTTAACTGAGATGAGTGACCCAACCTAGCTCTGTGCTCCAATCTCTGATGAGGTATATTAATGACCAATCGATTACTCATGGTCAATTAGTGAATGTCATTTGGCCCATTAGGAGTGTCACAGCTGGTGAACATGTGACAAGCCTTCATTGCTGGAATGCCATATATGATACAGCTGTGCCTCCTTCACTTTTGCCTACATTCCCAAATTCTACATTCCTAATTCTACATTCCTGTGTTACTCTTGAGATACAGCAACTGTGACATGTAGACACTAAATTCTGAGTAGCCTTTTAACATTGCTAATGAAGCCATTGGCTTTCAGTTGCTTTCATCACAAGGTGGTATTCTGCTTTCTTTCTAAGCACACTCCTGCAGCAACATGGGGTTCAAGGGTGACCCCACAAAGGCCCCCATCATGTTCGCCCTTCCCTCTCACTGCCACTCCATAGCCTTCCCTCCCCATTGCCCCCATAGTATTCGACGTTCCCTCTCACTGCCTGCCTTCCCCACTGCCCCTAAAATGTTTATCCTTCTCTCTCACTGGTCTTCCCTCCCTGTTGCCCCCATCATGTTCGTCAACCCGACCCTCGCCTCACAGCCCACCCCCGGTTGAAGTGCTATGTCTCTTAAAGTGGAGGCCTGCATGAGTACCACAACACAGTGGTGTTCCTCAGAACAGTGAAAGAAAAGAGAAGAAGCTGTCCAACCCTACAGCCCCAACAGAATGGCGTTCATCGCAACAAGACCGGCGCGGTGCTATGGCAGATATGTTACACTCACCTCGAAGTTACCAGTGAACTGAGGTCTGACTTGTGCACGCCATCCTTTTTCAAATGCGTTTAAGGCCGATGTAATTTCCTGCTGGTGTGACGGGAGATTGGAAGGCGTGGCAAGCTGCCGGTGAGTATTCACGACATGCGAATGAATGCAAATGGTGTTCGTGCCACTGGTCGGCAGGATAACTGACCCACCATGAGCACACCGTCGGGAGAATTGCAATGTGTTTTTACGACGGCGGATTTGCGACTTTTTACCTGCTGCTGGATTCTCTGCTCCCGCCTGCCATGAAACCCGCTGTGGACGGGGTGGGAAAATTCTGGCCCTTATTTTACTTTCTGTACATTATTTAACATTGGATTACATATTCCAATTTATACTTCTTGGTTAAATTCTGCAAGGTGAATTTTCCTGGAGAGCCAGAGGAAGCTTTGGAGGTGGGTGTACCAGCAAATTTGTGCCAGCAGGCAATGAGCTGTTTGCCTGACATGTGAAGGAATTAAATCAGCCCAATTAATGAGCCGCTTGACAGCACTAATTGAAGAAATGCAGCAGTTTTGCTGGGGTCATGCAATCCACCCGCCGTGTCCGCACTCTGGCAAGTAAAAAGGAAGTGGCTGCATAGCAGGAGGTGCAGCCAATGTGGCAAGGACGCCAGGGTTGGCTGCAGGCTTGAGAGGGTTCTCTCTTGGCTGGACACTCTATTGCCAATCGAGGCACACCCGGCAATTATTGAGGCAGTTTGTTCTTTTCTTCCCCTGGCCTCTCGATCCCTGAGCCCACCCATCTCACCGGGGTCTGACTGACTGGGTCTGGCAAAGCCACCCTGACTAATTTTTAAATCCGGCCCCCATGGTGTTCTCACGGTGGACTGCTACAGTGCCAGCACTGGCCACCACCTCTGGTTAGCAGCTCTTGGAGGTGGAACAACCTCAGAGATGGAGCTGGAAGCCATGACCTCAGCTATTTAACAGCCTGACGGCCATAAAATTAGGATGTAGCGTCCCGCTTCATGGAGGCGGACTCAACCCTGACTTTTCAGCCAAGGGGCGGGACTACCACCTTCACAAAACACCCCAATCATTAACTCTGCTGCCTGACCTGTTGAGTATTTCCAGGATTTTTTTGCTTATATTTCAGATTTCCAACTTGATGTTGGTAGGTTGGTTGGGTGGGGAGCTCGGGAGGGTGTAGAGTGATTGCACAGGGACTATATACTTGATAACTCCAAGACATTTGTTGGTTAAAAAACAATGCTGCTTGTCACATACCTGATCTGCACATCAGTTTCAAAAGTAGATGCCTCACATTTCACAGTTTCCTCAAAAGACATTAAGGTGTTCTCTGGAGCCAACTAAAACAATATATAGAACAGTCAGCATCTAATGTACCAGTGTCAGCATTAAACACTCCCAAATCAAGTACAACATGGATTAGATGAAAATATGTTTACCTCTACACTTTTCTATCAATCACTCAGATCAGATGCAGCATGGGTTTGATGAAGAATAAAGCTTACTCTAAAACTAAGTTCTTCCTACACTGTCTTCTTAAGTACTCGCAGGTCACCTACAGCAGGGATTAGGTGAAGAATAAAATCCTCTCTGCGCCATCCCATCAAGCAAACTCGCAAATATAGCACATATTAGATGCAGAGCAAAGTTCCTTCAAGACTACTCAGGATCAGATACAGCAGGAGGCAGGAACAGGGTAAAGGTTGTTTTGTACAATCAATAAAGGCATGATTTCCCACATCAAGGATCACTTTAAAAAGCTGTCAGGTAGTCTGCAAGAACTTCTGTTTTGTTGACTGACAAACACAAATAGTACAAAAACATTGGAGGGGATTTTATCTCTGTCTTGCCGGTGGAAATTGGTCAGGTCAAGGTGAAAATGGCTTGTGTTACTTATCTGCCAGAAAGCTGCCTGGATTCTGCTATGTCTGATTTTAATGAATGTTTCTGGACAGGCAGCTAAGCTACCCACCCAAAGCTGGCTGTGTTTACATTCTCATGTGCCAATAGGAATTCTATTACATGTACAACAACAGATGGCAAATGCTAATGATAAATTAACTATGTTTAATTGTATTCAGATTCTGGGCATTCACTTGAGCCCCTACAAATAGACAAAGGCAATGGGTGTTGTGTTAAGAGGTGTAGACTTGTAATCTATAACTCTGTAAATAAATGTAAAAGCGTGTAAAGATTGGTTCTCGTTTTGTCCTTCACCAACTGCCTTTATGGAATAGAACAGCAGAAACCTACCATGGGTGCTCCACGGTGCCCCATCATAGATGGTCGTGGTGCCAGATTTTCTCTTTCAATGATACAAGGGGAAGAAATTGCACAAGGAATGAAATAAAGAATTATCACCACTCCGAGATAGAACATCGGCAGGACCATCTGAAAAACTGAAAACAAAAGTGTAAGGTAGTCAAAAAGCCCCCATTATAAAAATTCTGGCACTGTAACTATATCCATTCCAGCAAACCGGCCATCTGGCCCCAATATTTACGGGGAAGTAGAGGGGCTGGGAAGGAGCTTTAGTCACTGGGAAGCCCAGAGGTATGGGTTTCCTAGATGGCCAACCAAGTTTAAGGTCAGGATCTGATTAACATTTTTGGACTTCATTTCATGGACACAGCCAGCGAGGTTGAGAGTTGAGAGAATGACAGTTCGGCTGTTGAGAGAGTAGGCCTTCAGCAACAGCTGCAGCTGAGGAATGGCGAGGAAGGATGGAGGGAAAGGGAGGGTTGGACATGAGGTAGGCGGGAATTTATCATGGATCAAAGTGGATATTTGGGGAGTAGAGATGAACCCACTGAAATTGTGGGTAGATGGTAGTGTCTGAGATCGGAGGCAGAGAGATCATGGGTCGTTGTGGACATTGAGAGATGACATTGAGCTCATTGTTGAAGGGATGGACATGATGAGGTGGGTTAGATATCATGAGGGACCCAGACATATCAGTTGAGGAGTTAGACAGTTGTAGGGGATGGTCCAATTGCGAGGTGAAGCACGTTTGCTTGGGGCTCGAGGAGAAAGCACTCCTGGCCCACAAGCAATGCTAGAAATACACATACCAGTTTGATCCAGCTGTTTTTTCCTCTTTTCATTTGCTGGGTTTCTTAATGTCCGGGAAACTGAGACAGTCAGCATTGAATCTGAAACACAGATAAAATCTCAGACATGTAGTCGCATTAAAATTTCCACAGTCTGCCTCCCTCACAACCAGAAGTTAGAATTCCCATTTTAAAATTTTTAACCCAACCACCCTGAGGTTTCAAATTATTCCCTCTAACTCTAATTATTATTGCTAGGCGTTGTCTCTGTTATTTTTGTTACTGGACCTTAGCATTATAAGAACATAAGAAATAGGAGTAGCATGCAGTCTATCAAACCTGCGCTGCCATTCAATAATGCGGGACACCTATATCAACTCCACTATCCCACCCTATCCCTATATCCCTTGATTCCCTTAGCACCCAAAAATCTAATCTCCTTCTTGAATATATTAATCATCTGAACATCCAAAGCCCTCTGCAGTAGAGAATTCCAAAGTAACACAACCCTTAGAGTGAAGATATTTCTCCTCATCTCAGTCCTACATCCACATCTGAACCATTGTAACTTCACCTATACAGAACTTTGGTATCATCAGGATAATTTTCAGACTGTGTTGTTGGGCAGGTGCTTCACTCACTAGGAACACAAATGGACATTCAGGCATGTGCAATACATGATTTTCCAACCATGAATTAAGTTAAATAGGAGTAAGCCTTTGGCTTAGTGGTAGCAGTCCTGTCCCTGAGTTAGAGGGTGAAGGGCTCAAGCCGCACTCCAGACAACCCCAGTGAGTGGCAACTAGAATACTTTCTCCAAATGCTGTTTTGATCCCCAGTGAGGTAATTGTGTATAGACTGGGTGACTATGGGCTCAGTGGTAATATTCCCATCTGTGGGCGGAATTTTCCATTGTGGAGATTAAGTGCACTGGCAGGCGGAAAATTCGACATGATTCCCGCTGGGTGGCGGGTTGGATTTATCCGCCCACTTTTCAGCTTATTAATTATGCATTGACGAGGAGCTCGTCGAATCTCATGGTGGGGCGGGCAGGGATTCGTCCATCGTGCCTTTATTTCATGGGGTCGAAGGTCCTGGTGCCATATTTAAACAGCACCTACACAGACATTCGCTCACTGCAGGCCAGGTGTGATATGAACTTCTGCTTCACCATGACATCAAAATGTACAAAACCCTAGGCTCTACGGTTCAGCAAGGCCTCCATGGGGATTCACCTCCAGGTCATCCAGGAAAGGTCCTCTTTCCTTAGGATGGGAGCAGGAGGTCCTTCCAGCTGACCATGCTGGCCTGAGAGGAGGTCGCCGGGGATGTCAGCGCCCGTGGCCAACAGAGAAGGAGCACCCTACAATGTAGGAAAAGAAGAATGATCTGATGTACTCCGCTTGGGCAAATAAAACTTCTACTCACTTCAAACTCAGACTCTCATTAGAGCATCAGGGCTAAGGGTTAGAGTCCACAGGGATGTCACACACTATCAGCAGATGGAACATCAGCACTGCATGTCTGCCAGCTACTTTAAGCTCACCATCTCATGTAAGATCCTGCACAAACATTGTCTTAATCCCTTACTTGGGAGGACTCAGCAGACAGAACAGGCATGCATGCTTCTGAAGTGCTCTTTCATCCATAATGCTCACAGTCAAACCATGTCTTTGTGCAGGACAAGATCTTCCACAACCAACAGGAGAGAGTGAAGACCGGAGATTGTACCCCTGAGCTGAGGACACGCCCCTCCCACAAGAAGCAGGTAGTAGAGCTCACTGGCAAGCACAGAGGTTGTTCCTGCATGGAAGGAGAGATCGGCCTCCTCCAACAAGCCAGTGACGGTCCACCAGAATACATTTATAACATGGGATAATAACTGTGAGTGAGCTATTATGTTGGAGCCTGTCTCCTCAATCAGCGATTATCTCATCTCTCTATTCCAGTCTCAGGTATTGAATGGCTAATCAATGTGATGCAAGGTCCCACGTTCATTCAAGGGACCAAAATGCACACCCCCCAATTATCTTCCATCTTGTCCCTCAGTTCCATTGAGTCTCACTCAATCTAATCACAGTAAATCACTTTCATTTCTACGTCTGCGACCTGAACAAAGGCACTTCCTATACGAAAATGATGGGTGGACAATACACATCTAAGCCTTACATCTCAGGCAAATATTATGTGGCCTCATGACAATATTTAGTCAAGGTTAGTGATTATCCTGATGCTGTCACACTGAAATCTGTAGTTTGTAGATGTTACAACATTAGAGTCATGACCAATATTAGAGTCTTTCCTCCCAAGTGTACTTTGCAATGGCATTTATTTTATAACTGAGTTTTTGAGAAAAGTAGTATTCATCATCGAGCACCCATAGGCTTTCAAACCTTTCTGTAGTGTGTTTTCATTTCCGTGTTATTCCTTTCTTCGTTCCCACTCTCCCCATGCATGATGCAGAACGATGGAGCTTGGTTCCACTTGGCGTCATTTGAAATGTCTACTAGAGGGGAATGCGTGTGTAATGTCAGAGGTGTGCTGGTGCTGATGAAGCCGTCTACTTACCTGTGAGGATCTTACTTGGCTTCTGAATGGCTGCATAGCGATGCTTTATGGAACCCCTCTGTAATGTCACAGAACGCAAATCAATATGGAATTCATTGTATGACTGTGCACTCATTGATTTAGGGTAGATAGAAAGGATTGGTCTTTGTGAGATGTACAGTGTCAAGGGTTGTAACACTATGAAAGTGATGCTCTGGCACATCTTCCGAGTGCTCAGCAGTATCAATGAAGGGAAGAAGTTATCAATCACTGCTGTGTCAAAACTGAATGGGCCACATTTCTCCCAAATGCCAAGGCAATGCAAGACATAAACTTGGTAAACTTCTGATGAATGCAGGGTAATGAGTGCTTGACAATAATCACAATGGTCCTGCTAAACCACTCTCGGTGAGGGCAATGTTAACATAACTCTCAGCTTTGGGTGCATTCTTTCAAGTAACAAATCACTGCATCCTGATCTCCAATGACATCTTGGGGTTCAGCATCGAGATGGTGCATCTGCATTATTCAAGCATGAAGGCTGCTGTTTGGAGACGATGCTGTCCAGATATAGCTCCGTTTTGAGATGGTCATGTGCTAACCATTGATGAATTAGAGTTGCCTTGACAAGCTGTTGTCATACTGGCATGTGTGCATCCATGTGTGCAATGGCGTTACAGTCTCTTGAAGGATGCCATGCCCACTGACTTGTTGCCACCATTGTTGAAAGGACTGCATTATGTGTAGCTGCCTAAGGAGGTGCACTAGTCGAGCTGTTATAACATTCCACAGCAGCCACATGTTCCCTAGGCTACTGCGCCTTTCAAAGATGACTCCATCATTAGGGTTGAAGGTGAATTATGCTTCCTCTGTGATCATTGTGAGATTGATGACCTTTCCGATTTTGTTGTGTTCCCTGCATCGAAATATGAAGAGAACTCGATCTCAAAAACTTGTCTTCACCTTATTCCTCTTGAAATCTTGTAGCTATGAGGTTGCCATGGGTACGTCTGCTGCATCATGCCTGTGCAATGGCATCCTCATGTGGCTCATCTGAAGCATCGCCTTCTTCAGATTCATCTCCTTCCAGTCCTCCTTGTCTGAGGAGACGTCTGGTTTCTCTGTGCCTCCCTGCGGTAAAACATCCCCCCTTTGCAGCACTAGGTTGTGAGGGGGCAGCAAATAACGATGCCGTGGAGCACTCTGCGCTGAGTATTCGAGAGTCTGCCTGACTGGTCCAAATATCTGAAACGCATCTTTAAGAGGCCAGTAGTCTGCTCTATTAATGGCCTTGTGGCTGAATGTGCAGCATTGTATCTCACTTCAGATGCACTCTGTAGCCGATGAACAGATATCATTAGCATGTCTTCTGGGGATACCTCTTATCATTGAGGAGCCAATCTTCTTAAGTGCAGAGCTCCCTCAAATATCTCTGGCACCTAGGAGTGATGCAAACTGTATGAATCGTGTGAGCTCCCTGGGTACATATCACAAATATGCTGGATCTGTTTTCTATGATCACAAATTAGCTGAACAATCAGAGAGTGAAATCCTTTTCGATTAATGAATCTCAGAGGCTGCTGCCAGGGAGTGGTCAAGGCCACATGTGTGCAGTGAATGTGTCCTTGCACTTGCGGGATGCCTGAGGTCGCAGCGAATCCCACAGCTCTGGCAGTCTGGCTTGCTTCATCCATGCAGAATAAAGCTTTACTGAAAAGGGCATCTGTCACTTCCCTTGGACATTTGTGTGTTGTTGATTGTGAGATTCCACAAATGTACCCAGTGGAGCCCTGGAAGGCTCTGCTGGCAAAAAAGCTCAGTGCGTTGGTAACCTTCTTTAGTAACTGTAGCTTTAAAGAACGTAGTGACTGTAGCTTTAAGACTTATTGTACTGTGTAGTCACATGACAGTGTGAATGAATCAGCCTAAAGCGCAGGGAACCTTACGAGTGGAGCTTATGTCTAGTGGTGGTTCTTGATGGAAGCATGTAACTGCTGCTGAAGCTCTGTAAATAAAGTTCATTGTTTCTCATGAGAAACCTGTCTGGAAAATCAAGCCTATAACAACTGGAGATGAGGATAAATTGGCTCTGGCACTGTATCTTGCCCAGTGAATGTGAGTATCTTGTTTTAAACAGAAGAAAGGGAAAATATATTCACCAGGTATGCTACTTTTTGACAGGATCGACCCAACCCCTTTGACTCACCTACAGAGGATTGGCATCAATATATAGAACACCTCAGTTTCCTTTTCCAAGCAAACGCAATAACGGTGGAGGAAAAAAGGAAAGCAAATCTCTTAACTGTCTGTGGGAGTAAAATTTATAATTTAATCCGTAGTTTGACAGCCCCGAATGCTCCCGATTCGAAGACCTTCAGCGAATTGGTAGACCTCGTAAAGGGTCATTTTCAACCCAAACCCTCCGTAATCACGCAGAGGTTCAAATTTAATTCGAGAGTAAGAGCGCCGGGGGAAACCATAGCAACATATGTAGCGAAGTTGAAACAGCTAACTGAACATTGTGACTTCGTGGAGACCCTAAACAATATGTTCAGGGATCGTTTGGTCTGTGGTGTGCATGATGATGTAATTTAATGATGAATATTGAAGTAAATGTCGATTTTAAAAGAGTATTGGAAATAGTCCTTGCGATGGAAAGCGCTGAGCAGGATTCGCAGGCCTTACAGGGTGTACAAAATGGCGCTGTTTTCCAGTTGGGGTGGCAAAAAACCACTGGACATGGCGTGAAAACCAGGGAGTCAGCCACATAGTGTGAGATAGTCCCTGTTACCCGAAAATTATAAAAATACACAGGAGACAGCTCAGCAGCAAATCTGAAAATGAATTGTTAGCGATGAGGATGTAACCATATCCCTGAATATTGCAGTGTTAAAGAGGTGGAGTGCTATTATTGTCATGAAAGAGGGCACATACTGAAGCAATATAAAGAAAGATTGAGATAGACTCCCAGGCAGCAAACTAAACTGATTGAAGTACATAATGTGGAAGAACCAGAAACCACTAATTCCAATGTTTATTCTCTATTTAATGTGAAAGTAGGGAAAACGCCAGAGCCAATCACTGTTACTCTGCAGGTCAATGGAAAACTTTTGATTATGGAAGTGGATAACGGTGCATCAACCACTGTAGTCGGGGAAGCATATGTTCAAATATTTAAACGAGGGTACTCAACAACTGAATTTGCAGCAGGCTTCAGCCAAATTGAAAACATATATTGGCGAATCATACAAGTGAAAAGTATTATCACTGTACCTGTTTATTACAAGCACCAGACAGCACAGCTCCCTGTGATTATCGTGGAAGGTGAAGGACCAAGTCTTCTAGGTCATAATTGGCTGAGGGAAATTAACATTGATTCGCCAGTGAGATTTCAAAAGGAAGCCAGAAGATCTCCCCAGTTAAAAAAGGATCAAGGCAAGGTACTTCAGAGTGAGCCTAGAGAATCAAAGGACCTTAACAGGTTGCAAAAGGAGTGTATAGCCATTCAGCAACCTGAGGAAATGAAGACTGTCTTAAACAGCAGCATGGAAGAATAGCAGAAACTCAAGGAGACTCTGCTGAATTACAGAATTCAAGATGAAGCAAGTGAGCTTCACAAACAAAAGAGGCAGTAGAAGGAAAAGTCATGGAACTTTCCAAAATACAAGGGGGTGATGAAGTCATGGGTAGCTAAACCCCTGAACTAAACCAAGTTGAGATTTCGCCTGAGAGAAGTCTGGCCGATTGTGAAGTCAAAATGAAGGACAAGACTAAACTCTGTGATAGACAGAAGACGACAAGATAGAAGATGGTTCAGAAAAGACAATGAACAACCGCCCCCCCCGCACTACTACAGGTTCAACACCTTCAGAATTACTTGTACGAAGGCAGCGCTTCATGAGATTAAGCCTGGTACTTTCCAATTTGATGGGGAAGGTAGAGAACAGTCAAGGGAATCAAAAAGTGACTCATGATTTGCATAGTTGAGAGCGAGAATTTACTGTCGGTGAAACAGTATTTGTACAAAACTTCGATGGGGGATCGAGTTGGTTACTTGGTGTAATAGTTTCTGTGACCGGACCATTGTCGTACCACATAGAAGTGGAGGGCTGGATCACCCACAAACACATGGATCATTTGAGAAGAAGGGAGATACCCCAACAAACTGATATTCCATCTGTAACCATTGTAGAACTTGTGGTCCCCGTTGTGATTGATCAACCAACGATAGACATACCGGATGTCTCTGTCCTAGTGGATAACACTGAGCTGCCTGTGCCTAAGGAGGTACCTGATGCTGCTGCGCTTCCAGAGAATGAAGATTCAGTAAGAGATTCTAAAGTCATGGAGCTACGATGTTCCATCTGGATCAGGAAACCACCTGAGAGGCTGAACTTATAATTTCATAACCCATGTATATGTTTGTAATATCATGAATGTAGTTGTTCTTGTAAATACAAATTATAAAAGAAAATTTAAAGGGGGGAAATATAGTAACTGTAGCTTTAAGGAATGTGGTGAATGTAGCTTTAAGACTTATTGTACTGTGCAGTATCGTGTGACAGTGTGAGCTAATCAGCTCAAAGCACGGGGAACCTTACGGGTGGAGTTTGTGTCTAATTGTGGTTCTTGATGGAAGCATGTAACTGCTGCTGAAGCTCTGTAAGCAAAGTCCACTGTTTCTTTTGAGAAACCTGTCTGGTTAACACCTTCAGAGCAGCCAGCATCGGATGCTTTCCAAGTCCGTGCAGCTCGGGTTCCTCACAGAGAATGTGGCAAATATGAGCTATCACATCCCTAGACAAGCGAAGTTGAGGGCACCTAAACTTAATGGCATGTTGCCTGAAAGTGCACCATTATTAAAGCAGCCAAGCTCATTTGTTGTGCCCTCAAGTCCAGCACTCAGCTGAGCCATGCTCTCCATGGTTTGGGCAGGAAATCTAGAGGGTGCTCCTTCAATTTGCCAAAGTTTGCTATGCTGAACTCCTCCCATACGCCCTGAGACCCGTTCCTGATTGATGTTTCTCTGGCTTATTTTTTGAACTGTCATTGTTAGGCGAGATCAAAATGGTGCTGCTGACCTTCGTCAGGGAGACCAGTTTCCCACCTCCCCTATTATCCACCAAGTTCCTCCTATCCTTCTCCATACTCATCGCCTCCAAATCCCCCTTCCTCCTGTCACTATCCAGCCCACTATCCTCCCCCTGGTACCCTTGACCCCATCATTGTCCATGTAGATATTCCTGCTCTCCCCACTGAGCCCTTTAATGTTGATGTCCCCATGTCCTTTGTCGACCTAACCCTTCCCCTTTGAGGCTACATGTACCCTTACTTTTCGGGTCCGACCTCCATGAGACCATCTAATATCCCCCATGACTTTACAGCCGCTGACATACAAGATCCAGATGCCTCCCCTGAACATTTCCATGCCCTCTGCTTCACAATACCGTGACTCTAAAACCCCAGCAACAAATTCCTTAGGTGACTGACCACGTTCTGCACACCATACTGTGCACGACCATCACTGCCCAGAGAGGCCTGCCCCCACCCAAGACTGGGACCAAGACATGCATGCTATGCAGAACCCTCTAACATGGCCCACATAGCCCCAGGCCAATCTGTCCAGTATGCCCCTGACAGTGTGGCCTCAGCCCCAGGACAGTCTCTTCAAGATGCCTCAGATAGTGTAGCCTTAACCCCTGGACAGTGTCTGACTCTTCCTTGGATAGTCTTACAACTCTGGACCCAGGACAATCTTTCACTACTCCACTCTGTTCCTTGACCACTCCCTAGTTCTGCGCCCCCCCCCTTCCTGTGCTCCCCCCTCCAGTCCTGCCTCCTTCTATCCCTTGCCTCCCGTGACCAGCCTTAGTGCAGCTTGTGATACAGGCATCCTGTACCTTGCAGCAACACTCTAAAAGGTAGGCAAAAGCAGTCTCTAGTGACCATGAAGTCAATGATGAACTGAAGCTCGCAAGGTACATGCCAGTTATATTCAGTCAGGAACCAGATTATCCTAATTATCAGCTCGCTCGGCATTTAATTTAGAGGGGAAACGCAATTCCGGCGAATTGGCCTTTTATTGAGCAGTTATGAGATGCAAATTAATGCAAATGTGCTTCCAGACATAGGTCAGCAGGAAATTCAATCCACCTATAAAGTTGGGCAAACAAAATTCCAAACTAATTTCCCACCAGCGGGAAACTGACTTTTTCCATCATGCCAAATTTAGAGCCCCCCACCCGCCATGATTCCCGCCACTGGCGGGAGATGAATATTCCGCCCTCTGAGTCACAAGGGTAGGCTTCTAACTCCACTGCAGAAAATTCCATGAGCAGAAACTGCAGTGCCACCTTTGAATACTTTGTTGAGATCCGGTGAGATTACTTGTATCCAATAGTTGTGAATGGCTCTCTTCCCCTACCCTGCCCTCTCTTATAAGGTTATATTGGCTCTGCAGGCTTGGTTGCAACCGAACTAGGAGAAGGTACTTGGAAGATAAAAACCACGAGGAAGGCACTATAACCCACTTCAGCCACTCTTCCCCAGTAGGTTCAAGAGTCTCTTTTGTGACTTGAGATAAGACCTGCTCAATGGAAGAACTCAATTGTCAGGTAAATTTAAATGGTTGAAAATTCATATGCAGTGTGCACCTAAATTTCTGATACGCACTTCCAAAATGGCAAGACTCCCTTGCCAGCCGTGCAAAGTTGCAAAATACCTACGTAACTCTACTCATCACAGGAAATTTGGCAGCAGAACTCCATCAATTATGAGACCTTTAGATTGTAAATTCTCATTTTAAAACTTAGGTTCAAATACAGCTAATTGCAGTGTCTGTTTGTCCCATTCTATTGTATTTCTCTGTTACTCACTTCTCCGCTTTGATCGGAAAATTTGATCAGTGACGAACCAGGCCATACTAGTCACACCAACAATTGCACCAATGTGGAGGAAAGGAGCTGTTACCTGCAGAAATAGAATGCATCTTTAAATTACAAAATTACGAACTTAAAGCAAATGCCAGTGAACTGGCTCTTCAGTTTCACAAATAGAGCAGTAACAGTAGCATCTATGATTCAATCTATAATCTTAGAAATTGTGTTTGAAAGCAGTCCATTCATCCCAAAGAGTAGTCTTGTATTCCTGTTTATTTACCTCGTGTAGTAGTCTTATTCTAAGATATCCGTTCTGTTCCAATTTTACTTTATCGGCATTCATTTTTTTAACATGAGACTTCCCCACACCCCACCCCATCTCAGGAGGAAGTCCCGTCTTAGAGAGCTGCTAGCAGCTCTGTTGGCCCAGCAATGTCACTAGGAGCGTTGGCCACTGGTGCGACTGCAGGCTGTCCCACCACACCGAGGAGACCCGGTAATTTTGAGGTTAGGGATCTTGATGAAGGGGGTGAGGGGGAATGGGGTTAAAGAGGGAGGGAGGAGGGGGGTAAAGGGCTGGGCTCAAGGGGCCAGGGGAAGGGTAATTGGGGGAATGACCTTTGCTGGGGGCAGGGTGGCGCAGGGGTGTTCCCTCTGATGGGCCCAGGGACTGCAAAGGTGGTCCTCTCCCTTGCCTGACACCAGCACGTGCAGCTAAAGCTGTCAGCCTTCTCGCGTGGTGTGGGCGTCCTTCCGGCATTGGTAAGATACCGGTGGCAGTGAGATGAGGCCCTTAAGTGGCCATTAATTTGTCACTTCAGGGCCACAATTGGCCCAAGGGGTGGGCCGCCCGACATTTCACAGGTCGGGGCAGGCGGATAGGCAACGCATAGGCCACCTGCTGGATTTTACATGCCTCCCACCTGCAAACCTGTCATTGAGGGAGAGTAAAATCCGGCCCATGCTCTTTTTCGCGTGCTAGAAGTGCACATTTGTTGAATTTACTCTAAGTTTATCAAAAAACAATTTGCATTCATATGGTGCCTCCAATGTAGAAAAGCATCTAAAAGGTGCTCCCCAGAAGTGCAATAAAAAAAATGGACACCAAGCCAAAGGAAGAGATATTGGGGAGCGCAAATAAAAGCTTATCCAAAAAGGTGGATTCTAAGAATGGTCTAAAAGGAGAGCACCTCTTATAGTGCTTAAGCATCCACTGATATGCACAAGTTTGGTCAGGCTTGGCTAAAGAACTACTCGAAATTCCATTCTGCTCTGTGCCAGCCCCTTAACAAGCTACCTAGTGAGGTATTGGTGCCCAGTGCCTTCCCTGTTCCCTTCCTCTTGCCATCCCTTTGAAAATCCAGAACTGTCCTGGAGGCGTCAGGACGCCAAGAAAACTTCCAGGACAGCAACTTTCAAAGTCCGCTCGCTGTTGAAAATCCAGTCCCCCTTCTCTCCTGGTGTGAAACAGCACCAGGCAGGCTTCCTTTTTTAAAGATGCAGTCCCTACAAAAGAGAAGTTGCAGCTAAGCAATGTAGGCTGCTGGATAATCGGTTTTTGCTGTTAAGGGATAACTATGGCATACACGGGGAAGGAATGGCTCCTCAACTTTAGTGATGCCACATTGGACACACTATATTGTGAGGTTGAGGCCAGGAAGGAAACCAGGAGCAGAATTTTCTGCCTGTTGGGCACGGGCGCGCGCGCCTGACTCAATCTCTGGTGGGCGGGGAGCCGATCCCCACCAGAGGAGCGGGCCGTGTCGCCATTTTATGTGGGCTGGCCAATTAAAGCCCATCCAGCGTGACATCTGGTGGGAAGTGTTATGCACTCCCTGTGTGGGCGGGGGGGGGGGGGGGGCGATTCCCTAAAAGCGAGAGTGCGCACGAAAGAGCGCACATCTCCCTGAGGCTAAGTGCTGCCTCAGGGAGATCGCTTACACTTTGAAAAATATTAAAAATAGAAAAAAAAAATTCCCTAACATGTTCCCCTTATGTGACAATGTCACATGAGATGGGACATGTTCATAATTTACAGAAAAACTTTATTAAAATTTTTAAAACCCTGCATGAAACCTCATCCCGCCAGTGGATGAGGTTTCATGTTTTCTCTATTTGCCACCGGGGCTCCTGGCTGACCTGCCAACCTTAAGGTTGGACGGGGGCAGGTCCTTTAATTGTTTAAATGATCCTGTCAATGGCCTCAATTGGCCATTGATAGGTCAGCGGGCCTGCAGCTGATTTTGCTGCGCCCCTGCCTTCCTGAAAATTTAAATGGGGTGGGATGACGTCGGGGGTTCCGCCCGACGTCATCCCACATCATTTTACACATAGGTGAGCGGGCCCTGCCCCCTGTTCGCAAAATTCTGCCCCAGATATCCGATGGGGGACAGAAAGTCCTCAAAACAAAGTCTCCAAAGGGAATGGGAGCAGGTGGCGAGGTGAATGCCCAAAATGTCAGCCCCAGGATATGGCAGCAGTGCTGCAAAAAGGCTAATGGCCTCACATGAATGATCGAGGTGAGTAAATCCACTTCACATCTCTCACCCACCACACCACCCATCCCTTATGCTGCTCAATGCATCACACTCCCATCACTCACCCAGCAGCACACTCTGGCATTCAGGACTTACATCTCTCCCACAAACATCTTCCGATCATGCCAGTTAAACACACCCCTACCCACCTCCACAAACTTTCAGCTATTCAGCTATGGCATGCACATCAGCCAACCACACGAGCACACACTCACTGACATCCTGTCCTTTCTTTTGTAAGAGAATGTTGCCCACAATAGGAAGGAGGGCCAGACTACTGGCAGAGGACAACCACAAATGCATTCCCTTGAGCAAACAATCCACAGGATCATGGGCACCAGCGTCATGAAACCAGTGGCACCAGGCACTACCAAGGCCATTCTGGATGATGGTAAGTTGCTGCCTAATGCAACTTCTCCATTCATTCCTCACCCTCATCCTGAAAGGTGCTATGAAATGAAACTGCTGAAGGATGATCGTGGACCGTCGCATATACAAACTCCTTAGAACACGAGGTCGCACACCAGTTCTGCAGGGGACTCAAATGAGGACCTTATTGGGTGAATTATAGGGAAATACTGATGAACATGCACACCAAAATGCTTGGTGCATTAACGGACCTTCTAGATAGTCTACAGTTATCGGCTAGAAGCATGAAGGAGTCAAACTCCACAGTGGCACAGGACATTGTGCAGAGCTTGAAGCCCAAGCTTTCCACTATGGAAGTAGTAGGCATCTCCATGGCAGCACTGCTAGACCGACCTATAATAAAGCACCTGCTGACCATTGTCTGAGCTTCCATTGCAGCACATCACTGCAGTGGAAGCTCAGATAGAGATCATGCAATCCCTGGCTGCTGGAATGCAGATTCAGACAGCTGCCATCAAGGTACAGTTAGCTGCTATTGAGGATGTGGATCTAAGTGCGCGATGGGGCATGCAGGCTCCCATAGTGGTCCAACTTATGTTGTGGAGCAAGGGCCACTTTAACCACTGCCCCCATACCTATGTAATGAAGTGTAATTTCCTGCCTTTATGGTCAGTAAAAACCTCCAAATTTCTCCAGGAACTCACAGCAGTGCTTCCACCAACTTTGCCTGAACACAAATAAATCAACACTACCTCAGCAGCAACTTAGTGAGTGGCCCTTTAAATAGCCCCAAAACAGAGCACATCTTGCTTCTTAACGCTTTTGTTTTAGGAATGAATAAGGAAGGCATTTCCTGCACATTTTTTGATCAATTTTGGTTTTTCTAGCATTGCACCTGTCCATTGACATCAATGATGCCATGATCGCACATGCTCAGTAAGTTTGGGTGCGCACCTATGTGTGCCACTCCAGGTGACTCATGCCATGTGGGGAGCAGCCAATGCACCTCTAGTGCTTCAAATCTGCAGGTAGGCCTGCATAGAAGCGGTTCGACATGAATGAATTTTATGCCCACTGTGCACAGTAGGCAGACAGCAGAGGTTTAGGAACCAATGAAAACTTGCAGCTAGATGGGAAAGATTTGCAATCACTATAGGGGGTTTCTTGGAAAGAAAAAGTGTGGTGAGTCTGTTAAGATTTATTACCCGATTTTCTGAGAAGGACAAAATTGGGTTTGAGCTAGTGCATGCCAAATTATGCAGTAGTCTTCATGCCATTTTATGCCAGGAATCCCTCCTTCTAATTTGATTGGTAACTGGCACATGGAAAACTTTCCAGAGATCTTTGTCTGTAGTAAACATGGTTGTGGAATGTAAAGTCCAGTGAGAAGGCATTTCTTTAAGAGCTGCAGCTTGTCATTAAAGAGCAAGTTATAATGCTGACAGAAAATTGACTCATTGTTCACAATGGCATAGTGGAGACAAGATACTGAAAAGTTAAAAGTGTTACTGTAGGAGATGCACAAAGAAAGGTGATCCTGTTTGAGGATGAAGACCACCCACCAAAAAAAGCACAAGTGGCAGCTGCATATGGGAAGCCACTGATTATCTCAATTAAATCTCTTTAGTCCCTCATGTCTAGCTGTAAATGAGGAAAAGGTTTGCTGTTATTAGGAAGAAGGTAATGGGAAGTATTCTCCCTCTTGAACGTATTCCTTCTTCATCAAGCACAGCACAACCTAAGTTGGGAATGTTGCACCCACTGAGTGGTATCATTCTTGTCACGTTGTCACAAAGCCAACCTCAACAAGTTACCATGTACCAGCTCAAATTAATTCCCTTCTGCATTCTCCATGGCCAGGATTTTCAATCTGGGGTAGGGAACCCAAGACAGAGATAATTTCCAGCTCCTGACCCCGCACCTCCTCTATCTTGCCTGCTATCCTTACATGCAGCTTGTCTTATGAAACAGGAACAGTAAACACTGGTTTCCTATGGTATACTGAGTTATCAATGGAGGGATCTATGAATGTGAGTCCTGAGGTAGAGATAGATGGATCATAACGTCTAGGTGTCACTACACCTCTGTATGGCAGACCCACATGAGCTCTTACTTATCTCAATCTTGCAGTGCATTCAGAAATCATGAGTAATTAAAGCAGCAAAAAGGGAAATGCTTGGAAAAGAAGAGTGCAAAAATGAAGGACTAACAAAAATCAACTAATGCCATGGAACAAAATGCAGCAAATGACAATTGAAAACTGGAAAAAAAACTGTGCAACAGAAATCAACCAGGGGCAGAATCTTTCATCCCGCGGGCAGGCGTGCGCCTGACCTGAATGGGAATTAAATAGTGCACGATTTTTTGACCCTTGAGTAATTAAGTAAGTTGCATTTTTCGCTGCCCGCTCAACCGGTCAGTTGGCGGGTGGTGAATAGGCCAGGCGGCCTTTGCATTTTTAACGAAACCTCATCCACGGGCGGGATGAGGTTTCCAATGGTGACTGAAAAAAAACAAAAATTTTTTACATCCTTTTTTACAAGACCCTCTTCATGTGACTGAGTCATGTGTGGGGACATGTTTATCTCATATGTAAAAAGTTTATTTTTCATTTTAAAATCCATCAGCTCCCTGAGGCAGCTCTGTGCCTTCAGGGAGCTGTCAGTGCGCGCTCCCCTACGCATGTGCACACTTCAGTACTTGTGCTCCTCCTGCCCCCACCCTGGCAGCGCTGAGGCTCTAAGCATGCCTTTCATGCTGGCCGGCCATTAATTGGCCAGCCAGCGTGAAATCGCGGTCGGACCTGGTCACGGGTGGTAGTCGGTCTCACAGCCTTTCCTCGTCCTGCCCGCCGCGCCTGCCCGACAAGGGGAAAATCCTGCCCCTGAATTTAAAGGTGGGATATTTTAACAGGTTACCTAAATGTTGAAATAAGGTCACTCTTACTGTTAATACAACAGTGGTTTTATTCCATTTCAGCATGTGAAATCCCCCAATCAGTAGTAGGACCAATTTTTGGCCCAAACCCATTTCCCATTGGTCCTATGCTGCTGGTGGGATAATGCAAAATTGGGGCTCAAGGTGTTAAAGCTAATAACATGTATGTTACATTCTCTGTTCAGTTCCACAGCTTTGTGCTGCGGGTTTTCTCCTGTAAACAATTGTGTGATGCAGGGAATCCCGTGTAAAAATCTGACAGGATTCTACTAATGCAGGCTCTCAGAGAAGAAATTAAAACAGACTGTTTAAATGTTAATACTGTGGCTACAAGAGTGGGTCAGAGGCTGGGAATCCTGCGGTGAGTAACTCACCTCCTGACTCCTCAAAGCCTGTCCATCATCTACAAGGCACAAGTCAGGAGCGTGATGGAATATTTCCACTTGCCTGGATGACAACACTCAAGAAGCTTGACATCATCCAGGACAAAGCAGCCTGCATGATTGGCACCCCATCCACAAACATTCACTCCCTCCACCACTGACACACAGTGGCAGCAGTGTGTACCATCCACAAGATGCACTGCAGGAACTCACCAAACCTCCTTAGACAATACCTTCCAAACCCACAAACGCTACCATCTAGAAGGACAAGAGTAGCAGATTGGGAACACCACTACCTGGAAGTTCCCCTCCAAGCCACTCACCATCTTGCTTTGGAAAATATATCACCTTTCCTTCACTGCCACTGGGTCGAAATCCTGGAACTCCCTCCCTAACAGCACCATGGGTGCACCTACACCATATGGACAGCAGTGGTCCAAGAAGGCAGCTCACCGCCACCTTCTCAAGGGCAATTAGGGATGGGCAATAAATGCTGGCCCAGCCAGTGATGCTCATATCCCATGAACAAATAAAAACTGTAAATTGCTTTAAAATTTTATATTTAGCCAGGCCAGTTACATTACTGAATAAACTCACTTGAAGTGACAGACTTATAGTGTCCCATTCTTCCTTCCACTTAATTCTAATGATGATCATCAAAATTAGGATCAGCAAGACAGAAATCAGGATGGCAACCTTGAGAGAGTGAGAAAAATGCACCAATATGACAGCACAGTATTACAGGAAACTACAGACTAGTTAGCTTAACATCTGTCATAGGGAAATGGTTAGAAACTATTATTAAAGACATTATAGCAGGGCACTTAGATAAATTCAAGGTAATCAGGCAGAGTCGACATGGTTTTGAGTGAGGGAAATAATGTTTAACCAATTTATTGGAGTTCTTTGAAGAAGTAACATGTGCTGTGGATAAAGGGGATCAGATAGATGTACTGTACTTAGATTTCCAGAAGGCATTTGATAAAGCGCTACATCAAAGCTTAATGCAGGAAATAAAAGCTTGTGGTGTATGGCATAACATGTTTGCGTGGATAGAAGATTGGTTAGCTAACAGGAAGCACAGTAGACATAAAAGGGTAATTTTCTGGTTGGCAGGATGTAGCGAATGGGTGTGCCATAGGGATCAGTGACGACGGCTCAACTTTTTACCATTTATATAAATTACTTGGAAGAAGGACCGAAGCTTTGGTTGCTAAATTTGCTGATGACACAAAGATAGGTAGGAAAGTAAGTTGTGAGGAGAACATACGGAGGCTACAAAGGGATAAAGATCAGTTAAGTGAGTGGGCAGAGATCTGGTAAATGGAGTATAATGTGGGTAAATGTGAAACTTCTCATTTTGGTAGGAAGAATAAAAAAAATAGCATATTATCTAAATGGTGGGAGATTGCAGGGCTCTGAGATGCGAAGAGATCTGGGCATCCTAGTGCATGAATTGCAAAAAGCCATTATACAGGTACAGCAAGTGATTAGGAAATGTAATAAAATATTATCATTTATTGAGAGGGGAATTGAATACAAAGCTAGAGGTTATGCTTCAGTTATACAGGGCATTGGTGAGATCACATGTGGAGTACTGTGTATTGGTCTCCTTATTTAAGGAACGTTGTAAATATGTTGGAAGCAGTGCAGAGAAGGTTTACTAGACTAATACCTGGAATGGGCGGGTTGTCTTATGAGGAAAGGTTGGACAGGCTAGGATTGTATCCGCTGGAGTTTAGAAGAGTAAGAGGCAACTTGATTGAAATATATAAAGATCCTGAGGGGTCTTGAGAGGGTGGATGTGGAGAGGATGTTTCCACTTGTGGAAGAATCTAGAACTAGGGGTCACTGCTTAAAAATAAGGGATCGCCCATTTAAGACAGAGATGAGGAGAAATTTTTTCTCTCAGAGGGTCATGAATCTTTGGAACTCTCTTCCTCAAAAGGTGGTGGAAGCAGAGTCTTTGAATATTTTTAAGGCAGAGCTAGATAGGTTCTTGATAAGCAAGGGGATGAAAGGTTATTGCGGGTAAGTGGGAATGTGGAGTTGAGGTTACAATCAGATCAGCCATGATCTTATTGAGTGGCGGAGCAGGCTCAAAGGGCTGAGTGGCCTACCCTTGCTCCTAACTCATATGTTTGTATGCATTATATTTGAAAAGAATGTTTGTGCAGGATTATTGCAAGATTTCATGCTGTGCTACAGGACAAGGTCAGCACATGCAACTGCAGGCGCAGCCACCTGGAGACCAGCAGCCTTGATGTTGTGTGACCAGGATCATACCCCATTGTATAACACTGGGATTGGTACTGAACAGACTTAAGATAATAGCACTCTATACACAAAGGAGATCATTTAAATTACAGAAACCACAAATGCCTGATCCCCTAACTTTGCTTTGGCATCCCCAAGACTTTGATGGAATGAGGGGTCAATAACAGGTTAAAAATAACTAATAAGTCAAAAGTGACTCAGAACATTGGCTTATATCAGGTGGTTACACTGAACGTACAGTGGGCCAGAGTTTATCATACCTTAAATGGCAGGTGTACGCAATGATTTATTACCTGTATCGTGGAATAATGTAGCTATTATACATAAGTGCTAATACTCCCTACTTCTAAATCACATTGTTTATAGAGTTGATTCTCTCCCCTCATATAATTTCATGGAAGAACTCTATCTTTATCCACATGATATCATTTCATGCTGGCACTCTATACTCTCTCTCTCAATTCACAGTGGCAGTTTTCTCCCCATTTCCCTCTCAGTTGATACTATTTTTCTATTTCCTCTCTGCACACACACACTGCTACTGACAATGTTCTTCTCCTCCTCCTCAGCTCATGTGACACTGTCTTCCCCACCCCACCCTCATTGTTACTCCAACTGCTACATCAGTTTTGCTCTCTGCTCCTCTACAACCACCAGCACAACTCCGAGCTATCCTTCACCCCTCAGCACTGCTCATGTTACCTACCTATTTTTGCTGCTGTTCCTGGGGATTAAATTCCACTGCATACTGACAAGAAATCTTTGATCTTTCAAAATTATTATGAGAATTTACAACCACAGCTTATAATGTTCAGTTCCTTAAAAAAAAGCTTGAATTGAGAAAGAAGTGGCAATGCTAATACTAATTTGTTGCATGAAATGTCACAGTTGGTATATATGTAGCATTACCTTGTTAATCCAGTGTAAGTAAAGCGATATTCCCAGAGCAAAGTGACACAGTGCAAGTATCTGAAACAACAAAGAAGTATAGCAAATAACTTAATGAGAAACCAGTCTGGAACTATCTGACTCATTTTCAATGCTACAATGAACAGGAAAGTCACCAATCTAAATCACCAATGAAATAGAAGAACAGTTACTGATGAATTTTTAAAAATTAGTTTCAGTAGCATTAAATTCATTGATTAAGATTGCATTGCCCTTAGAGTGTATGATCTATACCCAACTTTCCACGTATGTTTCCTTTACTTCCCATGGTTCAGCAATGTGCCTCCTTCAAAACTGTTGAAAAATTTTTCCTCATCTATCCTACTGTTCCCCAGCATATATCCTTGTTTTGTCTTTTCTGCATCCAATTATTCCCACCTCTGTGTTCCACTGATCCCTACGGTTTATCTACATCTGAAGAAAAAAAAAATAGAAACATACCCTAATTGGTAATTCTTAAAGGAATGGAGAAACAGAAATATTTAGATTACAGATTTCTAAAAGCAGGATTTCAGTTGGAAAAAGCAATGTGCATAACACATAAGTGTTGAATTAAAAAGAATTTGTGATGAATTTGTACTACACATTAAAAATAAGATTATGTCACTTGGACAAGTGTGGATTAATTAGGGAAAGGCAGCAGAGATTTGTTAAGGGCAAATAATAGAGATGCCAGCAAACTTGAAGCCCATGGAATAAAAGGGACAGTGACAGCATGAATACAAAGTTGGCTGAGTGACAGAAAAAAGTGAGTACAGGTGAAAGTTTGTTTTCTTGGATTAGAGGACAGTATACAATGGAGTTATTATTGGGGCTATTGCTTTTCTTGATCTATATTAATGACTTAGACTCGAATGTCGAGGACATTATTTCAAAATATGCAGATGGCACAAAACTTGGAAATATTGTTAATTGTGAGGAGGATAGTGTTAGACTTCAAAAAGACACAAATATAATGTGTGAATACATGGCAGATGAAATTTAATGCAGAGAAGTGTGAAATGATACATTTTGGTAGGAAGATTGAAAAGAGGCAACATAAACTAAAGGGTACAATTCTAAAGAGATGCAGGAACAGAGAAGCCTGGGGGTAAGCATGCACAAATTTCTGAAAGTGGGAGGGTAGATTGAGAAAGTGATTAAAAAGGTCTATGGAATCCTAGGCTTTATCAATAGAGACAGAATACAATGAAGTTCTGATGAATGTTTACAAAACATTGGTTTGGACTCAGCTGGAGTATTGTGTCCAATTCTGGCACTGAACTTTAGGAAGGATGTGAAGACTTTAGAGAGGGAGCAGAAAAGATTCATGAGAATGGTTCCAGGGATGGAGGACTTCAGTTCTGTTGATAGATTGGAATTTTTCTCCTGAGAGAAAAGAAGGTGGAGGGGAGAGTTGAAAGAGGTGTTCAAAATCATGAGGGGTCCAGACAGAGCAGATAGAGAGAAACTGCTCTCATTGGCACAAGGGTTGAGAACCGGAGGACACAGATCTAAGGTAATTAGCAAAAGAATTAAAGGCAGCATGAGGCAATACATTTTTTTATCAGCGAGGGGTTAGGATCTAGAAATGCACTGCTTGGAGAGTGGTGAAGGCAGATTCAATCATGACTTTCAAAAGGGAATTGGATAAATACCTAAAGCGATAAAATGTGCAGGACTATGGGGAAAGGGTGAGAGAGTGATACTAGCTAAATTGCTCTTGCAGGGAGCCAGTACGGACTCAACAGGCCAAATGACCTCCTGCTCTACTGTAATCATTCAATAATTCAATAATATTGGGTAGGCCTGCTATCAGAGTATGAGTATATAATGTAGGCATTACATTAAAGTAAGGATATCAAAGCTATATACAAGATGCAGTCTAAATTCACTGGAATGAAACCATTGATGGGTAAGAGTAGATATTTCTAATGAAAGATTTGAAAAGCTGTTGCTGTAATAACTTGAATATTTTAAGGAGAGATCCAGTGATCATGTTTAAATTTTGAAATAGTTTGACATAGTAAATAGATATCCAGTGCGTATCCACTATATCCCACTTCTCCCCAGTGTGTATCCTCTACATCCCACAGTTCCCAAGTATGTATTCTCTATATTCCATTGTTCCCAGTGTGATCACCTTTATCCAAGTTTCCAACTTTGCATCCTCTATATACCACTTATACAGTGTGTACCCTGAAGGGGGTTGGTTGTCCCCTTCTTCATCCAGATGACTTTGTAATCCATATCTCACCGTTTCCTAGTATGTGTCCTCTATTTCCCACTGTTGTTGGATTATGTATCATCCGTAATATCCTAGATTTCATATTCATTTCCATTTCACATGTGCCGCACAATAGGTTTGTTCAGAAAAAAATGGAGTTTTATAGGTTGCAAGTAAACTGAGATGGTGGTATGGCTATATGGATAGGTGCATGGACACCCAGGAGTGAATTACAGGCTAGATTCTAATCAAGTAGGTTATTGGGTTTGCAAGTATTGGCATATGATAGGTGTATATGCATGCCTGTTACCAGTAGAAAAATGTTTTAGTACAATCCTGGTGGATCAGTTTATTTATTACTTTCCACCTGCACAGGTTGTGGTACAATAAAAGCCTAACAAACTTTGAGTCTCAGAATGTGATACATTTATTATCTGTGTCATAGGTCCCGTGAGCATTGTGAATGAGGAAACACCTGTGATTTTCTAGAATCCTCTAAATGGATTTCATTTTATTTTAGTTATGCAAGCCTTATCATCAAATAAATGACTGTTCCCATAACTGTGAACCGTCCTTCCAAAGGTCAGGTCCCTGATCATTTACAGTTTAACAATTGGACAGGATTGTGGAATAAAACAAAGAGTTAGGCATGTCCAAGAGCTGACGCTACTTCTCCTTGGGCAGGGCAATTTTGAAGAGTTCGTACACAACATAGGCTGTACCCACAACAGTGAGGCCCATGGTTAGCCTGTAGAGCACAGCATCCATCACACTGCCTTTTAAGTGGACTGGCATCCCATTGTCCGCCTGGAATATCTTCTGCTTCTCAGGAACCCTATTCTCCACTCGCCTGCAGACCGCAGTGCTGAAGGTTCGCTATGATAGCTGCTGAAAAGCCCGCAGGCCCCGAAATTTAAAGAGTTCACAGGTGTTTAACAAATCACTGCTAATGTTGGGCAGGAATTAATTGGCATTCCTTTACATCAATTGAAGAGAAATTCAATAATGAGGAGGAATGTTCCTAAGCAAGCAGAGACTCAAATCCCCTGGTAGTGATGTTTAATTGGTTCAATTGCACCAAAATTGCCCAAACTCATTTCACATAAGATCTTGTATTTAATAGACAGCTAAGACTTCCATGTGATCAATTTGGGTCAAATTTGAATTTGGACTTCAAGATCACAATCCGCCAATAAATTTAATACCAAATAAGTCAATAACTTATGAACAACTCTATAACTCATCAATAACTTACCATTAACAGAAGCAGATAGCTAAAGATAATTGCTGTCAATATTAGGAGAATCACTGACCAGTCTAACCACCGATGCATCTTTGCAAATAAATGCCTGTAATGGAAGACAAAGGGATATTCCTTGAACAGCCTATCACACACATGTTGTACTTGCTAATTGTTTTAAGAGATTCCAATTTGGGTCAAGTAGGGATCAGATACAGTGGAATGATCCTTCTACATTGCCTAAGCATAGCCCAATCACAGAAGTCTCCCTGGTGCCCTGGCAGGTTTGAAATTTCCAAATTAGCTGCATTAGGCTCAGTCTTGATATTCTTCGGAAAAAGGCGAATTACTGGGTGAAAGAAAAAATACCATCTCCCAAGTGCTCAATTATCCCTTGTTGCTGTACTTTATGCCTCAGACTGGCTGGTTGGAGCCAGTTTGAAAGCAGCATTTTGTGCAAGTTCCCTTTGTTGTGAAACCATGAAGCTCTAGAGGCACGAATGAAAACAGGTTGTATTCATGATGTAATTGAAATTGAATTTAATAGTATTAGATCAGGGACAAGTCAAAAAAAAAGCTGGAATAGTTTCATTCAGAGGGATTTTAGGAGGAGGTTTCCCTGATAAAAAGTGGGATCACAAAAAAGGATGCTAGAATGGTAGCTTATGCAAGATCCCTGAAATGATACCTCCCAGACAGACTGTTGGAAAGTATCTTTCTGGAATGGTATCTACTAGAATGATGCTAGAAAGTTGTTATAAAATATGGTGCTTGTTCATGGAATATGATTTTCCATCTTGAAACAATTTAGGATTAAAACCAAGTTCAATTAAAGAAGTGAACCATTCTGGCTGATGTGCATGGCAGAAACAGATGTTGGGGATGACATTCCAATGATGCTGTTATTTCTCCAGAAGTGAGTCAGAGAAGGTCATGGGATTGACCCTACTGTAAATTGTGAGGTTAGCTAATTGAAATATAGAGGTGTGCAGGCTGGCAAAATTCAATCTGCAATATCTTAGCTATACCAGGAGTTGGCATAAAACCAGAGAAAGGTTTCAAATGAGCCTGGGATCAAGGAGCAGAAAACATTTTGGGGAGAGGCAAAGACCTGGTAAATAGCAGGATATAAAACTTACTGCTCCTTAGAGGGGAATAGGAGAGAGTAGCAGGAAGGAGAAAACTTGAGTGACAAGGATAGTAATTTGGGCCAAAAAGAAAATTATTAGCAACACTGATTTGGATGACCTCCTAATGGAAATATAGAAAAGGGTGGAGTTGTGATCGATTGTAGTTCATTTAACAGATGGCTCTGTGGCCAGAGACTGCCTGATTGGAGTTATATTTGATAGCCTTTGTCCAGCTGAGTAGTCTGAAGACATGAGAGATAGGAGGCACGATGAGAGGTCAGCTGCAAACTTTCCTTCCAGTTCACTAATAGCTTTATAGTCAATGACCTTATTTGAGTTAAGTTTTGTGTTCCATTTTAGCACAGTAGATGTTACCATTATTTTGTACATTCCAAGGGGACAATAGCAATGTACCACATATTACTGTTTTTCTTTATTTGTTCATGGGATTTGGGTGTTGCTGGCAAGTGGCCTAATTGCACTTGACAAGATGGTGGTGATGAGTAGTTCATGTGATTTATGTACACTCACAGTGCTGTTAGGAAGGGAGTTACAGGATTTTGACCCAATAACATAGAAGAAATGGCAATTATAGTTCCAAGTCAGCATGGTGCGTGACTTGGAGGGGAACTTACAGGTGGTGGTGTTCCCATGCGCCTGCAGTCCTTGTGTGAGTAAGCTTAGATGGGGATTTTTTAAAAAATCTGAGAATGATTAATTAATTTTTACTATACTTACTGAATAAACTAATAGGGCCAAAGGAAGCCATCTTAGAATTAACATGCGATTCCTTGACAGCAATTACTTTGTATATTGTTATACTGACAATGGATTAGGCAAGCCGGCAACAGATGATCTTAAAATAGTAAACATCAAGAGCAAGGATGTTACCTACTGAGCCACAAGACTTCTACCTGGATAGAATACATAGTGTTCCCATTGGTGGAAGAGTCAAGAACCAGAGGAAGCTGATTTAAAGCGATTGACAAAGGAACTAACTGTAACATGAGGTAAAACTTCTTGCACAGCAAGGGGTTAGCATCTGAGATGCATTACCTGAGAGTGTGGTGGTGGTGAATATAATTGGGGCTTTCAAAAGGGATTTGGAGACGCATTTGAAGGGGAAGAAAAATTGCAGGGCTTCAAGAAATGTGCAGAATGTTGGAACTAGTTGAGTTGCTCTAGCAGACTGCTGCTCAGACACAATGGGCTGAATGGCCTCCTGTGCTGTAACCATTTGATGATTCTAAATCTGGCAGTCTAAAATTTAAATGTTGGTCTGATAAGGGTATTTATTTGACTGCTTTCCAAAATCAAACAAATCATGTGATAGCTAATTATTGTGACAAAGGTTTTTAGATTGGCCCCATGTGCTCACTACATTTGCCCAATATTGGTTTGTAAAGACATGCTCCACTTTGTTAGGAATGAAGATTTACTAACCAGAATAGTCTTTGGAGCTGAGCAGGAGAAATGAATCTAATGTAAAACCCAAAATTATAACAGGCATGTTCCGGAAGGAAACTAGGAGTTAACTTCTAAAGAGATACTGGAAACATACAAACATATGAATTAGGAGCAGGAGTAGGCTACTCGGCCCCTCGAGTCTGCTCTGCCATTCAATAAGATTATGGTTGATCTGATTGTAACCTCAACCCCACATTCCTGCCTATCTCCAATAACCTTTCACCCCTTGTTAATCAAGAATCGTGTTTGACTAATTTGCTAGAGTTCTTTGAAGATGTGATGAGCAAAGTGGATAATGGGGATCCTGTAGATGTAGTATATCTGGACTTCCAGAAGGCCTTTGATAAAGTGCTGCACAAAAGATTAATACACAAGGTAAGATCACACGGAGTTAGGAGTAATATATTAGTTTGGATAGAGGATTGGCTAACCAACAGAAAGCAGAGAGTCGGGATAAATGGGTCTTTTTCTGGATGGTGAGCTGTAACTAGTGGGGTGCCACAGGGTTCGGTCCTTGGGCCCCAACTATTTACAATCTATATTAATGACTTGGATTCAGGGATAGAAGGTACTATAGCTAAATTTGCAGATGGCACCAAAATAGGTGGGAAAGTAAGTTGCAACGAAGAAATAAGAAATTTACAAATGGATGTGGATAGATTAGGTGAATGGGCCAAAATTTGGCAGATGGAGTTTAACGTGGATAACTGTGAGGTTATCCATTTTGGTCGGAAGAATAAAAAGGCGACTTATTATTTAAATGGAGAGAAACTTCAGAATGCTTCAGTGCAGAGGGATCTGGGTGTCCTTGGGCATGAATCGCTGAAAGCTAGTATGCAGGTACAGCAGGTAATAAGGAAGGCAAATGGAATTTTGGCATTTATTGCTAAAGGAATGGAGTATAAAAATAGGGAAGTGTTGTTGCAGCTGTACAAAGCATTGGTGAGATTGCACCTGGAGTACAGTGCACAGTTTTGGTCCCCTTGAGGAAGGATGTAGTTGCACTGGAGACGGTTCAGAGGAGGTCCATTAGATTGATTCCAGAGATGCAGGGCTTGTCTTATGAGGAGTGATTGAGCAGTTTAGGCCTATACTCACTAGAGTTTAGAAGGATGAGAGGAGATCTAATTGAGGTATATAAGATGCTAAAGGGGAAAGACAAAGTAGACGTGGAGCGGATGTTTCCCCTTGTGGGGCATTCTAGAATGAGAGGCCATAGTTTTAGGCTAAGGGGTGGTAGATTTAAATCAGAGATGAGGAGGAATTACTTTTCTCAAAGGGTCGTGAATCTGTGGAATTCACTACCTCAGAGTACAGTGGATGCTGGGATGCTGAATAAATTTAAGGAGGAGATAGACGGATTTTTAATTAGTAATGGGTTGAAAGGTTATGGGGAGAGGGCGGGAAATTGGAGTTGAGGCCTAAATGAGATCAGCCATGATCGTAATGAATGGCCAAGGGGCTGAATTGCCTGCTTCTCCTAGTTCTTATGTTCTAAGAATCTATCTAGCTCTGTCTTAAAAATATTCAAAGCGTCTGCTTCCACTGTCTTTTGAGGAAGAGTTCCAAAGACACTCTTACCCTCAGAGAAAAATTTTCTCCTTACCTCTGTCTTAAATGAGCGACCCCTTATTTTTGAACAGTGACCCCTAGTTCTAGGCTTCCTCCACAAGAGGAAACATCCTCTTCACATCCACCCTGTCAAGACCCCTCAGGATCTTATATGTTTCAATCAAGTCGCCTCTTACTCTTCTAAGCTCCAGCAGATACAAGCCTCACCTGTCCAACCTTTCCTCATACGACAACCTGACCATTCCTGGTATTAGCCTAGTAAGCCTCCTCCGAACTGCTAACACGTTTATATCAAAGTTTCAAACTTACTCATTTAAGTTGCTGTAGTCATTACGCAGTGCCCACCAGCAGTAAAACCAGAAAACACTGATGATAAAGGTACAGGATAGGACCAGATACCAGATGCACTCCTTCTGTAATGATAAGAATAAGGACTATTAGACAAAAGGAGATTCTACTACATGTAGAAAGTCATGTGACTAGTTGTCTAATAGTTTGTTACCACCAATTTTATGTTCAGTTTCAGATGCAATTGAGTATTAAAAAAAGCTGACATGCAGAATTTCCTTTCATTTTAGGCAAGGGATAATTATATAGTGAAGATAACAAGGCTCTTAGCCACAACAAAGGAAGGAGGAAGACATTGAGGTGAAACTTAGTGTGGACCCATTTTCAAGGTCCAGAATGCAGTTAAATGATAGCAGTACCTGTGTTCCCATCCACCAGTCATTTCTGGCAAAGGCATATATGACACATAAAAGACAGAGCCAAACTGTCTATGTAGCAGCATAAGAGTTACAGCCTGCAGCTAGTCCATCTAAGTACTTAGCTTCCAAGAGAGTCCGAGGAGGCTTTTGGAAAAATACAGCTGTCAGGCATCTCAATGCTCCAGCCATTTGTGAGAAGCACAAAGCTACGTTTAATAAATCACACATCACACTGTGACAGTAGGGGTAAAAAAAAAAACATCTATGAGGTGCAGGCTGCACTCAGGGAAACCAGATCTATTGACACCAAATCAAAACAGAAAATGCTGCAAATACTCAAGACCTGGCAGCATCTGTTGAGAAAAATAAACTGTTAACCTTCCAGGTTGATGTTCCATTGACACAAGGGGCTGGATTCTTGCTGCGGGGCGGGAAATGGAAGTCGGGACCGTTTCTGGGTCCTGATCTTGTTCCCGAGGGGGAAGCAGTATTGGACCATGAATTGCAAGGAGACACCCCTTAATTGCTATAGAGAGGGGTTTGGTGGCTAATTAACAGGGGCGGGAGCAGAGGTGGGACAACTCGAGTGGGAGTCTGATTTAAAACTCACCAAGGCAGCCATTACTGTAGTTGCCATTTCACTGCTGTGACTGCATGGTGAAAGATAATAGAAAACTTGAATTCTGCAATGTCTCAGCAGCACCGGAGGCCTGAAACTCAGGGTAGGACAGCCCCTCAATTCTCAGATGGGGTCATCCCAGATTTACACTAACTGTGGTAGCAGGCGGGTAAAACGATGTTTTACCTGTCGGCCGTGATGGCGGGTTTTCATGCCATATCATCCCAAACTCGCCGCATTACTTATGCATTCCCTGGAAACACGCAGTTCCATGGCAGGCAGGCTCTCATTCGCCCACCACACCATCGCCTTGCCGCTTCATCACACCAGGCGCCATATTTAAAGTCCAACCACATGCAAACATCCCAGTGCTTCCAGCCCTTGACTGCTGCAGGGAAGATGTCCACGAAAGGCAAAAAGACTGCAGCCCCAGTTTTAGCAACGCGTCACTGGAATATCTTTTGGATGCCGTGAAGACCTGCTGCTATGAATTCTATGACTTCTACTCCAGCTCTGGCCGCAGGATGGGCAGTGGCATACCCAACCGGGCTTAGGAGGTGGCAGCAGCTGTGGTCTGTGCCAACACCCTTCAAAATAGGACAGCCACTCAGTGCCACAAGAGGATGAATGATCTCCTCCATTCCGCCAGGGTAAGTCGCCCTTCTCATCACTCTAAACTCACACACTCACAAACCCATCACACATCCACAGGGCCCTCACTCACTGCCAGTTCAAGGGACATCACCATTCACTCTCTCACACACACCTTCATTGTCCTCATCCCATCCATAGGACTACTCACCACCCACACAGGCCAGGCATACTCATCATCTGGCCTGGCAGGCGTCCTGCTTCCACACTCTCCATCTCTACTCATGCAGGACAAGCTGGCAAACAAAAACAGGGAGAGGTTGCAGACTGGTGGAGGAATACCTGAAATCAGCGTTCGCACGGACTTTGAAAACAGAGCCATCCAGCTGGCCGGCGACAATCTGGACTTGTCTGGACTTGGTGCTCTCCAAATGGGGACCCAGCAGTGCAATATCCATCAGACAACCATGCCGTGAGTGATGTGTCCTGTTTCACAGGCCACTGCCATGCACTAATTATCTCCCCTTGCTTCTGCAGGCAGATCTAGGAAACGGCCGACAGGGTCCATGACCCAGGGCCTCCAATCAAGCCCTGAAGAAACCTCTGAAGAGGAATCTAAAGACGCCTTCCTTGAAGTCCTCTCCCACAGCACTCGCCCACACCCTCCACCAGCACAGAGACACACACCTCGGTGGGACCTAGCTTTAGAATAGCCTCTGGTGGGCACATCGTATTGTCTGATCCACAGCAGGGGCGGCAGCAGGGACTTCCCAGGTGTTCAGCACCCAGGGCTGCTGGAGGCCAGAAATCTGCTGAATCCGAGTCAGGTGACGAGTCTCTAGACTCGATCATGTCACAGTTGTGGAGCTGCAAAGGCAAGCTCGGGAACATCAGGAAGGGATGTCCTCTGCACTCCTCAGATTACAAGGCATGATGGAAGAGTCCGTCTGCCTCCAGGCTGAGGTGATAGCGCCAGCATGCCAATGCACAGAGGTCAACACTGGTAGGATGGCGGTTGCCATGGAAACCTTGATCTAGGACGTCACTGTGCACTGCTGCGTGGGCTCAACTCCATCGCTGGTGCCACAGTTGGCCTGAGGGGTGCGGGGCAGCTCGATCTTACTCCAGCTACCTATGCTCCTCATCGAGTCAGCCTGGGGCCTGTGGGCACCCATAGGGAGGAGGATCAGCAAGTGTACCCTCTCCAACTCCGAGGCCATCCACCCAGGTGACTCCGGGAGTGTCCGGCAAACTCCCTCTTCCTGTGACCTCAGCAGCTCCAGCTCCACAGGCCAAGGAGGGTGTCACTGCCACACAGCAGGACCCCGAAAGCAGGCCGGGGCCCTCCAAGTCTTGGTCCTTCAGAGAACCCCCACCAAAGTCATCACAGCCAGGGCGTAGCAGTCAGCAGGCTGCCTCCACCTCCGCTGTGGATGTTCGGGGATCACCAAGATGTAGCAGCAGGGATAGGAAAGTTAAGAAGAATTAGTTGCACAGCCTGGGCACAGGTGTTAATTACTTGTACATACTGTTCACGATTGTCAATAAACTCCCAAGAATGTCTCCCTGCCTATGGCTCCTTGTTCTGATGAGCAGTGTTCAAGTCACTCAGATGTGAAACCTTTTTGCACAAGATATAGGCAGGTGTCTCAGCCCAGGGCCTCTTCCCTGTACTCTGTGCAGCCTTCAGACCAAAGTGATGGTCCGACATCACACTCCCTGGACACATTACTAATGCTTGCACCTGAACAGTGTTTGCCATTGGTGCCAGAATGACGTGGGCAGTGGTCATAGAGTTCTGTCATTCTCTCTCTGTGCTCTCAGCACCTTTAAGGTGGGGCTGGCCATCTCTTCAGCATATGTGACCGGTGACGCTGAGCTCCTGAAGGGCTCAGTTGCTGAAGGCGGACAAAGGATCAGGTGCTTCTAAAGTTGCACGGTTGTGTCGCTATGATATGACCCCGATCACAGCACAAGCGAGCTGTCCTCGGCCAGACAGGAGGCAGACATTCAAAGAGGCTATGTGAAGATCTATGGAGTGTCCTCACTGCACGTTGTCATCATCCTCCTGCATTCGAGCGACTGTTAGGGCCTCCACTGCATTTCCATTACAGGACCCTTATCACAGACAGTATGCGCACTGCCAGAAGCCAGGCTGGAGTCAAAAGGTCCCATGCAATATGTGGATCTATGGGGTGATCTCACTGCATTTCATCATCATCCTCCACAAATCTAGCAGTTATGAGGGTTTCCCTAGCATGCCTGCCTTGTTTGGCCAGTGAGAGAGCCTCATCTCAGTCAATGCTGCCTTCGACGACCTCCTCACCCTCATCCCTATTGGCGTCCTCCTCATCCGAGGAGACCTCCAGCTCCTCCATCTCTTCAGCCAGCTCCTCTCCCTGTTGCAGCACCAGGTTGTAAATGGCGCAGCAGGCGACGACGATGCGTAACGCCTTCTTTAGTCTATATTGCAGGGCTCCACCAGCTCGGTCCAGGCACTGGAACCTCATTTTCAGCATCCCAATGGTCTGCTGCACCAAGTTGCGAGTTGCAGCATGAGCCTCATTATACCATCGCTCTGCTGTAGTCTGAGGCCGCTGCACAGGTGTCATCAACCATGGCCTCTGTGGGTAGCCCTTTTCCCTGAGGAGCCATCGCTGCAGCTTCTGCGGACCCTGGAAGACGTCAGGGATCTGTGGCCGACTGAGAACGTAGGAGCTGTGCACACTCCCTGGAAACCATGTGCACACCTGCAGGATGCATTTCTGGTGACCGCACACCAGCGAGTGGAATTCCTCGCAGTTGATGTAGTTAACCGCTTGTTGTGACCCGAGCGCCACGTGAGTGCAGTCGATTGCACCCTGCACCTGTGGGAAACCCGAGATCTGGGCAAATCCAATTGCTCTTGCATCTTGGTTGTCCTGGCCCTGGACGAAATGCACAAAGTTGTGTGCCTTTGCGAAGATAGCATCCGTGACCTCATGGATGCATTTACGGGTGGAGGCTTGTGATATTCCACAGAGGTCACCTGTGGAGCCCTGAAAGGAGCCACTGGCATAGAAATTGAGCATCGCGGTCACTTTCACAGCCACTGGCAGTGGATGCCCTCCATGTCCCCATGGCGCCAAATCCTGCAGCAGGTGGCAGATGTGACCAACTAATTCCCTTGACGTGCAAGTTCTTCAGCAACGCTGGCTCTTGGTCATCTGCAGGAATGGCAGGCAGCATCTATAGACCCTGGGTGTCGCAAAGCGCCGACTAACAATGGCTCGCTGGGGCTCTTCGCCAGTGTGTGTGAGAGCCCCAGTCCACCCCTTCTTCCTGAGGGTGCTGCTTCTCCCTCTGCATAGCCAGGTGCCTCAGTCGCTCTCCCATCCACCTTCTTTGCTCTCTGTCTGCCACGAGGCATACAGCTCGTTCACCAGGCTCCATGTTCCTGATGTACTCTTTCTGCTGGATGAAAAAGAGAGACACGTGGTTAGCATGGGTGTACTAAGAACCTGTCCTGGTCAAGTGTGGAGGCCCATTAACACATCCCGGAGAGTGCTGGCCACCACTTGGATGGCCAGACATTCGTGCGCTGCTGGCTGCCCAAAACCTCACCCACATCCGCCCCACTCAACCCGACTGTTTGGCGGCAGCTTTTCCCACTGCACTGCATGCTGTGCTCTCAGCTCAGGCATTCTCCTAACCCACACTGCAAGGCTGCGCTGTTAGCTTGAACCATGGGGGAAGCTGGTCCAAACCGGGATGTTGACATTACAAGTGGTTGTGAACACCTCCACCAGTAACTGTTCCACAGCCAGCTTTAGCAAGGAGATAGTACAACATGTGAGGTCATCCAACTGTTCTGCAGCCCACTAAAACACTCATTACTTTGTAGTCAGTGCCTGAGGGGTGAAAAGCTCTGGGGCACTTGGTGGCACTGATGCCTCTGCATTGCTCGAGTGAGCAAATAAACTAGAAGCCCGACCCCAATAATATCAATGGCTGCACCTGAACTGTCTCAGTTGCAGAGGAATAGTCACTTTACATCAGATGTCCCTAATGTGTGGCCACTTCCCTCGCCCACCCTAAACCCCACCCCGAATGCATGTGTGCTACATTCAACTGCAGCTACATTCAACCGCAGGGCTGCCCTTGCCCACCCCCACCCCAAATCACCTCAACCTCAACCGCACAGCTGCCTTTGCCACCCCACCACTCCCCCCATCACACAACACGCCTCAAACTTGAAGTCTAACAGGCGACCTTGGCGAGCACTGTGCAATGTTACTCTTTATTCACCTCCAAGTTCCCCTCAATGTGCAGCCCACCAAGTGCACGCCTTTTATATGCTGTTGTGAAACACATTGTCATGCTTTCCCGCCGATGCAGGCGGATGATCCAGACGATTCTGGCAGGCAGGCCTAATAATGATATGCAGATGTATTACAATGAGGTTCCCAACGTCCAAAGGCAGGAAACGCTCCCGACATCGGTGGGCTGAGCGGACGATCACAAACTGGTTTCACACTGTTGTGAAACCGATCGTGCCATTTTGTCCACTCATGCCACCGGACACACCCTACGCCGGCAGGCATGGAAAATCCCTGCCGCACACCTGGAGGTCATGCTAGAGGCTGTTAGCAAGAGGAGGAGAGGAGGAAGATCTTCTTCCTGGAGGGTGGCAGGTGGAGCCCACCCACACAGATCAAGTAGGCTTGGATGCACATAGCTGATACAGTCAGCAGAAGAAGTATAGTGCGTAGAAGTTGGATCCAGTATAGGGAAAGATTTGATGACCTGATACGTTTTGGTAGGGGAGTTCTACCCCCAACCCACAGGATCGGTCTCTAGGTATTCACCTTCCAGCAGACACACCAGCTGAGGAACCTCAAGGTACAAGCTGTTCCTGAACATGGGAGAGTATGTGCCCAGGCCACTTACCTCTCAGAATGGCTCAGAACCATTGAGGGCCTGTAACCACTGATACATGCAGCTTCTAATGTATAGGAGCAGCTGCCATTGGGCATAGAGGACAGTAGCATCTTATCTCACTGTCTATTCTTGAAGAAACATAGGAACATGATTAGGCCATTCAGACCATTGAGCCTGCTCCACCATTAAATATGATCATGGCTGATCATCCACTTTAATGCCTTTTTCCCCCATACTATCCACATATCCCTTTATGTCATTGGTATTTAGAAATCTGTCAATCTCTGCTTTAAACATACTCAATGACTGAGCTTCCACAGCCCTTTGGAGTAGAGAATTCCAAAGATTCACAACCCTCTTTGGTTAAAAAAAAAATTCTCATCTCGGTCCTGAGTGGCTTCCTCTTATTTTGAAATTGTGTTCCCTGGTTCTAGACTCCCCAACGATGGGAAACATCTTACCTGCATCAACCCTATCTATTCCTTCAAGTATTTTGTAGGTTTCAATGGGATTGCCCCATATTCTTCAAAAATCTAGAGAATCCATGCCCTGTTTCCCCAATCTCTCTTTTCAGGACAGTGCCCTGATCCTGGGAACAAGTCTGGTGAACCTTTGCTGCACTCCTTCTATGGCAATAATACCCTACCTAAGGTAAAGGGACCAAAAGTGCGTAGAATACTCCAGTTGTGATCTAACCAAGGTTCTATACAATTGAAGCAACATTTTGTTATTCCTGTACTCAAATCCTCTTGCAAAAAGGCTAACATACCATTAGCCTTCCTAATTGCTTGCTGCACCTGCATGTTAGCTTTCGGTGACTTATTGATGAGGACACCCAGGTCCCTTTGTACATCTACACTTTCCACTCTCTCATCATTTAAGAAATACTTCGCACATTTGTTCCCCCTACCAAAGTGGATAACCTCACATTTTGCACATTATATTCCATCTGTTCCACCTGAGGCCATGTTCTTGGCCACTCGCTAAGTCTGTCCAAATCCCTTGAAGTTGTTTTGCATCTTCCTCACGACACACATTCCCGCCTAGCTTTGTATCATCCATGAACTTGAAAAATATTACATTTGGTCCCCACATCCATATCTTTGATATATATTGTGAACAGCTGGGGCCCCCAAGTACTGATCTGTATCCCACTAGTCACAGCCTGCCAATGTGAGAATGACCCATTTATTCCGACATGCCAGTATATTATCTCCTATCTCTTGTGCTTTAATTTTGCTCACCAACTTGCTGTGGGGAACTTTATCAAAAGCCTTTTGAAAACTTAAGTACATTTTGTCCATCGACTCCCCTTTATTAATTCTGTTGGTAACATTCTCAAAAACTCCAACAGGTTCATCAAACGTGATTTCCCATTCATAAATCCACGTTGACTATGCTCAATCAGATCATTATTATCTAAGTGCCCATTTATCACATCCTTTATTTTCAGCATTTCCCCTACTACTGACGTAAGGCTGACAGGTCTGTAGTTCCCCGTTTTCTCTCTCCCTCTTTTTTAAATAGTGGGATATTTGCTACCTTCCAATCTGCAGGAACTATTCCAGAATCTATGGAATTTTGCAAGATGATCACCAATGCATCCAGTATCTCCATAGTTACCTCTTTCAAAACTCTGGGATGTAGAGTATCAGGTTCCGGAGACTTGTCAACCTTCAGTCCTGTTAATTTCTCCAATACAACCTTCTTACTAATACTAATTTCCTTCAGTGCCTCATTCTCCATAGCCCCTTGGATCTCTAATTCTGGGAGATTGCTTGTAACTTCCTCAGTGAAGACAGACACGCAGTAATCATTTAACTTCTCTGCCATTTCTCTACTCCCCATTATAAATTCCCCTGAATCTGTCTGTAATGAACCCACATTCGTTTTAGCTTATTGTTTCCTTTTTTATAGTCTGTTTTAATAATTTTTGCTAGTTTATATTCATATTCTATTCTCCCTTTCTTTATCAGTTTCTTGCTCCTCCTTTGCTATATTCCAAAATGCTCCCAATCCTCAGGTTTATTACTATGGGTGGAATGTTCCCTTCTGGGACTAAGTCCTGCTGCGGGGGTAGGGCGTGTTTCCCTCTGTGGAGACCATCAGGAATTCACGCGTATCATGCGATTTGTCCTCATTAACTATGCAATCGGGGGTTTCCCGATGTTTTGCGCAGTGGGACGGGCTGGCAGGTGTGCTCCCAGCCGTCATATTCGGGCGCTGTATTTAAAAGGCGTGCAGACAGCAACTTACCCACCACAGAAGTGGTGATGTTCCCATGCATCTGCCACCTTGTCCTTCTAGGTGGGAGAGATCACAAGTTTGGAAGGTGCTGTCAAAATAGTCTTGGTGAGTTGCTGCAGTGCATCTTGTAGATGGTACACACTGCTGCCACCTAGCGCCAATGATGGAGAGAGTGAATATTTGTGGAAGGAGTGCCAATCAAACGGGCTGCTTTGTCCTGGATGGTGTCAAGCTTCTTGAGTGTTGTTGGAGCTGCACTCATCCAGACAAGTTGAGAGTATTCCATCACACTCATGACTTGTGCCTTGTAGATAGTGGACAGGTTTTGGGGAGTCAGGAGGTGAGTTACTCTCTGCAGAATTCCCAGCCTCAGACCTGTTCTTGTCGCCACAGTATTTATATGGCTGGTCTAGTTTAGTTTCTGGTCAACGGTAATCCCCAGGATGCTGATAGTGGGGGATTCAGCAATAGTAATGCCATTGAATGTCAAGGGGAGATATGAAAAAAAATAAAGTAATTGAAAAATAAAGTGTAAAATAGTCAATGATGCTTTGACTTTCCTCAAATTTTCCAAACCCTGGTGCATAGCTGCAGAAAATTCCTCTTACTTGCTCCCATTTTATTTGGCAGTGTTTTATTTGCTTATGGTACATTATTTCTTTTCCCTGAGATCACAATACACTCAGGATTAAAGTTAAGTATTTCTAACACATTCAAAAGTCTTTGCATGATATACATTATAACCTGATATCTGAATCTGCGCCTGCTTTTCATGGTCATTGTGAATGCAAAATGATTAACTGGATTGTTCCTGTAGCTACTAGCTGGCAACTATCCTTGAACATAAGTCTGTCTAACAGCTCAGTCAAATTGTTTGGGTCAGATCAATACCTTTCTCAAGAAGGAATCAAGTACTTTCATTTCAAACATTCTCTGTAATTGTTATTCTGGGCATCTTTGTGGTCACGTATATTCAGATGCCCAGCCAGTTTAAAGCCGTCGGGGATCGGGTCTAGTCAGAGGACACATGACATTACACCAGTGAGTAGCCATATAATAGGTAAGCAACATGCTATTATTTGTGTTGAGGTTTACCATGGGAGATGTCTTTGTTGTTTTTGACATTTGGGGAAGGTTAGTAAAAGCTTATAACGACTGTAACTATACTATTAACACTGAATACTGTTCTTTTACCTGTATTATATTCAATATATTTATCTGCTGTCAAGGAGATCATGTGGCAGTGAACCAGAATATAGTGACAACTTTTGCTTGTTTGGTCCTGGGTCTCGCTATACATTTATTTAGTTTTTGCAGGAAAAGGCACACTCTGGTTTGCAAGCAAGATGAAATCTGCTCATGGGAGTGTAGACACTGAACTTGAGGAGAATATCTAAAACACAAAAAACACACACTTTTTCCTAATGCAGCTAAGCATGGCTTTAAAAGAAACACCAGGAAGTGAAGTACTAAATAAACCCTTGTAAATGGCCTTCAGTGACAATACCATCTTTGTTCTCACCACATGGACAATAATCTGGCAAAGCAGATTGTCCACTCATTGTAGAATGGGCTTGATGTTACTGACACTGAAATCAATTGAATTAAAATTAAGTGGGGATCTATAACAGGCAGATGATCTGCTCCACCAGATTGACACCCATGCAGTGAAGCTAACCCTGTTGTGTTTAAGAAGCAACCCATGGAAATGCAAATGGAACCCCGGTCCTAATTTACTTGTTTTTTTCACCTTTTATGAGGCTCATGTATGTAAATGCAAAAATGCTTGTTACTTTCCAAGCTCCAAGTACATATAAGAAGGAAACTCTACACATTTTATTTGACAACTACGATATATCTTTTTTTTTGGTTGTGCGTTTCCCAATATGTACTTTACTCTGCAGTATGTCCCACAGGACAAGATCAGTTTAAATATTGGATTGAAGGGCACAGAGAGGTTCAGGATTACAAAATGAAGGTATCAATGGTTTATGTATACCACAGCAAGAAATTAATTAATGATTTGTGTTAAGGCATAGCCACGTCTGTACACTTTACCTAATACCTAGCACTTGATCAAGCATTTCATTTTACAAGGAAAATCCACACAATTAAGAACACACCCACAACACTACCACAAACATTTTAGTTTTTTCCCCCATAAGGCATAGGGAGAAAGCTACAGACTGTACAGTTCTTGTCAAAGCAAATCATCAACAACTGAAGTGAATTGAACCCAGGGAAGACTATTTGTATTTTTGTTGCATCTCAGACAATTAAATTGCCCACTCAATGCATCAGCTGCAATGCAAACTCAAATGAAAATAAAACCTAGACTATGAGTCAGCAGGCAGCACTCAACCAAAGCAAGCCCAACCCAAGAGCTGATCAAGGTATAAAAAGACGTGTATTTTTAAACTGACGTGTTTATGCTCAGAACCCTGAGCATCAACTTATAAACTGTTATTATTATTTTAAAGATCTTAACCAGATCACCTCTCGATCTGCCTTCATAATTTAACACCTTAAGCCCTGGTATCATTCTGATGAATCTGTTGCTATACCTTGGATAAGTTTATATGAAGCTGTCAACCCAGTCCTGGCACAGCTCAGCGTTTACATACTTATAGGACTTTACTAACTTTAAGTCGTGACACTGCCTCCAGGTGCCTTGCAGTGAAACTTGTCACACTCTGCAAGATATGAAGTTATCAGGAATTTGGTGAAAGTAGAAATTCATTGGTAATTAGTAGGTGAATAGAACAGAAAGTGTCTTGTCATCAAACTGAAATTTAAACTTAGTTTCCTAAATCTTTAATTAAGTTTAGAAAGTCAGTGGGAGTTAAGTCAATCAGTTGCAAGTGGGCCCCTACTACAATCAAAAGTTCACCAATTGAGTTTCCAAAAGGTTATATATTAGTGAGTTATTTGCTGAAGTGCGGAACTTTGAGGAAATGGTACCATAGTGGTATAGTGGGCTAATGATCCAGAGGCCCAGACTAATGCTGAGGGGGTATGGGTTCAATTCTCATCACTGCAGCTGGGGGAATTTAAATTTAATTAATTAATTAATACATCTGGAACAAATGGTTGTTCCCAGATGGTTGTAAAGACCCATTTAGTTCATTAATGTCCTTTAGGGAAAGGAATCTATTGTCTTATCCAGTCTGGCCTACATGTGACTCCAGGACCACAGTAATGAGGTTGACTCTAAACGGCCCTCTGAAATGGCCTAGCAAGCTGCTTGGTTGTACCAAACTGTTACAGAAAGGTTCAATCAGAATATAACTAGATGGACCACCCAGTATCGAGCCAGGAACTAAAAATGACATAGGCACACCCTATCAAGTCAACCCTGCAAAGTCTTCCTCACCAACATCTGGAAACGTGACAAAATTGGGAGACCTGTCCCAGAAACTAGTCAAGCAACACCCTGACATAGCCATATTCACCAAATCATACCTTGCAAACAATGTCCCAGGCTCCTGCATCAAAATACCCTGGGTATGTCCTGTTCCACTGGCAGGACAGACCCACCAGAGGTGACAGCACAGTGGTATGCAGTAGACGTAGGGTAAACAAGATAAGAGACTTGAATCCTTGGCTCCAAGACTGGTGTGGGAGAAATGTGTTTTGATTCATGGGGCTCTGGCAACAGTATTGGGGAAAGTGGGACAATACCATTGGGACAGTTTTCACCTGAACTGCACTGGGACCAGAGTTCTGGTGAGTGGTATAACCAGGGTGGTAGAGTGGGCTTTGAACTAAATAGTGGGGACAAGGGATCAAGTGTTGGAAGATATGATTAATTAAAGAGAGAAGATGAGGCAAGAGAGCAAGGTAGCAATCAGAGCATGGCAGAAAGGGGCAGAGTGTACTGCCGATAAAGCCAGATATTGCAAAAATGGTAAAAAGGCAGAGTTAAAGGCTCTGTACCTGAATGCATGTGGTATTCGTATCAAAATGAATGAATTCACAGCTCAACTAGAAATAAATGCATATGATCTGATAGCTATTACAGATATATGGCTGCAAGATGACAAAGGCTGGGACCTGAATATTCAAGGGTGCACAACAGGAAGCTAGGAAAAGGTGGAAGGGTAGCTCTGTTAATTAAAGATGACATTGGTACAATGGAGGGAGGTCTAAAGATCAAGATGAAGAATCAGTTTGGTTAGCGGTGAGAAATAGTAAATGTAGGAAGTAGTTTATAGGCCCCCTAGCATAACCAAACTGTAGGATGGATTATACAGGAAGAAATAATGGGGGCTTGTGAGAAAGATATGGTGATGATCATAGGTGATTTTAATCCTCATATAGATTGGGTGAATTGTCAAAGGTAACCTGGAAGATGAGCTCATAGTATTTTCAGGACATTTTCTTAAGAGCAGCATGTGCTGCAGCGAACCAAAGAGCAGGCTATTCTAGATCTGGTAATGTGCAATGAGACAGGATTAATTAATGAGCTCATAGTAAAGACACCCTTAGGTAGCAGTTATCATAATATTATGGAATTTTGCGCGAGAGAAAAGTGGTTCTCAGACTGGTGTTTTGAACTTAAATAAGGGCAATTCGAGGGTATGAAGACAGAGCTGGCTAAAGTGAACTGGGAAATTAGGTTAAGGGATAAGTCAATAGAGATGCAGTGGCAGATATTTAAGAAGATATTTCATAACACTCAGCAAAGATATATTTCAGTGAGAAAGAAAGACTCTGGGAAAGGATGCACCATTCGTGGCTAACTGAGGAAGTTAAAGGTTATATCAAATTGAAAAAAAAGTGTACAATTCTGCAAAGATGAGTGGTAGCTTAGAAGATTGGACAGGTTATAAAAAACAGCAAAGAATGGTAAAAAAAAGAGGGAGAAACTACAGTACAAGAGAAAGCTAGCTAGAGATATAAAACAGATAGTAAGAGTTTCTTTGGGTATTTAAAAATGAAAAAGTAAAGGGAGCGTTGGCCCGCTATAGAGCGAGTCTGGTAAATTAATAATGGAAAATAAGGAAATGGCGGGTGAATTGAACAGATATTTTGCATCTGTCTTCACTGTAGAGGACACAAATAACATTCCAGAAATAAGTATGCATCAATAGGTGAAAGGGAGGGAGGAACTTAAAATATTACAATTACCAGGGAAAGAGTACTGAGAAAACTATTAGAATTAAAAGCTGACAAGTCCCCAGGTCCTGATGGACTTCATCCTAGGGTCTTAAAATAAGTGGCTGCTGAGATAGTAAATGCATTGGTTTTAATTTTCCAAAATGCCCTAGATTCTGGGGAGGGAGACAGAAAGCAGGAAACTATGGGCCAGTTAGCTAATATCTGTCATAGGGAAAATGCTGGAATCTATTATTAAGAAGGTTATAGTGAGGCATTGAGAAAATCTCAGTGCAACCAAGCAGAGCCAGAATTGATGATAAGTCATCGACCTGAAAAGTCAAGTCTGTTTCTCTCCACAGATGCTGCCTGACCTGTTTTTCCAGCATTTTTGTTCTTATTTCAGATTTCCAGCATCTGGAATATTTTGCTTTAGAACAGATTGAAGTCCTGCCACACCCAGCAATGAAAGTGGCGGACAATTCAACAACTAACCAGAGGAGGCGGCTCTACACACATTCCCATCCTCAACCATCTTCAGACTGAACTGCCAAGTGGATGATCCATTTCGGCCTCTTCCTGATATCCTCATTACCAGATTCTAGTCTTTAGCCAATTAATTGATTTGGTCAAAACTGTCATCAGGTAAAATGACAGTTAAACACCTCCCATTGTTAATAAAAACATTTAACTTAATATGTGACTGGTAGAGACCAAGCCATGGTTAGACCACATCTGGAGTACCATGTACAGTTCTGGGATCTTCCCCCTTAGAAAGTATATATTGGCCTTGGAAGGACAGGAATCTGATTCACCAGAATGTTACCAGGACTCCAAGGATTAGTTTATGAGAAGAGATTACATAAGCTAGGCTTGTATTCCCTGAAATACAGATGGTTAAGGGGTGATTTGATTGATGCTTTAGGATTTTATACGAACATACAGATTAGGAGCAGAAATAGGCCACTTGGCCCTTCGAGCCTGCTCTACCATCAATAAGAGATCATGGCTCATCTGAATGAAACCTCAACTCTACATTCCTGCCTACCCCCGATAATCTTTCACCCCATTGCTTATTAAGAATCTATCTAGCTCTGCCTTAAAAATATTCAAAGACTCTGCTTCCACTGCCTTTTGAGTTCCAAAGACTCACAACCCTCAGAGAAAAAAATTCTCATCTGTCTTAAATGAGTGATTATTTTTAAACAGTGGCCCCTAGTTCTAGATTCTCCCACAAGAGGAAACATCCTCTCCACATCCACCTCTCAGGATCTTATATGATTCAATCAAGTCGCCTCTTACTCTTCTAAACTCCAGTAGATACAAACCTAGCCTGTCCAACCTTCCCTCATAAGACAACCCGCCCATTCTTGGTATTAGTCTTGTAAACCTTCTCTGAACTGCTTCTAATGCATTTACATCCTTCCTTAAATAAGGAGACCAATACTGTACACAGTACTCCAGATGTGATTTCACCAGTGCCCTGTACAACTGAAGCATAACCTCCCTATTTTTGTATTCAGTTCCCCTCACAATAAACTATAACATGCCATTAGCTTTCCTAAATACTTGCCGTACCTCCATGCACTAGGACACCCAGATCCCTCTGAATCTCAGAGCTCTGCAATCTCTCACCATTTAGATAATATGCTTCGTTTTTTATTCTTCCTACCGAAATGAGAAATTTCACGTTTACCCACATTATACTCCATTTGCCAGATTATTGCCCACTCACTTAACCTATGTCCCTATGCAGTCTTCTTATGTTCTCTTCACAACTTACTTTCCAACCTATCTTTGTGACATCAGCAAATTTAGCAACCATACTTTTGGTGCCTTCATCCAAGTCATTTATATAAATTATAAAAAGTTGAGGCCCCAGCACTGATCCCTGCGGCACACCACTCGCTACATCCTGCCAACCAGAAAAAGACCCACTTATGGGCTAATCTCTTTCTTTATTTTTTATTCATTCATCGGATGTTGGCATCGCTCGCTAGGCCAGCATTTATTGCCCATTACTAATTGCCCTTGAGAAGGTGGAGGTGGTGTAGGTACAGCCACAGTGCTGCTAGGGAAGGAATTCCAGGATTTTGACCCAGCGACAGTGAAGGAACGGTGATATATTTCCAAGTCAGGATGGTGTGTGGCTTGGAGGGGAACTTCAGGTGATGGTGTTCCCATGCATCTGCAGCCCTTGTCCTTCTATATGGTAGTGATCATAGGTTTGGAAGCTGCTGTAACAAGCAGCCTTGGTCAGTTCCTGTACTGCATCTTGTAGGTGGTACATAGTGCTGCCACTGTGCATCAGTGGTGGAGGGAGTGAATATTTGTGGATGTGGTGCCAATCAAGAAGGCTGCTTTGTCCTGGGTGGTGTCAAGCTTCTTGAGTGTTGTTGGAGCTACAGTCATCCAGGCAAGTGGAGAGTATTCCATCACGCTCCTGACTTGTGCCTTGTAGATGGTGGACAGGCTTTGGGAAGTCTGGTTAGCTAGCCAATCTTCTACCATGCAAATATGTTACCCCCTACACCATGAGCTTTTATCTTCCACAATAACTTTTGATGTGGCCTTATCAAATGCCTTCTGGAAATTTAAGTACAGTACATCCCTTTATCCACAGCACATGTGACTCCTTCAAAGAACTTCAATAAATTGGCTATACAAGATTTTCGTTTCACAAAATCATGTTGACTGTGCCTAATTACCTTGAATTTTTCAAAGTGCCCAACCATAACATCTTTAATAATAGCTTCTAACATTTTCCCTGTGACAAATGTTAAGCTAACTGGCCTGTTGTTTCCTGCTTTCTATGTTCCTCCCTTTTTGAATAAAGGAGTTAGATTTGCTATTTTCCAATACAGTGGAACCTTCCCCCAATCTAGGGAATTCTGGAAAATTAAAACCAACGCATCAACTATCTCACTAGCCATTTCTTTTAAGACCCTAGGATGAAGTCCATCAGGACCTGAGGATTTGTCAGTCCACAGCTCCAACAATTTGCTCAATGCCACTTGCCTGGTGATTGCAATTTTCCTGAGTTCCCGATTTCGAAAGGAATTGAATGGTTAGATGGAGAAAAATGTTTCCACCATTGTGAGTCTAGAACAAGGGGACATAACCTTAAAATCAGAGTCAGGCCATTCAGTAAAGAAGTTAGGAAATCCTTCTTCAAACAAAAGGTGGTAGTAGAGTGGAGCTCTTTCCCACAAAAAGTAGTGGGTGCTACCTCAATTAATAATTTAAAATCTGAGATGGATGGATTTTTTTGCTAGCCATGGATATAAAGAGATATGGAGCCTAGGTGGGTGGATAGAGTTTGGATGCAGTCTAACCATGATTTCACTGAATGGTGCAACAGGGATCGAGGGGCTGAAAGATCAACTCCTGTCCCTATGTTCTGTTCTGTCCCCTAGTTAGTGCAGCAAGCCTTAGAAATTCTTCACACAAAATGCAACTCTTGGAAAGAATGAGGCACAGAGACATGCAACTCACGTTAGAAGAATAAAGCATAGCAATCTAAACCCACACTTTGCAATAAAATCATAAAATGGTTCCCTTATATAAGCTAAGCATTAATGGTCCTCTACAGAACTCAGGATAGTACCTTTTTGTTGGGTTGTGGTGGATACGTTTTCCATTGGCAACCATAAATGCCAGTAATACAAGTTAAGCAAAATTTCTTCAACTGAAATATCATCTGCCTTTCCATCATCAGTCTCGCTAGTTCACAGGCATTAACTGCACAGTCCTTCAGAAAAAAGAAAAATAAATAAATAATGAGACATATCAGAACAACATATTTCCACAATCTCTTAAATGGAACAGAATGACTGCATTATCAGGAACAGTGAATGAGATGCAATCACCAATGTTTTTGATATGTCTTCCTTTATCCTCAGTGAAGGATTCAACTCCTCCACCCACCACCCAAGTCCATCACACTGATCAACAGGGTCCTCAACCATGACTATCCCATTTCCTGTACTTCTGCTCTCACCCCTTCTCCTTGCTTGCAGGCCACGATAAGGTTCTCCTTGTCCTCACCTGCCACCCAACCAGCCTCCGTATTTAACAGAGTTCTGCCAGTTCTGCCATCTTCAGCATGATGATATCACCAAACACGTCACCCTCTCTCCTTTCAGCATTCTGAAAGGTTATCTCATCCGCCGCAGACAGGTCCATTCCTCAATACCCCCAACAGCCCCACCCCCTTCCCCTAGCTCCTTTTCGTGCAAGCGCAGAAGATTCAACACCTGCCCTTTTGTCTCCTTTATCTTCACTGCCCAAGGCTGCAAACATTCCTTCCAGTTGAAACAGCGATGTACATGCATTTTTTTTTTGTTTAGTATACTGTATTTGTTTCTCACAATACGGTCTGCTGTACACCGAGGAGACCAAACGTAGATTGGTTAACTGTTTTGCGGAATACCTTCGTTCAGTCTGCAAGCATGACCCCGAGCTTCTAGTCACCTGTCATTTTAATTCTTCCCCTTGCTCTAATGCTGATCTCTCTGACCTCGGCCTCCTGCAATGTTCTAATGAAACTTAAAGTGAGCCCAAGGAACAGCACCTGATCCTTCAGTTAGGCACTTCACAGCCTTCCAGACTCATTGAATTCAGCAATTTTAGACCGTAATCTCGGCCTGGATTTTGTTTCCTCTTTGCAGGTTTGGGTTTTGCAGTCACGTTTCTTGCTTTTGCTTTTGCTTTTGGATGGCATCTGTTCATCATTCTGCCATATACGCCTCCTTTAGACACACCTTTTATATCTTTACTTGTTCCGTTGCTACTCCCTTTCACCCTTTGCCTTTAACTCTTTTTGTCATTTAATCTCTCCTGTCTTCCATGCTATTACAGGCCTTCACTTCTATTCTTTTTCCACGCACCTCCCTATCACTTGCTTATAACTTATTACATTTCTAACTTTTTCCAGCTTGTTTAAAAGATTATTGACTTGAAACTTTACTTTTGTTTCTTTCTCCACAGATGTCCCCTAACTGGCAGAGTATTTCCAGCATTTTCTGTTTTTATTTCGGATTTTCAGCATCCACAGTATTTTACTTTTGTAAAGTTTTCACAATTAGCTGCATTGGGTGACAGCCAATAATTAAAATGGTGCTTCGCAGCAGTTCCCAAATTAGATCTCTGTCATGTGAAAAATGTGAAAATATGAGGAATGTACTCACCATTGCTATGCTTCTGATAGTTGTTCATTTGCAACCATGGACATTGCTCAGGAATAACTGCACTGATGTGGTTAGTGACCTCGCTTAATTTGTCTAGCATTGTGCTTTTACAGGACAGTGACCTTCAACCTCAATATGGCCATTTTACTTTTGTTTAACTCCTTGGGCAACAATTTTTACTCTTTAGCAATTTGCACCCATGTGTTCACTGAGCTGATGTGAACAAATGAATCTGCTTTTCTGTTATACCACAACTTTTCTTTTTATTTTAAGCTACAGCCATTTAAGAACTGCTGCCTCACTGGCAGGCACGAGTTACATGCCAAACTCAATAGAAAAACTATTCTCCTGCCTGTTGTGTGTTCAGAATAGGGGCAGGTCTTATATTACATCATCCCTCCCCACACCCTACACCCCACCTACATATTGCGTGCACAGGTGTCCCTACCCTAAAGCCATATGTAGTTCCAATTATTCTAGAATTGGAGCCTGTCAATAACAGATTAATGTTGAAACGATTTTAGGCACATCATGCGAATACTTGATGAGACATGTCATGTCTGAGATTTCTTTCCAATGTGGTAAAGGGATTAGGAAATAGCCTTTCATGTGTGAATCATAGAAATTTTTAGGTTGCACAATGTAATTTTTCATCAGTGGGATTGGGAAAATACAATTGTTAATATAAATTTAACTTTAAAAAAAATTGGCAACAACTTTGATTTACCCAATGGCTCACCAATGCCTTAAATGGCTGAACAATACATACAAGAGATTATAGAGATCCCAATTTCAACCCTTGGTGTGTGCTGAATTATCTGATATAAACTGTGCAGATATTAGGGAAACATCATTTGGCCTCAGCTGCTCTGCAGTTGGGTGGGCAAAGCCAGTGAGGGTTTCTCCTGATCGCTTCCATCACGACTGATGAATGTTGGATTGGGACCGCATTGTTATTGTTGATAGATGAAGAGCTGATCACAGCTCCAAAATAAAGAATGGCCACTTGGGCTGTTACTGGATGACATTCAATGTTTACAGAGTTGTAGAATCAAAAAAAGTGAGGACCTCCAAGATAGGACATGAGAAATTTAGAGAAAAATGAATTACAAAAACAATTTTCACATATCTGATTCTCCAGCAGTGACAGAAATGTACAGAGAGGTATATGTACCATTTATATATTTAGATAGCATTATACAAGGACAGGGTCAAGCTGCTTGGTTTAAATTTCAAACAATGCTGTGCAGTTAACTGCCAGTCACCATCAATTGGTGCCTTCTCCATGGCAACAACTCTACCAATCAGAGTCCACTTGCCAACCAATCCGAATTCTCTTCTAATGTAGTACAAATAGTTGTTTTCCCCTTGTATTGGTATTCTTGCGGTGTCCTAATGAGTGCAAGATGAAAAGCTTTGACGTGTCTCTTTTTTCGACAGGAACTATGTTAATTTTTGGATGGTGGTTAGAGACCGAGCAAGGCAAGTTGATGTTCACTGGGAAGGGAATGTACCTGTGTTAGCTGGTGACCTAAACTATATTGTCCAAATTAAAAGTCAAAACCCAAGGACAGTGGGAATTCACTATCACTAGGCATAACTCACTGGAATTACTTATTATCTCCAGCATTCTCTATTTTTGCTTGTGTAGATGTTACACAATCTATCTGCCTTGATTATTTAATGGTCTTACCTCTGATTCAGATTGTCATGTGTTCAAAATCCATTCCAGAGATTTGAGCACGAAATTTCATCTGACAGTACAGCACAGAGAAAGTCCTATGCTGTCAACAATGCTAATTTTCAGATATTAAACCGAGGCTCCATTTTCCCTCTCAGATGAATGTAAAAGATCCTATGGCACTATTTGACCAGTGGAAGGAGAGTTTTCCTGGTGTCCTAGCCAATATTTATTCCTCAACCACAATCAGGAAAACAGATTATCTGGTCATTTTTCTCGCTGTTTGTGAGCCCTTGCTGTGTGCAAATTTCCTGCCATGTTTCCTACCATACAACTTAAATTACTTCATTGGTTGTAAAGTGCACAGCGGTACTAAGAATGTATACCTTTCTTAGGAAGACCCCCCTACATCAGGATGTAGATAAAATAATTTTGGACTTGCCAACCATTTCCATACCACTGCCAATCTGTTTCCCTTCATCAGCAGATATAATTCACCCAGGCTGGAACTCTGACCTGGACAATCAGTGTTCAGTCCTAGTCCTCTAATCACAGGAAAGACATTATTGCTTTGAGAGGTTGTAAAGTTAAGCAAAAAAGATTATTTTGGGTATCAGGAAATGTATTATGAGGGAAGTTTGGGGTCAGTATTCTTTGGAAAAAGGGAGGTTTTGAAGTTCTCAAGATTAATAAAAACAATTGATAAAATTTAATGTGACCTGTATAGTTCTCACTGAATGGCATTGAATGTGACCTATTTCACGCTTGAGCGGGATAATGAAATTTGGAGGCTATTAGTAACATAGGGTTGGATTCTAGAGGCAGGCCCATTCCCTACACATGCCATCACCACCCCCTCCCCCCTCTCACCCCTGGACCGAAAACTCTGTGGTCAGCCCATCCACTCAAAACCCAGTTGCCCTGCAGCAACATTGCGCTGGGGATTGCCTTAATTGAGTCAGAGTGGGATTTCCACCCCCATCTGGGAGGAAGACCTGCCCTAGTTCTCTAGTCCCAGTAGCATCAGGGTTGAGTTGTGGCCACTGCTGGGACTAAAAGCAGATCCTGAAGAAGGCTGATAGGACAGACCTGTCTGGCAGACCCCAGTGAGCAGAGTACATAAGAACTAGGAGCAGGAGTAGACAATTCAGCCTCTCGAGCCTGCCCCCCAATTCAATATGATCATGGCTGATCTCATTTTGGCCTCAACTCCAATTTTCCGCCCTCTCCCCATAACCTTTCAAACCAATAATAATTAAAGATCTGTCTATCTCCTCCTTTAATTTATTCAGCGTCCTGGCACCCACTGCACTCTGAGGCAGTGAATTCCACAGATTCATGACCCTTTGAGAAAAGTAATTCCTCCTCATCTCTGATTTAAATCTACCACCCCTTAGCCTAAAACTATGGCCTCTTGTTCTAGAATACCCCACAAGGGGAAACATCCACTCCACGTCTACTTTGTCTATCCCCTTTAGCATCTTATATACCTCAATTGGATCTCCTCTTATCCTTCTAAACTCTAGTGAGTATAGGCCTAAACTGCTCAAAATCTTCTCATAAGACAAGCTCCGCATTTCTGGAATCAATCTAGTGAACCTCGTCTGAACCACCTCCAGTGCAACTACATCCTTCCACAAGTAAGGGGACCAAAACTGTGCATGGTACTCCAGGTGCGGCCTCACCAATGCCTTGCACAGTTGCAACTTCCCTATTTTTATACTCTATTCCTTTAGCAATAAATGCCAAAATTCCATTTGCCTTCCTTATTACCTGCTGTACTGTATACTAGCTTTCAGCGATTCATGCACAAGAACATCCAGATCCCTCTGCACTGAAGCATTCTGAAGTTTCTCTCCATTTAAATAATAAGTCACCTTTTTATTCTTCCGACCAAAATGGATAACCTCACAGTTATCCACGTTAAACTCCATCTGCCAAATTTTGGCCCATTCACCTAACCTGTCCATATCCATTTGTAAATTTCTTATTTCTTCATTGCAACTTACTTTCCCATCTATTTTGGTGTCATCTGCAAATTTAGTAGGGGGTTGGGGGTGCCTTGTTTTCGAGGCCAAGAGGAAGCTTAAAGAGGGATGCCTCCCATGGGCACAGGAATACCCACCCACCAACTAAAGGAGATACTCCCCCTTCCTACCCAACAGCAGCTCACATAGTGAAGGCTGCTGGGCTCTTCACTTTCCTTCCGAGTTCCCCTGCCACATGTATTATAAATTCTTTCGAGTTATCAACAGTCACAGATTGCAACTCTTTTGAGTACAATCACAGTTCTCGGTTTCCGGGAGTGGGACATGAACCCACAACCTTCTGATTCAAAGGCGAGGCTGCTATGGACTGAGCCACAGCTGAACCACATGTATTATAATGGCGGAGGCAGAATGAGGCACTTAAGTGGCCAATTAATGGCCACTTAAGGGCCTTAATTGGCCCCAGGGCAGACAGGCTGCCTGATGTCTTGCCCAGCCACCATAATATGGGAGACAAGTTGGGGGGTGGGTGGGAAGGTAGCATACAGGCACCTGTTTTACTTTACAAGCCCCCCTGCCTTAAAATACGCTGATGGGGCGGGGCAGGGGAATAAAATTCAGCCCATAAAATATTTAGGAATTATAAGGAGGGTGCAACTTATGTTTATAGAGACCAGCAGTATAAAAAACACATTAGTCCTTTGTTAATTCTCACTGTATATTGGTTCTGGCCTGTAGATTCAACTTACCATAACTATGCTCAGGATTGGTTTATTAAGTTTGCATGCATACATGTCTGCATCTGCATCCACACGCTCGCAAACTTCAACTCAAGCACACAGATGCACAAAATGCCCACACTTGCATGCAATGTATATATACACAGACACCCACTCACAAGCACACTATTTTAATGAGAACTGATGTCATTCCCAGCTCAGTGATTTAGAGTCATAGAGATTCGGCCCATCATGTCCGCGTCGTTCATCAAGCCCCTGTATACTCTAATCCCAGTTCCAGCATTTGGCCCTTAGCCCTGTATGCTATGGCATTTCAAGTGTTCATCTAAATACTACTTAAATGTTGTGAGGGTTCCCACTCTTTCAGGCAGTGAGTTCCAGATATCCCCCACCCTCTGGGTGAAAAGAATTTTCCTCAAATCCCCTTCAAACCTTCTGCCCCTTATCTTAAATCTATTCCCCCTGCTTATTGACCCCTTCACTAAGTGGAAAAGTTTCTTCCTATCTACGACCGTCAATTTTGTATACCTCAATCAGGTCCCCCCTTAGCCTTCTTTTCTCCGAGGAAAACAACCCCAGCCTATCTAGTCTTTCTTCATAGAAGAAACGCTCCAGCCCAGGCAACATCCTGGTGAATCTCCTCTGCACTATCTCCAGTGCAATCACATCCTTCCTATAGTATGGCGACCAGAACTGCACAAAATACACCAGATGTGGCTTAACTAACGCTTTATACAGCTCCATCATAACCACCCTGCTCTTGTATTCAATGCCTCGACTAATAAAGTATGCCATATGCTTTCTTCACCACCTTGTCTACCTGTCTTGCTTCAAGGGTCTATGGACATGCACACCAAGGTCCCTCTGATCCTCTGTACTTCCTAGGATCCTATCATTCATCGTGTACTCCCTTGCCTTATTAGTCCTCCCAAAATGCATTACGTCACACTTTTCAGGGTTAAATTCCATTTGCCACTGTTCTGCCTATCTGACCAGCCTGTCTATATCATCCTGTAGTCTAAGGCTTTCCTCCTCGCTATTTACCATACCACCAATTTTCATGTCATCTGCGAACTTACTGGTCATACCTCCTACATTCATGTCTAGATCATTAATGTACACTACAGACAGCAAGGGACCCAGGACCAAACCCTGTGGTATACCACTGGACAATAGCTTCCAGTCACAAAAACATGTACAAACATCACCCTCTGCCTTCTGCCACTAAGCCAATTTTGGATCCAATTTGCCAAATTGCCCTGGATCCCATGGGCCCTTACCTTCTTGCCCAGTCTCCCATGTGAGACCTTGTCAAAAGCCTTACTGAAGTTCATGTAGACTACATCAACTGCACTACCCTCATCTACACACCTCGTCACCTCCTCAAAAAATTCAATCAAATTTGTTAAACATGATCTCCACCTGACAAAGCCATGCTGAATATCCTTGATTAATCCTTGCCTCTCCAAGGGAGATTAATTCTGTCCCTCAGAATTTTTTCCAAAGGTTTTCCTGCCACTGATGTTAGACTAATAGGACTACAGTTCCCTGGTTAATCCCTACCACCTTTCTTGAATAATGGTACCATATTAGCAGTCCTCTGGCACCTCTCCTGTGGCCAGATAGGATTTGAAAATTAATGTCAGGGCCCCTGCAATCTCCTCCCTTGCCTCCCTCAGCAGCCTGGGATACATCTCATCTGGGCCTGGGGATTTATCCACTTTTAAGCCTGCTAAAACCGCTAATACCTCCTCCCTCTCAATGCTAATTTGTTCAAGGATATCACAGTCCCCCTCCCTGATTTCTATACCTTCACTGTCCTTCTCTATAGTAAATACAGATGCAAAGTACTCATTTAAAACCTCACCTACGTCTTCCGGCACCTCACACAGATTGCCACTTTGGTTCCAAATGGGCCCTACTCTTGCCCCGAATATACTTAACTGCTGTTGTAAAAGCAGCTTATTGTTGCAAAGCTTTGTCATGAAACATGAAGCAGTAAAGGTGTGTTGGGTTTAAAGACAAGAAACACATACCAAAATCTGACTCTTGGTGAGTTTCAAGATTAGCATCCAGAGGGTAAAATTGCAAGCACCAACAAGAGGCTGACGTAGACCTACTCCAAACGAAAGTCCATTACACTTTATTCTTCTGTCCCATGTATGCCAACCAATAAAGCTGCACTTGGGCACAGAACATATGCTTTCTCAGGAACTCATCATTTTCACTTTTAAATGACTATAATGGACAGGAGTTTACCACAGGACCAAATGGGCTCCTGAACTGCCACTTCCGAGTATCGGCACTGGCTCAGTAACCTCCCCAGGGGCAGCCACCGAATTGGCTGCGCCCAGGCTCGCCGTTCAACTCAGGAGGGCAGGCAGGATGTAGCTGCTGCCGGCCTTGGCAGCTCCACCAGGGGAGGCAGCGCGGATACATCAAGAGGCGGAGAGGTAAGTAAAATCGGGGGGCGGGAGGCAAGCGGGCAGGCACTCCCGCCCCACCCCCGACCCCGGATGGCACTGCCCTTCCAATAGCCCCCTAGACAGCCGCAGCAAGGCTGCCCTCATGAATGTGGGAGCCTCTTGACGTGGCGTGGGCTGCTGCCGACAAAATTGTCCTGAATGGGGCCTTTAGTTATTTAAATTGTCTGTCCGCCTCATAGAGCCAATCGCATTAGGATCCACCCCCAGAAAACTTCACCGCTGGCAGCACCGCGTCTGATGTGTCTCACCGCCTTTTTCCTGACCCCTCCCCTCCCCTCTCCTCTCGCCTCCTACCCCGGAGCGGACAAAGGCGTGTCCAATTAATCCATACGTATTCCACGTTTCAGAGGAGTCTACTTTGACATCTAACCTAATAATTTACCCAATTATTTTATGAGTCGCCTCTAGGCATCATGAATAAATGATCCAGTTGGGTCAGATCTAATCTATTCATCATTTTAAAAACTTCAATCACATGCCCGATTTTTCTCTGACATTTCTTCAAAGTAAACAGTCGAACTCTTGCAGCCAAGAATGTAGTTGAGAGTGTACACCGAATCTAGCACCTGTGTAAATTAATTTATCATGATAGGCTGAGAGTACTGGGTATTTTCACTCTGGAAAAGCCTAGACTTCAGGGTGACAGGAATGCAACATGCATCTATTTATCAATGATATGGATTTATTTTTTGAACTTGATAAGTTAGAGAGAACAGATAGACATGCACCTAAGTTGCACAAGAATCAAACTTGGTTAGGTGTCAGGTGGTTTTTATTTCACAGATGGTCTTTGGAAGAAATTGCCAATTTAAGCAGAGAGTGCAGATTTGCTTCAGGAGTTCAAAACAGAGCTGAGGACACTCACATTACTGTATTAAAAAAGTGGATAGGATGCGTATCCTACATGGTATACCTCATGGTCACTTATCTCTAAAAACTCATTTTGATTGCCTTGGGGACAGAAGAACAATTTTCCAGAATTATTTTCCCATCACATGGCTTAGTTTTTTTCTTCTCTCCATCTGTTTTTTTGCCTTTCACAGGAGATTACATCCCTTCTGCTCTCTGAGAAACAAAACTGAATGGAGCTGACTTGATAGACCAGCTGGTCATTTTCTGTCTGTCTTGCAGAGACATAACAGATGAAAAAGACAATGTGGGCTGCTATCTTCTGATGCTTTGTCACATTTACTATAATGAGGGACTTTTTACGCTACTGCATTATTAGTGATTCATTTTAAGACTTAAGCCTAGAAATTACTGGCAACAATTTATGCAGTTGCATAACATTCCACTTCTGTAGTTTTAACAAGAGGCATCAACCAGTTTTAAATAAATGAGACAAAACAGCAGACTAAGATCAAGCAATAATATCTAGGCTGTGAAAAGTTCACTGATATAGTAAGACTCAAGAAAGTAGTCTACCATACTATTAATAAATTTCAACAACACACAAATCACTGTTTCTTATTAGTACATTATAAATTCTGGAAAATGTAGCAAGGGGCAAAAAAAACCTTTTGTATGGAAACATATCCTCTAAATGAAGTACAGAATATGTGCTTATTAGACTGCTTGTTGTTGACCACCTGGATAACTAAGAACTCTAAGGTTAGATATCATTTTGGGTGTGCTTGTCTACATGTTCTCTAGCTATATATAGGGTTAAGGGTGCTGAATATTGCCAGCACAGCAGGAGTCCTGGCACGGGTCAGAAAGCTGGGGGAAAACTTCTCCAAGCTATTGAGGGGACCCAAGATTGCATTTCTTGGCACTTAGGCAATTAATTGCCTGGCACCAGGATTCCTGTCCCTTGAAAAGACAGGAGTCCACCCACAAGAGCGCTTGGCCAGAGGGCCAGCAGCTCTTTAGTCTCAGTACGCCACCAAGCAATGGTCATTGATGGGACTCTAGCTGTCAAAAAACAAAGAATGCCAACCTCCTCACAAGGTAAGTGGGTTCGAGGGTCAGTCACCACATGAGAGAAGGGTGGTTGGTGAAGGCAGGTGACTATTTCCACAAAGGTGACCTTTGCCACTGAAGGGAGCAGCTCTTCATGAGTGCCTGGTTCCCCAAATCCCCAAGCGGGCCATAAGGTTTTACTGGGGGCCCACCAGCCACTGGTAAAATGTCAGTGATGGTGGAAAGAGGCCCTTAATAGCCTCAGTTGGTCTCCAGGTAGGAAGATATGCCTCCACCTTCCTTGATGCCAATGGTGTCAGCAAGGCAGTGGGCAATCAATCCCCTAACTTCCCTCACCATTTTAAGGGCTCCTCTGCCTCCCAGCCCATTCCTAGAGGGTTGATAAAATTCAGCCCAAGATTTTTAGCACCCAATTTTACAATACTGCTATGTAAAACAGGCTGCTGATTCAAGATTAGACAATTTGCGATACTGCTCAAGGTGAATTTCACCCCTTCCACCCACTCAACTTCCTGAATCTTTTAGGCACCCTTATAACTCTCTGGCCCAAACACTTAACTGCAGAATTTTCAATCCCTGTTTCAATTTTATACCTGACACCAGATTTTTATGTTTTGCATTTTTCCTTAACTCTCTCATTTCTCCCAGTTTGTTAGCTATTCATAAGTCCTATGTTTCCTAAAGGCTTAATACTCCTGTGTATTCCTCAACTGAGATGACCTGTCATTCCATGGATGCTTTCTCTCTGTTAAAAGCAAAGTACTGCGGATGCTGGAAATCTGAAAATTTGAAACAGAAACAGAAAATGCTGGAAAAACTATAACAGCATCTGTGGAGTGAAAAACAGTTAACGTTTCAAGTCCATGTGACTCTTATTCAGAGCTAAAGAAAAGTAAAAATGTGATGAAATTTATACTGTTTAAAGGGGGTAGAGCAGATGAAGCTGGATAGAAGGCCAGCGATAGGTGGGGGCAAAGGAGAGATTGTCCTTTTGTTCATGACATCTTTGGCAAAGGGGTGTTAATGGTAGTGGTACTGGCTAAAGGAGGTGCTGATGGTGGCATTAAGGTCAGAAAGCATAATGTGATAATAGCAGGACAAGGGTAAACACATTGGAAAGAACAACATGAACAAGTGACAGATGGCTCTTGTGGGGGTGGGGTGGGGGGAGGGGACGGTGGTGGGAAAAAGATTGAAAATAGGATAAATGGTGGGGATAAAACAATGAATAAAAATGAAAATAAAATAAAAACATGGATAAAAAATAAAAATTAAAAAATGAAAATGAATATTGAAAAAGGGGATTTAAAAAGGGGGTGAGGATGGAAGAGAGACAGGCATTACTGGGCCCCATGCGGGTACCCATAGCCACACCTTTTATTTGGAGGAAGTGAGACAAGTTTAAGGAGAAATTGTTCAGTGAGAGAACAAGCTCAGCCAGACGGAGGAGTGTGGTGGTGGATGGGGATTGTTGGGGCCTCTGTTCAAGGAAGAACTTGTTCTCTCATTGAACAATTTCTCCTTAAACTTCTCACTTCCTCCAAATAAAAGGTGTAGCTATGGGTATTTGCACGGGCCCCAGTTATGCCTGTCTCTTTATGGGGTATGTGGAACATTCTTTGTTCCAGTCCTACTCAGGCCCCCTCCCACAACTCAGTACATTGATGACTGTTTCGGTGCTGCTTCATGCTTTCGTCTGGACCTGGAAAAATTTATCAATTTGGCTTCCAATTTCCACCCTTCCATCACCTTCACATGGTCTATCTCTGACACTTCCCTTCCTTAACCTCTGTCTCAATTTCTGGTGATAGACTGTCCATCAATATTCATTACAAACCCACCGATTCCAGCTCCTCACACCCTGCTTCCTGTAAGGATTCCATCCCATTCTGTTTCTTTGCCTCTGTCGCATCTGTTCCAATGATGCCACGTTCCAAAATGGCGCTTCTGACAGATCTTTCTTCATCCTTAACCGAGGTTTCCCACCTAGTGGTTGACAGGGTCCTCAACCGTGTCCGTCCCATCTCCTGCGCCTCTGCCCTCACACCTTCTCTTACCTCCCAGAACCATGATAGGGTCCTCCTTGTCCTCACTTTTCACCCCACCAGACTCCGCATTTAAAGGATCATCCTCTGCCATTTCTGCCAACTCCAGCATGATGCCACCACCAAATACATCTTCCCTTCACCACCCCCTCTCCCCCCCAATCGGCATTCTGTAGGCACCGTTCCCTCTGGGCCACCCTGGTCCACTCCTCTATCACCTCATCCCCCTCCCACTGCACCTTCCCATGCAATCGCAGAAGATGCAATACCTGCCCCTTTACTTCCTCCCTCCTCACCGTCCAAGGGCCCAAACACTCCTTTCAGGTGAAGCAGGGCTTCACTTGCACTTCCCTCAATTTGGTCTACTGCATTCGCCACTCCCAATGCGGTTTCCTCTACATTGGAGACACCAAATGCAGACTGGGTGACTGCTTTGTGGAACACCTTTGGTCTGTCCGCAAGCATGACCCAGACCTTCCTGTTGCTTGCCATTTCAGCACACCATCTTGCTCTCACACCCACATGTCTGCCCTCGGCCTGCTGCAATGTTCCAGTGAAGTCCAACGCAAACTGGAGGATAGCACCTCATCTTCCAATTAGGCACCTTCCAGACTTAACACTGAGTTCAACAACTTCAGACCATAAACTGTCTCCTCCTTCCTCACCCCTTTTTTATCCCCTTTTTTCAATATTCATGTTTAAATTTTTTATCCACTTATTTTTATTTATATTCATTGTTTTATCCCAACCTTTTATTCTATTTTCAATCTTTTTTCCCACCACCATGCCCTCCCCCCACCCCACCCCACCCCCACTCCCACTAGGGCAATCTGTCACTTGTTCATGTTTTTCTTTCCAGAGTGCTTACCCTTGTCTGGCTATTATCACATTCTGTTTTCTGATCTTAATGCCACCATCAGCACCTAATTTAGCCACTACACTACCATTAACACCCCTTTGTCAATCTCTCCTTTGCGTCCACCTATCACTGGCCTTCTACCCAGCTTCACCTGCTCCACTCCCCTTAAACAGTATAAATTTCATTACATTTTTACTGCCCTTTAGCTCTGAAGAGTCATACGGACTCGAAATGTTAACTCTGTTTTTCTTTCCACAGATGCTGTTAGACCTGAGTTTTTCCAGCATTTTCTGCTTTCTCTCTTTGTGTTTGTTTTATCTATGTCCAAGGTTAACTTCCCATGTTGCAGTTATCTGGACCATGCATTTTAAAGAAACCTCTAATTTTCTGTCTGTTGAAAATTAGAAAAAGATGGACTTAAGTAGAGAGCACATTTTTGTGGCATGGAAAATGCTGACACATATTTGGTGCAGATTTAAATAATTATTTCTCAATGTCTCTGTGGTGAATTATGATGCACTGTTAGCCCATGGGATAAACAGGAATTGCAGAGAAACAAGATTAGGCAGGTTACCAATCTCCTGTTGTCAATCACTTCTATTCAAAACCTAAGATCTGCCTCTGCCCTCAGGCTGGCAACTCATTGGCTGCATGGTCATACTTTACTTCCTAATCTTTTCTAGTCTTAAACCTACCTCCAAATCATTAACCAGTCTTTTTTTCAGTTGCTGGTGGACCTTCATTTCAATTTCTTATTTTTATTTCTGATTTCCAGCTTTATAGTACTTTCTTTTTATCATGCCTTCCAATTGGTCTGGAATAATATACTACTGAACTTTCTGCTATTGGCCAGATTGACAGACAAGGCTCTACAGCTGAATTTAAGTATCCTGGGCCAAGGAGAAAGCCGTTTTCCAATCCTTATTCCAGTAACTCCCATTAGAGAGTGTTTGTGTGTGCACTCACCCACAACTGAATAGCCTGATGCACACCAACTAGGTTGACATATGAAGGGAGAAAGAATTTTGGTGCTCAGCGAATTGAATTCCAGTAAGAGTTAATAAGAGAAAAAAGGATCACCAACCTTGCTTTTGTCACCTAAAAGTCAACGATAAAGCACAGGAGGCAGCCATTTGGTCCATCATGCCTGTGCTGGATATTTGGTGGAGCTGTTCAGTTAGTTCAGCTTCCTTGCTCTTTCCAAAGAGCCCTATAAAATTCCTCTTCAAGTATTTATCTGATTCACTTTTGGAAGTTGCTATTGAAACTACTCCCATCATTCTTTCAGGTAGCAGATTTCATGTAACAACTTGATGCATGAAAATTTGGAGAGCTGTTCCAAGACTAGTCAACAATAACCTGACAAATCATATCTTTCTGAATTGCAACTTTCAGCTAATGTCCCAAACTTCTCCATCACCACCCTGGTCAAACCAGCAGGGTGGACTCACCAAAAATGGTAGCAGTGGTATGCAGCCAAGCAGGATATTCACTGATTATTGCACAATGTTAGGCTCCATTTGCTATTCCTCAGAATGAGACAGTCTATGCCAGTGTTCAGCAAGACCTGACATGTAGCTTCAAGCTGAAAAGTGGCAAGTAACATCTGCACAACAAAAATGCCAGGCAATGACCCACCTCTCCTGGACATGCAATGGCATTACCAATGGAATTACCAAATTCCCACCATCAAAATCCTGGGGATCACCACAGGTCCAGTTAAGTTTCTGGTCAGACACAAACACTGTGGGTACAAGAGCAAGTCTGTGAAGTGTGGCTCATCTGACTTCCTGAAGCATTTCCACCATCGATAGTCATGAGTGTGATGGAATGCTCTCCAATAGCATGGTTAAGTACAGCTCCAACAACACTTAAGAAACTCATCATCATCCAGCCTACTTTATTGGCATCTCTTCTACTATCATAAATATTCACTGCTTTCATCACAAGCACATCATGGACACTGGGTGTACTATCCACAAAATGCACTGCAGCAACTCACCAAGGCTTTTTTGATAGTACCTTTCGAATCCATTACCTCTGCTGCTTTGAAGGACAAGGGAAGCGGGTGTATGGCAACACCACTGTTGGTCACAATAAATGCTCATCGTGGAAGAATGAGTCCAAAGCTAATCTTTTACCTCAGTTGGTTTATTCTCAAGACAGCTCTTCAGTGCAGTAGATGTTCAGTGCCTTCCACGCTAGAGTGTTACAACTATGCTTAAACCATCTTGAAAGGTGAACCAATGCCCATCACCTGTTTTAACAAGCAGTTATCTTAATGTAATTGCTGTACAATGTAATTGCCAGTCAAGAAGATTGTCAAGTGAAGGAGAGTAAGGGAGAGACAGTGTTCCTGCTCCAGTGATTGAACTGAACCTTCATTTCCAAGTACATTTTTCATCCGCCACATACACACACAGCATCCTTATATTCTGCTCTACCATCTCACTATCACCATGAGCTCCCAGGTCCGACAGAATTACCATCCTGACTGTGAGGCCACCATCAGCTGCCAGATCAACCTGGATGGTACACATCTTATGTTTACCTCTCCATATCTTTCTACTTTGATCAAGATGACATTGCAGTGAAGAATTTTACCAAATTCATTCTGGAGCAATCTCAGAATATCATGAACATGCTGAGAAACTCATGAAACTACAGAACCAGTGAGGAGGGCACATCTTACTCCAGGATATCAAGAAACCAGATCATGATGAATGGGGAAGTGGCTTAGATGCAATGGTGTGCTTTTTGGAGATGGAGAAGAGTGTAAACCAGTCATTTTTAGAATTGCATAAACTGGATACAGACAGGAAACGACCCAGATCTCTGACTTCCTCGAGACCCACTACCTGATGAACAGATCAAGTCTATCAAGCTGTTAGGAGACCATGTAACCAACCTGCAGAGATTGGGTGCTCCTGAAAACAGAATGGCTGAGTACTTATTTGACAAGCACACCTTGGGTAAAGACAGCAGCTGAACACCTCAACTGTCTATCCCTTGCTGCTTGACTCTGAGAAGCTCAGTGCATGTTTTACTTATATTTGTAGTCTGTCCAGTTTTCACACCACCTACCCAATTATGTAATTGATCATACCACCATAGACTTGAATGGGTTTGATTAAGCTATATCTTGGTGGATTATTGACATGTACTTGTAGAAAATGTTCTTTGGCTTATCTCCAAATAAAGCAACTTGAACAGAAAAACACAATAATTACTGATACATTGACAGGTTCTCCTCTTTCTTCTTAAATTAAAAAACATCCTTGTCAAACCAAGCAGAAGAAAATAGTCATTTTTTCACATTTATACATCCTACATTTCCTTTGAGCAACAATTTTCATTGAATGAACATTGTCCCAAAGAGACCAGTTATCAACATTCTATGGGCAAATATTTCTCACATTGCCCCTTTTATAGTATTTCTGTTAGTGTATTAGATAAGTAAACACATCAATTCTACTAATGCCAGTGTTTCAGCAGCTAAAGTGCTTTTCACTACCCTTATTTTCTTGGCCTTCCAAGCCAACAGGTAACATTTATCATTCTTTCCCACCAAGAATACGATAAAAGCAAAATACTTCAGATGCTGGAAATCTGAAATAAAAACAGAAAATGCTGGAAAAACTCAGCAGGTCTGGCAGCATCTGTGGAGAGAGAAACAGAGTTAATGTTTTGAGTCCATATGACTTCTTGATAAACTATACTGTGTTAGAATATCCATCTAGAAGATTGGCATGCGAAGCATCACTAAAAATGACCAACCTCATACATCTGGTTCACCCAAGGCATAAAGAAGGGGCTTTGATGAAGCACAAGTGGTCTTGAGTTGCACGAATCAAGGTCCATGTATATGTACCTTAATTCTGATTGGATAGTATAATTATGTATACATGATTTAGAATAATTGGGTAGCAAAATCACATGTTTATGTACTCAATAGGAGAGAGATAGTATGGAACCGGTGTGTCGGTTACCGATTGGATGTGTTCAAATGTATTATGTTAAGAAAATAGTACAAAAATAATGGAATGTAATCGATTGGGGAACTGGGTCACCATTTTATGGAATGGTAGCAGCTCCCTTGCGTATGCTCAAATAAACCGGTTAAAAAGGACAAGTCTCGTGTGGTCGTTGCGGAATCGGAGAGTGTAGTAGCTCCCCTTCAGTGGCATAGTCCACAAGATTCGCCTGAACCTCTGTGAAGGCAGAACAATGATCTGGTGAGTATATTTAATTTGAAAGATACTCTCTGGTTGTTCGCATCAGACAAGAATGGAGGCCTAATAAGGCGAATCCAAACGTTTGACTGGAGACTCAGGCGGAGGGAGACAGTGTGTCTCGGGGAAACTGTGGGTCCCTGTGTAGCATGAGATGATTGAGTCTCAGTATGGCGGAGAAAACTGAACTCGAGTTCGTTGCAGAATGGGGAGGTGATGGAACAATATCCCTTCATCTCACCAGGAAGCATAAAAAGCTGATCAGCAAAATGAAACAACAAGGTTGGCAGCTGAGCGACTCACCATTACGTTCAAAAGGAGTGGTGGAAAGCCCAGACAAGTGATAAAACCGACAAAGCTACAGTACTCATTTTGAGTCTGTATCTGCAACAAACTAATACAAAAATATCTTGGTCGAGTTGCACCCCCCACTGCTACTTGAAGTTTTGTTTAGGGTATGAGAGTTTTAATTCGTTAAGTTTAATATTATAGGAATATAAATACATACCTTTATATATGTGTTTGTTTTTGTGCAAGGAAGCATTTGTATGTGAGCTTTATTGTATTTTCTTCCCTAAATTGTCATTTGTGTGTGTAGTTCAGCACTTTAGAGTCAAAAGCCCCATATTAGATTAAAGAAAAAGTATACTCAAACATTCCAAAGTTTTGAGTATAAGGTTTGAGTTGAAGTTTCTGGCAAAATCGCAATTTGAAGGTATTGTAAAGATAAAACAGGGTTTGCCTTTGTTTGAGATGAACCAACCATTGCGCCAGCCCCTTACAGACTAGCAGGGAATAACCCTTATCACCAGCTTCCAAGCTGATTGGGATTGATACATACAAGTTACATTAGCTCATACGAGTTGGTATTCTAAAAATCTGAGGGAAAAAAATTACCTGAAATTCAAAAGGATTCTAGGAAAACCAAAAGACATAAACACTCGGTCTAGGTGGTTCCAATGGATAAAAAGGGGTTTCTTTTGAAGAGATGAATTAAATATGAAAGGAAATCTGCATCCCAACAGCACTGTTATTTGAATTTGGGATAATCTTGAGATGTAATGTAAAGTGCAGTGTAATTTAGAAGGTTACTTTTGAATAACTAGGATGCTATCCAAGATAAAGAAGGTGTCGATAAGCATATGGGGCTTTTAATCTGGATACAAATCAATACACATGAGAAAGAGGTAGTTTTAATTTTGATAGTGTAAATTACATTTCTTACAAAGTTTAAAAAAATTGTGGTTTGGTTCCGGATAAAGTTCTCAAAAGGGGATTTTTATTTTAAAAGGTTTGACAACAATTGACACTAATTCAAGTGCTGCAAGCTTTTTGTATTTGTCAGTCTGTTCCCAAAATATAAAGTTAAGCTCAAGACCCTGACAAAGTTTGGCAGAAATCCAATTTTTGGCAGAGTTAATGAATCTGGGATAATTCTAAAAAAAAGGGTCAGACACAATTTAGTGGGTTACTTTTGAGACAATAAAATGTTATTTGAGAAGACGATAAGGAAGCAAAACATGTCAATGCCTGATTTCTGTTTTAAAACTGTTATGAGAATACTTTATTGGACTGTAAAGTCTCTAGACAACCTGAACAAGTTAAGATGGTAGCTATTGCATGTGTAAAATAGAAGGAGAAAGAGTTAGGGAAAGAGGACACCAGATACAGACTGTTGTAAAGGAACTGAATTTGATAATCTGGCCATCAGCTGAAATATTGGAACTGGGGGAGATAAGCAAAGATCTAGAGATCCCCATTGACATGGAATAGTTAATATGGCCTAAAGAGTAAGGAAACATTTAAAATGATCAAGACAATAGAGAAACTGACCTCAAGAGAATCTTAGGATGATCGTGGTCAGGAAAAAAACCTTAGAGGTAAAACTATTCGGAATCTGTAGTTGAGGCAATTGAAGGGTGAGGAGAAATAATACTTAACAACAATTTACCACAAGATGGATACAGGTAAAGGGAAAGCTGGGAAAAGGCTAAATAGATGTATTACTGACTATATTAATGTGCCTGCAAGCTACAAAAAGTAAGACCACAGGATTAACACATTGATGACAGGCAGAGTTAAGTGGCTTCCAGAGAGAACCGCCACTGGGAGTGAAGATACTGAGCCATTGAAAGATAGGATAAGAAGGTGCATTGTAGAGTTGTGTGGACAGCTTAAGGAATTGAGGTCCGACATGGGACAGCAGCAGGAGATAGTGGACTGGAAGAAGTGGAGGGGGTGCCTAACCAGATGGATTCAGATCAGGGAACTCATTTCACTGGAAGAGTCATTAAAGAAATGTGTAAACTTATGGAGATTAAACATCCCTTACCACCGCCAGAGTTCAGGGATGGTGGAAAGGATGAACTAAACTTTAAAAACATCAATAGCAAAAGCAATTCAAGAAACAGGGAACAGTTGGGCAACAGTGTTGCCCAATATTCTGATGCGACTTAGGGCTACCCCAAGCAGGGCCGCCGGGTTCACCCCATTTGAACTAATGACAAGGAGAGCAATGCAGTTACCTGAGGGAATCATAGTAGGAGGGGGAGATGTAGGACCACTAAAAGGAAGGGTGCGAGACTATGTGAGGGAAATGAGTAAGCAATTGCATGAGTTAAGGAAGGAAGTCAGGGACCGACAGATGATTAAGGATTTGGAAACAGGCAGATCCAAAGAGCAACAACGGACCCCCCACATAGGGAATAAGGTGATGGTCAAGGTAAGCTCTGAGTGAACAGGGTTTGCCCCAGGTGGCATGGACCATATGAATTAATTATGATAGGTGATATGTGCGTACTTGCAGATATGAAAATGGGAAATAAATGGAGGCATTACACACAGTTAAAGATATATGACGAATCACCAAGCGGTAACCCGGACAACAGGAGCCGATGTTAATGTCACCACAGGTCTACGATCCTGGTCATGGGCGTCAGAACTGGCACGGGAGGCACCAACCGTTAAGTCAACGACGACATCTACCTCCACCTGGGACAATATGTACTACTCCCCCGAAGAGGAATTGGGGAATGGGTAAAGAAGCCCAACACCTGGATCACGGATCAAGCCACCACACGAACACATCAGATGAACAATTGGGAATTGGACCTCACGTGCGGCAGCAGAAAGGGTTGTAAGAGTAATTTACGCTTAACAGCACCAGGGCAGCCGGTCCAGCTAACACCCCTCGAATGTCAACAGGGGAACTTCACAGGGTGGTGGTACGTACAGGAGGGCAAGGACAATGATAAAATGACAAATGCACTCTTCAGGATACGCCCCAGTGGGTTGGTACACTCACCCAAAAATACTTCGCTAAGCATAAGCACATACACAAGTGGCGGAGTAACAATAACTGGGATTTATAACAATATGACTGGACTGGGATTCTGGTATGGGGGATGTGAAATGCATGCACCCCTTACCAGCTTTTCGCCAACAGACATTTAGGTGTATCAAGAGATTAATGTGACTGCCGGATGGACAGACCTACCTCCCTTCGTTTGGGGACCTGGTCTTGAGGGACAATATTGTCAGGAAACGTAAATATGTAATAGATGGGCATGATTGTTATGATACACAATGTTTTACTTTGACTATGTGTGGATATCAAAGACCCACTCAATATCCAGATGTAGTAAGTCCCCCCCGGATGGGATAGTCAGGATAGGAAAGTCAAAACCCTTACTACATGTAACTATGGTCTCCCTGGAAATGACATATAATATCTCGGGACTACTGTCAGTATTGCATATGACTTGTCAGAGCCACCAGAATTCCGTCAAGTGGGCCAGGAGTAAGCTAAAGCGGATAATCAAGGATTATAAATTTCAAATTGTCGAGAGTTAGAGCGAAGGCACAGGCTAGGGTAAAAAGAATTATACTGGGAGATATAGGAGGGCTATTTGGGAGTTCCAATTCCATGCTTAATTCAGGCCAGAACCACGACTTAAATGATTAAACCTCCTGGGTGGCCACTGAGATTGCCAGAGGGTTGCACTTCAGTGCGTGCGGAACAGAGCATGCCCTGGCAGATGTGGAGATACAGGAGAAGGTCTGCTACGGGTCCTTAGGCAGACCACAGACTGGATTATACTTAAAGCCAAATCACAAGCTACGGGGAGGGCATGCGATATGCCAGCATGAGACTTAATTGATGGGGTAAAATCCGACATTGAAGATATCAGGTTCGGTATAATCCCTGAACATATGTTCGAGTCAGTACACCAGTTGAACCTCAAATTTGCATAAGGAACGGCAGGAGTTGGTGATTATCCAACTCCAAGGTGGAAGAGAGGATGCAGACATAATGGCCATTCCCCAAGAGCATCATCCAAACGGGGCCTACATAGACAGCCATAGGTTTGAGTCCCTAGGAATAGATAAAGGGGAGCTGGTATACCGCATAGGATCACACAGGTATATCTCCTATGTGAAAGACATAATATTGATGAGCACTAGAGATTGTTGTATGGAGTCAAGAAATTACATTGTGTGCTCCTGCCAAACACTGGAGGTATTTACGAACACCAGCAAGGTCACATTCACCACGTTGCCAATTCAGGAAGCATTTAAGGCCATTCAAGTGTCGTCATCCCAATGGTGCTTCATGACTAGTGAGTCGGAGTTCACAGAATCACAGTGCAGAAGAGGTCCTTCCCACTCGCATTTACTCTGTCTACACCCCTCACAATTTTGTAAACTTCTATCAAATCTCCCTTCATTCTTCTACGCTCCAAGAAATAAAGTCCTAACCGGTTTAATCTTTCCCTGTAACTCAACTCCTTAAGACCCGGCAACATCCTAGTAAATCTTCTCTGCACTCTCTCAATCTTACTGATATCCTTCCTGTAGTTAGGCGACCAGAACTGCACACAATGCTCCAAAGTTGGCCTCACCAATGTCTTATACAACCTCACCATAACATCCCAACTCCTATACTCAATACTTTGATTTATGAAGGCCAGTATGCCTTGTCTACCTGTGACGCCACTTTCAGGGAATTATGTATCTGAACTCCCAGATCCCTTTGTTCCTCCGCACACCTCAGTGCCCTACCATTTACTGTGTATGTCCTACCTTGGTTTGACCTTCCAAAATGTAACACCTCACACTTTTCCGCATTAAATTCCATCTGCCATTTTCTGGCCCATTTTTCCAGTTGGTCCAGATCTCTCTGCAAGCTTTGAAAGCCTTCCTCGCTGTCCACAACGCCTCCAATCTTAGTGTCATCAGCAAACTTGCTGATCCAATTCACCACATTATCATCCAAATCATTGATATAGACAACAAACAACAATGGTCCCAGTACAGATCCCTGAGGCACACCACTAGTCACAGACCTCCAGTCTGAGGAGCAATCATCCACTACCACTCTGTCTTCTCCCACACAGCCAATTTCGAATCCAGTTTACAGCCTCTCCATGGATACCAAGTGTCTGAACCTTCTGAACTAACCTCCCATGTGGGACCTTGTCAAAGGTCTTACTAAAGTCCATGTAGACAACATCCACAGCCTTTCCTTCATCTACTTTTTTGGTAACCTCCTTGAAAAACTCTACAAGGTTCGTTAAACACAACCTACCACGCACAAAGCCATGCTGACTATCCTTAATCAGCCCTTGGCTGTCCAAATAATTATATATCCGATCTCTCAGAACACCTTCCAATAATTTACCTACTACTGACGTCAGGCTCACTGGCCTGTAATTACCTGGTTTACTTTTGGAGCCTTTTTTAAACAACGGAACAACATGAGCTACCCTCCAATCCTCTGGCACCTCACCCGTGGCTAAGGACATTTTAAATATTTCTGCCAGGGCCCCTGCAATTTCTACACTAGTCTCCCTCAAGGTCAGAGGGAATATCATGTCAGGCCCGGGGGATTTATCTACCTTTATTCGCTGTAAGGCAGCAAGCACCTCCTCCTCTTTAATCTCTATGTTCCACGAAACTACTGCTTGTTTCCCTTCCTTCCTTATACACTATGCCAGTTTCCTGAGTAAATACTGATGCAAAAAAACTGTTTAAGATCTCCCCCATCTCATGAGGCTCCACACATAGATGACCACTCTGATCTTCAAGGGGACCAATTGTGTCCCTTACTATCCTTTTACTCTTAATATACTTGTAGAAACCCTTCGGGTTTACCTTCACATTATCTGCCAAAGCAACTTCATGTCTTCTTTTTGCCTTCCTGATTTCCTTCTTTAGTATTTTCTTACATTTTCTATACTCTACAAGTACCTCATTTGCTTCTTGTTGCCTATACCTGCTATACGCCTCTCTCTTCTTCTTAACCAGATCGCCAATATCCCTTGAAAACCAAGGTTCCCTATGCCTGTTAACTTTGCCTTTAATCCTGACAGGAACATGCAAACTCTGCACTCTCAAAAGAAGAGGAATTCTCAACTGAAGGTGGCCAGCTTGGGCTTTGCCAAGGGCCAAAAGGGGGGACTGTTAGGGGGAATTAAATTTATTGAGAGAAGAATATAGTAAGAACTCATTGGAAATACTTAATCTCCAGGCAGATATGGCTGCTAAGCATATTAGCAGTTGAAGATTGCCAAATGTACCTTGCACAGCCTTGGGAGTCAGTCTGGAGACTAAAAGCATGACATCAAGAATAGATTAAGTGTGCTCTTCGACAGATAGGGAAGGGGCAGATGGTCTTAGCTTAGATATGGGAAGATGAACAATGGACAAAGTGGGGGCTTTGATGAAGCACTAGTAGTCTTGAGTTGCAAGAATCAAGGTCCTAAATATGTGCCTTAATTCTGATTGGATAGTATAATTATGTATATATGCTTTAGAGTAATTGGGTAGCAGAATCACATGTTTATGTACTCAATAGGATAGGGATTGTATGGAACCGGTGTGTCAGTTACCGATTGGTTGTGTTCAAACGTATTATGATAAGAAAATAGTACAAAAATAATGGAATGTAATTGATCAGGGAACTGGGTCGCCATTTTATGGAATGGCAGCAGCTCCCTTGCATGCGCTCGAATAAACCAGTTAAAAAGCCTGCATCTCTTGTGGTCATTGCGGAATCAGAGAGTGTAGTAGCTCCACTTCAGTGTATGATAGTGTGTATAAGAAGTCACATTTAAACCCCTGGTGCAATAAATAGTCTTTATTTTTAGATTCACAAAAGTTTGCTGCTGGAATCATTTAAATTGGGACAAACCACTGAGGGCAAGAAAAACATACTAACCTCACACTTTAAAAACACTATGATCACAGATAACAATTAAAACCAATCAACTCTGCCCATGACAGAGTCAAATGCTAGTTATGACCAGGAACATAGCCATATGCAATACCTTGGCACATTCTAGCAATTTAATTGCAAGCACTGAATAACAGATCCACAAATTGGATTTCTGAAATCATTTTACAGTCTTTAAAGTCTATGATATATTCCTATATGGGATAACTTTTCAAAATATATCAAAGCCTGACCATGCCCGGTAGGCATCTAGATCATCTTTCTTGTAGATTTCAACCGTGGAAGTTAACAGAAGCTCCAAAACTTATCAGTATCCAACTGACAAGCATCCAACTCACACAATACTTGCTTCTGAAACAACAATGTCAAGGTCATACCTTGTTTACTCATCAGTAAAGACATATGCCATGTCCACAAATCCAATTCATTTTCCACTCATCATATAGTTCAGTTTCAGAGAATATTAGTGGGTAATCATATTCTGACAATTTACATGTGCTTTCAACCATTCTTCACAAAAATAGCTCAAATTACAAACCTTGTCTCAAAAAAATGTTCTTAGTTTCCAATCATCACCTTTAGGCAACTATTCTCTATCACCATGTTAATTCATTCCAAAGCAAATTGGTTAGTAGAAAACCAGACAACAATCTTTTACTTTATACTAGATTTATTTGCAGAATAGAATACAACATTACAAATGCCTATTTCCTCCCTAACCAACATTCAGTGTCCCAGAAGCCTCTCTTTATATGTGCTCAAGGTACTTGCTCAATCAATGCCTCCACCTGTAAATCCTTAACCTTAATAATATGATTAACATACCATTAACACTCTGATGTGAGGAAAACAACCCTAGCTTCTTCAAGATCTCCATGGAACTGAATTCCCCCACCCCTGGTACCATCCTAGTAAATCTCTTCTGCACCCTCTGTGGCATTTTTCCTAAAAATGTGGTACTCATTATTGAAGACAATACTCCAGCTAAAGCCTCTGCTGTGTTTTATAAAGGTTAAGTAGAACTTCTTTGCTTTTGTACTTTATGCCCCTATTAATAAAATCAAGGATCCTAAATGTTTTTAACAACCTTATCCAGTCAGCTTCAAAGGCTTGTGTATATAAACCCCTAGATATCTCTGTCACTGCATCTCCCCTTTAAAATTGCACCATTTAGTTTATATTGCCTCTCTTCATTCTTCCAACCCAAGGGATATAATTTCACATTTCTCTGTGTTAAATGTCATCTACCGTGTGTTTGCCCATTTCACCTGTCTATCTAGCTCCTACTAAAATGTTAATATCCTCCTCATTGTTTATCACATTTCCAAGCTTCATATCATCTGCAAGCTTTGAAATTGTGTCCTGTATATTCAAGTCTAGGTCATTAATATATCAAAAAGAGTAGTGGTCCTAATATTGACACCTAGGAAATATCACTGTATACTACCCTCCCGTCTGAAAATCTGTTCATCACTACTCTCAGCCTTCTGTCTATTAGCCAATTTTGTTTGCTGCACATGTCTCTTTAATCCCATGAGCTTTAATTTGTTAACAGATCTATTATTTGGTCATTTATCAAATGCCTTTTGAAAGTCCAGATACAAAATATCAAGCCCGCTATTCTTATCAACCTGCTGTTAATTCATCAAAGAACTCATTCAGGTTAGTCAAACACAATTTGCCTTTAACAAATCCTTGCTAATTTTATTTAATAGCCTAAACTTCTCCAAGTGTCAAGTTAATGTTGTCCCAAATTATTGTCTCTAGAAGTCACCTGTTACATGCACATCTAACTTGGCACTTAGCATCAGTATATTTACATAATGGGAATAGCAGCATCTATTAATTAAAGGACAATGGCAAGGTTAGATATTGCTGATGCTATATAATTCTATATTAATGAAATAGACAAAGAGCCAAGAGTAATGTATCCAAAATTACTGATGATACAAAACTAGGTGGGAATGTAAGCTGTAAGAAGAACACAAAGAGGCTGCAAAGAAATATTTACAAGTTACCAGTAAATGAGTGGGCAACAAGGTGGCAGACTGGGTATAATATGAAGTGTGTGGTTGTTCACTTTAGTAAGAAAAATGGAAAAGAATAATTTTAAAGGATGCAAAACTTTTCAATTTTGACATTCAGCGAGACTTAGGTGCGCTCATAGAAAGAACAAAAAGTTTGCATGCAGGTACAGCAAGCAATTAGGAAGGCAAATGGCATGTTGGGCTTTTATTGCAAGGGGACTGGAGTACATGAACAAGGAAGTCTTGCTACAATAGGGCATTGGTGAGATCACACCTGGCGTACTGTGCGCAGCTTTGGTCTCCATATCCAAAGAATAATATACTTACATTGGAAGCAGCATAGCAAAGGTTCACTTGATTGGTTCCTGGGGGGGAATCGTTGTCCTATGGTAAGAGGTGGAGTAAGTTTGGACTAGAATCTCTGGAGTTTAGAAGAATGAGAGGTGATGTCATTGAAACATAAAATATTCTGAATGGAGCTTGACAGGGTAGATATTGAAAGGTTGCATCCCTAGCTGAGGAATCTAGAACATGGGTGATAAGCGGTCAATTATCTCAGACTACGATGAGGAGAAATTTCTTCACTCAGAACATTATGGATCTTTAGAATTTTCTACCCTAAGAGGTTTGTGTGTGCTCCATTGATAAATATATTCAAGGCTGGGATAGATAGATTTTTGGTCTCACAGGGAATCATGGGATTTGGGGAATGGGTGGGAAAAAGAAGTTGAGGCAGAAGACCAGCCGTGACTATACTGAATGGCAGAGCAGGCTCTAAGTGCCATATGGTCAACTCTTGCTCCTATTTCTTATATTCTATATTGACTATATAGTTATTTATTGTACTCTTTTGTTGTAATCCACAAATCCACCTGTCTTATTTGGCATCTATCTGTATCATAAACTTTCTGGCAGTTCCTGAGGTACCATTATGACGATATGAGGGTAATCATGTCCTGCACATAATGGAAGCCAGCTATTGTTGCAAATCCCAAGGTTCTGCCATTTTGACTGTTGACATCCATGAGAAACAATATGGGTGTAATTGTCCCAGATTTGTACTAAGTGCTGTAGCAGGCAGGAAAAAGAATGTTTTACCCGCCGGCCACAATGGCAGCTTTTCAGGCCGTATCATCCTAATCCTGCCCCATTAATCATGCATTCCCGGGAAACACGCCATTTCGCTGTCGGGTGGCCTCTGATTCGCCCGTCACGCCGTCATTTTACTGCTTCCTCATGCTTGGGCACCGGGTTTAAAGTGTAGCCGAGCGCACACCTCTCAGAGCTTCCAGCCCAGGACTGCTGCACAGACGACATGGCCCCGACAGGCAAGAAGATTGCATCCCCTCTGGAGACTGCCTCCTCAGCCTCTACCCTCTTTTTTTTTTCATTCACGGGATGTGGGCTTCGCTGGCTGGGCCAGAATTTGTTGCCCATCCCTAGTTGCCCTTGAGAAGGTGATAGTGAGTTGCCTGCTTGAACCACTGCAGTCCATGTGGTGTAGGTACACCGACAGAGTTCCAGGGATTTGACCCAGCGATAGTGAAGGAATGGCGATATATTTCCAAGTCAGGATGGTGACTGACTTGGAGGGAAACTTTCAGGTGGTGGTATTCCCATCTATCTGCTGTCCTTGTCCTTCTAGATGGTAGTGGTCATGGGCTTTGGAAGGTGCTGTCGAAGGAGCCTTGGTGAATTCCTGCAGTGTATCTTGTAGATGGTACTGCTTCTACTGTGCGTTGGTGGTGGAGAGAATGAATGTGGTTGTGGTGCCAATCAAGTGGGCTGCTTTGTCCTGGACGGTGTCAATCTTCTTGAGTGTTGTGGGAGCTGCACTCATCCAGGCAAATGAGGAGTATGCCATCACACTCCTGACTTGTGCCTTGTAGATGGTGAACAGGCTTTGGGGAGTCAGGTGGTGAGTCACTTGTCTCACAATTCCTAGCCCCTGACCCGCTCTTGTAGCCACAGTATTTATATGGCTAGTCCAGTTCAGTTTCTGGTCAATGGTAACCCCAGGATGTTGATAGTGGGGGACTCAGTGATGGTAATGGCATTGAACAAGAAGGGGTGATGGTTGGATTCTATCTTGTTGGGGATGGTCATTGCCTGACACTTGTGTGGTGTGAATATTACTTGCCACTTGTCAGCCCAAGCCTGGATATCGTTCAGATCTTGCTGTTTTTGGACATGGACTGCTTCAGTATCTGAGGAGTCATGAATGGTGCTAAACATTGTGCAATCACCAGCAAATATCCCCACTTCTGACCTTATGATGGAAAGAAGGTCATTGATGAAGTAGCTGAAGATGGTTGGGCTGAGGACACTATGCTAAGGAAATCCTGCAGTGATGTCCTGGAGCTGAGATGACTGACCTCCAACAACCACAACCAACTTCCTTTCTGATAGGTATGCCTCCAACCAGCAGAGAGTTTTCCCCCTGATTCCCATTGACTCCAGTTTTGTTAGGGCTCCTTGATGCCACTCTCAGTCAAATGTGGCCTTCATGTCAACAGCAGTCACTGTCACCTTACCTCAGGAGTTTAGCTCTTTTGTCCATGGTTAAACCAAGGCTGTAATGAGGTCAGGAGCTGAGTGGATCTGGTGGAACCCAAACTGGGCGTCGGTGAGCAGGTTATTGCCATGCAAGTGACACTTGATAGCACTGTTGATGACCCCTTCCATTACTTTACTGATGATTGAGAGTAGACTGAGGGGGCGGTAATTGGCTGGGTTGGGTTTGTTCAGCTTTTTGTGTACAGGACATACCTGGGCAATTTTCTACATAGCTGGGTAGATGCCAGTGTTGTAGTTGTATGGAACAGCTTGGTTAGGGGCACGGCCAGTTGAGAACACTTGCACAGATCAACATGTGTCCCCACACGCACACTGGGATTCCCCCCTTCCCCAGTAATGCCCTAGCCCTGCAACCTTTGCTTGCCTGAGGCCACTTATCCTCTTTCCTCAAGCAAGCCATAGCCTTGCAGCTATTGAAAAGCCACCCCTACCTCACGGCTGGTCTGATAAGTAGAGGCCTGCCCGTGAGCCCCCCTAAAAGTGATGTGGTGCTGCCTGTGAAGCCTGGTGCTGATAAATGTAAGTGCTGCCCAAAGCAAGGTAGGCAAAGAAGCCTCAAAGTCCCGAGTGAAGTGCAGCTTGGCAAATGCACGGCACTTATGTTCAATTGTGAATCACGTCGACATGCCTGAATGGTCCAGTGTGGGGGTTGATTCTGGTAAGCAGGGCTTATAATGATGTGCAGATGTATTAAAATGAAATACCAGACTTGCGGTGATGGGAAAGGTGACCCACCATTGATGGGCTCAGCCAACGATTGCAAACTGGTTTCGCGACATCATGAAACCAATTTTTGGCCTACCTGCGATATTGTCTGCTCACGCCTGCCATGATGCCCGATGCCAATGAGCACAGAAAATCCCACCCAATGTTTTGGTTTTCCCTAGTAAATAATGCACTGGTTACTTGCTTGGGGTGCACTTGTAAACAGCGAACTGCAAAATCCTTGAGATGTCCCCAATAGTAGCCCTTAATGATCCTGAGGCATAGAAGTTCAGGACGGTGGTAATCTTTGCAATCACTGGCATGACATGACTCCCAGTCCAGCAGATAGCAAACCTTCCTGCATATGGCTGTAGAATTTAGGAATAAACTGACTGGACAAGCACAGTCTCTTCAGTTACTCAACAAAGATAACTCTTAGTCTGTAGACCCTTTTGGGTGGTTATGGCCTCTGAAGCAGACTCCCTCACCTGCTGTCTTCTGAGAGATCGAACTGTAGGTTCTCTTGCATGCTAAGGGATGTGCTGCCACTGCTGCTGTTGCTGCTGCCCTTCATCCTCCTTCTGCTGCACCCAGTACAGTACAACTGCACACTGCCAATCTTATACTAGTACTGCTTATTAAGGATCAGTAATAAAAAACCTGTTAAAATCAACTTTAAAGTATTAAAAATCTGGTAAGTGTCCAATCAGCCCAACTCCAACAAGTTCAGTTATGCACAGATGTAATGATCTAAGTTCCCGCAAAGATTTCCCCAAACAGGTTGGATAATGGGCAGACTGTGATAAAGTGGAGTGCTTTGTACCTTTAAGAGAATGTAGTTAGTTGACCATGTGACTGTATTGACCAAACACTAGACAGCGCAGGCTTCTTGGGTAACAGGAAGTCTAGAGCTGGAGGTGATTGAAGAAGTACTCATTGTGTTAGTGTCCTGTTCTTAGTTCCAATAAACCACCAGTGTTTGTTCAGTTAATTGGTCTCTCTGCCTATATTGTTTCAGGTACCAACTAATGTGTTAATATCAAGGATGCAGCTCGCATTCGCTGGATAAAGTGAACCTGATAACCTAAAACATAAAAGTGGCGACGAAGATAAATCGGATCAATTGACAGCAATCAAGAAAGCCGCGGTAAGCCAGTTACGTTACTTCACCACTATCTTGAAAACTGTTTGAAAGCGCAGCCTCCTTAGTCATCGAGTGTGCCGCAGTTTGAGCTTCTTGAACCATTCGACCCCGTTTCCGATAACTGGACTCATTACGTCGGACGCCTAGCGTTCTTCTTTACCGTTAATGACATCATGGGGGAGGACAAGGAGAGGGCAATTCTTTTGTTCACATGTGGGAGCAAAATGTATGGGCTGATCCGCAGCCTCAAGTCACCTAACAGCCCTGATACGAAGACTTTCGACGAGTTAGTAAATATTCTAAAAAACCACCTGAAGCCAAAGCCCTCAGTCACTGTGCAGCGTTTTAAGTTCAATTCGAGGAATAGGCTTCCAGGAGAGACAATCACTGGCTATGTAGCTGCTTTAAATGGCTTAATGGAAGATTTTGAGTTCGGAACTTCAATTAATGACATGTTGAGAGACCAATTGATATGCGGAATCGGGGACGATGCTATTCAAAAACAATTGCTATCTGAAACTAATCTAGACTTCAGTAAGACATTAGAATTGGCAACAGCCATGGAGAGCGCTGTTAGAGACTCGGAGGCAATAAAAGATACACAGAATGGTGCCGTCCATCTTGTAGAGTGGGAAGGACCAGTACCAAAAGGCGTGAAAACTTTGGCCTCCACAGAAAGACAGGGAATGCTCATTATGTACAGAGCATTGAAGAACAACATTACCACAGTGAAAACCCACGACATTAATGAGAGAAATGCATCCAGGCAGCCTGCAGGCAATCGACAGTTCAGAAATATCGAATGCTTTTTCTGCCATCACAATGGTCAAATAATGCGGCACTGTAAAGATCGGATGAGACAGCATTTTAATAACAAAGGTAAAAATCGCAAAATATGTCTCGTTGAAGAACGAGAGGAAGCAGAACCTGACATCTATTCATTACACAGCCTGGAAGTGGGTAGAACTGAGCCAATCCAGGTAGTCATTAGAGTTAATGAACAACCCATGAAGGTGGAGGTCGATACTGGGGCATCAATGTCTGTCATAGGAGAACATAACGTTCAGATACTTGAATAAAGCAGTTCATCCTTTAAGTTTGGAAGAATCGGGCATTAAATTAAAATATATACGGCTGAAAAAATAAGAGTGAAAGGGATGTGTCAAGTCCTGGTGCAGTATGGGGATCAGTCTGCAAATTTACTCTTTATAGCAGTAGCTGGGGCGGGCCCCAGTTTAATTGGTCGTAGCTGGCCTAAAAAGATTAAATTGCAATGGGCTGAGATTTTTCAAATCAGAACGAGATACTTACAGGAATTGTTACGAAAATACGCTTCCATTTTTAGTAATGAGCTAGGAAGGATTCGTGGGCTACAAGGCAAAATCCACATAGATCCTGACACAACCCTCACATTTATCAGAGCCAGATCAGTCCCTTATGCTCTATGGGACAAGGCTGAGACCGAGCTAAACAGGCTGGAAAAATTGGGTATCTGACAACCGGCATAATTTTCTGAGTGGGTGGCACCCACAATACCCGTACTGAAGCCGGACCAAAGTGTTTGCTTATGCGGTGACTATAAGTTAACTGTAAACAGAGAGGCCAAACTTGATAGACACCCAATACTGAAGATTGACGAATTATATTCGAAATTGGCAGGGGGCGTCACATATTCAAAACTTGACGTGAGCTACGCCTACCAGCAGGTAGAGTTGGAAGAAAGCTTTAGGGAATTTGTGACCATCAATACACATTGAGGATTGTATCAATCTACTCAACTACCCTTTGGGGTCTCATCGGCATGTGCTATTTTCCTGTACACCATGGATAATCAACTTCAGGGACTGCCCCATGTCGTCCTTTATCTTGACAATGTTTTAATCACTGGACTAACTGATGAAGAACACTTAGCTAATTTAGAGGAGGTGCTGAAACGCTTCTCACAAGCGGGGGTACACTTGAAACGAGAGAAATGTATTTTCCACACCAAGGAGTTGGTTAATTGGGCCATAAATTGACATGCAGGGCCTGCATCCTGTGGAAGAAAAGGTCAAGGCTATTCGTGAGGCACCTACACCAAAGAACATGACAGAACTAAAGGCCTTCTTAGGAATGATAAACTACTATGGGCGATTTCTCCCAAATCTATTAACAGTACTGACTCCGTTATATGCATTGCTTAAGAAAAAACATAAATGGATTTGGCAAGCCCTGCACCAGGAGGCATTTGTGAAGGTAAAGCAGTTGTTAAGATCATCGGCCCTACTGGTCCACTTTGACCCAAAGAAAGGATTGATTTTAACTTGCGACGCATCCCCTTATGGAGTAGGGGCTGTACTTTCACATTGGATGGCCGATGGCTGCGAACGACCCATTGGTTATACATCTCGCACGCTCAGTGCTGCAGAGCGACAATATTCTCAAATTGAGAAGGAGGGGTTTGTCTGTTGTGTTTCGTGTTTGGAAATACCATCAATACCTCCATTTTCACATTATACCCAGCCACAAGTCTCTGCTGGGATTATTTGGAGAGGATAAGGCGATACCCCCCATCGCATCTGCTCACATCTAGAGGTGGGCACTGATATTGGCTGCTTACGAATTCACTTTTATTCACCGATCACGATGCCAGATCGCACATGCTGACGTGCTGATCTGCCTCCCCTGCCAGATAACAATGTGAAGGTTCCAATTCCCCAGGAACTTGTCTCATTACTAAATTTTTTGGATTTCTCCCCTGTCCAGGCCGAACAAATCCATGAGTGGACAAGCCAAGATCCACTTTTATCTCATATCCGGGAGCAAGTCTTGAATAGATGGCCAGGAGAGCCAAAGTCTGTTGACATGAAGCCTTATTTCAATCGCAGGTACAAGCTCACCTGCCAAGATGGCATATTTCTCTGGGGAGCAAAGGTTATCGTGCCCCTGAGAGGGCGAAGGCCATTACTGGCCAAATTCCATAGCGCTCACCTTGGCCTTATTAGGATGAAGATGCTCGCTCGCAGCCACTTGTGGTGACCAGGGATGGATGCAGACGTCGAAACCCTTTCCAAAAGTTGTCTTTAATTCCCGCAGCTACAAAAGCTTAGCTCCATTGTACCCCTGGGAATGGCCAGCGTGGCCATGGGTGCGCTTCCACGTAAGCTACCTGGGGCCCTTCTTGGGCACGATGTTCCTTTTACTAATAGACGCCCACTCCAAGTGGATGGATGTCTACGAAGTCTGGTCACCCATGTCTGCTGCCACCATAGATCGTTTGCGACAGAGTTTTGCAATGCACGGGATACCACAGGTGCTCGTGTCAGACAACGGGACTGCATTTACCAGCGGGGAGTTCCACTGGTTTAAAACCCTCGCCTTACCACCCCGCTTCTAATGGTTTGGCTGAACGGACAGTCCAAACTTTTAAGTCCAGGGTGAAAAAACTGGACGGGGATTCCATCAGCACTAGATTGTCAAGATTCCTGTTTGCATACTGGATGACGCCACACACGACCACGAGTATTACCCCTGCTGAATTACTAATGAAGAGACATCTCCGCACTCATCTAACTCTTATCAGGCCGAAATTAGGGGGTGGGCGGAGAGAAGCCAGGAGGCCCAGAAGATGTTGCTGAATCAGAATTAATTATGTTCGGTAAGTTTGAGGTAATGATTCAGGGCACAGAGGTTCCCAATGACAGGACAAGTGAAAACAAGTGAATCTGGTGGCACTATTTCAAATAAGAGGAAGGGAGTTCTACTTGTCAGTCAAGCAATGTCACCTAAATAAATAATCTGGTTGTTCATATTGTTGTTTGAGACCTTGCTGTGTGCCAAGTAATTGCTACATTTCCTACATTACAACAATATGTACACTTCAAATAAAAAAAATAAGTGTGAGGTGATGCACTTGGGCGGGACAAACAAGGCACGGGAATACATGATGAATGGTAGGACCCAGGGAAGTACCGAGGATCAGAGGGACCTTGGTGTGCATGTCCACCCGTCCCTTAAGGTAGCCGGACAGGAAGATAAGGTGGTTATGAAGGCATATAGGATACTTGCCCTTATTAGCTGAGGCATAGAATATAAGAGCAGGGAGGTTATGCTGGAACTGTATAAGACGCTGGTTAGGCTACAGCTAGAGTATTGCGTGCAGTTCTGGAATCTGCATTATAGGAAGGATGTGATTGGGGGATTTACCAAGATGTTGCCTGGACTGGAGAGTTTTAGTTATGAGGAGAGATTGGATAGGCTGGGGTTATTTTCCCTGGAGCAGAGGAGATTGATGGGGGACATGATTGAGGTGTATAAAGTTATGAGGGGCATAGATAGGGTAGACAGGAAGGAACTTTACCCCTTGTTGGAGGGATCAATAGCCAGGGGGCATGGATTTAAAGTAAAGGGGCAAGAGATTTAGAGGGGGCGTGAGGAAGAATTTTTTCACTCAGAGGGTGGTGGGAATCTGGAACTTGCTGCCTGAAAGGGTGGTAGAGGCAGAAACCCTCATAACATTTAAGAAGTATTTGGATGTGCACTTGTGATGCCGAGGTGCTGGAAAATGGGATTAGAATTGTTAGGTACTAGTTTGACTGGTGCCGACTCGATAGGCCGAAGGGCCTTTTTCTGTGCTGTAGACGTCTATGACTCTATGACCAGACATGATGGCCATAAAAGAAATGTCATGGTGGGAGACACTGTTCTTGCGAAGAACTTTGGAGATGGACCCAAATGGCTATTAGACGAAGTGAGTGCCATGACAGGACCCCTCTCCTACAATGCGTCAGTAAACAGCTGAATAATTAGATGACACGTGGATCATCTCCAGAGAAGAGGGACAGTCCCACAAGAAGGAATGCAGTCATCGCTTGCGCTTGGGTCTGCACCACACGTGGAAGAAATGTCACATTTGGAAGCACCGGTGGGGCCTGTTACACCCGAGAGGGTCGAAGACACAAATCTGCCCACTTCTACCGAAGAGGCTCCTGGACAGTTGACCCCTGAGAAGGGGATCTCGGAAAAACCAGCCGAGGCCATTGAGCTACAGCGCTCGACACGTCCGAGGAAGCCTCCTGAGAGACTTGACTTGTAAATAGTTATTCGTGGAAATAGTTGGGATGTTGCGAAGTTTGTCAGTTTAACTTTCAAGTAAAGGGGGAGGGATGTGGTAAAGTGGAGTGCTATGTACCTTTAAGAAAATGTAGTTAGTTGACCATGTGACTGTATTGACCAATCGCTATTATTATTATTCTTGAATATTTACGAGTTTTGGTCAGGCTTAAGATTATTCATGTGATGTTAATACAGTATATTCATTCAGCTCCATCTGCTAACATGGTGTCTTTACTCTGCCTTGTACCTGATCTTATGATGAAAGTATTTCTAAAAAAAAATCTTGTAATTTGATCTGGTGATTGTGATTAAGCAAAATCTGGAATTTCAAACTGTTTTGGATGAACTTCTTGGGTAACTGTAAGTCTAGAGCTGGAGGTGATTGAAGAAACACACATGGTGTGAGTTAGTGTCCTGTTCTTAGTTCCAATAAACCACCAGTGTTTGTTCAGTTAATCGGCCTCTCTGCCTATATTGCTTCAAGCACAAACTAATATATTAATATCAAGGGCGCAGCTCGTGTTCGCTGGACAAAGTGAACCTGATAACCTAAAACACAGAACAGACATTCCACTTTTTTCATCTAAAGTAACAGTGTAATCTGCAAATTTGCGTGCTTTCTGTATCTTCTGTGTCACAAACTTTCTTGACTACCTTTGTCCCATATGGCAGTCATTGCTCATCTGAATTTTTTCTTGTATTTAAGCTATAAATATAACACCCTAGATACCTTCCCATGCCCTCGCTGTATTAGAATCAAGATTCATCACACATCTACTCTATTTCCTACACCTATGATTTCCTGCAATGCGCTACTTGTGAGTGCTGTTGTGCATTGGGACCATAGAATCAGCCTTTGTATCTTTATTTAAACACAATTTTTTCCCCCCACAGTTAGCCCTATGTTAGTCTGCGCACTACCGCCTATGCCTTAGCACTTCAGCCCATAGTCAAGTTTGCATGGATTCCTTACAATGCTGCTGATCTGTTTACTGGATTCAGTTTGTTAAAATTGTCAAGCTTATGCTTAAATCTTTAGGTCATGTGTTCTACTTTCCTGTTGTCAACAAGCTCCTAAATAGTAAACAAGATGAATCCACCACAGGAAAGTCCATTATGAGAAAGAAAATAAGGAGGTTTCTATAATGGGCAGCTAATCTGTAAAGTCAGTTTTACACTCGAATGGCAAGTTTGTAATCCTAATAACAGATCTCACTAGTTGACAGCATTAACAATACTAACTTTCCTTTACACTTTTAATGCTCTGCATGTATAGAAACTGACAGAGACATGCACAGATCATTTCAGTATCAGATGTGGGCTAAAGCATTCCTTTATATAAAATGCAAAGTACATATGCAGGAGTTGACAAATGCACTTGTGCTCAACATTACCAGTTGTGACTGAGCCATTGCTATTTATCAGGGTTGCACATGCACAGCAGCTGACACTGAAACACACAGAAGCAACACCAGATGTGAGTGAATTGTTATAAACAACAATAATAATGCAAAATACAAATAAGAGACATACATACCAGGATGAATAGGATTTATTCCAAATCATCAACACCACCAAGAGAAAATCACTCAGGATCTTAAAATGACACAGAAATTCCTGACCAGTGCAGAGCAAATCCTCCGATTATAAGCAGAACTTCAAAGTTTAGTACTCGTCATTTTGCTCAGTATTTGAGAAACACTGAATTTTTTAATTGAATCTCTCTGATTCACCCTCCTTCTTCTTGTGCTATGAATGGATTGAAGTTCGAGGATAGACTCACTTGTTGAAACAGTGCCAGCCTTCTTATGCAGCACTGAGAGAACATTTCTGCACTAACCCTTTCACTGCCACAATCCTGGGAACCCGCTGCTCCCATGGGAATGTTAAAACGGACAGTTTTAAATCTTTAAATCTTAAATTTTCTTAAAATCTCAAATTTTAATCTTAAATCTTAAATCTTGGGGCCTACTTTATAAAAGAGCTATCTAGAAATAAAGGCCTGGATATTCAATCACACGCGAAAACAGTTATGCAGGGGTGGGTGGGGGGAGGGGGTGGTCAAATTGGTGCTGGAAACTGGTTATACTGACATAGATGCATCTCCAATGGCACTCTTGCTGCTTATTGGTTCTGTGCCTGTTTGAGGGAGGACAAAAAATATCGAGCATCACTAATGGCTACGGAATACCAAGGATGATGGACTTCAGTTATATAGTAAGACTAGGGAAGTTGGGATTGTTCTCCTTAGAACAGAGAAGCAAAAGGGGACGTTTTATAGAGGGGTACAAAAATATGAAGGGTTTTGATAGAGTAAGTAAGGAGAAACTGTTTTCACTGCCAGATAGATTGGTCGAGAGCACAGATTTAAGATAATTGGCAAAAGAACTAGGGGGAAGAGACAAACATTTTTAATGCAGTGGACACAAGTGGTGGTGGCAGCGTCAGAAAGATTGTCCCACGGGTCTAGCTTTAACATAAGAAGAAGTTTAATAACTTGACAGGCTTGCTAAGGTAGGACTCCTAACTCCGATCCCATATCAATCTCTTCATAACCCTACACTAACTATCTGGAGTCCCAGCGATCACAACCTTTCCCTCTCCTGTGTACCAGCATTTACTACAACACACAGAACCTTCTGTTCCTAATGCCACATTCTGCCCTCCTACTCTCCTCGCTAGTACTGCTGTTACCTCATCAGGCTTCTGCCATCTATCACATACCATGTTCAACCTTGACGTACTCATCATCGAACCATTTCCTCTTTTTTCACATTCTCGCATCTGGTGAAGAATAGCCTATAGCTGGGAGGAAGCAGATCCTCGATTTTCCATATCCGAGGAGCAAGTTTTGGAGACTTGCTTAAGTGGGGGAGCTGGAGGATACACTCTGCAGGGTTCTTCGCTATCTTTCGCTTTGTCCCTTCCTATTGGCATCTTGCCCTCACAGACTTAGCATGACAAAGTGCAGCTGTTTCCAGCAGACACTCATCAATGTCTATTTATCCTTCACACGAAAACCAAAACCTGGACCCTCTCTCCCCTTTCAGGTCAACAAAATGTGGAGTGTTCTGATGAGGAGCAGATAGAAAGCTTTGCAGAACATGGCATTGCAATACTCAACCTTACACAATGAAGCACTAGCTCAGAAACTGGCACTACATGCATCTCAGGAGAGAGGCCACTGGAGACTGCACTAGGAGAATCACAAAGGAAGAGTGCATAGGAGTGCAGGACAGTGCTGGAAGCAGCTACCTGGAGGATGAGCATGTATCCCAAAACTGCTGCAGAGAGCACAGATGAGATCTCAAGGATGCAGCCACCATTCAAAAACTGATTCCTATACACCAGGCACTGGGCAGCCTGCCAGAGAACTTGGGTACAATGGTACAAGGCACAGAGGAGTCCGGGTGTAGCTTATGTGGAGTCGTCTTGAAATACATTGAGATCAGCATCCCATCATGGAGTGAATGCTCACTGCAGTGGGGTTTGCAATGGTGCAGCCTCTGGTAACAGCTCTGCAAGTTTCACTGGAAGCTCAGAATGTTACCATTGCAGCTCATACGAATATACGAATTAGAAGCAGGAATAGGCCATTTGGTGCCTCAAGCCTGCTCCGCCATTCAATAAGATCATGGCTGATCTGATTGTGGCCTCAACTAAACATTCCACCTACCCCCATAACCTTTGACTCTCTTGTTAGTCAAGAATCTATCTACATCTGCCTTAAAAATACTCATGTACCCAGCATCCACCGTTCTCTGGGGAAGAGAGTTCCAAAGATTCACGAACACCTGAGAGAAAAAAATTCTTCTCACCTCTATTTTAAATGGGAGACCCTTTATTTTTAAACTGTGTCCCCTAGTTCTAGACTCCCACAAAGGGAAACATCCTTTCAGCACCCACCCTATTAAGTCCCCTTGGGATCTTATATGTTTCAATAAGATCACCTCTCAATCTCAAACTCCAATGGATAGAGACCCAGCCTGTCCAACCTTTCCTCATAGGATAACACCCCATCAATTATCAGTCAAATGGAACTTCTCTGAACTGCTTCTAACGTATTTATACCCTTTCTTAAATAAGGAGACCAAAACTGTACATAATAGTCCAGATGAGGTCCTGTACAACTGTAGCAAAACATCCCTACTTGTATATTCCATTCCCCTTGCAATAAGAGACAACATTCCATTTACCTCCCTAATCACTTGCTGTACCTGCACATTAATTTTTCCTGATTCATGTACCAGGACACCAGATCCTTCTGTACCTCAGACTTCTGCAATCTCTCTCCATTCAAATAATATGCTGATTTTCTATTCTTCCTGCCAAAGTGTACAAGTTCACATTTTCCCACATTATACTCCCTCTGCCAATTTTTCGCCCATTGACTTAACCTATCTATGTCCCTTTGCAGACTCCTTATGTGACCCTATTGCTCTTGGGTCTCGCATCTGCCTTTCAATCTATCAAGGAGAGCATGGCTAGTAGTGTCTAATGTATGGATCAAGGATTCCAGACATCACTATGCTCCTACATTGCAGACACAGCCCCATGACAGTGGTATTGGCTCCATGGGAAAGGCTCATGCCGATCTGAAGACTTTCTTCATTTGGTGGCAGTGGTGATCTCTGCATGTGACATCGGTTTTTTGGCATGCTTTTCCCATTTCCTGGAGGAAGATTTTGTCTAACTGAATGATGATGTACCGAAGAAAAGGAGCACTTGATCATGCCTCTCATGTACAGTGAATTATTTTGAAGCAGATTATGTGGACCTGTGTGACAGCTATTTCACACAGCCATACCCCACAACAGCAATAAAATGATTGACCAGTTAATAATCTGTTCTTTTCTCGTGTGGTGCAAGAGAAGAAATATTCAGCTGGACAACTTTGATATTCTGGAATATCTAGATGGGATTCTATTTAAAACGTTATTCAGAAAGCAATGTAGCACTCCTTTAGTTCTGTACTTGCATGGCAACAAATATGGATCTCATGATCTCAGTGTGAGCTTCCATTGCAGCACTGAGATGATGGGTTGCTTCTGCATGTGTCACGGTGGAGGCTGAGGCATTAGCCACCAGACACTTGATCACAGTTGGGTCTATGAGTACCTTTGCTGATTTTGCTACCAGTTACACGGTGGAAAGGGTGGGCACCAAATTCTGCACGATGCCCTCTACCAGTTTGGAGCCAGACAGTGACAGAAAGCTTTCTGGCAGGCCTGCCAATGCACTAAGCATCTTGGTGTGCATCTTCATCAGAGTTCTCCTGTAGGTGGCCCCATTGAAGTCTACATCATTGTCCTCCACAACAGAACTTATCTTTGTCCTATGGAAAGATGACACACAAGCTACCCTTTCCCTCTAGCTTGGCTGCAGCCCATTTATGCCCAGTGACTTACCATTACAGATCCCAACTCTATACTACCCTCTAAGTTACGTGCTTTACCAGTTTCTGAGCCGGTGGCTGCAACTGTCAGATCAAGTGATGGTGCCTCCTGTCACTGGCATAGGATTGCTCTTCCTCCCCATTTTGCGTGTGTGATACATTTGGGCTGGCAGCAGTTCCTGGGTAACCGAAAGCATAAAAGCAGAAGGGGGCAGTTGGGAAGTGGTGGGAGATTGGGGTGTGGTGGGGTGAGGGGGAGGGTGAATATGGTGGTATGGGGAGGAAATCAGCAGGCCCATGGTCACACCATTTGCAGCTTGCACTTCATGCCACACCTTAGGGTGAGGATAAGGAGCAAGTTGAAAATGGGCAAATGGCAGTAACTTACCATCATCGTCGATGGCCTTGGTGATGCCAATGTCATGGGCTCTGCCGTGGTTGGCTTCAGGCTTCTCTGTATAGCTCCTCTTTTGGGTTCCGTAGATAGAGTTGTGGTAGCCAACTATCCATTCCCAGGTTCTTCCTCCCTTTTTGTGCAACTTTCTCCTGAAAGGGAAGAGGGCAGAATGTTTGGGTGATGTTCCTGCCTTAGGTGAATGGCTGAAGGTATGAATAATGAGAGGTGGGTGTGAAGTTGGAATCATGGAAAGATGTGGGTGGATGAAGTGGAACAAGTGAATGTTAGGCACGAGGCTGCTTGGTAAGTGATGGTGGTGTAGTGCACTAAGCAGACTGAGAAACTGGTGCTCTGGTGGATATGAGAGGTGACATGAAGATGCATTCACTGACCGTGACCACACATGAGGTCATTAAGCTCCTTTCTCACACTGCTGCCAGATCCTTTGGGCCAGATTCTGGGCATTGACCTTCCTTGCCACCTGTTCCCACTCCCTTCGGACAGTCTAGCATCCTGGCCGCTCTCCTGAGTTCATCTCCATGACTTGTGTTCAGAGTGCACCATCACTCAAACTTTGAGTCCTCTCTCCTGGCTGGGGGTATCTCTCCATTTTCTTCAACTACAATCTTAACTATGACTTTTTTTGCAGCCTTTACTTCTCCACTGCATCTCCCCTTTAAAAACTGCCTTTAAAAGCTGGAGGCTAGCTGAAACAAATGCTAGCCTTGCTCTCTTAGGCCCTTTATTGAGTATGCAACCAGCCAGCAGCACATGTCCTGCTGGGCTGCACACCACAATCATTTAAACATGGAAACAAAATGAAATATACCTCCACAGGAACTGGCTACGATCCTTGACCCCTGTGCCTGAAAATTGGGGCCATCCAATTTTAGCCCAGTAGTTTTGCAGGATGAGGATTGATAACCTTACCTCACCCTTGACTTTTCTTATGCTGTGACATACAACTCAATTTGAAATTACGAAGTTAGATTTTTCTGCAGAGACTCCATCCAGGCCCCTGAACAATCTGACTCGTGACTCTCAAGCTCAGGGTCCCAGGTTGTCTGCTCTTATGCCCTCCTTCCATTCTGAGAGCCCCTTTGCTCTGACTCCCAAATCCCCTCCTCTCCAACTCCTGATTCTCCCCTCCCTCCCCATTCTGTAGAACCCTTCCCCTGATGCACCTCCTCCTCTTCAATACCACCGCAATTCCGACTTTCCCTCCCCTCTGACTCCTGACACTTTCTCTGATTCCACCGCTTCTCTAACTCTTGAGCCCTCCTACCCTTCCGGTTCCCAGTTGGTTCTAGGCTGTCTGCTGCATTGGAGGGATTATGTCATAGATTTGAGGAATGTGTTGCTGTTGCAGGAAATTTAAAGTTGCAAAGATATGCCGGGCTGAGTATGGTAGAGTCTGAAAGAGTACCGGGCAATCTGGGAGGGCTGGCCACCCCAGTCTTGCTACCCTGATGAGAATTTCTCTCTCTCCTCTCTGCTGGAACCAACATTGACCACCCCTTCCCTGCCCAGGGCATGCAAGTGGCAAGAAGCTGCTGTTCTATTCCAAAAAATTAGATGGTGAAGGATAAAACTGGAACCAATGCTTTTAAAAGCATTTATTTACAAAAATGCACATTACAAGCATGAACCTCCTATCAATCTGTTCCTTTATGGAGGAGCACAATCCCCAATTACCACATTTGCCAGACTGTAAGATGCACCTTTTATTCTGGAAAAAAGTCATCTGAAGTTGCTATGCATCTTATAGTCCGATCATCACCTTGTCAAATTATTAACATGTGTTTCAGTTATGCACGGTTATTGGTAATTGGCATAAATCCAATGCGTATAAGGCAAAAAAAGGTTTTCTTATATTGTCGGATTCAAACTGGAAGTGGTAAGGTATGCCAAAGAGCATGGAAATGGAAAGGCTGAGAGGCATTTTGGTCCTTCAACAGAGAAAATGATATGGGAATGGAAGCAGCAAGAGGAAGAACTAGTGAAAATAGAAAAGAGAAGGCCCACTTTTCATGGGCGTGTTGCAAAATGGCCGCAGCTGGAAGTGGTGAAAAATTGGATAACAAATCTCGGTCAAAATGGAATTTTTGTATCTACCAAAATGATTGTATGTGATCAAGAAGAATAGTAGTAGTGTTACAACTGGTCCCTGGGCGAGGTTCCACAAATTGTTATGTTCCTGGGTGAGGAAGGATGAACTGGCTCCCCTTCTTTATTCAACACTCTTGGTTGGTTGCAACAAGGTTAACTTAAAAAAGATCCCTTCCTTCATGGATACCTTTTTCCAGTCCAAATGTATTTCTGTTTTAAAAGGAGCCAATTTAACAGGTGGCCTTGAGTCAAAGAAAGAGTGAGTTTATTAGTTATTAAACGTGAGAAAAAATAATGAAAATGTAACACACATACACACAGATTAGAAATGAGAAATTGAGTCCAAAAAATAAAATTTAAAAAGATATACAAATCAGTCCTTTGGCTTGTCCATGAGGAGTAAATGGTGAAACCGTATGGCCGTTAAGTTGGGGTGAGTCTGCTAGCACTGACTTCGGCAGTTGAGCAGTTGGTTTGGAGATTCTTGGTTCTGCTGGTTAGCTGAAAAGAGTTGTCTTGTTTCCTTTTCGACTTTGGCTTTGCTGACTTGTGACTTGCTTCCAGCAATCAGAGAGAAAGAGTTTTTCACCTGCAAGCGCAGGGATGCCCAATTGGTGTTCTTTAGCTATGACCTTCACAGCACACACACACCCGAACGGAACACCAGAATAGCATACAGAACTTGAGTTGCAGTTGGCTTTTTAAACCCCTTTCCTTGTGTATTCCTGGAAGGAAAGAAACAAACATGTCTTTTGCCCAGATCTGTTTTCTTTTCAACTCAGCTCATGTTCATAGTCTGGAATGGAACTCAGCAGGTGGTTTCAGAATTTTCCATTATCTCCACAACCACAGGAGATTACAGTTCAGTTTGCATTGTATCTTTTCCTTTGAAGTACCTCTGTCTGAAGTATGTTGTGCTACACCTTTTAGGTGCAACATTCCATTCTCTCTGAATTAGTTGGTCAAGTAATCCATATAGGAATTTTCCAGCAAGTGGTTACCATACAGTCTCAGCCAGCTTTTGCTTGTATGTCCTTTTTAAAAAAAAACACATCTTGCTTAAAAGCTCAATATGTCCATAAGTAATTTTGGGATAGGATCCATGGTCATGACAGTAACAAACAGCATTACTGATTTTGGTAGGATAATATTTTGATGGCACAGATTTATGAAAAGACACAGGCTAAGGGTGTGTACTAAGGATAGCACAGAAAATGCCAGCCAAATACGAAGCAAAGTTATTTGAATCTCACAGGTTCACGATTAAAACAAAGGGAAAAAACATGTATTTTCAACTCAGATATGGACAAAGTTGATGTTCCATTGGACAAGACTATGGACATTCAAGGCACTAAAACAATACCAATAAAGATGTCTGGCCATGATAAGATCTACTACACTGTCTTTTTGGCTTATTATTCTGATGGTAAAAATTGCTGCCGTTACTGGTCTATGAGAGAAAAATAGCACCAAAGTCTATATTCCAAATGGAATTGTTGTTCATGTTCACCCTAAGGAATGGATGAATGAAGATGGGATGCAATGGTGGCTGAAGAACTTGTGGTCAAAGCCAAGTGGCCTTCTGAAAAAAACTGCCCTATTAGTGTGTGACCAGTTCTGGGCACATATAACTGAGACCATGGAAGAGGAGGTTGAAGAATTGAATTCACAGCTGTGATTCCAGGTGGTTTTGCAAGCCAATTACAGCTCCTGGACATTTTGATAAGCAAGGCATTTAAAGCTTTCATGCGTGAAGAGTGGACTGAATGGTTGGAGACTCCAAGTCATGACCTAGAATAGAGCAATCCACCATTTCAGAGATGTGTGAATGGGTGGGAAATTTGTGGCAATTAGTGAAACATGAGACAATTGTTATGTCATTCAAGAAATATGGTATATGCAATGCCCAGATGGCAGTGAAGATGATGTACTATTTGAAGGAAGTAACAGTTCACATAACGCTAGTAATGGTTACTGTGACAGAGAAATATTTGGACTTCTACGATTAGTAGGATTCATGTAGCATTGTTGTTTTTGTTCTGTAGTGGTAAATGTTAATAGTTTAACTTCATGCTGCTTTGATAGTTTTGTTTCATTAAAGTTAAACACCTGTATGCAATGACATTTTTTTTTCCCGAATTTTACTTTTTAAAATCCTGGTGCGTCTTATGATCCAGCAAATATGGTAATGCCTACCACCTGCAGATAATTAATTATAATTATAATTTAATTAATATAATTAACAGGTTCCCTTCTCTGTCTTTAAATTAAAAACATTAGCGTACATGTTCAGCCAAAATTTCAAAACAAATTAAATCAAAGACCTGCTTATTTTGTACAAAGTGCTACATTGTGAGACACCCCATCTTTGGACGCTTAACAATTTCTTCGTACATGCATTTCTTTCTGTAAAACACTCCGACAGTTGATGACGTACATCCGCCCATTTAATTTTAGAGATTTCCTTTCACTCCAGCATTCATTCCAAACCAGTAAAGTAAATCCGTTAACTTTTCTGACTCACACTTTTCATAAAGTGTGCTTTATCCCACAAGGAATGATTATCTACATAACATTCTTTGGGAATACCATCTCCAGCATGACCATCATACAGAATCTCTCTTAAAATATTTGACAAATAGAATCCCGTATCCACTGTCTTGACAAGAGCCAATGTTTTGGCAGCCAGCATGCTTTTGACAACCCTTTTTATTTTCTTAGCTTTCCAAGCTAAAGGACAACATTTCCCATTCTCATGATCAGAAATATTATGAATCTAACTGCACTAGAATTTCTATCAGGAAGATTAGTACGTGAAGCATTGCTTAAAATTACTCACATTCTTTGGATTGTCATTGTTTTGCCCAGTCTACAAGATGCACTGCAGGAATTCACCAAGACAGCACCTTCCAAACCCACGAGTGCTACCATCTAGAAGGACAAGGGCAGCAGATATGTGGGAACACCACTGCCTGGAAGTTCCCCTCCAAGTCACTCACCATCCTGACTTGGAAATATATCACCATTCCTTCACTGTCGCTGGTCAAAATCCTGGAACTCCCTCCCTAACAGCACTGTGGGTGTACCTACACCACATGGACTGCAGCGGTTCTAGAAGGCAGCTGACCATCACCTTCTCAAGGGCATTTAGGAGTGGGCAATAAATGCTGGCCCAGCCAGCGAAGCTCACATCCCACGAATGAATAAAAAATTTACCTAAGGATAAGAGCATTTATCATCATAGCACTTAACTTCAACGCATCAAAGCTAGCATCTAGTCTAGTCCAAGTGCACAACCAGTTCAAAGGATCAAATCAAAATTTGTAATTGCTTTGTCTCTTCTTTAGATATAATATCATCTTTCTGTGATGGCCTATTAAGATTAATTGGTACAAGTGTGGCGCTCTCTGAATAAAATTGTTGATTTAAAATTATTCAAGAATGATTTTGCTTAATATCTAATCCAATATATTTAAAAGCCCATAGCCAATTTTAGATTCTACTCTAATCTTATTAATAGCACATTTCCCAAGTTCCATTGCACCACCCCATTGGAAATCATCAACATGCATCATGAAGATACCTGAAAGTATTCCATTATGGCATCAACAAAACACTGAAGGATCGACCTTTAGTGAACATAACCCATTTTAAGTGAAATAACTTTCACCAAAGAACACCACACCCTGGAAGCATCATTCAGGCCATTGACACATTTGTTTAGATTCCTTAGTTGTCCTTCTGAAAACTTGTGCCTCTTTGGGTAGTTTCAGGGACACTTCTCTCTGAAAAGTATTGCACTGTGGAAATGTGGATTTATGTTGTTTAACCTACACACCCGTGAATACGTGGCCTAAAAAGCCAAACGATTTTTAGATAACTTTTACAGCTGTGGGAGAATCTACTCTAACATCTGTATCATGAAGTTTCTCTTCAAAGCCCTCAGCAACTACACTTGCTTTTAGCCATACAAGTCGAATTTGCATGGACTTTTTCAATACAAACCTATGTATGTGACAAGGCTGCTTGACCCTTTATCTGGTACCTCAGAATAAACTCCAAACTCTCTCTGACCGTCTAACTCCCTTTGTGTTTCCTCTCTTAATAGTTTATCCTCAAGTTTATCAACAGCCACAAAATCTTCACGATCATGAGGCCTTGTACTTCTAGTTCTATTACGAGACTGTTCTGTGGTCTTTTTCATCATCTAACCTATTCAAGATATGGCTTCCACTTCCACTTTTATGTCTATAGGGAGTAGTACTGTGAGATCCCCCTCTTGCATTATCAAATGCTCTTTCTCAAAATGTGATCATTTTCTGATGAAAGAATCATTTTCCAGACTCCAGACCAGTACTTGCGCTCCACTCTTTCATCCCAATCTGCCAGTCTATGGACCTTACTTCTTGGCCATCATTCTGAACAGTCAACCAATATTTAAACTTGCTAAGTGGTGTTTCCTGTATGCCCCACAATTAACAATCTCTCCATTCACTAGACCCCTCTGAAATATATGTCATCCGTAGACCCACCCTGGGCAATTGGCATTTGGATGTGATAGCTCTGTGCTGTAAGACATGATCACTACCATTACAATCTAGCCCTTGATCTAATGTATTCTTTTCCTCAAGACTGTCAGCACAAAACGCATGAGCATTTGAGGTACAAGGTATCTCATTTAATTCAACCAGCTGCTCAGAGTCTGAGATTTTGTAATTAATGCTGACTAATTGTGAGGAATGAACCTTAACAGTTTGATTGCCATGTTTGATAGTATTCCACAACCAATGATTCCACAACCAACAGATCAGATCTAAGCTATGCAGTCCTGCCACATCCAGTTGTGAATGGTGGTGGACAATTAAACAACTAACTGGAAGAGGAGGCTCTGCAAGTATCCCCATCCTCAAAGATGGAGGAGCCCAGCACATTAGTGCAAACGATAAGGCTGAAGCACTCACAACAATCTTCAGCCAGAAGTGCTGAATGTATGATCCATCTCGGCCTCCTCCGGAGGTCCCCAGCATCACAGATGCCAGTCTTCAGCCAAATTGATTCACTCCATGTGATATCAAGAAATGGCTGAAGGCACTGGATAGTGCAAAGGCTATGGGCCCTGACAATATTCTGGAAATAATATTGAAGACATGTGCTGCAGAACTTGCCGCACCCCTAGCCAAGCTGTTCCAATACAGCTACAACACAGACATCTACCCGGCAATGTGGAAAATTGCCGTTTATGCCCTGGACACAAAAAGCAGGACAAATCCACCCCCGCCAATTACTGCCAAATCAGTCTACCCTTGATCATCAGTAAAGTGATGGAAGGGGTCATCAACAGTGCTATCAAATGACAGTTATTAACAATAACCTGCTCACTGACACTCAGTTTGGGTTCCATCAAGGTCACTCAGCTTCTGACCTCATTACAGCCTTGGTTCAAACATGGACAAAAAAGCTGAACTCCAGAGGTGAGGTGAGAGTGACTGCCCATGACATCAAGGCTGCATTGGACTGAATGTGGCATGAAGGTGCCCCAGCAAAAATGGAGTCAATGTGAAGCAGGAGGAAGACTCTCTGCTGGTTGGAGTCATACCTAGCACAAAGGAAGATGGTTGTGGTTGTTGGAGGTCAAGCATCTCAGTTCCAGGACATCACTGCAGGAGTTCCTCAGGGTAGTGTCCTCGGCCCAACCATCTTCAGCTGCTTCATCAATGACCTTCCTTCCATCATGAGGTCAGAAGTGGGGATGTCCGCTGATGATTGCACAATGTTCAGCAGCATTCGCAACTCCTCAGATACTGAAGCAGGCCATGTCCAAATGCAGCAAGACCTGGACGATATCCAGGCTTGGGCTGACAAGTGGCAAGTAACATTTGCGCCACACAAGTGTCAAGCAATGATCATCTCTAACAAGAGAGAACTTAACCATCGCCCCTTGACATTCAATGGCATTACTATTGCTGAATCCCCCACTATCAACATCCTGGAGGTTATCAACGAAAAGAAACTGAACTGGACTAGCCATATAAATACTTTGGCTACAAAAGCAGGTCAAAGGCTCGGAATCCTGCAGCGAGTAACTCACCTCCTGACTCCCCAAAGCCTGTCCACCATCTACAAGGCACAAGTGTGTGTATGTGTGTGTGTCAGGAGTGTGATGGAATACTCTCCATTTGCCTGGATGAGTGCAGCTCAAATAACGCTCAGGAAGCTTGACACCATCCAGGACAAAGCAGTCCGCTTGATTGGCACTCCTTCCACAAACATTCGCTCCCTCCACCACCGACACACAGGCAGCAGTGTGTACCACCTACAAGATGCACTGCAGAAACTCACCAAGGCTCTTTAGATAGCACCTTCCAAACCCATGACCACTACCATCTAGAAGGACAAGGGCAGCAGATAGGTGGGAACACCACCACCTGGAAGTTCCCCTCCAAGTCACTCACCATCCTGACTCGGAAATATATCGCCGTTCCTTCACTATCGCCGGGTCAAAACCCTGGAACTCCCTCCCTAACAGCACTGTGGGTGTACCTACACCACATGGACTGCAGTGGTTCTAGAAGGCAGCTCACCACCACCTTCTCAAGGGCAATTAGAGATGGACAATAAATGTTGGCCTAGCCAGTGACGCCCATATCCTGTAAATGAGTAAAAAATATTCTCAAACTGCTACTATCTGCTCCAAAGCACCTGCAAAGAATGTTACTTCATTTACAGAGATATCATCTGGATGTGACATACAATTAAGGGAAACAGATTCACATTGCTGACATGTTGTCGAGAGTAGAACTCACCATGAAAAAATTTGAGGATGTTACAAAGAATATGAACCCTTCTATATTCAATATGAAGTAGCAGCTTGATATGCTCTGGAAGTCATCAACCCAGCAAAGACGTTGGGCAAGATTTTTGGGCTAGTGGGTAGCCGTGGTTGGTGGGCCCAGGAGTGGCCAGGGAATGGACTGCCATCGGCGATCAGCCCCCGATTGCGATTTCACACTGGCTGGCCAGTTAACGGCCAGCCAGCATGAAAGGTGCACTGAAAGGATCAGCACTGCCGGGGTGGGGGCGGGAGGAGGGCGAGTGCTGAAGTCAGCGCGACCTCGGGGGAGCGTGGAATGAAAGCTCCTCAAAGGCAGAGAGCTGCCTCAGGTGGTTGAAGAATTTAAATTCAATAAAAACAGATTTTTAAAATCTGGAAAAAATGTCTATGCATCAGACTGAGTCACCTAAACATATGGATGCTGAAATTTGTATCCAAACACTTCTATCTCTTTTTAAATCAATCTTGGAAACCTCATCCCACCCTTGGATGAGGTTTCCTGAAAAATGCAAAGGCCGCTTGGCTGATTCGCCTGTCCGCCGACCATAAGGTTGGACGGGCAACGAAAAATTAAAGAAAATTGTGCTGTTAATGGGCTTAATAGCCCTCTTAATTGTGGGCAGGTGCGCTGCCGACTCTTGCGTGCACCAGCCGACCAAAATATCGTCCGAGTGTGTGATGATGTTGGGAGGCTCACCCGAAGTCATTGGGCACTATCTTATGCCCGAGCATGTTGGGCACGTCCCCGCATGTCGAGCGAAAAATTCTGGCCATTTAATCTGACAGACAAGTGCCTTGCTCAAATCAAGCGAATTACTCAATGCAACCCTCCAAGTGCTGCAAGAAGTAATGATGAAAGGATGATCACAGACCAATAGACTTTAAAATAGCATCCTAAGAAGCTAGGCCTGCAGCAGCCGTATTTTGACCCTAACCGTGATATTTGGAAGGAAAGAGATGGGGAAGTGGAGAACAAGTTTTCAACGGCTTGAGCGTTTGAATCTATTGATTCCTGTGTGTATTAGCCATCCCCCTGCTGAAACTGAGAGCATTTGCACAGCGTTGGATCAGTGTGGGCATGTTAGCTGGTGGAAATCACTGTTCAGATGGAGCCCAAAAGCTACTGGTGTGATGAACACAATGATACACCCAAATCATATGCTGGTGCTGTTTCAGTTAATTAAGCTGATAATTTTGATTTACTGTGCATGGCACATTTGAAAGCAAAGACTACAAATGGACACTGATGTTGAACTCGACAAAATGTCCATACAAATGTTATGCAGATAACTCCTGGCAGAAAGGACAGAGGGAAACATCAGGGAAGTGTGGGAATGAGAGTTCATACTGCCAGAGTACCTCAATATCCAGGGCAGTCTGTTGATCAGTGCAAGATCAGTAATAATTTCATTTTCCTGAGCATGGGATTGTAAGATATAGCCAGAATCTTCGGGTCGGCGTGTGAGGGCGGGCCCCTCTCACCGACACGTAAAATGACGCGCGGTGACGTTGGGTGTTGACGCCACCGCGTGTCATTCAGATCTTCAGTTTGGCAGGCGCGCACCGGAGTTGGCTGTGCGCCTGCCAAACTATCAAAGGCCTATTAAGGCCATTTAAATATCAGTTTAAATAATTACAAAGCTGCCTGCCCAACCTTAAGGTTGGCGGGCAGACGAAGAGCCCAGGCGACCTTCACATTTATCATCAAACTTCATCCACGGATGGGATGAAGTTTCATGAAGGTTTTTAAACTTCAATAAAAATTTTTAATAAAATTCATAGACATGTCCCAGCTCATGTGACACTGTCACATGAGGGGACATGTCTTAAAAATTTTTTTCTTTCTTTATTTAAATTTTAAAAAATCAAACTAATCTCCCTGAGGCAGCTCTGTGTCTCAGGGAGATTTCTGCGCTCTTTTGCGCACATGTGTAAAAGAGCGCAGGCCCCGACTCAGCCTCCTTCCCTCGCCCGCACTCAGTGCTACCGGGTGTGCGTCATGCTGTGCGGACCTTAATTGGCCCGCCCACGTTAAATGGTGGCACGCAGACGATTGCCGCCGGTGATCGGCTGTGTGCCCGCTCTCGCCCAGCACCCCCCCGACGGGGAGAAAATTCTCCCCTATGTATTATTTAAGGGGGTTTAACACGAATGATCTCTGCAGATATAAGGAGGATGATTGAATGTGTAAGAGTTCCTCAGCGATGTCAGTGATCTGGAATATGTCAGTATGGTCATTTGTGCTTTTATAGGGAAGGGACTGAATTCAAGAGGACAACGTAATTCAAAACGGCAACGTAACAATGGTAACATTTAAGTGGAAGAGATTAAGAAGGGCTATTTTGTTTCGTTATTTTGCTGATACTTACAGGTATCTTTATTTCTTTATTATTTATTGGTAATATGCATAGAATGTAGTGATCATATGTAAAAATGGTATATAAATGTGAAGGAGTAATAGGATAGTAGCACTCATACAAGAATCATACAAATGTGTCCCAATGATAACCTGATCTTGCACAACCGTTAGGTCAGGATTTTGCATTCGTCGGGCGGGCTCAGCGGGAGTGGGTGGGGGCAGTCGGGATCGCCGTCTGCGATCAGCTCTGCACCGCCATTTTACGTGGGTGGGCCCAGCATAATACGCGACAGTGGCATCAGTGAGAAGGGGCGGGTGGAGCAGGAGATCAATGTCCGCCAGGTCCAATGGTGACCCGGCAGCCGATTCAAAAGTGGCCGTGGCAGCCATGCGAAGGCTGCCATTGACTTGGAGGATCCTAGTTATGGAGAACCTCAGCCATGAACACGACGGGTGGGAGGGCAAGTCGGCGGGGCAGTTGGCCCAACGTTTTTCCAGTGAGTGCCTTGCTGCCCTCCTGGAGGAGGTGGCAGCATGGAGAGAGATCCTTGTTTCCAGGGACGGGAGTAGGAGGCCCCCCTGCCACCTCACCAAAAATATCTGGGAGGAAGTGGCATCCAGGGTGAGCTCCCACAAAGTGGTGAGGCGCACAGGGGTGCAGTGCCGTAAGCGGTTCAATGAACTCCTGCGATCGAGAAGAGTGAGTACCGTATTGGCACGGGTCACTAAGCACAGCCGTTAGGAACGGCTCCCACCCCACTACTCCCCCCCCTCCCCACCCCCAGACCTCAGAGTTCTTAGAATGTGAGTGGCAAATGTCAATGAGGCAGCATCTGGGCAAGGGGGTGAGCCCCGGCTGCTTGGACTGAGTGTCTTGCGGCTCCAGGGTCATGAATCGGCTGAGTCCTGCGAGGTGTTCCTCAGGCGGGGTTGGCCAGGCTGCAATGGCGATGCAGTTACAGGGTGGACTAATCAATGCTTCTCTCTCCTTTCAGGAGAAGACATCCCATAACAATACTGAAAGGTTGCGGAATGGCGGAGGATTGCCCGACCTTCTAACCTTGAGTAGATACGAGCAGGAGGCCCTGGAGCCGGAGAGGCGCCATGTGCCTATGTCAAGCGGCTGCGGTGAGGTTGGGGTGCCACAGGGAGGTAAGCGTGCAGTGCACTGAGGTCAGAATATCTGTAATAGCAACCATTCCATTGCTGTCTCTATATTGATGTGAGCCTTGAACATGGAATCCCCATTGATAATGGAAAGACGAGGGCACCCGGATCCGGGTGCCAGGCATGAACAGTAACAGTGTAATGACTTCAACTAATGACATGTCCTTGTACTTCCTTTCAGGCTCACCAGAAGCCTGTCGGGGTGAGGGGCCTGAAGGCCCACCGTTCACCCCAGAGGACAGCAGCCATAGAAACGCATCAGCGTCACACCCTCTCAGCCAGGCAGGCACCAGCACAGATACCAACACCTCGGTGGGAATTAGATTGTCAGATCGTATCTCGGACACAGCGGTGAGGGCACTTCACACTCTCTTGAGGTGCGGGCGGAGACAGAGAGTGCCCAGGGTGTTGGCAGTCAGAGGACTGCTGGAGACCAGGAACATGCTCAGTTGGTGGCTGATGATGAGCCTCTGGAGTCGTCCCTGAGGCAGCAGATGCTGGAAGTCCAGTGCAGGAGGATCTGGCGGAGATACATGAGGGAATGCGTGCCATGGTCTCTGTGATGGAGGAGCCCATGTGGAGCATGAGCAATGCAATGACCCTCATAGCTGAGCGCAATGCCTCCTCCATGGAGAGAGTGGCGACTCTCATGGAGAGGCTCCTCCAGGAGCTGAATCAGGGCTTCCTAGGGATGTGCTTGGACCTGCAAGTCCTCACATCAGCAATGACCTCAGGCGGCCACTGTCAGTGTGGGAGACGAATTGGGGACCCAGTATCCCAGCTCGGTGCCTGTCCATCAATGGTGAGCAGGGAGGTCTGAAGCGACCTGATGTTGGAGCACAAGCTGCTTGTTGTCCCTACGGGCTCCTCTCAGGGCACTCTGGATGACAGCAGCAGCTCCTCCACCACTCTGTCAATGACTGTGGCATCTGATGTTGCTGCAGCATCTGTGTCACTGACCGTTCCCTCCCAGGTGGGGCCAGCACAGGCTCCACTGGCCAGAGGACACCCGCCAAGGTCATCAAGACCAACAGGACAGCAGAGTGAGCAGGCTGTTTCCAATGCCATTGCCAGTGAGGGGGGAGATCCTAGACGTGGCACCCACAAATGAAAACGTAAAGCATCTTAAGCACAACATGGGCTTATCAATAGTGATATTTTTTCCCCCACTTTTACATTCATTATTATTGGGTGTGATGGAGAACACCTTTCCATTTAACTTCTTTTATGTATGCCAGGCACCACACCATTAAATGTGTTTGTATTCAGCAAGCCCCTGGGTGTTTCATTAGTTCTGCAGGTGAAGGGCAACCCATGATGTTATGAGTGACTTGTTTGTCTTTGAGCTTTATTGACAAGGTACATAGTTAATGTTCCTAACCAGGCAAATATTTCTGTCAGGAATCGAGTATGGAGCCTGCAGCCCTGGCATGTGGTGGTGCTTCATCTTTGGCAGGCTAGCTGAAGGAGCATTGGATCAAAGCATCCTGGGTGTCCCTGCCTCCCTGGAGGTTGCTCAGGTCAGCGTCTACCACCTTAGCGTTCTCCTGACCGTGCTCGTTCTCAGACTGGCAACTGGACTCATCGTCTGCTGCTAGAGCAGTTGCGTCAACACCTTCTTCCTCCACTGTGTTCCCCCTTTCCAGTGCCAGATTGTGGAGAGTGCAGCATGCAACCACTATCAGTGACACACGATCTGGGTGGGTTATTGGAGTGTGCACCCAAAACGGTCCAAGCATCGGAAGTGCATCTTAAGAAGACTGATGGTTCTCTCTGCCACAGCCCCTGTGGAGGTGTGACTCCTATTGTACCGCTGCTCAGCTTCTGTTCTTCAATGGTGGAGAGGTGTTATGAGCCACCTTTTGAGGGGATAGCCCTTGTCGCCCAGCAGCCATCCATCCAGCTGGGCTGGGGCACTGAAGAGCCTCGGCACCTGGGAGTGTCTCAGGATGTAAGCGTCATGGGAGCTGCCAGGATACCTTGCACAGACTTGCAGAACCTGCATCCTGTGGTCACACACTATCTGCACCTTCATGGAGTGGAAGCCCTTCCTGTTGACGAAGGCACCGGGCTCACCCGCTGGTGCTTTGATGGCCACATGTGTGCAGTCTATTGCACCCTGGATGTGGGGGAACCTAGCAATCGCTGCAAAGCCTCAGGCTCACTCTGCCTGGCTGACCCCATCCATGTGGTAGTGAATGAAAGTCAGAGCACCTGTAACCTGCTTGATACAAGCGTGGACAGCTGATTGGGAGATGCCACAGTCATTGACAGAGTGGTGGAGGAGCTGCTGCTGTCATCCAGAGTGCCCTGAGAGGAGCCCGTAGGGACAACAAGCAGCTTGTGCTCCAACATCAGGTCGCTTCAGACCTCCCTGCTCACCATTGATGGACAGGCACCACTGGCAGTGGGTGTCCATCCATACTGTTGAAGCTGATCCCAGGGCCGATCATCTGACAGATGGAGGTCACGGTCTCCCTTGAGAGGCGGAGCCTCCTTTGGCATTGCACCCCAGATATATTGAGGCAGATGCAACCTCGCCTGTGAACCCTGGCAGCAGGATAGAGGCATCTTCTGCGGCCCCTTCTGCCTTGGACTTACTGTTGGCCCTGCGCCCCTTATGCCTGCACCTGTCCTCCCATAGATCATTCCCCTGGAGGCTGAATATGGACTCCTGGCCTCCTCCCTCTTCTGGCCCTCTCTCCCTCCTCAGAGGAGGTGCCTCCAGCGGAGACTACAATCCCCATTCCCAGGGTAAGGGAAGCTGTCTGATACCTAGAAGGTCCCAAATGGTATGACTCCTTTGGAGTCCTGAACTGAAGCCTGTTATTCCTGTCAAAGCAGCTCTGAAGCGAAATGAAGTCCTGTTCACACAAGCAAGCAGCAGCAACTTATAAGCTAAAGTACTAACAACTCGCATTAGCGAGCCCTCTCACCCCTCTTATCCCGCCCGTGGATGAGGTTTTTGAAAATGTGGCAGACCCGCCTGCCTGTTGCACCCGTGCGACGCCCTGAAAATCGCAAGGGCTGCGAAAAATCACAGACAATTGGTGCCTCAAGGGCCTTAACTGGCCTGTTAATTAATGGTGGGCGCGCCTCCCACCTCATAGCGCACCCACCTAGCGAAATATCATGATGGTGTACTGTGATATTGGGACTCGCATTATTTTACGTTCTGGCATGTTGGGCGTGCACCCACATGCCAAATGTAAAATTTTGCCTCGTGTGTGTATACTCTTTTGTTAAAGTAACAAGATAAAATTTGAACGAGAAAGCAGTCCGACACTCCAAATGTCAACTTGGCCCATTTTTCTGAACAAAAAGATTCCACTCCCTCAATGTGCAACTGGTATGTGACCATAAGCAGTGCATCATGGAGGTGAATGCCTGCAATCCTGGAAGTAGTCTTGATGTCTTCATTCTGTGGCACTCCTTTGTTCCAGTTGCATTGCACCCACCATGGCAAGTCAAAGGCAGGCTACTGGGCTCAAGAGTTATTCACTGATGATATGGCCCATGTTCTGGAACCTACGTACACACACACATACACAACGGATATACAAGGTACAATACAGTAGCATAGTGGTTGCGATTATAGTTGTTGGAGGCCAATCATCTCAGGCCCAGGGCTTTGCTGCAGGAGCTCCTAAGGATAATAGCCATCTTCAGCTGCTTCATCAATGACCCTTCCTCCAACGTATTGTCAGAAGTGGGGATGTTTGCATAATGTTCAGTGCCTTTTGCAACTCCTCAGATACCGAAGCAGTTTGTGCCCAAATGCAGCAAGATCTGGACAACATTCAGGCTTGGACTGATAAGTGGTAAGGAACATTGTTTGGATGATGTGCCTGTCATAAGTGAATCACTGCCAGTGAGTGTCAGCTGCAAGTAGTGGGTGCTAGGCTTGCCCCAGTGCTATGTGTATGAATTGGAGGTAAAACATATGAATATGATGGTTGAGTCCTGCTTGATAGAGATTGTTGGTAGGTGTGTGATGGAAGTGTAGAGAATTAAGCATTGGATGAGGCTAATGGTGCGGTGGGGAGGATATTCCGTTTGAAGGTGAATTCACCCACCTTGAAAACTCATGTCAATCATTTAACTTCTTCCTGTACTGCATCCATGTTCTTGGAGCAACACTCTTGCATTGACACCTGCCACTACTTGTCCCCACTGCCTCCTGCGCATGTGTCTGGAGGGCTTCCTGTACTTCACTGTGGGACAGCTCTCCTTTCTACTTCTCCCACCAAGACCTCCAGTGCAATGTCTGAAAATCTCGAGCTACATTCTCTTGCACGTTCAGCTGTTGATCTAAGTACTACAGCCCAGATTCAGTTTTGAAAAAGACACCACTTGTTGCAGCCACAATGCACTACCCATTGCAAGTTGCCTTTATTAGCGTTGGATACTGGCAATATCAAACCCCCTGCTGTTGTTTTCCGCTAATGAATGGTTAGTGCTGGCTACATTTAATAATTTAAAAGAACAGAAAGCATGAATTTACTGTGTTATCTGCAACATTTGTAGGTCTCTGTGTCTATTTCCAGGCCTTCCCCCATGTTTTCTGGGAGATGGTGAGTGGCAAACTCATAAATATCATATAAACAGTTACAAAAAACTCATACTAGATTGGCTAGTGCTGGTGAAAGTTTGCACCAAAGTGCTGTTTGTTGGATATTGCTGTGCCTATGTTGGCTGCTGTGTTTCCCACTGCGACTGCACTTCAAAGATACTTCATTGGTTATTGCTTTGGGATGTCCAACGGTCATGAAAGGTGCTATATAATTGCAAGTCTTCCTTTTAAATGTTGTTTATTTTCAACATTCACCAGTTTTATTATTTAGGTTTCCTGATTTACTTTCTAGGACAAAGTTACTGGAAACTGTCTAACTTTCTCTGACTAGTACTAGTTTTGAGAAAGGGCCTCCACCAGTAAAGTTAACCTATCTTTCTTTTTCTTACAGATGCTGACTGTCCTGCTATTTCCAGTAATTCCTGTTTCTACTTGACACTGGAATTGGCTCTTTGAATCCGTAGATATCTGGACTTTACAAAGGAACTAAAGTGGGATATTTTTTTCCTGTTTTTGCGGTCAAGGCTTGCGCTGGCAATACTTTTTATTCCAATGACAGGCCAAGTAGCAGAAAGTCAAGGAGCTGGAAATATTCTTTAAAAATACAGATATGGCATTCTAGAATTTGTAAATGTAATCCTGATAAATAGGATTCAAGATGAAAAAATCTAAAGCTGCAAACCACTTCCTATAAAGAGCTGGAAGGCATTGAAGTGACTCCAGGTTATTTTTTTTAACATTCAGACAGTCAGTAAGAGGTGCACGGTCGGAGAGGGGAGACTTCAGCCTGAGTGAGACAGAGACCAAGTGAGTATATTTGGGAATTTGGTTCAAAGTGGGAATTCGGTGCATGGGAGAAAGAGGTACTTTAGGTAAGGCTCACTGCAAGGGGTAAAGTGTGCTGAGTGGGGAGTTCGGTGAAGGGAAGGGAAGAGGTGCTTTTTCTTCTACTCTTTTTCAGCTTCCAGTATTTGATTTCCACTTTGGTGTAACAGAAGGAGCAGGTAAACCAGCATTATTAGTTTTATCAGTATTGTAAGTACTGTATTGTTTTAACAGTATTGAAAAGTTTACTGGCAGTGCTGAAACCTATTGGGGGGTGTAGGCTTTATTGATTGTAATTAATTAATTAGCAATTATTAATTAATTAACACATATTGGAGATGTCAAGGCAGGTGATATGCTGCGAGTGCAGGATAGGGAATCTCCTGAATAACATTGTGATCCAGGGCAAACACATCTGCAGTAAGTGTTTGCAGCTGCAGGAATTTCAGCTCTGTGTTATTGAGCTGGAGGCTGAACTGCAGACACTGTGGCACATTAAGGAGGGGGAAAGTTACCTGGACACTTTATTCCAGGTGGCGGTCACACCCCTTAGGATAGGGTGTTTTGATTTAGTCAGTGGTCAGAGACAGGAGGGTGTAAATGCAAGCGAGGCAGGTAAAGGTACCCAGAGGGCAGGAGCGCAGGAGTCTCGGCTTAACAAGACTTAGCACCTTCAGAAAAGGGTGGGAAAATCTTAGGAGTGGGATAATAATTCAAACAAAAATGCAATTGATATAGCAGTAACAGAAGGGGAATCACAGAATCACGGAATCACAGAGTGCAGAAGAGGCCCTTCGGCCCATCGAGTCAGCACCGACACGTGAGAAACACCTGACCTACCTACCTAGTCCCAATTACTAGCACTTGGCCCATAGTCTTGAATGTTATGATGTGCCAAGTGCTCATCCAGGTACTTTTTAAAGGATGTGAGGCAACCCACCTCCACCACCCTCCCAGGTAGCGCATTCTAGACTGTCACCACCCTCTGGGTAAAAAATGTTTTCCTCACATTCCCCCTAACCCTCCTGCCCCTCACCTTGAACTTGTGTCTCCTCGTGACTGACCCTTCAAGTAAAGGGAACAGCTGCTCCCTATCCACCCTGTCCATGCCCCTCATAATCTTGTACACCTCGATCAGGCCGCTCCTCAGTATTCTCTGCTCCAATGAAAAGAACCCAAGCCTATCCAACCTCTCTTCATAACTTAAATGTTTCATCCCAGGCAACATCCTGGTGAATCTCCCCTGCACCCCCTCCAGTGCAATCATATCCTTCCTATAATGTGGCGACCAGAACTGCACACAGTACTCCAGCTGTGGAATCACCAATGTTCTATACAACCCCAACATGACCTCCCTACTTTTGTAATCTATGCCTCGATTGATAAAGGCAAGTGTCCCATATGCCTTTTTCACCACCCCACTAACATGCCCATCTGCCTTCAGAGATCTATGGACACACACGCCAAGGTCCCTTTGTTCCTCAGAATTTCCTAGTGTCATGCCGTTCATTGAATACTTCCTTGACAAATTACTCCTTCCAAAGTGTATCACCTCACACTTTTCAGAGTTAAATTCTATCTGCCACTTATCTGCCCATTTGACCATCCCATCTACATCTTCCTGTAGCCCAAGACACTCAACCTCACTGTTAACCACCCGGCCAATCTTTGTGTCATCCGCAAACTCACTAATCCTACCCCCCACATAGTCATCTTGTTGTTTATATAAATGACAAATAATAGGGGACCCAGCACAGATCCCTGTGGTACGACACTGGCTTCCAGTCGCTAAAGCAGCCTTCTGTCATCACCCTCTGTCTCCTACAATGAAGCCAATTTTGAATCCACCTTATCAAATTACACTGTATCCCATGTGCATTTGCCTTCTTTATAAGTCTCCCATGTGGGACCTTGTCAAAGGCTTTGCTGAAATCCATATAAACTACATCAACTGCACTACCCTCATCTACACACCTGGTCATCTCCTCAAAAAATTCAATCAAATTTGTTAGGCATGACCTCCCTCTGAGGAAGCCATGCTGACTATCCCTGATCAAACCTTGCCTCTCCAAGTGGAGATAGATTCTCTCCTTCAGAATTTTCTCCAATAGTTTCCCTACCACTGATGTGAGACTCACTGGTCTGTAGTTCCCTGGCTTATCGCTACAGCGCTTCTTAAATAGTGGAACTACATCAGCTGCTCTCCAGTCCTCTGGCACCTCCCCCATGGCCATAGAGGAATTGAAAATTTGGGTCAGAGCCCCTGTGATCTCCTCCCTTGCCTCCCTCAGCAGTCTGGGACACAAATCATCTGGACCTGGAGATTTGTCTGCTTTAGATAGTGGTGTAGCGGTAATGTGACTGGACTAATAATCCAGAGGCCCAGGTTAACTCTCTGGGGACCTGGCTTCAAATCCCACCATGGCAGCTGGTGGAATTCAAATTCAATTAATAAATTTGGAATATAAAGCTAGCCCCAGTAATGGTGACCATGACAATTGGAAAAATCCATCTGGTTCATTACTGTCCTTTAGAGAAAGGAATCTGTTGTCCTTACTTGGCCTGGCCTACATATGACTCCAGATTCACAGCAATGTGGTTGACTTTTAGCTGCCTTCTGCAATGGCCTAGCAAGCCACTCAGTTCAAAGCAATTAGGGATGGGCAACAAATGCTGGCCCTACCAGTGACACCCATATCCCATGAAAGAATAAATTTAAAGAAAGCAGAACTTTGCCACACCTTAAACTGTCAAATTGCCTCAATCAGCCGTATTCTTTGTCTTTTTGAGGAGAAAGACAATATACTAACTGCTTATAGATGCATCTGGAAAGGGGGACAATTAACCCAGTTTGTTCTCACAGTGATGATGTTTGCCTGTATCCATTAATTAAGCGATCTGAAAAAGTTCCTCATGTCTATAAAGCACTAAATGCATACAGCATTTGCAAATGCCTGTCAGGCACACTCAGGTTGCTATGGAATTAAGCTATTTGAGATACAAGTCAGATACAAGTTGAAAGAAAATGAAACCAACACACCACCAAGGGGCTCTGTTCACACTTTATCTTCTTGGGTGATAAAATTGATTAATGACATGTTTGCATGCCAATAGGGGGAAAGGTCGTTTTTATCTGAATATTTGTCATTAGGGGAAAGGTTGTTTTGCTGAACACCACCAGCATAATTGAAGTTAACCTTGCTGTTTATTTCTAATAAACCTGAACTGAACGAACCAGTGACTCAGTTAAAAGAATCTGAAAAGAGCAGTAAGAGTTTGGATTTGATGAGCTGGTGTGCATTATATGGCCAACTTGAACTAATTGATGCATATAACTATGTTCATCTTATTTAAATATGTTGAGCAAGAGGCATCTGGAGATCTGTCCTTGCTCACAATTGAGGGCAGGAAACTCTTTCGAGTTATCAACAGTCACAGATTGCAACTCTTTCGAGTACAATCACAGTTCTTGGTTTCCGGGAGTGGGACATGAACCCACAACCCTCTGATTCAAAGGCGAGGGTGCTATGAACTGAGCCAAGATGAACAAACTAGGAACAATCACAAACATAAGCTAAATGGCTGTCACCCAGTAATTAAACTGTGCACCAAGCTGCCTCTTTATGTATCCTCTATCTGAAGAGGGAGCCTGGCAACACCAAGTGCCCATTGGCACCTGTTACCTAGGCATATTTTCATCATTAGGCTGGAAAATGTGGGAAGTGTCATTACAAACTGCACTACATGAACATATGAACATGTGATCTCTTGGGAGAAGCAAAAAACCAGATAAAGACAGTTTGTGGGGTGGGGGGGGTGGCGGAAGGGGGAAAGAGAGAGAGAGCGGGGTATGGGAAATCAGGGAAATTCCTCCCTGACCACCTTAGGTAACAAAACTAGCCCAAGGAGATCACTCTGGCCTTGATAATTCTATGCAGTGCATACCTTTTGTGCAAAGTGATCTCCGCTCCAAGCACAAATAGATCCAGCTCACACTTGAAGGGATTCAGTGAATTAGTGTCTACTGCACAAACCAGTAGCCTTTTCCAGAGGTCCACTGTTCCACAGGAAATGATGCATCTTCTGACAGCTTACCAAGATCTGCCCTTGTAGAACTGAAAACTGTGACCCCTGTCTGCCATAATTTATTTAAATTGGAACAGACTGTCTCATCAAACACAATGTATTCCTTTCATTATCTTATAAGCCTCGATCAGATCACCAAATCTATGTTTAAAGCATACATTTCAATTTCTTTTAGACTTGCTTGATTGCTGAAATGCTTCAAACTAGGAATTAATCTGGTGACCCTCCTTTACAACCTTTCCAAAGCCTCAATATCAAGCACCATGTGAGCAGATAAAAATAGGACACAATATCCTAACTAAGGCCTGGTCAAGGTTTTGTACAAGGAAAAATGAGTGTTTTGTCTTGTAGCTAATTGTCCTATCAATGCAACCCCAAAGCCTATTCCCTTTAAGATATCACTTAACAGCATTGCTCATGAACCTTTAAAAAACCATGCACCTGAACTTCCAGGTCTGTTTCTTTCTCCACCTGCTTTAATGCTTTTCTCTGAAGGTTATTTGCATGTCCAGCATTCACCCTGCCCACATGCATTACAGACCAGGTGTTCAAAATAATGACAGACCTGGACCGAGTAGGTAGGGAGAAACTTGTTTCCATTAGAATCAGAACCAAGGACACTGTTTCAAGATGATTGCCAAAAGCAGCAATGGCAACATGAGTAGAAACTTTTTCGATTAAGATCTGGAATGAGATTGTGGTGCAGGCAAATTTGATCAAGGCCTTTAAAAGAGATTTGGCTAACTATTAGAAGAGAAACAATTTGCAGGGCTACAGGGAAGAGGCGTGGGAAATAGGACAAGGTGAGGTGCTCTTGCAGAGAGCTGGCATGGACATTGTGGGCCAAATGGCCCCCTTCTGTGCTGCAACCAATTTATCATTCTATCTCTTCAAGTTAAACATAATTTGTCAATCACCAGAGCAATCCCCCAATGCATTAAGATAAACCTGAGATTGTTGAGCATCGTCTGCCGTCCTAACACTCGCACAAATCATTGTACAATCTGCAAGCTGCCCCAACTACTATATCTATGTCATTAACAAAAATAGTAAAGAACAGCGGTCCTAATACTGATACTGTGGGACATCACTGACCAGTTTCCAATCAGATCCAAGTCCATTAATAGACACTTTCACTCTACTGCCTTTTAATTAGTTCCCAATCCAGCTCAATATATTACCACTAATACCAGAGGCTTTGATCTAATACAGTAACCTCTTATGCAGTACTTTGTCAAAAATTTTAGGAAGTCTCAGCAGACAGTGCCTACTGAGCTTCCAATTCATTTATCATCCTGGTGACTTCTTCAAAAATAGAATCAAATTTGGAAGACATGGCATCCTTCTATTGAAATCATGTTGCATGTTCCTAATATATCCCTCTCCATCTATGTGTTTATATATTGCGTCCCTAATAATTTCTCAAGGGTCTTCCCCATCAAATATGTCAAAGAAATGGACCGATGGTCAGCAGGTCTAGACTCTTTCTCTTCTTCATGTAGCATCCTTGATTATTTGAGAGTTGCATAACAACGGTTTATGCCATGGTTTTACTATGGGGAAGGGCAAGGAGGGTAGGCCCCAAGTCTACCACAGCTGGAATGGGGATCAAACCCTGCATTGAGCCACATGCTAGCCATCTAGCCAACTGTGACAGATGGCCCTCTGGGGGTGGGTGGGGGATGCTAAAAGGATTAAAAAAGACAAGAAGAATAAAACAAAATATTAAAAAATGAATAAATAAATAAAAATGTAAAAATTGTAGTAAAAAAGGGGTAAAGATGGAGGAGAGAGTTCACGGTGTGAAGTCGTTGAGTCCGGAAGGCTGTAAAGTGCCTAATTGGAATTCCTCTAGTTTGTGTTGAGCTTCACTGGAACATTGCAGCAGGCCAAGGACGGACATGTGGGCATGACAGCAAGATGGTGTGTTGAAATGGCAAGGGACAGGGAGGTCTGGGTCATGCTTGCAGACTGAGTGAAGGTGTTCTGCAAAGCGGTCACCCAGACTGTGTTTAGACTCTCCAATGTAGGGGAGACTGCATTGGGAGCAGCGAATACTGTAGACCAAATTGAAGGAGGTGCAAGTGAAGTGCTGCTTCACCTGAAAGGAGTGTTTGGGGCCTTGGACAGTGAGGAGGGAGGAGGTAAAGGGGCAGGTATTGCACCTTCTGCAATTACATGAGAAGGTGCCATGGGAAGGAAGTGAGGACTTGGGGGTGATGGAGGAGTGGACCAGGGTGTCATGGAGGGAATGGTACCTATGGAATGCTGACATGGGGCGGGGGTTGAGGGGAAGATTTGATTGGTGATGGCTTCATGCTGGAGTTGGCGGAAATGGCAGAGGATGATCCTTTGAAAGTGGAGGCTGGTGGGGTGAAAAGTGAGGACAAGGGGGACCCTATCATGGTTCTGGGAGGGAGGGGAAGGGGTGAGGGCAGAGGTGCGGGAGATTGGTCGGACACGATTGAGGGTCCTGTCAACCACAGTGGGGGGAGAAGGAAGACATGTCAGAAGCGCTGTTTTGGAAAGTAGCATCATTGGAACAGATGCGACAGAGGTGGAGGAATGAGATGGAGTCCTTATGGGAAGCAGGGTGTGAGGAGTTGTAGTCGAAGTAGCTGTGGGAGTTGGTGGGCTTGCAATGAACATTGGTGGACAGTCTATCACCAGAAATTGAGAAAGAGAGGTCAAGGAGGGGAAGGGAAGTGTCGGAGATGGGCCATGTGAAGGTGAGAGAGGGATGTAAATTAGAAGCAAAATCGATAAATTTTTCTAGCTCTAGACGAGAGCATGAAGTGGCACTGATACAGTCATCAATGTATCAAAAAAAGAGTTGTGGGAGGGGGCCTGAGTAGAACTGGAACAAGGAATGTTTCATATACTCCACAAAAGGACAGGCATAACTGGGGCCCATGCGGGCACCCATAGCCACACCTTTTATTTGGAGGAAGTGAGACGAGTTTAAGGAGAAATTGTTCAGTGAGAGAACAAGTTCAGCCAGACGGAGGAGAGTGGTGGTGGATGCGGATTGTTCGGGTCTCTGTTCAAGGAAGAAGCGAAGACCCCTCAGACGATCTTGGCACGGGATGGAGGTGTAAAGGGACTGGTTGTCCATAGTGAAGAGGAGGCAGTTAGGGCCAGGAAACCAGAAATTGTTGATATGACATATGGCATCAGAGGAATCGTGGATATAGGTGGGAAGAGACTGGACAAGGGGAGAGAGAATGGAGTCAAGATAGGAAGAAATGAATTCAGTGGGGCAGGAACAGGCTGACATGATCAGTCTACTGGGATAGTCCTATTTATGGATTTTGGGGAGGCGGTAGAAGCGGGATATCCGAGGTTGGGAGATTATTAGGTTGGAAGCTGTAGAGGGAAGATCTCCAGAGGAGATGAGGTCAGTGACAGTCCTGGAAACAATGGCTTGATGTTCATTTCATTTTTTATCTACTTTAAGATATTGAGGCTTCAGGCAAGGCAGAGCTTGGAAGAGCAAAAAAGGTATGTTTTTTAGGGAGCTGTGACTGAGAGAGTTTGGAGAAAGCGAATAACTGGTAATTTAGTACATCTTTTTGTTACTACAATTTATTTTCCTCTTAATTAGTAAAATCAATTTTCAGTCCTGAGTGTAACGAGCAGCTCTCATTAGCTGAGAAGATGTCTCAAACTAACAGCATCTTTCCCAATCTGTGCACGTCTATTACTTCAGTCATTATGAACTGACCCAAAAAGTAAGGAAGATCAAGGATGCAACCGATGGAACTTTCAGACAAACTAATGCAAGACCAAATGTGGGAAAGACAAATAACGCTGCCTGATTAATTGGAAGCTTCATTGTCAGAAATGCAGAAGGAGGGCATTTGACAGGCCTGTTAAGTATTATCCAGGATATAGGTATCAATGTGAATGGTTTGTTGATGGGACAGTTTAGGGATATTTCGATTACTCAGCCCGCCTGATATAATGGCCATCAATCGCTCCTCCTCAAGGACAGTTATCAAAGAATGACAATATATAAATTTAGGAAGAAATAAGCTAAGGTTATGCCTTCTGGCTTGTTGCTTGTTTATGCATGTTTATCAGAAAGAAACAGCAGGATCACTGATATCCATGATGTTGGCGCTGTTTATGAGACAGGAAATCCTGGTGTGCCTGGATGACAATTACTGGGAAAGGAAAGTTTAACAGAAGGGAATGTCTTCATCAATTACATTTTTTCCAACTCAAAAGCAATTAAATGAATATATTAATAGAAACAGCAGAAATTCTGGAAGAACTGAGTTGTTATTCAAGTTTGAGAGCAATTTTTAATAGAAATTCTGAAATTAATCATGTCAATTTTCACAGTCAAAACTCATCTGTATAATGCTGGCAAGCATCAGACCTGAAGCAGCCTTCGTAGCAATTTGTTGATTGGAGTGATGGGAAATCTGGTAGTTTCTCTGTCGAACCCAGCTTGGCGCTATGTCGCTATTCCTTCACTTTTGCTGGATGAAAATCCTGGAACTCCCTTTCTTACAGGACTGTGGGTGTACCTATATTACATGAACTGTAGCAGTTCAAGAAGATGGCTCACCACCACCTTCTCAAGAACAATTAGGGCTGGGCAACAAATTCTAGCCTAGTCAGCGATGCCCACATTCTGCAAAAGAATAAACGAATGTTGGAAATTAACTGGGAGAAAGCAATTGGACTGGGAGGAGGCAAAGGGGAGCTGCAGTTGAATGCCAGTGTTAAATATTTGAATTCCGGCCCACAGATACCTAAATAGGCAGTCGATTAGACATAAATAATTATATGATGGTCTATTAAGTTGATTAAGAAGCAACAGTTTAGATATGATGCATTAATTAATTAGAAAAAGTATACAACCCGTGACAGTTTACCAGTGCCGGAGGATGGACAAATAGATGCAGCTGATCTCTGCAGCCCCAGGTGGTGGGGGTGACAGTCCTTCACTGATTGCAGACGGTAGCCTTCCTTTCTTTCCTTGTTTACCTTTCCCTCTTTTTGGCTGAGGTGTCTGGAGGCTCTTGGTCTTCTCCCAGGTAGTAGTTCATCTCCCCTTCCTCCTTTGCACTCATTGATATACCCTGACTCTGGAGGCTGGTAGCTTACCCAGTGTCAATCCCCTGTCTCAACCCTTCAGACCAATAGTTACAGGACAGGGACCTGGACTGACAGGTTGGTTGCCACCTTCCCCTGTTCATCATCCTGCTCAAGGTCAGTTTTAGTTTACATCATGCTGAGGGTCATATCTTGGTCTTTTCTAAACTTTTGGGAGATAAGGGGGTGCATAGGGCACCATCTAACAACTCAGGAACGTCAACGTAACAGTCTAAAATAAGACTGTTTAGAGGTCAAAGTGTTTCGGAATCCTTTTTCCAGAAGGAAAATCAATATTGCTTAGCTAATCCCATAAAATGCAGAAAATGCCCTATTATTAAAGACCCCAATTTCTTACACGACCCCCCTTTGAGAAGGAAATATCCTTATTGAATTCTCACAATTAATTCCCAGCTAATCTAGTTATTTCTGGAGTACAGTTGTGGCTCACTAATCTCTTAATTACACATCGTAGATAACAAACTAAAGCTATTAGAACTGTTAATATCTAGCTTTGGGCGACTACCAAACATAGGGCTAGCTTCCTCAACCAGGGAGTTTGACTGACGTTAGATATAAGTTCATACCAGGCACATTCTCCTAACTTCTAGATTTCTTGTTTTAGTTCTTTATTCCGCTGGTTTTCTGACATGCTGGTCCTATCTAAGATTGATTCGAGGTTTAGCGACAATGGGAGAACTGGGTGGCCAAATTGGGAAACAGCCTTAAGGGCCTCGTTTTGCATAGAGATGTTTATTCTTAATTCCGTAACATTATGTATGGATACGGAGTCCAGGAGTTGACTTCCTATCATAGTTGCTTAGGTGGGTTTGAAGCAGAAGGTGGGCTTCCAAATGGGACATACTTTATCCGCCATATTTCATTGTTCTGGCATTAGTCTTGACACAATAAATCCCCATCAGTAGGTACACATACTCTGCATCATTCTCCCCGCACTTCTGGATATTTATGTCACAGGCGGGTGATCCTGGATCCAGGATGATGCCACAGACTGTCTTCTCTGAATTTCTGACATCACAATGGCATAGGTAAACTCCCCCTCTCTCTGAGAAACACTCAGCGTTCGGGTTTATCAGGATTGCAGGAGGGCTGTCTATGATGAATGGTCTATAGTCCCTATGGACTCCACTTTAAATACTTCCCATGCATCTGCCACTCGGAGATGCAGTAGCCGTAAGACTACTGACACTATATGTCCCTGGTCATGGTTCACCCTTACCAAGTTTTCCCATGTTTTCTGACTCTTTTTGCGTCATTATAATCCGTGAACCATTCACTGATCATGCTGCCATTTACAAAGGATGGAATCTGGTTGTTCTTCATATCGTTGAGTCCGGCCATGACTTGATCAAGCATATAATTCCCATAGATGGAGCAGGCTTCGATATATTCTTTTCTGCCTCACCCTTATCTTTAATGATCTCCTTGATTGTCCCCTGAATCTCTTGGAATATTCTCACCTCATCTCTAAATGTGAGTAGACCTTGGGACAATTCCAGGATGACATCCCTTGCCTCTTGATTTGTTCCCGATAAAATGCCTTTCAACTGTTTCCTCATCACCTCACTGTGCTCCCACATGCTTTCTATATTCTCCCGATTCCAGGCAGCAGTTCCTGCGGATGCTCATATCCCAATCTATTTTCCCAACCCCCTTTTTTCCTTTGGTTACTTCCCTCTTTTGTCATGCCTACCTCACTTGGCCTGCTTTTTTCGTTCCAAGCTCCCCAGCTATCCTATTCTCGGTTTCCTGCCAAGAAATACCTTACTACTTTTCCTACTAACTGATCATAGTATGTTTGGTATCCTGGTGGGCATAGTCCTTGAGGGAGCAGAATATTCCCAAAGTGTAGTAAGACCAGTACGATCCCATAACTTACATAGTTACATAATCATTTGTGGGCATTAGTCATTATTAATCCACTTGCTGGCCCTATCTCTGTTTTGGCTCTATTCCCCCCTTGGTCTCCCCGGTTTTTGCTTTCCTTTTTCCTTACTTCAATTTGCTCGATTTCTCCCTGCATTCCCCTGGTTCTGCATTGAAACATCCTATCATCCTCTGGTGTTTTTGGCTCATCTTTGGCCAGTTCCGTGTTTCCTGGTCTTGTCCTAGGTATGGGATCCCTGTACTTCTTGGGGTGATCTTGGCGAAGCTCATGAAGCCAATACCGGGTCTCTCCATTTCCCCCATCCTGGTTGGAACTTTGGTGTCACCTTTATGCCCCCTTGGCACACTGAAATGCCATTTTTAACCCTTCCCCCTCTTGTGCCCATACTATGAATGTTTCATCAATATTGGGTCTCTCCCATCTACACTGATCACAGTAAATTGTCATATCACGCCCGTTTCCTGAATGAAAGCCCCGTTGATCATCCTCAACCTGAGGGTTCTGTACGGTTGTGTTCCTGTACAGTGTAACCGACCCTTGTCTCACGATGATGATGGTGCTCATTGCCTTAATGGCGTTAGTATCAGCAGTCCTGGTATGAATATGGATGGAGACATCTTCCAGTTGATCTGGGAACAGAAATTGTGCAGTATTTACTCTTTTGCAGTTTTTAACTGATTAATATGAAACCATTTGTGTATCTTTTTCCTGGTTTTGTTTGAGATTTGGACTACGTACACTGCAGGACTTGCTCTGTCAATTATTGGATAGGGTCACACCCACCTGGGTTCAAAAACATGTTCTTTCTTTAAATAGTTTGGGACCATAACCAGTTCTCCCATTTGGCCCTCGAAGGTCCTAATCCCTTTGTCAAAATTTTTTTATTTGTTGCTGACTTTTCCCAGTACTTTGGGCCACAAGCTCATTTGTTTTTTTTTTATATGCTCTACCATGGACTCCAGCCATTTCTGGTTAACTATTCGCTGCAGAAGGTTGCTGAGTGGGGGAATGAGTAGGTGGGTGGGTGTCCTCATTAACTAGCCAGTCATGGTTTGATAGGGGAAGATACCATGGTGCTATGTGGGGTTGCTCTTATGGCCATCAGGCACATGGGTAACATGTCAACCCATTGTGTGGAGCAATTCTCACAAAGCTTTTTCAGCATTGCTTTGAGGGTTTGGTTACCTCTCTCCACTGCCCTGATGACAGCGGATGATGTGCTCCATGGTAGCTTATGGTCAATTTTCATGATGCACTGGAGTTCTGAAAAAACCTTTTCAGTGAAGTGTGGGCCTTGGTTGCTGTCAACCTGAAGTGGTAATCCCCACCTGCAAGTTACCTCACGCAGTTGACATGAAGAGGTATTAATGTGTATAATGTTATTGGAAATTATTTTTAAAAATATAATTCTAGTGAGGGTCTGTCTCTAGGTGTGTGTCTCTGTGTGTCTTAATTGGGTTAAAGCCAGCTAGACTGGGTGTTTTGTTGGATAGTAGTTTTGAGATGTTAATTGGGTGAACAGTAAGGAGAACAGTAAGATAAAGTGGTCATTTGCATTTGTTGAATAAACCATTCAAGACTGTGGGTGAAATCTTGCACCTAGCTAGAAGGAGCCAAACAATGTGTTTATTTTTTCAGCTTACTAATGAAATTGGTGCTATGAAAGGGGTTTTATTGTTAGAAGAGCTGAAGTTCAAAAGACCTAGAGATACAAGGAAAATTTACATTCAAAGGGAAAGCTAGGTATATAAAGAAAGGAGTTTGTGTGTGTAAGGTAGAGGCACTTAAGACCTAACCAGCTTGTACGCCTCCAACCAACTTGCAAAGGGACCTCATTTGGAATTCCTAAGGGTGCTTTGCCTGGTGTCTATTTAAAGTCTATGGGTTACTGTTGCCTTAGTGGAGATTTATCTGGGGGTGATTAATTTGGGGATTTGTAAAAAAAATTATTATAGTAGTAATTTGTAGCCATGTGTATGCATTTAATGTGTTGTTAAATTAATGAATGTTTAATTTAGTTTTATATAAAAACTACAAGGCTCGGTGATCTTATTCCTACTGAATTCAAAGTCTGCATCTCGAAATTACAAATTTCAAAAATGGGTTATGACAGTTGTTTCAAGTTTCCCTCTGGGATTTGAACAACTCAGCCTTTACCATCGGCTGTGTCATTATACACTAGTAGCATTGCTGTGATGAGGACTGTGTTCTTTTTACAGGGGAAGGCCTCTATCCATTTGGTGAGTTTGTCATTAAGTCCAGACAATGTTTCTAGCCTGAGGGAGCTGCAACAAGGAGCCCAATAAAATCTATCTGGATATGTGCCCAAGGCCTATCTGGTGGTGGGAGAGGGGGGTGGGGGGGGCCTCTGTAACAAAGCCCGGTTAGCATTGTTGCTTGGGTTATTCTGGAGGTAGGGAAGACACCTCCGAGCCTTGGCCTCAAAGTCTGTTTCACAGCCCAGGTACCAGGCCATGGTAGAGAGCTTCTCCGGAGTGACCATTGCTGAATAGTACTCTCCGGTGGGGTGGGTGTGTTACAATTTGAACAATTCATCTCCTAGGCTTGGGGGGATGCAAGCAACTGAGAACCCAGGGAAACCATCATATATAAGGATGGGTGTTGGCATGCCATAGTCCACCTGATAGATGGGCGTGAGTTGAGCCCAAGGTGTCGGGGCCGGCAGGGACTGCCCCTCCTGGTGCCAAGTGGTGATGGTTGGGAATAGATCATATGTGGCCTGGAAGGAAGCGAGGCCACTAACTGAACTGATCGCCGCTATAGATTATGTGACTGGCTCCGGGGGTTTTATCCACATTGGAGCTTTTATGGCGGCTTGCTTTGCCACCTGTTCAGCCATGGAGCTGCCTTTGGCGAGGGGTTCTATGGAGTGGGAATGGGCCCCCACTTTTCCCACAAAAACAGGTCTCGTATGGCCCCTCAACATTACATTGAGGATCTGGAACAAACTGGCATGTAATAAGGGTTTGTCATCGATTGTACAAAAAGAATTCTGCATATCAATGGTAAAGAAAGCAGGGTGTTGATAGCGTACGCACTGTCGGACCAAATGTTAACACTTTGGCAATTAGTAACCTGAATGGCAGTCACCAGTGCAGCCATCTTGGTGTATTGGGCAGAATGAGGGGTACGTCTATACTGAATTCATTTGGCATAACAATGGTGAAGCTGGTGTACGGCTTGCCAGCCTGGTGGAATGATGATCCATCAACGAAGATGTCCCACACCTTGTCAATCGGCTCTGCCCAGACCAAGAGGGTGTGGAAGTCCAATGGGGGCAACGGACACTCGTGCAGCAGCCCATCATACGTGAGTGTCTGCGGCAATAACATAGTTCATTTGGGAGTCACTTCCAGATTGCACTGTGTCAATTCCAATGTCCAGTGACTCAGTCAGGCTGATGACACAAGTGAGTCCCCTGGTCGAAGCAGTTGATTGAGGGGAATATGTGGGCTGTGAAATATCACCTTGTTGAAGCCTGTGATGTGGGCGAAATGTTTGACCGCCCAGAATGTAGCCAGCAAGTGTCTCTCACAGGCAGAATAAGCCAGTTCAGCTCCTCTCAGGATTCAGGAGGCAAATGCAATGGGAATTAGTCTCTCCTGATTCTCTTGGCAAAGAGTAGCTGAGAAGCTTTATTCTGTAGCCCCTCCCTCCATGTGAAAGGCCTAGTTTGGGTTTGGAGTCATGAGATACATCGCCTGGACAACAGCTTTTTTCAGTTGTGCAGCCGCTTCATTGCATTCTTCAGTCCACTTGGACAGGACCTGGTCATCGTAATCTTTAAGCAATATATAAAGTGGAGTCGCGGTTTCCACGAATCAAGGAATGAAAGTCTGTTGATACCCCACCAGTCCGAGGAAGGAACGTAAGGCAATTTCTTACAGCAGAGGGAGGAAAGGTTGTGTGGGGTTCAGGGGAGTACTCTTGCTCCTCATGGTCCCACAAAAATCATAAAAACACAAAAGAGTCACCTGGTTTCAATGGGCCAAATGGCTGCCTTCAGTACCTTAATGACTCTATGGCTGCTTTCAGAGCAGCCTGCCACAGTACCCACAAGGAACACTGGTTAGTCCGTTCTATGGCCTGGAGTCTAAATTCAGTGACGGTCATGGAGCTGAGAGTGATTCCCAATGTGGGACAGGATGGCTGACCACGCACAAAGGTCCGGGCACCAGATCTAATGGGCACCCGGGCAGTCTGCACTATCCCTTCCATCTTTGCCCGGCCATTACTCCACCCTAGCATCCTAACATTTCCTCATTCCTTGCTTATCCTCCATGCAACTTGCTTTGCTACCACCTGGTCTCAAGCATAGGCTAGCATTTACAGACACTCCCCAAAGAGGAAGGTGCAGCGGCAACTCACTGTTAATCATGGAAGGAATCTACCTCACCAGAGACCCAGGGTAATCCTCTGGGGAGCCGGGTTCGAACCCCTCCACGGCAGATGGTGGAATTTGAATTCAATAAAAATCTGGAAGCAAAAGTCATGAAACCATTGCCAATTGTTGTAAAAACCCATCTAGTTCATTAATGTCCTTTAGGGAAGGAAATCTGTCGTCCTTACCTGGTCTGGCCTACAAGTGACTCCAGGCCCACAGCAATGTGGTTTACCCTTAAGTGCCCTCTCAGATGGCCTAGCAAGCTACTCAGTTATTTCAAACCGTTACAAAGTCGCAACAAAAGAATGAAACCTGACGGACCACCCGGCATCGACCTAGGCACCGGAAACGACAACGGCAAACTCAGCCCTGTCGTCCCTGCAAAGTCCTCCTTACTAACTGGGGGCTAGTGCCAAAATTGGGAGAGCTGTCTCGCAGACTAGACAAACAACAGCTTGACAAAGCCATCTTCATGGCATCATACCTTACAGACACCACCATCATCTACCCTGGGTATGTCCTGCCCCACTGGCAGGGCAGACCCAGCAGAGGTGGCGGCACAGTGGTTTACAGTCGGGAGGGAGTTGCTCTGGGGGGTCATCAACATTAACCCCGGACTCCATGAAGTCTCATGGCATCAGATCAAACATGGGCAAGGGAATCTCCTGCTGATTACCAAGTACCGCCCTCCCTCAGTTGATGAATTAGTGCTCCTTCATGTTGAACACCATTTGGAGGAAGCACTGAGGGTGGCAAGGGCACAGAATGTACTCTGGGTGGAGGACTTCAATGTCCACCACCAAGAGTGGCTCAGTAGAACCACTACTGACCGAGATGGCCGAGTCCTGTATGACATAGCTGCTAGACTGAGTTTACTGCAGGTGGTGAGGGAACCAACAAGAGGGAAAACATACTTGATCTCATCCTCACCAACCTTTTTTTTTTTTTTTTTGTAAAAATATACTTTATTCATAAAAAATCTTCAATCACATTCAAAACCATTTCAAAAACAACATTACAAGGGTACAATCCAGGTTAAACTTTTACAAAATGTATCACCAGGTGCATCAGTACAAACAATATTACAATCATTTACAGCCTTTCATTTTGATCTGTACAGCCCGAGGGGCTCTAAACAGTTCCCAGTCTCTCGGTGCGCTGTGGTATAAAGGTCTTAGACAGCGACCCTTCCCCATTGCGCCTTTGCGGCAGCTGCCCCAAGCTTTAGTGCGTCCCTCAGCACGTAGTCCTGGACTTTGGATTGTGCCAGTCCGCAACAATCGGTCGGGGACAACTCTTTGTGCTGGAAGACCAACAAGTTTCGGGCAGACCAAAGCGCGTCTTTCACCGAGTTGATGATCCTCCAGCTGCAGTCGATGTTTGTCTCGGTGTGTGTCCCTGGGAACAGCCCGTAGAGCACAGAGTCCTGTGTCACAGAACTGCTCGGGATGAACCTCGACAGCAACCACTGCATCTCTCTCCAGACTTTCTTTGCAAAGGCACAATCCACAAGGAGGTGAACAACGGTCTCTTCCCCACCACGGCCACCTCGAGGGCAACGTGCAGAGGGGGTGAGACTCCTGGCGTGTAGGAAGGATCTGACGGGGAGGGCCTTTCTCACCACCAGCCAAGCTACGTCTTGGTGCTTGTCATCCTCACCAACCTGCCTGCCGCAGATGCATCTATCCATGACAGTATCTGTAGGAGTGACTATCGCACAGTCGTTGTGAAGACGAAGACCCGCCTTCACACTGAGGATACCCACCATCGTGTTGTATGGCACTACCGCCATGATAAATGGGATGGATTTTAAACAGATCTAGCAACTGAAGACTGGGCATCCATGAGGTGCTGTGGGCCATCAGCAGCAGCAGAATTGTACTCGAACACAACCTGTAATCTCATGGCCTGGTATATCCCCCACTCTACCATTACCACCAAGCCAGGGGATCAACCCTGGTTCAATGAAGAGTGCAGGAGGGCATGTCAGGAGCAGCACCAGGCATACCTAAAAATGAGGTGTCAACCTGGTGAAGCTATAACACAGGTCTACTTGTGTGCCAAACAGCATACGCAGCAAATGATAGACAGAGCTAAGCAATCCCACAACCAACGGATCAGATCTAAGGACAGCAGTCCTGCCACATACAGTCATGAATGGTGGTGAACAACTAAACCACAAATATCCCCGGAAAAACTCAGCAGGTCTGACAGCATCTGTGGAAAGGAAGACAGAGTTAACATTTTGAGTCTGTATGACTCTTCATCAGAACTAAAGAGGAGTAAGAAATGTGGTGAAATATAAGTTGTTTAAGTGGGGTGGGACAGCTGGAGCTGGATAGTGGGCCAGTGATAGGTGGAGGCAAAGGAGAGATTGCCAAAGATGTCACAAACAAAAGGACAAAGGGGTGTTGACGGTAGTGATATTAGCTAAAGGATGTGCTAATGGTGACATTAAGGGTAGAAAGCAGGATGGGCAAGTGACAGATGGCCTTAGTGGGGGTGGGGGGAAGGGATCAAAATAGGCTAAATGGTGGAATAAAACAATCATTACGTTTATCTTTATTAATTCGCTTTGTATCTGGTGTACTTCTGCCACACTTCAGGCAGGACACTGTAAAATGTCACACTTTGTAACAGAAGGAAAATAATTACTAAAAAGAGAAACCCAGTTATTGACCTGGTGCCTGAAAGACATTATAACCAGCTACAATCAGATGGATTTGCCTATTTAGACAATTTCCCCGCAGAGAGTATCAACCTTAAAAAGTTATAGCCCAGTTTAGTAAATAAATATCACAACTGTGTTCTAGATTACCCATAAAGAAAGCTACAGGAGATCAGCTGGTCTCCTTGCATATTTATATGTCTAAATGCATGTTTGAGTGCAACAGTCTCAATACCAGATGCAGAGATGACTGTTACTATTAAAGTGACAAACTCAATGTAATTGATGCCTAAGGCCAGTGTAAGTCTGGCTGCTATAGTTTTAAGATGATTAACATGTTCTATTTTACTTCAGGAATAAAAAAAATTAACCCAATTTCCTCCTGCAGCTTTATGCAATAATTCATGATGCAACCTACATTTCAATCAAACATCCAATCTCCTTTATCACAAGACTCATTCAGTCTGCTGTCCTGGGGACCTTTCATTATAATCAGAATTATTTACATTTCCTTTCATAAGACTGTTGAAATAAGGTGTCTGTGTTGTACTGCAAGGCTCTGAGGCAATTATTTAAATTTAATTTCATACATATTCATTTAAACTACAAAATTATCTATTACCAAATATTGCAGCTGAAATTATGGCTGAAACATTCTAACTTTGGAGCAATTGTCATATAATTTGTGCTGTTAATACCAGGCAGTACCAACTGCTTTATACAACGATTCAAATGAAATGTTCAAGGTCACAAAATTCAGCTCCTTAGCACCACTGGTTTCAATGCTATTAGAACCTGGAGGGGCTAAAAATAGTGGAGGATCAACTTCTGGCATGGTCAATATGTATCACCCATGCTTGGAAAGGTGACAGACTGGGCAGAATTATCAGGTTGGCGGGTGGGTGCGGTCAGTAGGCTCAGGATCAGCCGCCTGTGATCGGCCCGTGAACGTGATTTCGACTGGGGGGGAAATGAAGGCCCGCCCAGCGTGAAACGTGGCTGCCCAATGGTTGAGAAGAAGTGAAAGTGAGCGGCGGGATAGTTAGTATTTCTTGGTGGACGGGATAGTTGATATTCGTTGGGCGTGCTGGGGATAGTAGGTCATTGTTGGGGTGGCTGTGGATAGTTGGTATTTGTTGGGATGGCTGTAGATAGTTGGTATTTGCTGGGGTGGCTGGGGAGAGTTGGTATTTGTTGTGAGGCTGTGGATAGTTGATTTTGTTGGGGGGATGGGGAGAGTTGGTATTTGTTGGGGGGGCTGGGGATTGTTTGTATTTGTTATGGGGCTGTGGATAGTTGGTATTTTTTGGAATGGCTGTGGATAGTTGGTATTTGCTGGGCGTGCTGGGGATAGCTGGTATTTGTTGGGGTGGCTGGGGATAGTTAGTATTTGTTGGGGGGCTGGGATTAGTTGGTATTTGATGTGGGGCTGGTGATAGTTGGTATTTGTTTGGGGGCTGGGGATAGTTGGTATTTGTTGTGGGGCTGGTGATAGTTGGTATTTGTTGGGGGGCTGGTGATAGTTGGTATTTGATGGGGGGCTGGGGATAGTTAGTATTTGTTGGGGGGCTGGGGATAATTGGTATTTGTTGGGGTGGCTGGGGATAGTTGGTATTTGTTGGGGGGCTGGGGTTAGTTGGTATTTGTTGGGGGGCTGGTGATAGTTGGTATTTGATGGGCGGCTGGGGATAGTTGGCATTTGTTGGGCATGCTGGGGATAGTTGCTATTTGTTGGGGGGCTGGGGTTAGTTGGAATTTGTTGGGGGGCTGGTGATAGTTGGTATTTGATGGGAGGCTGGGGATAGTTGGTATTTGTTGGGCGTGCTGGGGATAGTTGGTATTTGTTGGGGGGTTGGGGATAGTTGGTATTTGTTGAGGGGCTGGGGATAATTGGTATTTGTTGGGGTGGCTGGGGATAGTTGGTATTTGTTGGGGGGCTGGGGTTAGTTGGTATTTGTTGTGGTGTTGGTGATAGTTGGTATTTGATGGGAGGCTGGGGATAATTGGTATTTGTTGGGCATGCTGGGGATAGTTGGTATTTGTTGGGGGGCTGGGGATAGTTGATATTTGATGGGGGCTGTTTGGTATTTGTTGTGGGGCTGTGGATAGTTGGTATTTGTTGTGGGGCTTGTGATAGTTGGTATTTGTTGGGGGGGCTGGGGATAGTTGGTATTTGTTGGGGTGGCTGGGGATAGTTGGTATTTGTTGGGGGGCTGGGGTTAGTTGATATTTGTTGGAGGACTGGGGATAGTTGGTATTTGTTGGGGGGCTGGGGATAGTTGGTATTTGTTGTGGTGCTGGGGATAGTTGGTATTTGTTGTGGGGCTTGTGATAGTTGGTATTTGTTGTGGGACTGGGGATAGTTGGTATTTGTTGTGGAGCTGGGGATAGTTTGTATTTGTTGGGGGTGCTGGGGATAGTTGGTATTTGTTGTGGGGCTGGGGATAGTTGGTATTTGTTGGGGGGCTGGGGATAGTTGGTACTTGTTAGGGGGCTTTGGATAGTTGGTATTTGTTATGGGGCTGGGGATAGTTGGTATTTGCTGTGGGGCTGGGGATAGTTGGTATTTGCTGGGGGTGCTGGGGATAGTTGCTATTTGTTGGGGGTGCTGGGGATAGTTGGTATTTGCTGGGATGGCTGTAGAAAGTTGGTATTTGCTGGGTAGAGTTGGTATTTGTTGGGGGGGCTAGGGATAGTTGTTATTTGTTGTGGGCTGTGGATAGTTGGTATTTTTTGGGTGGATGGGGATAGTTGGTATTTGCTCTAGGAGCTGGGGATAGTTGGTATTTGTTGTGTGGCTGTTGATAGGTGGTATTTGTTGGGATGGCTCTGGATAGTTGGTATTTGCTGGGCGTGCTGGGGATAGTTGGTATTTTTTGGGGTGGCTGGGGATAGTTAGTTTTGTTGGGGGGCTGGGGATAGTTGGTATTTGTTGTGGGGCTGTGGATAGTTGGTATTTGTTGAGATGGCTGTGGATAGTTGGTATTTGCTGGGATGGCTGTAGATAGTTGGTATTTGCTGTGGTGGCTGGGGATAGTTGGTATTTGTTGGGGGGCTGGGGATAGTTGGTATTTGTTGGGGGCCTGGGGTTAGTCGGTATTTGTTGGGGGGCTGGTGATAGTTGGTATTTGATGGGCGGCTGGGGATAGTTGGTATTTGTTGGGCGTGCTGGGGATAGTTGGTATATGTTGTGGGACTGGGGATAGTTGGTATTTGATGGGGGGCTGGGGATAGTTGGTATTTGTTGGGGGGCTGGGGATAATTGGTATTTGTTGGGGTGGTTGGGGATAGTTGGTATTTGTTGGGGGGCTGGTGATAGTTGGTATTTGATGGGCGGCTGGGGATAGTTGGTATTTGTTGGGCGTGCTGGGGATTGTTGGTATTTGTTGGGGGGCTGGGGTTAGTTGGTATTTGTTGGGGGGCTGGTGATAGTTGGTATTTGATGGGAGGCTGGGGATAGTTGGTATTTGTTGGGCGTGCTGGGGATAGTTGGTATTTGTTGGGGGGCTGGGATCAGTTGGTATTTGTTGTGGGGCTGGTGATAGTTGGTATTTGTTGGGGGTGCTGGGGATAGTTGGTATTTGTTGGGGGGCTTTGGATAGTTGGTATTTGTTGTATGACTGGGGATAGTTGGTATTTGATGGGGGCCTGGGGTTAGTTGGTATTTGTTGGGGGGCTGGTGATAGTTGGTATTTGATGGGCGGCTGGTGATAGTTGGTATTTGTTGGGCATGCTGGGGATTGTTGGTATTTGTTGGGGGGCTGGGGTTAGTTGGTATTTGTTGGGGGGCTGGTGATAGTTGGTATTTGATGGGAGGCTGGGGATAGTTGGTATTTGTTGGGCGTGCTGGGGATAGTTGGTATTTGTTGTGGGACCGGGGATAGTTGGTATTTGATGGGGGGCTGGGGATAGTTGGTAATTGTTGGGGGGCTGGGGATAATTGGTATTTGTTGGGGTGGTTGGGGATAGTTGGTATTTGTTGGGGGGCTGGGGTTAGTTGGTATTTGTTGGGGGGCTGGTGATAGTTGGTATTTGATGGGCGGCTGGGGATAGTTGGTATTTGTTGGGCGTGATGGGGATTGTTGGTATTTGTTGGGTGGCTGGGGTTAGTTGGTATTTGTTGGGGGGCTGGTGATAGTTGGTATTTGATGGGAGGCTGGGGATAGTTGTTATTTGTTGGGCGTGCTGGGGATAGTTGGTATTTGTTGGGGGGCTGGGTATAGTTGGTATTTGTTGGGGGGCTGGGGATAATTGGTATTTGTTGGGATGGCTGGGGATAGTTGGTATTTGTTGGGGGGCTGGGGTTAGTTGGTATTTGTTGGGGGGCTGGTGATAGTTGGTATTTGATGGGAGGCTGGGGATAGTTGGTATTTGTTGGGCGTGCTGGGGATAGTTGGTATTTGTTGGGGGGCTGGGATCAGTTGGTATTTGTTGTGGGGCTGGTGATAGTTGGTATTTGTTGGGGGTGCTGGGGATAGTTGGTATTTGTTGGGGGGCTTTGGATAGTTGGTATTTGTTGTATGACTGGGGATAGTTGGTATTTGATGGGGGGCTGGGGATAATTGGTATTTGTTGGGGGGCTGGGGATAGTTGGTATTTGTTGGGGGGCTGGGGTTAGTTGGTATTTGTTGGGGGGCTGGTGATAGTTGGTATTTGATGGGCGGCTGGGGATAGTTGGTATTTGTTGGGCATGCTGGGGATTGTTGGTATTTGTTGGGGGGCTGGGGTTAGTTGGTATTTGTTGGGGGGCTGGTGATAGTTGGTATTTGATGGGAGGCTGGGGATAGTTGGTATTTGTTGGGCGTGCTGGGGATAGTTGGTATTTGTTGTGGGACCGGGGATAGTTGGTATTTGATGGGGGGCTGGGGATAGTTGGTAATTGTTGGGGGGCTGGGGATAATTGGTATTTGTTGGGGTGGTTGGGGATAGTTGGTATTTGTTGGGGGGCTGGGGTTAGTTGGTATTTGTTGGGGGGCTGGTGATAGTTGGTATTTGATGGGCGGCTGGGGATAGTTGGTATTTGTTGGGCGTGATGGGGATTGTTGGTATTTGTTGGGTGGCTGGGGTTAGTTGGTATTTGTTGGGGGGCTGGTGATAGTTGGTATTTGATGGGAGGCTGGGGATAGTTGTTATTTGTTGGGCGTGCTGGGGATAGTTGGTATTTGTTGGGGGGCTGGGTATAGTTGGTATTTGTTGGGGGGCTGGGGATAATTGGTATTTGTTGGGATGGCTGGGGATAGTTGGTATTTGTTGGGGGGCTGGGGTTAGTTGGCATTTGTTGGGCATGCTGGGGATAGTTGGTATTTGTAGGGGGGCTGGGGATTGTTGATATTTGATGGGGGGTGTTTGGTATTTGTTGTGGTGCTGGGGATAGTTGGTATTTGTTGGGGAGCTGGGGATAGTTTGTATTTGTTGGGGGTGCTGGGGATAGTTGGTATTTGTTGTGGGGCTGGGGATAGTTGGTATTTGTTGGGGGGCTGGGGATAGTTGGTATTTGTTAGGGGGCTTTGGATAGTTGGTATTTGTTGTGGGACTGGGGATAGTTGGTATTTGTTGGGGAGCTGGGGATAGTTTGTATTTGTTGGGGGTGCTGGGGATAGTTGGTATTTGTTGTGGGGCTGGGGATAGTTGGTATTTGTTGGGGGGCTGGGGATAGTTGGTATTTGTTAGGGGGCTTTGGATAGTTGGTATTTGTTATGGGGCTGGGGATAGTTGGTATTTGTTGTGGGGCTGGGGATAGTTGGTATTTGTTGGGGGTGCTGGGGATAGTTGGTATTTGTTGGGGGTGCTGGGGATAGTTGGTATTTGCTGGGATGGCTGTAGATAGTTGGTATTTGCTGGGTAGAGTTGGTATTTGTTGGGGGGGCTAGGGATAGTTGTTATTTGTTGTGGGCTGTGGATAGTTGGTATTTTTTGGGGGGATGGGGATAGTTGGTATTTGCTGGGGGAGCTGGGGATAGTTGGTATTTGTTGTGGGGCTGTTGATAGGTGGTATTTGTTGGGATGGCTCTGGATAGTTGGTATTTGCTGGGCGTGCTGGGGATAGTTGGTATTTTTTGGGGTGGCTGGGAATAGTTAGTTTTGTTGGGGGGCTGGGGATAGTTGGTATTTGTTGTGGGGCTGTGGATAGTTGGTATTTGTTGAGATGGCTGTGGATAGTTGGTATTTGCTGGGATGGCTGTAGATAGTTGGTATTTGCTGCGGTGGCTGGGGAGAGTGGGTATTTGTCGGTGGGGCTAGGGATAGTTTGTATTTGTTGTGGGGCTGTGGATAGGTGGTATTTGTTGGGATGGCTTGTGGATAGTTGGTATTTGCTGGGCGTGCTGGGATTAGTTGGTATTTGTTGGGGGGCTGATGATAGTTGGTATTTGATGGGGGGCTGGGGATAGTTGGTATTTATTGGGGGGGCTGGGGTTAGCTGGTTTTTGTTGTGGGGCTGGTGATAGTTGGTATTTGATGGGGGACTGGGGATAGTTGGTATTTGTTGGGATGGCTGTGGATAGTTGGTATTTGTTGGCGTGCTGGGGATAGTTGGTATTTGTTGGGGTGGCTGGGGATAGTTAGTATTTGTTGGGGGACTGGGATTAGTTGGTATTTGTTGTGGGGCTGGTGATAGTTGTTATTTGTTGGGCGTGCTGGGGATAGTTGGTATTTGTTGGGGGTGCTGGGGATAGTTGGTATTTGCTGGGGGGCTTTGGATAGTTGGTATTTGTTGTGGGACTGGGGATAGTTGGTATTTGTTGTGGTGCTGGGGATAGTTGGTATTTGTTGGGGGGCTGGGGATAGTTGGTATTTGTGGTGGGGCTGTGGATAGTTGGTATTTTTTGAGATGGCTGTGGATAGTTGGTATTTGCTGGGATGGCTGTAGATAGTTGGTATTTGCTGGGGTGGCTGGGGAGAGTTGGTATTTGTTGGTGGGGCTAGGGATAGTTGGTATTTCTTGTGGGGCTGTGGATAGGTGGTATTTGTTGGGATGGCTGTGGATAGTTGGTATTTGCTGGGCGTGCTGGGATTAGTTGGTATTTGTTCGGGGGCTGATGATAGTTGGTATTTGATGGGGGGGCTGGGGATAGTTGGTATTTATTGGGCGGGCTGGGGTTAGCTGGTATTTGTTTTGGGGCTGGTGATAGTTGGTATTTGATGGGTGGCTGGGGATAGTTGGTATTTGTTGGGGGTGCTGGGGATAGTTGGTATTTGTTGGGATGGCTGTGGATAGTTGGTATTTGCTGGGATGGCTGTAGGTAGTTGGTATTTGCTGGGGAGAGTTGGTATTTGTTGTGGGGCTGTGGATAGTTGGTATTTGTTGTGGGGCTTGTGATAGTTGGTATTTGTTGGGGGGGCTGGGGATAGTTGGTATTTGTTGTGGGGCTGGGGATAGGTGGTATTTGTTGGGATGGCTGTGGATAGTTGGTATTTGCTGGGCCTGCTGGGATTAGTTGGTATTTGTTGGGGGGCTGATGATAGTTGGTATTTGATTGGTGGGCTGGGGATAGTTGGTATTTATTGGGGGGGCTGGGGTTAGCTGGTATTTGTTGTGGGGCTGGTGATAGTTAGGTATTTGATGGGGGGGCTGGGGTTAGCTGGTATTTGTTGGGATGGCTGTGGATAGTTGGTATTTGTTGGCGTGCTGGGGATAGTTGGTATTTGTTGGGGTGGCTGGGATTAGTTGGTATTTGTTGTGGGGCTGGTGATAGTTGGTATTAATTGGGGGGCTGGGGATAGTTGGTATTTGTTGGGGGGCTGGGGATAGTTGTTATTTGTTGTTGGGCTGGTGATAGTCGGTATTTGTTGGGGGGCTGGTGATAGTTGGCATTTGAGGGGGGGCTGGGGATAGTTGGTATTTGTTGGGGGGCTGAGGTTAGTTGGTATTTGTTGGGGGGCTGGTGATAGTTGGTATTTGATGTGCGGCTGGGGATAGTTGGTATTTGTTGGGCGTGCTGGGGATTGTTGGTATTTGTTGGGGGGCTGGGGTTAGTTGGTATTTGTTGGGGGGCTGGTGATAGTTGGTATTTGATGGGAGGCTGGGGATAGTTGTTATTTGTTGGGCGTGCTGGGGATAGTTGGTATTTGTTGGGGGGCTGGGGATAGTTGGTATTTGTTGGGGTCTGGGGATAATTGGTATTTGTTGGGGTGGCTGGGGATAGTTGGTATTTGTTGGGGGGCTGGGGTTAGTTGGTATTTGTTGTGGTGTTGGTGATAGTTGGTATTTGATGGGGGCTGGGAATAGTTGGTATTTGTTGGGCATGCTGGGGATAGTTGGTATTTGTTGGGGGGCTGGGGATAGTTGATATTTGATGGGGGCTGTTTGGTTTTTGTTGTAGGGCTGTGGATAGTTGGTATTTGTTGGGATGGCTGGGGATAGTTGGTATTTGATGGGGGGCTGGGGTTAGTTGATATTTGTTGTGGGGCTGGGGATAGTTGATATTTGATGGGGGCTGTTTGGTATTTGTTGTGGGGCTGTAGATAGTTGGTATCTGTTGGGGGGCTGGGGATAGTTGGTATTTGTTGTGGGGCTGGGGATAGCTGGTATTTGTTGGGGTGGCTGGGGATAGTTGGTATTTGTTGGCGGGCTGGGGATAGTTGGTATTTGTTGGGGGGCTGGGGATAGTTTGTATTTGTTGTGGTGCTGGGGATAGTTGGTATTTGTTGTGGGGCTTGTGATAGTTGGTATCTGTTGTGGGACTGGGGATAGTTGGTATTTGTTGGGGAGCTGGGGATAGTTTGTATTTGTTGGGGGTGCTGGGGATAGTTTGTATTTGTTAGTGGGCTTTGGATAGTTGGTATTTGTTATGGGGCTGGGGATAGTTGGTATTTTTTGTGCGGCTGGGGATAGTTGGTATTTGTTGGGGTTGCTGGGGATAGTTGGTATTTTTTGGGGGTGCTGGGGATAGTTGGTATTTGCTTGGATGGCTGTAGATAGTTGGTATTTGCTGGGTAGAGTTGGTATATGTTGGGGGGGCTAGGGATAGATGTTATTTGTTGTGGGCTGTGGATAGTTGGTACTTGTTGGGGGGATGGGGATAGTTGGTATTTTCTGGGGGAGCTGGGGATAGTTGGTATTTGTTGTGGGGCTGTGGATAGGTGGTATTTGTTGGGATGGCTCTGGATAGTTGGTATTTGCTGGACGTGCTGGGGATAGTTGGTATTTGTTGGGGTGGCTGGGGATAGTTAGTTTTGTTGGGGGCTGGGAGTAGTTGGTATTTGTTGGGGGGCTGGTGATAGTTGCTATTTGATGGGGTTGCTGGGGATAGTTGGTATTTGTTGTGTGGCTTGGGATAGTTGGTATTTGTTGGGGGGCTGGGGATAGTTGGTATTTGCTCGGGGGCTTTGGATAGTTGGTATTTGTTATGGGGCTGGGGATAGTTGGTATCTGTTGTGGGGCTGGGGATAGTTGGTATTTGTTGGGGGTGCTGGGGATAGTTGATATTTGTTGGGAGTGCTGGGGATAGTTGGTATTTGTTGGGTGGCTTTGGATAGTTGGTATTTGTTGTGGGACTCGGGATAGTTGGTATTTTTTGGGTGGGCTGGTGATAGTTGGTATTTGTTGGGGCGGCTGGGGATAGTTGGTATTTGTTGTGGGGCTGTGGATAGTTGGTATTTGTTGAGATGGCTGTGGATAGTTGGTATTTGCTGGGATGGCTGTAGATAGTTGGTATTTGCTGGGGTGCCTGGGGAGAGTTGATATTTGTTGGGTTGGCTAGGGATAGTTGGTATTTGTTGTGGGGCTGTGGATAGGTTGTATTTCTTGGGATGTCTGTGGATAGTTGGTATTTGCTGGGCGTGCTGTGATTAGTTGGTATTTGTTGGGGGACTGATGATTGTTGGCATTTGATGGGGGGGCTGGGGATAGTTGGTATTTGTTGGGGGGCTGGGGATAGTTGGTATTTGCTGGGATGGCTGTAGATAGTTGGTATTTGCTGTGGTGGCTGGGGATAGTTGGTATTTGTTGGGGGGCTGGGGATAGTTGGTATTTGTTGGGGGGCTGGGGTTAGTCGGTATTTGTTGGGGGGCTGGTGATAGTTGGTATTTGATGGGCGGCTGGGGATAGTTGGTATTTGTTGGGCGTGCTGGGGATAGTTGGTATATGTTGTGGGACTGGGGATAGTTGGTATTTGATGGGGGGCTGGGGATAGTTGGTATTTGTTGGGGGGCTGGGGATAATTGGTATTTGTTGGGGTGGTTGGGGATAGTTGGTATTTGTTGGGGGGCTGGTGACAGTTGGTATTTGATGGGCGGCTGGGGATAGTTGGTATTTGTTGGGCGTGCTGGGGATTGTTGGTATTTGTTGGGGGGCTGGGGTTAGTTGGTATTTGTTGGGGGGCTGGTGATAGTTGGTATTTGATGGGAGGCTGGGGATAGTTGGTATTTGTTGGGCGTGCTGGGGATAGTTGGTATTTGTTGGGGGGCTGGGATCAGTTGGTATTTGTTGTGGGGCTGGTGATAGTTGGTATTTGTTGGGGGTGCTGGGGATAGTTGGTATTTGTTGGGGGGCTTTGGATAGTTGGTATTTGTTGTATGACTGGGGATAGTTGGTATTTGATGGGGGGCTGGGGATAATTGGTATTTGTTGGGGGGCTGGGGATAGTTGGTATTTGTTGGGGGGCTGGGGTTAGTTGGTATTTGTTGGGGGGCTGGTGATAGTTGGTATTTGATGGGCGGCTGGTGATAGTTGGTATTTGTTGGGCATGCTGGGGATTGTTGGTATTTGTTGGGGGGCTGGGGTTAGTTGGTATTTGTTGGGGGGCTGGTGATAGTTGGTATTTGATGGGAGGCTGGGGATAGTTGGTATTTGTTGGGCGTGCTGGGGATAGTTGGTATTTGTTGTGGGACCGGGGATAGTTGGTATTTGATGGGGGGCTGGGGATAGTTGGTAATTGTTGGGGGGCTGGGGATAATTGGTATTTGTTGGGGTGGTTGGGGATAGTTGGTATTTGTTGGGGGGCTGGGGTTAGTTGGTATTTGTTGGGGGGCTGGTGATAGTTGGTATTTGATGGGCGGCTGGGGATAGTTGGTATTTGTTGGGCGTGACGGGGATTGTTGGTATTTGTTGGGTGGCTGGGGTTAGTTGGTATTTGTTGGGGGGCTGGTGATAGTTGGTATTTGATGGGAGGCTGGGGATAGTTGTTATTTGTTGGGCGTGCTGGGGATAGTTGGTATTTGTTGGGGGGCTGGGTATAGTTGGTATTTGTTGGGGGGCTGGGGATAATTGGTATTTGTTGGGATGGCTGGGGATAGTTGGTATTTGTTGGGGGGCTGGGGTTAGTTGGTATTTGTTGGGGGGCTGGTGATAGTTGGTATTTGATGGGAGGCTGGGGATAGTTGGTATTTGTTGGGCGTGCTGGGGATAGTTGGTATTTGTTGGGGGGCTGGGATCAGTTGGTATTTGTTGTGGGGCTGGTGATAGTTGGTATTTGTTGGGGGTGCTGGGGATAGTTGGTATTTGTTGGGGGGCTTTGGATAGTTGGTATTTGTTGTATGACTGGGGATAGTTGGTATTTGATGGGGGGCTGGGGATAATTGGTATTTGTTGGGGGGCTGGGGATAGTTGGTATTTGTTGGGGGGCTGGGGTTAGTTGGTATTTGTTGGGGGGCTGGTGATAGTTGGTATTTGATGGGCGGCTGGGGATAGTTGGTATTTGTTGGGCATGCTGGGGATTGTTGGTATTTGTTGGGGGGCTGGGGTTAGTTGGTATTTGTTGGGGGGCTGGTGATAGTTGGTATTTGATGGGAGGCTGGGGATAGTTGGTATTTGTTGGGCGTGCTGGGGATAGTTGGTATTTGTTGTGGGACCGGGGATAGTTGGTATTTGATGGGGGGCTGGGGATAGTTGGTAATTGTTGGGGGGCTGGGGATAATTGGTATTTGTTGGGGTGGTTGGGGATAGTTGGTATTTGTTGGGGGGCTGGGGTTAGTTGGTATTTGTTGGGGGGCTGGTGATAGTTGGTATTTGATGGGCGGCTGGGGATAGTTGGTATTTGTTGGGCGTGATGGGGATTGTTGGTATTTGTTGGGTGGCTGGGGTTAGTTGGTATTTGTTGGGGGGCTGGTGATAGTTGGTATTTGATGGGAGGCTGGGGATAGTTGTTATTTGTTGGGCGTGCTGGGGATAGTTGGTATTTGTTGGGGGGCTGGGTATAGTTGGTATTTGTTGGGGGGCTGGGGATAATTGGTATTTGTTGGGATGGCTGGGGATAGTTGGTATTTGTTGGGGGGCTGGGGTTAGTTGGCATTTGTTGGGCATGCTGGGGATAGTTGGTATTTGTAGGGGGGCTGGGGATTGTTGATATTTGATGGGGGGTGTTTGGTATTTGTTGTGGTGCTGGGGATAGTTGGTATTTGTTGTGGGGCTTGTGATAGTTGGTATTTGTTGTGGGACTGGGGATAGTTGGTATTTGTTGGGGAGCTGGGGATAGTTTGTATTTGTTGGGGGTGCTGGGGATAGTTGGTATTTGTTGTGGGGCTGGGGATAGTTGGTATTTGTTGGGGGGCTGGGGATAGTTGGTATTTGTTAGGGGGCTTTGGATAGTTGGTATTTGTTATGGGGCTGGGGATAGTTGGTATTTGTTGTGGGGCTGTTGATAGGTGGTATTTGTTGGGATGGCTCTGGATAGTTGGTATTTGCTGGGCGTGCTGGGGATAGTTGGTATTTTTTGGGGTGGCTGGGAATAGTTAGTTTTGTTGGGGGGCTGGGGATAGTTGGTATTTGTTGTGGGGCTGTGGATAGTTGGTATTTGTTGAGATGGCTGTGGATAGTTGGTATTTGCTGGGATGGCTGTAGATAGTTGGTATTTGCTGCGTTGGCTGGGGAGAGTGGGTATTTGTCGGTGGGGCTAGGGATAGTTTGTATTTGTTGTGGGGCTGTGGATAGGTGGTATTTGTTGGGATGGCTTGTGGATAGTTGGTATTTGCTGGGCGTGCTGGGATTAGTTGGTATTTGTTGGGGGGCTGATGATAATTGGTATTTGATGGGGGGCTGGGGATAGTTGGTATTTATTGGGGGGGCTGGGGTTAGCTGGTTTTTGTTGTGGGGCTGGTGATAGTTGGTATTTGATGGGGGACTGGGGATAGTTGGTATTTGTTGGGATGGCTGTGGATAGTTGGTATTTGTTGGCGTGCTGGGGATAGTTGGTATTTGTTGGGGTGGCTGGGGATAGTTAGTATTTTGTTGGGGGGCTGGGATTAGTTGGTATTTGTTGTGGGGCTGGTGATAGTTGTTATTTGTTGGGCGTGCTGGGGATAGTTGGTATTTGTTGGGGGTGCTGGGGATAGTTGGTATTTGCTGGGGGGCTTTGGATAGTTGGTATTTGTTGTGGGACTGGGGATAGTTGGTATTTGTTGTGGTGCTGGGGATAGTTGGTATTTGTTGGGGGGCTGGGGATAGTTGGTATTTGTGGTGGGGCTGTGGATAGTTGGTATTTTTTGAGATGGCTGTGGATAGTTGGTATTTGCTGGGATGGCTGTAGATAGTTGGTATTTGCTGGGGTGGCTGGGGAGAGTTGGTATTTGTTGGTGGGGCTAGGGATAGTTGGTATTTCTTGTGGGGCTGTGGATAGGTGGTATTTGTTGGGATGGCTGTGGATAGTTGGTATTTGCTGGGCGTGCTGGGATTAGTTGGTATTTGTTCGGGGGCTGATGATAGTTGGTATTTGATGGGGGGGCTGGGGATAGTTGGTATTTATTGGGCGGGCTGGGGTTAGCTGGTATTTGTTTTGGGGCTGGTGATAGTTGGTATTTGATGGGTGGCTGGGGATAGTTGGTATTTGTTGTGATGGCTGTGGATAGTTGGTATTTGTTGGCGTGCTGGGGATAGTTGGTATTTGTTGGGGTGGCTGGAGATAGTTAGTATTTGTTGGGGGGCAGGGATTAGTTGGTATTTGTTGTGGGGCTGTTGATAATTGGGATTTGTTGGGGGGCTGGGGATAGTTGGTATTTGTTATGGTGGCTGGAGATAATTAGTATTTGTTGGGGGGTTGGGATTAGTTGGTATTTGTTGTGGGGATGGTGATAGTTGGAATTTGTTGGGGGGCTGGGGATAGTTGGTATTTGTTGTGGGGCTGGTGATAGTTGGTATTTGTTGGGGGGCTGGTGATAGTTGGTATTTGATGGGGGGCTGGGGATAGTTGGTATTTGTTGGGGGGCTGGGGATAATTGGTATTTGTTGGGGTGGCTGGGGATAGTTGGTATTTGTTGGGGGGCTGGGGTTAGTTGGCATTTGTTGGGGGGCTGGTGATAGTTGGTATTTGATGGGAGGCTGGGGATGGTTGGTATTTGTTGGGCGTGCTGGGGATTGTTGGTATTTGTTGGGGGGTTGGGGATAGTTGGTATTTGTTGGGGGGCTGGGGATAATTAGTATTTGTTGGGGTGGCTGGGGATAGTTGGTATTTGTTGTGGGACTGGGGATAATTGGTATTTGTTGGGGAGCTGGGGATAGTTGGTATTTGTTGGGGGTGCTGGGGATAGTTGGTATTTGTTGGGATGGCTGTGGATAGTTGGTATTTGCTGGGATGGCTGTAGGTAGTTGGTATTTGCTGGGGAGAGTTGGTATTTGTTGTGGGGCTGTGGATAGTTGGTATTTGTTGTGGGGCTTGTGATAGTTGGTATTTGTTGGGGGGGCTGGGGATAGTTGGTATTTGTTGTGGGGCTGGGGATAGGTGGTATTTGTTGGGATGGCTGTGGATAGCTGGTATTTGCTGGGCCTGCTGGGATTAGTTGGTATTTGTTGGGGGGCTGATGATAGTTGGTATTTGATTGGTGGGCTGGGGATAGTTGGTATTTATTGGGGGGGCTGGGGTTAGCTGGTATTTGTTGTGGGGCTGGTGATAGTTAGGTATTTGATGGGGGGGCTGGGGTTAGCTGGTATTTGTTGGGATGGCTGTGGATAGTTGGTATTTGTTGGCGTGCTGGGGATAGTTGGTATTTGTTGGGGTGGCTGGGATTAGTTGGTATTTGTTGTGGGGCTGGTGATAGTTGGTATTAATTGGGGGGCTGGGGATAGTTGGTATTTGTTGGGGGGCTGGGGATAGTTGTTATTTGTTGTTGGGCTGGTGATAGTCGGTATTTGTTGGGGGGCTGGTGATAGTTGGCATTTGAGGGGGGGCTGGGGATAGTTGGTATTTGTTGGGGGGCTGAGGTTAGTTGGTATTTGTTGGGGGGCTGGTGATAGTTGGTATTTGATGTGCGGCTGGGGATAGTTGGTATTTGTTGGGCGTGCTGGGGATTGTTGGTATTTGTTGGGGGGCTGGGGTTAGTTGGTATTTGTTGGGGGGCTGGTGATAGTTGGTATTTGATGGGAGGCTGGGGATAGTTGTTATTTGTTGGGCGTGCTGGGGATAGTTGGTATTTGTTGGGGGGCTGGGGATAGTTGGTATTTGTTGGGGTCTGGGGATAATTGGTATTTGTTGGGGTGGCTGGGGATAGTTGGTATTTGTTGGGGGGCTGGGGTTAGTTGGTATTTGTTGTGGTGTTGGTGATAGTTGGTATTTGATGGGGGCTGGGAATAGTTGGTATTTGTTGGGCATGCTGGGGATAGTTGGTATTTGTTGGGGGGCTGGGGATAGTTGATATTTGATGGGGGCTGTTTGGTTTTTGTTGTAGGGCTGTGGATAGTTGGTATTTGTTGGGATGGCTGGGGATAGTTGGTATTTGATGGGGGGCTGGGGTTAGTTGATATTTGTTGTGGGGCTGGGGATAGTTGATATTTGATGGGGGCTGTTTGGTATTTGTTGTGGGGCTGTAGATAGTTGGTATCTGTTGGGGGGCTGGTGATAGTTGGTATTTGTTGTGGGGCTGGGGATAGCTGGTATTTGTTGGGGTGGCTGGGGATAGTTGGTATTTGTTGGCGGGCTGGGGATAGTTGGTATTTGTTGGGGGGCTGGGGATAGTTTGTATTTGTTGTGGTGCTGGGGATAGTTGGTATTTGTTGTGGGGCTTGTGATAGTTGGTATCTGTTGTGGGACTGGGGATAGTTGGTATTTGTTGGGGAGCTGGGGATAGTTTGTATTTGTTGGGGGTGCTGGGGATAGTTTGTATTTGTTAGTGGGCTTTGGATAGTTGGTATTTGTTATGGGGCTGGGGATAGTTGGTATTTTTTGTGCGGCTGGGGATAGTTGGTATTTGTTGGGGTTGCTGGGGATAGTTGGTATTTTTTGGGGGTGCTGGGGATAGTTGGTATTTGCTTGGATGGCTGTAGATAGTTGGTATTTGCTGGGTAGAGTTGGTATATGTTGGGGGGGCTAGGGATAGATGTTATTTGTTGTGGGCTGTGGATAGTTGGTACTTGTTGGGGGGATGGGGATAGTTGGTATTTTCTGGGGGAGCTGGGGATAGTTGGTATTTGTTGTGGGGCTGTGGATAGGTGGTATTTGTTGGGATGGCTCTGGATAGTTGGTATTTGCTGGACGTGCTGGGGATAGTTGGTATTTGTTGGGGTGGCTGGGGATAGTTAGTTTTGTTGGGGGCTGGGAGTAGTTGGTATTTGTTGGGGGGCTGGTGATAGTTGCTATTTGATGGGGTTGCTGGGGATAGTTGGTATTTGTTGTGTGGCTTGGGATAGTTGGTATTTGTTGGGGGGCTGGGGATAGTTGGTGTTGGTATTTGCTCGGGGGCTTTGGATAGTTGGTATTTGTTATGGGGCTGGGGATAGTTGGTATCTGTTGTGGGGCTGGGGATAGTTGGTATTTGTTGGGGGTGCTGGGGATAGTTGATATTTGTTGGGAGTGCTGGGGATAGTTGGTATTTGTTGGGTGGCTTTGGATAGTTGGTATTTGTTGTGGGACTCGGGATAGTTGGTATTTTTTGGGTGGGCTGGTGATAGTTGGTATTTGTTGGGGCGGCTGGGGATAGTTGGTATTTGTTGTGGGGCTGTGGATAGTTGGTATTTGTTGAGATGGCTGTGGATAGTTGGTATTTGCTGGGATGGCTGTAGATAGTTGGTATTTGCTGGGGTGCCTGGGGAGAGTTGATATTTGTTGGGTTGGCTAGGGATAGTTGGTATTTGTTGTGGGGCTGTGGATAGGTTGTATTTCTTGGGATGTCTGTGGATAGTTGGTATTTGCTGGGCGTGCTGTGATTAGTTGGTATTTGTTGGGGGACTGATGATTGTTGGCATTTGATGGGGGGGCTGGGGATAGTTGGTATTTGTTGGGGGGCTGGGGATAGTTGGTATTTGCTGGGATGGCTGTAGATAGTTGGTATTTGCTGTGGTGGCTGGGGATAGTTGGTATTTGTTGGGGGGCTGGGGATAGTTGGTATTTGTTGGGGGGCTGGGGTTAGTCGGTATTTGTTGGGGGGCTGGTGATAGTTGGTATTTGATGGGCGGCTGGGGATAGTTGGTATTTGTTGGGCGTGCTGGGGATAGTTGGTATATGTTGTGGGACTGGGGATAGTTGGTATTTGATGGGGGGCTGGGGATAGTTGGTATTTGTTGTGGGGCTGTGGATAGGTTGTATTTCTTGGGATGTCTGTGGATAGTTGGTATTTGCTGGGCGTGCTGTGATTAGTTGGTATTTGTTGGGGGACTGATGATTGTTGGTATTTGATGGGGGGGCTGGGGATAGTTGGTATTTGTTGGGGGGCTGGGGATAATTGGTATTTGTTGGTGTGGCTGGGGATAGTTTGTATTTGTTGGGGGGCTGGGGTTAGTTGGTATTTGTTGGGGGGCTGGTGATAGTTGGTATTTGATGGGAGGCTGGGGATAGCTGGTATTTGTTGGGCGTGCTGGGGATAGTTGGTATTTGTTGGGGGGTTGGGGATAGTTGGTACTTGATGGGGGGCTGGTGATAATTGGTATTTGTTGGGGTGGCTGGGGATAGTTGGTATTTGTTGGGAGGCTGGGGTTAGTTGGTATTTGTTGGAGGACTGGGGATAGTTGGTATTTGTTGGGGGTGCTGGGGATAGTTGGTATTTGTTGTGGTGCTGGGGATAGTTGTTATTTGTTGGGGAGCTGGGGATAGTTTGTATTTGTTGGGGGTGCTGGGGATAGTTGGTATTTGTTGTGGGGCTGGGGTTAGTTGGTCTTTGTTGGGATGGCTGTGGATAGTTGGTATTTGCTGGGATGGCTGTAGATAGTTGGTATTTGCTGGGGAGAGTTGGTATTTGTTGGGGGGGCTAGGGATAGTTTGTATTTGTTGTGGGCTGTGGATAGTTGGTATTTGTTGGGGGGATGGGATAGTTGGTATTTGCTGGGGGAGCTGGGGATAGTTGGTATTTGTTGTGGGGCTGTGGATAGGTGGTATTTGTTGGGATGGCTCTGGATAGTTGGTATTTACTGGGCGTGCTGGGGATAGTTGGTATTTGTTGGGGGGCTGGGGATAGTTAGTTTTGTTGGGGGGCAGGAATTAGTTGTTATTTGGTGGGGGACTGGTGATAGTTGGTATTTGATGGGGGGGCTGGGGATCGTTGGTATTTGTTGTGGAGCTGGGGATAGTTGGTATTTGTTGGGAGGTTGGGGATAGTTGGTATTTGTTGGGGGGCTTTGGATAGTTGGTATTTGTTATAGGGCTGGGGATAGTTGGTATTTGTTGTGGGGCTGGGGATAGCTGGTATTTGTTGGGGGTGCTGTGGATAGTTGTTATTTGTTGGGATGGCTGTGGATAGTTGGTATTTGCTGGGATGGCTGTAGATAGTTGGTATTTGCTGGGGTGGATGGGGATAGTTGGTATTTGCTGGGGTGGCTGGGGAGAGTTGGTATTTGTTGGGGGGGCTGGGGATAGTTGGTATTTGTTGGGGGGATGGGGATAGTTGGTATTTGCTGGGATGACTGTGGATAGTTGGTATTTGCTGGGCGTGCTGGGGATAGTTGGTATTTGTTGGGGTGTCTGGGGATAGTTAGTTTTGTTGGGGGGCTTTGGATAGTTGGTATTTGTTGTGGGACTGGGGATAGTTGGTATTTGTTGGGTGGCTGGGGATAGTTGGTATTTGTTGGGGGGGCTTGGGATAGTTGGTATTTGTTGAGGGGCTGTGGATAGTTGGTATTTGTTGAGATGGCTGTGGATAGTTGGTATTTCCTGGGATGGCTGTAGATAGTTGGTATTTGCTGCGGTGGCTGGGGAGAGTTGGTATTTGTTGGTGGGGCTAGGGATAGTTGGTATTTGTTGTGGGGCTGTGGATAGATGGTATTTGTTGGGATGGCTGTGGATAGTTGGTATTTGCTGGGCGTGCTGGGAATAGTTGGTATTTGTTGGGGGGCTGATGATAGTTGGTATTTGATTGGGGGGCTAAGGATAGTTGGTATTTAGTGGGGGGGCTGGGGTTAGCTTGTATTTGTTGTGGGGCTGGTGATAGTTGGTATTTGATGGGGGGCTGTGGATAGTTGGTATTTGTTGGGATGGCTGTGGATAGTTGGTATTTGTTGGCGTGCTGGGGATAGTTGGTATTTGTTGGGGTGGCTGGGGATAGTTAGTATTTGTTGTGGGGCTGGGATTAGTTGGTATTTGTTGTGGGGCTGGTGATAGTTGGTACTAATTGGGGGGCTGGGGATAGTTGGTATTTGTTGGGGGGCTCGGGATAGTTGTTATTTGTTGTTGGGCTGGCGATAGTGGGTATTTGTTGGTGGGCTGGTGATAGTTGGTATTTGAGGGGGGGCTGGGGATAGTTGGTATTTGTTGGGGGGCTGAGGTTAGTTGGTATTTGTTGGGGGGCTGGTGATAGTTGGTATTTGATGTGCGGCTGGGGATAGTTGGTATTTGTTGGGCGTGCTGGGGATTGTTGGTATTTGTTGGGGGGCTGGTGTTAGTTGGTATTTGTTGGGGGGCTGGTGATAGTTGGTATTTGATGGGAGGCTGGGGATAGTTGGTATTTGTTGGGCGTGCTGGGGATAGTTGGTATTTGTTGGGGGGCTGGGGATAGTTGGTATTTGTTGGGGGGCTGGGGATAATTGGTATTTGTTGGTGTGGCTGGGGATAGTTGGTATTTTTTCGGGGGCTGGGGTTAGTTGGTATTTGTTGTGGTGTTGGTGATAGTTGGTATTTGATGGGGGCTGGGAATAGTTGGTATTTGTTGGGCATGCTGGGGATAGTTGGTATTTGTTGGGGGGCTGGGGATAATTGATATTTGATGGGGGCTGTTTGGTATTTGTTGTGGGGCTGTGGATAGTTGGTATTTGTTGGGATGGCTGGGGATAGTTGGTATTTGTTCGGGGGCTGGGGTTAGTTGATATTTGTTGTGGGGCTGTGGATAGTTGATATTTGATGGGGGCTGTTTGGTATTTGTTGTGGGGCTGTAGATAGTTGGTATCTGTTGGGGGGCTGGGGATAGTTGGTATTTGTTGTGGGGCTGGGGATAGCTGGTATTTGTTGGAGTGGCTGGGGATAGTTGGTATTTGTTGGCGGGCTGGGGATAGTTGGTATTTGTCGGGGGGCTGGGGATAGATGGTATTTGTTGTGTGGCTGTGGATAGGTGGTATTTCTTGGGATGGCTGTGGATAGTTGGTATTTGCTGGGCGTGCTGGGATTAGTTGGTATTTGTTGGGGGGCTGATGATAGTTGGTATTTGATGGGGGGGCTGGGGATAGTTGATATTTATTGGGGGGGCTGGGGTTAGCTGGTATTTGTTTTGGGGCTGTTGATAGTTGGTATTTGATGGGTGGCTGGGGATAGTTGGTATTTGTTGGGATGGCTGTGGATAGTTGGTATTTGTTGGCGTGCTGGGGATAGTTGGTATTTGTTGGGGGGCTGGGGTTACTTGGTATTTGTTGGGGGGCTGGTGATAGTTGGTATTTGATGGGAGGCTGGGGATGGTTGGTATTTGTTGGGCGTGCTGGGGATAGTTGGTATTTGTTGGGGTGTTGGGGATAGTTGGTATTTATTGTGGGACTGGGGATAATTGGTATTTGTTGGGGAGCTGGGGATAGTTGGTATTTGTTGGGGGTGCTGGGAATAGTTGGTATTTGTTGGGATGGCTGTGGATAGTTGGTATTTGCTGGGATGGCTGTAGGTAGTTGGTATTTGCTGGGGAGAGTTGGTATTTGTTGGGGGGCTGGGGATAGTTGATATTTGATGGGGGCTGTTTGGTATTTGTTGGGGGGCTGGGGATAGTTAGTTTTGTTGGGGGGCAGGAATTAGTTGTTATTTGGTGGGGGACTGGTGATAGTTGGTATTTGATGGGGGGGCTGGGGATCGTTGGTATTTGTTGTGGAGCTGGGGATAGTTGGTATTTGTTGGGAGGTTGGGGATAGTTGGTATTTGTTGGGGGGCTTTGGATAGTTGGTATTTGTTATAGGGCTGGGGATAGTTGGTATTTGTTGTGGGGCTGGGGATAGCTGGTATTTGTTGGGGGTGCTGTGGATAGTTGTTATTTGTTGGGATGGCTGTGGATAGTTGGTATTTGCTGGGATGGCTGTAGATAGTTGGTATTTGCTGGGGTGGCTGGGGAGAGTTGGTATTTGTTGGGGGGGCTGGGGATAGTTGGTATTTGTTGGGGGGATGGGGATAGTTGGTATTTGCTGGGATGACTGTGGATAGTTGTTATTTGCTGGGCGTGCTGGGGATAGTTGGTATTTGTTGGGGTGTCTGGGGCTAGTTAGTTTTGTTGGGGGGCTGGGATTAGTTGGTATTTGTTGGGGGGCTGGTGATAGTTGGTATTTCAATGGGGGGCTGGGGATAGTTGGTATTTGTTGGGGGGCTTTGGATAGTTGGTATTTGTTGTGGGACTGGGGATAGTTGGTATTTGTTGGGGGGCTGGGGATAGTTGGTATTTGTTGGGGGGGCTGGGGATAGTTGGTATTTGTTGTGGGGCTGTGGATAGTTGGTATTTGTTGAGATGGCTGTGGATAGTTGCTATTTGCTGGGATGGCTGTAGATAGTTGGTATTTGCTGCGGTGGCTGGGGAGAGTTGGTATTTGTTGGTGGGGCTAGGGATAGTTTGTATTTGTTGTGGGGCTGTGGATAGGTGGTATTTGTTGGGATGGCTGTGGATAGTTGGTATTTGCTGGGCGTGCTGGGATTAGTAGGTATTTATTGGGGGGGTGATGATAGTTGGTATTTGATTGGGGGGCTGGGGATAGTTGGTATTTATTGGGGGGGCTGGGGTTAGCTGGTATTTGTTGTGGGGCTGGTGATAGTTGGTATTTGATGGGGGGCTGTGGAGAGTTGGTATTTGTTGGGATGGCTGTGGATAGTTGGTATTTGTTGGCGTGCTGGGGATAGTTGGTATTTGTTGGGGTGGCTGGGGATAGTTAGTATTTGTTGTGGGGCTGGGATTAGTTGGTATGTGTTGTGAGGCTGGTGATAGTTGGTACTAATTGGGGGGCTGGGGATAGTTGGTATTTGTTGGGGGGCTCGGGATAGTTGTTATTTGTTGTTGGGCTGGCGATAGTGGGTATTTGTTGGTGGGCTGGTGATAGTTGGTATTTGAGGGGGGGCTGGGGATAGTTGGTATTTGTTGGGGGGCTGAGGTTAGTTGGTATTTGTTGGGGGGCTGGTGATAGTTGGTATTTGATGTGCGGCTGGGGATAGTTGGTATTTGTTGCGCGTGCTGGGGATTGTTGGTATTTGTTGGGGGGCTGGTGTTAGTTGGTATTTGTTGGGGGGCTGGTGATAGTTGGTATTTGATGGGAGGCTGGGGATAGTTGGTATTTGTTGGGCGTGCTGGGGATAGTTGGTATTTGTTGGGGGGCTCGGGATAGTTGGTATTTGTTGGGGGGCTGGGGATAATTGGTATTTGTTGGTGTGGCTGGGGATAGTTGGTATTTATTCGGGGGCTGGGGTTAGTTGGTATTTGTTGTGGTGTTGGTGATAGTTGGTATTTGATGGGGGCTGGGAATAGTTGGTATTTGTTGGGCATGCTGGGGATAGTTGGTATTTGTTGGGGGGCTGGGGATAGTTGATATTTGATGGGGGCTGTTTGGTATTTGTTGTGGGGCTTTGGATAGTTGGTATTTGTTGGGATGGCTGGGGATAGTTGGTATTTGTTGGGGGGCTGGGGTTAGTTGATATTTGTTGTGGGGCTGTGGATAGTTGATATTTGATGGGGGCTGTTTGGTATTTGTTGTGGGGCTGTAGATAGTTGGTATCTGTTGGGGGGCTGGGGATAGTTGGTATTTGTTGTGGGGCTGGGGATAGCTGGTATTTGTTGGAGTGGCTGGGGATAGTTGGTATTTGTTGGCGGACTGGGGATAGTTGGTATTTGTCGGGGGGCTGGGGATAGATGGTATTTGTTGTGTGGCTGTGGATAGGTGGTATTTCTTGGGATGGCTGTGGATAGTTGGTATTTGCTGGGCATGCTGGGATTAGTTGGTATTTGTTGGGGGGCTGATGATAGTTGGTATTTGATGGGGGGGCTGGGGATAGTTGATATTTATTGGGGGGGCTGGGGTTAGCTGGTATTTGTTTTGGGGCTGTTGATAGTTGGTATTTGATGGGTGGCTGGGGATAGTTGGTATTTGTTGGGATGGCTGTGGATAGTTGGTATTTGTTGGGGGGCTGTGGTTAGTTGGTATTTGTTGGGGGGCTGGTGATAGTTGGTATTTGATGGGAGGCTGGGGATGGTTGGTATTTGTTGGGCGTGCTGGGGATAGTTGGTATTTGTTGGGGTGTTGGGGATAGTTGGTATTTGTTGTGGGACTGGGGATAATTGGTATTTGTTGGGGAGCTGGGGATAGTTGGTATTTGTTGGGGGTGCTGGGGAGAGTTGGTATTTGTTGGGGGGCTGGGGATAGTTGATATTTGATGGGGGCTGTTTGGTATTTGTTGGGGGGCTGGGGATAGTTAGTTTTGTTGGGGGGCAGGAATTAGTTGTTATTTGGTGGGTGACTGGTGATAGTTGGTATTTGATGGGGGGGCTGGGGATCGTTGGTATTTGTTGTGGAGCTGGGGATAGTTGGTATTTGTTGGGAGGTTGGGGATAGTTGGTATTTGTTGGGGGGCTTTGGATAGTTGGTATTTGTTATAGGGCTGGGGATAGTTGGTATTTGTTGTGGGGCTGGGGATAGCTGGTATTTGTTGGGGGTGCTGTGGATAGTTGTTATTTGTTGGGATGGCTGTGGATAGTTGGTATTTGCTGGGATGGCTGTAGATAGTTGGTATTTGCTGGGGTGGCTGGGGAGAGTTGGTATTTGCTGGGGTGGCTGGGGAGAGTTGGTATTTGTTGGGGGGGCTGGGGATAGTTGGTATTTGTTGGGGGGATGGGGATAGTTGGTATTTGCTGGGATGACTGTGGATAGTTGTTATTTGCTGGGCGTGCTGGGGATAGTTGGTATTTGTTGGGGTGTCTGGGGATAGTTAGTTTTGTTGGGGGGCTGGGATTAGTTGGTATTTGTTGGGGGGCTGGTGATAGTTGGTATTTCAATGGGGGGCTGGGGATAGTTGGTATTTGTTGGGGGGCTTTGGATATTTGGTATTTGTTGTGGGACTGGGGATAGTTGGTATTTGTTGGGGGGCTGGGGATAGTTGGTATTTGTTGGGGGGGCTGGGGATAGTTGGTATTTGTTGTGGGGCTGTGGATAGTTGGTATTTGTTGAGATGGCTGTGGATAGTTGGTATTTGCTGGGATGGCTGTAGATAGTTGGTATTTGCTGCGGTGGCTGGGGAGAGTTGGTATTTGTTGGTGGGGCTAGGGATAGTTTGTATTTGTTGTAGGGCTGTGGATAGGTGGTATTTGTTGGGATGGCTGTGGATAGTTGGTATTTGCTGGGCGTGCTGGGATTAGTTGGTATTTGTTGGGGGGGTGATGATAGTTGGTATTTGATTGGGGGGCTGGGGATAGTTGGTATTTATTGGGGGGGCTGGGGTTAGCTGGTATTTGTTGTGGGGCTGGTGATAGTTGGTATTTGATGGGGGGCTGTGGATAGTTGGTATTTGTTGGGATGGCTGTGGATAGTTGGTATTTGTTGGCGTGCTGGGGATAGTTGGCATTTGTTGGGGTGGCTGGGATTAGTTGGTATTTGTTGTGGGGCTGGTGATAGTTGGTATTAATTGGGGGGCTGGGGATAGTTGGTATTTGTTGTGGGGCTGGGGATAGTTGTTATTTGTTGTTGGGCTGGTGATAGTCGGTATTTGTTGGGGGGCTGGTGATAGTTGGCATTTGAGGGGGGGCTGGGGATAGTTGGTATTTGTTGGGGGGCTGAGGTTAGTTGGTATTTGTTGGGGGGCTGGTGATAGTTGGTATTTGTTGGGGGGCTGGTGATAGTTGGTATTTGATGGGAGGCTGGGGATAGTTGGTATTTGTTGGGCGTGCTGGGTATAGTTGGTATTTGTTGGGGGGCTGGGGATAGTTGGTATTTGTTGGGGGGCTGGGGATAATTGGTATTTGTTGGTGTGGCTGGGGATAGTTGGTATTTGTTGGGGGGCTGGGTTTAGTTGGTATTTGTTGTGGTGTTGGTGATAGTTGGTATTTGATGGGGGCTGGGAATAGTTGGTATTTGTTGGGCATGCTGGGGATAGTTGGTATTTGTTGGGGGGCTGGGGATAGTTGATATTTGATGGGGGCTGTTTGGTTTTTCTTGTAGGGCTGTGGATAGTTGGTATTTGTTGGGGTGGCTGGGGATAGTTGGTATTTGTTGGGGGGCTGGGGTTAGTTGATATTTGTTGTGGGGCTGGGGATAGTTGATATTTGATGGGGGCTGTTTGGTATTTGTTGTGGGGCTGTAGATAGTTGGTATCTGTTGGGGGGCTGGGGATAGTTGGTATTTATTGTGGGGCTGGGGATAGCTGGTATTTGTTGGGGTGGCTGGGGATAGTTGGTATTTGTTGGGGTGGCTGGGGATAGTTGGTATTTGTTGGGGGGCTGGGGATAGTTGGTATTTGTTGTGGGGCTTGTGATAGTTGGTATCTGTTGTGGGACTGGGGATAGTTGGTATTTGTTGGGGAGCTGGGGATAGTTGGTATTTGTTGGGGGGCTGGGGTTAGTTGATATTTGTTGGAGGACTGGGGATAGTTGGTATTTGTTGGGGGTGCTGGGGATAGTTTGTATTTGTTGTGGGTCTGGGGATAGTTGGTATTTGTTGGGGGGCTGGGGATAGTTGGTATTTGTTGGGGGTGCTGGGGATAGTTTGTATTTGTTGTGGGTCTGGGGATAGTTGGTATTTGATGGGGGGGCTGGGGATCGTTGGTATTTGTTGTGGAGCTGGGGATAGTTGGTATTTGTTGGGAGGTTGGGGATAGTTGGTATTTGTTGGGGGGCTTTGGATAGTTGGTATTTGTTATAGGGCTGGGGATAGTTGGTATTTGTTGTGGGGCTGGGGATAGCTGGTATTTGTTGGGGGTGCTGTGGATTGTTGTTATTTGTTGGGATGGCTGTGGATAGTTGGTATTTGCTGGGATGGCTGTAGATAGTTGGTATTTGCTGGGGTGGCTGGGGAGAGTTGGTATTTGCTGGGGTGGCTGGGGAGAGTTGGTATTTGTTGGGGGGGCTGGGGATAGTTGGTATTTGTTGGGGGGATGGGGATAGTTGGTATTTGCTGGGATGACTGTGGATAGTTGTTATTTGCTGGGCGTGCTGGGGATAGTTGGTATTTGTTGGGGTGTCTGGGGATAGTTAGTTTTGTTGGGGGGCTGGGATTAGTTGGTATTTGTTGGGGGGCTGGTGATAGTTGGTATTTCAATGGGGGGCTGGGGATAGTTGGTATTTGTTGGGGGGCTTTGGATATTTGGTATTTGTTGTGGGACTGGGGATAGTTGGTATTTGTTGGGGGGCTGGGGATAGTTGGTATTTGTTGGGGGGGCTGGGGATAGTTGGTATTTGTTGTGGGGCTGTGGATAGTTGGTATTTGTTGAGATGGCTGTGGATAGTTGGTATTTGCTGGGATGGCTGTAGATAGTTGGTATTTGCTGCGGTGGCTGGGGAGAGTTGGTATTTGTTGGTGGGGCTAGGGATAGTTTGTATTTGTTGTGGGGCTGTGGATAGGTGGTATTTGTTGGGATGGCTGTGGATAGTTGGTATTTGCTGGGCGTGCTGGGATTAGTTGGTATTTGTTGGGGGGGTGATGATAGTTGGTATTTGATTGGGGAGCTGGGGATAGTTGGTATTTATTGGGGGGGCTGGGGTTAGCTGGTATTTGTTGTGGGGCTGGTGATAGTTGGTATTTGATGGGGGGCTGTGGATAGTTGGTATTTGTTGGGATGGCTGTGGATAGTTGGTATTTGTTGGCGTGCTGGGGATAGTTGGCATTTGTTGGGGTGGCTGGGATTAGTTGGTATTTGTTGTGGGGCTGGTGATAGTTGGTATTAATTGGGGGGCTGGGGATAGTTGGTATTTGTTGTGGGGCTGGGGATAGTTGTTATTTGTTGTTGGGCTGGTGATAGTCGGTATTTGTTGGGGGGCTGGTGATAGTTGGCATTTGAGGGGGGGCTGGGGATAGTTGGTATTTGTTGGGGGGCTGAGGTTAGTTGGTATTTGTTGGGGGGCTGGTGATAGTTGGTATTTGTTGGGGGGCTGGTGATAGTTGGTATTTGATGGGAGGCTGGGGATAGTTGGTATTTGTTGGGCGTGCTGGGTATAGTTGGTATTTGTTGGGGGGCTGGGGATAGTTGGTATTTGTTGGGGGGCTGGGGATAATTGGTATTTGTTGGTGTGGCTGGGGATAGTTGGTATTTGTTGGGGGGCTGGGTTTAGTTGGTATTTGTTGTGGTGTTGGTGATAGTTGGTATTTGATGGGGGCTGGGAATAGTTGGTATTTGTTGGGCATGCTGGGGATAGTTGGTATTTGTTGGGGGGCTGGGGATAGTTGATATTTGATGGGGGCTGTTTGGTTTTTCTTGTAGGGCTGTGGATAGTTGGTATTTGTTGGGGTGGCTGGGGATAGTTGGTATTTGTTGGGGGGCTGGGGTTAGTTGATATTTGTTGTGGGGCTGGGGATAGTTGATATTTGATGGGGGCTGTTTGGTATTTGTTGTGGGGCTGTAGATAGTTGGTATCTGTTGGGGGGCTGGGGATAGTTGGTATTTATTGTGGGGCTGGGGATAGCTGGTATTTGTTGGGGTGGCTGGGGATAGTTGGTATTTGTTGGGGTGGCTGGGGATAGTTGGTATTTGTTGGGGGGCTGGGGATAGTTGGTATTTGTTGTGGGGCTTGTGATAGTTGGTATCTGTTGTGGGACTGGGGATAGTTGGTATTTGTTGGGGAGCTGGGGATAGTTGGTATTTGTTGGGGGGCTGGGGTTAGTTGATATTTGTTGGAGGACTGGGGATAGTTGGTATTTGTTGGGGGTGCTGGGGATAGTTTGTATTTGTTGTGGGTCTGGGGATAGTTGGTATTTGTTGGGGGGCTGGGGATAGTTGGTATTTGTTAGGGGGCTTTGGATAGTTGGTATTTGTTATGGGTTGGGGATAGTTGGTATTTGCTGTGGGGCTGCGGATAGTTGGTATTTGTTGGGGGTGATGGGGATAGTTGGTATTTGTTGGGGGTGCTGGGGATAGTTGGTATTTGCTGGGATAGCTGTAGATATTTGGTATTTGCTGGGTAGAGTTTGTATTTGTTGGGGGGGCTAGGGATAATTGTTATTTGTTGTGGGCTGTGGATAGTTGGTATTTTTTGGGGGGATGGGGATATTTGGTATTTGCTGGGGGAGCTGGGGATAGTTGGTATTTGTTGTGGGGCTGTGGATAGGTGGTATTTGTTGGGATGGCTCTGGATAGTTGGTATTTTCTGGGCGTGCTGGGGATAGTTGGTATTTTTTGGGGTGGCTGGGGATAGTTAGTTTTGCTGGGGGGCTGGGGATAGTTGGTACTTGTTGTGGGGCTGTGGATAGTTGGTATTTGTTGGGATGGCTGTGGATAGTTGGTATTTGCTGGGCATACTGGGGATAGTTGGTATTTGTTGGGGGGCTGGTGATAGTTGGTATTTGATGGGGGGCTGGGGATAGTTGGTATTTGTTGTGGTGCTGGGGATAGTTGGTATTTGTTGGGGGGCTCGGGATAGTTGGTATTTGTTGTGGGGCTTTGGATAGATGGTATTTGTTATGGGGCTGTGGATAGTTGGTATTTGTTGTGGGGCTGGGGATAGTTGGTATTTGTTGGGGGTGCTGGGGATAGTTGGTATTTGTTGGGGGTGCTGGGGATAGTTGGTGTTTGTTGGGGGGCTTTGGATTGTTGGTATTTGTTGTGGGACTGGGGATAGTTGGTATTTGTTGGGGGAGCTGGGGATAGTTGGTATTTGTTGGGGGGAATGGGGATAGTTGGTATTTGCTGGGATGGCTGTGGATAGTTGGTATTTGCTGGGGTGGCTGTGGAGAGTTGGTATTTGTTGGGGGGGCTGGGCATAGTTGGTATTTGTTGTGGGGCTGTGGATAGGTGGTGTTTGTTGGGATGACTGTGGATAGTTGGTATTTGCTGGGAGTGCTGGGGATAGTTGGTATTTGTTGGGGTGGCTGGGGATAGTTAGTTTTGTTGTGGGGCTGGGATTAGTTGGTATTTGTTGGGGGGCTGGTGATTGTTGGTATTTGATGGGAGGCTGGGGATAGTTGGTATTTGTTGGGCGTGCTGGGGATAGTTGGTATTTGTTGGGGGGTTGGGGATAGTTGGTACTTGATGGGTGGCTGGGGATAATTGGTATTTGTTGGGGTGGCTGGGGATAGTTGGTATTTGTTGGGGGGCTGGGGATAGTTGGTATTTGTTAGGGGGCTTTGGATAGTTGGTATTTGTTATGGGTTGGGGATAGTTGGTATTTGCTGTGGGGCTGCGGATAGTTGGTATTTGTTGGGGGTGCTGGGGATAGTTGGTATTTGTTGGGGGTGCTGGGGATAGTTGGTATTTGCTGGGATGGCTGTAGATAGTTGGTATTTGCTGGGTAGAGTTGGTATTTGTTGGGGGGGCTAGGGATAGTTGTTATTTGTTGTGGGCTGTGGATAGTTGGTATTTTTTGGGGGGATGGGGATATTTGGTATTTGCTGGGGGAGCTGGGGATAGTTGGTATTTGTTGTGGGGCTGTGGATAGGTGGTATTTGTTGGGATGGTTCTGGATAGTTGGTATTTCCTGGGCGTGCTGGGGATAGTTGGTATTTTTTGGGGTGGCTGGGGATAATTAGTTTTGCTGGGGGGCTGGGAATAGTTGGTAGTTGTTGTGGGGCTGTGGATAGTTGGTATTTGTTGGGATGGCTGTGGATAGTTGGTATTTGCTGGGCGTACTGGGGATAGTTGGTATTCGTTGGGGTGGCGGGGGAATAGTTAGTTTTGTTCGGGGGCAGGGATTAGTTGGTATTTGTTGGGGGGCTGGTGATAGTTGGTATTTGATGGGGGGCTGGGGATAGTTGGTATTTGTTGTGGTGCTGGGGATAGTTGGTATTTGTTGGGCGGCTCGGGATAGTTGGTATTTGTTGTGGGGCTTTGGATAGATGGTATTTGTTATGGGGCTGTGGATAGTTGGTATTTGTTGTGGGGCTGGGGATAGTTGGTATTTGTTGGGGGTGCTGGGGATAGTTGGTATTTGTTGGGGGTGCTGGGTATAGTTGGTGTTTGTTGGGGGGCTTTGGATTGTTGGTATTTATTGTGGGACTGGGGATAGTTGGTATTTGTTTAGGGGCTGGGGATAGTTGGTATTTGTTGGGGGGGCTGGGGATAGTTGGTATTTGTTGGGGTGGCTGGGGATAGTTAGTTTTGTTGGGGGGCTGGGATTAGTTGGTATTTGTTGGGGGGCTGGTGATTGTTGGTATTTAATGGGAGGCTGGTGATAGTTGGTATTTGATTGGGTGTGTGGATAGTTGGTATTTGTTGGGGGTGCTGGGGATAGTTGGTATTTGTTGGGGGGCTTTGGATAGTTTGTATTTGTTGTGGGACTGGGAATAGTTGGTATTTTGGGGGATTGTGATAGTTGGTATTTGTTGGGTGGGGGCAGGGGTAGTTGGTATTTGTTGTGGTGCTGGGGATAGTTGTTATTTGTTGGCGGGCTGGGGATAGTTGGTATTTGTTGTGGGAGCTTTGGATAGTTGGTATTTGTTGGGGGTCTGGGGATAGTTGTTTTTTGTTTGGGGGCTGTGGATAGTTGGTATTTGTTGTGGGGCTGTGGTTATTTGGTATTTGTTATCGTGCTGGGGTTAGTTGCTATTTGTTGTGGTGCTGGGGTTAGTTGGTATTTGTTGGGGGGTTTGGGGATAGTTGGTATTTGTTGTGGAGTTGGGGATTGTTGGTATTTGTTGTGGGGCTGGGGTTAGTTGGTATTTTTTGGGGGGCTGGGGATGGTTGGTATTTGTTGGGTGGCTTTGAATAGTTGGTATTTGTTGTGGGGCTGGGGATAGTTGGTATTTGTTGTGGGGCTGGGATTAGTTGGTATTTGCTGGGATGGCTGTAGATAGTTCGTATTTGCTGGGGTGGCTGGGGATAGTTGGTATTTGCTGGGGTGGCTGTGGAGAATTGGTATTTGTTGGGGGGGCTGGGGATAGTTGGTATTTGTTGGGGGGGCTTTGGATAGTTGGTATTTGTTGGGGGGCTGGGGATAGTTGTTATTTGTTGGGGGGGCTCGGGATAGTTGGCATTTGTTGTGGGGCTGGGGTTATTTGGTATTTTTAATCGTGCTGGGGTTAGTTGGTATTTTTTGTGGTGCAGGGGTTAGTTGGTATTTGTTGGGGGGTTTGGGGATAGTTGGTATTTGTTGTGGTGTTGGGGATAGTTGTTATTTGTTGTGGGGCGCGTGATAGTTGGTATTTGTTGGGGGCTGCTGGGGATAGTTGGTATTTGTCGTGGGGCTGGGGTTAGTTGGTATTTGTTGATGGGCTGGGGATAGTTGGTATTTGTTGGGGTGCTTTGGATAGTTGGTATTTGTTGTGGGGCTGGGGATAGTTGGTATTTGTTGTGGGGCTGGGATTAGTTGGTATTTGCTGGGATGGCTGTAGATAGTTGGTATTTGCTGGAGTGGCTGGTGATTGTTGGTATTTGCTGGGGTGGCTGGGGAGAGTTGGTATTTGTTGGGGGGGCTGGGGATAGTTGGTATTTGTTGGGGGGATGGGGATAGTTGGTATTTGCTGGGATGGCTGTGGATAGTTGGTATTTGCTGGGGCGGCTGTGGATAGTTGGTATTTGTTGGGGGGGCTGGGGATAGTTGGTATTTGTTGTGGGGCTGTGGATAGGTGGTATTTGTTGGGATGGCTGTGGTCGTTGGTATTTGCTGGGCGTGCTGGGGATAGTTGGTATTTGTTGGGGTGGCTGGGGATAGTTAGTTTTGTTGGGGGTCTGGGATTTGTTTGTATTTGTTGGGGGGCTGGTGATAGTTGGTATTTGATGGGGGGGCTGGGGATATTTGGTATTTGTTGGGGGGGCTGGGGTTAGTTGGTATTTGTTGTGGGGCTGGTGATAGTTGGTTTTTGATGGGGGCTGTGGATAGTTGGTATTTGATGGGGGGGCTGGGGATATTTGGTATTTGTTGGGGGGGCTGGGGTTAGTTGGTATTTGTTGTGGGGCTGGTGATAGTTGGTTTTTGATGGGGGCTGTGGATAGTTGGTATTTGTTGGGGGGCTGGGGATAGTTGGTATTGTTGTGGGGCTGGAGATAGTTGGTATTTGTTGTGGGGCTGGGGACAGTTGGTAATTGTTGTGGGGCTTGTGATAGTTGGTATTTGTTGGGGGGGGGGTCGGGGATAGTTGGTATTTGTTGTGGGGCTGGGGATAGTTGGTATTTGTCGGGGGGCTCGGGATAGTTGGTATTTGTTGGGGTGGCTTTGGATAGTTGGTATTTGTTGGGGGGCTGTGGATAGTTGGTATTTGTTGTGGGGCTGGGGTTATTTGGTATTTGTTGGGGGGCTGTGGATAGTTGGTATTTGTTCGGGGCTGTGGATAGTTGGTATTTGTTGTGGGGCTGTGGTTATTTGGTATTTGTTGTGGTGCTGGGGTTAGTTGGTATTTTTTGTGCTGTGCCCGGGATAGTTGGCTTTTTTTTTGGTATTCTGGGGACAGAGTGGCTGCGGTTGTCGGTATTGGGTGGCTTGAGGCAACTGGTGCCTGTTGGGGTCAGGGATGAATGTTTTGGAGGGAGTCTGAAGGTGGGAGATGGCAGAAGGCGAAGGTGTGAATATTTGGGGGGTTTGCGCATAACAGATACTTGTTTGTTTGGAGGCTTGGAAGGAGAAGTCAATATTAGGGGAGATTCATGTGTGACTGTTCTGAGCCATTGTATTTTCCTTCACCTGATGCTTTATAGAGTGAATGGCCTCAGGTCTATTTTAGGACCTGGTGAAAGGCAAAGTGTCACATTACTTGCCCTCCGTGACGGTAAGCACCAGCTCTCAAAATCCAACTTTAAACATGCAGCACAGTGTGGAGTAGATAGAGAAAAATTGTTCCCACCCATTAAAAGATCAAGAATTAGAAGGCACAGATTTAAGGCAATTGGTAAAAGAAGCAATGATGGCATGGTGAAAAATATTTTCACGCTGTGTGTGTTTAGGATCTGAAATGCACTGCTAGAGAGTCCGGTAGAGGCAGGTTCAATTGACGCATTCAGAAGGGAATTAGATAGTTATGTGAAAAGGGAAAATGTGCAGGATTACAGGAAAAAGGCAGGATAATGGCATTAAATGAACTGTTTGTTCAGAGAGCCGGTATAGACGTAATGGGGAGAATGACCTCCTTCTGTGCTGCAACAATTCTGTGATTCTGCGATTCAGGGCTTCAGCAAACTCAGTCTAAGTAGGATTAAGTCAAAAACACATCAAATGTAACTTGTTGACTGGCACACTAAACAGTACTAGTGCAGGGCCCATATTTCAGCTGAACATTTGGGGCAGAATTTTGCCATTGATGGGCGGGCGGGCCCCACCGGCTCGGCGGTGGTTGGGCAGCTGATCGCCGCCGCCGAAACTGGCCCCACCGCCATTTTAAGTGGGCGGGCCAATTAAGGCCCGCTCAGCGGGCTGCCCGACGGGAAGCGCTATGCGCTTCCTCTGCGGGCGTGGGGGGGGGATTCCCCAACTGTCGGAGTGTGCTCTTTCACGCATGCGCGCAAATGAGCACACATCTCCCTGAGACTAAGTGCTATCTCAGGGAGACCGCTGAAAGTTTTTGAAAATTAAAAAATAGAAAAATAAAAAAATTATTAACATGTCCCCTTCATGTGACAATGTCACACGAGATGGGACATGTTAATAAATATCACAGAAACTTTATTAAACTTTTAAAAACAGACATGAAACCTCATCCCACCGGTGGATGAGGTTTCATGTTTTTTCAGAAGCCCGTTGGGGCTCCTGGCCTGCTCGCCAGCCTTAAGGTTGGACGGGCAGGTCCTTTAATTGATTTAACTCCCCTGTCAATGGCCTCAATTGGCCATTGACAGGTCGGCGGGCGGACAGCTGATTTCGCTGTCCCCCCGCCTTCCTGAATATTTAAATGGGGCGGGATGACGTCGGGGGTTCTCACCGACGTTATCCGGTGTCATTTCCACGTCGGCGAGCAGGCCCCACCCCCAGCTCACCAATGGAAAAATTCTGCCCTTGATCTTTGATGGGCCTGTGTGGTCCAAATTTGGAAAATGGATGTCATATCAGCCAGTGGGGCTGTGTGACCTCATGATCTCACCAATTCTATTGCTTCCAGTGTTTTCAGAGGGCTGTTCTCAAGATGTTGTGCCACATGGCCCACACCAGAAGGGGCTGGAGCCACAGTGCATGCTCCCAGGAGGTCATTTGGCCTCAGTGTGCTATTAATCAAATTTCGAACCCTCCACGTTCCTAACAACCTCCATGTGAATACACTGCTCCTATCTTTTCTGATTGTTCTTCCAGTGTGATACTCCTGTTTCCAACAGTTAGCAAACTGATTCACCAACAAATGGAAATAGTCTTTCACCTCAGAACTTTTTGTAAACCTCTATTTGTTCCATTTATACCTTTTTTTGTTCATATTTTTCACAACATTCTTCATAACTAATACTGCCCATTCCTGGTATCATTCTAGTGAATCTTTGCTGTGCCTTTTCCATTGTTCTGGTCTCTTCCCTATAACAGGGTGCTCAGAGTTCCACACAATACTACAATTGTGGCCTTAATGATATCTTGTCCAAATTCAACATCATCTAGTCACTTCTTTGTTTCATATTCAATGCTGTTATATAAAAGCCCATTTGCCATTTTTATAGCTTTTTCAACCTGCATTTCAAATTTTAAAGGACTTGTAGCTAGAGAGTTTTATGCTGGCTATGTTAGCAGTGCTGTGCCTGTTTTTCAGGTGATGTGCAGACACTTTATTCTCAGAAATTGGGTGCAAGATGCAGGCACACATATCCAATGGGAACTTTGGAGGATGCTGTCTTTTATGCTCGCACGCCTAATGACCACCAACAATATGTAGGGCAGCGCGATGATGACACAAATCAATGTGAAATGCTGACTTGAAGCCATGCCTGTCATTTTCCGACTCCAGCCAGTGCTCTGTCTTAACCATACACAGCCAAACACAATGTTAAACGGAATGCAGGAGCTCTATTTAAACAGGCCTCTTTCTACCAAAAGGTTAGTTTGTTGGATTATTTCATCTAGCTGCAGATGCAATTGTACATGTTTAAGGAACATCCCTCTAGTAAAGTTCGAATAGAGTGAGTGCTCTGGCTGGCGTTGAAGTACTTTTTTGTTGAAGTGAGCTGTTTCGAAGCATGGATGGCCTGTTTGGGCTTCTTCTGAAAATTGGGTTTGACTGGGAGAATGAAGAGACACCACACAGAGCAGGACAAGTTGCTGGAATAGCGAGGAAGTAGAGAACAAATAGGAGGAATTGCAACAAGAAGTGGAGGAGCAGAAAGAGGAAGGGAGGCTAATGCAGACAGTCACTTTTTACCCGGGTGCTACATGACCAAATTATTCATGAGCAACACTAGTAACATCAACCACACCTCCCTGTTCACCATCAGTCCCACAGTCCTTATCTTCCCCCCATCACTGACTGTCACATCACCCTCTTTCTGACAACATCAAAATAAGGACCACCAGGAAAAGCAAATTCAAACCCGGTTTTATAAATTCACTTATTAAGCATGCATACAAAATGAAACAAATAACCTTTGTACACCATTGTGCATTCCTTTCTGCTCTCTGCTGTTTGCCTTTACCTTTCCTAGTGTTCCCATGAGGTATTTCTCTTGTGGCTGGAACATGGTAAGTGGAAGTTGGCCAACCTTCAAATAAGCACTCAGATGTTTGAGGAAAGCTGTTTATGCTGTTGGAAGTTGTGACATTGGTCATCAGACCTGTGTCATGGTGAACAAGATCACTTCTTCCATGTTTGAAAGGATGGGCTCCAAGGTTACGACATTGCCTGTGCCAAGTTGGAGCTGAATTCCTCTATGTTCCTTTACATTGTGCAGAAGTTTTGTAGTTCACCAAGCATTTGGTCTTTTATGCTATCAGCCTTATCTATAGCCCAGGTCATCAAAGTCCTCATTTGATTCCTCTGCAGCAGACCTAGGCTGGGATTTTCCATGCCCACCATCGCTGGGTGTGTTCGGTGGCATGAGCAGACAATATGGCACTATCAATTTCCCGACGACGTGAAACCAATTCGCGATTGTCCGCTCAGCCGGCTGACGGCAGGCCGTGTTCTCCGCAACCGGATGTTGGGGACCTCATTTTAATACATCAGCATATCATTATTAGGGCTGCCCGCCAGAATTGTGCCCCCCCCCCATCCCCCCGCTAGATCATCTGCCCATGTCAGCAGGAAAGCATAGAACACGTCTTGACAACTGTGACATGCAGAAGTCAGGACTTACCTGCCAGGGCTTTGCTCACATCACGGACGTCCAAGGAGCAGAAGATGCTGGAGCCCAACACCATCGGCACACTGGAGGACTGTCCATGGCATACTGGGTTGATTCTCATGGACATGGCTCTGCTGCGAAGCAGCTCATGGAAGGTAGATAGTCATCGTTGATGCTCACAATGGGTAATGGTCGAGGGGGTGGGAGAGGAAGGACTAGGATCGGCTGGGAGAGGAAGATCTGTCAGCGGGGTGAGTTTGCGGGGGTAATGAATGTGTCAGGATGGGGGGAGTGAAGGTGTCAGGATGGGAGAGGTTGGGAGGGGGGAATGAACTGGTCAGGATTGGGGGAGGTTGAGAGGGGGGGAATTAAGGTGTCAGGATGGGGGGAGGTTGAGAGGTGGGGGGATGAAGGTGTCAGGATGGGGGGAGGTTGTTGGAGGGAGGGAGAAGGGGGGACCGAGGGGTAACGGGGGAGAAGACCACATCTGGAGAGGTAGGTGTAAAGGGGGGAGTCTAAGGTGCAAGGGAAGGAGTGCGGAGAGGGGAGGGTGTCTGGGCAGAGGAGGGTGTGTGGAGAGGGGAGGGTGTCCAAGGGGAGGAAGGGATGTGGAGAGGGAAGGGTGTCTGTGGGGAGGAAGGAGTGTGGAGAGGGGAGGGTGTCCAGGGGGAGGAAGGGGTGTGGAGAGGGGAGGGTGTCCAGGGGGAGGAAGGAGTGTTGAAAGGGGAGGGAGTAGGTGTTGAGGAAGTAGTAAGAGTGGAGGAAGGAGTCAGGAAAGGAGTAGGAGGAAGGAGTCAGGAAAGGAGTAGGAGTAAGGCTGGAGGAAAAAGTGAGTGAGGCTGGAGGAAGGAGTTGGGAGGGGGGATGGACTAAAGGTGGCTGAAGAGGTAAGGGTGGAGGAAGGAGTCAGGAACAGGGAGGGACTAAGTGGGGGGGGGGGATCTGTTGGAGGTGGGGGGACTGGGGCAGGGAGGGGTTTCGGTGGGGTGAGGGGTGGGAAAGGGTTCCGGGGGGGAGGGGTTCCAGGGTGGGAAGGGTTGTAGAGGGGGCAAGGGTTGCGGGGGGGGATGTGCAGGTGAAGGTGCATGGGAGGGGTTTGATGTGTCCATGTTTGCCTCCTGGGAAGCGAATTGAGGGTGGGTGTGGTATGGAGGAAGGGTGAGAATGAGCGAAGGCAGAGTGAGGTGGTAGGATAGGAGGGTGAGGGTAACGATAAAAGTGGATGGCGAGGGTGGTTGGTGGGGACTTGGAGGCAGACATGGACCTTGGGGATGGGATGGAGGAGGTTGGGGAGGTGAATGTAGATGAGGGTGGGATTTTTAGGAAGGAAGGGAACATGCACATTCACCTGGACGTCCATGAAGTAAAATGGTTGTGGCTGGTAGGTCACGGAGGGGAGGTGGAATGTGATACCAGAGCAGTCAACTGTGAGGAAATGGGTGACTGGGGGAAGGTGAAGGACGGGGAAGTGAAAGTAAAACTAAATTAGCACCATGCTGTCCAAATCGAAAGTGGAACAACAGTCGTGGTGGGCAAGATCAGGTGCTGCATGGGATCAGTGGGTGGGCGGAGATGCAGGTCAGCTCAGCTGGACAACTGAAAGCAAACCCCAGCAGGCAGCATTCAAAATGCTCAAGGCATTGAGATGAGTTTGAAACATGAAGGATCTGCATGCGTGTGAGAGTGCTTGCGCAAGGCTCCGAAATGTCCTGACACACACACACTTTTCCCTCCAGAATCACTCGTGGGCCAGCTGCTCCCTCTGCGGTGACGGGTCTTCCGGGCTGCTTATTTCCACCTCTCCACTGGAGGAGGAGTCCTCGTGGCTGCAGATGAGGATGTCGATGGAGTTGGGGGCCTGGCTGACTGAGGATGTTGGTCCCTTGGCAGAGCTCCATAAGGCCATAAGACGTAGGAGCAGAAGTAGGTAATTCGGCCCATCGAGTCTGCTCCACCATTCAATGAGGTCATGACTAGTCTGATAATCGTCAACTCCACTTTCCTGCCTTTTCCACATAACCTTTGATTTCCTTACTGATTAAAAACCTGTCTGTTTCAGCCTTGAATATATTTAATGACCCAACCTCTACAGCCCTCTGTGGTAAAGAATTCCACAGATTGACTACCCTATATCTTTGTTGAGACTTGTGAACTATTTTCTTAAATGTCTGCCATTGTTCATCAACCGTCTTTTCTGCTAAACTCCTTTCCCGCTCCACTCCAGCCAACTCTGCCCTCATTCCATTGTAATTACCCTTATTTAAGTTTAGCACAGTTGTTTCCAACCCAAGTTTCTCACTCTCAAACCGAACGCTAAATTCTACCATATTATGATCACTGTTTCTTAGGAGATCCTTCACTCTGAGATCATTTATTAAAACTGCCTCATTACACATTACCAGATCCAAAATAGCCTGATCCCTGGTTGGATTCACAACAAATTGTTCTAAGAAACTGCCCCAAATACACTCTGTGAATTTTTGCTCATGTCTACCTCTACCAGTTTGATTTTCCCAATCTACATGAAGATTAAAGTCACCCATGATTAATGTACTGCCTTTTTTACATGCCCTCATTATCTCCTGATTTATTCTCTGTCCTACAGTATAGCTACTGTTAGAGGGCCTATAGACTACTCCCACCAGTGTCTTCTTCCCCTTGTTATTTCTTACCTCCACCCATATGGATTCTACATCTTCCGATCCAAGATCCTTTCTTGCTATCATACTTTTTCCATCTCGTACTAACAAAGCTACCCCACTACCCTTTCCTTCCTGCCTGCCCTTTCGAAAAGTCACATACCCCTGAATATTTAGTTCCCAGCTTTGATCTCCTTGTAATCATGTCTCCATAATGGCTATAAGATCATGCCCATTAACCTCTATTTGTGCCATTAATTCATTAATTTTGTTCTGAGTACTACATGTATTTCAGTCAAGGGCCATTAATTTTGCCTTTTTACCATTTTTTCCCCTGTGACCCTATTTGCTGTCTTTTTTTAGTTTGTACACTCTGTCCCTTCCTGTCACACTCTGGGTATCATTACCTAAATGTTACCCTGCAAGGCTGCTATATCCTTTTGCTTTGCAAGCTTGCATATCCCCCTTCCAGAACCCTCCACGCTCTATTTAGTTTAAAGCCCTCCCTACAGCCCTAGTTCTTCGGTTTGCCAGGACACTGGTCCCAGCACGGTTCAAGTGAAGCCCATCCCACTGGAACAGCTCCCTTCTACCCCAATACTGGTGCCTGTGCCCCATGAACCGAAACCCATTCCTCCCACAACAATCTCTGAGCCACACATTTAACTCCTTGACTTTATTTACCTGATGCCAGTTTGCCCGTGGCTCAGGTAGCAATCTCGAGATTATTACCTTGGAGGTTCTGCTTTTTAATTTAGCTCCTAACTGTTCAAATTCTTTCATCAGAACCTCCTTTCTAGTCCTATCAATGTTGTTGGTACCAACATGGATGATAACAACTGGATCCCTCCCCTCCCACTTCAAGTTCCTTTCCAGCCCTGAGGAGATATCCTTAACCCTGGCACCGGGCAGGCAACACAGCCTTCAGGACTCATGCTCATGGCTGCAGAGAACAGTATCTATCCCCCTAATTATACTGTCCCCGACCGCTGCTTTGGTCCCATTTCCTCCCCTCACTTGAATAGCTCCCTGTACCACGGTGCCATGGTCAGTTCGCTCATCCTCCCTGCAGTCCCCACTCTCATCCACACAGCTTGCAAGAACCTCATAACTGTTGGACAGTTGCAGGGGCCAAGGCTCCTTGAACACTACCCCCTGGGTCCCCATACCTGCTTCACCTGCAGTCACACCCTCCTGTCCCTGATCACAGAGCAAATTTCAATTACCTAATCTGAGAGGTGTGACTGCCTCCTGGAGCAAAGTGCCAGGTAGCTTTCCCCCTCCCTGATGTGGCGCAAGGTCTGCAGTTTGTACTCCAGCTCCTCAACTCGGATCCGAAATTCCTCGATTTGCAAACAATTGGTACAGATGTGTTCGCTCTGGATCACTTTGGTGTCTAGCAGTTCCCACATGCTGCAGCTGCAACACTTCACCTGTCCTGTCAACGCAATCATCTTTTATTCAATTTATTAATTAATTACTCTAGTTTCCCCACTCTTTACTCTTTATTATAATTATTTTTATACACACCAGTATTGATATGATACTCAACAAGTTATCTTTCAGAAAAAGAGAAAAAAAAGACTAGAGATCTAAACACAAACTAAAGACCTTACTTTTACTTTAAAGACTAGAAATACTCACCAATCCTACTCACCAATCAGCTGCTGTCCACACTCTTTTCCCTCTCCCAATGGTCTTTAATGGTGTCACACTCTTCTCTCACTCTCTCGCTGTAAACGACCCCATTGTTTCTCTCACAGTCTCTCGCTATAAATGACCACGCTTTTTCTCTCTCACTCTCTTGCTGTAAATGACCACACTCTTTCTCTCACATGCTCTTGTGGTAAATGGCTCTGCTGTTTCTCCAAAGCAGAGATAAGTGGTGCATGACAGCAGAGTCAAAAGCAGGAGAGAGAGCACTCATGCATGGAGGGAGGGATGATGAGGTGCAGGATCCTCACGTGAGTGTTCGCTGCCGACCTCACCATCACCACAGGCAGGATCCACATTCTCACCAATCAGCATGATGACATGTTCCTCAAAGTGAGTGAGGGGTCTAATGTGGGCCTGGTTGGGGACCTCTCCCTGCTGATGTGAGCCGGCTTCTCCTGCATGAAAATAGATGAAGAGAGTGTGAGCAGGACACGTGGCATTGCATGGAATGTTTGTGTAGTGAGTGGCGCCATGGACAGGAATAAGGATGTGAGTTTGAGAGGATATGAACCTGATGGAGATGTGAGGGTGTGTGTGAGAGTTAGCGGTGTTGTACCTTGAGGTGTGAGATCCCTGTGGGTGTGTGATGGGTTTGTGAGTGTGTGAGTTGAGAGTGATGAGAACAGTGAGTGAACCTGGCAGAACAGGTGAGACCATTCATCCAGTAATGGCACTGGGTGGCTGTCCTCTTTTTCAGGGCATTGACGCTGACCACTGCCTCCAAACCTGGTTTATCACACCGCTGTCCAGCCTGCGACCAGAGCGGGATGGGGACATCACAGCGGCCCTCCATGGCATCCAAAAGGCATTCCAGTGATGCGTCATTAAACCTGGAGGCTGCAGCCTCTTTGCCTTTCATGGGTATCTTCCCTGCAGTAGTCGTGGTCTGGAAGAACTGTGTGTGGTGGCTGGATTTTAAATATGGCGCCCAGTGTGATGAAGCAGTGAGGTGATGGCGGGCGGGCGAATGAGAGCCCGCCATGGAAATGGCGTGTTTCCTGGCTCTGCATAAATCATGTGACAGGATTGGGATGATACGGCATGAAAACACGCCATTGTGGCCGGCGGGTAAGATGTCGTTTTACCTGCCCGCTACTGCAATTAGTGAAAATCTGGGGCAATTCTGCCCCTAGTGTGGGCCTTGCCCTCCAGTGAGCTGACACCTGTGCTCCTGTGCTGTCTCTTCCCCCCCACTCTGGTCCCTGCTCACTTGCGCTGGGTATCTAGCCACCTCCTCTGTCTTAGTCTCTAAAGTATGTTCAATGTCAGTATCTGAGTTGGTGGCTATGAGTGTAAGATCAAAAGTGACAGCGTGTCTTCATCTTCACAGTCTTCTTCCTCTCCCTCTATTGACTGGGTAGTTCTCGGCTATCTGAAATGAAAAAGGGATAAGGGTTACATATGAACATACAAACATAAGTAGGCCATTTGGCCCTTCGAGCCTGCTCCGCCATTCATTAAGATCATGGATGATCTGTTTGTGTTTCGAATTCCACATCCCCATCTACCTCCGATAACCTTTTATTCTCTTGCCTAATAAGAATCTATCTACTTCCGTCTTAAGAATATTCAATGACCCGACCTCCACTGCCTTCTGAGGCAGAATCCCAAAGTCACACAACCCTCTCAGAGAAAAAAAAATTCTCCTCATCTCTGTCCTAAAAGGTTGACCTCTAATTTTAAAACAGTACCTCCTAGTTCTGGACTAACCTACAAGAAGAAACATCCTTTCCATGTCCATCTTGTCAATACCATTCATGATCTTATACACTTCAATCAAGTCTCCCCTCACTCTTTTAAACTCCAGTGGAAAAAAGCCCAGAAACCTTTCCTCATAAGACAACCCGCTCAGTAAACCTCCTCTGAACCATCTCCAACACGTTTACATCCTTCCTTAAATAAGGAGACCAAAACTGCACATAATATTGGAGATGTGGTCTCACCAATGCCCTCTATAACTGAAGCGTAAATTACTTTTATGTTCAATTCCTCTTGTAACAAAGGATAGCATTCCATTATCTTTCTTAATTACTTGCTGTACTTGCATACTAACTTTTTGTAACTTCCATTATCTTTCTTAATTACTTGCTGTTCTTGCATACTAACTTTTTGTAACTCAGGCACTAGAACACCTAGATCCCTCTGCACCTCTGAATTCTGCAGCTGTTCTCCATTTAAGTAATACTCTGATTTTTTTTATTCTTCCTGCCAAAGTGAACAACTTCACATTTTCTCACATTATACTCCATCTGCCATATTTTTGCCCACTCACTTAACCTATCTATATCCGTCTGCAGCCTCCTTATGCCCTCTTGACAACATACTTTCCTACCTATCTTTGTGTCATTTGCAAATTTAGCTACCATGCCTTCACTCCCCTTGTCTAAGTCATTGATTTAAATTGTAAAAAGTTGAGACCCCAGCACAGACCCCTGCCGAACTCCTCTCGTTACATCCTGACAATCAGAAAAATACCCATTTATGCATACTCTCCATTTTCTGCCAGCCAGCCAATCTTCTATCCATACTGATATGTTATCCCCTACACCAGAGAAAGGAGATAATAAGAAGTACATTTCCACTTCCCTTCAGCTCTGAAGAAGGGTCATACAGATTCGAAACGTTAACTCTCTTTCTCTCTCAACAGATGCTCCTAGATCTGCTGAGTATTTCCAGCATTTTCTGTTTTGTTTCAGATTTCCAGCATCTGCAGTATTTTGCTTTTATATTATAATAAGAAATGCATGTTCATCATTTGCATCTCATTAATCAGGAGAGATTGTGGGATGAGGGAGAAGTGGTAAGAGAGATGGAGGTTTAAGTAAGCTGATACACTCCAGGGCCAGGATTTTCAGCCCCTCCGACCCGGCAGGTTTTACGGTCCAGCCAAACTGAATGAAGATTTAAATGGCTTGCCGCATCCACCGGTGGGGGGTGGGTGGGGTGGGGGGGAGCGGGGTGGTGCATCCAAGCTGGGGCTATAAAATCCTGGCCCAGGGTTGCCAGTGACTCTAGTTTCAGCAGTGCCCCTATCCATATGACCAACTCGGTTTTATCCACAAGGTTTAAGTCAGGAAGACATGCTTGTCCTCCTCCAGTTGTCACCTTCTGCCTGCAGTTATGCACCACCTTTGCCTGTACGAATGAGGGAAGTGTGTCAATGGGCCATGCAATATGTTTGGCTGATATGGTTGTCATGTTTAAATAGCTGTCAGTGTGTGAAAACTGTGAATTGTGAGGGCAGGCTTGCAATAGTCCTAAGTGTGTGAAGACGAAGTAAACCATATGGATTGAAGGGTTGAGTGCTGAATGATAGAGATTGTTGGTAGGTGGGTGATAGGATCTCTTGAATTGAGCAGTGGATGAATGAGGCTAGTGGTACAGTTGGTAGGGTATACCTTTTGAAGATTTAATTCACTCACCTTGACAACTCAGGTTAAATCAGTAAACTTCTTCCTGCACTGCATAATATTCTTGGAGCTATGCTTCTTGCATGGACCTTCACTGTTACTTCTTGCCACTCTCCCCAAAGCATGTGTTTCAAGGGCTTCTTGCCCTCTTCCTCTCTCCTGCTCTACATGTTATCCATCAAAGCCCCCTCTGAATTATCAGAAAATCCATTACGTGCTCTCTCTCAGGTTGAGCTACCTTGACAAGATTCTTTAAAACCATTTCCAGCAGCCAAAAAGTACCTCCTTTCTAAGAGATGCAGACTATCTTTAAGTAGAGTTAGCCATTCATGATATTGGGCTACCCTGCTAAGGCATGCAACCAATGAACAGAAGATTTAGCACTGGCTGCACGTGGCAAGTATGGAAATCAACAGGCAGCACAAATTTAACATTTTGCCTGCAGTGCAATGAATGGGCGCAGATTAATTGTGCACTGCGATCCTCACACCAGTTTCAGCACTTACCTAATTTAACACCCTATATTTTTCACTCTTAGAAATCTTATTTCTATTATTATTTTTCTCTAAAGTGTAGCACTTCCTGTTGTATTTCTATGATTGCTTAATTCAAACTTCACCAATTTCATGCAGAACTGGTAAACTAAGTGTAGATTTGGTTTATTTGAAAATGTGGTACAGGATTGCTCAGCAGACAAATTTACCATTGTTATGTCAATAAGATATGGGGCAGAATTTTACGTTCCGTGGGCAAGCATGCGCCCAATCTGATCGGGCATAAAATCACGCAAGATGACATCGGTTGAGTGTCCTGACGTCATTGCGCACTCATACGATATTTCGCTCAGCGGGCGCATGTGGCAGCCAGAAGCGCACCCGCTGACAATTAAGCTGGCAAATAAGCCCATTAATAGTGCAATTGTCTGCGATCTTTTGTGGCTCGTCCATCCTTATAGTTGGCAGACAGGCAAATTGGCCAGGCGGCCTTTACATTTTTGATGAAACCTCATCCAAGGGCAGGATGAAATCTCCGTTAGGAAGTAAAATAAAAATAAATGTCTGGGGACAGCATTTTTATGAGGTATGCTTTCAGGTGCTTGATTGTGATGCATGGACATTTTTTTGAAGATTTTTAGTGATTAATTTTATTATTTGCAGGTCTGCAGCTTCCAGAGGCAGCTGTCTGCCTTCAGGGAGCTCTCTTGAAGCGGTCGCCCACGCCTGCCATGATGTCGTCGCCTGCCCTGTTCCCGCCCCCACCATGGCAGTGCTGAGCTTTTCAGCGCATATTTCACGCCGGCTAGCCATTAATTGGCCAGCCAGCGTGAAATTGCGGTCGGGAGCTGATCGCAGTCATGGGCCCGTTTCCTGACCGCTCCCAGACCCACTGAATGCGCACACCTGACGAGGGAAAAATTCAGGTCATGAAAAGAAATCCAAAACTGTATTTATCAAAACTTTCTTGTTTTTTTGCTGTTTTTAAAATGGACTTTCTGCTGAACTAAAAAGATGGCTGCTACATGTCACAGGACCACTGATTGGTCCTTTGTTCTGGAAGCTACCAACAGGAGTTACAAGAACAAAAGAATCCTCCTCTCATCATCATGGAACCTCACATCTAATTGTAAGGACATTATAATCATGAAACCAGGAGATTTGCAGATCGAAACTCCTTATGCCTGCAGAGTTGTTAACAGACCCATCTCATACCCAGGAATGTCCAGGTCCATTTCAAAAGGGGACCACTGAGGGGACAATGGGCATCATTTGCATCTTGATAAGCTTACCCGTCTAGTGGAGTCAGTGGGTTTACTTCCCAACACAAGAAGCTTAATAAGGATGGTAACTTTTCAGTCCTGAAACCAAAAGCCAGTTCCGGACAATAGATAAACATCCCTTTTGACATCATTGTGGAGAATGAAGGTCACATGACTTGAGTAACCATTTTGAATCCTCTATATTTCTTTGAGAACTAGGAAACCCTCAGACTATTGTTTTAACACCAACTAGATACCATCCCATTAAAAATACTTAAAATATTCTTGAAAAGGAGAAATTTGCATGGTTATGGGAAAATAGCAGGGAAGTGCACCTAATTGGATAGCTTTCAAAGAGTCAGCAGAATCATGATGGGCCAAATGGCCTTTTTTGTGTTCTATGATTCTGTGATATTAATGGCTTTGAGAAAGGAATAGAGTTGTATATTGAAATTTGGAGATGAGACTAAGGTTGAAGATATAATAATGAATGCCTTTGAATTATGTTTGGTATCTGTATCATTTAGCAAATGTCTCTTGGCATGCATTCCTTGAATTCCCTGTTACATTATGAAACTACCAGCATGTCTGTTGCACCCATGCTATTTAGCTGAAAACTCCACTATACTCACTATACTCTTCACTTCTGCAGTGTCCTAGCGAAGACAATGTAAGTAAAACATTTGGTTTTTGTTTATATTTCTTTGTAAGTTTCCATAAATCTGTGATTCTCCGGACATAAAATGGCAATCATGGCCAGAATTTTCGGCTCAGCGAGCGGGGGGCGGAGCCCAATTGCCGAGGCATAAAATGACATGCGGTGATGTCGGGCAGGCGTCCTGATGTAACCGCGCACCATTTAGATTTTCAGTTTGGCGGGCGTGCAACCAAGTCAGCTGTGTACCCGCTGAACTGTCATTAGCCTATTAAGGCCATTTAAAATGCAATTAAAGTAATAAACTGAGCTGCCCGTCCAACCTTAAGGTTGGCGGGCAGGGGAAGAGCCCAGGCGGCCTTCGCATTTTTTATGGAACCTCATCCACAAGCGGGATGAGGTTTCATGAAGGGTTTATAAATTTAATAAATTTTTCCATTAATGGTCATTGACATGTCCCAGCTCATGTGACACTGTCACATGAGGGGACATGTCCTAATATTTATTATTTTCTTTATTTAAATTTTTGAAACATAAACTACTCTCCCTGAGGCACCTCTGCGCCTCAGGGAGATTTCTGTGCTCTTTTGTGCGCATGCGTGGAAGAGCGCAGACCCCGATTCAGGGAATCCCTGCCTGCACAGGAAGCGTTCAGTGTTTCCGGGCTGGGTGGGCCTTAATTGGCCCGCCCATGTAAAATGGCGGTGCAGACCCGAACGGGGGTGCCGATTGGGTTTGCGCCCACCCCCGCACAACCCCCTGACGGGGGGAGAATTCTCCCCTATGTTTTTCTCAATATAAGTTTCACATGGAGGTTTTAGCAGTAAAAAAAAATTGTCTTTAGCTACCTATTACTCTTGCTCAAACTACATTCTCATATCTTCTTTTCGTTAAGCTTTGCATTTGGGAAGTAAGTCCTGGCCTCGAGGAATCGATGTATAGCTGAATAGTGGGACAACCATAACTGGAGGGGGAAACCATAATAAGAGTTTAAGGTTCGCAATATAGCAATGGAAAATGCAGCAAGAAACACCCTGTACCTGCACAGTTAGTGGCTGGAGGAGACCAAGTGGACAGTCAGCAGCTGGAGGAGACCAGGTGGAGGAGACCAGGTGGACAATCTGCAGCTATGGATCAGGTGGATGGATAGCAGAAGGAGGAAAGCATCTGGATGATAAGCAGGTGGAGGATACCAGGTAGAAAATCTGCAACTGGAGGAGACCAGGTGGACAGTTAGCAGGTGGAGGAGAGCAGCTGGATGGACAGCAGGTGGAGAAACCAGGTGGAGGAGACCAGGTGGAGTAGACTATGTGGACAGTCAGCAGGTGGAGACTAGGTGGAGGAGGCCAGGTGGACAGTCAGCAGGTGGAGACCAGGTGGACAGTCAGCAGATAGAGACCAGGTGGGCAGTCAGCAGGTGGAGACCAGGTGGACAGTCAGCAGGTGGAGACCAGGTGGGCAGTCAGCAGATGGAGACCAGGTGGGCAGTCAGCAGGTGGAGACCAGGTGGACAGTCAGCAGATGGAGACCAGGTGGGCAGTCAGCAGGTGGAGACCAGGTGGACAGTCAGCAGGTGGGCAGTCAGCAGGTGGACAGTCAACAGGTGGAGACCAGGTGGAGGAGACAAGGGGGACAGTCAGTAGGTGGAAGGAACCAGGTGGATGGTCAGCAGGTGGAGGAAACCCGGTGGAGGAGACCAGGTGGACCATCAGCAGGTGGACAGGCAGTAGGTGGAGACCAGGTGGTGGAGACAAGGTGGACAGTCTGAAGTTGCACAGTCAGTCGGTGGAGACCAGGGGGATGTCTCGTGATGCCCATTCCGATGACTGCATGACATCTACAACATGCTCAATCCGCCATTCCCCACTGTCCAATTTGTTCCATCCCGTCTTTAAGGTGAAAGGTCATTCATATGGCAAGAGGTGATTGGACAGTGTTATTGGCCTGGAGCTCTGCCTGGCAGTGCAATAAAACATTTGCCCCGAAGTTTTGTAGTCTTTTTTTCAAAAGAAAATAATTGAAGCGAAGGTCAATCGGAATTCCTCCATGAAATCTCCACCATTTTGGAGTGACTGCAGGGGATTTATTCACAGTTCGCAGGGCTAAGGCCTTAGGCAGGTAAATACACCTCCACTGCTTCTAGGTTACAACAATTCCAAGGATCCCTGTAACACCATGCAACTATTTATTTTTCTGCATAATACTAATTGTACAATTAAGCATATATACTTAATTTTGCTCTACCCAAAACTTGTTGGTGAGCAACAATTCTGTCAAGACATTTTTGACAAAAGCAAAAAAAAGGGAAATGAAAAATCAAATAATCAGAAGAAATTAAGAGCTGCAAAAATCAGTAGATGGACGGAAATCATTTACTGAAAGCGGAAAAATGCCTTGAGAGACATAACTAAAACGTGGGAAAATTCGAAACCAAAATGCGGAGAAGTTAGTAAGAAGTGGTGGGGGGAGGAGGGCATTGTTGTGGAGGGGTGAATGCTTGGACAAAAGCCAAAAATAATTTTCAAGCTTTTGCTGAACCTACAACTCTGCAACCCTCTGATTCTTTTGACAATTACCTTCAACCTGTGTCCTCTGAGTCCTAACCCTTCTGCCACTAGAAATAGTTTCCCCTTATTTACCCAATCAAAATTCTTCATGTTTTTGAACACCTCTATTAAAACTAACTTGAACTTTCTCTGCTCTAATGAGAACAATCCCAGCTTGAAGTTCCACATCCCATTATAAATGTGGTTATAGAAATTTATATTGTAAAAAGTTGACGGGACTTACACACAGATGCAAAATGTTTAATAGATTATAGATATGTAACATTCTAGTGGGTGAAGGCACTCTTTAGTGTATTACTATGCCGATGCAGACCTGAAGGTCCCAGATTTGAATTCTGCACTGCCAGTACCATGGCACCGAACCTCAGCAAGAATCAGCACCTTAATGAGGGAATGAAGAAAATCAAGAAGCAAAACCATACAAGATGATTTCCATAAAGATTATTAAAACCTATGTGAAAAATAAGTTGAAATTTTGAAATTACAATTTAAATACTTGCAAAACCAAAAAGCATATTAAAATTGCAGTAGTATAATACACAATCTCACAAGTACACAACCATTATGCTCACATGCTTCACACAGCTTCCTTCACAGCTTTCTCCACATGTTCACCCCCTTAACATGCTGGCTGCACTTCCCGAGTAAAGCCCTCCTTTGGTCTCTGATCATTAGCCAACTCCAAACATACTTGGAAATACTTCCCTTGGCCTTCAAGTACTTTCCCTGAAACTCTCCAGATGAGAATTTTGTTTTTAGCTCCTGACACTAATCGGCCGGGTGCTAGGAGCAGTTAAGCATGTGCACTCAGCACATACTGACCTCACTGATGCTGCAGTTACGAACAGGATTAGGTGGTCTCATAGTTTACATACATTTGTTCTACATTGTTCTAGTGAAACTCAACGTAAGCTTAAACAACAGCACTTCGGCTTTCAATTAAGCACTTTACCACCTTTCAGGCATGCATTGAGTTCAACAATTTCTACAGTTCTGGCCGCCATATTGCAAAAAAGATATAGAGATGCTGGAGAGGGTACAGAGAACATTTACAAGGTTGATACCAAAATGTGTGGGGGTACGTATCAGGAAAGAATTGACAGGTTAAGTCTCTTTTCTCTCAAAGGTGACTGATGGGTATCCTAATAGGGGTCTTTAAAATTATGAAAGGTTTTTATAGAATGGATACAGAAAGAATGCTTCCTCTTGTGTGGAAGACCATAACTGGAGGCTGTCAATACAAGACCTTCGGCATCTGTCCCTCTCAGGAGACGATGGACTGTGCTGGGGTGTACATCACTTCTGGATTGGACATTGTCTGTTTTGGCTGTAGAGACCAATTTGCAAGTGGCAGTCCCTTCTGGAGCTGGCACAGATGAATGTGGTTGGTCCAAGATCAACTGATGCTTTTTCCTTCTGGTAGGTTCTTGTTTCTGCCATCTGGTCATTTCTTTTGTCCTCTGCTTTTTCCATGCCCATCTTGACTGCTCGTCTCCAGGTACTCCGGTCAGCAATGAGGACTTCCCATGCATCGAGTTTGACCCTGGTCAGCTTGAAGTCTCATTTTCTGATGCCCTTGTATCGAAAATGTGGACAACCTGTTGGTCTCGTGCCGATAGCAAGTTTTTTGTAGTGCATGTCATTGGGGCGCAGCCGTCATCCATTCAGTGCACCTGACCCAACCAGCAGAGTAGCTGCTGACTGAAGAGGGCAAACATGCACACTGCTGTACTTCCATATTCAACACTCTGTCTGAAGACCGATTGAAGGCCTTGGTGAGATCTAAGAAGGCAAAGTAGAGTGGTCAGCGCAGTTTGCGGCACTTCTCCTGTAACCGTCAAAGTGAGAAAAACATGTCAACTGTTGATCTTCCAACTCTGAAGCTGCGCTGAGACTCCGGACAGATGCGTGGTGCCAGCCCTTGTGATTGACGTACTGGACTGCTAATTGCCACAGAGATCTAAAAGCCACATGAGTGCAGTCAATAGCACCCTGCACCTGTGGAAAACCAGAGATTGCCACAAATCCCAACGCTTTTGCTTCCTGGCTTTCCTGATCCCGGTTCAAATGTACAAAGTTCCTTGCCTTCGGGAAGATGGCATCTGTAACCTCCTGGAAGTACTTATGGGTGGAGGCTCGTGAAATCCTGCACAAGTCACCTGTGGAGCCCTGGAAGGAGCCACTGGTATAATAATTGAGCAGCGTGGTCATTTTCATGGCCACTGGCAGTGGATGCCCTCCATGTCCCCATGGCACCAAATGCTGTAGCAAGTGATATATGCGATCAACCAGCTCCCTAGACATGTGCAGTCTTTAGCAACACTAGCTCGCAGTCATTTGCAGGAATGACAAGCACCGTCTATAGACTCTGGGTCTAGCGAGATGCCTACGAGTGGCGACTCACTGTGGATCTTCAGCTGCATGCATAGGAGGCCCTGCCGCACCTTCATCTTGAGGGAGGTGCTCCTCCCATTAGCGAGCCAGACTTCTTTGTCACGCTCTTCACCTTCTTCTCTGGTCTCTGTAAGCCATGAGGCATACTGCTAAATCACCAGGCTCCATAATCCTAATGTTCTCCTCCTGCAGGATCAAAGAGAGAGATGCATGGGTTAGCATATGTGTCCGAAGGACCTCTCTTGGTTAAGTCTGAAGGCCCCTTCACACATGCCAGAGGCTGCTGACCACCACTTGGATGGCCAGTGTCAAGTGCACTGCATGGCTGTCTGAAACCCCACCTACCTCTGCCCCATTCCCCTTGACCGATTGACGGCAGCTTTGCCCACTGGACTGCATGCTGTGCTCTCAGCTCAGGCGCAGGCATTCTCCTAACCTGCACAGCAAGGCTGCGCTATTAGCTTGAACCATGAGGGAGATTGTTCCAAACCTGAATAAAGACATTGCAAGGGGCTCTGAGTGCCTCCACCAGTGACTGTTCCACGGCCAGCTTTCACAAGGGAATTCTACAACTTGCCCAGTTGTCCAAATGTTCTGCAGTCCACTAAAACGCACATTAATTTGCAGTCCGCGCCTGAGGTGTGAAAAGTTCTGGAGCATTTGATGGCACATTTAGAACTTTAAAAGGACATTGACACATTGGTGGAGTGGGCAGATAGGTGGCAGAAGAAGTTCAATGCCGAGAAGTGTGAAATGATACACTTTGGTACTAAGAACATGGAGAGACAGTATAAAATAAAGGATACTATCTAAAGGAGCAGGGTGTATATGCACATAAGTCATTAAAGGTTGCAGGACAGGTACAGAGAGCTGTTTCTAAAGCATACAGTATTCTAGGCTTCATTAATAGGGGCCTAGAGTACAAAAGCAGGGAGGGTATGATGAACTTATTTAAGACACTGGTTAGGCCTAAGCTGGAGTATTGTGTACAGTTCTGGGCGCCATGCTATAGGAAGAATGTGAACGCATTGGAGAGAGTGCAGAAGAGATTTACGAGAATGGTTCCAGGGATGAGACCCTTCAGCTATGAGGAAAGATTGGAGAAGTTGGGACTGTTCTCCTTGGAGAGGAGAAGGCTAAGAGGAGACTTGATTGAAGTTTTCAAAACCATGAGGGATCTGGATAGAGGAGATATGGAGAAACTGTTCCCACTCGTAAATGAATTGAGAACCGAGGACACAGTTTTAAAGTGTTTTCCAAAAGAAGCAAATGTGGGGTGAGAAAAAACGTTTTCACACAGCGAGTAGTTAGGGTTTGGAATGCACTGCCTGGAAGTGTGGTGGAGACAGGTTCAATCGAGGCATTCAAGAGGGCATTGGATGATTATTTAAATTGAAACAATGTGCAGGATTATGGGGAAAAGGCGGGAGATTGGCACTAAGTTAAAATGCTCAGAGAGCTGGTGCATACAAAATGGGCCGAATGACCTCCTTCTACACCGTAGCAATTCTGTGATTCTATGATTCATTCATGCTTTTGCATTGCTTGAGTGGGCAGAAATGCTTCAGAGGTATGACTTCAATCATATCAATGGAACTGCTGCTGAACGGCCTCAGCTGTGGAAGAATGCTCACTTTCGACAAGCTTTCCAAGTGTGCGGCTGCTTCCCTCACCCTCCACACACCACCGCCCCAGCATGCGCCCTCCCCCACCCTTCCCCAGCATGTGCTTGTGTACTTCCTTCAGCCTGCGCTACCTTGCTCACCCCCAACCCCACCTGCAGTGGAACCATTGTCCCGACACCACACTGAAAGCCAGCTGGGAAAATATGGTTTACCTGTGACTGCCCACCACCGAATGCGCAGCACCTCTCCCTTGATGTCCTATGGGCAATTCTTGCGAGTGCTGCGCAAGGTTCTGTGCACTCACCTCCAGGTTCCCCTCAAAGTTCTGATCGCCAGGTGCATGCCTTTTAAAGGTAGTTGTAAATCACACTGACGTGGGAGGTAAATTTGATATGGGGGGATGATTCCAGCATAATAATGGGGCACAATAATGAGATGCAAATGCATTAAAATTAAGTTCCCAATGTTGGGCAGTCGGAAACACAGCCCGCCATTGATGGGCAGAGCGATGATCGCAAACTGGTTTTATTATGATGCAGCCGATGGTAAAATTGTTGAGTTGTTTAAATCCCAGAGGAAAACTTAAAACAACTGTCATAATCCATTTTTGCAATTTGTAATTTCAAGATGCAGACTTTGAATTCAGTAGGAATAAGACCACCGGGTCTCATGGTTTTTAGATAAAACTAAATTAAACATTCATTAATTTAACAACAAATTAAATGCATACACATGACTACAAATTACTACTATGATAACTTTTTAACAAATCCCCAAATTAATCACCCTCAGGTAAATCTCCACTAAGCCAACAGTAACCCATAGACTTTAAATAGACACCAGGCAAAGCACCCTTAGGAATTCCAAATGAGGTTCCTTTGCAAGTTGGTTAGAGGCGTACAGGCTGGTTAGGTCTTAAGTGCCTCTACCTTACACACACAAACTCCTTTCTTTATATACCTAGCTTTCCCTTTGAATGTAAATTTACCATTGTATCACTAGATCTTTTGAACTTCAGCTCTTCTAACAATAAAACCCCTTTCATAGCACCAATTTCATTAGTAAGCTGAAAAAATAAACACATTGTTTGGCTTCTTCTAGCTAGGTGTAAGATTTCACTCACAGTCTTGAATGGCTTATTCAACAAATGCAAATGACCACTTTATCTTACTGTTCTCCTTACTGTTCACCCAATTAACATCTCAAAACTACTATTCATCAAGACACCCAGCCTAGCTGGCTTTAATCCAATTAGGACACACAGAGACACACACCTAGACACAGACCCTCACTAGAATTCTATTTCAAAAAATAATTTCCAATAACATTATACACATTAATATCTCTTCATCACAGTTTCCCAGCAGCGTAAAACTGTATTTGGCCTCTTTGTCATATTGTCCAATCACGCCGCCAAACACGCCTGTCACCAACGAGAGCAGAAAACTCCAGCCATTAACTTTTTCTCTCTCTCCACAGATGCTGACTGAACTGTTGAGTATTTCCAGCAATTTTTATTTTATTTCAGATTTCCAGTATCCACACTACTTGCTTTTTTTTTTAAAGAAATATAATATGGGTTCTGGTTAATCAGTTTATACAAATTAAATTAAACCACATCTAAGTGCCACAGCTAGTGTGATGGGATTTGAATTCATGTCTCCTGATGACTAGTCCAATATCATAATCATAATGTCACCATAACCAGTGTATGTAAAAAACAAGCTACATTTTTCTGTGCAAAATACTTGATCACATCTCAGTAGAATGGAGAGAGTAGCAAGAAAGGGCCCAGAATGTCTATCTCAATGTCCGTGGAGTCATAGATGGCACCTGTGATAATCTGCATCACAACCTGAATGTGCATGTAAATTGGAAGAGATTTCAGAATCTCCAAGCCACAAATAGGTTTTTTAAAATTTATTCTTTCATGGGATGTGGGCATTGTTAGCAAGGCCAGAATTTGTTGCCTAGACCTAATTTCCCTTGAATTGAGTGACATGTCATTTCAGGCATGAAATGACATGCTGTGAATCTGGAGTTGCATGTAGGCCAGGCCTGGTAAGGATGGTAGATTTCCTTCCCTACAGGGCATTAGTGAACCAGGTGGGTTTTTACTCATCCAGAGGATTAGCCTGGGCCTCTGGATTACTAATCAGTGACATTACCACTACTCTACCATCTCCCCCAAATCCTGCATATCACTGTACATTCCTCAGGGCTAATTATGATTTATTTATCTTGTTCATTGTTTGAAGGGGTGACAGTGTGTACATTTTCCACTTGGGTCACTGGGGCTAACCATATTTGCATTGTTCATGCCACCCTTTCATAACTCTTACACAACAGCAGTGTGAATATAAAGCCTATGCTGCCACCAGGGTTCAATTGGAACACATAAGTTGCTCTATACTTAAATAACAGCGGCAATGATTGTCATCATCAGCAGTAAATTTTAAAAAAACAAGATCTGGACCGTGGTAACTCAATAAATGTACGGAGCTTGGGACACCACAAATTAATATATTAATGGAGCAATAGAGACAAATGAACCAGTGAATAAATAAATTAAGAGTAGGGGGCACCAGTGATTTAATGAATCAATGGGAATACAAACAAGTTAATATAATAAAGTAACACACACTAACAACTCAGAAAATTAATGAAGCACCACACACCAGTGAATTAATAAATTCACACATTAGTGAGCACTGCAGCAACTCTGTAGCAGGCACTAGTAATTAATAATCCTTATCTTTGTTGCTGCTTCAAGGCCTGAAGGTCATCAGCTGAGCCTTGCTGATTTCACCAACAGTTTACATTTCAGTGTTTTTAAGTGTTTTTAATTTAAAGTAGAAACTTTTAATGTTTGTGCTAAAAAAGTAAGTATTGCTGAAAAAAAGAGACATGATATTGAAGTTTTTCATCTTGCACTCATCAGGACAGCTCACAAGAAATGCCAACAGGAAAAAGGAACAACAATTTATACTGCATGAGAAGAGAGTGCTGATTGGTTGGCAAGTGTTCTCTGATTGGTCGAAGCATTTCTATGGAGAATGCAGCAGGGAACAGTTAACTGCCAACATTTTGTTTAAATTGAAACTAGGCAGGTCGACTCTGATTGGTCAAGGCATTGCCATGAGGAATGAACCATGGAATGGCTGTTCCCCCAAGCTTTAGTTTGGTTGAAAAAGGCGCAATGTGTACACATGTTCCTTCTGTCTGCTAAGGACAAGGGCCTGTGTGTCAACATATGTGGCTTCTAGCATGCGTAAATGAGCCACACTGCGAGCCCGACTGATAATCTTAAAAAATATAAAAAGCTATACTTGCTAAGGCAGGATTGAGCTACAAAGTTAATACAACGATTTGGAGGCTTCCTGTTTAAGAAGCCTGTGACAGCGTATAACTCAGAGGGAGAAAGAGGGATACAGTAAGTACAGTTTGAGATGTAGAGTTAGGGTTGGGACCAGGAGTCATTGTGAGCCAGGGGTCAGAGGTTGCAACATGGCAGTCATGAGACCCAAGATAACAGGTTTGAGACCAATACAATGTCACCACGGAAATATGGTGTCTGGTAACCTGCTATTCAAATCAACAGGGCAAGTGGGGAGCTGGTAGACTGTAACTCATGGTCCAAAATCAAATAGCTGAAAATGGGTGTGCTGGGTGAGTTAAAAGACCTGCCACTGGACCAAAGGATGCTTGTTGACCCACTTACGAAATGAAAAACCTAAAAGCTGGGTTTGAAATATCTGACAAAGGAGAAAAAAATTGAAAGACCGGTTTAAACAAAATGACATGGGGTCTGTCCACACTTTCATCAATAGTCAAAGACCTACTAATGTGTGCCAGGAAAATATCAGATTCAGGAAATAAGGTTATGTGAACAGGAGGCTCATGGCCTATGGGAAACTTATGGATAGCAATAACAGATATAACGAAGTGCATTAGAAACCAGAATCTTATGAAGGATTTGAATTATTTATGTACTGACTGATTGATACCTGAGAATAAATTAGAAGAAGAATCTAAATGAGTGGTTTGGACAGATTATACATACATTAGCAGATGCATTTATGCACTATGGATGGTATGTAAAATTCCTTTACCTGTTCTTGCCTAACACCTCTTGTAGGTTTAAGCATTAATAGGTTAAATCTGATGGTTAGAAGAAATTTGTGTACACATTTCATCCAGTGTGGAGGTAGGAAATTAATTAGGTGTGATTAGCATAAACAGATTACAAGGGTTCTAAAGAGACGCTTTGGAAAATTGCCTTCAGGCAGTGTGGCATTGCATAACATTTGCTGAGCAGCTTCACCCACATAACATAATATTTAAATACAAACCTCCAGTTTTGTCGCTGTTGTTTAGATAGTTGAGTGACAGATAGGGTCTCTTTCTGCACTGATAGTGGAACAGAGTAGGATCCATTAATGCATTTTGTAGACAATTTGACCATCATGCCTCACCACATCCCCTCACAGTGCCTTGTATCACCGTCAACACCTATGTTCATGTCAAGCCATCAGCAAGAGGCCACCTTGCTCAGAGACGCCACCAGGAGCTGACCTGTAATCACTCAAAGATGTAAATGAGTTTGATATGGAATAGTAATAACATTAATCCCAGAGTCTGAAATTCTTATGGTCATTGCCCGACTAAGAGTACTTAAAATGCAAGTGACAAAAAATATAATGAAGGAGAATATTGGGAGAAACTAGGAAATCTCTGTACTTGGCCATCCAACCCAATTTTTGAAGAATGGTATTCTTTTACTGGGTAACAATGGTTCTTTGTGCAGGTCAAGTCCCCCTTTCACTGACAGTATTCATTTCAAGCGCTTGCATAATCACACTTGAACTATCCCTTCATATGACTATGTTGTAAACAGCAACAGATAAATGCCAGGATGACTTGGAAGGATCTGTCACTCTAAAGGCCAGAGGGATTAGAGGTGGTGGGAGGGAGTTGTCTTTTTTTGCAGTGTCAAGGAACAAATTAATTATATGCTTCTGCACAGACAGGTTGGATCACAGATAACTTGGATGTGTTAACAGTTTCCTCACACAACACTATTACACAATTGTATCTAAACACAGCTATCTCCAAATTTGTGAAAAGTTCCATATGCACTCACAATTTACAATGTCACCTTATACAACTTGTTATAATCAAGAAATGTGAATGCTTCAGAGATGGCATGCTTAAAGCAGAGTAAAAGTTAGAATTCAGAGGATTAATTTAGAAGAAACAAAGCAGCTAGGTAATTTTTAAAAGAATGTGTTAATCCAATTTTCTTCTCTCTTGAAGGTGCTAATGCCTTGCTGCAGTGCAGTTTACAAAAATAGACCTTTGGCATCCGTCAAGTAGCTATTTTTCATTCGTGAGCCAAGAGAACAAATGGCTTTTTGACCATAATAATTAAAAGTAAGATGGGAATGAGGCTTTATGAAAGGGGCATAAAGGGTAGACCTGAACCTGTTAGCAAAAGGTCCCAATGGAGTAATTTGATAGCCCTCAGAAGCTGAAACTCTGGCTGAGTTTCTGCATTCTCAGTGTAGGGACACCACTCAATTATAGTGTCCTAGGCCCAACCATCTGCAGCTGCTTCATCAATGACCTTCTTTCCATCATAAGGTCAGAAGTGCGGATGTTCGCTGATGATTGCACAATGTTCAGCACCATTCACGACTCCTCAGATACTGAAGCAGTACATATCCAAATGCAGCAATACCTGGACAACATCCAAACTTGGGTGGACAAGTGGCAAGTAACATTCATGCCACACAAGTGCCAGGCAAGGGCCAACTCCAACAAGAAAGAATCTAACCATTGCCCCTTGACATTCAATGATATTACCGTCACTGAATCCCCCACTATCAACATCCTGGGGGTTGCCATTGACCAGAAACTGAACTGGACTAGCCAAATAAATACTGTGGCTACAAGAGCAGGTCAGAGGCTAGGAATCCTGCAATGAGTAACTCACCCCCTGACTTCCCAAAGCCTGTCCACCCTCTACAAGGCACAAGTCAGGACTGTGATGGAATACGCTCCACTTGCCTGGATGAGTGTAGCTCCCACAACACTCAAGAGGTATGACACCATCCAGGGTAAAGCAACCCGCTTGATTGGCACCCCATCCACAAACCTTCACTCCCTCCACCACCGACGCACAGTAGCAGCAGTGTGTAACATCTACAAGATGCACTGCAGGAATTCACCAAGGCTCATTAGACAACACCTTCCAAACCCACGACCACCATCTAGAAGGACAAGGGCAGCAGATACGTGGGAAAACCACCACCTGGAAGCTCCCATCCAAGTCACTCACCATCCTGATTTGGGAATATATCGCGGTTCCTTCACTGTCGCTGGGTCAAAACCCTGGAACTCCCTTCCGAATTGCACTGTGAGTGTACCTACACCGCATGGTTCAAGAAGGCAGCTCAGCACCACCTTCTCAAGGGCAATTAGGGATGGGAAATAAATGCTGGCCCAGGCAGTGAAGCCCACAACCCATCAATGAATTTTTAAATATTCAGGCTGTTATGGGAGTCATTAACTGTGATTTTGTGCACCAATTTGAATGCTTTAGGGGACTGACCGGTCCCGTGGAGCTTCAGCGGCTCACCAACTGTAATGAGGTGAGAACACAATGGGAGAAGGCTATTGTTTTTTAACTTTATTTTTCATACTTTATTTCACTTCATGTATTATAAATATTTTATCTATTATAAATACAGGACCCAAAGTCCGTAAAATCCCCAAGTCTGAGACACGTCTGGTCCCGAGCATCTAGGATACGGTGTCCAGTGCCAGTATATGGAAAGGATTGCCCTTTGTGAGCTGGACCATGTTGAGGATTGTCATTCTCTGAAAATGATGCATTTACAAATCTCCTAAGTCCTTTGCAGGATCTATGAAGTAAAGATGTTGTCATTGACTGCTGTAGCAATACTGACTGAGTCATGTCTCACTAATGCAGAGGTCATCAAGGACAGAAACTTGTTACGATTGTAGGGTCCTGAGTGTTTGTAACTACTCAAACTATTGTCCTGTGAGGACAATTCACATAAACCTCACAGCTTTAGTGCATGATGTATAATTAAAGGTCACTGTGCCCTGATGTGCAAAAGGCAGTTGGGGGTCAGTAGCAAGATGATAGCTCTGCATTATGGATTCATGAGAGCTGGCGATGGGAGAAATGGAGTTCTCCGGATGCTACTCCCTCTTGAGACGTCCAAGCGCAAACTATTGAAGAATGTTATGTGCTTGGGCCGCCTTACTAAGCTGGTGTCATACTGACATGAGTGCATCCATGTGTGAATTGGCTTGTCAGCTGCTTGAAAGCTTCCATGCACATTGGCTTGGTAATGCCATGTTGAAAGGGCTGTACTATGTGGAGTTGCTTAAGGATGCATGTTAAGGGAGTGCTAATTGCATTCCATAGCGGCCATTTGTTACCAAGACTGCTATGCCTTCCAAGGATGACCCCATCATTAGGGCATAAGGTGCCTAATGCTTGTCCTTTGATCATGGTGAGATTTGTAAGATGTTCAAGCTGAGGATTAAGGTGTTGTGTCCTTGCATTGAAGGCTGAAGAAAACTTTGATGTTTACAATTTGTATTTGCTCTAACCCTCCTGGAATCTCATTGCTATAAGGTTGTTATAGGCACATCTGTTATGTATTTCCTGTGCAATGGAATCCTCATGTGGCTCGTCTGAATTTTTGCGTTCTTCAGAGTCATCCCCTTCAACATCCTCGATCCTAAGAGACATTTAGCTCCTCAATGTCTCCCTCAGGCAACACATCCCTCCTTTTCAGTGCAAGGTTGAGCAGGGCGCAGCAAACAATGATGATGTGGGACACTCTCTGTGGTGGGTATTGGAGAGCCCCAGCTGAATGGTCCAAACATCAGAAATGCATCATCAGGAGGCTAATAATTTTCTCCATTAGGGACCTTGTGGCAGAAGGTGCAGCATTGCATCTTTCCTCTGATGCATTCTATGGATGATGAATGGACAACATTAGCCATATCTTTTGGGGGTACCCCTTATCACCGAGGAGCCAACCCTTTAAGCGCCGAGGTCCCTCAAGAATCTGTGGCCCTTGCGAGTGAATCATAATGTAAGAGTTGTGAGAACTCCCTGGGCACTAACATGCAGGATCTGCTTTCTGTGTTCACAGATTAGCTGGACGTTCAAAGAGTGAAATCCTTTTCTTTTTATGAATTTCACAGACTGCTGCCAGGGAGCTATCAAGGCCACATTTGCGCAGTCGACAGTGCCCTGGAATTATGGGAAACCTGAGGCTGCAGTGAATCCCACAGCTCTGACAGCCTGGCGTGCATCATCCATGTGGAGCTGCACGTAATGGTAAGGTTTATTGAAAAAGGGCATCTGTCAACTTCTTCATGCGCTTGTGTGTGACCAGTTGTGAGGTTCTGCAAAGGTCCCCAGTGGAGCCTTGGAAGGACCTGTTGGCAAAAAAAGTTCAATGCAGCGGTCACCTTCAAAGCAACTGGCATGGAATGTCCTCCAAGTCCTTGTGGTGTGAGTTCCTCACAGCGAAGATGGCAAATGTGAGCTACCACATCCCTAGACAAGTGAAGGTGCCTACGGCACTGTCTTTCGCTCATCTCCATGTATGAGCTGCAACTTCTAAAGACCCTTGTTTGCGCCAATGTCTTTGTGGGTATGCCCCTCCTTGGCAACATCTTGGACCTCCTGGGGACTTGCTGGCTCTTGCTTCTCAGGCTGATGGCCTTCCCAGAATTGTGCCCTTCTTCTCCTAATTTTAATCAAAGCTATCAACAAGGCAGCGTTGCCTGCAGCCTGCATTTCTCATTCCCCCTTGTATCTGTGAATGGATACAATTGAGCAATCATTGCCACTTCCCCTTGAATGGTCTCCCTCCATCTCCAAGCCAGGAATCCAGTTCCAAGCCCTTGACCTGCCCTCAGTCTGTACATAGCATCCCCAGACCACCCCGTGCAGGTTAATAACATCCTGGGGGTCCACAGGTGGCTGAGCATCACCCTCAGGCATGACTGCACATTCACAATGAAGTCTAGATTAGGGTATATACACCCATATGCTTTAACTTTCAGTCAGACTATTGTCAGATTGCCTCCAGTAACTTGGACAAAAACTATCGATACCCAATCCTTGTACTTATGTCACACTGTAAGCATGGTGCCTTGTAAGCCGTGACCAGTATACTGGGAACATTGAGGCTTGTAGTGTCCATTTAGCTTCAATGCAGCACGTGACCCTTGATTGTTCGATTCCCCTTCCCTTTTTAAATGCCTCTGTAGGGATCAGATGGCCTTAAAGACTAGCTATGCTGAAGCACTAAAACTTAATGGATTCTCAGCTGAATGCGCATCATTAGTAAAGGAGCAAAGCTAGTTCATTGTGCATTGGACCCTTGGGTCCAGCATTCATCTGAGCCCCGTTTTCCATGGTTTGATCGGGAATTTAATAGTGTGCCCTTTCAATTAGCCCAAAATGGTTGTGCTGAACTCCTCCCACATGTCCTGAGGAACTCCCATATTGTTTTTCTCAAGCTTGTTTTTCCAACTTTGTCATTGATCACTGATTGCAAACATGTTGCTCATCACCCTTGTAAGTGTGACCAGCTTTCAACCCCCCTAACACCCACCATGTTTCTCCCATCCTCCTCCATAGTTACTGTATCCTAATTCACATTCCTCCTGCAACTATCCAGCCTCCCCCTATTACCCTTGACCCCATCATTGCACATGTGGATATTCCTGTTCTCCCCCCGATTCCTTCAAAGCTGATGTCACCATGCCCTTTGTCGACCTGACCCTTCCTTTTCTTGAGGCCGCATGCACCCTTACTTTTCGAGAGCCCCCCCTTGAGACCATCCAATATCCCCCTTGACTTTTCAGCTACCGACATGCAGAATGCAGATGCCTCGCCTAAATGTTACTGTGCCCTCTGTCTCTCAGTACTATGACTCGAACCCCCAGGAACAAATGCCTCAGTTCACTGATCACACCCTACACACCGTACTGTGCACATCTGTCACTGCCCAGAGAGGCCTTCCCCTGCCCAAGACCAGGGCCAAGACATGTGTGCCATGCAGGGCCCCTAACATGGCCCATTTAGCCCCAAGGCAATCTCTGAAACTTCCCCAGACATTCTTTAAACTTGTGCCCCTGATAGTCTTTCACTCTTTCATGGACATTCTTTTCACTTTTACACCCGGACAGTCTTTCACTCTTCCCCTCTGTTCCTTGCCCGCCCCTAGTCCTGTCTCCATCTCACCCTCCCCTCTTGTATTCCCACCCTTGTCCTCTCTCCATCTCACCTTCCCCTCTTGTCTTCCCCTCCATCCCAAATTCCTGCCTCCTTCTCATTCCTCATCTCTCTCCTCTTGTCTCCCGTTCCCCCCCACCACCAGTCCTCCTTCCTTCTGACCCTTCCCCGCTGATCATGCCCCCCGTGTCCAGCCTTGGCACAGCTTGTGCTACAGATACCCGATATGTAGTTGTGACGGTATTAAAGGAAGGTGGAAGCAGTGTCTACTGACCTTCAAGTGCGTGGCACTTACATACAGTCAGAAAACAGAACGTTCTAATTATCCACTTAATTTGGAGGGGGAATGTAATTCTGGCCAGTTGACCTTTTAATGAGCTTTCTTGAGATGTTAATGCATGCAAAAAGGATTCTTAACATTGCTCAGCAGGAAACTGGAGCTGCCTTTAACATGCCTTGAAAGTTGGGAGAACTAAATTCTGAATTAATTTTCTGCCAGCGGGAAGCTGATTGATTTCATTCACGCCAAATTTAGTGCCCTTGCCTGCCACGGTTTTTGTCACTAGCAGGAAATTCCACCCCCAAATCTTTTTGTTTATTTTTTTTTGCAGCTACTTGTGCCCACAGAAAAGGTTTCATGGGGAAAAGACTTTCAGGAATTAAGTCCCTAACTTTTCATTGGATCATTGATGAGATGCGTTGTAGTGATTAGATGAGGATCACGTCAGTTATTAGCAGCCGGTTGCTTAAGCACTTTAGTGGTTTGTTTAATGACATTTTCTGTGGCAGCATAACTTTCATTGTACGCATGCTGCTCTGTATGCGTGGGTTGTGCACTGGAGTAATGAGTCAGGTAGCGAGCGGATAGCCCTTGTTACCTAGTCGCTACTTTCCAGTTTGTCATGTTGGCTCAAATATTTATGGTACATTGGACTGGTGCAGAATAAAGGCATCATGAAGACTGCCAGGGTTGGATTGGCATCATGTACTGAGTATGATACGTGGCTGAACAATGAGGGAGTGGAAGCCTTCTGGGTTGCAGTATATCTCTGAATTTACATGAGGTGCCCAAAAAAGCTGTGTGCAGTCAATGGGGAAGCTAGCTATCCTGGTGAATTCATGTGCTAGTGGCCAGTATATTATAAATGCAGACTAGGAAATGTCATGAATTGCAGAGGATTCAATCCTTCTTCAAGATCAGGATAAAGTCATTTTAAAAATAAATCCATCCACCTTTTCAGCATATTCTTAAATCAGTTCTCTCTCCAGAAATACAATTTCCTTTTGAGCTCATTTATACAGTCTGCTTATATAGCCTTCCGCAGCAGTTGATTACACAACTTTATTTTCCTTTCGATGAAAAAGAAATGCAGTCTTCCCTTCTTACATGAATGTTCTAATTTTTCATTTTTTGCTCCCAGGCCTGCCATCTCTTATCCTGTCCAGGACTCCACAGGGGCAGAATATTTTTTAATGTGTGCACAAATTAAACAAGCCCATTGATGCAGATGCAGGGTAGTTTTATTTTTTAATTGCACCAACCAGCAAACTGCCTTTTGCATTCTGTTATTTGAATATCAAAATTACTGGGTAGCCACTCCTGAAAGTGAATTATCCAATTCAAAACTGCCTGAATGGTAACTCTAATGTCCCTTACTACTTGAAGCTTTTGCAAAGTAATTTGCCAGTTCAGTATAAAATCTTGAAATCTTCATGATATTTAGATTACCTTGAAGCCTCCTCTTTTTTGAAGAAAACAAGCTCAGTTATAAATTGCTCAAAGCGTAAAGCAGCTGCAGCAGAGACGCTGTCAATACTGGGGTCATCCCTTTTCTCTCACTGTAATATTTAAACCCATTATCGCCTTTAAGAGTATCTTCTATGGTTTCAAATCTAGCCCAGACTGAAGATAAGTGCCTTTGCTTCCTATGTGAAGAAAGATTGCAGTGCAAATGGGTCCTAAGCAACAAAAAAGAACTTCCAGCACATTTAATACCAATTAATCCTAAATTGGCAATCTCACCCAGAAAGCTAATGAATGGTTGGTCAAATCACAAAATGTCACACAGTTGTGGTGATCTGAGGTTGAAACAGAGGCACATTGTTGGAGCAGAATGCAGGAAAATTTACACTGCATTTAACCTGTGCTATACTTGTCCTGGGCGTGCTTGATGTGATAATCTGGAGGAGGTATCATCTGCATCTAATCTGTGCTATATTTGATCTAGAGCGCATAATGCTGTCTTTAGGGGGATAATTACCTGAATTAAAGCCTTGCTTGGAGGAGGCGCTTACTGGAAATTCACAGATGCTCCAACCTCCCTCTGCCACAATGATTTTCCATTGACTAATTTGAATGGATGAAAAAAGAGAGAAGCAAGCATTGCAAAATATAACCCTTCCGAGAAGGTTCCCTGCTGGAAAATCTACCTTTAGATGCTTGAAATGAAGTGTGTTGTATATCACAGCAGTTAGCACCCGCCTTGTGACTTGCACAAAATTCATGTTTTTAATAAATGCTCATGGTCAGAGACTATTTACTTAGTATAAAAAATAGTGTTATAGTACAATATTCAGTTCTTTAAACAGAAGTTCATTGTTATAAGCTGGTGACAAGGGTACCTTTTCTCCTAAAAGCCTTGCACAAAACATAGTTCTGCAAACATGACAAATAGTTCAGTTTGTGTGTATGGATTGGAAATTGAGATTGAGTTGAGCTGATCTTTGATCTTCCTTTGATCTTTGTGATAGTGACCCCTGGCAATGAGGTTTTCCCTGGAGGGCGGTGGTTAATTCACACTAAATGAGCTGAAAACGTCTCAAGGTGATTGATTTTCAATCTTTACTCATTCCTGGAAGGGAAATAATGTGGTGCAGCGCGTGGAAGAACTTAATGAGATGGTCTTCTATGCTATCAGCCGTTGGAGTGATTAAAATATGTGTAAAATGTGACAGCAAATCAAAGGCATTGCAGGAAACAAATGACAAAGAAATCTATGCAAAAAAAGCATTGTTCATTGTATACCATTTGTTTATGGAGAAAGGGTAGCTTGCCCTATTTGGGCATCATATTCATTATGAAATGTTGTATCATGAAATTAAATGATACTCATCTTTTCTTTCTTATGTTCAATTTCCTCCCTTCCTCTGAAGATGCAGCCTCCCGCTAAGGTACAGTTTCATGGAACTGGCCATCTCCATTATCTCATATAGGTGGTCAACCTTCACAAGTGAGTCTAAACAATTATATGGGGAGATGGCATCGTAGTCAAGCCTTATGTGCTAATCTCCACAATTGCACACATTCCACCAGGGGTGATGCCACTGCTTAATTTTTCTGTTCTCTAGGCCAAAGGCAGTAAGGCCAATTTTAATACCCCCACTGCTGCCTGGTTGACAATAGTTAACTTAGTACGGACCAGGTATGGATTCTGGGATCTTCCCATCCAGGCTTAGTTTAAAAGTAAATGAGACCATCAATTACCCAACTTGCATTCTCTCTGAATTTTATCTATTTTTTGAGTAACTTCTCTGCCTGTCAGTTCTTAACATCACAGTTGTAGGTGCCAGTACGCTCCATAAAACAGCATTGTGAATTTCAATCAAAAGGATTGATAGCCAAGCCAAAATTTATGAAGAGATGAATTTGTAGATTATTTTTCAAGTTCTTCAGTCCTATCTCACTGTTTGTTTTCACAGAATCATAGAATTGAAGGAAGATATTCTGCCCGCTGTGTCTGTGTCGCCTCTCTATTGGAGCAATTTACCTAGTCCCATTTCCGATTTCTCCTGTAGCCCTGCACATTCTCTCTTTTCAGATAAAAATACAATTCCCTTTTGAATGCCTCAATTGAACCTGCCTCCACTACACACTCAGGCAGTACATTCCAGACCCTAACCACTCCCTGTGTGAAAAAGTATTTCATTATGTTACCACTGCTTCTTTTGCCAATTACCTTAAATCTGTGCCCTCTTGCTCTTTATCCTTCTACCAATGGGAACAGCTTTTCCCTACCTACTTTGTCCAGACCCTCATGATTGTGAATACCTCTATCAAATCTCTAAAACTTCTTCTCCAAGGAAAACAGTCCCAACTTCTCCAATCTATCCCCGTAACTGAAGTTCCTCATCCCTGGGGCCATTCTCATGAATCTACTGTGCACTCTCTCTAATGCTTTCACATCTTTCCTAACCTGTGGCACCCAGAGCTGGATGCAATACTCCACTTGAGGCTGGACCAGTGTTCTATACAAGTTTAACATAACTTCCTTGTCTTTACACTCTATGCCCCTATTAATAAATTCTAGGATGCTGTATGCAGTATTAACCACACTCTCAACCTACCCTGCCATCTTCAATGATTTATGCACATATACGCCCAGGCCCTTCTGCTCCTGCACCCCCTTTAGAATTGTACCCTTTATTTTATATTGTTTCTCCACATTGTTCCTACCAAAATGAATCACTTCACACTTCTCTGCATTAAATTTCATCTGCCACTTGTCTTCCCATTCCACCAACCTGTCTATGTCCTTCTGACATTCTACACTATCCTCCTCACAGTTCACAATACTTCCAAGTTTTGTGTAATTTCTTTCAAGAACTTGGGAATTCAAGGTACTGCTGCCACAGTCAGTAAGCACATTATTCTTGTATTTCAGAGAAGTTAGTTCAAACCTGGCTCAAATTAATTGGATGAAAGCCTCCTATTTTTCCTTGCTATAAGCATTCTATCTGAAATTAATTTGGAGTAATTAATCTGAGCAAGTCAGAAGGTTGTCCCAAACTTGTCACAAATTGTCAATCTCAATGAAAGGCCAGAAAACAGCTGCTTTTTTGTGATTGTTTGATAGTAAGGAAAGAATTGAGAGAGGTTTATTGAGCAACTAACTTATGTTACACCTGATCCAGGGGTGCTTAATGGGAAGGAACTTGCAGATGTAATGATGGTGAAACTGTCAGCATTTGCTGTCATTACAACTGTGAAGCTTCCAGCAACTCCTGGCATCCTCAGATGTACAGTTATATGTCATTGGCAGTGAATCCCTGCACCTCCGCAGATGACAGTCTTTAGAAATCAGTTGAACTGATGTGAACTTGGCCTTTTATGCTGTAATATCCATGTTAAAAAAAACTAATGAGTTATGCATTGCTGAATGAGGTGTATCTGGGTTTTTAGTGGCCTACTAAGTCATGACAACTGCTGAAATCTTCTCTGATCCTGAAAAGCTAATTTTATATTTATGGTATGCCAAATTTCTACTTGTTGATAAAAATTCCACTTAATAATTACTTATTTTCTGAAAGTTTGTCTACGATTGATTAGCTTCTACCTTATTCCCAGGTGTATGTCCCAATCTTTAGTTCACCCTCTGTAACATGTATAAAATGTGAATGGTAATTAGTGCATTTACTTCTTGCTTTGCTGTCTGAATTCTTCCAAATATTCGGCTGCTTAGTGTGCTTAATACACATAAGGGGTTAAAAAAGTTGGGGGTGTAGCATTATTGGTTAAAGAAACAATTACAGCTGTGAGGAGGGATGACATACTAAATTAAGCATCAAATGAGGCCATATCGATTGAGCTCAGAAATAAAAAAGGGGCAGCCACATTGCTAGGGGTGTGCTATAGTCCCCCAAATAGTGGAAGGGAGTTAGAAGAGCAAATATGTAGGCAAATTTCTGAGTCAGAAACAATAGGGCAGTAATAGTTGGAGATTTCATCTATCCTAATATCCATTAGGATATGAACAGTGTGAAAGGCACAGAGGGCACAAAATTCTTGAACTACATTCGAGAGAACTTTTTCAGCCAGCATGTAAGAAGCCCAATGAGAGGGGGCACCATTCTAGATTTAGTCTTAGGAAATGAAGCTGGGCAAGTGGATGAAGAAGCAGTGGTGACCATTTTGGAGATAGTGACCGTAATAGAGTTAAATTTAGCATCATTATGGAAAAGGACAAAGACAGAACAGAACTAAAAGTTCTAAATTGGGGGAAGACAAATTTTTCAATGCTGAGAGGTGAACTGGCGAAAGTGGACTGGATACAGCTACTAGAAAGAAAAACAAGGGCCAGGATTTCCCGGCTCTGTTGGTGTCGGGCATCATGGCAGATGGAGGGTGCGGGAGTGGGGGTAGAATAAGGCGAGAAGGCCAAAAACCGGTTTCACATTGTGAAATTGTTAGCTCTACGCGTCAATGGCAGGCCACGTTTCCTGACGTGTTTCACAATTGTACATAAGTGACATGCAAGATGCACTTCACTTGGGGCTTCGAGGCTTGTTTGCCTACCTTGCTTTGGTCAGCACTCGCAGTCATCAGTGCCAGGCTTCACAGGCAGTACCACATCACTTTTAGGGGGGCTCATTGTCAGGTCTCTACCTACCAGACCAGCTGTAAGGCAGGGGTGGCTTTTCAACAGCTGCAGGGTTAGGGCTTGCTTGGGGAAGGGGGAGAAGTGGCCTCAGGCAAGGGAAGAGGTTGCAGGGCGAGGACTGTACTGGGGAGGGGCTTATCCCAGGTTGTGTGTCTGGGGGCACATGTTGATCTGTGCAAGTGGCCTCAAGATAGTGAGGGCTGAGGAGGCAGTCTGCAGAGGAGATGAGGCCGGATGGAGATATGATGGTTTGTGTGAGTGAGTGGTGATATCCTTTGAGCTGACAGTGAGTGAGATGCCAGTGAATGTGTGTGTGATGTGTGTGTGTGTGTGTGTGCGGCCAGAGTAGAGGTAGAGGACATCATGGCGGGCCTCCACGGTATCCAGAAGGCATCCCAGGAATGCTTCACTGAATAAGGGGGCTACACTCTTCTTGGCTTTTGGGGCCATGTCTTCACCTGAGCAATCCTTGTGAGTGTGTGAGTTTAGAGCGATAAGATGGTTGCCTTACCCTGACAGCATGGATGAGGTCATTCATCCTTTTTTGCATTGGATGACTGATCTCTTCTGTGCAGCTTTGGCACTGATCACCTCTGCCAACCCCTCCCAAGCCAGAGTGGTGAGACTAATGGACCTCCTGCGGCCAGAGTAGAGGTAGAGGACATCATGGTGGGCCTCCACGGTATCCAGAAGGCATCCCAGGAATGCTTCACTGAATAAGGGGGCTACACTCTTCTTGGCTTTTGGGGCCATGTCTTCACCTGAGCAATCCTGGACTGCAAGCATTGAGAACTGTGTGCGCGGCTACAATATAAATTTTCCTCATGCGACAGCGTCCTGCATGAGGAAGTGGCAAGGTAATGGCATGACAGGAGAATCAGAGGCTGCCCACCAGCGAGACGGTGTGTTTCCTGTGGTTGCACAATTAATGAGGCAGGAATGGGATGATATGGTGTGAAAAGCCGTCAATGCGGCTGGCGAGTAAAACATCCTTTTTCCTGCCCGCTACCGCACTTAATGCAAATCTGGGATTTTTCCACCCTGTGTCAAATCGGTGGGAGATATTTAAAAGTGAGATTCTACAGGCACAGTGTAGACATGTCCTCACAAAGAAAAAGGATGGTACTGCCAAATCTAGAGCTCCCTTGTTATTCAGAAGCATGCAGGGTAAGATAGAGCAGAAAAAAAAGAGCTTATCACAGTCACAAAAAGTTTAATACTGTAGAAAGCATAGAAGGGTGTAGAAAATACAGGGGCGAAACAAAAAGGGAAATTTGGAAAGCAAAGGAGGATATGAAAAAAAATGGCAGGTAAAATCAAAGAAAACCCAAAGATGTTTTACCAGTACATTAAGAACAAGAGAATAACTAAGGAAAGGGTAGGGCCTATCAGGGATGTATACAGTAACTTGTGTGTTGATGCTGAAGATGGGCAGGGCTCTCAATGGGTACTTTATCTCTGTCTTTACTAAGGAGAGGGATGATGCAGGCATTCTAGTTAAGGAGGAGGAGTGTGAAATATTCGATACAATAAGCATAGTGAGAGGGGAAGTCTGGAGGGACTGACATCCTTGAAGGTGGATAAATCACCAGGGTTGAATGGATTGTATCTCAGGTTGTTAAAGGAAGCCAGGGAGGAAAAGTGGATGCTCTGAGGATCATTTTCCAATCCTCACTAGATACAGGTGAGGTACTAGAGGATTGGAGATCTGCAAGCATTGTACCAATATTTAAAAAGGGTGCGAGGAATAGGCCAGAAAATTATAGGCCAGTCAGTCTGACTTCAGCGGTGGGCAAATTATTGGAATCAATTCTGAGAGACAGGATAAACCATCATTTAGAAAGGCACGGATTGATCAGGGACAGTCAGCGTGGTTTTGTTAGGGGAAGATCGTGTCTTACTAACTTAATAGAATTTTATGAGGATTGATGAGGGTAGTGCAGTGGAAGTTGTCTACATGGCTTTGAGTAAGGCGTTTGACAAGGCAAACTGGTCAGAAAAGCGAGGTCACATGAATCAGTGCTCCTCCATGTTGAACTCCACTTGGAGGAAGCACTGAGGGTGGCAAGGACGCATAATGTACTCTGGGTGGCAGACTTCAATGTCCATCACCAACAGTGGCTTGGTAGCAGCACTACTGACCGAGCTGGCTGAATCCTAAATGACATGCTAGACTCGGTCTGCAGCAGGTGATGAGAGAACCAACAAGAGGGAAAAACATACCTAAGCTCATTCACACCAAACTGCCTGCCACAGATGCATGACAGTATCTGTAGGAGTGACCACTGCACAGTCATTGTGGAGATGAAGTCCAGCCTTCACATTGAGGGTACCCTCCATCGTGTTGTGTGGCACTACCACCGTGCTAAATGGGATAGATTTCAAACAGATCTAGAAACTCAAGACTGAGCATCCACGAGGCGCTGTGGGCCATCAGCAGCAGCAGAGTTGTATACAACCATAATCTGTAATCTTGTGACCTGGCAAAGCCCCCACTCAACCATTACCATCAAGCCAGCGGATCAACCCTGGTTCAATGAAGAGTGCAGGAGGGCATGCCAGGAACAGCACCAGGCATACTTAAAAATGAGATATCAACCTGGTGAAGCTATAACACAGGACTACTTGCGTGCCAGACAGCATAAGCAGCAAGTGATAGAGAGCTAAGCACTTCCAGAACCAATGGATCAGATCTAAGCTCTGCAGTCCTGCCACATCCAGTCAAGAATGGTGGTGGAAAATTAGACAACTCACTGGAGGAGGAGGCTCCACAAATATCCCCATCCTCAATGATGAAGGGGCCCAGCACATCAGTGCAAAAGGTAAGGCTGAAGCTACAATCTTCAGCCAGAAGTTCCGAGTGGATGATCCATTTCGGCCTCTTCCGGAGGTCCCCAGCATCATAGATGCCAGATTTGATTCACTCCACATGATATCAAGAAACAGCTGAAGGCTCTGGATACTGCAAAGGCTATGGGCCCTGACAATATTCTGGCAATAGTACTGAAGACTTGTGCTCCAGAACTTGCCGTGTCCCTTGCAGTATAGCCACAACACCAGCATTTACCCGACAATGTGGGAAATTGCCAAGGTATGTCTTGTACACAAAAAGCAGGACAAATCTAACCCAGCCAATTACTGCCCCATCAGTCTACTCTCGATCATCAGTAAAGTAATGGAAGGGGTCATCAACAGTGCTATCAAGTGGCACTTGCTTAGCAATAACCTGCTCACTGACGCCCAGTTTTGGTTCTGCCAGGGCCACTCAGCCCCTGACATCATTACAGCCCTGGTTCAAACATGGACAAAACAGCTGAACTCCCGAGGTGAGGTGAGAGTGACTGCCCTTGACATCAAGGCAGCATTTCAAAGAATGTGGAATCAAAGAGCCCTAGAAAACTGGAGTCAATGGGAATCAGGGGGAAAACTCTCCATTGGTTGGAGTCATACCTAGCACAAAGGAAGATGGTTGTGATTGATGGAGGTCAGTCATCTCAGCTTCAGGACATCACTGCAGGAGTTCCTCAGGGTAGTGTCCTTGGCCCAACCATCTTCAGCTGCTTCATCAATTACTTTTCTTCTATCATAAGGTCAGAAGTGGGGATGTTCACTGATGATTGCACAATGTTCAGCACCATTCGTGACTCCTCAGATACTGAAGCAGTCCATGTCCAAATGCAGCAAGACCTGGACAATATCCAGGCTTGGGCTGACAAGTGGCAAGTAACATTCACGCCACACAGGTGCCAGGCAATGACCATCTTCAACAAGAGAGAATTCAACCATCGGCCCTTGATGTTCAATGGCATTGCCATCACTGAATCCCCCGCTATCAACATCCTGGGGGTTACCATTGACCAGAAACTGAACTGGACTAGCCACATAAATACTATGGCTACAAGAGCAGGTCAAAGACCAGGAATCCTATGACGAGTAACCCACCTCCTGACTCCCCAAAGCTTGTCCACCATCTACGAGGCACAAGTCAGGACTGTGATGGAATACTCCCCACTTGCCTGGATGAGTGCAGCTTCCAAAACACTGAAGAAGCTTGACGCCATCCAGGACAAAGCAGCTCGCTTGATTGGCACCACATCTACAAACATTCACTCCCTCCACCACCAACACACAGTAGCAGCAGTGTGTACCATCTACAAGATGCATTGCAGGAATTCACCAAGGCTCCTTAGACAGCACCTTCCAAGCCCACGACCACTACCATCTAGAAGGACAAGGGCAGCAGATAGATGGGAGCGCCACCAACTGGAAGTACCTCTCCAAGTCACTCGCCATCCTGACTTGGAAATATATCTCTGTTCCTTCACTGTCGCTGGGTTAAAATCCTGGAACTCCCTTCCTAACAGCACTATGGGTGTACCTAGACCACATGGGCTGCAGCAGTTCAAGAAGGCAGCTCAGCACCACCTTCTCAAGGGCAATTAGGGATGGACAATAAATTCTAGCCCAGCCAGCGAAGCCCACATCCCGTGAATGAATAGAAAAAAAAAACATGGGATATAGGGAAAGGTGGCGAGTTTGATCAAAATTGACTCAGTGACAGGAAACAAAGGGTAATAGTCAATGGATGCTTTTTCCAATGGAAGATGGTTTCCCGTGGCATTCCACAGGGCTCAGTGTTGTGGCCCTTGCTGTTTGTTGTATATATTAATTATTTGGATTTAAATGTGGGAGGCATGATTGAGAAATTTGCAGATCACACAAAAATTGGCCGTGTAGTTGATAGTGAAGAGGATAGCTATTGTCTCCAGAAAGCTATCAATGGCTTGGTTGAGTGGGTGGAAAAGTGGCAAAAGGAATTCAATTTAGTAAAGTGTGAGGTAATGCATCTGGGGAGGGCAAACAAAGGAAGGGAATACTTAATAAACAGAAGGATATTGAAAGGGGTTGAGGAAGTGAGACACCTTGGAGTGCATACCCACATGTCCCACAAGGTGTCAGGACAGGTGGATAAGGTGGTAAAGTAAGTAATATGGAATACTTTCCTTTATTGGATGAAGTATTGAATACAAAAGCAGAGGTGTAATTCTGGAACCGTTTAAAATGCTGGTGAGGCCACAGCTGGAATTTTGTGTACAGTTCTGGTCACCACATTACAGGAAGGACATAATTGCTCTGGAGGGAGTACAGAGGAGATTTACAAGAATGTTGCCAGGGCTGGAAAATTGCAGCTATGAGGAAAATTTGGATAGGTTTGGCTTATTTCCCTTAGAACAGAAGAAGCTGAGGGATGACCTAATTGAGGTGTACAAAATTATGAGATGCCCAGATAGGGTAAAGAGAAAAGACCTGTTTCCCCTAGCTGAGGGGTCAATTACCAGGGGGCATAGATTTAAAGTGATTAGTAGAAGGATCAGAGGGAACCTAAGGAAAAACTTTTACACCCAAAGGACGGTGAGCCTCTGGAATTCACTGCCCAAGTTGGTGTTTGAGGCTGAAACGGTCAACTCATTTAAAAGGTACCTGGATATACACCTGAAGTGCTGTAACCTACAAGGCTATGAACCAGGTGCCGGAAAGTGGGATTAAAAATGAGTAGCAAGTTTCCTTTTTTCTCTTCTTTGGCTGGCGCAGACATGATGGGCTGAATGGCCTCTTTCTGCATTGTAACTTTTCTATGGTTCTATGGTTCAACATCACTGTTCCTGGACATCTGGAAACCCCCTAGGCTTGGCACCAGAATCAAACTAATGTTGGACAAGGTGATACCCATGCCGCAGAGATCGCTAGATCTTTGAGGACAAATTTCTTTGTGCGGCATCACTTTGCTGCTAAACACAAAATCTAGACTGTTAATTATGCTGTGCTGTATTTGACCTGTGACTGCTTGATGGGATAATATAAAGGCACTTTATTCTCCATCAAATTTTGGTAAAAACACTGGATGTAAAAGTTAAACAATTTTCATTCACATCATTTACCTTGCATTGATTGACAGCTTGATTGCAAGGTATAATATATTGTAAGTGCTGTAATTAGTAGTTATATAATGTCAGCAAGATCATGTTCGATGTCCTTATTACTTACTGACTCTGTCAGTGTGTGATAACAGACATTACATGGCAGAGGCAGGCTGATGAGGTTAAAGAGTAAGGCTGTGTAAAGGAGATACCATTGAGTCATTTCCTGGGACAGCTGATCCCAGGATGGATTCTAAATTGGGCCAAATGAGAGATTGGTAAACCTTCTAACGAGAGGTAAAACAATGCAGTTCTCAGGAATAGAACTCAGTGAAAAGTGGGAAATCCATCAGTCATTCATCAGCAGCCCTTCTAGTATTGGTAAAAACGGTATAAAAAGGGGATCTTTTTCCAAGTGGTTAAATATTTTAAATTGTGTGTAGATTTTTGAAAGTTTGGGAATAAATTCAAGCAGAGGAAATCAGCCTCCATCTACATTGTCCTACCAATACATGCAGATCGGGTATGAGAAAGAGTAAATAATGAGTAAAGCACCCCATGTACATCGACTTAGCCACCTCCAGGCCACATACACCAGAGATTGGGTGCACAATAAACCTCCCTGGATTATACCTCAGCTAGCTCCCTTAATCCTAGTACTGCAAACATTCCCATTGAATCAATCCCATGGCAGGCTTTGAATCAGCAATAACCTAAGAGGGTGGAAGGGTTTTAGCTTTCCACTATGGTGTATCTTTAGTCAGATCAGCTTTTAAGTTTTCAATTGCCAGCTTTACAGATTAGAACATAACAGAGCACAGACCAAAGAAAGGTAAACTCGAGACATAAACCACAATAATGGCAGAATTTTCTGGCCCTGCCAGCAGAGGGTTTTGTGGTGGGTGGGTGCAGAAAATTCGGAGTGAAGCCTGAATCCTGCTGGCGGGAAAACAAATCAGAATTTTCCCCTCAGCACTTTCATGGTGGGCTGATGGCAGGTCAGCATTCCTGCTGATGCATGTCAGGAAATCCATTTGCATGCGTTAGCATGTCATGAATACTCATTAAATACTCAACTCGCCGGAATCATGCTCCCCCTCCCAATTGCATGCCATGCCAGAGGGAAATTAGACTAGTCTAAATCATGACTGGATATAAGTGGCATGCAGCTGCCCACCTTCTTTTCGCTTGTGACTGCGCGGTGAGAGCAACATTCAAAACCTACCTGGAACAGTGCTGCTCCGAGTTATCAGTGATGCCAAAGCTGCTGCGAAAGGCAAGACTGCTGGGGGTGTCTAGCACGGCTGCTCATGGTGGGTGCCTCCGGTGTCTAGTGGGGCTTCTCATGGTGGGTGCTGTGTTTCTCAGGGAGGACTGCACTCAGTGTGTTCTGTGGGTCTCAGGCAGGGCTGCACTCCCATCAGAAACCAGCGTGGGGAACGGGAGGTTGGTGGTGGGGGGTGTTGACAGAGACATGAGGATGAAGGGAACAGGGGAGGTGTTGGGGGGAGGAAGTAGAAGATGGCAGGCAGAGGGATGATTGGGATTCGGGGAGCTGAAGCCCAATATGGAAGGGGTGAATGCAGACACAGCAAGGGGGTGGGTGGGCTTCATCTAGCATGAGTGGGAGGGGGCGCATGCAGACTCTAGAGTAAGGAAAGGGGGTGGGGTGGTTAGAGTAGCACAAATGGGAAGGTTTGCATGCAAACTCATGACTGGGGAGGGGTGTGGTTAAGACTTGTACAAGAGGGAAGGGTAACACAGAGACTCATGGAGGGGGCGAGGGGAATGGTGTTGTGGGCAGCCCTGAAGGAACGGGGGACTAAGTGACACAGTCAAAGTTCTGGGACTAAGGCAAAGCAGTCGGGTTGAGAGATTAAAGGCAGTCTTGCAGTTTTGTGAACCTCATAGTCAGGGTGAGAGATTAAAGGCAGTCCTGGGGCTCTGTGTATAAATCAGCAAGTCATCCACGACACTGAGATATCTTCGTTGATCAAAATATTGCCTCAGGATGAGATTATCTGGAACATATTCTGGCCATCCTTAGATGCAGTATTCCTGTTTGTGAGCACATTCTTCACCTGATTTTTGGGCCTTTCGAATTTCATTTAGCCCCTGTGTTGTTGCTGGTAGAAATTTTGTGGTCAATGAAGTATAAGACTCCACATCTTCGACAAAATTTATGTCCTCTTGTTCAGGCTCGCCTCTCTTGTGCTCAAGTTTGTCCATCCATTTCCTGCTTGATGCAAGCTGCCCTTCTTAGTAATGAACTTTTGATTCCTTCACCACCGTTCCTGGGAAATCTTTTGCCTGTTTTTCTCAAGGTTTTCAGTTGATTTTATTAGCTTCTGGTGATCTCGCTTCAGAACACTTGTATCAGTCTTCTCAGGACCTCTAAATAAGTTTGGAAATTCTGTCCTGAATTCCTTCAGTTTGTCTTGGAACCCCAATTCATCCACTTTAGAGATGAGCTGTAGACCTGTGCATGCTTTTCAGTTTATGAGTAAACACTCTTGGTTATGGGTCATGTACAAAGTTTCAGTGATTTCTCTTCCTTTGTACTGAAGTTTAGCAGTAAACTATCCCTTGACCTTCAGTTGAATGCCTCCTGGATTGTGGAGTTGTAGTATGGTTGTTGGCTAGGAGATGTCTTGCTTTAGCCACTGTTCTGTGTCTGAAAGAACTGAAACTCCCACTCCAGTGTCTAATTTGTTTTATGTCTGTTGACCATAATGTCTGTGCTCCAATAGTTCTCATTAGATCCTGTAATTTATCTCAAGAATGTCTTTGGCATCTTCAAATTTTTAAATGCTACATGCTTTAATTGGTTCCTCCTTAAATTTCGGAGATAGGGGATTTTTGCTGCAGTATATAGCTTTAAAATGTCCTCTCTCCTTACAGGAATGGCACTCCACATTTTTGGCAGGACATTCTTCGCGCCAATGCAGCCTTTCCCCGCCACAGTGAGAGCACTGAACAGTGGCGGCTACTACACCCTCTTCGCTTTTTCCATGTTTTTGAGTAGGTGCACTGCTATTTCTATGTCCTACAAACTGCATTGTGTCTGTTGTTTTTCTCCACGAAATCTCCTGTCATTTTGAATGAATACAAAATTTTGCATTCTCACCTCTGCCTGCCTTGTTAACTGCACAGTCTCTGACAACATTAAATCCTCCCTTGACTGTAGAAAACCTGATAACATCTCTTCTAAGACTCCTATAACAATGCGATCCCAAATTAATTTGTCTTTCGGGGCTCCATATTCTCAATTCTCATCTAGTTGATGTGAATCATTAATGAAGAAATCTATGCTCCCTTCTGGTCTTTGGGTATGTCTATTGAACTTTGCCCTTTCAATGATTGTGTTCCTCCTAAGGCAGAAATATGTATAATGTATAATGTTTTATAACATTTTTTTTTGCCACTGTTTCTTCATTTATGTCCTGTCTGGTCATTGTGTCACCTGCACTACTGCCTATGGCATAGAGAAGGGTACTGATCTGTTTCTTCCTAGGCTTCCCTGCAGTCCTAAAGCAGTTCTGTACCTGGTAAATCTGCAATGCCAGTTTGTTATTTCTCAGCTTTGTCTGGGCCTCCCACTTGTTCAAAACACTGCAGTAAGGTTAAAATTTTCTCCATGGCTTTTCTTCAGTCTAGCCTTTCTTGGAGTTCTATTGGTGTTTGTTACCTGGCTGTCCTTTCCTTGCAGTCATTTTGCTTGCTGCTTTTCAGTTTCTGGGCCATTTGCTCAGTGTTTTTTCCATTGTCTTTACTGCTGTTACCATCTGTTATCATTGTTGTGGATGTTAGAGACTGCTGGAGGCAAGGCTGTTGGTAAACTTTAACTTTTATTAAACATTCTTCTAGCTATGTACAGGATAAGTCTTAGCACTAGGCTTCACATAGAACTATCTCTCAGCATATTCTGTTGTCATGTGATCTTACAATAGTGATTATGTAGACAGTCTATTTGTATTAATTCTACACACTGCACTTTGCGTCTGTGCACCCTTTTAAAAGAAATATCCTGGTATCTTGTTGTAGCTGATCCCATCTGATGCCATTACTTCATTGGAAGTGTGGTGTGAATCATCATTTAAAATTTTCAAGTCAAGTATGAGGTCATAAACTGTTTCCAAAGTTTCTACCAGATTCAAAAATTCCAAAAAATAATGACCTGTGGATGCCCAAAGCAATTAGCATTACTGTGAATGTTTTGACATTGAAAGTGCTGGAACTGTTAATTAAAGATGTTGAATTATGGCTTTCTTTCTCAATTGGAATAGATGTCTCAAATGGGGGAAGAAAAGAAACCCTGTGGTTGTTAGTTATTTATCACAGACCAAAAGGATTAAATATGACTTATGTGATTATTTTGATCAAGGTAATGATGAGATAGGCATTAAATGCTGGCCTTGTCAGCGAAGCTCACATCTGATGAGCAAATAAAGTAAAACGAATAAGGATGTAAGAACATCTGTCAGGAGTAGGTCATGTATCCCTTCAAGCCTGCTTCATGATTGAATAAGGTCATGACTGAACTGACTGTGGCCTTAATTTGATTTGTCCTGCCTGTTCTACATACCCTTTGACTCCACTATAGTTCAAAAATCTGTCAATTGCAGCCTTGAATATATTCAATGACTCGAGCATCCACAGCTGTCTGGGGTATAGAATTACAAAGATTCATGACCTCTAAAAGAAGAAATTCCTCATCTTTGTCTTAAATAGATGACCCTTATTTCTAAACCCATGCCCCCAGTTCTATATTTCCCCCAGGAAGGGAACAGCTTCTCAGAATCTTATATACTTCAATAAGATCACCTCTCATTCTTCTAAACTCCAATGAGTTCAATTCCAATCTGCTCAATTTTTCCTGAGAAGACAACCCCTCATCCCAGGAGTCAACTGACTGACTCTTTCCTCAAGTGCCTCAATTCAAGTATATCCCTTCTTAAATAAGGAGTGCAAAACTGTACTCAGAATCTAAGGTTTGATCTTACCAATGCCTTGTACAGTTGTAGCAAGATTTTCCTACTTTTATTCTCCATTCCCCTTGCAATTCCATTTGCCTTCTTAATTTCATGCTGTACCTGCATGCTAACTTTTTGTGTTTCATTTCTTTTTCATTTTGTTTCACCCAGATCTCTCAGTACTGCAGCATTCTGTAGTCTCTCTCCATTTAAATAATATTCTACTTTTCTATTCTTCATATCATAGTGGATAACCTTACATTTTCCTCACATTATACTCCACCTGTCAAATTTCTGCCCACTCACTTAACCTATCTTTTTCAGATGCTCTGAGCAGGATTTTCACTGCAGGAGTGGGAAACAGAAGTCCAGACCATTACTGAGTCTCAAACCTGACTTGGGGAGAAAAAGTGGTCAGCCCCAGGCTTCATGGGGTGGTCCCTTAATTGGTATGAAGACAGGTATGGTGGCCAATTAGTGCCCATTCCTGTGGCTGATATTTGAGTGCTGTAACTTCAGCTCGGAAGAAACTATATTGTGAGGAAATTGGAATATCTCAGGACAGCCAGAGGCTGAAATGTAGGGCAGGACAGTCCTTGATTTGCTGATGCGAATCTGGAGGGCGCCCCTTGGCGGCCAGAAGAGAGAGGAGGGGGATCCTCTTCCTGGAAGGTAGCAGGAGGAGACTAAGTAGACTTGGATGGACATGCTGACATAGTCAGCAGAAGTGTGGTCCACAGAAGTTGGATCCAGTGTTGGAAGAGATTCAATGACCTGATACATTCTAAGGTGAGTGCAATCCCCAACATTCAGGACAGGCCTCTGGGTATTCACCCTCTAGCAGATCCACCAGCTGAGGGGTGTAAGGGCCACTTACTCTTGAACATGGGAGGAATGTGTGCCCAGGCCAGTTACTGACCCCTCTGAGTGTGTCTGCGCCACAGTACTGCTAAGGACCTTTCAGCACTGATGCATGCAGCTTCTAATATGATGGAGCAGCTGGCATTGGCTATAGAGGACAGCAGTGCCGTATCATGCTCTTGCAGGAGAAATGGGCTCATAATACCTAGGACAGGGCCCAGACTGCTGGAGGGGAAGCCTAACTTCAAGTGACCACAGCCATTGAAGGAGGACCAAGAAGGAAAAAACAGTAAAAACTTGGAAATAAGATTATTGGCCTGAACTGGCCTTGTATACCTTAAAATGGAACACCAGTAAAAACTGGGAAATAAGAGTACTGGTCCAAACTGTTTTTTCCTTCCGGGGAACCGTAGAGATGGCCATTGGCCATGATGAAATAGGCATTTGCGGTGAAAATGGTGATTGAAGAGGGCAATGCACTCATTAAGAAGTACACTACACATCATCCAGCAGCAGACCAAAACCTGTTGCACTGGGAAACCTCAGCACTGCAGAGGCTTCTGCCTTCCAGGCCTAGCTCATATGATCTTTTCTTGTGTCTCCCACAGGTGCAGATGTCGAGGCAAAGAGGCCAGCTGCCTCACCATTACCGGACCGAGGGCAGCAACAGCAGAGCTCCAAGGAAATACCATCAGACCAGCACAGATACATTTACCTCGGCAGGTCCTTTTGTATGGCTAGATGGGGTGGCACTCTTTGAGGATCGTGGCCTCAGTGTGCAGGAGGAGGTGTCAGAGGCAGAAGTAGTTGTGGGCAGTCTACCTCAGAGGAGAATTCAGCTGGGAACAGATGCAGGATCACAGGAGGCACTGGAAAGGAAACTCTACCTAGACCACCAGCAAAAAATGTGGTCTTATGTATCAGAGTTCCCTGAGGCAGTGCAGGGTCATGAGCAGAGAATGGAGGAGCCCATCCATCTCATGTGCACCACAATGACTCAGGCCTTTGAGTGCATGGGCCCCTCCATTGAGGAGTTGCCAATCCCATTGAGAGTCACATGCGACAGCATTTGGAGTGCATGCAGGAAGAGCACACAGATGTGTGCTGCACTATCTAGCATGCACCAGTCAGTGGTGCTAATGGTGCAGGGATGTCTGGAGTGAACGTCAATTGTGCTCCAGCTGCTGGTATCCTCCAACCATCCGGAGCCCCAGGCTGAGGATGTCACTGAGGAGGATGAGCATGCCAGCCCTCTTTGGCATGGTGATAAGTCTGATGGCACAGTGCTTTGATATCACAGATCCTCGCAAAGGGATCTTTTCCACCGCATGAATTTTTATCCCAGCAATATGATCCATTGTCAGTTCATTTTAGTGTGTGTGTGACAATTGAAACTTTACATTGCTTACTTATTCTGTAATTTGCCTTGTGGGGGTTGATCATCTTTAATTCATATATATTGAGAAAGGATACCAAAGCAAGAATAGTCAGATGTTGTACATGTCGATCATATTCTGTTCTTATTTCAGGTTCCCAGTATTCGCTGTTATTTTTCCTTTTTAATCTTCACTGTTTTATTTGCCCTGGAGTAGAACAGAGCCACTTCAGCTTTCACTGTAAAATTGATTCAGAGCCAAAGAATCTGAACGAGTATGGAGATGAATTTTGAACTGGCGGGATATGAGGCTGATTTGCAACCCATTCATTTAAGTGAAGATTTCCTTTCCGATGAGTTAATACCTTGGTTGTCGGACTGTGTTAATATCTGAGAGTCATAACACAGTAGCATTGTGATTACGTTCAGTGAAGTACTGGATCCACAAGATAAATTTTAAAAAGCAAGCTTTAGATTCCACTGAAATCTGCCTTTGACCAAGGTCAAAATAATGTAAGCTGATGTCATTATTTAAGTACCCATGAATCTTTTTGGTGGCATGACTTACCAGCGCACCTGCTCTGATAGTGGGAGGGTCTGGGACAGAGACAATCCAAGGGTACTAAGAGTACTTAGATCATCCAGCAAAAATTGAGTTAATTAGATTGAGCTGATTTGTATTATGCATTTCTTTCCAAAGATCCCCAGTGACGCAGTTGGTAAATAAAAAAAACTATAGATGCTTCAAATGTAAGATAAAAACAGAAAATGTTTGAAATCTTCAATAGGTGAGTCAATATCTGTGGAGAGAATAGACAAATAAACATTTCAGGTTATGACACTTCATTAGAACAGGACAAAGGGTGCACACTTTGCAACTTTCGCTACAAGGGGTGCACCCAAAGCCTATGGTGTGAAGCAAAAATTGTTTTGAGCCACATACCTCATTACCATAGGTGTTAGTGTTACTTGTCCTTTTAGTTTACAGCTCACCCATTGGGGGGTGCAGGGATTGCTGCAGGGCATCCATGAGTTAAAGAATGCTTGTACCTCTTAAAGGGAAGGTTTTGCTTAACCACCTTTTGGTTCTGCCTGAACTGTTAGATTTCTGGAAAATAACTGCTGCTTTTGCTCCTTCTTCTCATACGGTACTGAGCAGGTTATTGTGGCAGAGGCAAGTAGGAGAAAGGAAACTCTCTCTCTCTCTCTCAAATGGAAGCAGACTGCCATGACAGATATCACAACGACAGTGATCAGAGGTTGTTGAGCAAGCCAATGCCAGATGAATGACTCCTAAGAATTGGCAGCAGTGTCAGGAAGAAATTAAATGACATAAACAGAGTGGCTACGATAAGGCTCCCATTCACAGCTCTCTTACTGTTTACACAGTTCTAAACCCTTGCACCACAGCCCTTACAAACCTACCTTTCGCCCTTCCCACTTCCTCTTCCAATCACAACAGCACACTTCAATGCACCTCCATATGCTTCCACTTACAAACTCTGCACCTGCTATTGCCTTCATGCTTACGGGGCCCTTTTCCCACGGCGGCTGCTTCTTTTTGTCAGCATGCTTGCTATGTTAAACTACCAGACATTTTCAGGTTCCTTCAGCAGGCCACACACTAACGCATGTGTGCACTTTGCAGGAGAAGCTGGTGCAAACAAGAGCTGTTAAGAACTGGAAGATGGTCACTAGCTGCACAGTTCCTCACATCAATGAAAGCGACAATTAGTATCCGAAGCAAAGGGAATATGAAGCATGACATATGGCAAGGCTGGAAGTACATCCCTAAGGTGTTTGGTTATCTTCCCCTCCTTTTTCTTGAGTGATTTCTCCCTCACTCTGCATGACACCCTGGTGGTGCTCATCTGCCACCGCTTTCTGTTACCACTGATCTCTAAACATTTTTATTTTACCTTCTTTCCAGGCCCATTACATCCCAGGCCAAACTGTAGTAGAAAGGGGGAGATGGTGATGTAGTGGTAATGTTGCTAGACTGGTAATCCAGAAACCTAGTGTAATGCTGTGGGGACATGGGTTCAAATCCCACCATAGCAGATTGTGGAGTTTGAGTTCAGTTAATAAAACCTGGAATTATAAAGCTAGTCTCAGTAATAGTGACCATTGATTGTTGTAAGAACCCATCTGGTTCACTAATGTCCTTTAGGGAAGAAAATTGCTACCCTTACCTAGTCAGCCCTGCATGTGACTCCAGACTCACAGCAATGTGTTTGATGCTTAACTGCCCTCTGAAGCAAGCCATTTGGTTCAAGGGCAGTTAGAGATGGGCATCAAATGTTGACCTTACCAGTGATGCCCACATCTCATGAAAGGAAAAGGGTGACTACAGCATTCCCTAAGATGCACTGTCACTCTCTCTAACCCTTGCTAGCTCAGAAATTGGCATTCACATACTCTAAGAAATGTTTTGCATGGGTATGCACTAGGTTCATTGAGAGCAAGTGAGAGGAGCAAGGGAAAGGGGAAAGGATGGCACAGGTCACAGCCCTCTGAAGGTATAGCTCAAGTCTTAACCCTACCACAGAAATCAAAGGTGAGGATGTACAGGACCCAATCTACAAAATTATCACTTCATAACAACAATATTGAGCCAATTGCCAGGAATAGTTACATGATATCCATTTTATGTGAAAGTAGCCTGTCATGAATCCTGGGATTTTCTTTTAGCCATCTTACCTATTACAAAGGCAGGATTTATAAGACTCATCCTCATTTTAGACCTTTTTCCAAAAACTTCGAAATTGTATCAGTCCAAGTCACTTGCTTAAATTTAGAAGTGATAAGTTTTGTGCTAGATTTTACGGAAATTTAGCAAAAATAGTCCAGTTGTATCTCCAATGCACTTTGCTACATTTTTGTTCATGTTGCTATTTGTCATTATTAAAAGGCTGAGTTTGTTGACGTTGCAACTGCAGAGCATATACTTCCCACGTGTAGTTTGCAGCTGCCTGCATCAAAGATTGTGCAGATCCAGGAATTGAGAAGGAGTTGATCAATTTGGAGTGTGTATCATGGGAATGAATGTGAAGGGATTTGACCCATGGGAGTGAATGGGAATGTGTTGTGTCATTGGGAATGTGTACAGTAGGAGTGAATTAATTTTGTTTCAGATGAACCAAAAATTGTTGAAGGTTCCTAGTTTTATCAAGTGCTCTAAATGGTGAATAAAATTTTCTATAGGAATTTTTTTACCCCTTTAGTTTCCTAAGGTGTAACAAATAATTTATATCCAAAGCAAGAGTTGTGTGTCATCAACAACTTAACAATAGGTAATGGTCTACAGCGATATGGTATTCCATAGCAACTGATCAGGCCTCACTATATGCAGTACCAAAATTTGTTACCAAAACATGCTTTAATAAAATATATATTATTAATTGAGAATTGTCAAGGGCTAAGTATTTTTAAGTTCCCCTCCAAGTTACACACCATCCTAACTTGGAAATATATCATCATTTCTTCATCATCAAAACCCTGGAAATCCCTACCAAATAGAACTGTGGAAGTACCTTCACCACATGGATTGCAGTGATTCAAGAAGGCACCTTCATCACCTTGTCAACAGTATTTAGGGCTAGGCAAGAAATGCCTTGCCAGTGATGTCCACATCTCTTGAATGAATAATAAAAAAGTAATTAATGTTCCACACTGTGAAATTGGGTTCCAGTTGGATTATGGTTTTGGATGCATCAGAATGGAAATCTTTGGGTGAAGAAAAAGAAGATAAAATTCTGCAAGTGTCACTCCCAAACCTCAATGCCCTCAATGTTGTGACTAAGCTTTGTAGATTTGCATTCTACTGCAGCTGGGATTTATGTTACTGACTCAAACAAGATGAGATAACATTAATTTTTATGCAAAATAGTGCTATTTCCAGCCAATAAATCATTTTGAGGTGCCTGTTATATAAACCCTATATATAAACCACCCCAACTCCTTGATTGGGTTCTAGCCTGTAAGGCTTCCTAGGTATCTGTCATTCTATATGTCAATTGTATATACTCCTTATAGGTCAGAAATTCAAGGAATGTGCTGCATTAATTTCTGATGCATATTTCAATTGTGTGCAACTGCACATCAAGAATTTAAAACAGAAAATGTACCTTTAGATCTTAGCCTGCAAATGAATTTGTTAGTCTATATATAAACCATATGGATTTCTCAATTAAAGTACTGCCTCTTACTTACTTCCAGTTGTCTCTTTGTTCTATATTTGGACCCCTGAAGCTCTTGAATAGGCTCCAGCCTGTAACTCACTGGCAGTTAGCTTAGCATTGTGATGTTGTCATGCATTTGTCTTATGTTTTCATATATTGGTAGCAGCAGCATGACTGAGAGATTGTCATACATTTGTCATTGAGCAATAAGCTGAGGCATTCACTGAGTCTTCAGGATCCAATGGCTTTAACCAAGTTCTTCAAACTGTTTTTCTGCAAAGATGAAGCTTTGTTATTATTTCTGTGAAGAGTGGAAACAGAACACATGGACTGCAGCTTTTCAAGAAGGCAGTTCACCGCCACCTTCCTAAGGGCTATTATGGTTGGGCAATAAATTTTGTCCTAGCAAGTGTCTCCCACATCCCATGAACAAATAAATTAAAAAAAAGATTGTTGATGCTATGTGGAGTCATTAAAGTTATGAAGACCAATAGCAATGCCAAAACAAAACATTTTGCTTCACTGCTCCAAAACACTATTGATTTGATAAATAGTCGCATGACTGATGCCTATCTACAAATAATCCTAATGCAAAGTCCTGCTTTCTGTCTTGCTTGCTTGGTCAATTATTACATGAAACATGAGAAATAGGAGCAGGACCAGACCATACGGCCTGCCAAGCCTGCTCTACCATTTAATATGATCATGGCTGTTCTTCAATCTCGACTCCACATTCCTGCTTACTCCTCATATCCCTTGATCCCTGAGGTGCCAAAAGCCTGTCTCAGCCTTAAATATATTCAAAGTTGGAGCATCCACAATCTGCTGGGGTTGAGAATTCCAAAGATTCACAACCATTTGAGTGAAGAAATGTTGTCTCATCTGATTCCTAAATGATTGGCCCCTTGTCCTGAGACCGTGTCCCCTTGTTCTAGAATCCCTAACCAAGGGAAACGACCTCTCAGTATCTACCCTGTCAAGCCCCTTCATAATGTTGAATGCTTCAATGAGATCATCTCACATTCGTCTAAACTCCAGAGAATATAGAGCCAATTTATTCATCCACTCATCATAGGACAACCCTTTCATCCCAGGGACCAATCTAGTAAATATTTGCTGTACTGCCTCCAATGCAAGCATATTCTTCCTTAAATACAGAGATCAAAACTGCATATAGTATTCCAGGCACAGTCTCACTAAAGCTCCATTCATCTGTGGCCAGACTTCTTTATTCTTGTACTCCAGTGCTTTTGCAAATAAAGACCAACATGCCATTTGTTCCCTAATTGCTTGCTGTACCTTCATGCTAACCTTTTGTGTTCCTTGTACGAGTACACCAATGTCCGAACATTAACATTTACAAGTTTCACAGCTTTTAAAAATATTCTGCTTTATTATTGCACCCAAAGAGAATAACCTCACACTTCCCACCTTACACTCCATCTTCCATCTTGTTGCCCATTCACTTAACCTGTCTATATCTTTTTTCCAGTCTCCTTGTGTCTTATCAGCTTGCATTTCCACCTAGCTTTGGTTTTTCTACAAACATAGATACATTCCTCTCAATAAATCATTAATATAGCTTGTAAATAACTTAGGCTCCAACACTGATCCTTGTGGCACTCCACTAGTCACAGCCTGCCAATTTGAAAATGCCTCATTTAAACCTTCCTGTCCAGAACCAATCCTCTTTCTATGCTAATATAGCATCCCCCTTTTTAATGATCGTTGAAATGGATCCACATGGCCAAAGTTTGGATGATCACGTCAGTGACCTTGAGGATCTGGAGCTATTAAGAACCCAATTATAGACAGCTGGGAATCAACTTTAGCTGGGGAAGTCTGGAACTCTGAGAGATTGTCAGGGAAGCATCTGTGCTTATTTCCAGAAAGAGCATAGCTGGTGTTACCCATGGAGTCAATGCTACTCTCCTGCGAGGAAGTAAACAGCAGGCTTGCTGCAGTTCTCAAAGCTCTTATCTAAACCAGAAGAAATGATGGATCTCAGAGCTTAGATGTCAGCAGCCAGGTCTTCTGTAGAAGCTGTAATCAGAGGATACATCACTGAGAGACATCCTGCAGTGCTCTGAGAGCTGACCACTCATTCCATGTCTGTCTGCATTGTCTTGGTGTCATGCATGAATTCAGCATTCAAATTGGAGCTGGACTCCATGCTCTTCTCTGCTGGCATGCACTTAGAAAGTCCGTGTCATTTGCCATCAAGCTTCTTAATGTATGGTGGATACATTTGGACAAGGAAGCAAAGGATTTCCATCATCTTTATAATTGAACCCAGTAAATAGTGTCTTCAAGAGAGGAAGGGAAGTAAAAAGAGAATGGAAAATGAAGGAAATGAAAACATTAAGTATGAATAACTGTGTTACAAATGCCTCTGTGAGTGTGTGTACCAGAACTGTCTGCGATCAGGTTGCCTTCAGGTTCAACAGGCATCCCTGGGTTCTGTCAAGTTCTGCACGTATATGTGAATGTATATTAAAATGTAAAATTCCTAAGCTTTCAAATGAAAATTTTGGACTTGCTTTCCCACGCCATCTGTTTTCCCATTGATTCAGCTGAATGTAAAATGCATTACTGGTAATAATTGCCCAAGTGTTCTGCTTCACTGTTTTATTACTGTCTTTAATGAACTCTATTAGATGCTTACCAATACCAGAACAAGAATGGGTGAATCAGAGTAAGAGTTGTTCATTAGGTGACTAAAATTTATTCCACAGGGTGGGGGTTTCTCAGTGAACTGCATGCAATTGCTTTTTATTCAGCAAGATAAAGGTTACTCATCTGTACCTGCATAGAATGGCTACTCATTCAACAGGGTATAAAACATTTTTCATGTTTACTTGTTTGAAATTACTGTTTGTTCAGCAGGGTGAGAATTACTCAGTGTATCTGTTTGGAGTTGCTGTTTATTCAGCAGGATAAGGGTTACAGTCTTTTCCTTGTTTGAATGCTGTGTGTTAATATTTACATCAGAATAACCTTGCTGTTCAATGCAGTTTCCCTGTGAGTATTTAGTTTGCAGAATCATATGAACATTGGGCAAGCCTCAGGGTGATTTGTTCATCGGTGACATCAAATAAATAGTAAACAATATGTAGCGATTGACACAAATATACATAGGAACAAAAAGATTTTGACAAAGCTACATTAGTCCTCAGATTGAAATTTCCTGCTTATATTAATCATTCTCATGAATTGTTAATGAAATTACATCTTTGATTAAATATCATTACTCCAAGATAATGAATATAATACAGCTGTGCTAATATCAATGATTAAAATATGAAGCAACGGAAATTCTGCTTAACCACCCATAGATCAGTTTCTTAAACTGATACTGTATGAGATTAACAAAGCCCTAAATTTTGACACTACCCAATCAGTGCCTGCATCCAAAGAAACCCAGCCACTCTGGGTCTACAGGCCCAGAAGATCATATATGAGCATAACCCTGCAGTTATATATTGGTTATGGTTCAGCCCAGAGTTACTGGAAGAGGACTGCATCGTCCTAAAAGGAGATCTGCAAACTGCCTCAAGAAGAAGGGTAGCACTTATTATCACTCAAGGTCATTACTGTGTTTAAATGTTTGGTGACTGGATTACTCTAAGGGGCAATGGATTATTTTTGCCTGGTCAATCAATAACGTGTATCTTGTTGCATAAGCAAGTAGTTGATGTCCTACTTGGCACAGCAGCCTCATTCAATACTTTTGATGCAGGGCCAAGATGAATGAATGAGTGAGCCATTAATTTTCATTCAATTTGGAGGTTTCCATGAGCATCAGACTGCACTTATGGGTATATGAGCCCTTACGGTTACCCTTACATGAACCAAAAGGAATTTCACTCCCTTAATAACTATTCTGCATGCCAATGCCCAATATGCAGGCAGAAATTGACAAGTCAGTGCCCTGCATTCCTTCAAAATGAAAGGGAGGGCTCTGCTAACTTCTTAGAGACAAAGGGCATCCAATTCTACTATGGTGGCTGACATCGCTGAGAAGTATCATCAATGAAGCAGGGGAACATTAAAATTAAACAAACTATAGGCATGCTAAAGGGTAGATTCAGGTGCCTGAATAGGTTTTGAGTTTCCTGCATATGGATTCAGTACTGTAGTGCAAAATGTGGTTGCATATTGTTACCTTCATATAGGAACTTCTACAGAAAGGCCTGGATACTGAAACTCCTGAGGGAATCAATAGTTTAAAGCTAAGAGGTGACAATAGGGTATCAGACAGCAACAGGGAGAAAGTTATGAAATAGACTTATCCAGGATGCATTCAGCAATTTTTGCACCTACCAGCCTCCCCACCCCATCTTTTCCACTGATGAACAAGTGTGGGTGGCCCTCTCTGGTGGTGGGTGGTGGGTGAGGGGCGGGTGGGGGAGATGTGGGGCTCCATTGGACAGTGGGTGACAAAGTAGGGAATCTCCAAGCTCGCAGCTGGGCCCTACAGTGTATAGCTTGCAACTTTCTTTTCACAGAGGTTTTCGTACATATGCTCTTGATTTGAGGACTGCCTTTTCCTTCGCATCCATTATCATTATCCACTGCCAGAGGATGAAAGCTTGGTCAAAAAGATTGCTTTGAGATTTCTTTTAAAGTGGAGAGAAAAGTAGGAGTTTCAGAAAGTAGGGCTAAGGCTATTGGTTGAATACACTGCCTCCAGGGTGGGGCAAGGAGGCAGGATACACAAAGGCCAGAAATTGAGAACTGAAGGGTATAGCAGTGGATAAAGTTGTAGGAGATTTGAAAATACGGTGGGCCGTCCTATGGAATCAATGTAAGTCAGCAAGGACAGGAACAGTTGCATTGTGCATCATTCCGTGTCCACTTCTGATCTAAACTCTATTACCCATGTGAACCTATCTGGGGTTGGTGAATGCAAATGATAGTGTGGTGGTGTGGGTGAATTTCTTGGTTGGAAGGTTCCTCTATTTGGATAATTTCTGGGCTTGTCTCTTCCTTTCAGCTTCTGTGGAAACAAAAATACAGGCAACCATTAAATTTCCTGCTTTTGGTATTTTCTTTACTGTTGTGAGGGTTTTCCTCAGAGTACAAGTCTCGGAGAAATAAAAGTTTTTAAAAAAAATTTGAACCAAGTGTGGGTGCTGGCCCTCCCACATCTCCTTTGCCTATTGACTCAGAACCCAGCATCTCTGTATCCTCCTTCTCATGCTGGGTTAATACTCAGGTGCCTGCTGTCCTTCATGCTGTAGCATTTTGCTCATCACAAATTACGTGAATACTTGACTTCTTCCAAATGTCAGGGTCTCTACAATGCATTTACCACAGTGGGTTCTACCATTGTGTGGCTAACTGCCCTTTTATGTTTAATAAAAGCTACGATGAAAGAGTGCTGGCTTGCTACCATCACACTTATCATCGCTGACTTTGCGGGAGGTCATTAAACTTCTTTCTGTGCTAGAGAGGGGCTCTAGGGTTTCGGGAGTTGCTATTCACTGCCCAAGCCACCTCGTGTATTGTCTTGGTTGCTGTGTTGACAGATCTATTGTTACCTATTCCCATTATTACATCCCTCTTCTGCCTTATTTCAGTCTCAGAATGGTCACTCTGGACCTCCCTGCTCGCCATTGATGGACGGGCACCTAGCTGGGATACTGGGTGCCTCATCCATCTCCCACATGGGCACTGACTACCTGAGGTCATTGCCTGTGAGAGGGCTTGCAGGTCCGAGTACAACCCCAGGAACCCTTGATTCTGTCCCTGGAGCTGCCTCTCCATGAGAGTCGCCACTCTCTCAAAGGAGGAAGCAGTGTGCTTGGCCATGAGGGCTGATGCTCCACATGGACTCTTCCAAAACGAAGATCATGACACGCAGACCCTCATGACTCTCTGCCAGATCCTCCCACACATCTCGCTGGACATCCAGCACCTGCCGCCTAATGGACAACTCCAGAGGCTCATCATCTGCCTTCGACTGAGCATTTTCCTGGTCTCCAGCAGTCCTCTGACTGCAGGCACCCCGGGCACTCTCTGCCTCCACTTGCATCTCAGGTGAGTGTGAAGTGCCCTCATCGCACTGCACTGACATTCTAGCCACTGATCTAATGCCCACTGAAGTGCTGGTGTCTGTTCTGGTGCCTGGTTCAGAGAGCAGGTGTGATACAGGTGCTTCTGGAGCCTGGCGGTCCTCTAGTGTCAAGGGTGGGTCTTCGGGGTCCTGCAATTGGGTGCGTGGTGGCAAAACAAAGGGAGAACAACAACATTTCATTAGTTTAAGTCATCACACAGTCACTGTGCATGCCAGGCACCCTGGTGAGACCATGGAGATCTGCATCATGGTGCCATCGTCTTTCAATAATTAATGGGGACTCCAGTTTTGAGGCTCCCATCAATGATAAGACTGCACAAGAATGTTTGTACCATCTGAAACTCTCACCTCTGTGCACTGCACTCTTACCTTCGTCTGACACCCCAGCCTCTCCATGGCCTATTGACTGAGGTGCATGCCGGCTCTCCAGCTCAAGGGCGTCCTGCTCATATCTGGTTAGGATTAGGAAGTATGGGGGGCCTCCGCCTGTCTGCGACCTCTCAATGCCTATATGGGCCGTCTCTCCTGAAAGGACAAAGGAGCATTGGTTAGTTCACTCATTAGCTGCAGTCTGGCCAACCCCACCTGAGGGGCACCTTGCAGGGCACATCTGAGTTGTGGCCCTTGAGCCGCAAGACACTCAGGCCAAGCTGCGAGGGCTCACCCCCTTGGCCAGCGCCAGTGTGATTGAGAACTGGCACTCAGACCCTAACACCCATGGGCTCCATGGGGGGGCAGCCAGCCCATAACACTTCAACACACTGATCCATGCCAACATGGTACCCTTCCTGAGCACAGCAGATTGTTAAGCCTCTTGCGGCACTGGACCCAGGTGCGCCGCACTACGTCATGGCTGCTGACCAGCACTGCCACCTCCTCCTAAGCTCTCCTTCTTAGGTGCGGTGGCCTCTTCCTTCCATCCCTGGGGACAAGGGTTTCCCTCCTGGCAGCCAGATCCTCCAGGAGGACTGCGAGGCACTCATCAGAAAAATGGGGGGCCGAGTGCCCACTATCCTGCCCTCCTGCCTAGCGCCTGCTACCATATTTGTATCCATAATTTTTACTCCCCTGCTGACAACACCGAAGATGTCCTCATCGCCAGCAGCCTTCCAGGGCCTAACTGTGCTGGTTTTAAACCAGCCATGGGTCCAATGGCGACCTGGCGGCCGACAGGCCCTCGCCCCCGCCTCCTTCCCGACCATTGGGGGGCCACCATTCACACCCAGTGGGCCTTAATTGGCCCCCCAGCATAAAATCACGGTCAGGGGCTGATTGCAGGCAGCGGGGCCATTTCTTGGCCATTCCCAGGCCCGCCGATTGTGCCCACCCAATCGGCCTCAAAATTCTGGCCATGATGTTCCCTGTCATGATTGTAGCAAAGTGGAGCAATACATTAATCCTGGCTTTAACTTATTACAGAAGTTCAAGCGTGTAGTAAGCAATTTGAAATTGACGTGCACATCAGCCAATGCATTGCTCCCCCACCCCCCAGACATTGCCCCTTGTCCTCACCAATACTTCAGTGCCCCTGGAAGTTGTGTGCATCATTTACAGGCATCAATGACAGTGCTATCTCCTATTCTACAGAAGTAAAATGGCAATGAATAAATGATGCTTTAGATTCCTCTCCATCATTGCCAAGATTAAGCTGATGTTAATTTATACAGAATTGCATGTATTGGTGGAATTTAATCCAGCCCTCAGGAGCAGACTGAGGGGCATTGGGGCCATTAAGTTGGGAGAGGTGGTGATGGGAATGGGGGGTGGGGAGGGGTGGGCACAGTGCAGAGTGCCTGTTGTCTTTCTGACTCCCTCTGATCAGTCAGGGGTGGGCAAGGTCAAGTCAGCCTTCCTGCCCGAAGACCAATTGAGGCCTTAAGGAGTCAATAAATGGTAATTTAAGGATCTCATCCTGCCGCTGCTAGTATCCTACCAATGGCAGTAGTGGGGGACCCTACGCCAGGTGAGGAGGCTGCCCAGTGAAAGCTGGTGACCTCTTTGTGGGCTCAAGGGGGTGGGGAGATTGCTTCCTAATCAATCACCCTGTGGCACATAGAAGGTCTCACTTCTTGGCGGCAAAGCTGCCCATTTGGAAAGACCCCTTCCTTCCCCTCAACAATAAATACACTCCTCCCCTCAGCAGGGCCTGCTTGACCAGCCCCAGCAAGCCCCATGAACTTACCTCCACTCCAGAGCCTCCTTCAATATTGCTGTTCCAGGCAGCAAGTGTCTCCACTTGCCATGGTGCCCCTGGGATTTTAGAGCTGTCAGCCATCTGATTGGCCAGCAGCTCTCAGAGGTGGGATCGCCACGTTTAAAGAGTGGAAGTTCTGATGCCAAGCAGTTAACTACCTGATGAGCATGCAATTGCATCAGGGCTTCTGGAAATAGCCATGGCAGCATTGCCCTCAGCTTTCTGGCAGAACCACCGCTGCAGTCATTAAATTCAGCCTACTGTGTGCATCTTTCTTAGCCTAGGCAGAGGCAAAAGAATGAGGCATTTGATTCTGATTTGTACATAAGCAATAATCAATCATACAATAGACAGGCCATTGCCAATGAGTTGAATAGAGACTGTATGCCAAAACGTATATACACAGTGTACTAGTTGTCAGGTAAATAATCATTATGTGAATGAGTTGAAAATATTAATTTAAAAATGAGGAACATGATTGACGAGTAGATTTGGAAGAGCCCTAGATAATGTAACTATGCTGTTTTTATTATCTTCTGAAAGTAAGACAAATATTTTCATAGGGATTCTGCCATCAAGCATGGCAGAAATGATAGTTGCATTCACAGCATTGCATAATGGACTCTTTCTTTTGCCTATTTTGCAGTAATCTCTTGTTTTGACAGATGGAGGTAGAGCCCTGTTTCATTGGTAATATTTCCTACAGGAGAAATTCATGGTGCAGGAACTAGGTGGCACTGTGGCCTACCATCTCTCCCCTTCCTAACATCTAATTTAGTCACTGGTGAATCAGAAACGTTATCTATTCCTTCAATTACTGTCTGTTTACCTCAGGCTCTGACTCTGACTATCTGATGAATGTTTTCCATTCCTTATCCCTCTTCACTCATTTTTCTTTTTCTTAATTTGTTCCACTGCATTCTTAGAAGTTCATTTGCATGATTTTCTGTTAGAGAGGTCTGTCTATATGATATAATTTTAAAGGAGTTGCAGGAGCAGAAAGACCTAGGAGTTCACATACACAAGTTTTTGATGGTGGCAGGAGAAACTGACTGTACGAAGTATGGGCATAGAGTACAAAAAGCAAGGATGTATGCTAATCCTTGATAAATCACCAAATAGGTCTTAATTGGAATATTGTGTCCAATTTTAAACACCACACTTTAGGAAGAATGACAAGGTCTTGAAGAGGGTGCAGATGAGATTTATTTGAGTGGTACCAGGGACTAATGGAATATACAGCTGGTGATATGGCCCAAACAGTTCATGCTTGCATTTATACTGCACTCAAGCCTCCTCCATCCTTCCTCAGCCAATTCTAACAGCATAGTCCTCTATTGTCTTCTCCCTCATAATGCTTTCCTAGTTTCCACTTAAAGAGGCAAGTGGGGAGATGAGAATTTTCTTTCAACACTGTGAGTTGTTATGACCTGGAAGGTGCTGCTTGAAAGGGTGGTGGAAACAATTTCAGTAAGTTGCTTTCAAAATGGAATTGGATTTACAGTTAAAAAGAAAAACTTTGTAGAACTGTGGGTGATGAGGGGAGTGGGAATAATTGGATAGCTCTTTCTAAGAGTCGGCACATGCACGATGGACCTTCTGTGCTGTAATGGCTCAGTGAAGCTATGTATTAAATCATATTGGATGACTCAGACTTGATGAATTCAACCATTTTGACTCCATTGTAACATTTTTCATCAAACCAGTAAATAAGAGGCTCTAGAATTAGTAAAATGAAAAAGAAAAGGATATTTTTAAGTTCATGGAGACTGAATTGAGTTGCAGACGTGACATTATTGCTAGGTCCATAGTTGGCCACTCCCAGGAGCAAAGCAGCAAATAAAAATAGAGAAATAAACATGAAACTCAAGAAATCCACAGCAAATCCTGATGACACAGTGGAGTAGATTTTGACTTTGTACATAAATGTTAAATATACACTGAATTAACAGCACTGGAAGAGGCCATTCAGCCCAACTGGTTCATGCTGGTGCCTATGCTCCATGTGAGCATCCTCCTACCGTATTTCATCAAATCTATTCTTCTATTCCTTTACCCTCAGGTTCTTTCCTCTCAAATGTATCTATGCTATTCACTTCAATTGCTCTGTGTGGGGTGGCATAGTGGTAATGTCACTGGACTAATAATCCAGAGACCCAGGCTAATACTCTGAGGTCATGGATTCAAATCCCACTGTGCCAGCTGGTGGAATGTGAATTCAATTAATAAGTCTGGAGTTATAAAGCTAGGATCAGAAATAGTGGCCATGATAATTATCATAGATTGTTATAAGAGCCCTTCTGATTTACTAATGCCTAAAGGGAAGGAAATAGTCTAACCTTCATCTGACTCCAGACACACAGCAATGTGGCTAACTCTGAAATGGCCTAACACATTACCCAGTTCAAGGGTAATAAATGCTGGTGCTGCCAGCAATGCTCACATCCCATGAAATAATAAAAAAGAACCCTAATCTTTCTATTCTTTTGCTCTCAAGCTCTTTCCCCTTAAATGTATTAATGTTATTCACTTCAACTACTCCACATGATAGCAAGTTCCACATTTTAATTAACCTGTAGTTAAAGAAGTGTGATCCTAATCTTTACCATCCTTCCCCTCTACCACTCCAAACCCCTACCTTTCCTGAAAGCACAGCATCCTGCTGGGATACAGTTCAAAGGATGTCTGGTCCAAGTGGCCAACATTCATATAACAAGATGGCTTTTTGACCTTGAAGGCAGGAGGCATTATACACAATCCAAGTCCTGCTCCCCACCCCCCAAAATGTCCGCATACTTCCCAAGGGTCACGCGATAGCAATCAGGTGACATCAGCTTGACCAATTCCACTTTTCCTAGCTGAGGGCCCAATTCAGCACATTACTGCTGCCCTATTGAGGTGAGCTACTCAGCACAGACCATGAATCAAAAAAGGATCCTGCTGTTTGTATGTTTTAGTGTGAAGCAAGATGGCATCTCTACCTTGTAGTGCATAAGTCTAATTAGAATGGCGACAATGTGTTGGGCATCTGAATATAAGACAAAGCAACACTGGAAATATATATTGGCAGCCTAAATGGCTACTATGAAATTTCGTAACTCTCATAGAATTGAATTCAATCCCTCCCATTTCTCATTAATACTATGCTTCTAAAGATGTACCAGCCACAGGGTAACGATTTTAAACACTGTTGGCAGATAGGGCTTGAGGCAATGAGGATCTCATAATAGAGACAGAGGGGCCAATTGGGATTCCAAAGCTTGAAGTTTACTCACTCAGGGCTACAGGGTTATGCAGATTTTGATTCTTGTTGTGGTCCCTGAGGTTATCTTTGCCCACAGTTTATAGCATAAAAATTCAAATGTGCAGCTTTATTTCACATGAGTGGAAGTTTTCCCGAGGGCTTGCCCTCTCCATTAATATCTGACATCGCCAACACAGAACATCCCTTCCATACTTCCAGTGATCCTTCTCCTGCCATTTTAGAGGAGAGGGATGTGTGAGGGTACCCACAACTTGCGAACCAGATTGCTGCATTGTTGAATGACAACCTCTGAAAGGAATGACACCCAGGTGGATAGTTAGCAGCTCAAAGCACTTCGAAAATGAACAATGCTGTTTCCTTCCAAGTTAGAATCAGGGCCAAGCAAGGATGGGTCCTTGCACCATCACTCTTCAGCATTTTACTTTCTGTTATGCTTCTTTGGTTTTCAGTATTCCAAAATAGGAATCAAAATCAGATTTAAGACCGACAGGCAGCTCGTCAACCTTAGACGACTACAAACTAAAACAAAGGTGCAATCCTATTTGTTCTTGTAGCCCACTCCCAGGATGATTTGCAAACTATCATGAACCACAGCTTGCAATTTGGCATTATTAGGATTCTTTAAAAAAGTGGTGCTTTTCCAACCATCCCCTGGCAAGAATTACACCCTACCAATCATCACAGTTGGTAATCACACGATTCTGGCTGTGGGCAGATTCACCTACCTAGGCAGGAATCTGTCTAGAAAAGTCCATATTGACAGAGAAATATCCTGAAGAATCACCAAAGCCAGCTGAGCTTTTGACAAGCTCTATGACTGCCTCTGGAACCAGAGGAACACCAGCCTACAAACCAAGCTCTAAGTATTCAGGGCTGCTGCTCTTGCTTTATGCCTGTGAAACTTGAACAACATATTTAGGAACTGAATAGCTTTCATCCAAGCTGTTTGGAACAAACAATGAAGATCAGATGACACGATAATATTCCTGACACCAAAGTTCTTAAAAAGCTGACATGCCAAAACTGGATGCTCTGATCATGAAGACATGGCTGTGATGGTCAGATCGTGTGGTGTGAATGTCTGATAAATGAATTCAAAGAAGATCTTTGACTACTGAGGAGTGATTTTGTGGTGGCCAGCAAAAGAGATTTCCAGCTGGATTTAACTTTCCCCTGCTGGCAGGTTTGAAGGCAGGGAGGCACATTAAAACCAGCGGGCAGCATACCCGCTTCCTACCAGCAGCAAGGGTGGCATCAGGCAACCCACCTGTCAATGGGCCAAGTGAGGCCCTTAAGCGAGCAATTCCCACTGCCACTGGCAGTTAACTGGCAATGGGAGAGGCCCACATTAAGCAGCCAGCAGGTTTCCCTGTGTGGGCTGATGTTTGGTGGGAGGCTACCTCATTTACTGGCTCACTGGGCCCATCGCACCAAGGTGTAATACCCCACCTCCAGGTTGCCTTGCCCCCATGGCCTCTCAAACTCTGGCCCCCACCCACCTCACCAACCCCTAAACACTTACAAAGTTCTGATCCATCAAAACTCGCCTCCTCATTGCCTAAGTGAGTACTGGCACTGGCCACTACTCCTGCTGGCACTACCGGCGCATCAAGAGCTGCCGGACTCTGATTCACTGACAGCCCTTTAAGGTGGGACTTCCTGTTCCCAAGGGATGGAAATCCCACCTCCCGCCTGTGGGGCAGCCATTCTTCCCCTGGGGGAGCTGCTTCCCTGACCTTTTAGCTGGGGGTTGGGAACCACAGTGCTCCATATAATTCAGCCCAGAAAGACTTCGTAAAAGTGACACTGAAACAGTGCCAAATTGAAGTATATAAAAAGGAACAGCTTGCTCAAAAAAAGAGTGGCGAAAAATCATCCCAGAGAGCACCTGCAACTATGAAGCCCATTACATTGCTAATGCTAAATATAAATGCCAAAAGAGGAAGTCTTGTTTAAAGAATTAAGATTCTCAATGTGGTGCATCTAGGATCCACTGTTCAATCTACGGATGTTCATTCCAAGTAGGACGCTTCAATCAATAAAAAACACAGTACAAAATGCAAAATGATATTCTGGCTGTCTCCTTCGATATCAAAGGAAGAACAATGATGATGACAAGAAGGATGATAAATTCAGTTCCAGTGTTACATCTCTCCCGCTTTTTATTTCCATTGAAATCAGGTAGTGGTTGTAAAGGCTGGTGAAGTTGCGCAGCATGCAACAGTCAACCACAAATCGGAATACTCATTCAATGGCGAACTTCAAAATTCCTCTGGAACAGACCTGGCAGCAGAATTGTTGCTGAGCACGTTGACTGTTTGTTCAATGATGTTGCTTGTGGCAACGTGTCTAGTAGGCCTGCCTTGTAGCTGTGTGGGCATTCCTGACCGGAGTCATGCATCATGTCCGGAGAGGACAGTCCTTGTTGTCCAATAATCAACCAGTAACTTGGCAGCCTAGTTGGAGTAAAGGTAGCACAGAGTACTGGGAGTACTGGCACAGGGTGAAAGAGTCATCACTACTTTGAGGATAATGAGCACTGATCTGCAGAATACACAGCCCATGGTCACAAACGCACTGTACAATGAGCCAGTAGAATCCCTTTCAACTGATAAAGATAGCAGGCTAATGATAGGAAGCACACTAGACCATGGCACCTCGCACAAAAGCAAAATACGGCAGATGTTGGAAATCTGAAATAAAGTGTACAATTTTAGAAATACTCAGCAGTTCAGGCAGCATCTGTGGAGAAAGAAACAGAGTTAATGTTTCAGGTCAATCACCTGCTGGAAGTAAAAATCTTAGTGATGTAACAGGCATCAAGTCTCTAATAGCATGGAAGGCAGGTGAGATTAAATGGCAAAAGTGATGGTAATAGGACAAGTAAAGAAACAAAAGATGGGTCTAGAGGAGGTGTAAATGGGAAAAGCAGAATCATTACCAACATCTATCATTCAAAAAAATCTGGGAGCAAGGTTATGATCTGAAATTGAAAACTGGTGTGCTGTTCCTCCAGCTTATGTTGAGCTTCATTGGTAGGGTGGCCAGATGCCTAGCTTTGGACGAGATGGTCTTTTTTTTCCTGAGCATCCATGTTTCCCGATAGTTTTCTCCAGTTTGGGCAATGTCCTGGTTTTCAGTTCCACTGAGACCCCGCCCATTTTAACCTGCCCATCATGTTCTATCTAGGGAATCAGCTGGGTGATGACAGAAGATTGACAGCAGTGTCCACCAACCAGATGCTGCTCTTGGAGAGGTAAAGGAGACTTGAGAGGGTAAAATTCAATCCTTAATTTCAAATAACCCGGAAAGAACTACAGTCAAATATCTAATAGCAAAAAAGATGTGACCCTGCTCATAACAGCAAAACATAGTTCTCATGATTGTGGTCTGTCATTCTAATTTGTATAAAACACCAATGCTACTCAGCAACACTGCTTAGCATTGGAAGTTCGAACCCCCTTTTGAAATGACCCCATTTAATAAATGAAAAGTTACAATTAGTCGCAAGTGTAATTCTGCATTGTTTGGTCATTCACCCGCTCTCTGTCCCACCTAAAACTCAACACCCCCACTCAGGCTTGTCTCCTTCAAACTATGTGTTTTTGTGTTAGGAATGCAGTTAAAAGCCAGTTGGCTCAGAGCGAAGCAATGTTTGGTGCTAAGTGTTTCAATTTTAAGGGGAGGATGTATTGGTGAATAAAGAGAGGATTTGAATTCAGTATTGAGATTTTGGGTTTAACTCTTGAGAGGAGTCCAATTCTTTGTCTTGGTTGAAATATGACTTGGGAAGGGGGCAGAGAATTTTTAAGAGGTCATAGAGAACTCTGGAATGGTCGAGGAAAACATCAATTGTCACCATTGTGTTCCAGCAGTTATTTACAATCCAGATACAGGATATTTTCTTGACTGAGCCTTTCACAGTTTATTGTCACCAGGCATTATAATGACAATTGACCGTGAAAGGTTCAGCCTGGAAGAAATCTAGTATGTAGATTGCACATAACTGCTGGAACACCACACACTCTACAGTAGGGTAATTTGGAGGTTAAAGGCGGTTGATTTGCCTAGTCAGCAACGGAATCAGTTGTGGAGAAAGACTGTGATTCGTAACTGCTATCTTCAATGATTGGGTGTCTTAATAAGGTTGCCAACTCTGGCTGGACATATTCCAGGAGATGTCATCCCATGACCTCCTATCTTTAACTGCCCCTCCTCCAGACTCTTGCCATTAGTGACTCAACATGCCAATCATCATGGAGCTCCACCTTCCTATGGCTTTTCAATGTGTCCCATTTTTGAAACTCTGGTCTCCTTATTCATTGGTACAATTTAGGAGGCCGAGAACAGAAAAATCAGAGTGGAAGTGAGGTGGAAAATTATAATGACAGGTGACTAGAAACTCGTGATCACACCTATGGACTGAACAGAGATGGCCCGCAAAGTGGACACCCATTCTTAGTTTGGTTTCTCCGATGTAGTGGAGGTCACTTGGTGAGCAGCAAATACAGTATGCTAGATTGAAAGAAGCACAAGTAAATGGCTGTTTTACCCGGAAGGAGTGTTTTGGTCCTTGAACAGTACAAAGGGAGGAGTTAAAGGGGCAGATGTTGCATCTCCTGTGGTTCCATGGGAAGGTGCTGTGGGGAAAGGAAGGTTTTTGAGTTTGACTGGGGAGTGGACCAGGATGTCCCGCAGTCCCTTCGGAATGTTTGCCCATTTACCTCTAAAGGGAGGAAGAATGCTTTCTTCCTGAGAAGAGAAGAATAGATTCATGTTCTGTATAGTCACTGTGACCTCCCAGGGTTCCAGCTCAGCAACCCTAGTAATCTTTTGGTGGACATATTGCTGAACTATAGTGATGTCCTGCAAACTTCTTTACATGCTGTAATCCACAGCCATATAGATAGCAATCTGAGCCTGGCAGAAAACTGACTTTGCATGATAGCAGTCTCAGCTTCCACCGCAGTACTCAGGCTTTGGGTGGTTTCTGTTTGTGCTGCAAAGGAAGCGATGACATCAACAGTCAAACGCTGGAGCATGGCTGGGTCCACAAATGTGTGAATGGAGTTGACCACCATTTCCATGCTGGAAAGGATGGTCTCCAAACTCTGCGCGAAGTCCTGTACCGAGTTGGTGCCAGGCACTTCCATGCTCCTCGACATTGATTGCAAGCTTTCTGGCAGGCCTACCAATGCACCAAACATTTATTTGTGCATATCTCCATATGATGCTTTTGCACATTGCCCCATTGAGTTGCTTTTCTGAGTCTTTTGCACCAGAACTCATGTGACCTCAGTCTCTGATGAGCTGGCCTGACTGCAGCCCACTCGTGCTGGCTTGTTACCACATGTAGATCCTACCTCCATGCTATCCCCTAAATTTCTTGCAGTGTCAGCACCTGAGATGGCGGCTTAGAGTGTGAAATTGTGTGATGGTGCGACTTCTTTACCACTGTCTTCTTACTATACTGCCACTCCATAACCAGGTTGCACTTCTTGGGCATCTGGAAGAAGAAAGACACAATGATAAGGTTGTGGTGTGAGGAAGTAAGAAAGGCGTACTTACACTATCTACAGCTTGTAAATCTGAAGAGTGTGGGATGAGTGGGACATGGAATATGAGAAAAAGGATTAAGTATGAGAATACCTAATCTCTGATGGTTTCAGCCCTGCTGTTGGCCATAGCCTTAGCAATGTGCATCAATATAATGGCCAGCACTATCTCCTTCATTAGGGTCAGGTTAGGTGTCGCTGCCTCTGGTTGTCCTGCAAAAGAGAGGGAAGTGTACCAATGAGTGTCGTGCAATCAGTTTAGGTGATCTGACCGCCATGGTTGAATAGCTGGCAATGTGTGCAAGCTGTGAGATGTGGGGCTGAGTCTTACAACAGTGCTAAGTGTGTGAGGGTAGAGCGAAGCAGATGAATATTAGGTATGGGATCTGATTGGTGGAGATTGTTGGTAGGTGGCGGGGGTGTGGTGAACAGTGTCTGAGGCTGGCAGTGCAGTCGGTAGGATATGGCATTTGAAGATGCATTCACTGACTGTTACCACCCATGTGAGGCCATTGAACTGCTTGAGGCACTGCATCCATGTACTTGGGGCTGAATCCTGGCATTGACCTCCATAGCTATCTGTCCCCACTGCCTTCTGAGCATGTAACTGGAGGGCCTCCTTTCCACCTAATCCACCAAGGCTTCCCATGCAGCGTCTGAAAAGCTTGGAGCTTGCTCTCTCCCATGTTGTGCCATCCTTCAATGTTTCCCAGGTCAGAGTCAATTCCTGCACAACTGCCAACACCTGCTCCAGCTACAATGCAGCCCACCTTTACGCATTGCAGGCTACCTCTAAGTAGTTCTACCACTCACAATATTGGCTCTCTGCTGATGCGTCCAGCCAATCAACAGCGTGGTTGGCACAGGCTGGATTCTGAAACCCATTCAATGAGTAGGAAGCACACATTTGGTGTGCTGTCTGCATTGCAATCAATGAGCATAGGTTAATCGGGCATTGCGCATTTTCAGCTGCTATTGAATTTGTGCAGAAACTTGCCATTTGGACACTGGCTTTTTTACAGTAATCACATGCTTACAACCTGCCATGGCTGCAGCCAAGCTCTGAGGCAGCCATGAGGAAAATCTTGCTCTTTTTGTCAAAGTCAACTTTCCAGTGTGATGACTTATATCAAAATACATCCAGAAGTTAACCAGCAGCTAACTTAGTAATTGTATGATCTGTGCCATTCCCAGTACTACATTGTGCTGTGTAAGTGATATAATAATAACGACAGAACCATAACTGGAATTAGTTTCTGATGCTTTGTGATATAATTCAATGGAATGCATTTTCTAAAGGTATATGGGTATTTGATCCGCCAGTAGAAATATTCAATTTTATGGTTTTTCAAGAAAATGGCTCTGAAGTTCCTGAAGTTGGAAAAGGTGGAAAGCCTAATTGTATTGGGTGCTGGGGGTGGGGATGTATTTATGGAGAACTGTTCCTGATAAGGTTCCATCCAAATGCTCACTTCGCCTGAGTGGCTTTACCTGCCTGATAAGGGCAATTTTCCAGTAATAGAACATATCAGAAATTAGGGTCCATGTTGCAAATGATTTTCTACTACTTAATGACAGAAAATAACATGCAATGTCAGCTTAAACGTTCAGCATGTGCTACCAGCAGGTAAGATTACCTACCAAGTGTACAATGTCAAATACCCCCTAACACTTGGATACTTTATAGTGAGCCCAGGCATTGAACAGAAACCTGTTCTTACTGTATTTCAGTTTACCAGTAGTATCACATATTCTTCCTTTGGAATGTAGAAGAATAAGCAACACTCTTGATCTCAGCTTTAGCTAAAAATTGATTTACATAGGATGTCATAGGAGATCAGCACAGAAACAGACTATTCAGCCCAACCAGTTAATGCTAGTGTTTATGCTCCACTTGAGCCTCCTCTTATCTTTTCTCATCTAAATCTGCCATTGTAACCATCTATTCCCTTCTTCCTCAAATGCTTGTCTAGCTTTCCCTTAAATACATCTATACCACTCCTTGTGGGACTGAGTTCCACATTCTCACCACTCTTTGGGTAAAGAAATTTTGTCTGAATTTCTTATTATATTTCTTGGTGACTATCTTATATTGATGGCCTCTAGTTATGCTCTTCCCCACAAGAGGAAAGATTCTCTCTGTACCCACTCCATCAGCCTTTCACAGTTTTAAAGACCTCTATTAGGTCATCCCTCAGCCTTCTTTTTTTGAGAGAAAAGTGATCCAGCTTGTCAACCCTTTCCTGATCTGTATACCCACACAGTTCTGGTATCATCCCTGTAAATCTTTGCACCGTCTGCAGTGCCTCTATATATTTTTTGTAATACAGCGACCAGTACTGCATGCAGTACATTAAGTGTAGCCTAACCAAGGTTCAATGCAGGGCTAGCATGACATCCCTATTTTTCCATTCCAACCCTCTCTAAATAAAGCCTTGTACTTTGGATTTTCATTTATTATGGCCGTGCTAACCTGTGGCACAACTTTTAGTGATTGGTCTTTTTATATTCAAAGGTTCCTTTGTTCCTCTACCCGACCTGGACTCTTACCTTCCAAGTAATAAACAACCTCCCTATTCTTTCTACCAAAATGTACTATCTCACATTTATCTGTATTGGACTTCATTTGCCAACACCCTGTAAGTTGTTGCAGTCACTCTCAGTATTGACTATCCCCACCAACTCCCCAACCCCCAATTTGGTGTCACCCACAAATTTAGAAATTGTGGGTGGAATTTTCCCATCCCACCCATGGCGGCTTTCATGGCGGGCGGGAGCTGAGAATCCAGCTGCAGGAAAAATCTCGGAAATCCACTGGCGTAAAAACAGCTTGAACTTCTCCTGACGGCGGCTTATGGTGGGTCGGTTATCCTGCCGACCAGTGGCGTGAACATCATTTGCATTCATTAACATGTCATGAATGCTCATTAAAACAGCTGATCACCGGAATCTTGTCGAAGGCTTTCCAATCTTACATTATGTCAGCAGTAAATTGCGTTGGTCTCAAACCTGTTTGCAAAGGGGTGGCGTGCACAAGTCAGATTTCAGTTTGCTGGTAACTTCGAGGTGAGTGGAACATGCACAGCCTACCTGTCATAACACTGCACCAGTCTTGTTACAATGAGCGCCACTCTGCTGGGGCTGTAGAGTTGGTCTGCTCCTGCTCTTTGCCTGGATTGTCCCAAGGAACACCACTGTCCTGTGGTACTCATGCAGGCCTTCACATTCAGAAACACTTCGACCAGGGGTGAGCTGTGAGGCGAGGGTGGGGTTGACGAACACCATTGGGGAACAGGGAGGGAAAGCTATGGAATGGCAGTCAGGTGGAAGGGCAAACATGACTGGGGCCCTTTTGGGGTTGCCCTCTAACTTTTTTGTTGCTGCAGTAGTCTACCTAGAAAGAAAGGAGGAAGATCTCCTTGCGGTGAAAGCCACTGAAAGCCAAGGCTTCATTAGCACTATTAAAGAGCTACTCAGAGCTCAATGGCTTCACATCACAGTCACTGCATCTCAAGAGTAACACACAGGAGTGTAGAATTTGGGAATGCAGGTAATAGCGAAGGAGGCACAGCTGTATCATATATGGCATTCCATCAATGAAGGCCTGTCACGTGTTCACCAGATGTGACACTCCTAATGGGCCAAAGGGCATCCACTCATTGACCATGAGCAACTGACTGGTCATTAATATGCTACATCAGGCATTGGAGCACAGAGCTAGGTTGCGTCACTCATCTCAATTAAACTTTAGCATACTACACAGGGCTCAAGATGTTACATCTGCAATGTCATCTTGGTCACCTTGATGTGTGTGCAAGTGCCTCAGGGACAAGGTGGCATCAGCTACCATGCAAGTAGGGCAGGAAACCCTTACAATCTCCAAACTTGTCATCTTCTGAGCTTTAATTTCTTGCCCCTTGAATCATTAATGTCTTTAACATTTGCTTTAACATTTGCTTTCAGGGCTCAATGCTGCCTTTGCCAGGGTCCTAATGCAATGGAGGAGGTGAAGAAGGGAGAGGCGATTCCACGTGGAGCTCCAGCAGGAGGGACATGGTCAAGCAGAGCGACAGCATGAACAGGAGGGTCAGGAGGAGAGACCCAGACAACGGGGCGACTCACCAGATCTAGGTTTTATTGTAGAAGGGTCTTCTATTTGCAAATGAGTGAGAGGCAATGCCGTGCATGTCTACACTTATCCCGAGCTCTGGTGCATCACAAATGTCACATTCTTCGTGAATATCTGATGCCACATGAAGTTGGAGGGTATCCCCTGTCAGTGGCTTTGAAGCTGACCGCAGCACTCAATTTCTTGGCCTCTGATTCTTTCCAAGGGTCAACAGGGGACCTGTGCGGCATCTCTCAGTCCGCAACACATCGATGCATAATGGAGGTCACAGGTGCCCTTTACAGGAAGGCCCATCATATTGGTCTGAATGAAGATAGCCTCCAGCTTCGCCGCCATTTCAGGCTTCCCTAGAGTGCAGGGTGCAATAGACTGCACCCATGTGACTATATGGGCTCCATGGCAATAGGTCCTAACGTTCATAAACCGCAAGGGCTACCATTCCATCAATGTACAACTGGTGTGTGATCACTGGAAGCACATACTGCATGTTTGTGCATGGTACTCTGGGAGTTGCCATGACTCCTACTTCCTGAGTCACTCCCAGGTGCCTGAGATTTTTGAGGGACCATTACGTCTGCAGGGATGGTTGCTTTGGGATAAGGGGCACCCACTGAAATGCTGGCTGATGACACCAGTGTGTCACCCTCAGAGTCTTTCTGAGAAGAGGTATAACACTGTTCACAGCTCCACATGCTCCCTTATAGAGCAGACCATAGATCTTCTGAAGATGTGTTTCAGATGCTTGGACCGCTCAGTTGGTTTACTACAACAACTCCCAACAGGGTTTTCCGCATCATCGTAGTGTGTTGTGCCCTTCACAATCTGTCAATACAAAGAGGTGAACCCCTGCCAGAGGATGAACTGGAGGAGGATGAGAGCTCATCGGAGGAAGAACATCTGGAGGCCCAAGAACCTCAGGAGGTTGCTGAGGGTTAGTATGAGTGCGATCACACCATGGAGGAAGGAAGACATGGGAAATGTGCCTTTGATATATTAATTGATGACAGGTTCCAGAAAGAGTAAAATTAAATGAGGGAATATGGCTACATCTCTCCTAGCCCTCAATGCCATTTTCTTTCATCTCAGATGATGTCCACCCACTTGCAACGAGAATGAGTCCCTCATTCACAATTGCATGGTCTAGCATCATGAATCGCCAGGCCATGAACTTGGTTGGGTCAATGCGACCCTTTGAGTGAGCTCACTCTGGGAACTGAGAGCCCACTTAGGAACAAGAGCGATACGAGAGAAGACTCGAAGCCTTCGCTGCCATCTAATGATGCAATCACTGCTGCGAAGATGTTAACATGCCTAGGGATCTCCTCCACCCGTGCATGTCTTTTCTTCTGCCAGTACCACTGAGGAGACACAAATGCCACTGATTATCAATGCTGATGAGCTGCCCTCACTCAATGGTGTTCTTTGAGGAGGAAGGGTGAGAAACGCTTACGTCACACACCTCCAATAAAGATTTAAACACATCTCCCCGACATCACACAAGGGTGCGGAGACTAGTTCAACTGAGATTGACATCACAGGAATGTGAATCTCACAGTGAGACACTATCACTGAGTGGGAGGAAGGCTAAACCTTGAAATAAGAGGATTCCTAAGTGCAAAATTACAACACCTTCAGTTGCCAAAAATATTCACATAACCATCAAATCTATTCACAGAAGTACAATTTCTTTACATGTCTAGCACACATGTGACTCAAAAGTGACATCAATTTTTCTTAACTTTTCTAAATCTACCACTATGCCTGGGTGCAGCCCCGCTATCCGCAGCAGAGGTGGAGGCAGCCTGCTGACTGCTACGTCCTGATGTCTGTGATGACCTTAGCGGATGTCCTCTACTGGCCCAAGGCCTGGACGGCCCCGGCCTGATAAGGGTCACCTGCTCAGGGGCAGAAGCGCTCTCGTCGGCCTGAGAAACTGGAGTGGATGGGGTCACAGACAGAGGGAGATGCGAGCGGCTGCACACCCTTGGAGTGTCCTGAGAGGAGGGCCCCGGGGTGTCCGGCTGATGCTCATCCTCCCTGTGGGTACTCCAGGGCCCTGCCCTGACTCCTGCAGGAGATGGAGCACTTGTAGAAAGGTCAAGGTGCCTCATCCTCAAGTCGCCTACAGCTTGATGGTGCCCACTAGGGCGTGGCCATGGAATGCAGGGTCGAGTGCAAATCCGGCAAGACCTGCTGGACCAAGGTCTCCATGGTGGTTGCCAGCCTTCCCATGGTGACCTCAAAGCGCTCGCATCTCAGAGCCACGACATCAGGCGGACTGATTCCTTCATCATTCACTCTAGTCTGCTGAGTGACTGTCAAATCTCTGCCTGATGTTTCGCTGCCTGTTGTTGCATCTCTAGCGTTGAGTTGGCGGCCGCTTCCAGAGGCTCATCATCTGACTCGGACTGAGTGGGTGGCTGGTCTCCAGCAGCCCTCCGAGTGCCGGAGACCTGGGTTGTCCCTACCTCCAAATGCTGCGGGGACGTGTCAGTGAGGTATTCCCCATAAAGCCCAGGCTTAATCTACATTTGCACCCCACCAACATGTATGTCACTGAGCTGTTGGAGTGTGTGTGTGAGTGCCTTAATGGTTCTTCTGTTTGATGGTTCTTCCTCTTCGGGTGTAGTCTGCGGACTTGTTCTGGTGCTGGACTGGCCAGGAGCTCTTGATCTGCTGGTGCCTAGAAAATGGAAAATAGAGTTTCAGTTAATGAGCATGAGCTAGATAAGGCTGCATGTGACTCCCTGTGAATGTCACAATTTGATGACGTGATGGAGCTGTGATCCGTACTAGGTTGCTGGGAGAGGCTGATCTCCCCGTTCCCGCAGGAGTGATCCCTGTCCTCCCCAGCCAGCTCAGCTGCAACCTCCTGAAACTCAGTGAGGGTAATAATGCCGGCCCTTCCTCCCCCAGTGTGCGCTCTCTCGCGCCTGTTGTGTGCCTGCAGGAAGAAGAAAGGCATGTGATGAGAAGGGATGGAGCAGAGGTTGGGTGAGATGCATGACCCCTGTGTGTGGTGAGCCCTCCCCAGAAGGGACAGAGGGTGGAGTGTGAGCAACTTGATAGATGGCATGGCAGTGATGTGAAAGTCTCGGTGAGAAAACAAGTGTTGATACGTGTCCCCCGCTAATGGTTGTATGAGATTCCTAAAGAGAGTAGCCGTTTAAGTGCATGATGCCATGATGAGAGTTTGATATTGGAGGGAGTTGAAGGATGACTTACCCTGGCAGAATGGATGAGATCATTCACCCTGTTCCTGCACTGGGTGGCATTTCTGATGTGGTTGCCAGCAGCGCTGACCTGCTCTGCGACAGCTTCCCATGCCGGAGAGGTAAGGCTGCTGTGTTTCCAATAGCCAACCCTGGGATAGAGCACTTCTCTGTGCACCTGCACTCCCCTGATCAAGGCCTGGAGGGCCTGGTATGTGAAATGAGGTGCTGCCTTGTGCTTGAGGCTCTTGGCCTTCTTCTTCTGGCTGCAAGACATCTCTGGTGGACTGGAGAGAGTGAGATTATGTGTTGGACCGGCTTTTAAATATGGCGCCCGGATATTGAACTCGTCAGCTGATGGCTAGCGGACGAATCAGCTCCTGACCCCAGGTGAACCAGACTGATACGCGCCTCTGCGTAATTAATGCCCCTCCAAGCGCGAAATCAGACGCGGGTTTCCGCCATTCTGGACAGCAGGGTGGCACTGCCGAAACCACCTGCCACTGCACTTAGACTCATTCATGGAAAATTCCACCCTCTAAAGTCTGACTCTAAAGTCCAAATTGTTAATGTAAACATTGCAAAGTAGTGGCCCTAGCACTGATCCTTGTGGAACACCAATTCCCACCTTCTGCCACCCTGAATAGCTCCCTTTTACTCCCAATCTTGGCTTTCTGTCTTGAGGCTGGCTGCAACCCATTCTGCCACTCATTCCCTGACTCTGCATTCTCTGATTTATTCATTAGTCTATATCAGCACCTTATCTCTGGCCTTTTGAAAATCCAGATGAATTACATCTACTGCATTACCATTGTGTACTCTCTTTGTTATCTGCTCAAAAAATTCAATAAGATTAGCCAAACAAGATTTTCACTTTTGAAATCCATGCTGACTATTCATTGTTACGTTTTTAATTCCTATGGCAGAATTTTTCATCCCACGGGCAGGCGCGCATCCAGCCCGAATAGGAGTGAAACAGTGCACGATGGTGGCGGCCGAGTGTCTTGACGTCATCGTGTACTCTCGCAATCTTTTGGTGGGTGGGCACGCGGGAGAGGTGGCAGCTCACCCGCCGACAATTAATAGGCCTATTAAGGCCCTTAAGTAATTAATTAAGCTGCATGTTTTGTTGCCCGCTGAGCTGTTCAGTTGGCGGGCGGGCGAACAGGCCAGGCAGCCTTTGCATTTTTAACGAAACCTCATCCACGAACGGGACGAGGTTTCCAATGCTTACTAAAAATAACAACAAAAATTTTTTAACATCCTTTTTCACGTGTCCCTCTTCATGTGACTAAGTCACGTGTGGGGACATGTTTGTATCTTATGTAAAAAGTTTATTTTTCATTTTAAAATCCTTCAGCTCCCTGCGGCAGCTCTGTGCCTTCAGGGAGCTGTCAGTGTGCGCTCCCCCAAGCATGTGCACACTTTAGCGCTCAAGCTCCTCCCGCCCCCACCCGGCAGCACTGAGGCTCTTTGAGCGTCTTTAATGTTGGCTGGCCCTTAATTGGCTAGTCAGCGTGAAATTGGTCGGAGCCTGATTGTGGGTGGCGGGTGGTCTTGCGGCCGTTCCCGGGCCTGCCCGCCCGACGAGGGGAAAGTCCTCCCCTATACGTTCTTCTATTCTCTCCTTAAGTAGGGATTCCATTATTTTTCTTACCACCGCTTTTAAGCTGACTGCTCTATAATTCCCTGGATATGTTCTATCTCCCTTCTTATGTATAGATATAAAGCTTCTGGCTGTTCTATGGGAGCCTTGATGCCCACATATATGCACTCGATTAGCCCCTGCATCTGGGGGAATCCAACAATGGCCCTGAATCCAACCGCCCTCTAGGTCTGACTGGCCTGACCTTTGCAAACGTGTGTGTGCTGGCCAGTCCTCAGGTACAGGGCATCCATGACCAGCTTGATGTAGCAATGGACATTGACTGGGAGATCCACAGATGTCACAGGAGATCCTTGGGATTATCCTGAGGAATAAAAGTTGAGGACCATGATGGCCTTCATCGTCACAGTCAGTGGATGGCACCCACATCCCAATGGCTTCACATACTCCTCCAGCATTGCGCACAGCTTCAGCTCCACTTGCCTGGACAGCTGCAATTTTTGTATACGTGAGTGCTCTGACATCTCCATGCAACAGAGTTTTTGGTGGCAGATCCTACTGGCAGGATAATGCCTTCAGCACCCATGAACATCCAATCAGGGCCATCTCCTCTTTTGCATCCCTTTCCCACATCATGAGCCTGCTGCTCCTCTGGGTGTTGCAGCCCATTCCTTGTGCCTTCACCTGTCTGTTTCTCTCATTCTCCTCCTCATTGGAGGATTCAAAATCTGAGTGCATGAGACCCATTCCTAATTGCTGCGTTCAGGTCTGAAAGACTGTCAAATCCCTAACTCTGCTGACATGGGTTGCACTTTGGTGAGATCCTTCCTATAATCTGCCTCTGATGTGTGTGCCCACTTAGGTAGTGCCTCCATAAGAACATAATAAATAGGAGCAGGAGTAGACCATATGGACAGTTGAAACTGCTCCACCATTCAATACGATCATGGCTGATCGGCTTTAGCTCAGCTATTCCCCAGCTTACCCCTCCTGTACTTTAATGCCTCTCACACTTCTGTGTGGAAATGCTGCTGCTCTTAATGGCTTCCTTCTCCAGCTACTACTCACCTGACTCTAAGCTGTTGCATCCTTATAGATGGCGAGTTGTTGAAGCTCTGAAAATCGCATGTACCCCAGGCCAGTAAATTTCAGCTATGTGTTAGTGTAATTGAATGCTTGAGGAGGACTGCAACTGCAAATAGGAATGTTAGGGTGTAGGTGGAAGCATAATGTGAATGGTAGGGTAAGGAGTGTGTGTAGACATGAACATACTGTGGTAGGTATGAAACATCACAATGAATTGTGGTGTTTTTATAATCAGAACAAGAATAGGCTTATTAAGCTGCTGCACTCTTGGTTAAATCAGCACGACATCCCTTCGAGGTTCAGCAGTAATTTTAGTTGAAAATGGAAAAGCCAGAGTTGGTAAATTGCATTTACAATAGATAAGTCATTGTGAATCTTAGATGGTTAAAAGCCTATGAAAACATTATTGAGAAATATGCAGCATTTATCCCCTCCAGCTATTTGGAAGTAATTTAGGAACTCATTATAAATACCCCTGTTGGAAATGTCAGGAGGGAGGGAGAGTGTGCTTTCTTGCATGAATAATGAGCAGGGACATGCTGCTCCAGCCTAAGGGAGGTAGAGCTGAGAGTAAATATCTCAGAAACCAAAAGTCAAGCTCCAGAATGGTTTTGTATTGGTGCCAGAAACACCCGCCAGTTTGCAGTTCATTATATTAAATTTAAACTCCAATGACGTCGGTTTGACATTCACGCAATTTCTCCATGTTTATTTCGGTATAGTGCTCAGTAATCTACTCTTCTACATAAAATGGATGACCCAGGCTGCTAGTATGCTGTGTATGGAAGTGTATTTAAGGAATCCTTTACTAAAATGTGGAACCATTTGTGAACTTTATTTCTTCCTTTAAACATTTAACTTTTGTATTTCCACATAATTGATGAGGGAGCTTTGTGCCATGTTCTATCATTGCCATTTTTTGATATGTCCATCAGGTTTACCAGTGGGAATTCCCTTATAATTTTTTGATGAATGAAGAGGAGGAGCAATGTAGGGATGCAAGGCAACTTAGGCTGCATCAAAAGCATATCTCACCCACATATACATGGAGAAGTGCACTTACCTGACATTCACTGTGTATATCTAGATATATAGACATTGGGATCAGCAGACAGTGAGATGAGGAGCTGTCCCATTTCCCAGAAAAACATCTGCACCATAAGCATGGCACTGCCAATGGCCATATACCTTCTTTCATGCACACCGCAATGATGTCCAATTTGGTTGGTGCCTAGAGTGACAAGCAGGAACACTGTCTTCCTTATCATTAATTATGTACAACCTCCATTTTGCCAGTAATGAGTATGGTTTGAAGTATTTTGTTCCCTGCCAGAGACAAGATTTCCTGCCCTCCTGTATTAAGCTCCAAACACTGCACTCAGTATGGACCTGTAGTATGTTTTCACTATGTAAATGAAACTGAAACTACAAAATCAGTTGCAGCCATCAGATTAAAGACAAAAAGTCTTCCCAAGTTTTGGTGAAGGGCCTTTAGTTCTGCCTGTTCTTAAGTTGAGCAAGAAATTCTAGAGAGGGTCAGTTGGATCTCTATTTTTTCAAAATATTTCAGTTTAGTATTAGCCACTAGCTGAATGAATCACACTTCCCATTATTGCCTGATTGCCAAAGTCTATATTACTATGGGATTAGCAACTGGAACCGAATAGAGGCCAGGAACAAGAGAAAGAGCAGATATCTTTCCTCCTGTTCCGTTAACATCCTGCCTATTCTTTGTGTTCCTCCATCTCATGAACCTCCTCCACTCTTCTCATCCCATGTCCCTTCCCGCATGCTGCCATTCTTTCTATATCCATTACCACCCTATTCTACTGCAATTCAGGGCTGGTCACTTGCCTTGCCATCGCCTTTTCCCTACACTGCCCTGCCCTGTATCGTTGTGTGACTGGAGTCTAGAAAGGGGTTTTGGGGATTGTCTATTCTCCCAAAGCATGCTGCTTGAGTCTATAGTTTCTCAAAACCATTACTCTTTATTTACAGCAAGTATTTACACATTTGGAACTCTACATGAGGTTGGAGCTTTTCCTCCTTCCAGCTCTTACTTCTCAGTCATGTGATCTGATATCATTATTACATTAGCATCATGTATGCTTTTGATGTTAACCCTTTACTCTACATCTCCCCACTAAGTCTTTATCCCTATCATATTTACATCCTGCTACATCTCTCTTCAGAATCTCAGGCATCACAGTCTCTGTCTCTTTAGTCTCTGAAGTGCCTTTATCAATCTCCCTGATCTCATTCCATACTCTCCCTTCTGTCAGTGTGAGTGTTTTTCTCCTGATGTGGCTGTAGAGCTTGCAGTAAGTCTTTCTTTTTCTTCATCAGGACATGAGTAGTAAGCCCAAGTTGCTATTGGCTTTCTCTCCAAGGATATTAAGGCACTGCGGTTTCTCCTTATGATACCCTGGTCAGTCTCAATCTTTATAATCGTGATTATGGGGTTTTTTCAATGATTGTGACTTCCCTTTATTGGTCTCAGACCCATACTCTCTCCCCGGGCTGGTAACTCACTTTCTCTAAGCCTGTGATTACATTTCTAAGCCTGGTTGCTTCTCTGTTCTTCCTCACCCTGTTTTACCCACTTGTGGTCATTTGTGGTGATATTGGGTTTGAATTTATGTTCCTGGCTGCTTACATCGCCTGAAAGACAATTAGAAATCATTTCTTAAATAGACCAAGTAATACCTGGCCATCAGTCTGATTGCTGTCCTCTCGCACAACATTTTGCTATTCCTAGATTACCTTGCTGAAGTGTTGAAGAAAAATAAATCATCAATGACTGTGAGGTGCTTGTGCTGTTCAAAGTACTGCCATAGTATCCGATTAGTGGGGATATAGCCTGGCTATCCTTCCAGATAATATTCTCAGGCTTCTTCAACTCATTCCTGGACTTGTTTTATTTCCTACAACTTCTTTGCAGTAGCTGGTAAGTGTTGAGTAATTAGGGATGCATGTGCTTCAACCTCTTCAATGAAGTGTAAATCCTCTTGTTTGGTTCCTTCTGATGGTATTGTGACAATGTGTTTGCCATTGTTTGATATTTCCCTTGCACATGCTCTGTGATGGAGTCAAACCTTATCAACCTTAGTGTGAACCTTTGGATTCTGGGCAGCATTTTCGCAATTTATTCCATGTTCAGAAGGGTGGCTTATGGTCCATTTTGATTTTGAAATGTAATCCCATAACAGTCTGAATTATTTTTTGCACACCCACATTGCTGCCAATGCTTCTTTTTCTATTGTGCAATCATTGTTCTATTTCTGTTAGTGGCCTAGAGGCATGGTATGCTGATCCACGCTTTTCACCTTTCTGCACTTGAAAAAAACTGCCCCAGACCTGTAAACCATGCATCTGCTGCTACTATTGTCGGTAATTCTTGGTCATAATGTGCCAATATTTCAGAAGAGTGTTATGATGTGCCAGATGATGTGTGCCAGGCAGATCAAATCCATGAGGGAAACTTGATCACGTGGTCACAACAATTTTGCAATTTGTATTTTATTTCAAGATGCGTGCCTTGAATTCGGTAGTAATAAGTCTACCCAGGGTTAGAGATTCTTTTACAAAAATAAATTAAACATTTATTAACAAAAGAAAAGGCTTCAAGCACATGCATAGGTCTACAACTTGATGCACAGCAACTTGATGCACAGCAACTTGATGCACAGAGACTGGAGGCTTTTTACACTTGTGTTAGACCTTAGAATGTCTGTCTCTTACACATAACCTCATCTCCTTTATACATGTCTCTTTAAATGCAAATTCCATTGTTCCCATATGTTTTTGAAGCTTCACTTTTCTCATAATATAAATCTTTCACCCAAAGTGACCTTTGGGAAAAATGAACACACTGTTTAGCTTAGCTTCTTTTAACTGGACATAACATCTTAACATCTCATTGAAATTCAGACTAACCTAATTTATCTATAATTGCAAACTTTCCTCACACCTCACATTCTAAAACTTCAGCCATATTTATGTATTTAGTATTTCAAACCTAGTTTGTTGTTTGATGACTCAAAAACCTCCAGGCCAACTGTCTCCAATTCGGTTAAATCCAACACACCTAGGGATATACAAAGGGCAGAATTTTATGCTCGTTGGGCGGGTGAGTGCCCGACCTAAGCGAGCATAAAATGATGTGCGATGATGTCAGGCGAGCGTCCCGACGTCAGTGCGCACTCGTGCGATATTTCAGTTGGTGGGCATGCGCGGGAGTCGGCAGCGCACCACCGACAATTAACAGGCCTATTAATGCCATTGAAAATGTAATTGAATTAAATTTTTCGCTGCCTGTCCAACTTTACGGTTTGTGGGCAGGCGAAAAGACCAAGCGGCCTTTGGATTTTTTTGCGAAACCTCATCCACTGACGGGATGAGGTTTCAATCTGTCATTAAAAAATAAAATTTCAACTAATTTCTAACATGTCCCTGCTCAAGTGACAGAGCACATGAGGGGACATGTTTTTAACACTTTAAAATTCTTTCTTTTTTGATTTTTCAAAATCTCCATCTCCCCTGAGGCAGGTCTGTGCCTCAGGGAGCTTTTCCTACACGCACCCATGCGTATGTGTGAAGTTCCCCGCTTGCCCTCCTCCCGCCCTACCACACAGGCAATGCTAAGCGTTGCAGCATGCGTTTCACGCTGGGCGGGCCTAAATTGGCCCGCCAGCGTGAAATCGCGGTCGGGCCCTGACCGCAGGTGGTGGTCGGCTTACCGACTGCTCCCGCTCACCCCTGCCGAGCCGGCCTGACGAGGGCAAATTCCTAGCCACAGAGGAAGTAGTCCAAATCCCACTATTAACCCACTTTTACAATAAATCACAATAATATTATGAAAATTATTGTATTTTCATGACAAAGAGATTATAAATTGTTTAGTCCTTTCAAAAGCATTTTGCTGGTCCACACTCCAGCACCACTGTTGTACCTATCTCAACAGCTATCTGAAGGGCTTGTTGACCCCTGCTAATAGGAACTTGCCTACTTGGTTTACCATTCTGAGGAATCTTTAAAGCTCAGTTATGTACCTGAGTTGTGTAAATTCTCTGATTATTTTTGTTCTATGTGGATCAGCTGTGATTCCAGTGGTTTGTATTATATGAGCTAGAAACTTGATCATAGGTTTGGCGAACTCAGATTTCTCATTCAATGTTAGTCCTGCATCCTGTAAGACCCTCAGGTCTGCTCTGACTCTACAATCATTCTCTTTTTTGTGGAGCCATCCATATGTATACTATTCTTATGGCATATTACTCCTTCCATGAAGAGTGTGAGAATAGAATGTGAGACGTTGTTTTCTGCAAAATTTCTGGCACAGATGCTTTTCCAAAGGGCAATCTATTGAAACAATAATGACTGAATGGCATTATAAATGCGGTCAGCAATCTGAATTCTTTGTCCAAAGGCAACAGCCAAAATCTGCTCTTTGCAACCAGTTTGGTAAAATAAGCACTCTTGGCTAGTTTGGCAAAGCTCTCACCATTGAGGTCATCGGATGGATCTCATCTTCCACTGGCTTGTTTAGTTGAGTTAAATCCATGCAGATTCTTATAGAGCCATTTGGCTTTGGGACCGTAACCATTCCTGAACACCATTTTGTTGGCATGGTGACCAGTGAGGTAACACTTGCTGCCGCAAGGGTTTTCAATTTCATGCTTGACTTTGTCCAAGAGTGGGTGAGGGACTTTCCTCAGTGTAAAGATCAGCTTTTAGGGTGATATAGTTCTCAGTCTTTAAATTCCCTAGGCCTGTAAACAATTTTATAAATTCATTTTGAAATGTACTGCTGTAGTGCTCATCAGCAATTTCATCCACTTTATAGATTAATTTCAGTTTTAGGCATGTCTTTCTGCTTAGCAGAGAGCACTCTTGATTCTGAATGACATAGAAAGGTTCGAGGATTTCTTGGTCTTTATATTTCAGCTTTGCCATGAGTTGACTGTTCATTTTTAAAATTGCCCCATCAGGACCTTATAATTTGATAGATGAGGGTTGCAATGTAATCTGTTTGAGCCATTTGACTTCATCTGATAAAACTAAACCCTTCCCCCTGTGTCTCTGTGGGGTGTCCATCCACTTCGAGTTTAATGCTCCAATACTTGTTTTCTGTATCATTTACCTGCCCCAAAAATGTTAATTCCTTTGCTTGTGGTTCTTCCACTTCTTGTCTGTGGCTCTGTTTTAAAATTTTCTCCCTCTTTTTACAGGTTGGCAGGGTTTTCAAGCTGCAGCTTTGAAGTGGCCTATTTTTCCATGGTTATGGCTATCTGCCCGTCCTACTGGATATTCATCTTGCTTGTGGGGTTTGTTCCGCTACACTGAAGACATTTCAAAATGGTGGTTGGTGTATTTTTCCCTGTTTTGGCAGACTTAGGCTTTGGCACGCTTTTTCTTTTATGGACTACAAACTGAATGGTCTCACTCGATCTTCTCCATGATGTTGTGGTTTTTATGATGATATAAAGGCACCAATCATTCATAAGGGATTGGGTAAATACATTGTGTGTTTATTTATTTAGAATAGGCACATAACAGCATTTATACATGGATAGAAAACTTGAAGACATCAGCACCGGAGCTGTGTGTATAGTGCTGTGCTTACAGGCAGAAGTGAAACTGAGACTGGATCACATGACACACTTCCCTTTTAGTGAGGGCATGCTGCTATCCATTATGGACATATCATAACATTCAATTTCTTTTTAAAGATATGTTCCCCCCCCCACCTTCCAAAGAAGTGTAATTATTTACAATACACGTTCATGTTTAGTCACCATTACATAAGTGTATAGAACTGATGAATCTACCAGTCTCTAAAAAATAGAGGTAATCTGCCCAGACCATGCAATGGCAATCCTGTCTGGAGGTCTTTTAATTGCTTGCTCACAATGATCTGACGGATTGTCATTCTTGGATGTTGTCCCTGGTTGTATTTGGGACCTTCTCCTAGATGCAATAGGTGGTTGAGGAGCTGGACTGGATCTGATTTGCCTTCGGTTATGTCTCACTGTTATATCTGTGTGTAATGACTTTGTAGGATCTTGTTTCTGAACAAATCCTTGTCATCTTGGCTGGTTGCCGTGTACCTTCTGTGGGATCCTGGATGCGAACTTGTTGTCCCAACTGTAAACTTGGCAATTCTGAACCTGCTTTGTATCATGCAAGTTGGTCATCTTCTCTTATAGTTTTAAGAGTAGGTAAATTGATCCGTGCTGGTCTGACAAACATGAGCTCTGCCAGTGATGGAATAGTTGCACTCAAAGGTGTCATTCTCAGATGTAACATTGCAATGCATAGATCTTTCTTGCTCTATCTACATTTGGGAATTAGTGATTTCACCGTGCACATCATTCGTTCAGCTAGACCATTAAATCTAGTGTAATGAGGAAAAGAAGTAGTGTGATTGATATTCCACTTCTTACACATATCCTGAAATGGCTTACCAATAAATTGCGAACTGTTATCTGTAATGATCTCTCTAGGTATTCCAAATAAACTGGAAGTAGCACTTAGACTGGGTGGAACAGTTGTGCTCGATGTACTGTGCAATTGTTGAATAATGGGTACTTGATAAAGTAGTCAATGATGACAATGAAGTCAGTGTCATGGAGATGAAAGAGGTCGGATGCAATTTTGGACCAAGGATAGATAGGAACTTGATGTTAAATCAGTGGTTCTTTGTGTTGACTTGGCATATGTTCTTGACATACCTCACACTTCCTGACAATGTCTTCAATGTCGTTGTTCATACCCAGCCAATAGACTGTCTCTCTTGTGAGTCTTCTTGTCCAATTTATGCCCATGTATGAGTGAAGAATGTCAGGTTGCAAAGGGTATGATAACCTGCCTGCATTTAAAAATGACTCCCCGAGAGATGTTTAGCTCATCCTGGTAAGGCCAAAATGGTCTCACGTATTTGTGGACATGTTGAATTGAATCAGGCCATCCTTCAATGATGGTTTTCCACAGTTTCTGTAATGTGGAATCTTTCACAATTTGTTCTTGTAGCTGCTGACATTTGCGTTGTGCAAATGTACCAGATCATTGGACTGTTTTGCATTCTCCTGCAAACATAATCTTACAGCTCTCTTGAAACTGCCAATTTTATCAGAATATTCTGAATATTTCAATGTTAGGTTTTGAACTGAGGCGATAGCAGTAGTTTCTGAGGTTGATCTGCTGTATGATGTCCGACTAATTCCATGGGTTGTCATTAGTGCAAGGTCACAGCATGCCGGTACACCTGCGATTGCTGGGCCTTTAGTCTCCATGATTTAGAACATCTGTGACACCCAGGAGGATTGATTGTACTTGCACACCAGGACTATGGATCCTGCACATGGAATAATTGAACCGCTGTATGCTGAAAATTGCACAGCAGTAGGTTTCACTATGGCCTTCCAAGTCTGTGCAGAGGTAGTATGTTGGCAATTACCTCTGTGTCAACCTTGGCCAATAATGAATAGTTACCAACTCTCTTAGGTAGATAATTTGAATCTTGGCAAACATCTTGGATGGTTTGATGGCATCAGTGTTTTGCGCGAGATTGATGGTGTGAAACGTGTTCATTGCTCTTCGTCTTGTAGTGCACATTATTGACATTTTCTGGTTTGTCAATTACCTCATGTATCGGATGGTCATTCTTTTTGCTTGAAGGTACCGACTGTGTGCGGTTTATTTGAATCAATGTATGGGTCTTTGTACCCGCATCAGCCTTTGCTCTAGTTCACTGCCGCTGCCAGTGGCCCCATGCCTTGCAGAATTGCTGGAAAGCTGGCTATTTCCTTGGGTCATGCAGAATGTCACACCTTCTACATGTCATGCTATGTTGAGGTGTTCTAGTGAGTACATCAACAATTGGGGTTGTACTTAATACCTGGAAGCTTCGTCAACCTGTGAGGATCACTTTGCACTTACATCCATCCTTGAGTAGCTCTTCGACGCTATATGTTTTGGATTTGTCTAGCAGATCTTTCTGAAAAGTTTCCATGGGTTTCCAACTCAACAATTCTGTCTGCTAGCTCTACATTTCAAAAATTACAGTACGTAGCCTCTTCTCTGCATCTGCTGATGAAATGGTCTATGGATTTTGCAGGCTACTGTCAAAGTGACATGAATTCCAGTCGATGAACCCAGAAGTTCAACCCGATTCTGAACTGGTCCTCCAATGTAGTCCATATCTTTTGGGGATCCTTTAGCTCTTCTGTTAATCCTGATATTTTCAGGCTGCGTAGACCTTCATTCCCAATTGCTAGGCAAATTTTTCTGGCTTGCTTGTTTGGTTCAGACACACCTGAATCAAAAGACCATAGCTCAGTATATTGTTAAACATTTTGAATTTGGTTTGTAGGTCAGCTGCATCCCAATTCAAACTGGGAAATTTTGTGGATATCCTGACAATATCCCTTTGACCTTCTTCCTTGTTTTGTTCAATTTATTGTTCAGCAACTCCCGAGGCCACCTGTTATAATCATAACCTTCTCTGGCTCAATTTTTATGATGACATTGTTTTCTTTTTGTTTGATTCTCCCTCGCTTGTTATCGATCCAGCCCACACCTTGGTCACTTGCCTTTTCTGACTGAGCTAACCCAATGCTGGCCCTTTCGATGCATGTCTCACTCACTGAACTTACAGGCTATGTGCTTCAATCTCATCATAAACGATATGTCTGCTTACCAGCTGTTTGTTTGAGCAATATCTTACTGTGTCTTCCAAGCTTCTCTGTGCAGTCAATACGCTGCAGTTTCAGCACTCTCTGATGCTGCAAACATGTTGTGGTCTGACCAAAACGTTGAGGGTTGGCTCATGCCATGTAGCATGATCTAAGGCAGTTCATCATGTCGTACCTGTACTTAATCTTGCAGCTACACTGCTTTACCAGCGCTGTGCACCATGTCGTGGTTTTTATATAAAGGCACCAATCACTCATAAGGCATTGGATAAACACATTTTGAGTCCAATAATTTAGACTAGGTGCATAAGAACACATATATGGATAGAAAGTTTGAAGACATCAGCAGCAGAGTTGTATGTGCTATATTTTGCTTGCAGGCAGAACTGAAACTGAGACGAACACATGACACATTTCTCTTGTAGTGATGGCATGCTGCTATACCTTAAAGCAGGCTTGTCCAATGTATGTGAGCCCCTCGATGCGGCCCTTGGAGTCAGTTTTCAAAATTCCAGTCAAAAAGGTAAGTTTCAATGCAAGATTCTGCTTGGAGCTGCTCCTCCAATTACAGGCCGTTTCTCTCCTGTGTTTGCTGCTGATAGGCTCACTAGTGAGGGAGGGCAACAGTCCCTGATTGGAGGAGCAGCGAACACCAGCGTTGGTGAGTATGCTGAGCGCTGTCAGGTTGGGGGAAGCAAAGGCGGGGATGGAGCCCAGGGAGCCAAGCAACGGTTGGGTTGGAGCCCAGGGAGTCAAGCAACAGTTGGGCTAGAGCCCGGGGAGCCAAGCAATGGTTGGGCTAGAGCCCGGGGAGCCAAGCAATGGTGGGGCTGGAGCCTGAAGAGACAAATACATTGGGCCTGGGGAGGCTGCAGTTTTGGCGGCCCAGGGAGGGCGAAAGTTTGGTGACCAGGGGAGGACGAACTCTCATTGGACCTGGGAGGGCGAATTCACGTTGGGCCAGCCCACGGAGGAGATGGTGCCGGGCTTAGTATGTGGGGGTGAGAGAGTGTGTCTGTGTCTGGGAGTGAGGGACTGACTGTATGTGTGGGAGTGAGATTGAATGACTGAGTATGTGGGAGGGAGTGCGAGAGACCGAGTGAGTGTGGAGGGGAGTGCGAGAGACTGAGTGAGTGTGTGGGGTGAGTGTGAGCCTGCCTTATGCCCAGTCTCAGGTTTCTCACTCACTCTCACCACCACGCAACAACACATGCATATGCACCCATTCACAGTGGGTGATAGTGAGTGAGTGAGCACACTGAGACTGGGAGTGAGCCAGGCATACACACACTGACCCTCTCATACTTTGGTCATTTTTATTAATTTTTCTTTTTTAACTTAATAATTTATTGCTATGACATTGCTGTACTTTTGCTCAACAATCGTTTCTTTTCTTAAAACCTCAATTCTTTTTTTGAAATTCAGTTTATTGCTGTGCCAAATCTTATCTTTATGAAACTTGCTCATCAGCCCCTTGAGTGAGAAAAAAATGCAAATGTGCCCCCCCTCCCCCTCTCCGCCCCTCACCCACCAAGAGAAAAGTTTGGAGAAGCCTGCCTCAAAGGTATATTACAACTCACCTTCGCCCGAACAAACACCCAATTCTGTTTTTTGAGTTCCATTTGTCTCACAACCTGCACTGCTTGCACTCATGCTAAATCCTCTGATGTCTGTAAGAGATATGATAATGCTATGTTTAGGATCCTGACTAGGATTCTGTCACAAATCCTGTCACAAATCAGCTCATCCTTTAAATTTCTGTAATCACAGTTCTGTGCCACCTGTAGAGATCGTTGATGAACACATCCATGCCTTTGCTTAGTCTTTGCTTTCTTTTATTAAATTTATCCTTTTCTATTATTATATTCTGATGGTCACTGAAATAAGAGTTGAAAGCTTGCAGGACTGTTTCATATGAAGTTGAAGTGTCATCAACTTGCTCTCATGTCATCAGCAATAGATCTTACTGCATAAAGTGGTGTGCTGACCTGGCCTTTCTTATCTTTTTTGTGTAACCCTGAAGCAGTTCTGTGAAACTTTTTCTCCAGTTGTCCCATTTCTCGGCCTGTTGTGAACCCTCTGCGCTCTGAAATGGTACTGGGAATGGTGGTGTGGATTCCATGATCATGCTGAGCCCTGGAATTGTTCCTGTGCCGCTGCTTGCTGCTTTGGGCCTGTGCTCACTGCTGTCCAGTCTCTGAGTCTGTGTCTCAGCTGATCCTGTGATGTTCTGACATCTTGGTGAATCTTACATTTTTTTCTGTAGTTCTTCCTTTCTGGATCTCTTTCCTTGCCAGCCCTATATCTTCTTTTTAAGGTCTGGTCTGCTGGGTCTTTTACTTGCTGCCACCATGCTTCATTGTGTGGTCGGGTTTAGATGGGGGATTTGGGGATTGTGTATTCTCCCAAAGTATGCTGCTCGAGTCTTTAATTTCTCAAAACCATTACTCTTTATTGACAGCAAGTATTCACACATTTGGACTTTGACAGGTGGTTGGAGCTTCTTCTTCTTCCAGACCTCTCTTACTTCTCAGTCATGTGATCTGACATCACTATTACATTCACATCATGTATGCTTCTGATGTTAACCCTTTGTTCTACATTGCATCTCCATGTGCCTGATAGCTGCCAATTCTTTAGGCTTTGTCTGTGATCCCGAAGTGTTGGTTGAGTCACTCCAGTTTACCTCCCTCAATAGGATAAGCGTTTGAGGTCAGATTGCTTTCACTGTTAATTAGCATTAAATTTCACAGGCGAGAGCACTGAGTGAAAGATACAATCAGGTTGTTAGTGGATATGGATCATTAAAAATGTTTTAGGCTAATCTGAACCAGGACCCATCTGAAGTAATTGACTCATCTTTCTACCTTAACACTTCTGTTATTTGTCTCTGTTGTTCCTGAATAATTGACACACCATGCATTTTGTTCTGCCTGATTTACATGTAGGTGGAACATGATGGTGAGACTGGGATCAGACAGAGATTGTGATTGTTTGTGATCTGACAAACCCTACTGCTTCCACACAAATGAACTGAATAATCTTTTCCTGTTTCCAAACAACATTTTAGATTTAAATTCAACCTTGAAGAGAGTCTGAGGATAGCACTAGAATCTATTTTGGGGCTGACTTTTCAAATTTCATTAAACAACTTGGTTCTATTTTGATAGAAAGTGAATTCTTTTCCCCTCTCTCAGGAAACCAAATCGTTTTAAGGTTGTGAAATGTTAGGTGCCGCATCATGACAGAAATATTGATGGATGTTATGCTGGAATATTAATGACACCTCAGGAAAGACAACCTATTACCCACTAAATGTAGGGTCCAGCAGGTGTAGGAGGTAATCACCAGTGTGGTTTCCACAACTCACCATGTTTGAAGTGATGTTCAGCAGAAGACTTATTTTCTTTGAACAAAGTCCAAAAATAAACAATAGCTGAGACTGAGTTTATGGAAGCATTCTGTTGGGTTTTTGGAGGTGCGATTTGAAAATTGCATTCCTGGAGAGCATCACTGGATCCCACCACATCCAGGGCACAATTTTCAGTAGGCGGGTGAAGGGAGGTGTCTGGAACCTGCCATGCCCCCAATTAAGTGCTTGTTAAGCTAGTTGTGGAGCTAGTTAAAAGGCCTCACTGGGCCAGTTTTGGATTTTCAACTGGCAGGCATGGGGAACCCACAGTGTCCAGGACACATCAGGGTGAACGTGACGTGTACACAGTGGGGAGCCATTAGGGCTAATGGAGGCACTGGGCAGCTCATTTAAAAGATGGGCAATCATGCTCAGCTGTTCAATCAGTGGCACAGAGCTGACGCTGAGAGGTGTGTATTTCTCAACAGTGAGAGGTAGGAGTCCTGAGAGGGGCATCAGGCTGCTGGCTTCACCTGGGCAGCAGAGGCTGACAGAGGAAACCCTGCTGCACAAACTACCTGCAGCCCAGTGACTGGAGATGGGAACAAGCTGCTCTGACGTTGCGCTAAGTAGTGAGGAGGAGCGCCAGCAGAGGCATTGTCAGGAGCAGGCCAGAGGGGCTGCAAAGGGAAGAAGGTGCTACCCAAGTTATAGGGCGTACCGTCCACTTCTCAGTTACCTTCAAATAATAGAGCACCTAGGCTGGAGAAGACTGTGTGTATCCAGATAGATAGTCTTGGACATTTGCACTCTGGTCCACAATGAACTGATGCCTTGAGGCCCATGGCAGTCCCCTACCTGCAGCTGTCAAGGTCATTGTGATGCTGAATTTTTACGCTTCCAGGTCATTCCAGGGATCAGCTGTGGACCTGGCTGACATCTTGCAGTTGGCGACTGGCCTCTTTCGGAAGGTGGGGGATTACATACATTTTGAGTCAGACAGGCCAACATAGGCACAGAGGGTATCAGGCATTGCCACAATTGATGGATTCCCCTAGTTCAAGGCGCACATCGATTGCACCCATAGAGCCATTAAGACAACAACAGACCAGCCAGTCAGATTACTCAGCAGAAAGGAATTCCATTCACTGAATGTCAAGTTGATGTGTGACCACAGGAAGCACATCTTACAGGCCTGTGCTCCATTCCCAAGCAATTGTCATGATTCCTTCATCCAGTTAGAGCCCCAGGGGTTGCACCTCTCCAGGCCAATTTCCAGACACCTTGAAGATGTGACTCCTGACCCTTATCAAGTACCCGGACATGGAGGCAAAGTGAAGACATGACCCCAAAAGCCAAGAGGAGTGCAGCTTCTCAATTCAGTGACGCATTCTTGGGATGCCTTCTGGACACCGTGGAAGCCCACCGTGATGTTCTCTACCCCTGCTCTCTTGCCGCAGGAGGCCCATCAGTCTCGCCACTCTGCCTTAGGAGGCGGTGGCAGAAGTGGTCAGTGCCAATATTGCACACAAGGGGTCAGCCATCCAGTGCAGAAAATGAATGAATGCCAGGGTAAGGCAACCATCTCATCACTCTAAACTCCCACACTCACAAGGCCATCACACTTTCACTGGCATCACACTCACTGCCAGCTCAAGGGACAAAACCACTTACTCCCTCACACACGCCCTCCCATCTCCATTTGGACTCATCTCCTCTGGAGGCTGCCTTCTCAGCCCTCACCATCTTGAGGCCACTTGCACAGATCAACATGTGATCCCACACACACCCTGGGATACCCCCCCTTCCCCAGTACAGCCTTTGCCCTGCAGCCTCTTCCTTTGCCCGAGGCCACATCCCCCCCCACCTTCCCCAAGCAAGCCCTATCCCTGCAGCTGGTGAAAAGCCACCCTCGCCTTATGGCTGATCTGGTAAATAGAGACCTGCATGTGAGCCCCCCTAAAAGTGATGTGGTGCTGCCTGTGAATCCTGGCGCTGGTGACCGTGAGTGTTGTCCAAAGCAAGGTAGGCAAACAAACCTCAAAGTCCCGAGCAAACTGCAGCCCGCCAGGCGCACGTCGCTTATGTACAGTTGGGAATCACATGCCGACGTTCCCGGATGATCCAGCGTGGAGGGATAATTCCGGACAGCAGGGTTTATAATTAGATGCAAATGTATTAAAATGACATTCCTGACTTGCAGCGCTGGGAAACGTGGTCCGCCATTGACGGGTGGAGCGGATGATCGCAAACTGGATTCACGACAGTGTGAAACCGATTTTTGGCCTTCTCGACATATTGTCTCCCCCGGCCCACCAATGTGCCCGATGCCAACAAGGCCGGAAAATTCTGGCCAATATGTAATGAGCTCATCCAGCTTATGGCTGAAAAAGTAAGAGGATTGATTCTGGGTGACTTAAGAAAAACAAGATACTTCAGTTTGTCTGTTGACTCTACACCAGATCTTTCACATGTTGATCAACTAACTCTTCTTGTAAGGTATATGTCATCCGGTGATCATTTTCCCATTGAACACTTTCTAACTTTCCTTGAGTTAGAAAACCATAGTGGTGAAAGCATAGCCAATATGGCGCTGGATTATCTAGGCAAATACTGCAAAGTTGACTTCAGTGAGTGCAGGGCACAGTCATATGACAAAACAACTAACATGGCAGGAAGGTATAATGGCGTGCAGCAAAAACATCTAGGGAAAAATAGGTATGCTATATACAATTCCATGTGCTGGACATTTGCTGAATCTTGTTGGCCGTGCTGCAGTTGATTGCTGCCTAGATGCAGTAAATTGTTTTGCTGTTGTGCACCTTCTCTGTCTCTTCTCTTCTCTGCTTCTACAAAACATTGGACAGGACTCAAATCATTTTTGGGTCCTTATTCTACTGTACCAAAACATCTGTTTGACACTAGATGGGAAGCAAGGCAAAGGCTACTTCAGCTGGTTCAATTATTGATGCTCTTACTCATCTGCATACTGATGGCAATGAAAAAGGTGACACAAGGAGAGAAGCTGGCATTCTGAGGAGAATATGGAGGAATTTGAGTTTGTGTTTATGTTAGAACTTTGGAATTGTTTGTTAGATCAATTCCACAAAGCCAGCCAGGCCATATAGGATCAATAGATAGCCCTTAGTACACATACAGAGCTTTACACATCACTCTCTCACTTCATAAAAGAAACCGAGAAAATTTGATGAAATTGAACTCAAAGCAAAAGAAAACCTACCTGATATAGACTACAAGTGTGTGAATAAAAGGAAAAGAATGAGGGAAAAATAAGTCAATGATGGTGATGCACCAAATGCTGATGAAACACTCTCCAAGAGACAAATTTCAAGTGAAATCCTTTATCCCTATGATGGATGCATTTGAAACCAACTTAGAGAAAAGAGCAATCATATATGAAAATGTTGCAAACCATTTTTGGTTGATTTAGATGCCTTGAAAAAACAGCTGTGTGAAGGTGTAAAGCTTCTGATGAAAAATTATCCTGACGATTTTAATGTTAACCTCATTGGTGAAATAAAGCACTTCCAAGCTTATATTAAGAAAAATTATTCAGATAAAGGAACTTTATGCCACCAGGACCTGCATCAAGTCATCACCCAAGGTAACATTCAGTTGGCTTTCCCTAATGTAGATGCAATATTGCAGCTCTTTTTGAGTCTAATTGTAACAAACTGCTCAGGAGAAAGGTAATTTTCGCAGCTAAAAAACATCAAGCATGAACTGCGGACAACAATGCTGCAAGAAAAGCAGTCTGCACTAAGCATTATGTGCACAGAAAATGTTAAACTTCATAGTTTATCATTTGATGACATCATCAGTGACGTTGCTGCCCAAAAATCACGAAAAAAATGTTTTAAGTTTTGTGCAGGCTGTTTTGCTGCTTCCATTTAGTAAGTGCTGATGTATATAATTGCTCTTGTGTTGCTGTAGGTTAAAAGTTTTCATACATGCTAATTAAGAAATCTGTAAGTATTTCATAACGCAGATAGGCTTATTGCAAGATACATGTTTTAGTTAGACTATTAATTTCTCATTGCACCTTGCCAATTTAAGCTTAAATATAAAGCTTTAATATTTCTATTTTCATTGTCCTTTCTGTTAGAATAATACATATTTTTGGTAATGCTTTGGGGCCTCTTAAACTTGACATAGCTTAGGGCCTCAGCATTGTCAAAATCTGGCCCTGAGTATGAGCTAGCCTGATTGTCCTGTATTGTAGTTGAATTCTGCATGCTGCACAGCTTGACTATATTATGAGGCCTGGAATTGGATGAGGAGGAACTGATGCACTAATCTTCCTCCAAGGGGGACAATGTGCAGGAGGAGGAGGAGGACAAAGGGGATGCTACAGAGGAGACTGGTGCCCAAGCATTGAAGGGAGGCCACTGACACCATCGCAGACCTTAGGGCAAGCGATGAGCCTCGTTGATTCAGCAATGCTTTAACTGAGGGGTTCACAGGCTTATGGCTGCAAAATTCTACTTCCATCAGAGAGATAAATTATCCAGCAAGCACACACATCTGGATAATCCAATTACCACCCAAAGACATGAAGCATGGGGTCTCCACCACCACCATAGCCCCACATCACAGATTAGGCATCCATATAAAGGGCATGGCCCCCTCTCCCAAACCCACATCTCAGCCTTCTCCCAAGTTCCCACCACAATCCATTAATACACAGAAGACTGATTGGTATTATCAAACAATTTTATTGTAACAATATACATCAAATGAGAAAAGAAACAAAGATAACTTCACCCAGGTGACCCATCATGTGTAACTGACAGTGCATTCACGCCAACTCCTACAAGATGCTCCCCGCTGTGGCTGAGGATGAGGTGGGGGCAGCCTCTGTTTCCTGCATCTGGCTGAGATGCCGGTGCCTTCCACCCTCTTCTTGGGAACTGTTCCATAGGCTGCTGCATCTGTGCCTGCGCCTTTAGAAGGGCAGCCTCTGTCACAGGGCTTAACAGGAGGGATGATTTCTAAGTCGGGGGGGGTGCCGAAGAAGCAAGAGATGACGCTGGTGTCCCTAAGAGAAGGCCCCTCAGTAAGCTCTTTAACTGCCTCAACCCTTTCATGGCATCCTTCAGTGCTGGTCGAGGCCACAGGTTGGGCTGCAGCTGGCATCCATTCCTCGTATCTTTGAACCATTACTCTGAGTGGTCAATGCTACAGGGAGTCTCACTCTTATTGTGCATGTCCTTGTCCTGCTCCTGCACCCACTCAAAGTAGTGCTGCATATGACTCTCCATGAGGGTGGCCACTGTTTCAACGGAGGAGCTTGTGTGCTGAAATCTCTGAACCACAGTGGAGCACATGCACTGCCTGGACTCCTCCATTGCTGGTGCAGGTCCTGCACTTGGCCTCCTGTGTACACCATGTCCCAGATATTGTGTAAGATGTGGAGAGAATGATGCATGAGTAGTTGTCCTTCCCTCAACTCTCACAGTGTGGCATTGACATGAGCTGTTGCGGTCCTCATTCTCATTCTCGCCTCAAATGTGTGGGTGGGTGACATCTTAGTGATGGAACTGGACATTCACTCTAGCAATATTAGGATGCTATGGGCACACAGTCTGCTGAGCTCATGTGCATGTTGCAGTGCACAGAGTTGGAGACCTGGGTGTAGCATGGCATTCACTTTCCCAGATCTAATGAAACTGTTGAAATGCTTTTGCCACTGGACTCACATCTTCCTGGCCATGCTATAACTGCTAACCACCTCCGCTACATCCAACCCTGCCCTTCTGGTCTCCTGAGGGCTGTTCATTTAGCTGGAGGCTGGGAATAAAATCTCCCTGCTCTCGGCCACAGCCTTAGTGGGGACCTCCAGGAAAGCATCCATAAATCTTGGGGGCACCCATGCCAGTCTGCCCCTTCCAGCTCCCTGTGCATATATTTCCACAGTGGGTGGCAGGCGCAGTACGGCTGCCACTAGCCGGCCCTCTAGTTCTATGTCCCACATCTGGGCTGCTCCCCTAGGTCAATCAGCTCATCTGCATTTGAAAATTGTGTTGCATCAGTCATGCTAATGCAAGGCTGGGTCACGACCCAGAACTCTTCTGCGGGGGCAGGTCCCCAATTCTTAATTGAAAACCCAGTCCCATGTTTCCCCAGGCTGACTGTGTAGTAGATTCTATGTGCAATCTGCAATTGCGACAGGCGTTTGGCTATCCCTGTACTACAAAAGGTTTATGGGACTGAAATTACTCTTCTCTGATTGCAGCAACTCCTGGGAAAGAGTTGCTGCAGCTTGTATCTTTGGAGCTTGTATTTGTGCAGCCTAGTGTTGCCTCCTACATGTTGTTAGTGTGGTGCTCACAAAGAAGACCAAATGCCTGACATGTGCTGAGGTCCTGAGGGATGCAGCCTCAGGCATATCTTATCTAGCTGTTCCAATGGACTCCAGATCAATGTTCCCACTGATAAGAGGGATGGATGATCTAATGGCAGCTTTTTGATCCTGAAAACCCTGATAGGCAGAGCCTGAATTCTGTACCCCATGGTTTGGGAAACCAGTACATATAGTACTGCTATTGTGTCTTCTACTGCCGCCATCACTGCAGTCTGTGCTTCTGTGAAGGCTGAATCACTCATTGGTCCCAGCCACTTCTGAGGTGGGAGGTCCATTGAAGCTGCCAGATGCTCCATTGATATCTGTACTAAATAAAAGTGTCTTGATTTTGCGAGAAATGAAGTGTGTAGACTTCTAGGAGACCGACCTCAAAGCTTGCATATAGGTGTGATATTTTTCAAATGTCCTTTTTTTTTCAGGTGAGCATCCATGAATATTGAGTCCTACAACTCTGTGACCCACTGGCAGTGGCTTCTCTATATTGTAGGTTGACTGAACAGCTTCAGAGAGCAAAGCTCAAGCCTGTTGACCTGGAGTAAGCTGAGGCAGTTTTCCTTGAACATGGGTATGCCAAGGTGTATAGATATGATAAGGGTCTGGCAGATCTTCTTTCATTTTGTGACTCTCAACATGAAACATCCTTTGAGGTGCTTTAAAACAAACTTAACAAAACAATGTCCACCATCGATGTTTTGAAAAATAGCTTAACAAAAAAATCATAAATTTGGGGAAATATTTAATAGAAGCAGTAAAGTACTAAAAAGTGTTAGAAACAAAAGAAGTATACAAAGGCAATTTAAGAGCTGCTGTGTCCCTTGAGATTCCTTTAGTCTTATTCCAATAGGTAGACAAGACAAAAAGAAGAAATGAAGCAAATCCTGATGAAGTTGTTCTGTCCATTGAAATATTTTTGCATTAGATCAGGTTCCTTAATGAAGCTAATGTATGAAATAAATGCAAACACTTCAGCCCAATATATGGCTGGCTTGGGCCAGCATTTATTGCCCATCCCTAGTTGCCCTTGAGAAGGTGGTGGTGAGCTGCCTTCTTGAACTGCTGCAGTCCATATGGTGTAGGTACGCCCATAGTGCTGTTAGGAAGGGAGTTCCAGGATTTTGACCCAGCAGCAGTGAAGGAACGGCGATATATTTCCAAGTCAGAATGGTGAGTGACTTGGAGGAGTACTTCCAGCTGGTGGTGTTCCCATCCATCTGCTGCCCTTGCCCTTCTAGATGGTAGTGGCCATGGGTTTGGAAGGTGCTGTCTAAGGAGCCATGGTGAATTTCTGCAGTGCATCTTGTAGATGGTACACACTGCTGCTACTGTGCATCAGTGGTGAGGGAGTGAATGTTTGTGAATATGGTGCCAATCAAGTGGGCTGCTTTGTCCTGGATGGTGTCAAGCTTCTTCAGTGTTGTGGGAGCTCATCTGGGAAAGTGGAGAGTATTCCATTACACTCCTGACTTGTGCCTTGTAGATGGTGGACAGGCTTTGGGGAGTCAGGAGGTGAGTTACCCGTCACAGGATTCCTAGCCTCTGGCCTGCTTTTGTAGCCACAGTATTTATACGGCTAGTTCAATTCAGTTTCTGGTCAATGGTAACCCCCAGGATGTTGATAGTGGGGGATTCAGTGACGGTAATGCTATTGAACATCAAGGGACGATGGTTAGATTCTCTCTTGTTGGAGATGGTCATTGCCTGGCACTTGTGTGGCATGAATGTTACTTGCCACTTGTCAGCCCAAGCTGGATATTGTCCAGGGCTTGCTGCATTTGGACATGGGCTGGTTCAGTATTTGAGGAGTCATGAATGGTGCTGAATATTGTGCAATCATCAACGAACATCCCCACTTCTGACGTTATGGTGGAAGGAAGTTCACTGATGAAAAAGCTGAAGATGATTGGGCCGAGGACACAACCTGAGGAACTCCTGCAGTGATGTCCTGGAGCTGAGATTACTGACCTCCAACAACCACAACCATCTTCCTTTGTGCTAGGTATGACTGCAACCAGTGGAGAGTTTTCCCTCTGATTCCCATTGACTCCATTTTTCCTAGGGCCCCTTTATGCCACACTCAGTCAAATGCTGCCTTGATGTCAAGGGCAATCACTCTCACCTCACCCCAGGAGTTCAGTTGTTTTGTCCCATGTTTGAACCAAGGCTGTAATGAGGTCAGGAGCTGAGTGGCCCTGGCGGAACCCAAACTGGGCATCAGTGAGCAGGTTATTACCAAGCAAGTGCCGCTTGATAGCACTGTTGATGACGCTTTCATTACTTTACTGATGATCGAGAATAGACTGATGGGGCGGCAATTGGCCGGGTTGGATGTGTCCTGCTTTTTGTGAACAGGACATACCTGTGCAATTTTCCACATAGCCGGGTAGATGCCAATGTTGTAGCTGTACTGGAACAGCTTGGCTAGAGGCGCAGCAAGTTCTAGAGCACAAGTCTTCAGTACTATTGTCGGAATATTTTCAGGGCCCATAGCCTTTGCAGTATCCAGTCTCTTCAGCTATTACTTGATATCACACGGAGTGAATCGAATTGGCTGAAGACTGGCACCTGTGATGCTGGGGACCTCTGGAGGAGGCCAAGGTGGATCATCTATTCGGCACTTCTGGCTGAAGATTGTATTAAATTCCTCAGCCTTATCTTTTTCATTGATGTGCTGGGCTCCCCCATCATTGAGGATGGGGATATTTGTGGAGTCTCCTCCTCCAGTGAATTGTTTAATTGTCCACCACCATTCATGACTGGATGTTGCAGGACTGCAGAACTTAGATCTGATCTGTCAGTTGCGGGATCGCTTAGCTCTGTCTATCACTTGCTGCTTATGCTGTTTGGTACGCAAGTAGTCTTGTGTTATAGCTTCAGATTGACACCTATTTTTAGCCATGCCTGGTGCTGCTCCTGGCGTGTCCTCCTGTAGTCTTCATTGAACCAGGGTTGATCCCTTGGTTTGATGGTAATGGTAGAGTGGGGGATATGACGGGCCATAAAGTTACAGATTATGTTCGAATACAATTCTGCTGCTGCTGATGGCCCACAGCACCTCTTGGATGTCCAGTCTTGTGTTGTTAGATCTGTTCGCAATTTATCCCATTTAGCACGGTGGTTGTGCCACACAACACGATGGAGGGTATCCTCAATGTGAAGGCAGGACTTTGTCTCCACAACAACTGTGCGGTGGTCACTCCTACCGATACTGTCACGGACAGATGCATCTGCGGCAGGCAGGTTTGGTGAGGATGAGGTCAAGTATGTTTTTCCCTCTTGTTGGTGCCCCCACCATTTGCTGTAGACCCAGTCTAGCAGCTATGTCATTTAGGACTCGGCCAGCTTGGTTAGTAGTGGTGCCACTGAGCCACTCTTGGTAATGGACATTGAAGTCCCACATCCAGTGTAATTCTGTGCCCTTGCCACCCTCAGTGCTTCCTCCAAGTGATGTTCAGCATAGAGATGCACTGATTCATCAGCTGAGGGAGGGCGGTACATGGTAATCAGCAAGAGGTTTCCTTGCCAGCGTTTGACCTGATGCCATGAGACTTCAGGGGTCGGGAGTTGATGTTGAGGACTCCCAGGGCAACTCCCTCCCGACTGTATACCACTGCCACCAGCTCTGCTGGGTCTGTCCTGCCGATGGGACAGGACATACCCAGGGATGGTGATGATGGTGTCTGGGACATTGTCTGTAAGATATGATTCTGTGAGGATGACTATATCAGACTGTTGCTTGACTAGTCTGTGAGACAGCTCTCCCAATTTTGGCACTAGCCCCTAGATGTTTGTTAGGAGGACTTTACAGAGTCTACAGGGCTAAGTTTGCTGCTGTCGTTTCCAGTGCCTAGAACGAGGCCGCGTTTTCTGTCTGGTTTCATTCCTTTTTTGCGACTTTATAGCAGTTTGATACAACTGACTGGCTTGCTTGGCCATTTCAGAGGGCATTTAAGAGCCAACCACATTGCTGGGTCTGGAGTCACATGTAGGCCAGACTAGATAAGGATGGCAGATTTCCTTCCCTAAAGGACATTAGTGAACCAGATGGGTTTTTACAACAATAGACAATGGTTTCATGGTCATTATTAGACTTTTAATTCCAGATTTTTATTGAATTCAAATTCCACCAACTGCCATGGCGAGATTCAAACAGGGGTCCCCAGAGCATTACCCCTGGGTCTCTGGATCACCCCATAAGCAAACTGACACTTGATTTGCTCTTTCAATTCAATATTCCTCACCAGTTGTGCATCCGTTCTCCTATTGCAAAGGACTACTGAATTAGTCCTATAAATTGTTAACAAAGTAAGCAAAGTATTCTAACGTGAGATTCTAAGCCAGCTTGCTTCTAATGTACAGCCCAATCAGTTGATGGAGACAATACAATCCCCTCCATTTATTAGAAATTCAATTATAACAGCATTTGAAATCACTTTGGCGCAGCAATATTGAAGCACAATTGATTTGCTTAGTGTTGGTAGTGCTTATGTGGTAGGCTCTATTGTAAATTATATTTGTTTCACTGGCTTCTAATAGTTTGGAGATCATGAGTTACAAACATGAATTGGCTACAAAGAGCAAACAGGAGTGACTACATTTAGGTTAATGCAATTCAAAAAGCAATTTGTTCAGTCTAAATGTAACAGAAGCTGATTTAATATTCACCTCCCTTGCTGCATGTTGTAAATGGCTCATATTAGCAGTGGTGACTACTTACATTAGGAATCAAGCTCCTTGCACTTCCATTTTTAATGCAGGACCATGTTTATAATGCATCCAAGATCAGGGAAAAGAGAACTGCTATCCAGCAAGGGCTGCATATCAGAGATCTGTAAAGACTGGATTAATCTGCAACATATTTTACATTGATCGATCCTGGGTCATAGCTTATTTATTTTTAACACTGAACATAATATAGTATGGAAAGGAGATGTTAAATAGGACTACAGTATGAAGAATAACATAGCAAAATACTGCTATTGTACCTCTGGGATCAGGGCTCAACTTAGTCCATAATAATTGAATTTAGGTTTGAGATGGGATTCTGGCTGGCGCAGAATTTGAAGACAATCATTTCAGACAGAAGGCATGAAGTTTTCCTTTGGCTTATGGCACCCAGGTGAGTTGCAATGCTATCCTCAATCTTGCAAAAGCTTCTAGCTTTTAACACATAAGTGTGTTGGATTTTAAAAGCCATTTATGAGAATGTACTTGGTAAAATGGTCTTCCATCTGAGCAAAAGACAGCAAACAAAGTCTCCATCTAAAGGAATAAACCAAAGTCAGACCTTAATAATTGCAGACCTGTATCTCAACTGCCAGCTGTGCCAGAATTCAGGAAAATCCTGTTGAATGTGAGGCTGGTGCAACATTCCATTCACAACAGCTGTCCATTCAACAGTGAGTTTTCAAGGAAAGTTGGTCTACTTGGAGTACTCCTTAACCCATCCTCTTAAAAGGCAGAATTTCTCTCAGTCCTCCAAAAAAATCTGAGTTCTCTCAATCAAACACAGTATTCAGGCTTCACAAGAAACTGATTTCTTCTGGTATAATCTGGCAAGCTGCTGAGTTGGATGCTTGGCTTCAACAAGCACTAGCTCATGATAAACCAATACTGGGTTTTCTATCAGGTCAATATTTCAGAACAAAAACAGCAACAACCTACATTTATGAAGTTGCTTTAATGTAAAAGAAATCCAAGGCATCTTACAGCAGGGGAAAAAAGGATGCCAAACTGAGGAGGGAGGGGTGACGAGAATCTTTATCAAATAAATGGGTTTTAAGGAAAGTCTTAAAGTAGGAAAGTGATGAGGTGAGGCACAAAGGTTCAGGGAACAAAGCCCAGAGAGTGGGACTTATGGCAACTGTAAGCATGGTCAGTAATAGTGAAGCAAAGGGCAGGGATGGAGGACATGCACAGAAGTTGGGCTCAGAAGAGTGGAGATTTTGGGCAGGGGAGATTGTAGGTCTGGAGGAAGTTACTAGGAATGGCTGGATCCACAGATGGTTTTAAATGCAAAGATGATCATTTTAAATTTGAGATATTAGGAGACTAATATAAACCTGCAGTGTATTCTCAGCTTCTAATATATCCGATTATCTTGATATTTATGCTTATGTGCCACCAGCGTCCAATGTTACACAGCATCCATGCTACCACAGCTTCTGATATACCTGAGGCTTGATATACCCCAGTGTCCAAAATAACCCAATAACTGATGTTGCTTACCCTTGGCGCACAGAGCCAACCTCTGTTATTCCCCAGCTTCTGATTTGCTCAGCCTTTGAGTGTGATGGGTGACATAATCAGAAGAGCTTATCCAACTGAAAGGAAATAATGGCACAAACTAAGATCCCAAGTTTATCTGAGAGCAGTGTGAGCAAGTTTCAAACTCATCCCAGATGTCTGCGACATGTCTGCTCCAGACAGGATGATCTGCCTATAAACCCCACTGTTCTGTTTGTAGTAGTGAGTCACAGTAGCTCTGCAATTTTGTTCTGCATAAGATGCTTACATGTTCCCAGAGCAAATTATAGGGCATTGTGCAAAGAAATGTCAAAGTATATACTGAGGATATGTAACTAGGATCATTCACTCCTCAGAGTTCATGGAGCACCTAAAAATATTATGCAAAAATATTTTTAATGTAGCAGAAAATCCATGCATTATTAGGATGTTCATACATGCCAGGGCCGGAATCTTCCATTCTGGAGTCTAAGTTTGGTGGTAGGCAGGAAGTGAGAGTGATTTCTGCTGGGAGGTGGGGGGGTGGGGGGGTGGGACAGCTGACCATGTGTGATCTTGTGGTTTTCAGCTCATTACATTCAGCTCCTTGCATCAGCAAGGAGATCACAAGTTCTCACAGCGGGAGCAGGCAGGAAGTCATCCCCCTGCCGTTACCTCATCCAGTCGAATGTCTGGCGCCATTTTTAAAGGGCACACGGGCAGCCATTCACTCACTGCAGGCCAGGAGCATCATTCTCGTGTCATTCAAGATTCTGTCAAGACCAGAATGTCATAGAGAAGACAACGGGTTGCCCCACAGTTTAGCGAAGCTTCCCTGCAGACTCTCCTCCAGGCCATCCAGGAAAGGCAGGAGGTACTGTTTCCCAGTGATGGGCCGTAGGTGGCCCTCCCATCTAAGTACCGCGGCCTGGTCAGAAGTCGCAGTAGAGATTAATGCCCAAGGGGGCCCACAGGAGAATTGCCCAGCAGTGTAGAAAAGGGAAGAACAATCTGCTGCACTTCGGCATAGTTTGCTCACTGCGAAATGACACTTAGAAGGGCTTTCGAATGACCTACTCCTGCTCCGACGTTCCTATGTTCCTATCTTCCTATGAGGCAGTGGAATTATGAGAACACACAGGGATATCAGATAGGAGTTTGGCTTGCAGCACTCAGCAGCAGATGGGACATGTGCACTGAATGTGTGGCAGCCACTTCATGCTCTCAATATTCTATCAGCTAGAAACACAAAATATTGAAAATATGATCATGGCTGATCCCCTATACTCCTGTGCTCTCCCCAGACCCCTTGATGCCTTTAGAGTCCAGAAATCTATTTATTTTCTTCTTAAATACATTCTGTGACTTGGCCTCCACAGCCTTCTGTGGTAGAGAATTTCATAGGTTCACCACCCTCTGAGTGAAGACGTTTCTGTCCTAAATAGTCTACCCAGTATCCTGAGTCTTGTTCTAGACACCCCAGCCAGAGGAAATATCATCCCTGTATCCAGTCTGTCCATCCCTGTCAGAATTTTATGCGTTTCAATGAGATCCCCTCTCATTCTTCTTAACTTCAGTGAATGCAGGCCTAGTTGGCCCAATCTCTCCTCATACGACAACCCTATCATCCCAGGAATCAGTCTGGTGAACCTTCACTGCACTCCCTCTGTGGCAAGTATATCCTTTCTTAGGTAAGGAGACTGCACACAATGCTCTAGGTGTGGCCTCACCAAGGCCCTGTACACCTGTAGTAAGACATCCTTGCTCCTGTACTCAAGTCCTCTCATAATGAAGGCCAACATACTATTTGCCTTCTTAACTGCTTGCTGCACTTGCATGCTTGCTTTCAGTGATTGGTGAACTAGGATGCCCAGGCCCCTTTGTACATCAACATTTCCCAATCTATCACCAGTTAAATAATACTCTGCCGTTTGGTTTATCCTGCCAAAGTGGTAACTTCACACTTTTCCACGTTATACTGCATCTGCCAAGTATTTGCCCACTCACTCAACCTGCCTAAATTATCTTGAAGCCTCTTAACACCCTCCTCATCACTCACATTCCCACCAAATTTCGTGTCATCAGTAAACTTGGAAATATTAAATTTGGTTCCCGCATCTCAATCATTGATATATATTGTGAATAGCTGGGGCCCAAGCACTGATTCCTGTGGTACCCCACTAGTCACTGCCTGCCACTTCAAAAAAAACCCCATTTATTCCTATTCTCTGTTTCCTGTCTGCTAACCAATTCTCAATCCATGCTAATATATTACTCCCAGTCCCATGTGCGTTAATTTACACACTGACCTCTTTTGTGGGACTTTATCAAAAATCTGAAAATCCAAATATTCCACATCCATTGGTTCTCCCTAATCTATTCTGCTAGTTATGTCCTCAAAAATGGCAGTAGGTTTGTCAAACATGATTTCCTTTTCATAAACCCATGTTGATATTATCTAATCCCGTTGATATTTTCTAATTGTCCTGTTATTACATCCTGTATAATAGATTCTAACATTTTCCCTACTATTGATGTTAGGCTAACCGGTCTGTCATTTGCTGTTTTCTCCCTCCCACCTTTTTTACATAGTGGGGTTACACTTGCCACCCTCCAATCTGCCGGGACTGTTCCAGAATCTACAGAATTTTGGAAGATGACAACCAACGCATCTGCTATTTCCATGGCCACCACCTTTAGTACTTTGGGATGTAGATTATCAGGCCCTCGGGGATTTATTGGCCTTTAGTCCCATTAATTTCTCCAGCATTATTGTTTTATTAATATTAATTTCCTTCAATTCCTCCTTCTCACTAGATCCTTGATTCCTGAGAATTTCTGGGAAGTTATTTGTCTTCCTCTGTGAAGACAGAACTAAAGGAGTTGTTTAATTGCTCTGCCATTTCCTTGTTTTCTATTATAAATTCTCCCATTTTGGACTATAAGGGACCTATATTTGTCTTCACTAATCTTTTTCTTTTTACATACTTATAGAATTGATTGCAGGACACCCTGCTTCTTAATCACTTATTGGGGTGGGCTCAGGTGCTGCCATAGGCATGCATACTTTGAAATTGCTCATGCACCCATTGGGATGACAATGAATTCTTTTGTCTCCCTACAAGACAAGAACTCGCACAACAGAAGGGAGCAGACCAAGACCTGAGACAGGCCCACCTGAAATCTGAATCCTCACTCCATTCGAGGAGGAAGCCACAGAACTAGCCGGGGAGGAGTGGGAGCATTTATGGTGAGATAGGACTCCCCAACAAGCCAGTAACGATGCCTCCAGTCTGCAGTTGTCAGATGCACATACAGAGCGAGACATTGCTTTATTTACGGAGCCCGCATAGGCATTCACTCAATCTTTCTTTTCTCCATTCCAGGTAAGAGCAAGAAAAGGGGGAGGCCCACATGGGAGACCAGCCACCAAACCTCCCCCAGCTCACCTCTGAGGATGATGCCTCAGAAGCCTCAGATGATGATGCCTCAGAAGCCTCAGATGATGCACTGTCTCTGCATTCACCTGCACCCTCCACCAGTGCAGAGACATTCACCTCAGTAGGTGCACATTCTAGAGTAGGCTTGGGGTTACAATCTGGTGAGCACATCACTAACACAGGTCCACAGCTGGCAGATGAAGTGACAGCTGAAGTCTCTGATACTCAGAGGACTGCTGGAGGCCAGGCCCCTGCTGAGCCCCTTGCAGAAGACAAGCCTCTGGACTCAGCCATAAGAGACATGCTGGAGATGCAGAGACAGGCAGGGGAGCATCAGGCCGAGAAGCCAGAGGCCATGCACAGACAGGACCGAAGGCCAGAGGAATCCGTCCACTTTCTGTCTGCTGTTGTGGCTCTGACATGCGAGCACTTGGTTACCTCCATGGAAAGACTGGAGGCCGCCTTGGAGGTCCAGGTCCAGCAGAATGCACAGTGGCTGCCAGATATTCATTTAGACCTCTGCTCCATCATTCTAGCCATGGTTGCAGTGCAGCAGTGGCTAGGCACGAGGGGGCTGAGGTACCTCAACCTCCTTCCAGGTGCCCTTCTCCTCAAGGAGTTGGGGAGGTGCCATCGGGCACCCACAGGGAGGAGAAGTGCCAGCAAGGCACCTGGGAGGGGCTTCATCTCAGGGCACTCCAAAGGTGCCCTGCCACTCCACCTCCCCTCTGCCAGCGAGTCCGTCGCCTCCAGCAGGTCAGGCCAAGGAGGGTGCACCTGCATCAGTGCAGGAGGCCCGTAGCAGGCTGGGGCCTTCTAGGCCTCGGGCCACCAGAGGATGCCCGCCAAAGGCATAGCACTGAACTGGCTGCCTCTTCCTCAGCTGTGGATGTCAGGGCTGCACCTAAATGTGCTAAAAGGGAAAGAAAGATAAAGAAGATTTGAAAGCACACAGGTGGAATGGGTGTACAACCATTGCAGATACATTTGTCACTTGTAAATATATCTTTAATTGCACTGTGTTCAGATTTGCTGTATCCTCATGATGCTGTTATTTGCTGCAATGGTTACAGTGAATTAAGGGTATTGCACTTCGTTCCCAATCAGATTCCGATGATGTGGTTCTAATGATACTCATTGTCATAATTAAGTATTCAGACATGAGTATCTTTCAGCCTTAGCCATTGCTCATGAATGTGTGGCCTGGGCACACATCAGGCAACCCAGCAGGGATTGCTCACCCGGCTTTGTGCCCTCTGAGAATGCTGTCTGCACATCGTTTGTAGTCAAGTCTTTGCATGTCCTGCTGGTTTCTTGATGTGAGATATGAAGAGGATGCAAAGAAGCCTCAGGGCAGTTAGACAGTCTAGGTGAGTGGCCAGGAACATGTTAGATGGAGTATGAGGGTCAATCGTGAGGCTCTCCACTGTGATTTGAGGAATAGCAAATAAGTCTTTCCTAGATGGTGAGATAATGAGAAATGGACCTGGCTGTCCTTATTCAAAAGTAACTGTGAGCTAACATAGAGGTGCAGCTGGCAAGTAAGGAGACAACTGTGAAGTTGCCCTTGATTGCAAGAGGATAAAGTGTAGGATTAAAGAGATCAGTCAGCCGTTGACTGCAGTCCTGGTGAGGCCTCACCTGGTATATTGTCTGTCCTGTTAGTCTCCTTACCTAGGGAAGGATTGGGCTTGCATAAAGGGATTACAACTAAGGTCCACCAGACTTATCCAGGGGCTGGGGAATTATCCCACGAGGCGAGATTACTGTAGCTCCAGACCTTGCTGGGATCGCAATGTTGTGAGAATCATGACTCAGGCAGCAAACCTGCTGCAGTGGGCTTCACCATAGAGAGGAGAACACAACTAAGCATGGTTCTCATCCAGTTGCCTCATGATTATTAGGGTGTCCTTTAGTTGGCCAATTCGAGGAGAGATTTGAAAATTTGTGGGCGTCACATTTAAAACACGCTGCAACACCTTCTACCCTCCCCCTGTCACCCACCAACTTTCCCCCATCATCCTTGACTCACCCAATATAACCATTCTTCTCTCTCCCTTGAACCTTCCCACCGTTAGCCTTGAACCTAACATTGTCACCCTCTACATGCCTTCTCTCCGCTCTGAGCCTACACACGTTACCATCCCCATGCCCAGCCTGACCCTGACCCCTTCCAATATCTGAACCACTTGTTTTATCTGTTTCTGTGACTCTCCCCCACCATGAAACCTTCAGTGACCTGAATATTACCCTCGTCCTGCCACCCGACTGCACCCCACTCCCATCTCTCAATTTGACTGTTCCGTCCACTGTCATAATAACCTTCAGTTCAACCCCTAGGACCCTACCATAGACAGCACTGACCCCACCCTCCAAGACCATCTCTCTCCCACCAACCCTGCCCGGAAACCCACCCAACCACAGGACTGATAGATGTAACATGCAAGGCCCTTGCCTCCATCCCATGTCGCTGCACCCTGGCTGTCTCTCTCACTGCCCCAGACAGTCTGACTTCCTTCCCTGGATAGCCTCCCACCCTTTCCCGCAGGTCCTCCACCCACTCTTCCTCGCAGGTCCTCCACCCACTCTTCCCTGCTGGTGCTCCACTCCACCCTTCCCCCTCTCATGGTCCTCCCTCCCATGTCTTGACTTTGCTCCACCGTTCCCCCCTCAGCCTGCCTCCCCCATTCAGCCTCCGGTCCACCCTTCCCCCTTCCCCACTGGTCCTGCCTCCCATGTCCAGCCTTTTTTTTCCCCAAAAATATACTTTTATCTGTAAAATTTGTAAAAATACATTACAAAACATTCCAACTTGAAAATGACAGAATGTCCATAAAATTCAACTTGTCTCCATACAGTATGTTCCGCCCCTATTCTGCTTCTATACAATTGTAATTCTCTTGATATTTATAGTGTACATTCCATGTCAGGCATACAACCTGAGGGCAAAACATTTCAGCCTTTGTATAGCTTGGCCTACCAGCGCCTTATCTCAATCAAGAGGCTAACCTTTGTGAGCGTTCCCCATGAAGACCAAAGCAGTGACCACTCACTTCAAAGCCATGGAAGAAGTCTACTTCACCAGGTGCACAGCACTTACATGCAGTGGTAAATGTGAACGTTCTAATTGCTGACTGGTGGGGAACTTAATTTGGAGGGGGAACTTAATTCCTATGAACTGGCCTTTTAATGAACATGCATGACTTGCTAATACCTTAGTGCTCACTTGACTGTACATGGTCTGCAACCAGCCGAGGCAGAGGAAAATAGATACCTAGGATGTCATCAAAATGCGATTTTAATGTAATTTATATGGGAATACCTTGCTCGGACAGTACAATTTTTAGGCTAGAAAAAAAGTTGGTCACAACAGAACAGGTGAAAAATTGATATACAAACTCTGCATCTATTTTTACTTCTAGTTTTACCAAAAATAACCATGTATTGGGGGCAAATTGAAGGAATATTAGGACTATTGTCTTTGACTATTGAGTGAGTGAGGGAAAAGTCATCAATAAGGGAGGCTTGAGGTGTGTTCACCACAAATTAAACCCACATACTATTTCAACTATAGGTTTCTTCTAAATTCTATTCAATTGGTAGTTATGTTTCATATGAGGGCAGCAGAGCTTGTGTAAAAACTTAATAGGAATGCTTGCTAGGTTGCCTGTGGGTTGTTAAGGATGGTAAGAGCTGGCACAGCTTGTTGTCATTGGCAGTTATTAGTGTGAATTGAAGTGGAACAATGGCTTGTGAGTATCACCACGTGCATGCTAGAGAGAATGATCCACCTGCTAAAGAAAGAAACCAGTTAGGCCAACAAAACAATGTTACAGTTCAGGAAGTTGCATATTAGTGACTGTTCAATGGAGAGGCACAGAAGCAGTTTCTTGGTTCTCTGTGATCTTTGAAACTTCTGTGTTGTCAGGGCAGGGAAGTCAGTTCTATTTAAGAAAATACTTGATGAGTATATGTTCCTCTGATCTGACTGAAGCTTAAAGCCCCAAGCCCTTTTCTGTCTCCTGCTTGAATCTATTGTAATCACTTCTTTAAACAGCAGTATGCAGAGTGAGGAGACAGTCTAATGTCAAGCATACAACCGTACTAAAAAACTGAGAGAAAAATTTCCCAACAAAATATTTCCACAGCCAGCACCATGGCACTTTGAATCAGTTACTGTTTTCTCATCTCTGAAACCTTGATTTGAACGCAACCCCTTGCTGTTGGGTAAGAGGGTAAATTTAATTATGCCGCATTCCCACTGGGGAACCAAGCTTGAAGAAAGCACAGGGCAGAGAATCAGTGCTAGATTTTAGTAACCCTCTCTCTGACCTATGCCACGTTTGAGCACAGATCTACACTGGAGCACAGAGTAAGTGAATTTTCCGTAATGTCTCCTTTAAATGGCCTGTTATGCTCCTGTTAGGGACTGTTAAGGTTTAAAGAAGAAATCCGAACACCCAGCAATTAACCGAGAGAATTATGGCACAAGATTTCACGTTTTAAAACAAAAACAAACTGTATTGGACACAAAGGGAAGCAAGCACTAACTTAGCACTATAGTTTATAAAGACTTATGCTATAAACTCAGATCTACTTTTTTACTCGACCCCTGAAGTTACCTTATCATACGAAATCTTGAAGGTTCATTCACTTTACCTGGGACCCACCCAAAGGTATGCCACAGCACTCCGGAATTCCTTTAATTCTCCTTAGTATTCCAACTATTCCTCAAGGCACAAATTAAATGGGGATCCTTCCATTAGCTTTTGGCTAAGTGAACCTCCAATTTTCTTTAAAGACCTTGTGACTGTGGACTCTTCAGCTCTGTTATGACACAGCAGATGGTAAATGCCGAGCTGTTCAAATCCCAGAGGGGAACTTGAAACAACTGTCACAACCAATTTTCAATTTGTATAAATTTAGAGTTCGCGTGCCTTGAATTCAGTAGTAATGGGCGGAATTTTTTGCCTATCGGGCGGGCGGGCCCGACCCAATCTCCAGCGGGCGGGAAGCCGATCCCCGCCGGAGAAGCGGGCCCTGCCACCATTTTAAGGGAATTGGCCCGCCAGCGTGACGTGCACGTGCACGAAAGAGCACACATCTCGCTGAGGCAAAGGGCTGTCTCAGGGAGATCGCTGAAAGGTTTTCAAACTTTAAAAATAGAAAGGTAAAAAAATCATTAACATGTCCCCCTCATGTAACAATGTCACACGAGATAGGACATGTCAATAAATTGCACGAAAACTTTAATAAACTTTTAAAAAATCGACATGAAACCTCATCCCGCCGGTGGATGAGGTTTCAAGTTCTTTCAGAAGCCCGCTGGGGCTCCTGGCCTTCCCACCAATCTTAAGGTTGGACGGGCAGGTCCTTTAATTGTTTTAATTATCCAGTCAATGGCCTCAATTGGCCATTGACAGGTGGGTGGGCGGACAGATGATTGCGCCATGTCCCACCTTCCTGAAGATTTAAATGGGGCAGGATGACGTCGGGGATTCCCCCCGACGTCAGCCTGCCCCATTTTTGCATCAGCGAGCGGCCCACTCCCTTCTCGCCGACGGAAAAATTCAGCCCAATAAGACTACCAAGTCTTATAGGTTTTTATATAACTAGATTAAGCATTTATTAATAAGAGAAATGATTTTAAATACATACACAGGTCTACAAATTACTACAATGATAACTTCTAAATCCCCCAATCAATCTAACTCCCAGTTAAACTTTCGTTAAGGCAACAGTAAGACACGAAGATTTTAAAAGACCCAGGCAAAGAAACATGATACCCTGAACAAGTCGATTTCCAAGTAAGTTTTCTTAACTTCAGCCCTTTGAAGACAGCAGCTTGAGGCATAGATACTGAAGGCTTTTTCACACTTGTAAGATTTTAAAAATGCCTTCCCTTACAAAACAGTCGTCTCTTCTTTACACATATCTTCTCTTTGAATGCAAATACCCATTGTTTCATTATGTCTTTGGACTTTATCTCCCTGATAATAAAACCCTCTCATAGCACTCAGTTTTACCAGTAATCTTTGGGAAAAATAAATACATTGTTTCTGAACTTCACATGGCTAAGTGACACATTTCAACCCTCCTTTGAAAACAATCTAGTCTGGTTTGTTGCAAAATGCAAATATTCCCTTGACAACTATATTTCTAAACTTCCCCATGTTTATCTAATTAACATTTCAAACCTACCTTCTCCTCTTAGGTCAAAGCACCCAGACCTGCTGCCTCTAATTCAATTAAATCTCTCTCTCATACACACAGACACATGTAGACACATAGACTCATCCCACTATTACTCTATTTTATAATAAATTCCAATAACATTATGAGAATTTTTATGTCATCTTAACAGCTCCTTGTCCTGGCTTTGGACATGCATAGACTGTTTTTTCCCAGTCTGCTTCCACAGCTTCTGTACAGCTCTTTCCAAGCTAACTACTCAGGTTGACTGCTTTCTGCCACAAGGCTCTGTGAGGACCATTGTAGATATCTTCCACGAGTTGCAAGCTAGAGCAAATCTTCCAGCTACTTTTCTGTCAAGAAATACAAACTAAGATAGACCACCACCTGCATTTCATGTGGTGAACAATGAAGTTGGTATTTTCTCTGCTTAAAGTGAAGGCTTAACTGGCTAATAATTTTTTTGGCTCTGCCAACTCAGTGAGCTACAGTCTATACCTAGATCAACACTGCAACTGGCTCTGTCTGAACCCAAATTGAACTGCTTGCTTCTGTCAGCAAACATACACACATAAATTAAACAAAATAACCTTCTATCCCCATATCCCAACACCATGATGATGTGGCATGCTTTGAGATGGTCTCAAACAGAAATGTAAATGAATTATTTTACCCTCAATACAACTCTGTAATTCTGTAATCCATATGAATACTTTCTATCTCTAAAGGTGTTTTATCACCCTCTCTCCCAGAATTGCTGGCCCTGTTAAGGAGCTCTCTTGTTTACAATGTGGTTTTATCTTCTTTTGATCTGGGAACTACATATATCATTTAAATGTTTCATTGGAGTAAGGCCAGACCATCTGGCTCCATTACAAGCCCTGAGATGGGTCATTTATTAATCAAATTTTATACTTCTACCTCTGACCTTGTAAGATAAACATAGGTTAGCTTTTAACTGTAATTAATTCCAAGTTTGTTTAAAGTGCATTCACTTGAGATGTTTACCAATTTCTTAACCAGATGCCCCAACTTATCTGCAATTAAAACTTTAATTCCTAAAACTAAAAGTTATATTCTAAAATATATGGATTATGAACTAGATTTAGCAACAGGCTATAAGAGTCTTAAAATAAGGAACTGAATTCTTACAAGGCCCAGGTCCAAAGTACAAAAATGCTCATAAATTGACATGAATTGACACTAGATTAGGAATCTAACTCTCAAAGATCACTGGGATGGCTAATGAGGGGAATGTCAAAAAGGACAAAAGCACTATTCTAGTCCAGAAAATGAACTGGCGATGGAAGGAACTGGAGCCAATTTTCATACAATTTTAGATTTATATATAGGGTTGCACATTACATGCATGCACCTCCTAACCACAACAACCCATTTATGCCCACCACCTGCATAAGATTAAATAAGATTAATGTACAATTAACAAGTAACATTCTTCTGAGATTAGACTTGAGAAACTTTGTTTAGATAAGGTAAAATGATCTATAGTCTGCATTTGATCTTTGCTGTACCTAACTTAAGATTGCTTTTTTGGGGCAGCCAGTGATTGTTTTCACGTTACAAAAAAAATTAGAGAATTTCTATATGATTCTCCCAGTCTCCGATTGTACAGAATAGTACATGATGAAAAGTCTGATTTCAGAAACGAATCTCATGGGCCCGAGGCAAATTACAGTGAGAAAGGAAAAGTAGAGAACATGGGGCACCAGGCAGATTGCTCTTCCAGTTGGTACAATAGAAGATAGGCTTCCTTCCTATAGTAGAAGGATCTGGTACATTAAGGGTTAAGCTGGAACTGAGTACAGTACCGCCCACTGGTGATGTAAGAAGGCACTTGATCTAGTGCTTAGGTCGGCAGTGTAGAGCTAGGTAGCAACATATAAGAACATGCCATGGAGTCCTCTCTATACCTGTACCCTCCACTGTAAATATGTACATTGTTCAGTAATGTTAATAAAGACTTCTTGGTAACTTATACAAGACTGCTTAATGGTGTCTAAGCAGTACACAACCATGGGCAGCAACAATCCATCATAACATGGTGGCAGCTGGAGATCAAAACCCACATCCTCTATAAAGAGACTGAAAAAAATCAAGAAAAAGGATACCAGCAACGAATTTCTGCTCTGAGGAAACCTCACTCAAGAAGCAAGAAGCTGAGAAAACTCACCTGAAAAGATCCTGGCAGCAGAAAATAAGGTGGAAGTTAAGCTCAGCTAAAGTCTCCACTGGATCCCTGTGGAAGCAGCTTCAACAAAAGCAGAACTAGCAGCCAGCAGCCTGCAAGGTAAGGTACAACCTTTTAAAAGTTGCAGGGAAGACAGTCTTGTGATCTATTTATTTTAATAACCAGTCAGGCAGAAAACACAGTTGCACATTCTTTGCTAGCCTGACCCCCGACTCTGCCCCCTCCATGTGGCCCCTGAGTCCAGAGCGCAACAAAAAGTAAAATAAACATCAAACACACAGAAACCCCCATTTAAACAAAAGCCTGAGTGTCTCGCAACATTTTCTGCCTCCCAAGTCAGCAAGGCTTCTGCCCTCCCAACCTGGACCCAATCTGCGGCTGGCTGACGCTATTCTACTGGATTGCAGTCACCACCCGACCATTTTGCAGCTTCTTCCTCCTTCCTGCCCATCACGGTCATTTTGAAAGTCACGCCAGATGTCTGAACTGTGCAAAAGTCTTCTCCTCGGCAATTCCGGCAACATCATTTTGAAATCCCCCGATCTCTTAAAGGGTCACCCACACTTTTTCAACCAGGGATTTCAATTCATCATTGCCACTCCCAATATGCCCTACCTATGTCCCAGACCAATCTCACAATTGAGTTATTGGAGAAAAAGGTTCCTCAGATACAGCACAGCTTTATGATTACATAAAAAGGCAGAACAAGTTAGCGCAGTACTTTATTCAACTGGGCCGATCACAGATGATGTCATTGCCAGGCAAGCCATAGATGAATCATTTGCTAAGTTTGAAGATGTTTTAAAATTTTTTGACCTATTTTTCAACCTCCGATATACCAAGATCTTGAAACACACCAAATTTAACTGGAGAGTCCAGCAGCCTGGGGAGCCTGTCAATTCCTTTATCAATGACTTCTGCCACATGGCAGAAGGATGTGAATACAGAGATCTGAAATTAGAATTCATCACAGAATCATGGGTGTCACGGATGATTCGCTCTCTGGCCTTGTCCAAGCCATGGAAGACCTCAATCTCGACAAGGCTGTCCAGCTAGTCAGGCAAGAGCATTTTATGAGGTAGAAGTCACATATCGGTCCACCACATCTGGCCACAGAAGCGCAGAGACGGTCTGAGCCAGGGTAAGCCAACCCCCAACCACCCTGCCGAATGACTGTGCCAGTGCTGCGGGGTGAAGCACACCCACAGGAAGGACCAATGTCCAGCCAGTGCTGCTAATTGCTTCCATTGTCACAAACAGGGGCACTTCAGCAGGCTATGCCAGTCACGCCCCGCCCACACAATCCAAGAGCCATCCACAAAGCCGAGGCCACCAACCCAAAAGACACACAGCCCTTCTTCCTGGGTGGCATCAGACGATGCAGCTCCTCCTTCTGGAACGTGGACATCCCAGTAAATGGCCATTTAACCAATTTCAAGTTAGAGTCTGACACCGGAGTGACCCTCTTACTGAACAAAGAACTGTGGCTCCAAGGCCACTGGGTCTGAGCCATGGACACCTCACTCTAAGGTGCAGGGGGAGTCCAACTCCTGGCGATTGGAATGATTCAAGATCTATTAAGGTATGGCAACAAATAGATTACAGGAGTTAAATCCTCGTGTGAAATCAGCCCTTTTCACTCCTCAGTAGAGTAAGTGCATAGCTCTCGACCTGCCTCAACTAGCAGAAGATGTGTAGACAACCATGGTCCCCATTCAGTCAGAAGCTCACCCTGCTGAAAGCCCACCTACAAAGCAGCAACCCAGTGTTGACTTTGTAACCTCCCTTCCCTGTTTGCAGAGCAGGTCTTTTCCTTTTCAGGCCCCTGAATCAAACCAAGGGCCAGACCAACCCACAGCACAGGAGGTTGCCACAGCACCCCCAGTGGAGGTGACACCAGAGCCAGAATGACTTCCAGCAGAGCCTCTGCCTCCACCAGTGACCATGGTGCAGTCGGTTGAGATGAAGACCTACACACGGCCCCAGCAACTACCAGCCTGTATGATGAAAACACAGAGCCCACTGGAACCAGGTAGCAGCCGGATACAAACACTACTCAACAAAGGTTAGCCACTTCTACATTCTTCTTCCATCCACAGGACAGCACTCCCTCAACCCCAGAAGGCTTCCAGGTGCCGGAAAAGGCAGAGAAAGAAGGAGAAGGGATGCAGCCAACAGCCGGACAGATATCACTCCCATTCTCCCAGAGAGAAACAACCACCCTTCATGGTATCAAACCACCACTGCAGCAACCCAACTGACCAGGTGTGGTGCTACATTCGCCAATGAGCTCCCGCTTGAAGCCATGCCTGCACCTGGCTCCAACCAATGATCCACCACCAAGATCAATAGCCCCTAGATCCTACCACTATCCTGACCAGACGGCCAATGAGATGTGGCAGGAGTACAAGAACTCCAGACTACCTCAAACCCTAATTTCAAAGACTTAAAGGGGCAGTGGGGAGAGGTGCGGAGGATGGGGGAGTATGAACTCTGTTAATGCATGCTGTTAATGTTGTAATGTTAATCACAAAGTAGTTTAGAGTTAGAGTACTTATAGTTGCAATACTGAAGTTAAGTACACAAGCCTTAAGACAACACAAGACTTGAATCAAAGTTAAATAATTATTGTTAGTCTATGTCCAAGGGATAAAGATTGGTGGGAGGTGTAGTAGAAGGATCTGATACATTAAGGGTTTAGCTGGGACTGAGTATAGTGCTGCCCACTGGTGATGTAAGAAGGCACCTGACCTAGAGCTTAGGTCAGCAATGTAGAGCTAGGTAGCAATATGTAAGGACATGCCATGGAGCCCTCTCCATAGGTACGCTCAGCTGTAAATGTGTACATAGATCAGTAATGTTAATAAAGACTTTTTGGTAACTTTTACAAGACTGCTTAATGGTGTCTAAGCAGCAAACACCACGTGTAGCGACAACCCAACAAAATACTTGCTAAATGGTTAAAAATTGTCCCATTTTGAAAGACTTCTTGAGGACCAGAGCAAACGAAAGAAACTGCAGGTGTAATTAACAATAAAAGCCAGTCAAAACCTTAATTAGGTTTGGGTTCTAGACAGCTTGTTTTTGCGTTTGTTTATTATAACTCAGGAGTTAAATAATTTATTTTAACCCGCAAGTTTATAGACCAATTTCAATGTATAATTGATCCACTATTCTCTTAGACAGGAACGTTTTGTTAGCACTCAACCTAAGATAAAGCAACCCCTAATAATCACAGCAGCCACAGTGCCTAAGTATAAAATACAAAAATCTAGAAATTCTTATAACTGGAGGGTCCTTATTCATTATGGAGAGTAAGTGCCTACCTGAATCATTACGCAATTAAGAAATGTGGCAGCACATTGAAAACCTGAATGAAAATGATTGGAAGAAAATTGAAGATGTTCATTGTTTAACTTGACTATCATAGCATCTGCATCCTCCTGTGCAACCTTCCCATCCATTCCCTCCCATCCTATTGCTCATTGCCAGTAGCCCATCCCTACTTTGTCATCTCTGTCCATCCAGCCCTGCTTATGTACCCCATCCTCCCAAATTCACCCTCACATCCCTGTACTTTTATGCCCAGGCTTCTACTTTCCAAGACTAATACTATCCTCTGAGATAACAATAATCAAAACTAAAATAGCATGTTGATCAGGAAGGAGGTCTTGGGCAGATTGTAGATAAATCTCTGAAACTGTCAGCATAATGCCAAACTGATGCAAAAAGACAAATAATGGGCTACATAAATTTAAAGGAGATAATAGAAATCTAAACAGATTATTTAGATTCTGGCTAGGGTGTTGATCAGATGTCACTTAGAGCATTGTTCTCGTTGCCTAGTCTTAGAAAAGACATTATTGGCCATAAGGAGTGTAATGGTGAGTAACAAAAATAGTTTCAGGTGTCAGGAATTTAAGTTTCAAGGAAGGGTTAAGGAAGTTTGCCTTGTTTGCTTTCAAAAAGAGCAGAATTTGAAATGGCCGCCACAACATGGTTTCTGGGACCTTGCTGTGTCTAAGTTGGCCACTGCGTTTCCTTACAAGAGTGTCTGCACTTTAAAAGTACTACATTTGTTGTTAAGTGCTTTGAAACATCATAAGGACCATCTGAAGAATATGAAAGGCACTATATAAATGCAAATTCTGTCTTGTTTTTACTTAGGCTAAGATATTAAAAGACTGTTAACGTTTGCTATGACTGCTGTCACAGTGTCTGGAAGCTGAGCTTGAACACATCTTGCCCTGCCACCATGTACACCTGACATTGCAGGCATGCATATGCATGGATGTCACAATTGGAGGTGAAAAGGTGATCAGAGGTCAGGGGAAAGGTACAGGAGATCGTGGGGTAACACGACAAAAGATTGAAGGAGGGAGACAGGAAATTGAGGAGGTACAAGATAGGAGATGGGAGAGGGGACACAGAGATGACAATGAGCAGAGAGACTGGGGGTGGAAAGGCTGTGATCTGGGTCTAAAGCAAGGAGGAGTGCAGAAAGGAGAGAGAACATTATACTGATGGGAAGATGAATCACATTGTTTTCTCTCTGTTGGACCTGAATAATATTCTTTCCACCCCCAAACCTTTTACACCTGCTCTACATTCTCCCTCTCCTCCCTACCTAGACCTGAGTGTTTAGTTTGATGGAGTGATTAATGACAGCATGGATACTTCTGCCACGAGAAACAGTTTGCCTTATATACTCTAACAATTACCCTTCAAGATTTTCTACACCTCTATTAATTTTTCCTTTAAACTCTCTGTTCTAAGGAGAACAATACCAGCTTCTCCAATTTTTGCACCTAACATCATTCCTACTATCATCCTGGCAAAACTCCCCTGTATCTTCTTCAGGACCTTGGTATCCATCTTAAAGTGTGGTGTCCAGAATTGTAAACAATACTCCAACGGAGGCCTAACCAGAGATTTGTAAGTGTCAAGTATGATTTCCTTTTGTATTCAATGTCCCTATTTACAACATCAAGTTTTATTACAAATGGATTGGACTATAAGAGTAAAGAAGTCTTACTATCATTATGTAGGGCCTTAGTGATACACCTGGAGTACTGTATGCAGTTTTGGTCTCCTTACCTAAGGAAAGATATACTTCCTTAGAGGGAGTGCAATGAAGGTTTAATAAAATGGTTCCTGTGGTGAGAGAATTGTTCTATGAGGTGACATTGAGTAGGAACATATAAAATTAATAAGGAACCTGACAGGGTGAATGCTGGGGTTGTATTTCCCTAGCTGTGGAGTCTAGAACGAGGGCTCACACTCTCAGGATAAGGGGTTAACCATTTTGGACTGAGATGAGGAAGAATTTCTGGACCTTGGTATTCTCTACCCCAGAGAGCTGTGAAGACTCAATTGTGGAGTATATTCAAGAGAGTTTGATAGATTTTTGATTCAAAGTGAATTAAAGGAGATTGAGGTAGAAGATCAGCCATGGTCCCATTGTAAGGCAGAGCAGGCTCCAAGGGCCAAATGGCCTACTCCTGTTCCACTGTCTTACATTCTTATTTATCTCATACACTTTCTTAACTGGCTTATTTACTTGCCTACCACCTTCAAAGGTTTATAAATATATATCCCCAGATTCCTCTGTTCTTGCACATCCTTCAAAATAGTATGCTTTTAGATTATACAGTCTCTGCATGCTATTCCGCCCAAAGTGTAGTGCTTCACATTTAACTGCATTAGATCCATGGAGCAGGATCTTGAATGCACTGCTGGAACTCCCCAATTGTTAAAATGAAAGACTTGTGACACTTCACCTATAGCTCAGCATAGCCAATATACCACTATCATCAGTGCCTATGCTCCAACCCTTGACTCCGGTGACGATGTTAAGGAAAGGTTCTACTCTGACCTTGGTGAAGTCCTCAATGCCATTCCAAAAGAAAAAAATGTGTCTGCCCATTTCACCAGTCTGTACATGTCCTCCTGAAGTCTGCTGCTATTCTATTCACTACATTGATAAGTTTCATACCATCTGTAAATGTTGAAATTGTACTCCTTACATTCAAGTCCAGGTCATTTATATAATGGTCATAATACTTTCCCCAAGGGGACCAACAGCATTCTTTTCTCCAGTCAGATCAATAGCCTTTCTCCATTTCTGTCTGCCTCCTATTCATTAACCAATGTTGTATCTAAGTTACAGCTGTCCTTTTAATACCATGTGCTAACATCAAATACACTACCTTCATCAACCTTCTCAATTGCTTAATCAAATAACTGACATAGGATAGTCAGACACAATTTACCTTTAGTATAATAAGATGAATTCCATGCACATGAGAGTCGCTGTCAGCCTTTCCTTTCCAGTAGAAGGTGTATCCTCGTGCTCATTCCTTCAGCTGCTCTTCCCCAGGAAGGCAGGTACTGTGAGGGCGGTGATGTCAATTTGGCGTCTTGACAGCTTGCATGGTTACAATTGCAGTTCTTTTTTCTGGGCAGTCATGCTTGAGATGGCCCATGAGTGTTTCAACATTCCAAGTTGCAAAATTTAGAATTTTTTCCTTTGACCACAGAGATGGTGATCCTATTGAATATAGTTTCCCAGCCATGAAAAGGTGGGACAGCCTATTTTTAGGGCACCTTTTCTAGCCATTTCCCCACTTGGGATGAGTAGAGGGTATCCTGAGAAGAACTGCTCAGTAACATATGCTGCTGCTCAAAGACACCTCTGTCCCAATGCAGGTGCCTAACAACCATCATGCATCTTTTACCTGTGTGCAGATTCTTCACTAGGGATGCCCAGGTTCACAGTCCTGTCCCATCATCAGCCCTACATTGCCACAGGACTTGGCTGATGGATCCTGGTAGAAGCCTGTGCCTGATTTTGTTTAATGTGAGGACCTTGGGGCACTGTCATTATCTACATGATTTTGATGGGTTGGCGGTCAGAATTTGGTGACATGTTAAACTACGATGGCCAGGACAACTTTGCTGCTGCAGCCTTCTTCCGCTTTCACAGCTGGTGAGATGCATAGTCTTCCTTCATCTGTTCTACTGTTAAGGACTTTTTGGACCTCACTTTGCCTGGCACCTCCCTTGAGCTTGTCGCCGTGGCTGGCCCTACCAGGAGCAAGAAGCTTCCAACAGCATCGCTCAAGGGATCGTCAGAATGCACAAGCCTCTCCACAATGTCAAGGTAGTGATCCATGGAGAAGGATCTTGGATGCACTGCTGCAACCCCCCAGTTGTTAAAATGAAAGACTCGTGACACTTCACCTACAACTCAGCATAACCAATATACCACTGTCATCAAATCCTATGCTCCAACCCTTGACTCCAATGACGATGTTAAGGAAAAGTTCTACTCTGACCTTGATGAAGTCCTCAATGCCATCCCAAAAGAAAAAAAATCATCCTTCTGGGGGACTTTAATGCCAGGATTGGGCTTGACTCCAATGTATGGAGAGGAACAATTGGGAAAAACAGGGTGGGAAAAGTCAATGCAAATGGTGTCCTCCTGCTGACAAACTGTGCTCAGTATAGCGTAATTATATCAAATACTCTCTTATGCCAGAAGGACAAATACAAAACCACATGGAGGCATCCTAATCAAAGCATTGGCACCTCCTGGATTATGTCATTGTCTGGGTCAAAGTTCTAAGTGATGTTTTTGTCATCGATCCTTGAGAGACACTGATGCCTGTTGGACAGATCATCAACATTCGATCGGTGATGAATATCCACCTAGCACTAAGACTTTGCAGGCCCAAAAGTCCAAGAGGAAGAAGATCAATGCCTCAACTCTAAAACAGCTCAGTAAAAGAGAGGAATTCCAAGTGCAGCTCATGACCAATTTGGAAAACCTTCACACATCCATCTGAATTCCAGAACAGTAGGATCCTATAAAGTCAGCTCTACCAGAATCCTGTGCCCAGGCCATTGGGTTCCAGCATTGTCGTCACCAGAACTGGTTCGATGAAAATGATGCTCAAATATGCGACCTTCCAGAACAAAAATGATCAGTCTTCATTGCTTGGCAGAACAATCCAAGGTTGCAACTCAGGAAGATAGTATTCCATCAGTTCAAGGCTGATGCCTATAGACAAATCTGGAAGGTAAAGGACTGTGATGGGAAGAGAAAGCCCAAGAGATCCAACAATTTGCTGACCATCATGACATGTGAAGCTTTTTTGAAACTAGCAGGACCATCCATAAACAGAGGTAAAATGGGGAAAATCTCTTCGTTCAGTAGGTGCTGTTTATTTTCTTAAGGATGATAATGCCAAAGAACATTTTCAACAACTCCTCAACCTGTGAATCCACAGTGGCAGCTGATACTCTCCTGGCTATCCCACAGTGGTACAATCCATTGGTAGAATCCTGTGGTAGAATCCATTGGTAAAACACCATTGATAGGAGAGCTGCAACAAGCAATCAAACATATGAAAAACAACAAAGCCTATGGTCCCGATAGTATTCCAGCTAAGGCCTACAAAGCTGGTGGACTTCTGCTTACATCAAGACTCCATGCATTAATCCTATAGATTTGGGAGGAAGAAGAGCTCCCCTTGACTTCAGGAATGCCAGATTTATAACTATCTTCAAGAAGGGAGATAAATCATGCTGTGGAAACTATTGAGGGAATTCCCTCTTGTCCAAAAGAAGGGAAAATCTAACATGCATTGTCCTGAATTGCCTACTTCCAAGGGCTGAGGTAATCCTCCCAGATACAACATGTGGCTTTAGATTTTCCGGAGGAACCTCTGACATAGTCTTTGTTGCTAGGCAAATCCCAAATAAAAAAGGTCGAGAGTAAACACCAGGAACTCTTCATTGCATTTATCGACCTGACCAAAGCATTTGACACAGTAAATTGTGAGGCTCTGTGGATTGTGCCCCAAAGATTTGGATGTCCAAGAAACTTCATTACAACCCTGCACCTGCTTCAGGATGATATGACTGCATCTATTTTGAGTGGGACATCTGAAATAGATGCCTTCAAAATCTGGACAGGGGTGGAGCAATGTTGTGTGATTGCCCCTATACTATTTACAATCTACACGACAGTGGATATTCACCTCATCAAAGATCGACTGCCTCTGGTGTTTAATACCATCCAGATGGAAAATTCTTTAACCTCTGTCACTTCTGTGCCAAAACTAAACTGGCCACCATAGAAATGTATAATCTACAGTTTGCAGATGACTGCAGTGTTGTTGTCCACTCTGCACTAGATTTGCAAACCACCCTTGATCTCTTCAATTCTGGGTACAAGAAACTCGGTCTGCTCTTGAATGTTGTTAAAATAAAATCAACCCACACCTGGTCAGCCAAATATTCCACCTGCCACATATATTGAAGGAAAGACTCTGAAATATGTTCAGTATTTTCCATACCTTGGCAGTCATCTCTCTCAAAAGGTCACCATTGATGAGGTGATACAACACCTGATCAGCTGGGCCTTCTACAAATTATGACAGTGAGTATTTGACAATAAAGATCTTTGAAAGTCACCAAAAATCCTAGTGTACAGAGCAATTGTTATCACCACAGTCCTGTACCAGAATGAGACATAGATTCTGTATCAGTGAAACATAAGAGCACTGGAGACATTCCATTAGCAATGCCTTCGCCGCATCCTTTGGATTCAATAGGAGGACTGTTGAACAAATTCTCGTGTCCTTCTTGAAGTCAGCTTCACTCTATGTCTAGATGGACGAAAACAGTCTCCCCTGCCAGGTCCTGCTATCCTACTCTCAACTCAAATGGTAAACGTTCCATGGAGGACAAAAAAAACGCTTCAAAGACACTCTGAAGCTATCCTTGAAGCGCAGCAGCATTGGAGTTCCAATGGGCAGAATTTTGCTCTTGATGGGCGGGCAGGCACCACCGGCTTGCCGGCGGGCGGGCAGCCGATCGCTGCCACCGAAATGGGCCCTGCCGCCATTTTGAGTGGGCAGGCCAATTAAGGCCCACCCAGCAGGCCACCTGATGGGAAGCGCTATGCGCTTCCTGTGCAGGAGGGGGAGGGATTCCCCACCTGTCAAAGTGCGCTCTTTCACACATGTGCGCGAAAGAGCGCACAGCTCCCTGAGACTAAGCGCTGTCTCAAGGAGAGCGGTGAGTTTTATAAACTTAAAAAATAGAAAATTAAAAAACTTATTAACATGTCCCCATCATGTGACAATGTCACACGAGATGGGACATGTTAATAAATATCACAAAAAGTTTATTAAAGTTTTTAAAACAGACATGAAACCTCATCCCGCCAGTGGATGAGGTTTCATGTTTTTTCAGAAACCCGCTGGGGCTCCTGGCCTGCCCGCCAGCCTTAAGGTTGGATGGGCAGGGCCTTTAATTGGCTTAATTATCCTGTCAATGGCCTCAATTGGCCATTGACAGGTTGGTGGGCGGACAGCTGATTTCACTGTCCGCCCGCCTTGCTGAATATTTAAATGGGGCGGGATAACGTTGAGGGTTCCCCCTGACGTCATCCTGCGTCATTTTCATGTCGGCGAGCGGGCCCCCAACTTGCCGACGGAAAAATTCTGGCCAATGTCTTAATGATGAGGCAGAGTGGCAACAGAGAAGGAAAGAGAGGGAAACATATCCTGCATTTTGAATGCCACTACCTCATGGACATCCTGTCCTATTTTCCCAAAGATGCACATTTCGAGAATTGGCCTGTTCAGTCACATGAAGATCCATGGCAGAAACTCACAACCTTGAGTAGACATCACCCTTGAATTGAGGTACAGTCAAAGACCTTTAACAAATCTATGATGGCTGGCTATTATTAACCCATGCTTTTCCAAATAAGAATTAATCTTGTCATTGGCAGTGATCTTTAGTTGGTTTCTCACTACTGACATTAGACTGATTAGCTTGTTGTTAGCAAGTTTATCCCTTTCTCATATTTTGAATAATATTTGCAATCCTCTAGTCCTATGGCACCACTCCCATATTTAAGGAGGAGTAACAATTGTGGTCAGGGCTTCAGCTTTCTTCATCCTGGTTTCCCTCAGCAACCTGGGATGCATCATATCTGGACTGGTTCATTTGTGACTAAGTAATGGAAGCAGTATGCTATAGACAGAACTCAGGAACCCCACAACCAACAGATCAGATCAAAGATCAGCAGTTCTGCCAGTCATCCATTCATGAATAGTAGTGGACAAATCAATAACCAACAGGAGGAGGGGGTGGCTCCATGAACATTCCTAATGAACAATGGTAGAGCTCAGCATATGAGTGCAAAAGACAAGGTTGAAGCATTCACAACTATCTTCAGCCAGAAGTACCAAATGGATGATTTGTCTTGGCCATCATCTGAAGTCCACACCATCACAGATGCCAGTCTTCAGCTAATTTGATTAAATCTATGTATTATCAAGAAATATCTGAGCAAACTGGCTATGTGTATGGGACCTGACAACATCTGGCCTGTGTTTGAGATCTACTTGCATCTCTAGCCAAGTTGTTCCAGTGCAGTTAAGAACGTCCACCTGACAAAGCAGAAAATTGCCCAAGTATGTCCTGACCACTAAAAGCAGGACAAAGATTGGCCAAGTAGTGGATTGTGTAGAGGATAGCCATAATCTTCAAAACGATATAGATGGGTTGGTGGAGTGGGCAGTAAAGTGGCAGATGGATTTTAATATAGAGAAGTGTGAGGTCATACATTTAGAGAGGTCAAACAGTTACAGGGATTATACAATAAATGGGAATATACTAAGAGGGGAAGATGAAGTGAGAGATCTTGGTGTACAAGTACACAGGTCCCTGAAGGCAGCAGTTTAAGTAGACAAGGTTGTAAAGAAGGCATATGGAATGCTCTCCTTCATTGGCAGAGGTATAGAATATAAAAGTAAGGGTATAATGTTGGAATTGTATAAAACACTGGTGAGGCCACAATTGGAGTATTGTGTGCAGATCTGGTCACCACATTACAGGAAGGACGTAATAGCTCTGGAGAGAGTGCAGAGGAGGTTTACAAGAATGTTGCCAGGGTTAGAAAAGTGTAGCTACGATGAGAGATTGGATAGGTTGGGGTTATTTTCCTTAGAACAAAGAAGGCTGAGAAGCGACTTGATTGAGGTGTGCAAAATTATAAGGGGAATAGATAGAGTGGACAGGATAAAATTGTTTCCCTTGATGGAGAATTCTAGAACCAGGGGACATATATTCAAGATAAGTGGCAGAAGGTGTAGGGGGGACATGAGGAAGAACTTTTTTAGGCAGAGGATAGTGGGTGTCTGGAATTCGCTGCCCAAATTGGTGGTAGAGGCAGAAACTTTAAACTCTTTTAAAAAGTACCTGGATCTGCACCTAAAGTGCTGTAAGCTGCAGGGCTATGGGCCGGGTGCAGGAAGGTGGGATTAGAAAGGGCACCTGGGTGTCCTCGGGCTGGCATGGACAAGATGGGCCGAATGGCCTCCTTCTGTGCTGTAACTTTTCTATGGTTCTATGGTTCTAAGTTCAATTTGGTCAACTATTACTCCATCAGTCTATTCCCAATCATCAATAAAGTGATGGAAGGTGTCATCAACAGTGCTGTTACATTCCTTTACATAGCTCTGAAGAAGAGTCATATGGACTTGAAACGTTAACTCTGTTTCACTCTCAACAGGTGCTGCCAGACCTGCTGAGTTTTTCCAACATTTTCTGTTTTTATTTCAGATTTCCAGCATCTGAGGAATTTGCTTTTATTATTATTATTATGCCATTACAGAGCACTTACTTACCAATAGTCTGCTCCCAGTTTATGAACCACCAAAACTGTGTGGCTCTAGAACCCATTACAGCTTTGGTCCAAACATGAACAAAAAAGTCGAATTCCAAAGATCAGGGGAGAGTAACCACCCTTAACATTATAGCAGCATTTTGACTGAGTGTGGCACCATGGAACCCTAGTAAAATTGAAATCAATAGGAATCAGGATGGAAAACTCTGGTTGGAGGCATACCTAGAACAAAGGAAGATGGGTGTGGTTTTTGGAGGCCAATCTTCTCAGCCCCAGAACATCGCTGCTGGAGTTCCTTAGTATGGTGTCCTAGGACCAGTCAACTTCAGCTGTTTCATCAATGATCTTTTCTCCAACATAAAGTCAAAAGTGGGAATGGAAATGATCACTGATGACTGCATTGTGTTCAGTTTCATTCGCAATTCCTCTAATAATGAAATAATCTGTGACTGCGTGCTGCAAGAGCTGAACAACATCCAAGCTTGGCTCATTGGTGGCAAGCAACATTTGTGCAACACAAGTGCCAAGCATTGGCCATCTCCAAAAAAAAGAGTCTAAGCACCTTGCCTTGATTCAAAGACAATACCATCATCAAATTCACCAGCATTAACATCCTGAGGTTCACAATTGACCAGAAATTTAACTGGACCAACCAACTAAATACAGTGGCTATCACATTAATCAGAGGCTGGCTATTCTGCAGCAGGACCCACCACTTGACTTCCCAAAGCCTTTCCACCATCTATAAGAACAAACCATAAGTGTGATGGAATAATCTCCACTTGCCTGGATGAGTGCAGTTACAATAACACTCGGCACCTTTCAGGACAAAGCTGTTGACTTAAACAATCAGCCTCTATCATAACAACTGAAGTGTGTATCAACCACAAGTGCACTACAGCAATTTGCAAAAGCTTCTTCAACACCTTGCAAACTCACAACCTTTACCAGCTAGAAGGTCAATGGCAGCAGGCATCTACAACACCATCTCCAAGTTTCCCTCCAGTACACCATTCTGACTTGGGCATATATTACTGTTGCTGCCTTTGTTAGGAAACCCAGAAATACTTACCTATATTGGGAGTTCGAAGCTCGGGATCTACAGTTGCCAGCAGGCCTCGGGACTTCTATGCATACGCCTGATGGAGAGCGGCCGCACATGCACAGTTCATTGATTTCACTGTCTTCAGGCCAGGAGCTGGCTCTACGCAGATGTGCAGAAGGAAAAAGGAAGAAAAGAAATGAAGCAGTGTGAAAAGCAGATCAGATGACCTGAACCAGAGTGCCATTAGAGAGGTGCCCCAGGGAGCAGGACACGGAAAATCCCAGACCAAGAAGAAGGTCCCAAATCAGGGAGTGGGACAGAAAGAGGTCCCAAAAGACAGTCCCAGGTAAGGGACAAGGGCAGAGATCAGAAGCCAATCCTATTAAGTAAAGTTGAGAGAAAGGAGCAGAGAAAAATACACTAAGTTAAAGAGAGAGCTACAAGGAGCAGACTTGAAGCAGAGTGAGCTTGAGAGAGGCCCTGAAGATCCAAGAGGGCAGCCAAAGATTGCTGACCCCGTGCTGCGGGCCATGAGGGAAAAGGTACCCTTTTGGAACAGTGGTATTCTGCTTGGCACAGCCGACGATCTGAAAGTGTGCTTGGAAGGTGAAACATAAGTATACTCGGAGATCAAGGGGAAAGGAATCTCGGAAAGCGAGATTGAAACCCTGGAAGTGGATCCATGTTAAAGCCGTCCGAGTGGGAGAGACTTTTGGAGAAAATTTAAAGGCGAGTTCTTCAAATGTGGAGATCAGAAACTCTTGTGGGAAAGACAGAGTTTCAGTGAGACCAGTTAGCTCACGGTGTGATAGGCGTCTGGGTGGGTTGTTGGGAAATCCATTGAATCTGCTTTGGTCTCATCTGTCATTTACTTTGGAGTGTGCTGCGTCTGACCACAGTTCACTAATTGGTTCATATGTACCGAATACTTAGCCTTAACATTAGAGTATAAGTTAGATATGGTAAATTGTTTCTATCTTTCCTAATTTGTGTGCACCTGTAAAGATAGCTAGGATGAAGGAATGGTGAACATTTAAATAATATTCCCGTGTTCATATTGAGACCTTTCCCAACCTTTTTGTCTGGTGTAATATGATAATTTTATGTTATAATATAATATAATAATTTTTCTTGTTTTAATAAATCTTATTCTTTGTGTTAAAAGTTCACCAGCAGACTCCAGTGAATTTGTTCAGTAACTTACCTCTATGGTAAGTCTAAAAAAAAATAGAAGTTAGGATCAATCAAGCCAGGTTCCACTCTGGGACCTAAGTTGTCCAGTAGTAACATCAGCTGAGTTTGTAATACCTCATATATCATTGCTGGGTCAAAACCCTGGAACTCAGTAGCAAACATCACTATGGGAGCTCCTACAACACATGAACTACAGCTGTTCAAGAAAGTATATCATTGCCATCTTCTCAAACGCAAATGGGATGGACAATAAACATTGGCTTTGTTGCATCCCGAGTATGAATAAATTAATTTTAAAAAATAAGAACATTACACTTATGTGTTATTTGCCACACTCGACTGTTCCAATGGGCTGAATTTTCCCAGAATAGCACTAAGCGCAGTCGCGGGTGGGTAAAATCGAGTCCTACCCGCCAATGAAAATGGCAGGTTTTCACGCCGTATCTTCCTGAACCAGCCTCATTATTTATGCAATCCTGGGAAACACGCCGTTTCCATGGATGGAGGGCTCTCATTCGCCCGCTCGCCATCAGCCACCTGTTGCATCGCGCCAGCCGCCACTTTTAAAAGGCAGCCGCCAGTAAAGCTCTCATCTCCACCAGCTCACCACGGCTGTCCGAGAGACATGGCCAGCAAAGGCAAAAATGACTGCAGCCCCCTGCTTCAACGATGGGTCCCTCGAGTGACTGCTGGATGCCGTGGAGGCCCGCCGGGATGTGCTCTACCCCTGCTCTGGCTGTAGGATGGGCAGCAATGTCACCAACCCGGCTTGGGAGGTGGTGGCAGCGGGTGGTCAGCGCGAATGCCCTGCAGAGGAGGACAGCCACCCAGTGCCACAAAAGAATGAATAATCTCCTCCATTCCGCCAGGGTAAGTCACTCTTTTCATCACTCTCAACTCACACACTCACAAACCCATCACACACCCACAGGGCCCTCACTCACTGTCAGTGCAAGGGACATCACCAGTCACTCTCTCACACACCGTCATTGTCCTCATCCCATCCACCCACACAGGCCAGGCATACTTATCATCCGGCCCGGCAGGAGTCCTGATACACTCTCCCCATCTCTATCCATGCAGGACAAACTGGCTCACAACAGGAGGGAAAGGTCGCATCAGGTGGAGGGATGCCGGAAATCAAGGTTCTGACAGAATTTGAAAACAGAGCCATCCAGCTGGCCAGCGATGACCGGGACCAATCCTGTGCTGACGGTGAGGTCGGTGCTGCTCTACCAAGTCAGGATCCAGCAGTGCAACATTCATCAGATAACCATGCTGTGAGTGGTGTGTCCTCTTTCACAGGCCACTGCTATGCACTAATTATCTCTCCTTGCTTTCACAGGCTCATCTGCCAAACAGCCGACAGAGACCATGACCCAGGGCCTCCAATCAAGCTCCGAAGAAACCTCTGAAGAGGAATCTGAAGGCACCTTCTCTGAAGTCCCATCACAGCGCTCACCCACACCCTCCACCAGCGCAGAGACACACACCTCAGTGGGACCTAGCTTTAGAGTAGCCTTGGGATCACAATCGAGTGAGCACATCACGCTTTCTGACCCACTGCAGGTGGGGGCAGGTAATTCCCACGTCCTCAGAACTCGGAGTACTGCTGGAGGCCAGAACGTTGCTGAGTCCGAGTCAGATGACGAGCCTCTGGAATCGGTCATGGCACAGTTGCTGGAGCTGCAAAGGCAGGTATAGAAGAACAGTAAGGGATGTCCACTGCACTCCTCAGGTGGCAAGGCACAATGGAGGAGTCCGTCCATCTTCAGGCTGAGGTGAAGGCGCTGGCATTGCAATGCCCTGAGGTCAACACTGGCAGGATGGCGGCTGCCATGGAGACCTTGGTCCAGGACGTCACTCCTGCACTGCTGCTCGAGCTTAAATCCATCGCTGATGCCATAGTTGGCCTCCAACAGTGTGTACGTGAGAGGGTTGCTGGACAGCTAGATCTCACTCCAGCTTCCCCTTCCGCTCACGGAGTCAACCAGGGGCCCTCGGGCACCCATAGGGAGGAGGATCAGCAGGTGCACACTCCGGGGCCATCCACACAGTTGACTCTGGGCGTGACCGGCCCATCTGAATCCCCTCTTCCTGTGACCTCCGCAGATCCAGCTTCACAGGCCGAAGAGGGTGTCACTGCCACACAGCAGGACCCTGAAAGGAGGCCGGAGCCCTCCAGAGGACAACTGCCAAGGTCATCCCAGACAGGGCGTCACAGTCAGCAGGCTACCTCCATCTCCACTGCGGATGTCCGGGGAGCACCAAGACGTAGCAGCAGGGTTAGGGCAGTTAAGGAGAATTAGTTTCACAGCCTGGGCACAGCTGTTAATCACTTGGACATAATGTTCACTATTGTCAATAAACTCCCAAGAATGCCTCCCTACATATGGCTCCTTGTTCTGATGAGCAGTGTTCTTGCCACTCAGATGTGAAACTTTTCTGCACAAGATAAAAGGCTGGTGTCTCAGTCTAGGACCTCTTACCCCTGCTCTGGGCAGCCTTCAGACCAGTGATGGTCCAGCCTCACACTCACTGGAAACATTACTGATGTCTGCATCTTGGCAGTGCTGGTCATTGCTGCCAGAATGTAGTGGGTAGGCACTACAGAGTTCTCTCATACTCTCTGTGTGCTCTCAATACCTTCAAGGTGGGGCTGGCCTCCATCACACCAGCATCTGCGACCAGTGATGCTGTGCACCAGCTCCTGAACGGCTGAGGTACTGAAGACGGACACAGCATCAGATGTGTCTAATGTTTCATGGCTGCGTCTCTGAGATGGCCCTGATCATGGAGCACAAGCGAACTGCCCTCAGCCAGACAGAAGTCAGACATTCTCAGAGGCCATGTGAAGATCTATGGAGTGTCCTCACTGCATATTGTCATCATCCTCCTGCGATCGAGCGACTATTAGGGCCTCCAATGCATCTCCATGACAGGGGTATTCTCACAGCGGGATAAGCAAGTCTGGAGTCAAACCTTCACAACTGCGGTGTGAGGATCTATGATGACACCTCACTGCATGTCGTCATCATCCTCCACAAATCTGGCAGCTATGATGGCTTCCCGAATGCGCCTGCCTTGTCTGGCCAGTGCGAGAGGTTCATCCCCATCGTCATCACCGCCGAGAACACCCTCACCCTCATCCCCGTCGTTGTCCTCCTCATCGGAGGAGACATGCAGCTCCTCCATCTCCTCCTCAGCCAGCTCCTCTCCCCGTTGCAGCACCAGGTTGTAAAGGGCGCAGCAGGCGACAACGACGCGTAACACCCTCTGCGGACTGTATTGCAGGGCTCCACCAGACCGGTCCAGGCACCGGAACCTCATCTTCAGCATCCCGATGGTCTGCTCCACCAAGTTGTGAGCTGCTGCATGAGCCTCATTATAGCATCGCTCTGCTGCAGTCTGAAGCTGCAGCACGGGTGTCATCAGCCACAGTCTCTGTGGGTAGCCCTTGTCCCCGAGGAGCCAATCCTGCAGCCTCTGTGGACCCTGGAAGACTGCAGCGATCTGCAAGTGACTCAGGATGTAGGCGTCATGCACACTCCCTGGAAACCATGCGCATACCTGCAGGATGCATTTCTGGTTGTCGCATATCAGCTACGTTTTCAGTGAGTGGAAGCCCTTGTCATCGATGAAGTCCACCAAGCATAGCAATGGAGACCTGAGTGCCGCATGAGTGCAGTCAATCGCACCCTGCACCTGTGAGAATCCCGAGATCAGGGTGAATCCAATGGCCCTTGCATCCTGGCTGTCCCGGTCCCGGGTGAAATGCACAAAGTTGTGAGCCGTGGAGAAGATGGCATCCGTGACCTCATGGATGCATTTGTGGGTGGCAGATTGTGAAATCCCACAGAGGTCACCTGTGGAGCCCTGAAAGGAGCCACTGGCCTAGAAATTGAGCATCGCGGTCACTTTCACAGCCACTGGCAGTGGATGCCCTCCATGTTCCCTTGGTGCCAAGTTCTGCACTAAATGGCAGATATGAGCCACCAGGTCCCTAGACATGCGCAGTCATCGGCGACACTGGTTCTCAGTCATCTGCAGGAATGGCAGGTGGCGTCTATAGACCCTGGGTGTCGCCTTGCGCTGACCAACCAGAGCTCACTGTTGCTCCTGGGCAGCTTGTGTGGGAGCCCCAGCTGCCCCGTCTTCATGAGGTTGCTACTCAGGCGAGGAGATTGTACAATGTGTGCAGTCCAACTGCTCTGCAGTCCAATAAAGTGGTGGTGGACTCAAAGTCTGTGCCGGGGGAGTGGGGAGTGGGGGGGTTGGTGGCCCTTTGGAGCCTCCGCGATGCTTGCATGGGCGGGCAGGCTAGGAGCCCGACCCCAGTCATATCGCTGTGGCTGCACCTGATCTGGCTTAGTTGCACGGTCAGTTTATACAGGTGTCACTAATGCATGGCCACTTCCCTCGCTTACCCTGCCCCCCTTCTGTGCACAGGGTGCAGCGCCAGGGCAGCACTTGACCCCCCACTTCAGCAGTCACCTCCGAGGCTGGCACACTTTCCCCCAGACACCCCCACCCTCAGCAGTCACCTCCAAGGTCAGGCATCAGTTTCCCTCGCCCCCCTGGTGCCCCTGAGGCTTGTAAACAATGGATGAGCTGTGAAGAACGCTGCTGCTCACTCACCTCAGTTCCCCCAAAGTGAAAGTCGCCAAGTGCTCGTCGCCTGCGTGCTGTTGGAAACACATCAACGTGCTTTCCCGCTGAAGTGGACGGACGATACGACGGGGTTCCAAGAGCCTGGCGGGATGGCCTGTTAATGATATGCTAGTTTATTATAATTGGCTCCCTGCCGATCGATGGTGGGAAGTGCGGCCCACTGTTGGTGGGCTGAGTAGAAGATTGCGACCTGCCTTCACACCGTCGTGAAGTGGGTCCTGCCATATTTTCTGCGCACACCACCTGTCACACCCGCCACCAACGGGTTTGGAAAATTCCACCCAATGTTCTCATGGCTAACTTCCTATCTTCCACCTTGAATGATCTTGAGCTTTTCCAAAACCACTGCATGTATCCTTAACTCACAGCCAGCAAGTACCATTCACCCATTACTTCTCTGACCATTGGCTCATCGACTAGTCCACCAAAACTCCTTGATTTTAAAATTCTCATCTTCCTGTTGCTATCTCTCCTTGGCCTCACCTTTTCCTATCTGAACCCCAGAGTCCAGACATTGGGACTCTAAGCATGATGCAGCTTGATGGGCAAGTTGTCATCATTTTGAACAATTGGTAGCAAGCTTCTCCCAGTCATTAATGTCAATGCTGCCATGCTTCAAGGAAAGCTCCAGAGTGTCTTTGTAGCATTTTCTTTGTCCTCCCCTGAAATGCTGGCCATCGGAGAGTTGAGAAAACAGGGAGAGATGATTTTCAGACATCTGGACAGTGTGCAGTCCATCATAGATGCTTTCACAGGAGCTTTGCCTGAATGCTTGTAGAACAGGCTTCAAGAAGGACATAGCATATGTTCGATGGCCTCCCATTGAATCCGAAGAATGCAAATTCTGAACTTGGTAGTGTGAGTGTTAAGTTTGTATGTCTAACTTGGGAATGTGAATGCTGACTGTTCTGTGAAAGCATTATAGTTTTAGTACTATGCCTTGTCTGAATTTTGTAGAGTTCTTAACGATTACTGGATCTAGTTACACATTGAGGAGACCATGAATTACTCTACAGCACACAGGGTTAAATTACACATTCCAGAAAACTTGTTGGGTGTATCTTGTCCTCCAAGGGGACTAATAAGAAATCTGATCGCCAATCGGGTCAAATCCGCTCTGGAATTGGTGATTCACCCTGACCAGACCTGCTCTGTACCAGGCAGGAAGATCTCTGACAGCCTGGCGCTGCTCAGGGATACGATTGCCTATGTACAGGACAGGGGTGTGGATACCTGCCTCATCAGCTTGGATCAGGAGAAGGCCTTTGACAGAATATCGCACACCTACATGGGGGATGTGCTCTCCAAAATGGGGTTTGGGGAGGGAATTCGAAATTGGATCCAACTGCTCTACACTAACATCAGTAGCGCAGTCTCAATCAATGGGTGGGAAACAGATAGCTTTCCGATTAAATCTGGTGTCAGGCAGGGCTGTCCTCTCTCGCCTGTCCTTTTCGTGTGTTGCATAGAACCCTTTGCCGAGTCCATCAGGAAGGATCCGGGCATAAGAGGAGTGACGATCCCAGGCAGTGGAGGCACTCAGGTGAAAGCCTCCCTGTACATGGACGACGTCGCCGTCTTCTGCTCGGATCCGCTGTCGGTGCGCAGACTGATGCACATCTGCGACCAGTTCGAACTGGCCTCGGGAGCCAAGGTAAATCGTGGGAAGAGTGAGGCCATGTTCTTTGGGAACTGGGCTGACCGATCCTTTGTCCCCTTCACTGTCAGGGCTGACGGCCTGAAGGTGCTGGGGATATGGTTCGGAGGGACCGGGGCATGCGTTAGAAACTGGAAGGAGCGAGTGGCTATGGTGAAAAGGAAACTGGGCATGTGGGAGCGACGCTCCCTCTCCATTGCGGGTAAGAACCTGGTCATCAGGTGTGAGGTACTCTCGCTGTTGCTGTACGTGGCGCAGGTCTGGCCCATTCCAGACTCCTGCGCGACGGCGATCACTCGAGCCATCTTCCGCTTTATCTGGAGGTCGAAAATGGATCGTGTCCGCAGGGACGCGATGTACAAGCCTCTAGATAAAGGGGGAAAAAACGTGCCCAACATCGCCCTCATACTGATGGCCACCTTTGTGTGTGGCTGCATCAAGCGGTGCGTAGACCCTCAGTACGCAAACACCAAGTGTCACTACGTGCTGAGGTTCTACCTGTCCCCGGTGTTGCGAAGGATGGGTCTGGCCACGCTGCCGCGGAACGCTCCAAGTAGTTGGACCGTGCCGTACCACCTGTCCCTGGTGGAAAAATTTATGCAGAAAAACACCTTTGACCACAAGTCCATCAAGCAGTGGTCAGCACGTAACGTCCTAGAGGCCCTGAGGGAAAAGGAGAGGGTGGACCCTGTGGGATGGTTCCCCGAGCAGACTGTCAAAGTCATTTGGCAGAATGCCTCATCGCCAGAACTTTCCAACAAGCACCAAGACGTAGCTTGGCTGGTGATGAGAAAGGCCCTCCCCGTCAGATCCTTCCTACACGCCAGGAGGCTCACCCCCTCTGCACGTTGCCCTCGAGGTGGCTGTGGTGGGGAAGAGACCGTTGTTCACCTCCTTGTGGATTGTGCCTTTGCAAAGAAAGTCTGGAGAGAGATGCAGTGGTTGCTGTCGAGGTTCATCCCGAGCAGTTCTGTGACACAGGACTCTGTGCTCTACGGGCTGTTCCCAGGGACACACACCGAGACAAACATCAACTGCAGCTGGAGGATCATCAACTCGGTGAAAGACGCGCTTTGGTCTGCCCGAAACTTGTTGGTCTTCCAGCACAAAGAGTTGTCCCCGACCGATTGTTGCGGACTGGCACAATCCAAAGTCCAGGACTACGTGCTGAGGGACGCACTAAAGCTTGGGGCAGCTGCTGCAAAGGCGCAATGGGGAAGGGTCGCTGTCTAAGACCTTTCTACCACAGCGCACCGAGAGACTGGGAACTGTTTAGAGCCCCTCGGGCTGTACAGATCAAAATGAAAGGCTGTAAATGATTGTAATATTGTTTGCACTGATGCACCTGGTGATACATCTTGTAAAGGTGTAACCTGGATTGTACCCTTGTAATGTTGTTTTTGAAATGGTTTGGAATGTGATTGAAGATATTTTATGAATAAAGTATATTTTTACAAAAAAAAAGACTAATAAGAAATCTGATCCAGCTCACCCAGGTTGTAAATAGTTGCAGCCATCAAAGATTTAGGAAGAGAGAGCATCTTTCGAAAAGGATGGAAGAAGAGTAACAAGAATAAAATATAGCCTTTGTGATGAGGCCTTAAAAAAATATTTACACAAAGGGATAAGTTGGGAATGCTTGGGAAAATTCTCTCATCTAAATCTATTGCCCTCTTTCTCTGCCTGAAGACTCATTGCTTAAGATGCATGCCTCTTCTCTCAGGGTATTAACAGTCAAAATGAGTCACATATACATCATTAGTCAGTAGCACACAGCCACTCAATCTATATTTTATGCAACTGGTTTTCCCATTGAAATCAATCAAGATACTGGAAGGAAGGGAGTGCCAGCCCCTTTGAATCTACACTTTTTGTGGAGTGCAGATGATGCTAGCCTCTGGCACTGAAATTAACTAGAACACAAAGTGCATGCTCAAGTGGTTAGGATCTGACATAATAACTACTTGTCTGTGTCTTGTGATTCAGCTATACATATATGCCTATAATGAAATGAATTGTGAAAAAAACAGCTCAGTTGAAGTGACTTTTAACTCTGTATATCAATTCTCAGAAAGTGCTCTCCTTATTTTATTTTGAATTTGGCTGAAGGTTCTCTGTGCCATGGAATCAGGTACTTATTTCATGTGGAGCTCCCTCAAGCAGCAGAGAGAAGAGACTTTTATTTAATTAGTCTGAGCGGGAGTGCCAGGCCTGAAGTTGAAAGGCCAGTTTGTTAACCCAGTGCATCATCTGGCTCGCTTTGATTTGGCTCAACTGTTTACATTGACTAGGTAGTTTCCATGAATAGTCAATAATCACAACTAAATCCTTTCCCACTTGTGCTAAAGGGTAACTATTCACTGGTGCGATGGACTCAGTGGGCTTGTCACTGTATAATTGCAGATCAGGTAAAACTAGCCTTCCACTTTGTATATTATTTTATAAGTTAAAAGATGCTGTGGCACTATTTGAAGAGAAGTAAAGAGTTCACCCAGTGTCTTGGCAAACATTTATTGCTCAAGCAACAGGACTAAAACGCCTTTATTTGTCTTATTGCTGTACGTGATAATTTGCTGTGTGCAAATTCACTGCTGTATTTGCATAAATAGAGGTGTTTCTATACAGCAAAAGTATTTCATTGCCTGTAAAGCACTTTGGGGTGTCCTAAAGCCGTGAAAGGCAATCCCTCTCTTTTAAAGCTCAGGTAGGCTTGTCTTGTGCTTAGAAATCCTAAAATTGCCAACAGGGCCCAACTCCCTCAACCTGCTGCAAATGTAGCCTTTTCTTATCTTTGGGTGTGCTAATCATGCCTGTAGAAGTTCATTTGCATGGTGTGAATGACCGCTATTCTGTGGGAGTTCATATTCAATTTACTCTGAAACATACATTGTCAGAGAGATAGATGACCAAACAGGGCATTGGGATGAATTTTTTTCATCATTTTCAGAGCATTAGTGACACTAGAACGTCATAGAAATGATTTTTACTGAAGAAACTTGGTTTAAGTAATTAGCTCCTTCTGCACATTTAAGGCACCTCCCCCATGGCTCCTTGATCTTTTTGGCCCTTTCCATGATCCACATACTGAGCCTCCAGTGGGCTCATTTGTATACATGCGGCAGTGAGTCATGATCATTGTATCTATAAGTTTCCTGAGGTTCCATCCATTATACCTGGGTAAGGTAGACCCAAATGCATAAGGCACAGCTCTTGTCTGTGCGAGTTGATCAAGGCAGAATAATCTGCAAGCTTTGTTTACTGACTTCAGTTTGGAAATGATTTTTCAATCCTTTTTTTCCCTACTGAAATCTAAACTCGTCTTTCACTACCAGATACTTTGTCAGACCATCCAAGTGTTCTAGCATCCCTTAGTTCCTGCCCCCTCCCTGACTTAGTCATTTCAACTTACAAAATGTATGGCTTTCCCCCTCGGCATTCCACTCCAAGTTTATTTGATGGATGTCTCCAAGTTTTTTTTATGGAGGACGAAGAAACAGTATAGATTGGAGAGAAAAATCAAGCAGTTTTCCAGAGGAATACAACTCACCAGATGAGTTGGCAAAGAATTTATAGCACAGATCACATGAGGAACTCTGCATCACAAGATGCTGGCTTTTCAAATCTGCATTTGGGCATCTCTGTAATCTGCCACATGAAGATCTCATGCCACATTAATCTGCCAGCACAGATTTTTTATTCAACATTGATGACTCTTTTGGTGCTTCTTCCTGCTCTTGCCCTGGACTGGAAAATTTCATCAAATTTGCCACAAATTTCCACCCTTTCCTCATCTTTACACAGTTCACATCTGATTCATCCCTTTCCTTGCTCGCTTCTCCATCTCCATTTCTGGGGATAGCCTGCCAACCAATATCTTCTATTAGACCATGGGTTCCCACAGCTACTTTGATTACATTTCTTCCCAACCTATCCTGCAAAGACTCTAATCCACTCTCCAAGCATCTCCAGCTCCATTGCATCTGTTCTGATGATACCAACTTTCATACAAGTGCTTCCGACCTATGTCTTCCTTTATCCTCAACCAAGGATTCCCCTTCCCTGTGGTTGACGGGGCACTCAAACATGTCAGTCCTATTTCTTGCACTTCTACCCTAATGAATAATTCTACCATTTAAATAGTGCCAAGTTTTACATGGCATGGTCTGGGTACTTTAATACTAAAAATCACGTCATATTTGCATACTATTGCTGCTTAGAAAAGTAAGCTTAGCTGTGGTGTTATGAAATAATTTTTCATGTTTTTTGACGATAACCCACAGAATGATATAATGGCTGAGTATTAAGTGATTGGTTACTCTCTAGTTTCTTTATGTAAATAGCCACATAATAGACTTGTCTCATCTGTAGGTCTGCTCCTCTGGGGTTACTAATAATGTGACTGAGCTGTCGGAATAGAAAAACTTGGAGACATCCCTCAAATAAACTGTCTCTTTTATTCATTCTTGAAGAGCCTGTGTTGGTGTAATTCTGTCAGATTTTACCATGTGAATTCCCTCAGGCGATCACTGATCATTCTTTACAGGAGAAAACTCGGCAGCAAAATGTGCCTTGGAATTGAACGGAGAATCCCACACACATATCATCAGTGCCAAGTCTAGATAACTCTAGATATCGATGGCTCTCACTCTCATTTCCCTTCTGTTGGCCAGAATCTTGGTTACATTCTGATTTAGATCTAGTTTTAAATATGATAATACATTTAAATTAAGCACTCCACTTGCTGCAATCATGCAGTAAGGACCATTTACCCATCTGGAATATGCAATGGTGTTGTTAAACAGCAGGTTATTTTTAGTCTATTTTAAATTTCCAGTTTTACTCTACATTTTAGTACTGACTTTTGATATTTGTTCTGTCATTTTATCAAAAAGCGATGGGCCATAACTTCCTTGGTGTGGCAATCACAGTCGGATTGCCACTCCACTCCTAATTACTTACACTAAAACGAGGCCGCACCTATCTTGCCCAATCTTCTGACTCAGGCTGGGTGAGAAAGGCGCATTGCAGCAGGTTCCTGAGGCCTTCTGTGGAGCGCAGGAGAGTTGAGAGTAAGATAGACATGTCCCCTTTTTTACGGCACTAGCTGCCGTAAAACAGTTTAAAAATCCAGCCACTTTGAGAAGCCAGGGAGAAGGTAAATTTGTAGGGTAAGTAGATAGGCTGAGGGAGGGGTGTGGTGGTGTTGAGGGGGTTGGGGTGGGGGTGTCGAGTAGTCAGTGAGGTGGGCAGCTGGGTAGTCAGTGGAAGGGCGGTTGGGTGTGGGGTGGTTGGTGGAGGGTTTTATCACAGTGGGGTTGGTCAGTGGCAGGGGAGTCAGGTCGTTAAAAGGGTGGGGGGTGTTGGGTGATCAGTGGAGGTGTGGCCAGTCTGGATAGTCATTTGGGGTGTCCTGTGGGGGTTTGGAAGGATAGGCAGGGAGTGGTGGAGTAGTCAATGGGTGGGGAGGATAGTTGGGAGTCCCATGGGGCATCAGGGGAGTAGTAGAGGGTCGGGGAGGATATTCGGGGGATCCCCTGGGGGGTTGGGAGGGTAGTCAAGGGGACGGGGTGGTTATCGGGGGAGTGTTGGGGAAGGAAGTCGGGGAGGTGGAGGTAGTCAGGGGTTGGGGAGGGCAGCCTGTGGGGGGGTCAGTTGTGTAGTCGGGTGGGGTAGGGTGTAGTTGGGGGGTGGGGAGGTAGTTGGTTGGTAGTCAGGGGGTCTCATGGGGGTTCTGGAGGGTAGTCGGGGTCCCGTGGGGCATCAGGACAGTAGTCTTGGGGGCTGGGAGGATAGTCAGGGGGTCCTGTGGTGGGCCCTGTAGTTCCCCAGTAATTAGAATTGGTTTAATTCTTCTAACCTTTCCTGGGTAAACATTCCTGTAAGATGTTCAGAACCATTCAAAGTCCGCAATTTAAATCAGAGTATCAGATGATTCCTAGAGCAGTGTAATTGCCCAATGGAAGTTTGAACTTCCCGGGTAATTACTGTGCAATTTTTACATGGGGATGTCTGGCAGTGCGTAGGGGGGTTGGGGTCCCGCAGTGCATCTTTGGGGTACCATCTGGGTATGACGCCCCAGAGATCAGAAGTTATAGGTCAATCATTTTAAAAATTTGGGGTACTTAATGTCATAACTGTTAACAGATAATATTGCTTCCTAATTCATTGGAAAGCTGACTATAACAAAGCATTTCCCAAACTTCAGCAGAACAAAAAGGCTGGAGGAAAGAAATATGTGGAAAAGGAGCTTACAATACAAAGGGGAGCAACAGTAAATGAATTGGAGGGGGATGATGAGAAGGATGAGAGAGGAAATTTCATCCCCATAGATTATTGTAATGTTGTGGTTGAGAAGAAGAGTTGCGAATGGTGAGCACCAGGCCAACCAACAGTTCACATGTTCCTCTGCACCAACATCCTTGAAGCCAACCTTGCTTGTGGTTTCTATTTCTGAACTACTAGCTCAGATACTTTCACCCAGGTGGATGGGGATAGTGGTAATGGGGATGTGGCATCAGCTGCTTCACAGAGCATGACTGAGCTGGAAGGATGGGGAATGGGGAGTGTGTCAGCTTCCCAGTTGGACAAGGGTGCTTTTGGCTACAGGCTTAGATGTCATGGGCTGAATTTTCCCCAGCGGGTCACGATCATGACTAGGGCTTCAATTCCGTGTTGGGAATCCCAAAGTGTTTTGGCAGGGCATCAGTCACAATCTTCCCAGAGGTAGCTAATTAAGAAGCTGTCACCAGCAACCCCATCTAGTTAGGGACAGCAGCTGGATTCCAGCATCAGGAGGTCCATTCAGTGTGCCTGTGAATAAGGCCACCAGTCTCTTTCACAGTGTTAGAAACTGCTGAGCAGGGATGAGAAATTGCTACCGTTTGGTGAATTTCTGACATTAGTGTTTCGGAAATTTGCCATATTAAATGTATTTTCTGACCTTTGGAGCTGGAGGTGGCTGAAAAGAAACGGCAACTCTGCTGTTAGTCAGTGAGAGTGGTGATTGCAAGAGTAGCAAGCACTGGAGAGACAGAACTGCCCTCTTCCATGCTGCTGCTCCAGCTCCTCCCCCACTCCGTGCCCCCTTTTGCTGCTCCTCCAGGGACAGAATCTATGATTGGAGTGTCAAGGATGGAAGGGAGGGAACCTGTGACTGGAGGAGCTAGAGCAGTTATTCTTGCCAGTCCCGCGGCCGCCATGCAGGAAAATTTCAGCTGCGCCATCGCCAATCATTTGACATCCTCCCGGAGGCTAAGGAGAAGAGTCTGAAAATGAAAGAAGGGAAAGGAGTCTCCACCAGTAACGAGGCCAGAATGGGATGTTTGTTCCCAACGCTGCTCCTACACTCAAAATCCTAAACCTGGCTGTCCTGTCATGTTGACTGGACACAACGCTGGCTTGGCCTACTCAGGACATTGGTGCTACCCAAGCACCCGGTGATGGAAGAGACTGCGTTCCCTGGCCCACTGGATCTGAGACAATGGACAAAGAGCTCCTATCCCATGGGTGTGGGGAGGCTTATCTTTTCCTGGCAGTGCAGATCCCGCCAAGGAGGAGTCGCCTCCAGCCACTGAAAGGAGGGGCAGTGACAGTAATGAGAATCAAAGTCCAGGCAAGACTTGGGATGGACATGGGCAATAAATGCTGGTGTAACCAGCGAAACCCACGTCCTGCGAATGAATTAAAAAAGACGGAAAAATCAAGGTCGGAGGTGGAGAAGGAGGAGAAGGAAGAGGGGTGAATGAGTGGGTGTGGGTGTGGGTGGGGAGGGAGGAAAGGGGCGGGGGCTGGTGGACAGCGAAGGCATGAAGTGGGGAGGTGGGTGGGGAAGGTGAGCATGAGTGTGGGCTGAGTGGGGGGACAGTCAGCTTTTGTTGCCCACCCCTAATTGCCCTTGAAAAGATGGTGCTGAGTTAAAATAGGATCACATTGGGAAATAGTTTCAAAGTCCTTTGCTTTGCATGTACATAATCCAGCAAGGTCATGTTCTGTTATTAGTATGGGCTTCATCCTATATAACACGCACAAACTTTATTGAATGCTGAAATGCTGAAGTCACTTTGGTGATTTTATACAAATGCATTGATTTGTGTCTTGACAGTAATAGATGGTAAACAAAGTGAAAACTAAAGTTTTGCCCACTTTACGTCTAATAATTCCACCCGTCTGAAGTGGCCTAGAAGCATTTGCTTTTCACTACATATCACAGAAAGTGCCATAATTACATGATCCCTTGTCACAAAATATTTGCCGATATTTTTGACTTCAGCCACTAATTTTTAGCCCTTTTTGTCATTGGCCATTCTGCTGGTGCTAAGGGAACAGCAGCGGCTCCATAGAGGGGTCTTCAGTAGGAGGGGAGAGGTTACCATTGCAGCAGGCACAACATTAGCAGAGACATCAGTCTTCATGAAGTGACTGCAATGGCTTCCCTTCTGCCTGGAGAGACCTTAAGCATTGCTATTTACTGCAGGCAGATTGGCAAAAGACCTCAAAAGATTTGCATCTCGACCTCCTACTTGGAAGCCATCTCTGCTGCATTACTGAAATCCTGACACTGCTGAACTCTGGTCTCACTCTCTCCCTTCCTTGGAATAAGTATATTACCTGGTTCAGGCCCCAATTTTACTAGAAATTTACCAGCGAGCTGAGATCACGCAATAATTGCATATAATAATTCTATAGCTGACCGCATCCACAAAATCAGCTTATCCAAATCAGCCTCAACATTTAAAAATCTACCCCCAAGGACAACCAAAGGACACTTAACTGTATAGTCTTTTAAATTTTTTTATTGGACTCTAACTTCCCTTATTTCTGATACCAGTGTGTGTGTGAGACGTCGTTTTATTATTATTTTTTTCATGTCTGACAGACCTCTTGAAGTGTAGTAGACTGGTTGCCATGTGCCATCTGGTTGCTCCTGAAAGAGGACTACTCCATGACCAGTGGAGAAGGTGTCAGCTGCATTGGTGGTGGGTAAGGTGCAGTCATAATAGGCCAGGGTGTCTGTAGAGAGCAGCTTCTCTTTGATGCCTGGTCCTGCAGGGAATCCTAAACCCAGGCTTGGTCCTCCCTAAGTAAGTGTCTCAGTGGCTCTGTGACCTGTGCCAGGTGGGGCAAGAATTTCACTAGCTGGGTCACCATGCCTAAGGGGCGTTGCAGGGCCAGGATGAAGGAAAGAGTAGGGAAGTTGGTGATCGCCTTGGCTTTCTGGGGTGCGCCATTATACCACTGCTGCCGACGATATGGCCCAGGAACAGATTTCTAGCGCAGGTGTGATCCTAAAGGGTAGGCGGTTGAAGCAGAATCTTTTGCAGGGGGTAATGAAGGTGGTTAGGAGCCGAGATTCCTTGTCAAGAGGAAGCTGCCAGAAGCTGCTGTTGTCATCCAACTTTGAGAAAATGATGCTGCACGAAGGTTTGGTCAGACTCTTATCCAAAGGGGCCATGGGGTGGACCTCCCTGACCATTGCTTTGTTGAAGCGTGTGAGATTGACACAGATGTGGAGAGAGCCCTTTGGATTATGAACTGGGACCATCCCCGAGCACCATGTGGCAAGTTGTTTCACTGGGGAAATGACTTCCATATTTGCCATGTTGTCGAACTGGCACCATGCCTCATCCATGAGGGGGTGGGGGGTCCTTCCATGGAATGAAGAGGCACAATGGCTTGGCATCACTCCTGAGTGTAATTTTATAGGCATTCTTAAGGCAACCTAGTCCTGCAAAAAGGGCTGAGAACAATTGCCTGTATTTCGAGTCTGGCTGTAGCTGTTTGACCTCGCTGTCATATTGTAGGAGGTTAAGTCCAATGCAGGCATCGTGGCTTAATAGCGAGTAGTCCTGGTTATGGTCCATGAAAAGCATTGTGTGGATTGTCTTGGCCCCATATTGGAGAGTAGCTGTCAGCATGTCCTTGACTGTCAGGTGGTGTCCTCCTACTGCGTGGAGTGGGGTGTCTGTTTGTTGGAGGCTTTAAGCCATGGTACCTTGTCAGAAAGGACGGTTATCCTGGCACTGATGTCTAGTTTAAAATTGGTCCGATGGCTGTTCACCAAGATGTCCGCATTCCAGAATGACGTGATGTCACCTAGGAAGAACGGCTAGGTGTCCACTGGGTGACATGGACTTTGTTGATAAAGGAATTGACAGGCTCCCCAGGATGCTGGGCTCTCCAGTTAAACTTGGTGTGTTCCAAGTTCTTGTTGAGTCGCAGGTTGAAAAAATGGTCGAAAGATTTTAAAACACCTTCAAACTTAGCAGATGATTCATCTATGGTTTGCCTATTGATGATATTGTCTGCAATCGGCCCAATTGAACAAAGTTGTGTGTTAACTTTATTTAATCCTGCAGCTGTGCTATAACTGTGGAATCTTTTTCTCCAATAATTCAATTTGTGAGATTGGTCTGGGCCATAGGCAAAGGACATTGGGGAGGCAATGACGAATTGAGATATATGATTGAAAAATTTTAAAGTGTGGGTGTCCCTTTAAGAGATTGGTGGATTACAAAACAACACTGCTGATATTGCCGAGGAAAGATTTTCACGCATTTCAGACTTTTGGCGCTACTTTTAAAATGACGGCGATGGGCTGGGAGGAGGAAGAACCTGCAAAATGGCTGCGGATGGGTCACAACTGTGGGTCAGTTGAATGGTGGCAGCCTGCAATAGGTCAGGGAAGGCAGCAGTCTTGCTGGCCAGCAGGCAGAATATTTTGCAAGGCATTCGGTATCTTATTTAAATGGGGATTTCTGGGTGTTTAATGGTTTTTATTTCTTCTGTTGTACTCCAGACTCGGGGGCCACATGGATGAAACATTGAGTTGACGGTCGGGCTAGCAATGAATGTGCAACTGAGTTTTCTGCCTGATTTTTAAAAGAAATAGTTCACAGGACTGTCTTCCCTAGAACTTTAAAAATGTTGCATCTCACCCTGCAGGCTGCTGGCTGCTAGCTCTGCTTTGTTGAAGCTGCTTCCACAGGGATCCAGTGTAGACTTTAGCTTAACCTGCCTTTTTTTGCTGTCAGGATCTTCTGTCTCTGGAGAGCTTTCTCAAGTGACCTTTCTCAGCTAATTGCTTCTTGAGTAAAGTTTTTTTTTGGAGCAGAAATTTATCGCTGGTGTCCCTTTTTTGATTTCTTCACTCTTTATATAGAGGATGTGGATTTTGATCTCCAGCTGCCATCATGTTTTGTTGGGTTGTTGCTACGCATGTTGTGTACTGCTTTGACACTGTTAAGCAGTCTTGCAGAAGTTACCAAGAAGTCTTTATTAATGTACATATTTACAGGTATGGAGAGGGCTCCATGGCATGTCCTTACATATTGCTACCTAGCTCTACATTGCTGACCTTAGCTTTACGTCAGGTGCATTCTTATATCACCGGTGGGCCGTACTGTACTCAGTCCCAGCTAAACCCTTAATGTATCTGTTATTACATTCACCACAAGAACACACTTATTTGCATCTGAAAATGGAACAGTAATTGCAGAGGCTTCAATTCCCAAAGAAATCCATCACTGAGTTATAGTGCATGCTGCCAATCGGTCCACAGGTTACCTCCATCAGCATTGTTTTATTCATTTACGGATGTGAGGGTTGCTGGCTGGGCCAGCATTTATTGCCCTAATTGCCCTTGAGAAGGTGCTGTTGAGCTGTCTTCTTGAACCGCTGCATTCCTGTGGCGTAGGTACACCCACACTGCTGTTAGGAAGGGAGTTCCAGGATTTGACCCAGCAATAGTGAACGAACAACGATACATTTCCAAGTCAGGCTGGTGAGTGGTTTGGAGGGGAACTTCCAAGTGATGATGTTCCCATGTATCTTTTGCCCTTCTCCTTCAAGATGGTAGCGGTTGTGGGTTTGGAAGGTGCTGCCTAAGGAGCCTTGGTGAGTTTCTGCAGTGCATTTTGTAGATGGTAAACACTGCGGCTACTATGCGTCGGTGGTGGAGGGAGTGAATGTTCGTGGAAGGGGTACAAATCAAGCAGCTGCTTTGTCCTGGGTGGTGTCAAGCTTCTTGAGTGTTGTTGGAGCTGCACTCATCCAGGCAAGTGGGGAGTATTCCATCACACTCCTGACTTATGCCTTGTGGACAGGCTTTGGGGAGTCAGGAGGTGAGTTACTCATTGCAGGATACCTAGTCTCTGACTCTGTGACTATTTATATGGCTAGTCCAGTTCAGTTTCTGGTCAATGGTAACCCCAGAATGTTGATAGTGGGGGATTCAGTGATGGTAATACCATTGAATGTCAAGGGGCGATGGTTAGATTCTCTCTTGTTGGTAATGGTCATTGCCTGGCACTTGTGTGGAGCAAATCTTACTTGCCACTTGTCAGCCCAAGCCTGGATATTGTCCAGGTCTTGCTGCATTTGGACATGGACTGCTTCGGTATTTGAGGAGTTGCAAATGGTGCTGAACATTGTGCAATCATCACCGAACATCCCCACTTCTGACTTTATGATGGAAGGATGGTACTTGACTCTCAGTGCCTGTTAAGCCCTTGATTTCTAGGGTTATTCTAATTAACACATCAATAAAATTAGTCAAATATCTGTGCATAGATGGATTAAGCCAGTCATGAATATGTTCTTCTCTATCTATAAGTAGTTCTTCAACAGATAACTGACAACAACATGACAGACCACTGCAATTTAATTTCCCGAATCCATAAACCCATTGATTTAATCCGTGAGGCCTTGTATCCCTTGCTCAATGCTTATATGTATGTCACCAGAAATAATTCCACTCTCTCAATGTGAAACTGATTACCAACAGACAGCACACTAAAATGCAAGTGAATGCTTGTTTTCTTGTGGCAGCTGTCCGGATGCCTTTATTTTAAGGCACTCCACCATGCCAGCACTCATGACTCACAAAGACAAATATTTGGAGGGCTCCTAGGAGCTGAAGGCTATTCTCTTCAACCAAACTCTGGGATGTTTGCTTCACTTTGGGATTGTGAAGCACCTTGGGATATTTTACTACATTAATGATGCTATAAATGGAAGTTGCAGTTGTTGTCATAACTGATGGTAATTGTGTGCTATCCCAGTACACTAGTGAAACAATGTCAAGGTCCATTTGTGCACTAGAGTAACCACCAAACATACCAGGTGCTTTCAGGCACTTGGATTGATCCCAGTATGTGCTGAAATACAATACAGATTGGGGTCTCATGCATTGTGCTGATGTTTGCCATGCTCTACAACTTTGCCATCCAAAGAGGCCTTCCCATGTTGGTCAAGGAAGAGAGATCATGAAGTGAGCAATGGTAGAAGACTAGAAAACTCAGGGGACATTCAATTCAGGAGTCATGCAATCACAAGATGGAGCCTGGTAAAGAAGGCTCTTCAGCCCCTTGAATGTCACCTTGTTAGAAAATGACCCATTCATCTTTCCTTTACAGCATTTAATTGTTTTCTAACTAATCTGGTGACTTGGCCTCAACCATCAATCTCAGTGGTCCATATCAGCTGCTGGTCACAGCCGTCTCATGGGATTAATTTGATATATCAGAGACCTGCTTTTGTGCTGTAGCATTCTATAATTTTGAATATGTTAAGTTCGATGAGTTCCAAAGTTAGAACTGTGAAATATGTGTAAAAGAGTGTGCAAGGTTATAAGGAGAAGGCTGGGAAGTGACACTAGGTAAACTGCTCCTTTGGAGAGTCAGCGCAGAAATGATGGGCCGAATAGCCTTCCACGCTGAAACCATTCTGTGATTCTGTGGTCAGCGTTCAATTCTAGAGCATATTTTCTGTGAGATTTTGCCTGTAAAAAATCATCAATGATCCCTGGGGGAAATTCTGTTTAAGTCTAAAAAGATTCCACCAGAGCACCATGTGTAAGAAGAAAAGCAAACAGAGACTTAATTTGAAGAGTTTCTCTGAGGATTTCTATTCTGAAATACTTTTTGGGGGTAAACATATCTTTAACCCACTTGTGGAAGATTGCCAGCCAGGAACTAGGGGATGGTGCTCCAACAATTGCGGAGAAAAACTTACTGCCCTATTGCTGCTCCCGATCCAGTTGATACCATTCTGAAAGACGTGGACTGCTTGCCTGTTCTGTTTGATTTCATTGCTTTTAAACACCAGAGCACACAACACAGAATCAGGTCCTTAGCAAGCTCATGTTACAAGATCCAACTTGAATAGTCAGGTAAATCAGTCGAAGTGATTCCAATATGATTACACAATTCTTTACTGAGTCCATGATTCACTATAAGAACTCATATACATTACACTCCACAGTCCATGTGGCTACAATATACAGTGATTTAGTCAAAACTCTTATGCCAATTCTACTTTTCACCTCCACATTTCATGGCTACTACCACTAAATCACAATACATCAAAAGACACAAAAGCAGTATTGAATATATAAATGTGGAGCCAAGGAATACACTTAGCCCATCTCAACCTCTCCCAGTCATCCTGCTACCATGGTTATGTAGTCCACTTAAGCTCCTCAATCACTTTATTACTATAAACACAGTGACCAGACTAACATCCCCCCAGGCCATCAAGACATAGATGAATGACATTCAATTCTTCATTCTCCCCTTAGGCCTGCCTCACAATGTATCCCTGTTCAGCAGAAAGCTGTTTTAACTCATCGCATGCTGACGTCACAAACAACCAGACGGGTAGTATGAACCCACATTCCACAAAAGGGAAATCCTGCTAGGAGGTCAGAGCACCCACCTGTTTCAGGTGATAGACCCTTTAGATATGCATATGGAAGTTCCTATGATTTCCATTCTGGGACTCAAATGGACAGAATGTGTGCCATGCACACTCCACCCAGTTTTATTCAATGGTGCAGTAAAAGAGCTCGAAAAATCGTAAGTTTAAAATAATTTTGGTAGGACCAGGAAAAAAAGAAGTGCTTCTCTGGACTCTAGAAGATTAATGAATCTTACCTTGCTGCCGGCCAGGCTGGCCTCTGGGTTGTGTGATCGTGTGCCAGCCTGGAGCTGACAAGATGCAGCAGATTGTCTGTTTGTCATTTGTAGTTTGCTGCCGACATGGTAATGAGGCCTGGCCCTCAAGATGGATGAGACCTCTCGCTGGTACCATCACACAGTCAACAGCACTCTGATAGACAACCACCTGATAGTCAAACCCATCTCCAAGTCTTTATTTTAAATGTTGATTCATAATTTGTACAAGTGGCTCAAAGGTATGCATCTTATACTGGGGAAAATGTCAGACACTGGGGAGAAAGGGCCTTCGATTCTATATTAAGTTAGCTTTAATTAAAAGAGATTTAATGATCTGCCTGATGTGGACGCTCTGTTCAATTTCCAATTAATGTCAGTGGTAGATTCACATCAGACATTTATAACACCTTAAGGAAAAAATAAAAACTGCAAGTATGTTGTTGCTTGGGAAGTCTGGTATGTTAATTTTTGTTTAAATGAGTCTTCAACTCACCAAAAACTTACCTGGACATTAGCCTTAAGAAACACGCTGAAAAGTAATTGAATCCATTTGTTATTGCAGATAAGAAATGATCATTGTGGGTTGGAAGAACCACAAAGGCATAAAAGAATCTGATACACTGAAAGATTTGAGAGAGTGGTTGATTGGAGATGGAGAAGCAGATAAATTGGAAGGCTCTAGGTGGAGAGGTAGATATATTGAAGGATTGAAAATGGAAGGATAGACAAATTGTTGGATTTGAGATGGAAGGAGAGATGGATAGAGATATAAATAAATTGAATTATTAGAGATAGAAAGGAAGCCCACTGAGGCCAGAATTATGTCAAAGGGCAAGTATTCCTGCCACCATAATGGAAAGCAGGATGCAAGTCTATGTGGTTGGGCAGCGGGACCCTGAGTGGCATAATAGCACAGGACAATGAAGGGGCTGCCATCGAGACTGTGGTCCAATTGAGCTCCGTGGTTCCTCTCCCAGACAGCACCACTGAGTGAGCTGGCCACTGCTGAGACTACAGGAAGAAGAGGGAGCCTCCGCACCCTCCAGGTAAGGTAAATATTTTTATTTATCATACTGGGGCCAGGCAGGCAGACTCCAAAGTTCGGGGGTTTGGTGGGGGGGGGGGGGGTGGTGAAGGTGGGGAGGACCCTTCAGTGGCAGTGTGCAGGCAACCAAGGAGGACTACTTCCCTGGAAACACACCAGGAGGTCACCAAGATTTCCCTGACAGTCTCCCCATGTAGCATCAGCCCTCCCAACGCTTGTATTATGCTGGCAGGGGCAGGGATGATCCTTAGTTGGCCACTTAGTTGGATTAATTGGGCTGCCAATGGGCAGCTGAACCACTTAGTTCTTGCCCTTGAGAATATCCGATGGTGGCAGGAAGACATGGGGCTACCCACCTGATGCTTTCTGTTGTCATTTTATGAGACTTCTTGTCTCCCAGCCTGTCTCCAGGATGCTGGTAAAATCCTGCCCTGACAGACTGATCTGCAGGTGAAAGTTCCCAATTATTGGCTGGAATTTTCCGGCACCTCCTGAAGCGGGATCCTCTGGTCCCACTGAAGTCAATGGATGTTTGTAAGGCTCGTCACATCTGCCACAAGGGAACAAGCCACGGCGGGGCTGGAAAATTACAGCCATTGTTTATTTCACTACATGTGAATCTTTACCTCTGCAGCCACAAAGAGAAGTAGTAAGAAGGTGAGGGCAGTTTTACTCCAAAACTTATTATTGTAAATGACTGTGCCATTTGAAATGAAAGCAAAAAATACTGAAAATACTCAGCAGGTCTGGCAGCATCTGCGGAGAGAAATAGAGTTAATGGGCAGAATTTTGCCCTTGGTGGGCGTGCGGGCCCCACCGGCTCGACGGCGGGCAGACAGCCGACCCCCAGCACCAAAACGGTGCCTGTCGCCATTTTGAGTGGGCGGGCCAATTAAGGCCTGCCCAGCGGCCTCCCCGACAGGAAGCGCTATGCACTTCCTGTGCGGGGGGGGGAGGGAATCCCCAACTGTCAAATGCGCTTTTTCATGCATGCGTGCAAAAGAGCGCGCTGCTCCCTGAGACCAAGTGCTGTCTCAGGGAGATTCGTGACAGTCTAAAAACTTGAAAAATAGAAAAATAAAAATATTATTAACATGTCTCCCTCATATGATAATGTCACATGAGATGGGACATGTTAATAAATATAACATTACATTTATTAAAGTTTTTAAAAAGGAACATGAAACCTCATCCCGCCAGTGGATGAGGTTTCATGTATTATCAGAAGCCCGCTGGGGCTCCTGGCCTGCCCACCAACCTTAAGGTTGGACGGGCAGGTTCTTTAATTACTTTAAGTACCCTGTCAATGGCCTCAATTGGCCATTGACAGGTCAGCGGGCAGACAGCTGATTTCGCTGTCCGCCCGCCTTCCTAAAAATTTAAAGGGGCCAGGATTACGTCGGGGGTTCCTCCCGACGTCATCCCGGATCATTTTCCCGTCGGCGAGCAGGCCCTGCCCCCAAATCGCCGACGGGAAAATTCTGGCCAATGTTTCAGGCCGATGACCTTTTGTCAGGATCTTTGCTGCCTGACCTGCTGAGTATTTCCAGCACTTTTTGTTTTTATTGCAGATTGCCAGCATCTGCAGCATTTTGCTTTTGTATCTGTGCCATTTCATCACTATAGTCATGACGCAAATTTACATGGAATGTAACAAAGCGTAAAGTATGTTAAAGAACCTCCAAATTTATTACCTAGGGTGTCAATATCAATGGCAAGTTTCATTTCTAAAATGTTTTCCCAGTAAGGCACTTACTTTACAGGAGAAGCAGTGGACAATAAACAGTCAGTTGAAGAGAAGTTAGGGGGAGTTACCAAAAACAAGATTTAAAAGGTAAACTTTAACAAAGACCAGGATTTTCTGGCCCCGTCACAGCGGGACCTGCTGTGGGAGATTCAGCGGCCCAGCAAAAGTCCATTGACTTTTGGCGGGACCAGGCGATCGTGGTGGCAGGCGGGGATAGAAAATCCCGCCCAAAGCTTTTGAAGGAGACAAAGGATAAAAATTAATGTGTTCCAAAATGAGTAGGCATAGTGGGTATGGGCTGTGCCACTAATGGAAGCATAGTGCAGGATTTTTCGAATGGTGGGTTTCTTGCCCCGCCACCCAAATGTCACTGGGGAACGTATAGTCACCGATCACAGCAACCCCACAGCCACTTAACGCTCCATGGAATTGGCTGAAATGGGATTTCCGTTCCTCACTTGGGCAGAAGCCCTGTCTCACAGACCTTTTTTTTAATTCATTCATGGGATGTGGGCTTCGCTGGCTAGGCCAGCATTTATTGCCCACTCCTAGTTGCCCTTGAGAAGCTGGTGGTGAGCTGCCTTCTTGAATCGCTGCAATCCGTATGGTGTAAGTACACCCACAGTGCTGTTAGGAAGGGAGTTCCAGGATTTTGACCCAGCGACAGTGAAGGAATGGCGATATATTTCCAAGTCAAGATAGTGAGTGACTTAAAGGGGAGCTTCCAGTTGGTGGTGTTCCTATCTATCCGCTGCCCTTGACCTTCTAGGTGATAGTGGTTGTGGGTTTGGAAGGTGCTGTCGAATGAGCCTTGGTGAATTTCTGCAGTGCATCTTGTAGATGGTACACACTGCTGCTACTATGTGTCGGTGGTGGAGGGAGTGAATGTTTGTGGACATGGTGCCAATCAAGTGGGCTGCTTTGCCCTGGACAGTGTCAAGCTTCTTAAGTGTTGTGGGAGCTGCACTCATCCAGGCAAGTGGGAAGTATTCCACTACACTCCTCACTTGTGCCTTGTAGATGGTGGACAGGCTTTGGGGAGTCAGGAGGTGAGTTACTCGTCGCAGAATTCCTAGCCTCTGACCTACTCTTTTAGCCACAGTATTTATATGGCTAGTCCAGTTCAGTTTCTGGTCAGTGGTGACCCTCAGGATGTTGATAGTGGGGGATTCAGTGATGGTAATGTCATTGAACATCAAGGGGTAATTGTTGGATTCTCTCTTGTTGGAGATGGTCATTGCCTGGCACTTGCGTGGCATGAATGTTACTTGCCACTTGTCAGCCCAAGCCTGGATATTGCCCAGGTCTTTCTGCATTTGGACATGGCCTGCTTCAGTGTCTGAGGAATCGCAAATGGTGCTGAACGTTGTGCAATCATCAGTGAACATCCCCACTTCTGACTTTATGATGAGAGGGAAGGTCATTGATGAAGCAGCTCAAGATGGTTGGTCTGAGGACACAACCCTGAGGAACTCCTGCAGTGATGTCCTGGAGCTGAGATGACTGACCTCCAACAACCACAAATATCTTCCTCTGTGCTAGGTATGACTCCAACCAGCAGAGAGTTTTCCTCCTGATTCCCATTGACTCCAGTTTTGCTAGGGCTCCTTGATGCCACACTCGGTCAAATGCTGCCTTGATGTCAAGGGCAGTCAGTCTCACCTCACCTCAGGAGTTCAGCTGTTTTGTCCATGTTTGAACCAAGGCTATAATGAGGTCAGGAGCTGAGTGGCCCTGGCGGAATCAAACTGAGCATCAGTGAGCAGGTTATTGCTAAACAAGTGCTGCTTGATAACTGTTGATGACCCCTTCCATTACTTTACTGATCATCGTGAATAGACTGATGAGGCGGTAATTGGCCGGGTTGGATTTTCCTGCATTTTGTGTACAGGACATACCTGGGCAATTTTCTGCATAGGCAGATTGATGCCAGTGTTGTAGCTGTACTGGAACAGCTTGGCTAGGGGTGCTGCAAGTTCTGGAGCAAAAGTCTTCAGTACTATTGCCAGAATATTGTCAGGGCCCATAGCTTTTGCAGTATCCAGTGCCTTCAGCCGTTTCTTGATATCATGTGGAGTGAATTGAATTGGCTGAAGACTGGCATTTGTGATGCTGGGGTCCTTTGGAGGAAGCTGAGATAGATCATCCACTCGGCACTTCTGGCTGAAGATAGTAGCAAATACTTCAGCCTTATCTTTTGCACTGATGTGCTGGGCCCCCCTATCATTAAGGATGGGGATATTTGTGGAGCCTTCTCCTCCAGTGAGTTGTTTAATTGTCCACCACCATTCACGACTAGATATGGCAGGACTGCAGGGCTTAGATCTGATCCATGGGTTGTGGGATCGCTTAGCTCTGTCTATCACTTGCTGCTTATGCTGTTTGGCACACAAGTAGTCCTATGTTATAGCTTCACCAGGTTGACAGACCTGCCAGCCAATCTGATTTTCCGGCAGCTCTGCAGTCCCAGTAGCGCTAGTGACAGCAGTGCCCTGGACTGGGATTATAAGCAGTCCCCAGATTCTAAATCCCAGAGTCCAGGGCAGGTAAGTGTGGGGGCCTCATGGCAGGATGGTGAGTTGGGGCCCAGGGTGGGAGTCTGATTGGGGGTCTTGATCCAGAGGCTGGGGGGGCAGGCCTTGGGGAGGTAACCAATGTGGAAAGGGGTCCCTTGAAGGGAGGGACCCCACCTTCCCACCCAAGCCCTGAGTGGGGTGACCTGCTGGGCTCCCCCCATCCTTGAACTCCTCCCACCAGCCTCAAAATTGATTAAGCCAGTACAAATGGCACAGATACAAAAGCAAAATACTGCGCATGCTGGCAATCTGAAATAAAGACAAAAAATGCTGGAAATACTCAACAGGTCAGACAGCAAAAATCCTGACAACAAGTCATTGACCTGAAATGTTGGCCAGGATTTTCCCCTCGGAGATTTGGGGGCGGGGCCCGGTTGCTGAGGGGAAAATGATGCAGGATGACGTCGGGAGGAATCCCCGACATCATCCCGGGCCATTTAAATTTTTAGGAAGGCGGGCGGACAGCGAAATTAGCTGTCTGCCCGCCGACCTGTCAATGGCCAATTGAGGCCATTGACAGGCTAGTTAAAGTACTTAAAGACCTGCCCGGCCAACCTTAAGGCTGGCGGGCAGGCCAGGAGCCCCAGCGGGCTCCAGATTATTCATGAAACTTCATCCACTGGCGGGTCACATGAGGGGGACATGTTAATAATTTTTTATTGTTTCTATTTTTAAAGTTTTTAACCACTGTCAGTAATCTCCCTGAGACGGGACTTTGCCTCAGGGAGCAGTGCTCTCTTTCGCATGCATGTATGAAAGAGCGCACTTTGACAGATGGGGAATCCCTCTCCCCCACCGCACAGGAAGCGCATAGCGCTTCCCGTCGGGGATGCCGCTGGGTGGGCCTTAATTGGCCCGCCCACTTAAAATGGCGGCGGGCCCCGTTTCAGTGGCGGGGTTCGGCTGCCCGCCCGCCGCCAAGCTGGTGGGGCCTGCATGCCATCTGAGGGCAAAATTCTGCCCAATGTCTTTGTATCCCAGAATGTGTCCACTCTCTGGACTAAGATGGCTTCTTGTTGGCTATGTATCTTACTGATTTTCTGGAACCTTATTGCTCCCATGCATTGTCAAAACCATTGGGGTTCACAACAAGTATGTTCCCTTAAAGGAAAAAGGTGGCACAAACAAATCTAGCGTCTTCTGGTTGTCAAGGGACTTAAAAGTTACCCTTATGGCCCCTAGTAGGACCTACTTTTTTTTTCAATTAGCCTCTTATATATTTATAAATAAAACTTTAGATTTTCCTTGATTTTACATGCTAATATGTTTTCATGCTCTCTCTTTACTTTTCTAATTTCCTTTTTAATTTTCACCCCTACACTTTTCATACTGCTCTCAGTATCTGTCTTAAGTTTCCTTTTTTTCTCTTTATCCTCTCCTTTAAATGCCTTGATAACCAGAGAGCTCTGGATTTGTTAGCCCCACCCCTTTTCTTTAAGGGAACATACTTGATCTGAACCCTCGATACCGCTCCCTTGAATGCCTCTCACTGATCCGGCACTGATTTACTTTCAAGTAGCTGTTTCCAGTCCACATTAATTAAATCACATCTCAACTTAGTAATATTAGCTTTACCTGAAAAGAGAACATTTATTCTTAGTCTATTTTTGCCCTTTATCACAACTACTCTAATCAAACGGAATTATGATCACTTCCACCAAAGTTCTCCCTAACTGATACCCCTTCCACCTGCCCAGCTTCATTCCTTAAAACTAAATCCAGAACTGACCCTCTCTTGCTGGGCTTGCTATATACTAGCTTTAAGAAGTTTCCAATGCATTTTACGGATTCTGCTCCCTCTGTGCCTTTCACACTAATTGTCTCCCAATTAATATTAGGGTAGTTGAAATCCTCCACTATTATTACCTTATAGTTTTTGCACATCTCTGAGATTTGCCTACTTATTTGCTCTTCTATCTCACTCTGATTTTTTGGGAGTCTATAATACAACCCCAGTGGTGTGATTGCCCCTTTTTTGATTTTCAGTTCAATTTATATTGAAGTGGATTATAATCCAAAGCCTCTTTTGGAACTATTCCAAATTAGGCATAGTCCTCAGATGATCACTTTCACTTAAGGTTGAGGAGGACAGATCTCACAGACACTTAAATGGGTCTGAGGAACTGATCTAACTCTTCCTGAAGGAAAGGAACCATCAGAGAATATTACCATCCTCCAGATAGCCTTTTTAACAAGTTGTAGCTGGATTATAACAACCCGGATATTATAAGGGTTCAGGCATCTCTCTTCAACAATGTACCTCTCCACTGAAGAGTGTACAGAGATGGATTTTCAAGTTTGAATACAGAAGACTATATGAGACATTATATTTAAAAATTTATATAAAAGTTTATTAAAGAACCAAACATGTAATTCACATTTGATGGTAAGTCGATTGCAACATTGATAGTTCTAGGAAAATAAAGTATAATCTTGTTTCTAATAGAGAATCCTAGTCTTATTAATGTTACAGAGGGATATTTAAGATATCCATCAATATTTAAAGTAGTATTTATCTTAAATCCCCAAGTAGAAAGCTGCAGAACAAAAACAGAATTACCTGGAAAAACTCAGCAAGTCTGGCAGCATCGGCGGAGAAGAAATCAGTCAACGTTTCGAGCCTTCATGGCTCTTCGGCAGAACTGGAGCATAGATTAGAAGAAGGGAGAAATATAAATTGGTTTAAGGTGGGTGGGGGGGGCGGGAAAGTGGGGGAAGAGACACATTGAGGGTGTGGTGTGATGATTGTGGAGATGAGCAGATAACCAAAAGATGTCACAGACAAAAGGGTCAAAGAGGTGTTGAAGGTGGTGGTCTTTGTCTGAGAAAAGTGCTAATTAAGAATGGAAGACAGGATATTCAAAGTACAGCTCTAGTGGGGGTGGGGTGGAAAGACTAAAGGTTTTAGTTTTAGATTTAAAAATAATGGAAATAGGTGGGGAAAGAAGAATCTATATAAATTATTGAAAAAAAAACGGGGGGGGGGAGGAGGGGGGGAAAGAAACGGGGTGGAGATGGTGGGAGGGGGAGTTTAAGATCTAAAGTTGTTGAATTCAATATTCAGCCCAGAGGGCTGTAAAGTGCCTAGTCGGAAGATGAGGTGCTGTTCCTCCAGTTTGCGTTGGGCTTCACTGGAACAATGCAGCAAGCCAAGGACAGACATGTTGGCAAGAGAACAGGGTGGAGTGTTAAAATGGCAAGCGACAGGGAGGTTTGGGTCTTTCTTGTGGACGGACCGCAGGTGTTCCGCAAAACGGTCGCCCAGTTTGCGTTTGGTCTCTGCAATGTAGAGGAGACCGCATTGGGAGCAACGAATGCAGTAGACTAAGTTAGGGGAAATGCAAGTGAAATGCTGCTTCACTTGAAAGGAGTGTTTGGGCCCTTGGACGGTGAGGAGAGAGGAAGTGAAGGGGCAGGTGTTGCATCTTCTGCGTGGGCATGGGGAGGTGCCATAAGTGGGGGTTGAGGAGTAGGGGGTGATGGAGGAGTGGACCAGGGTGTCCCGGAGGGAACGATCTGCAGAGTCTAGCGAGTTACCTCTATCTCAATTAAAGGGAGGACTATCATTGCTACACTACAGTAGGCATACCTTTACCTTAAGAGATGCTGGAATGAATCCAATGAATCTAAAAATCCTACTGTGTGGTTCAATATTTATACCCATAAACGAGCTGAAACAACAAGCAGCATGTTGAGCACTCATGCTGGACAACATTCTTTGCTTTAATCAACATCCTTCAAACAAACAGGATACTGAGGTACAGATAGTGGTCACTCAGTTTCCAGGATTCAGTTTGGCAAGTGACTTAGGGACATCTTTAAGATTATCCACTGTTAGACAAATCTTAAATCTTACAATTTATTGATGCCTTGCTGAGATAATGTAGAGACCAGTTCCTGTTTTTTCAGGAAGAGGCCTGTGTTAGAGAATATATCATATCCTATGTCACAGGATGTTAGTATCCTTGAGCACACAATTATGCTCAGGCATGTTTATAAACTTCTAAACCTTTGTCCAACAGATGAACTCTGCTTTTAATTTTTAATCTCTACTTCATAGGGGAATCACTCTTCTTAATCTTATAACTCCATATTTATAGCTACATTATGAGCTTATTTGATAATCCTTCTACCGTACCATCCCACCTCACAGCTATAATTGTTTCTTTAAAAAATATTGTGACTCTCCTCCTTGTTTATCCTCCTCTCTTTTGTTTGAAAACTCTATAACCAGGAGTGTTACACTGTCATTCCTGCCCTTCTCTCTGCCATGTCTCAGTAATACTTACAATATTGTACTCCCACGTGTCAATCTATGCTCTCAGCTCAAGTGCCTTATTCCCTAAGCTTCTTGAATTGATGTATATATCATTTGGCACCGCCAAACTCCTTTGTTGTCTGTTTTCTGTCCTTTGTTTCCTTTGTGCTTGTTTTGTAAGGGACCAGAACAGCATCTTTCCCTTCACTGCGCTGAAGTCTCTCACTTTCCAAATTCCCTGAGTTAAGTACTCTGTTGAAGCAGTATTCCATCGAGCTGGGCTCCATGCTCCTTGCTTCATGGTGGAGTAGAGAAAAGAGCACATGTACAACAGATACAAATCAGAAGAGTTTGCTACCCATAGGATTGTAAAAGATATTGAATGGCAGATGGAGTCAGGCTCTGGATAGATTTAAGTTTCCAGATGAAGATTTTGAAATCAATGTCCTAGGAGACAGGAAGCCATTGCAGGTCAGCAAGGAAAAGATAATAAATGTGCTGAATATTTTTGCGGGATAGGAGAAAAACTGCAGAGATTTGGTTGAGTTGCAGTTTGTGTACAGTAGACTTGGAGAAGCCAGTAAAGAAATTATTGGTGAAGTCAAGTTTTGAGTAAACAAGACAATGAGTGTTTCATTGTCAGTCAGGGAAGATAAGGATAGAAATAAAAACAGAAAATGCTGGAAATACTCAGCAGGTCATGCAGCATCTGCGGAGAGAGAACAGAGTTAACATTTCTCGTCGATGACCTTTCATTAGAACTCGGAAAAGTTGGAGATGTAAGGTTTTGTACAAGGGCTGGGTGAGACTTGGGCAAAAGGAAGGACTGTGATAAGATGGAAGACTGGACAGACTCAATGAGGGAGGCTTCGGGAGACCTGCTGCCCATGGGAAAATTGAAGTCCTTATGCTGTCAATTAATGACCGCTTAAGGGCTTCCAACTGCTGCCACTAGGATTTTACCCGTGGCAGGCAAGGCTGGTACCAAGTGTCCAGTCCAACAAATCTCACTGGGTGAGATGGCGGTCAAAGGGGGTGGTGCCACCTTTATGGGCCCCCGTGCCCATCGGGGGCCCCCCAAGGCCCATCTCCATGTTTCCCCTTCCCCCCTGCCCTGTCCATCCTGGTCCCCCATCTCCTTCACCCAGGCCTGCCATCTTGGCCTCAGCAAGACCCTGGGCGTATCTTAAATTGAGGGCTGCATCACAGCATGCTTCCCTCCAGGACTACTGTAGATCCAGCGCCGACCACCCTTCCTGGTGGCGCAGCTGTGACCAGAGAGCTGTCATTTGATTGGTTGGCAGCTCTGAGAGGAGTGATTTCTCCCCTTTTGTGGGGGGGAGGCGGTGGGGGGGAGGGAAAAAGCTAACCTCAAGCCGATTAATAGCCCAATGGCTGCTCAATGGCTGAGGGTCAAGCCAGCCAAGCAGGAACAGTCTGACCCCAATTTATATGCCAGTGGAGGCAGGGACCACACCCCCATGAAATCCAGCCCCTGTGGGCCAAGACGGGCAGGAGTGATTCATCCCAGCTCCTCTAATCTGTCCCACCATCACAAAACATGCCCTGAGATTAGAACAACTCCTCCCTTACTCCCAGAGTTGGGGATCAGACCTCTAGGATTGGAAATCCTTCTGAGTAGGAGTTTGGACCCCTTCCCTGCAATTGCCCCTGCCTCAGGTTGGTGTACCTTCCCCTTGGGAAAACCCACCCTACTCCAGCACATCAGGAAGTACAAATTCTCTACCCCAAGTTTCTGCTAGGAACTGAACAGGATGACTTAATTGGTCTTGCAGATACTCAAGTGAAGAAAATTTGGACTCATTCAGGACCTGATGGCCATTATACTGAATCTGTAACCTGGAAGAAAAGTCATTGTATGTGGCTTTTTGTCAGTTTCTTGGGCTGATTATAGAATCTTCTGCATTTTTGACACTGGCTACTCTGCTGTGCATTTCAGACATTTTCTGTTTTTAAAAGCTTCTAATGTACAAGGTAAGAAATTATTATTCAGCAGGTCTTGCAGCAACAACTTTAGACGATAACCGCTGCGTGCATCTTGCTTCATGTGTTTCTGTTTGCTGCTTCGGTTTTTGTCTGATTTCTTTCTTAATCCCTTTACTTTGCATCTGGTTGGTTACTAAACAGCCCTTCACCCCTTGCTCAAAACCTATTACATTTCCAACTTTCCTCAGTTCTGATGAAAGGGCACAGACCTGAAATGTTCACTTTGTCTTTCTCTCTCTCTCTTCATAGGTCTACCAGACCTGCTGAGTATTTCCAGCATTTTCTGTTTTCACTTCAGATTTCTAGCATCTCCAGTATTTTGCATTTGAAGAAATTAACATTGGTGATAATAGTGAAGGAATACTAATGCATTTATAGCAATTCTTCCTCCACTACCTTAGCAAACCCATTTAAAATAAACGACTTCTCAGCTGAAATAGAAACCATTCCACATGCCATTGATAAAAACTGACGTACAGAAAACCATGATTCACAGCAACAGGTACATAAAGCTTAGTTTTGTTCACTTAGACGGTCCTGACTGAGGCTTATAATCTAATACACTTTTATTGATTATTGTCACCGCTCACATTCCCCCATGGATATTGACTTCTTATGTGAATATTATAGGCTCTCCTCCCATTTACTGCGTAGAAGCACAGTTCAACACAATTACAAAAACAATCTTTCAAAATTAAAGATTATAACAATATTCTCCCTGCACACACAAATAAAACTGTGGTTTTCATCATAAATCATGCTAGTAGACAATAGCAAAACCATAAGTTTGGAAATCACACTGCATCTTAATTTATTGAAACTGATCTTCACTCAAAACTCACGCAACATTTTGTTTCCAAGCTTACAAATTTGTTGGCAGGAATTCTTAAATAAAGAAAATTAATGCATTCACATCAGGAAACATTCTCCCTATCTCAAAAAAGCAGTTGCAGCTCATCTTAAAGAAAATAAACCTCCGCATAAAACAAAAACTGGACTCAACCCAGAATGCAGAGCTGCATTTTAGCAGCTATTTGCTGTATATAACTTTTTATATACAAACACTAACTAATGAGAAACCATTAGCTAATCTTAAAACTTTTCTGCCTCAAATCAATGGACAACCAACAGTTCAAGAAAGTAATATTTTAACATTTAATATGCCACCTTTCAATTGATTTGATTGATTTTCATATCTTTCAATTCTGAATTCCGATTGATTTGATTGGTTTTAACAGCCTTAATTTTCTTTTTCCATTAACCCATCAGATTGCTTTTAACAACCTTCAGTTCTGCTGACCTGATTGGTTTTGAAGACCAACAGTTATAACTTCCAATTAAACAGATTGGTTATTCCTGCAAATTCCAATCTTGGTGAAAGCAACTGGTTTGCTGAAAATGCTGACAATTGGTACATTCTCTGATTAGGGTGTAACCTTTAGCAAGGCAGAAATTTGATTTGTATTTTAGCTTTGCAGTAGGATTACAGTAATAACTAGGCTTTCTTTAGCTTTTTAATGGAATTATTGCTCAGTACAGGTAAACTGTGTGCAAAGAATAACTTGCATTGTATAACATCCTTCACAACATTAGGACCTGACAAAGTGCTTTACAGCTAATTAAGTACATTTGAAGTGTAGTCACTGTTGTAATCTAGGATACAAGGCAGCCAATTTGTGCACAGCAAACTCCCACAAACAATGCGATAATGACCAGATAAAAGCAAAATACTGCGGATGCTGTAAATCCAAAACAAAAACAAAAATTGCTGGAAAAACTCAGCAGGTCTGACAGCATCTGTGGAGAGGAAGACAGAGTTAACGTTTCAAGTCCATATGACTCTTCATCAAAACTCAGACCAGATGACCAGATAATCTGTTTTAGTGATGTTGGTTGAAAGATCAATATTGGTCAGGATACTGGGGTGAACTACCCTGCTCTTCAAAATAATGCTGCAAGATATTTTAAATCCACCTGAAAGGGCAGACAGGGTATTAGTTTAATGCCTCGTCTGACTTTAGCACCTCCAGCAGTCCAACTGGTGCTGAAGCAGCAGCTTAGATTGCGTATTTAAGTCCTCGGAGTGAGGATGAACCTCTGATTCAGAGATGAGAATACTACCACTGAAAAAGTCAGAAAGGAATTTAAAAGCTACTTGACAAGGTGGGCTTCTGTTTTAGTATATTTTGGTTATTAGTACACTGAGTACTAAAGTTTATTGCTGCTGGAACATTGCAAAATCTGACCCAACACAAACCTAGGTATAATAGATGAATGAACTGAAGTAAGTTTGGGAGCAAATGTTCAGGGAGCTATGTAAAATTTTAAAAATTATAATGTGAGTATATTGCAGTAAATGAAACAGTACAAAATGCTTTGGATACTTTAAGGTTTAATAATGGGAACATGGCCATGAAGTTCGGTGCTACCCAATTATCTGGTGCAGCCTGCCATATTTGTCATTATTTTAAGATAAATTTATGAAGCGAAGTGGGAGTGGAGATAGTGGAAGGGCTTTCCATAATCTTCCAATCTTCCCTAAATAGAGGAGAGGTGCCAGAGAACTGGAAATTGGCAAATGTGACACCCTTGTTTAAATAAGGGTGTAGGGTCAAACCTAGTAACGATAGTCTCATGGTGGGTAAGGTTTTAGAAACAATAATCAGGGAACAGGCACTTGGAGAGCTTTGAGTTAATTAAGGATAGTCAGCATGGATATTAACAAGCAGATCATGTTTGACTAATCTAATTGAATTTTTGATGAAATAACAGAAGGTTGATGAAGGGAATGCAGTGGATGATCACAAAGTGCCACACAAAATTTAGGTTCAAGGAATAGGAGGATAAGTGTCCCTTTTTCAGACTAGAGGATAATTTACAGTGGTGTACTCCAAGGGTCAGTGCTAGGACCACTGCTTTTAAAAAAAAAGCATAAATTACTTAGATATTGGGATACAGAGTGTTATGACCAGGTGAGAAGGGGTGAACTGCTTCCCCTCTATTCAACATCCTCGGCTGGTCACAATGGTTTATGTTTCTTTTTCACGAGGATATGCTATTTCCTAATCCAAAAATATTTTATTATTTAAGCTGTGAGCGATAAGGAGCCAATCAAATAAAGGTTTTCTTGAGTCAAACAAAGAGCAAATTTATTAACCACTAAACCCAAGAAAAATAATAAAAATGTGACGTCAAGCATTCAGCCCTCATGCACCTCTTTGGGACAACACACATAGGTAGCAGAAATGAGGGGTGATAGTCCAATTTAAACAAAAAATGTAGAAGAATATACTGTTGAGTGTCCTTTGAGGCATACATTTTATTGGCTGTAGCCGATTTAGGTCAGCTGGTTTCTTGGATGCGGTCAGATGTAGAAGATGTTGCAACTGTTATGAGATCTCGGTTCGCTGGTAGGTTTTTAGTAGAGTTGGCTTCTTGGTCCAGGTGACAATCTTATTCCAAAAGAGAGAGAGGGAGTGAGAGTAGCCCTCAGTCTGTTTCCTCAGCTGAAGACTTTCTTGACACCATTTGTGTACTTGCAATCTCTCTGGCTGAAAGCTTTGGGTCCTGGGATGTTTGTCTGCATGTTTTTTCATAGCTGTTTGGGAGATTTATTATTATTATTTTTTTTTAAGTGTTCTCAAGCCACATCATAGGCTCTCCTTAGTCACTCACAGAATATGGTTACATAGTCTAACATCGAGACTTCCTCCTTCTGTTCTAAAAATCTCTCCTTGATTAGTTACAGAGGAATTCTCACTTGATGTCCGTAAAACAATTCAAACAGAGTAAAACTGGTGGACTTATTTGGTGGGTCTCTGTTATGAACAGAGGAAAACCTAGCCCTTTATGCCAGTCATGTGGGTGTTCATGGCAGTATGCCCTGATCATTGTTTTTATGCTCTGGTGGTACCATTCTAGGGCCCCCTGCAACTGTGAGTAACACACTGAGGACTTCAGCTGGGTTATGCCCAGGTTACACATGACTTCCTGGAGTATTCGGGACATGAAGTTTGAACCCTGATCCGACTGGATCTTGGTGGACAGTCCATGCTGCGTAAAGAATTGTGTTAATTCCCCCACCTCTATTTTGGCACATTTGGGTTCTCAGGGTTCTTTGGTTCTCAGCAGACAGCAACTTCAGTTTTCATCCTCTGTTCAGGTTCTGTCATGTATAGTCAGTGCCAATAAGCCATGTGGAATGTACTCTGACAGTTTGGTTACTATATTCCAAGATATCATTTTGTCATCAGTGTCTATAACTTTTCCTCGGCCTTTCCATTCTTTCTGCCCTTTTCTTTTATATTATGCCATGTCCCCAGGCTTAAAGTTTATTTCTGATGGCCTGATTTAATACCTCAAAGCTCTCCTAATTTTTTCCTGAAACCTCTGCCTTAAAAATGCTCTCCTCCCTGCATGCATGGCATTAAAATGTTCTGCAAAAATTGAACTAATAGTAGTCCCTTCAAACCGGGGATGGTCCCACATTATTGAAGATATCTTCAGCTACCTGCCAGAAGCTTATTGATAGAGGCTGTAGCCCCCATCCATCTGCAGTGTGTTTTCACATGTACTGCCTATGCTACAGCAGTTGTCATTTTGCAATTTGTTTGGTCAGCTAAAATTTTCAGATAATTTTGTCAATCATGGCGTGATTTCTCCCATATCCCATTGTTAAAAAGTACTTTCTGCTGCTGTATGCATTGCTACAACCTCACACCAACTCCTGAATTCATCATTGGCAAATTCTCCTCTATTATCCATTAAGAATTTAGCTGGTGCTCCCATCCCCATTCCTATCTATCTTTCCACTATTTTAATCGATAATTATTTTTTTGTCTTTATTAAGAATGACCATTGACAGACTAAATCTAGTCACTATGTCTACAAAATGTAGAAGAAAAATATTATTTTCTTTATGCCATGCTTTGAGGTCTATCGCTATGGCTCCATTAAAGTCTCTTGCCAATACTGGTCATGATGGCATTCTCTTGTACTTTTACTTACAAATATCACATTTTTCACTAACATCCTCACCAAGTGTAGTGTATTCCTCATCCAATACCCCTGCACCCTTTAACAGAATCTTCAACAATTTGCACATTCCTCTAGCCATAGTTTGATGTAATTTAGTAATAATTTTCCTTTTCTCCTTCAAATCCCTATCCCCAGCTGTCATTAATACCTAACATTTTGTCAAGTGATGATAGGCCTTAAAGAAATACAATCATGTCCCAACTGTGTAAATCGCAAATCTACAGATCTACCAAAATAATCACTTTATCATGCTCCATGTCCAACTTCATTTGCGCCTTTTCCATTGAAGGCTTCATTAATAGTAAAAGCATTTCACTGGATACACATCAATACTGAGAAAGTGATTCACCTATTTTACACAAAATTACTAATATTTAGGGATTTCAACATGTTACCATTGCCGAGCCTGAAACAAATAGAACTGTCATATTCTTTGACTGGACTCGACAGTCTTCCATACTTAAAAAGAATCCATGTAACATTTTAGCCATTCCACTCCACATACCATGGATGTACACCCACTATATAGAACTACGCAATTGAATGAATGAGTGAATCAACGACAAGAATACTCATTATCAAATGGAAGCTTCTGGTGACCAATGCGGTTTCTTCTGATTGGTCAGTATTGTCCTCCATCTTTGGTGTCACTGATGAAGAACCCATTTGAGCCATAACAGCAGCCAGGAATGAATGCTTTCCCCAAAATATTTTTAAGGCGTCAAACATTTGATCCAAAAGCGTATCTCTCTCTTGGAATCTAACTCAGGTTAAAACCAAGAGGCTATCCATGCTTGGTATCCTAGCACAATAATTTAAAGGAAAGTGCTGATTTAGGAATTTCCAAGTGGAATCACTGCAATCTCATATATAGTCAGTTAAACTCCATAATGTATTCTTCAATGAAGAATCATCCATTTTAAAAAAATTATCCAAGTCCGACCATGCCTCAGACATTCAACAAGTCATCCTTCATACAAATTTTATCCATGAATCTCAAGAGATTGTCCAAACATTCTTCATTGTTCAATTCCTGAGTGTCTAGTTCTGAGGACACTGTGCAACTGATCTTGACCCTGGCAGGAAGTAAAAGTGCCAGAGCCATCCCTTGCTCCCTTTCAGTAGAGACATAATCTGTATCCATGTATCAACATTATTTTTCCATTGATCATAAGGTTCTACTTCACAAAGCATTGGTGGAAGCTCATAGCCTTCCATCCTATACCTGGTTCCAGTCATCTTTCTTCAAAGATTCTCCAATTATAGTCTTCTCTCAAAAAAATTAACTCCAATATTAGCCTTCTGTCTGGAAGTAAATCTTCACTTTCAGGCAGCTATCCTCTGCTACCAAATGTCAGTGAAATTCACAAACCTGGTTTCAAAGGAGACAGAGACTAAGATGCCTTGGTGGAAACTGTTTATTGCTTGCCACAGAGCTTAATTTTCCACTCTAAAACCAGACAGCCAATTCTTTTCTTTTGAATAAACCAATTCAACAGAATTAGGAGAAATGAGGGACAAAACAAGATGAAGCCCCTTAAAGGGACACTGTAAACAGATGGTCAAATGTTAAAGGAGACAGCCAGTGCTGGCTGAGTCTTTTTTATATGCACACCTGAGTATAATTAACTAATCAATATCCAACACCTGTTCACCTTATTACCTTAAGTTACTAGGCATTTAACATCCATCAACAGAACCTATTAGATACTAACATAAAGAGATGGGCAGGTGCCCTCCTTCAATAGCCTTTACCAACACCTTGGCATTTACCGCATTCTCTGGTGGAAATGTCATGCCTTTTCTGAGCAACAGAGTTTGGCTGGCCCCTGTACCCCTCAGTATCGCTATAGGCTTACTCACCTCGCTCTAGGGAAATATGGCTACTCTTCCTTCTAATACAAAATCCTTGTAACTCTCAGAGATTTTAAAAAACTCATCCACACTTCTATCTGCAGGGATTTACTGCCACATTTGGAGTTATATCCTGGTCTGCAGCGCTGTCTGTCTGACTCCTATTTTCTGCGCCGGGTTTGTGTACCCCAACAAATCCCATGGGTTTTTCTCATAGCCTCCAGCAGTCAGTTGTCCTGCCTTGTGGCAGTTAAAACACAGGCTTCTTGGCCTTCCTCCTCTTCTCAGCACCATCTTTTCTGGACTGAGGAGAGCCCTCTGTGTTTCCAGCCATCCCTTCTCTCCTATGGGTGCTCAGTTTCCTATCGCTCTCCCACCTTCTATCCTTCTCAGTTGGTTGGGGGTGACTATGGAAGGGTTTCCTTTGGGAAGGGGGTTTGTGGACAAGCTCATAATCATTAGCCAGGGTTGCTGCCTGTCTGGCCCCTGTTACTTTCTGCTCCTCTATGTGAGTTCTTATTGGGAAGGGTGTGGAGTTTTTGAACTCCCCAAGGAGCATTAGTTCACAAAGGTTTTCATAGGTGACCTTATTTTTAAGCGTCCATACCCATTGGTCAAAAGCGAACTGCTTAAGCTGTTCAAATTCCAGGTACGCCTAGTCAGAACATTTCCTGTGGGTATGGAATTTCTGGTGGTATATATTTGGCACTAACTGGTACACATTTAAAATATCCCTTTTTGCTGTCTCATAGCTTGTTGTTCATTCCTCAGGCAAGAGGGAGTAAACCTTGAGAGCCTTTCCTGTCAGCTTACTCTGCAACAGCAGGGACAAGTTTTGGGCTGGTCGCTTTAACTGCTGTGCTAACCTTTCGAGAGGCATTCAACTCTTCTTCATCAAATTTAGGGATTAGATGGGCAAACTTGAGTGCCTCAGCTCTTAAGTCTGAGCTGTGGATGTTTCCCTCACCAGGGAGTCTTCAATGGGCACAGTGGGATTTGCCCTTCTCAGCTCGAGCTGTTTTAATGTGAACTCCCTTTCCTTTTCTCTTCCCTTTTCCTGGAATTCTCTCTTCTCCTTCCATTCTTCCTCTCTCTTTTTCCCTTTCCTCAAATTCCAGTTCCAATTTCTGTTGCTCCAATCTTAATTTCTCTGCTATTAATTTATCTATTTCAATGTCCTCAATTTCCACCTCTAGATGTTTTGCCACCCATTTTTAAGTTTCCTTTTTTCTGGCTTTCTGGGAACTCCACCCATAAATGCTTAGCTACTCCTTTTAATTCTTCCAAGGACACTGCCCTTAATTTCTCGCCAGTTATCTCATCCTGTTCTATGAAAGCATTGACATTGAATGTGGACATTTTAGCACTTTAATATTACAGACCTAAAAAAGCCTTTTGCAGTTGTTAAATTGCTTTCCCTACTCCAATTCTTTAGTCAGTCTGTGGGAACAAATCCAGACACGAGCCCCCAATTTTGTTGCAACCGGGTGAGAAAGGATGAACTGGCTCCCCTCCCCTCGATTGGCCACAACAAAGGTTTAAGTTTATTTTTCACAAGGATATACCCCTTCCAAATCAGAATATATTTAACGATTTAAGCTGTGAGCAATAAAGAGCAAATCAAACAAGGTTTTCCCGAGTCAAAGAAAGAGAAAATTTATTAATGACTAAACCAGAGAAAAATAATAAAAATGCCACATACACACACACACACACACACACAAACTCACACAGGTATCAGAAATGAGGGGAGTTACGGTCCAATAAAAAAAATAAAAGAAAATACAGTTAAGTGTCCTTTGATTATCCTTGAGGTGTAGATTTTAAGCGTTGCAGCCGATTTAGGTTAGCTGGTTTCTTGGATGTGCTCAGATGTACAAGATGTTGCAATTATTATGAGATCTCGGTTCACTGGTAGGTTTCTGGTAGAGTTGGCTTCTCGAACTGAGTGACAATCTTATTCCAAAAGAGACTGAGGGAGAGAGAGCAGCCTTCAGCCTGTTTCCTCTGCTGAAGACTTTCTTGACACCATTTGTGTCACTTGTAATCTCTCTCAAGCACCTTGAAATACTTCATCCATTGTGTATTTCCAAGAGATTTTGGGTAAGTCTGTCTATAGCAGCTATTGTTTCAATATTCAGTACTTTGCATTTTTAATTTTCCTTAGAAAGTTATAAGTTTCGATGGGTGTCTGGATTATAGGAAATGTCCCTCACTTCACACTCCCCTGAAGGTGATTTGTTTCTTTCTCACCTTCACCTTGGAATGTGGCCTTGCATTTTAAGCAGTACGCTTTGTCTCAGTTCAAATGATTTCCAGTCAGTTAAAAAAGCATATTTTCAAAAATAAAGGGCCATAGCCTCATAACAAGAGTAAAATTTCAAAATTCACAATGGTACCAAACTTGGAGGTGTGGCAGACGGGATAATACCAATCAACTGCAACAGGGTGTAGATATGCTAGCAGAATAGGCAGGCAAGTGACAGATAGAATTTAATACAGAGAGGTGTGAAGTGATGCATTTTGGCATAAGGTTTCAGCAAAGGCAATATATATTTAATGGCACAGCTCTAAAGACTGTGCAAGGACAGAGGGTGGGTTTATGTGCATAGATCTTTGAAGAAGGCAGGACACATTGAGAAAGTGGTTAGTAAAATATATGGGACCTTGAACTTCATAAATAGAATTATAGAGTACAAAAGCAGAGAGGTTATGCTGTATCTTTGTAAAGCTCATTTTAAGATACAACTTGAGTATTGCATCCAGCTCTGGCTACTAAACTTTAGGAAGGATGTGAAGGTCCTTGAGATTTACCAGAATTGGTCCAGGGATGAAGGTATTTAGCTATAATTTTATGTTCGAGAAGCTGGAATTGTTCTCCTTGGAGCAGTTAGGGATGGGCAATAAATGATGGCTTAGCCCGCTACGCCCACACCTCGTGAACAAATTTTTTTAAAAAGAGGTTAAGGGAAAACCTTATGCAGGTGTACAAGATTAATAGATAAGGTAGACAAGAAAAGCTGTTCCCATTAGTTGATGGTACAAGGGCTAGTGGACATAGACTTTTTGAGCAAAAGATGCAGTGGGGAGCTTACAGTGCTATTGGTAATGACCTGGAACTTGCTGTCTGCAAGGGTGGTGGAAGTGGAGACAATCAATGATTTCAAAAGATAATTGAATAGGCAAATTGAATTGAATAGGAAACTAAACTTGCATAGCTGCAGGGATAGAGCAAGGTAATGGGATTGACCGGATTGCTCTACAGAAAGCTGGCATGGACTTGATAGGCCAAATGGCTCCTTTCTGTGCCATATTGGCTCTATAAATTTATTTATTGGTGGTAGGAAGGAAAGAGTTACTAAGGCACTAGGGTACGTATTGAGAGAGAGAGAGAGAAAGAAAGAAATGCATTAACCTTGATGGCAGTGTGATTCTGAAGTGAATTAGGCATTCAAAGCCACACATCTATGCTCCAGGCTGTGGTTGCTTCAGCCTGATTCAATGCTTCCTTCTTCACTTTCACAATCCCCACTGTTGTTGTTGCTTGAGTCATTCGATTCAGTGCTATACTGGTGATATCATCACTTTGTTTGGCTATGAATGGAGCTATTATGCAGGAAAGGGGCACAGACTCTGTATCATAAATGCAGTTGCTTTGCCTGAGGTACTGGACTGATCCTGATTTGCAGCACAGCCTTGCCATTACAAATGGAAAGAATTTACATAATCATTTTTAGTGAGGACATGAAATGGGATTTCCCATTTGTGTTTGTGTGTCTATTACAATCTTTATGCCACTGCGTCTGTGCACATACATTTGTGTTAGATTTCATGTTATGCCTGTGTACATACATACAGAATTCCCAGTGCATGTTTTCATTGCAGGTGTCCACATATTTGTGCATAGGCGGGCAGATTTGTTGGAAGATGAATCAACTTGACTGCAGGGAAGGCAAGCCTTTATAGCCAATATTGCTGTTTACTCATCCAGTTCAAAACTTTATCACAGTGTTCTGTACCTGAGGCAATACCTTGTGGGCAACCTCACTCAATCCTGCTTTGCCCAGCTGTTCTATGCCATTAACAATGATCCTCACAGGACGAATGTGTCATATTGTTCCTAGCAGATTGAAAATTGACTACTGTGGCAACCAATTTCCATTTGAGTCCTGTCACAGCAGGAACAGCACAGACCTTTGTTCCTGATCACTGGGTTAAGTTTAGAAGCTGAGTTCTCTTCCACAACTAAGTGATTCACTATACACTTACAGTCATTTGCTTGATCAATGTTAACTTGTTTGTCATGTGTAGCATTCAAGTCATTGCACTGCACATATTACTGAGGATTTTTTCCACATACCTACATGCCCCCCATTTTTCAAATCTTACAGCAAGGAGATTTTTCCATGTTTTCAAAAGCCTTCTCAAAACCCTTTGACTCCCCCAGCCTGCAATTGGTATCCAAGGTCATTCCTCTGCTTAGTATTCGTTCTTTGAAATGCGTTTCTGTTTGTGAGAAGATGCAAGTTGTTGATGTTTGAGGTCACCAATAGATGGTGCTGTTGTTGATTTTATTGCTGTTGACCACACTTCATATGTAGTCTGACTGTCTCAAGTTTGCAGCATGCATTATACATGAATTTGCTATAGAAATTTTGTCTAAAGAATCCCTGCCAAAAATAGAGACCGATTGTAATAATTATTCACTCATTAAGCCTTTAAATTTTATTTAACTTTCAATTTTATTCCATTCTTATCCTGAAGCTTCATCCTGACTCTATAAATTGACTTGTTGGTTGTGGGAAGGAAAGAGTCACTAAAGCACTAGTGTAAGTATTTAGAAGAGGGAGAGAGAGAGAGAGATGGGATATCCTTTTCACTGTTTTGAATTAACAATCATTGTTTCAATCTATTTTTCAGATACTTAACATTTCACAAGAAAAATCAGATCTTTTCATTGCGATTAAAGAATCAATTATTCAGTTGGAGATTGGATTGGCAGTCACAACTAAGCAGACTAATTGGAATATGTGATTGGAGATTGGTTCAACAGTGGACACTTAAGGCTGTTAAAACCATTTAGTTATGTTGAAGGTGGAGTAGGTCAGAGGCTCAGAATTCTGCGATGAATAACTCACCTGACTCCCCAAAGCCACCAAACAAGGCACGAGTCAGGAGGGTGATGGAATACTCTCTGCTTACCTAAAAGAATGAAGCTCCAACAACATTTAGGAAGCTCAACACCATCCAGAAGCCTTCTTCACTGAAACTGCTCCACCACATTAAACATTCACTCCCTCTACCACCAGCACATCATGGCAGCAGTGCGTACCATCTGCAAGATGTAATGCAGCAACTTGCCAAGGCTTCTTTGACAGCACCTCCTAAGTCCATGACTGCTACTGCCCTAGATGGACAGGAACATTAAGTGCATAGGGACACCAATACCTGCAAGCTCCCCTCCAAGTTACATGCCACCCTGACTTGGAAATATATTATCAGACTACAGTGTTTCAAGAAGGTGGCTCATCACCATCTTCTCAAGGGTAATTAGGGATGGGGAATAAATGCTGGCCTTGCCAATGATACCCACATCCCATGAATGAATGAAAGAAAAGACAAAATTGAGCATGGCACGTCTTACAAACAGCCATGTAATAATGTTAATGTTGGGTGGGGGATTAATATTGGCCAACTCACCAAGAAGTATCCACTGCTCTTCTTCAGAATAGTTTCAAAGGTTCTTTACACCCACCCAAGAGGACTGTTTTAATTTCTCATCCAAAAGGAGATAACTCTGACCGTGGAGCACTCCGTCAATAATGCACTAGATGTCAACATAGATTTTGTACTCGATTCTCTGTAGTGGACATAAACTCACAGCCTCTGCTTGTGAGGTGAGAGTTTTACCACTGAACTACTATGGCTGCACTGTATTTATTTTTGGTAGCTGGATTGTATGGTCTGGTGATTGCAGCTGCAAAGCTTTGAAATATCATTGCACTGTCTGCTGATTTTACATCACCCAAGGACATGGGACAACACAATAAAATTATGCACTAAATTAATGTCTGTGAAGGATGAGGGCATGGAAAGTGTAATTTCATTTGATTTGTCTCAATGAAGCGGAGGATCCTTCTGTGTGAATGACCTGATTCTCATTTCTTTATATTGCAGTATGAGTGGATGTATCAGTGTTATATGATTGAAATCTGCTTTGTATAGAGATTGGCATTAAAGAACATTGTTCTCTGCATCAGGCATCAAGCCAAACTCTGCCCTGGCAAGTGGCCAAGGGCTGCTAAAAGGTCCATGATATCCTAGACAAATGGATTTATGGCTTTTAGAGTGTGGCGTGCTTGCAACACTTACGCTGATGTGCCACATTGCTTTATTCCACTTTTGTTTATTAAAATTATCTCTCCAATTGCTGTTAATTTTCTGCATGGTATGTGTAGTTGAGAGCTGGCATATGGAGACAATTTCTGACAATGAGCTGGTGTTTCAACAACTGGCAAAATTTAAAATTCTTTTTGGAACTGTACAATTAATACCCAATTTAGATTATTCAGAGTTTGATTGCTTTTAACTGAAAAACAAGTAGCAATATATAAATACAGGAAATTACTTTGCACGACTTTTTCTTTTTTATGCTTGAATGTTGCCTCTTCACTTTGTAATGGCTCATAATACCTCCTCTAACTACCTAATGCCCATAGTTGTTTCATATTGTGCATACTGCCTATTTCATCCATCTGTAGAATTGAGTCTTTGTCCTGATGGGTAACTTGTGATTAATCTCTTGGCATCAAATAATAGATGAGTTGCTCCTATCCTTGATGGGAACTACAGTGCAAAGGAAGTTGATACCTGCAGACAGGGAGTTAGTGGGGGGTCCAATCAGGCTATTTTTGAGGTATTTGCCTGCTCCGTACAGCTGTGTTGTTGGTAATATCAGCTGTTGTGTCACCAGCCATGGTTCCTTGCCCGAGAGGACCGTAACACTGGCTCCCATGTCCAATTTAAAGTTTGTGAGATGACCATGAACCGAGATGTCCATGTTCCAGAACGAAAATCCCTGATCTTTGACCTCGCCTAAGAAGAGCATGGCTGTGTTTCCTCTTGGTGTGGAACCTTGACCTCATGAATCATCTTGCGATCATTTGTGCATCTGGTTCCATTCGTTTGTATAGCTTTCCGAAGTGTCTTATGTAGTTGCAGTTAAAACACTGTGTTGAGACTGCCAGTGGGGTCGCTTGGCTCCACAGTGCTGGCATGGACGCCCACCCTCTAGTGGTCAGTTAGGGTATTGCTTCATTTGGCCTGGAGTGTCCCTGCTACTCTGCTGTTTTACTAGCTGGTTAGTCGGGGTAGCTCTGTACCAAGGCTTGTCTTCGCCCCTCAAGATGGATCTGTGCTATAAATGGATTTTCGATTGTCTGACAATCTGAATGGCCTTTTCAAGGGTCAGATCTTCCTTAGGTTGAAGCATGCCTGAGAGTACATTGTCCGCCACTCCAACAACAAATATATCCCTGATTAGCTCTGGTTTCAAGTCACCGTAGTCAACTTCAGCCATTCTGTACTGCTCATTAATGAAAGAACCACCAAGTTCTCCTAGCTATTGGACACATTTTTTAAACTTTGCTCTTTCAAGTCTCTTGTTACTGCTCAGGTTAAAGTGATCTTAAAACTTCATCAAATGTTGCTAAGGATTCATTGATTCCTTGTCTAGCTATTATATCATCAGCTATTGGACCTACAGAAAAATAAGCACTGTATTAACCTGTTCAGCTTCTGTCTTTTTATGTAGACCTGAAGCATTCATGTGGCTAAGGAATCTCTTTCTTCAATGTCCTGAATTTTGTGACTGGCCTGGGCCTTGGATGAGTCCAAACTGGTCTGGTAAAGTAGATTTTTGATCCATGGCCATTTAAAATTAAAAGTGTGTAAAGACTTAAAGTCTGTAAGGAAATCCAAGATGATGCTGCAGTATGCTTCTTCTCAACGAGGTTTCCTGTGCTTGTTGGTTTTGGCGGGCTCCTGCAGTGATGGCATTCACAATTTCTGCATTTAAAATTTTTAGCAGCGATTAGTTGGATCGACCTTTTTTGAGTTTTCCCTGCATTATCTAAGTATTTCCATGTCTTGAAACTGTTGATTCCCGGCTTCTGCTGGGTTTTGTGTCTGCAGATAATTAAAAAATTTTTGTTTGATCGGAGTGTGTTCAGGTGCCGCTAAGGGACTCGGGCTGTTTGTGGTGCATTTTAAAATGGCAATTCTGACTGCTGCCAACTTAAAAGGTTTTTAAAACTCATTATGGCTAAGAACTTAAATTTTTTAGCTCACCCCTGCTAGATCTTCTGACTCTGCACTCTCTGAATATTGAAGCGGGATAATATCCATGAGATTTAATGGAGTCTTGTGCTGCAACGTGTTTTATTTCTGCCTTCTGCTTCCAATCAAGCTTTGGAGCTTTTCTCTGGCAATCTCTTTCTGTGCCTTTGCTTCTGGTGCTTTTCATCGGGTCAGAATGCTGCTTTTTTAATCATCCAGACTTTAAATTTCTTCTCCAGCTTTTGTGAGGCTCTGGGTTTTTCCGATTGCTGCCACCATGTTGTAAGATGTGTGTAGTTCGGTAGGTCTCATGAAGAGATTCTGAGTCTTATATATTTTAACAATAAGTTTTTATTAACTACTAGTAACTATATACATATATAAAGTATAAGGTCCAAGCTCAGAGTGGTCTCCATGCTTGCTTCTACACACATCTCTGTCCAATACAAAACTGCCATCTAAACTTGGTTCCTTTATGTAACAGCATGGGCGGTACTGTACCCCATCCCACATTAATCCTTTCTATGCCAGACTCTTATTCTACAGCTTCCCTTCGCCTTGCTCTGATTCTCCAACTATTTTGCTTCTCTCCCTCACCCACTCACCCCGCAACCCCCCACACACCCTGCATGCTCCGTCCATACCAACCTATGGCACCTCATGCCCCCCACCCAACACCCCATGGCCCCTCATGCTCCCTATGCTCCCTACATCACCATGGCCCTTTATAGCCCCTATGACAACATTGAGAGCCCTGGAAGTTCCTTGGCAGCTTTGACAGTTCCAATGAGTTTACGCACTTTTTACATACAACCGTGTTTACTTATAATAATCTCAAAGTGTGTTGCCCTCTCCAAAAAGAGTCCATACCCAAAGGGGTATCTTACCTCTCCAAAGGGGTACCCTGACTATCCAGATGAATCCATCAAGTTCAGACCTCCTCTTGTCTATACTCACACTTCTGGCCTACCAAAATCCCGCTTCAGTGGAGGCAGCTGGTGATTTAAATGGCCAGCTGCTTCCGTAAACCATATATTCGTGAACCTTGGCCCAGCTCCAGTCCCGTCCCCATGAAAATAGGAAATGCCGTGTTCGGAGGCAGGACTTAGAATTTTTGGCCATTTCCAGGATTTTTGCCATGATGGAAAGCCTCTCCGCCACAGCAAAAAATCTGGGCCTGGGAAATGAAGTGCGATGTGGAGTGCGATGAAGATAAAATCAAACAGAAATAAGAGGCTTATGACAAATGTTAGGAACAAGATTCAGTTAATAGCCAGAAAGATTATGGAAAGAACAGGAAAAAATTAAAATAGTCAATATTGCAGGTAAATAGTGGCTACGAGAAAAGACTGGCAGGCCACATTAAATTGATCCCTTAAACATTTTGTAAATATATAAGGCATGATTTTGAGCACCGCCAGGGCCACAAACAGAGGCGGGCGGGAGTTAAAAGTAGCATGCTGGTTCCCCAGTTCCATCCATTCCACGAGCTATTTTTCCTGAGGCAGGATCAGGGGCCAGCAGGTCTACTTTCTTGCACAGGGCAGGTAGCTGAAATGACTCATTGAGAGCATACTGAGGCCAATTAAAGAAGTAATATTGACATTTTGCAGTCAGCCTCTAGGCCCCCAAGGTGGCAGGAGGCTGTTTATGTGCCTGGAGGCAGCGTCCTGGCGGCAGACGAAGGGGTCAGTACTCCAGGCTGGCCTAGAGGCCCTCCCTTCCTGCCTGGGTGCAGGATCAGCCACAGGTTGCCCTGTAGATGGGGCTCTTCCCACCTGCAATGTGGTGACATGACTGCAAGATCCATTTTTAATTTTAAGTTTAAAGAAGTTGGAGAGAGGTTGTCTCAATCTTGAAGCCCTCTCTCTCTTACTTACCTGCCATCACATACTGATGCTCCTTTCAAACTGGAAGGCCACTGTTTGACCCTCCAGCTGTGAGGATCCTCCCATCACCCTTGATTGGATGTGAGCCCTTCTCCAAGACAATTAAGAGGACACCTCTGTGAAAATCAGGACTGATGGCTGTTTCTCCCTACAGGGGCGGTGTTCATTACCTAGAAACAGCTCCGCCCTCTGTTTTCCTCCCTCTGGAGGGAAAATCCTGCCCATAAAGTGTAAGGGGTCAGCTGGGAAAATGAGTAAGGTCTATTAACCCAAAAGGAAACCTTTGTGCAGAGGCAGTAGACATACCTATAGTATTAAATTAGTACTATGCCTTGGTCTTTGCAAAGGAAGTGTATGATTTTTGGTTACACCAAAAGAGGAGAGGAAAGTTATGGACAGGATAGTAATTATTAGAGAAGACTTATGAATAACAATAGCCTTAGTGAAAGTGGGTAATTCAGTTGGCCCAGATGAAATCTATCTTAGGTTGCTGAAGGAAGGAAAGGTGGAAATAAGAGGCATTAGTCTCAATCTTTCAATTCTCATTGGATATAGGAGTATTGGTGGAAGACTGGAGTCACAACAGGGGAGAAGGATAACAACAACTGCTTTTATTTACATAGCACCTTTAACATGATTCAGCATTCCAGGGCACTTCACAAGAGCATTATAAAACAAAATATGACTCCAAACCACATATGGAGATATTAGGGCAGATGAGGGCCAGAGAGGTAAATCATGTCTGAAAGCAGGAAAGTGAGGTAGAGAGACAGAGAGGTTTCGGGATGGAATTCTAGAGGTTAGGGTCAAGGCAGCTGAAGGCTCACTAACCAAGGGTGGAGCGATTAAGTCAGGGATGCTCAAGGGGCCAGAATTAGAGGAATGCAGATATCTCAGAGGGCTGTGGTGCCTCAGGAGATTACAGGGATGCAGAGGAGCAAGGCCATAGAACGATTTTAAAACAAGGATGACAATTTTAAATTTGAGGTGTTGCTTAACATCAGCATGAACTTAAGAATGAGGGGAAAGTGAAGCAGAGGTAGCTACTTAGAATAGAAAGTTGCAATAAAGAGAAAAAATGCTGAGAACATTTTTCTGAGGACTGCCATCTTGTTCATTGGTCTTATCCTGTATTGAATGCAGTTTTTACACTGTCTGAAATCTCTTGCCAGGAATTTTGTACAGCACTTCTCTAGAAGATTGCCCTGAAATAGGATATCTAACCTTTGCCCTGCTTTATTTTGCACAGCCTCAAATATTGTGTCCAGAAAGTGTAAACAGTTAAGTTGTCCATTTGAATTTACCCTGTGCCTTCACTTTACGGAGCTTCTTACTGAACCCACAATATTGGCTGTTCAAACATTTGTAAATATTTGCAGTATGTAATTATGGGGTAAATTTTACAACTGTATGCCCTTGTCACAGTTCTTCATGCCAAAGGAACTCAGCCAGGAGGACTAAGGGGCTCCAGATGATCCTCTGCCCATTAAAATGAATGAATTTACTTATTTCTACATCAGAATTCCCTGTATTTGCTCAAGTTGCATGAAACTCTGCTCTAGTAGTGTAAATTCGCCATTAATAGAAAATGTATTTAAATCCAGTGAACTTCTGGTCAGGACAACAGTGCATTAGATCTGGTCGATCTATTGGAGCACACTATTTCCATCCGAATTGTGCACCATCAGAAATGTTTATCTTTAAGAAATCACTAGAAATTTCTATCTTTTATCCAGTTGAACAGCAAGATAGTAAAGGTACTAAGTTTCGTCCCTCACCAACTCTCAGAGCGCTAATGATCCTTTTAATATATTTTCCACCAGCTGCCCTGGCTCTGTTTTCTACCATTTACATGCAATCCCAGAAGCTCACTTATACTAATATAATGTCTTAAAAAAGTCATGGTTCAAACGACTTATTATTGTGATGATTCGAGTAGTATAATGCATGATGTACCCGTTCCCTTCTAATGATGTTGTTTGTATTTCCAGCAGTACAACACTCTGGGGCTTGTTTTATTTGAAACTTTCTGAATTCATGTCCCTCTCACAGGTGGGGTCCCATTTATATTCTGAAAAAATGTATTCTACATTAATATATCCAGATTCCGGAGCTGCAAAATTCAGCTCCATGAGGGAGACCTGTGATTGGGTGGAGGGCAGGAGAGATTAAATCACAAAAGATTTCATGCTGCTAGGCCAGAAGGAGTGATAATGAGACAAGTAAAGAAACAAAAGGTGTGGCTAGATATCTGGCATCTGAATGCAAAGTACAGGAAATAAGAGAGTGACAAGGGGAAAAACCAAAGAACAAAAGAAATATGAAATAAAATGAGGGCCTGTTATGGTCTAAAATTGTTGAACTCAATATTGAATCCAGAAGGTCATAAAGTTCCCAGTCAAATGATGGAGTGTTGCTCCCTAAGGTTGCGTTGAGCTGCATTGGAACATTGCAGGGCCAAGAACAAAAAGAACAGAGTGGGAGCAAGATGGAGAATTAAAATGACAAGCAACTTGAAGCTCAGGGTCACCTTTGTGGACTGAATTAAAGAGTTGTGCAAAGTGGTCACCTCGTCTGTGTTTGATTTTCTCAGTTTAGAGAAGATCATATTGAGCATACTAATTGAAAGAAATACAAGTAAATTGCTGTTTCATTTTGTTACGATCCCTGTGGAGATCAAACTTCCCAAATGACCTCAACAGAAGGAACGATTGGACAAGATTCAGTTTCTGTTTGTTTCCTAGAAACCTGTAAGTTCAGTTTCCCTTTCAGTTAGCTGAAGTTTCTATTTCAGTTCCAGTCACCTAAAAAAATCTAAGCTTTGAAATCATGGATTCCATCACAACTTGGAAGGAGTGTTTGGAGCCTTGGGTGATGAGAAGCTGGATTGTAAAAGGGAAAGTATTGAATTTCCTGCATACGCATGGAAAGGTGCCACAGAAGAGAGAGGGGGTGTTGGGGGTGACTGAGGAATGGACCAGGGCATCATGGAAGCATTGGCTCCTTTAGAATGAAAGGGGAAAGGGTGGAAAGATGTCTTTAGTGCTGAGATCACGCTGTTTGTGCAGAATGGTGGAGAATGATGCGCTGGATATGAAGGGTGGTGGGTGGAAGGTGAACCCTATCATGGTTCTGAGGGGGAGGTAAAGGGGTGAGAACAGAAGTGCATGAAATAAAATGGACATGGTCTAGGGCCCTGTCAACCAGTGTCCAGGGAGTCCTCAGTTGATGAGTACTAGAAACTTATATGGACTAACAGATAATGACTGTTTTGTTGCCATTTCCTGCTCTGGCCCTGAACTGGAAAGCGTCATTGACTTTTCTTCCAATTTCCACCTTTTTCTGATCTTCACACCTCCGATCTTTACTTCCCTCTTTTGACTTCTCTGTCTCTATTTTTGGGGATAGGTTATCAACAAATATTCACTATATGCTCATTGACTCCAGCAGCTACCTTGATGACACTTCTTCACACCCCACTTCCTTTAAGGGCTCTGTTCCATTCTCCCAGTTTCACTGCCTCCGTCACATCTGTGCAAACGATGCCATCTTCCATGCTAATGCTTCTGATATGTTCTCCATTTTCCCCAACCGATATAAGTCCCCTCACTGTATTGGACAGGGCTGGTAACAGCAAGGGCACTGGTCGAGTGACAGTGGTGGGAGGGCGAATGCAATAATCCTAAGGGTGGATAGTATGTTTGTGCTCCATGAAGCTACTGGCACTGCCCCGGGGCACAGCCTCAGCAATCCTAGTAATCTGTTGGAGGATGGATTGCTGGACTGGTGTGAAACCTTGGAAGTCCCTTTGAGCAGACATGATGACAGCAAACTGAGATTGCATGACTTTAGTCTGAACTTCCACTGCAGCCCATAGACATTGGATGGTTTCTGAGAGTGCTGCAATGGAAGCTAAGACATTGACCATCAGAGCTGCATCTGTAAATGTTCTCATAAGTTGGAAAGGTTGGGCTCCATGTTCTGTACAAAGCATAATGCCAAGTTGGTGCCAACTCCTCCATTCTTCTTGTCAGTGACAGCAGCCTTTCTGACAGGCCTGCCAATGCACCAAACGTTTCATTGTGTATGCCCACCAGCCTTTTCCTGTATGTTGTCAAAGTGTTCACTAAAGTCCTCTGTAGGGGAACTTGTGTATCACCTCACTGCAGGCAATCTAGCTCCTATGATCTCCTTGACCCCTGCCCTGGCTGCATACCACTCTTGCCCAGTGACTCACCATGGACAAATCCCACCTCTGCATTACCTTCTGAAGTGCACACAGTGCCAGCATCTGAGATGGTGGCTGTGAGTGTGAGATCGAGTGACAGTGTTGCATCATCATCAGTGTCTTGTCCCTCTTTCACTTAACGCTCCTGCACAATGCCTGCCAGGTGGCAATCCTTGGGTATCTGAAAGGATAAAGACATAAGGTTAGGATTGCGATGAAGGGAATGGGGGAAAGCAGGAGGAGAGATCGTGTGAGGAGAAGAAGAATTATCATTGTTATCTTCGATGGTTTCAACCCTGCCACTGGGCACGGCTGAAACCATTAAAGTTGGATCAAACAAGCAAACATGCTCTCCTCCATTTGGAAAAGGACATGCAGGTGCACGTGTTCAATTAGGAGCTGCTGCCAATGATATCTTGTTGTTCGAGACAGAGGGAAGTGTCTCAGTGTGTTATGTGAATGGGTGAAGTTTCTATGATAGTTGAATAGCTGGCAGTGTGTTTTTATTTCATTCATAGGATGTGGGCTTCGCTGGCTAGGCCAGCATTTATGCCCACCCCTAATTGCCCTTGAGGAGGTGGTGGTGAGCTGCCTTCTTGAACTGCTGCAGTCCATGTGGGGTAGGCACACCCACAGCACTTTTAGGAAGGGAGTGCCAGGATTTTGACCCAGCGACAGTGAAGGAACGGTGATATATTTCTCGGATGGTGAGTGACTTGGAGGGGAACTTCCAGGTAGCGGTGTTCCCATCTATCTGCTACTCTTGTCCTTCTAGATGGTAGTGGTTGTGGGTTTGGAAGGTGCTGTCTAAGGAGCCTTGGTGAATTCCTGCAATGCATCTTGTAGATGGTACACACAGCAGCTACTTTGCGTCAGTCATGGAGGGAGTGAATGTTTGTGGATGTGGTGCCAATCAAGCAGCCTGCTTTGTCCTGGATGGTGTCAAGCTTCTTCAGTGTTGTGGGAGCTGCACTCATTCAGGCAAGTGGGGAGTATTCCATTCTGGGACAATTTCTGTAAGATATGATTCATGAGGATGACTATGTCAGGCTGTTGCTTGACTAGCCTGTGAGACAGCTGTCCCAATTTTGGCACAAGCCCCCAGATGTTAGTAAGGAGGACTTTGCTTGGCAGACAGGGCTGAGTTTGCTGTTGTCATTTCCGGTGTCTTGGTCAATGTCGGGCGGTCTGTCCAATTTCATTCAAGGTAAGATTTGTGGGTATGAGGTTTGTAGTAATATTAGTGTGCAAGGGTGAGGTGAAGCTATGGGTGTGAAGTATAAATCATGCTTGATAGGGCTTGTTAGTAGATGAGTGAAGGCGCAGTGGTGAATTATCCAATGTGTAGTTGATAGGATGTGGCATTTGAACATTTATTTATTCTCATTGACCACTTGTGTGAAGTCATTGAACTTTTTGCAGGCTGCATTCTGGTCCTCAGGTGGCTGGCATTGACTGCAGTCTGGAGGGCCTCCTAAATTCTTGTGGATAGAGGATCTCTCCTCTCCTCCTGTGCCAATGTCTGCAATGCTGTGTCTGAGAACCTTGGATCATGCTCTCTGCCCTCCTGTGTCATACTTACCTCTTCTTGCTGCTCATAATGCCTTTCTTTGCCAATTGCAGCATCTGCTGCAACCTGAATACACCTCCTCCCACCTGCCAACACTCCTCCCCGCCCCACCCCCACCCACCATCTTTGAGGTGCAGGCTGCCTTTAAATAGTGCAGGTTAGCTTTAAGTGATGCTAGCCTCACTCAAACTTACCCTTCTTGCTGAGGAGTGTAGCCACTCTACAGAGCTTTAAGCATTGGACTGCGCCCTATTATCATTTAAATTAGCAGGCAACACCAGGTTTGTGAGCTGCCTGCATCAGAAGGAATGGGCGCAGGCTAATCACGCTTAGCGATACCCACACCTCTTTTCAGGATTTATCCAATTTCTCCTCCCAATAATTTGCTACAGATTTTGCATTCATACTTCACCTTACTTTCAATCAATATAAAATAATGGAAGTTCTTCAATCATCTTGTAGATAAATGCACCATGTTGTATGGGACTGAATTATTTACAGTTGAAACAGTTAATGTTATTGATCTCAGGAAGGCCAGCACTGGTGTGCTGTAATTGGCCTCAACGATCCAGACTAGGGAAGGAAACTCAGTCAAACTATCCATTCCTGATCATATCTAGTAACCCCAATGGGAAAATATGCATGTAAAATCTCAGCTGCAAATCCTTCCACATAAAATAGACTAATCATACAGTATAGAGGTTCAACATTAAGATTGGCCACTTAAACAAGATACCAAGGTGTCTAGCACCTGTGGATCCTGACCCTAGCAATAATTAGTGGGTAGAATACTCCTTTTCAGGACAGGAGTTCTGTCCAACCCCAACACCACCTCATTTCGCTGGGTCAGAAATTAGCGATGCAAGGCAGGATCTAGCTGGGATTCCTGCTGCCAAGCAGATGCCTGTTCGGCAGAGGAGACCCTAAAGCAGGGCTTCCCAAACTGTGTCGCGGCATTTTGAGATTGCCAGCTCTGAGATAGCAAAGACCTCATGGACTGCTTTCTGAGGCCTAATTGCTGCTGCAGAAAAAGCCTGTGAGTAGGTAGGTGTTTGTTATTTTTTGGAGAAGCCTTGCTTTTTCATTAATTCCCTCCATGCCCCGTGCTCAACAACTGAAGCTCCTCCCCCATTCAAAAACTCTCATACCCCTTAAATTTTCACTCTGGGGTGACATAGAGTTTGAGGCATTAAAATGGGGTCACACCAGGAAAAAGTTTGGGAAGCACTGCCCTAAAGGTCCGCTGAGTAGAGCATATCTCCCACTGATTGCCTCAGCTGAAACTGGGGACTTCAATCTAGAGAAGAGCAGGCTACTACAAAGTCCATTCCTTCCATGCATGTACTGCATCAATTTTCTGGACCTAACATCACCTTCACCAAGGTGACTACAAGAAACACTGGCAACGCAGGTAAACCAGTGGGATGTCATCTAGGTCCCAGGCCCAATGCCTACTATGTGGCGGGCATGGAAGGAGTACTAATGCTAGTCCTGGTTAGGGAGGTGGGATGGAATACAGGCTAGGAAATGAAGCAAGTAGACCCCACAGTCTGCACTTTTCTTTCTTCTCCATCGCAATCCTGTGGATGAAAAACCTGGCCAAGGTTTTTTAAATGAATGTGTAAGAAATTGGAATAAAACACAAAGGAAATGTAAAATATTCCACCATATTGCTTATTTTTAAGTGAAATACAATTCTCAGTAGCATTCCAATCCCATATGTAATACTGGACAAGTTATCACCAGACTATGAAGAAATACACACTAAAGCTTCTAAATGTATGTAGACTGAGTCACTGATTATTAATCTGCTACCTGTCACCAGGATGCATGACAGTAGAAGCTCTCAATTTCCTGAGAAGCCCATGGTGCCTGGACAAGTAGGTAAAATATGAAGCAATCTTCTTTGACAGTAGCATCATTCTGACAACCAACCCTTCTAAATCCACTCTGAGCAGTAATAAAACCCATTCAACAGCTGTGAGGCAGCAAACCACAGCAGTACCTGTCACTGACAGCAGATGCAGGTATGAGGAACGTTGGAGGCACAGGGAGAGGTGACAGATCCAGGGCCCATCAATTTTAGGGATCATAACCTTGCACAGGCTCCAAGTGATTGCTCCTAGTGTCTCAGCTGAAAGCGAGATTACCTACTGACATAGTTAGATTTGGTATATGAAACCTTGCTTTTACAGAATCAATTTTTATTCTGTAAAAGGGACTTAAACTGTCCTCTGATATTCATTTCTCTCGACCCTAAATTTCATGCCATATTTAGCATTTTATTGGAAAAAATTATGATTTTATTTTAGTTTACAACAGCAAATTGGAACAGAAGCTATTTCCCCTATTTTGCAAGCCAAACTCATCCTTGCTTGACTTTTCTAATGTGATGCGGCATATGCCACGATCTGTCTGCTGATCCACATCCACATTCAGCTCATTGTAATACATGGTAGTGAGGGCCAGTGCTTTGTAGCCTTGAATTTCCTGGTTTTAAACTTGTGTCAGAGGCAGGCACATCTGCATACAGGAACAACTAAATAAGGCAGCAGAGAGGTTTCACAGCTTAAGTAACAATTGCAGCTAGGAATTACTTTCCGACTTTTTTTTGTCATTCTGCCCACAAATCCTATGATTTGCTTTTGACAATTTCTAGTAGTATGAGACTTTGAAGCCCCTCAACAGTGAGTCTTCACAGGGGCACATATGCTGTTCTCTATGGGTAAATTTCTACATACCGTTGTCATGGAGGTGGAGGAGGAACAGTGCACATTGAAACAAAACATAGTTGGGCAGCATTTAAAGAGGATGCACCCAATCACTTATTATTCTCCACCCCCCCAAAGAATATACAGGCAACACAGGTCATATGATGATCTTGGTGAGCAGATACGTACAAGAAGAGAGCATTTTGAGGCAGCAGAAGAGCTCTGTCAATTGTCACACGAGGACCTGCAGCCATCGTCATCTACCTGCAATGCTTCAAAATTAGACATTCATGGGGAGGGGGTAGTTCTACCTGGTTTGGAGGCAGAAGCCCAAGGAGGAGAATATCAGGATAACTGTCAGCTGGTAGAATCTCAATGCCTGCTTTGAAGTACATCAGAACAGAAGTGATCACTGCAGACTTCTCTCCTGTTTAATACAGTCCATCTTTATCATCACTGATTTAACTCCTTCAAATTAAAGGACAAATCCTTCAGTGTAGTACCCATACTAGAATATGACAACACCTTAGACCTCCTTGCCCCATATTACATTGCCAATAAGTATAAACTGATTGAATAAGTCAAATTAGTGTACCTTTTCGTGTGAGACTCTAACTGTCATGAGTAGTAAAGCACAACATAAATTCACATTCTATTTTCATACAACAAAGTCCAATGTGAATAAATGCAAACCTATTCTTTCCTAACACTATACTTGCCCTGGGTAGCTAAACATTTCATTTTTTTCTCCAATTCTAGTGCTTCTCAAAAGTGGAATTTGAGAGGCAGTACGGTACTTGTGCTACAAATGAGTAATGGGACTAAAGTGGCCCTCATCTCATGACAGCTTAGTCTTGGGAAGCAGCTGCTACTGAATCCATTTCTGGAGCTTGCTCCTAGACAACCATATATACCTGGTCCCACCATACCTTAACAGATAATGTGAACTTTAGTTGTCTAGGGAAATTTTTCTGACACCGACCTTATATGCAGAATGTCCACTTTGACAGCCATCAAGCAGGAGGAGTCTGCACTGCACCATCCCAGTTGCCAGCACTTTCATCTCCCTTCCCATTGAATAACATCAGCAACATGCCATTGCTGCTGGAGGTCATCACACTGTGATAGTTTCTAAAGTCAAGAGGTTATTGATGGAAACCGTGTTATCAATCTAAAATCCATTCTGTGCGTCAGCTGGTGCCATTTATGAATATTTTGTGCTACAACTATTAATGCGTGGTGTTCTTTGAAGCTGTATATGTATGACTATGCATTATTACGCACAGGAAGGGGTCCGTTCAAACAGCACTGTTTTCATCTTATCATCTGTCCATTTAAAAAAGGTGGTGTTTTGAATTTGTTTGTCTTCTTTTATGAATAAGCAGTGGCGTATTTTTCCCAACCTCCCAGTTTTTATGTGATCCAATTTTACTAATAATCCCACAGCAAACTCGAGATAGGATTAACTCAGTAGGTTAGTTTATTGTACACATTCAAAACCCGTGAAAAGGGGTGCTCACAACTTCCCACTCTGCATTCACACAGTAAAGGAGGGTGATAGAGAAAAGGAGGTTTTATAGTACTGGGACCACAGAGAAAATGAATATGGGTTCACGTGAGTTCCAGAGTCCCAAAGTCAGAGCCTGATGGGGAAGTCTTTCACATGATTGGCTGGCTGGAGACCAATGATGTGAGATTCATTTCTTCAGGTGGCATTGATGTTGCAAGATGAAGTAGGCATGCAAATATTGCATCAGTTCTGTAGGCAATGATACAAAATCTTCCAGTAGAGTCAGGTTAGGTGGGCCAGTGGTCTTGCTTCTGTGTGACCTGTCAGTTGGATGTTGAACAGTAGACTGGCCGTGCAGCTCAGGAAGGTAATATTAAACTGCTCAAAAGGCCAGAGGCTCAGGCCATGTGACCTTCCTTCTCCACAGTGATTTCAACAAAGGATGTTTATCAAGCGTCTGGAACTTGGCTTTGTTTTCAGGGCTGATAATGTCTCAGCCATTATGGGTTGAAAGAGGTGCCATTCATGTCGAGGGTCTGGTGTTTGGTAAGCCATTGTCTCAATAGGCCCACGAACTCTGTTAGCAAGGTTAGCTTATCAAATGCAAATGTAGCTCCTTTTGAAATTGGTATGTACAATCCCAGAAGCTCCTTAGGTACAACGAGGTGTGACATTCCTGAAACTGAGAAAATAATTCTTCTGTTCTGGAGACAACTGGGAATAATTTCTAGACGAAGGTCAACCATCTTAACTGTTCTTGTACAGCAGAAAAGTCCAGTTTAAAAATAAGAAATAGTAGCAAGGATAAAGTTTTTAAATATGAATTGGGTTGGGTTTCTGTTCCATGTTGGAGAAACCGAACAGCATGATAAACAACAGAAGATCTGTAAGGCCGTGTGATGGTATGACAAGACCCAGCAGTTATTATGAAATAATTGATAGGTAATATTTTGTGGCATGTGCACTTGCGCTATATAACTCATAAATATTCTTCCTGTTCTCGAGTTCTCTGCCCAAAGGCAGATCCGACCTGCAGTGCCACAGCCTGTATCAGAGGTATGGCAAGGACGCAGGTCCCAAATCCACCCCAGCAATAACAGAGATCAAACCTCATGTTGTTGGCACCAATCTAATCCACACCGGCTATCCAGCCAACTGAACCAGCCTTGCCCCCCAAGGAGTCGATGGCTTTGTGACAACATACACTTTTACATGCATATTGTAACCTGGAGCAATGGTTGGTGATGGTAGAATCTACAATTTCTTTCCATTACATGGCTGACCAGGAATCTCTCCTGCTCTTACCGCCTGCCATGGTGATGACTTTCTAGTGGCCATTTTCCTCTAAATTTTGGCTTCATCTCTTGTGTGGCTATAGTAACATACTGCACCCAACAGGAATGCTCACCTCCCATCAGGGCAAGACAAATCCAATAGTATTACACAGTTTTATCAGGACTAGTAAAACACAACTTTAACACAGAGCAAAGGGATTATGAAGGAGTTAATGGTTCTGATGACTCCGTGAAAGGTCATAATTGATATATTCATAATGGTGATGACCCTATTCAAAAGTTAATTGGTCTAATCAGCGGCCACTTCAGTATTCTATTCTTATGATAATGCAATCAGAGCTAGTTCATCACATTATTCACATAGCACTTCGATGCAGTGAAACAACTGTGACCTGGTTGTTAGTTGGGTTCAAGCTTGACCAAGGAAGTCGAACCAGGACAATACTTAATTGATAAATGTTCATATTTATGATTTCAAAAGGATAGTAAATTAAGGAGTATTTTAAAGAGAAGTGAAGAGGTTTATTCCAAAGATTACAGCCAAGTCAGCTGAAGACACAGCCACCAATGTAGGAGTGATTAAAATTAGAGGGGTGCAGATATCTTGATAAGTGGGAATGAAAGATGACAGAAGGGCAAGGCCATGGAGGCATTTGAAGACAAGGATGAGAATTTTAAAATCAAGGCATTTTTAAAAATTCTTTCATGTGATATGAGCATGCTGGCAAGGCCAGCATTTATTGTCCATCGCTAATTGCCCTTGAGAAGGTAGTGATGAGCCACATTCTTGAATCAGCAAAGTCCATCTGGTGCAGGTACACCCACAGTGCTGTTAGGACAGTGAAGGAAAGGCGATATAGTTCTAAGTCAGAGTCATGTGTGGCTCAGAGGGGAGCTTGCATTGCTTAACTGGGGGCTTAGAGTAGGTCAGCTAACACAGGGATGATGGGAAAATGGGGCTTAAAGCAGTAAGAACACAGACAGCAGAGTTTGGGATGATGTCAAGTTTTTAGAGAGTAGAATGTGTGAGGCTGACCAGGGGTGTGTGGAAGTCTGAAGGTAACAAAAATGAAGGTATTAGCAGAAGGTAAGCTAAGGCAGGGTGAAGTTAGGAACATAGGAGCAGGGGTAGGCTGTTGAGCCTTGTTAGGGGGGAAATAAAGGAATACAGTAATGGTCAAGGGACTTGACTTAAAATATCCCAGCATGCAAAACCACAAATGCTAAGTAGTTAACAGTTAAAGGTCAGGCTGGGACTGAGAGAATGCTGAACCTTGCACATTCTCAGGACTTGAGTATCATCAAGGCCATACTGGATGCAAATATGATAGATTGAGTGTTTTGGGAGTCAGTCTAGAGTCTTAGTTTGAAAAACAACCAAGATTGGGCCTGTTTATAGTAGATAGGGGAAGAACAGATCGTCCTAGTGGAGATAGGAGGCCTCTTTTCTATTTTTACTTAGTTCTGTTGAAGGGTCATTCGGACTCGAAACGTTAACTGTGCTCCTCTCCGCAGATGCTGCCAGAACTGCTGAGTTTTTCCAGGTATTTTTGTTTTTGTTTTGGATTTCCAGCATCCGCAGTTTTTTGTTTTTATATAGGAGGGAGGGTCTCTGCCGGGATGAAGGCAGGCACAGATGATGTAACCTTTGTGACCAGAGATTTGTCTGCTTAACGAAAACCTATATGTTGACGAGATCGGAATCTGGAGGATGTTCTTGTACGTGACCAATAATGTATAAATATGTTGAACACTTGTAGCTTAGCAGAGTGCTGTCTCAGGCTGTATTGAGACAGTGTTCTCCTTACAATTGCTCGAATAAACAATCGTAACCTGTGCCTGAGTCTCCTGTGGATCATTTGTCAAAGTGACCACAACAAGCCTGCTCCATCATTCAATACAATCATGGCTGATCATCCACTTCAATACCTACACTATCCCCATATCAACTTTATGTCATTGGTATTTAGAAATCTATCAATCTCTGCTTTAAACATACTTAATGACCGAGCTTCCACAGCCCCCTGGGGTAGAGAATTCTAAAGATTCACAACCCTCTGTGGAAAAAAATTTCTCCTCATCTCGGTCCTAAGTGGCTCTCCCCTTATTTTGAAACTGTGTCCCTTGGTTCCAGATTCCCCAACCAGGGGAAACATCTTAACTGCATTTATCCCTTTAAATATTTTGTAGATTTCAATGAGATCACCTCTGATTCTTTGAAACTCTAGAGAATACAGGCTCAGTTTCTCCAATCTCTCTTCATAGGACAGTCCCGCCATTCTGGGAACAAGTCTGGGAACTTTCATTGCAATCCCTCTGTGGCAATAGCATCCTTCCTAAGGTAAGGGGACCAAAACTGCACACAGTACTCCAGGTGCAGTCTAACCAAGGTTCTGCACAATTGAAGCAAGACTTTGTTACTCCTGTACTAAAATACTCTTGCGATAAAGGCTAACATACCATCAGCCTTCCTAATTGCTTGCTGCACCTGCATGTTAGCTTTCAATGACTTATTGACAAGGACACCCAGGTCCCTATGTACATCTACATTTCTAATATCTGACCATTTAAGAAATGCTCTGCACATCTGTTCCTCTTACCAAAGTGGATAACTTCACATTTTTCCACATTAGATAGCATCTGCCACGTTCTTTCCCACTCACTAAGTCTGTCCAAATCCCTTTGAAGCAGCTTTGCATCTTCCTCACAACATACATTCCCATCTAGCTTTGTGCCATACGTGAACTTGGAAATATTAAATTTGGTCCCCACATCCAAATCATTGATATATATTGTGAACAGCTGGGCCCGAGTACTGATCTGTATCCACTAGTCACAGCCTGCCAAACCAAGAATGACCCATTTATTCCGACTCTCTGTTTTCTGCCTGTTAACCAATCCTTAACCCATGCCAGCATATTACCTCCTATCCCATGTGCTTTAATTTTGCTAACCAACCTCCTGTGGGGGACTTTATCAAAAGCCTTCTGAAAATCCAAGCACACTATATCCATCAACTCCCCTTTATCAATTCTGTTAGTATCATCCTCAAAAAACTCCAACAGGTTCATCAAACATGATTTTCTATTCAAAAACCCACGTTGACTATGCCCAATCAGATCATTAATATCCAAGTGTCCATTTATTATGTCCTTTACAATGGATTCTGACATTTTCCCTGCCACTGATGTAAGGCTAACAGGTCTATAGTTCAAAACAAAAACAGAATTACCTGGAAAAACTCAGCAGGTCTGGCAGCATCGGCGGAGAAGAAAAGAGTTGACATTTCGAGTCCTCATGACCCTTCAACAGAACTGAGTAATATTAGGAGAGGGGTGAAATATAAGCTGGTTTAAGGTTTGGAGGGGGGGGGGGGGGAGGTGGAGGGGAGAGGGAAGTTGAGGGGGGGGTAGTTGTAGGGACAAGCAAGCAGTGATAGGAGCAGATAATCAAAAGATGTTACAGACAAAGGAACAAAGAGGTGTTAAAGGTGGTGATATTATCTAAGAAAATGTGCTAATAAAGAATGGATGGCAGGACACTCAAGGTACAGCTCTAGTGGGGGTGGGGTGGAAAGACTGACAGGGCATTACAGGTATAGATTTAAAAATAATGGAAATAAGTGGGAAAAGAAAAATCTATATAAATTATTGGAAAAAACAAAAGGGAGGGGGAAGAAATGGAAAGTGGGTGGGGATGGAGGAGGGAGTTCAAGATCTATAGTTCCCTGTTTTCTCTCTCTCTCCCTTCTTAAATAGTAGGGTGATATTTGCTACCTTCAAATTTGCAGAAGCCGTTCCAGGTTCGATAGAATTTTGGAAGATGATCACCAATTCATCCACTATCTCCATAGCTAGCTCTTTCAATACTCTGGGATGTAAAATATCAGGTCCTGGGGACTTATCAAACTTCAGTCCTGTTAGTTTTTCGAATACAGCCTTCTTACTAATACTAATTTCCTTCAATTCCTCATTCTCCCTAGTCCCTTGGATCTCTAATTCTGGGAGATTTCATGTATCTTCCTCGTGAAGACAGACACACAGTAATCATTTAGCTTCTCTGCTATTTCTCTATACCCAATATAAATTCTCCTGACTCTGCCCGTAATGGACCCACATTTGTCTTAGCCATATGTTTTCTTTTTACATGCCTATAAGAAGCTTTTACAGTCTGTTTTTATGTTTTTTGCTAGTTTACATTTATATTCCTTTCACCCTTTATCAGTTTCTTGGTCCTCCTTTGCTGTATTCTAAAATGCTCTTAATCCTCAGGCTTACTACTATTTCTGGCAACTTTATAGGTCTTTTCTTTTAATCTGATGCAATCCTTAACTTCCTTTGTTAGCCCCGGTTGACTGACTTTTCTTTTTGGATTTTGTGCCTTGAAGGAATGTATAATTGCTGTAAACTCTGTTATAACACCTTAAAGACTATCTGTTGCCTGTGTACCATCATACCTTTTAATGTATTTTCCCAATCACCTCAGCCAATTTGCCCCTCGTACCTTCATAATTTCCTTTGTTCAAAGTTAGCACCCTGGCTTCAGATTAAACTACCTCACTTTCAAACAGAATGCAAAATTCTATCATATTATGGTCACTCATCCCTAAAGATAAAAGCAAAATACTGTGAATGCTGGAAATCTGAAACAAGCTCTGAAGAAGTCATATGGACTTGAAACGTTAACTCTGTTTTTCTCTTCACAGATGCTGTCAGACCTGCTGAGTTTTTCCAGAATTTTCTGTTTTGTTTCACTCATCCCTAAAGGTTCTTTTACAGCAAGATTATCAATTATCCCTTTCTTGTTTCATAACACTTGATCTAAAATAGCCTCTTCTCTAATTGGTTCCTCAGTGTACTGCTCTAGAAAACCACCTTGATCATACTCCAGAAATTCATCCTCCACAGCATTCGTGCTCATTAGGTTTACCCAATCTATATGCAGATTGAAGTCACTCATGATTACTTTATTACCCATGGTACATGCTTCTCTAATCTCCTGATTAATACAATGCGCCACACTACCACTACTGTTTGATGGCCTATAAATGACTCCAACCAATGTTTGCTGCCCTTTGCTGTTTCTTAGCTCCACCGAAACAAATTCCACATTTTGTTTTTCCAATCTGAGATCCTCCCTTACTAATGTTGAGTAATGAGTTGAGCAATGTTACAGAGATGGAAATAGATGTTCTTCATGATGGTGCAGATATGTGGTCAGGAACTCTTCTTGGGGTCAAATTTGAAATCACTTTCAGAAGCAACAGGTCAGGCTCAGAGAGTGTCCAGGAGAGGATTTGATAATTAGGGAATAGAGTTTGTAGCAGGGGCTAAAGGCAATGATTGAAGGAAATACCTGCTCATTCAATACTGGATGTTAAACAAGCAGCCGGACAATTTAGAGACACTGGAGGAGTTAAGATGGTAGCGATATATTCATAATTGTGATGAGCCCATTCTGAATTTAATTGATCAAGGGCCACCTCAGTATTCTATTCCTATGATAATATCTTAATATTTTAAAAGTAGTAAGGTTTATTAGTAGTAGTAGTAAGATTTATTTTCTAATAGATAGGGGAATGGCAGGGCTGCTCTAACCCCTAGAATGCACTTCCTGTGCTATGTGGGAACTCCAGGATGCTTCCTGTATCCTGGATAGCCATATGTACAAGAAGTGCTGTCAGTTGCAGCAGCTTGAGCTCTGGGTTTTTGAGCTTGAGCAGAAGCTGGCGTCACTGCAGTGCATCCGTGATGTTGAGAGCTTCGTGGAAAGCACGTTTATGGATGTGGTCACCCTGCAGCTTAAGTGTATGCAGGGAGAAGGAGAAGGGGTGGCCATCAGGCAGTCAAGAAGAAATAGGCAGGTAGTGCAGGAGTGCATCTCATTCTCCAACCAGTGTTCAGGTCTTAAGTCCATGCCACCATGACAGGCTAAGTTGTACAGAGGAGCACAAGGAGACTGGAAGAGAAATAGTGATAGGAGATTCGATAGTTAGGGGAAAAGGTGCATTTCTGTGGTCACAGATGTGAATCCAGGATGGCATGTTGCCTCCCTGTTACCAGAGTCAAGCCTTGTTACCAGAGTCAAGGATGGCACTGAATGGTTGCAGAGCACTTTGAGGGGGGAGGGTTGTGGTCCATATTGGTAACAAGGACATGGGCAGAAAGAGGGATGTAGCCCTGCAATCAGAATTTAGGGACCTAGGTAGGGAATTAGCAAGCAGGACCTCAAAGGTCATAATCTCTGGATTATTCCTGGTACCACGTGCAAGTGAGTATAGAAATAGAAGGATAAAACAGATGAACATATTGCTGGAAAGATGGTGCAGGAAGGAGGGCTTTAGACTTCTGAGGCATTGGGAATAGCTCTGGAGAAGATGGGCTCTGTACAGGTTGGACAGGCTGTACATAAACAGAACCGGGGCCAATTTCTTTGTGGGGCAATTTGCTAGTGCTATTGGGGAGGGTTTAACTAACTCGGTAGGGGTGTGGGAACCAGGAGATCATATCAGAGATGAATAATATGGTGTGCAGAATACTGGAAGAGACAGTTAGCACTGGAGTAGGAAATAATAGTTATTAAGTGGGTTCAAAGTGTTACGGACAGAATTTGTGTGGTCCTTTTCAGTCTGTAATCGGGATGGTTGTATGTTAAGGTGTGTGTATTTCCTTACCTTCAGAATGATTTTTCCTAATTTAAAATAAATTTCAGCAACCGGCTTTTTGGTGATTTTAAAAATAAAGAAGGTTATTTATTATCACACACTTGTCCCGGATGTTTGAACACCTCAATCACTCATCTCACTCACACTATCACACATACAAGATTAGATACAGATGAAGTTAAAGCCAGAATTATAAATGGTATTGATAATTCAGTCTCTATGTCAATGCAGGCCTGATGTCTTCTTAGTTGAGTTGATGCTTTAGTTGGAGTGAGGGTGTTTTAGAAAGAAAGGATTCTCATGAAGCTGCAGAGCCTCTTGTAGATGAATAACCAAGAGCTTGTCTCAGGTGGACTTGGAAGCTGGAGCACCTACAGTACTTTGGTTGCGTTCAAAGACTTTTAGCTATAATGGTTCAGCTGTTTCAAATCTTTCCCTGCTGAATTTGTTTTGTTCAGGATATTTTAAACTGCAGTCCCTGAAAGTTATTTTCAGTGATATGACTGCAGAGTTAATACTTCTGGGGTTCATCCACCACAATACAATATCAGGTTACAGTGGTCATTTACTCTTATCTCTGTCCCAACTTGAGTTCAAATATCCTCCTCTGTTCAATATGGCACTCGGAGACTAACAGTCTAGAGATCCCATATTCCTCAAAAGCTGGTACATCCTTACACAATGAGATGTTTAAACTTCACAGGTGGCAGTGAATTACCCTTATTCAGGTCCATGTTTAACTAAAGCTTTGCCATAGAATTGAATTCTGTCCACAGTTTAAATGCCCATACTCACATGTTACTTCTAGCCATCTTAATGGAGTTTATGGGCACTTTCACATAGTATGATCTGACAGTCCATAATATCCAGGATCCTTACGCTTGTACTGAGCATGACAACAGTAAGGGATAAAATAATAAAGTGTAATTTTGGGTTACTGTGCAAGCATGTGAATGCGCAGAGTGTGGTAAATTGGAGTTACAGGTGCAGGTTGCCAAGTGAAAATATGGGCCTGAGTTTTACGCTCCTCCGCCGGTGTGTTTTCAGGCTGGACGGATTGGAGGGGAAAGTGAAGGAATGGGATTCCCTCCTGGTTCCTGACCATGCAGTGATTTTATGCTGAGTGCGCAAGGCTTCAGATGGGAAGACCTCCCTTGCCCCAATTGAGACCCCTAAGAGGCCACTTAAGGGCTGTTTACCGCCAAGCCTCAATTTTAAGGCTGGCAGGAGATTTGACCTTGCAACTCCATCAGAAGCCCCCTTCTGAAGTTGGACACCTCCCCTTAAGGACTGGTGGCCTCTGGACCTCCCTCCTCCCTGGCCTCTCCCCCAAGATCCCAATCCCCTTCCTTATCTTGCCCACCCTGGGACCCTTTAAACTTACCTGGGCCTCTGGTGCCTAGACTTAAGATGGTATCATCCCAGATTTGCACCAAGTGCAGTAGCAGGCGGGGAAAAAAACTTATTACCTGCTGGCTGCAATGGCAGGTTTTCGCGGCGTATCATCCCATTTCCGCCTCAATTTGCATTCCTGGAAAACACGCCGGGTGTCCTCTGATTCACCCATCCCGCCATCACCTCAGGTCTTCAGTAAACTGGATGCAATATTTAAAGGCCGCCCCTACACAGAGCTCGCACTCTTCACTGAATAGGAAGCAGCTGGGACCTGATGGCTGCCAAAGGGAGGAAACGTGCTGTCCCCAGATTTAGCAACGCATTCCTTGTGTGCCAACTGGACACAGTAGAGGCCCGCCATGGTGTCCTCTACCTCCACTCTGGGGAAGGCCAGCAAGCAAGGTCGCTAATCCAGCCTGGGTGGGGTTGCAGCTGTGATCAGCGCCAATGCCCTGCAAAAGAGCACAGCCACCCAGTGCTGAAAGAGGATGAATGATCTCCTCCGTTCTGCCAGGGTAAATCACTCTTCTCATCACTCTCCACTCACAACTCACAAACCCATCACACATTCTCATTCGCTACCAGTTCAAGAGACATCATCATTCACTCTCACACACACACCTTCATCTGCCCTGCGGATCATTTCCTCATTCCGTCCATGGCACCACTCACCACCCACACATGCCAGGCATACTTATCATCTGGTCTGGCAGATGTCCTGCTTACACTCTCCCCATCTGTATTCAAGCAGGACAAGCTGGCACACAACAAAAGGGAGAGGTTGCAGACTGGTGGAGAAACACCTGAAGTCAAGGTCCTCACAAACGGAGCCATCCAGCTGGCCGGTGACAATCTGGACTGTTCCTGTGCAAACGTTGAGGTCAGAGGTGCTCAACCAAGTGAGGATCCAGTAGTGCAACATCCATCAGACAACCACGTTGTGGGTCACTTCCCCTGTTCCGCTGTCCCCTGCCACAAACTAATTATCTCTCCTTGCTTTCACAGGCACATCTGGGCAGCAGGTGAGGGGTCCATGACCCAGGTCCTTGACTCAAGGCCGAAAGAAACCTCACAAGAAGAATCTGATGACACCCTCACTGAAGACTAAAAACTAAAAAAAGAAATAAGGAGGGAGAAGATTAAATATGAGGGTAAACTAGCCAGTAATACAAAAGAAGATTGCAAGAGTTTTTTAGATATATAAAGGGTAAGAGAGAGAGGCAAAAGTGGACATTGGGCCGTTGGAAAATGACGCTGGAGAAGTAGTAGTGGGGAACAAAGAAATGGCGGAGGAACTGAATAGGTACTTTGCGTCAGTCTTCACAGTGGAAGACACGAGTGACATCCCCAAAGTTCAAGAGAGTCGGGGGGTAGAGGTGAGTATGGTGGCCATTACCAAGGAGAAGGTGTTAGGAAAACTGAACGGTCTGAAGGTGGATAAATCACCTGGACCAGATGGATTACACCCCAGAGTTCTGAAGGAAATAGCTGAAGAGATAGTGGAGGCGTTAGTGGCGATCTTTCAGGAATCACTGGAGTCAGGGAGGGTCCCAGAGGACTGGAAAACCGCTAATGTAACCCCCCTGTTTAAGAAGAGAGTGAGGCAAAAGACGGGAAATTACAGGCCAATTAGCCTGATCTCGGTCGTTGGTAAGATTTTAGTGTCCATTATTAAGGATGAGATTTCAGAATACTTGGAAGTGCATGGTAAAATAGGGCAAAGTCAGCATGGTTTCTTCAAGGGGAGGTCATGCCTGACAAATCTGTTAGAATTCTTTGAGGAGTTAACGAGTAGGTTAGACAAAGGAGAGCCAATGGATGTTATCTACTTGGACTTCCAGAAGGCCTTTGACAAGGTGCCGCACAGGAGGCTGCTCAGTAAGATAAGAGCCCATGGTGTTAGAGGCAAGGTACTAGCATGGATAGAAGATTGGCTGTCTGGCAGGAGGCAGAGAGTGGGGATAAGGGGGTCCTTCTCAGGATGGCAGCCGGTGACTAGTGGAGTTCCGCAGGGGTCAGTGTTGGGACCACAACTTTTCCACTTTATACATTAATGATCTAGATGAAGGAACTGAGGGCATCCTGGCTAAGTTTGCAGATGATACAAAGATAGGTGGAGGGACAGGTAGTATTGAGGAGGCGGGGAGGCTGCAGAAGGATTTGGACAGGTTAGGAGAATGGGCAAAGAAGTGGCAGATGGAATACAACATGGGGATGTGTGAGGTCTTGCACTTTGGTAGGAAGAATAGAGGCATAGACTATTTTCTAAATGGGGAGAGAATTCAGAAATCTAGAATGCAAAGGGACTTGAGAGTCCTAGTATAGGATTCTCTTAAGGTTAACTTGCAGGTTGAGTCAGTAGTTAGGAAGGCAAATGCAATGTTGGCATTTATTTCGAGAGGACTAGAATATAAAAGCAGGGATGTGCTGCTGAGGCTTTATAAGGCTCTGGTCAGACCACATTTAGAATATTGTGAGCAATTTTGGGCCCCGTGTCTCAGGAAGGATGTTCTGGCCCTGGAGAGGGTCCAGAGGAGGTTCACGAGAATGATCCCAGGAATGAAAGGCTTAACATATGAGGAACGTTTGAGGACTCTGGGTCTATACTCGATGGAGTTTAGAAGGATGAGGGGGGATCTGATTGAAACTTACAGAATACTGAAAGGCCTGGATAGAGTGGACTTGGGGAAGATGTTTCCATTAGTAGGAGAGACTAGGACCCAAGGGCACAGCCTCAGAGTAAAGGGAAGACCTTCTAAAACAGAGATGAGGAGAAACTTCTTTAGCCAGAGAGTGGTGAATCTATGGAATTCATTGCCACAGAAGGCTGTGGAGGCCAGGTCATTGAATGTATTTAAGACCAAGATAGATAGGTTCTTAATTGGTAAGGGGATCAAAGGTTATGGGGAGAAGGCGGGAGAATGGGGTTGAGAAACTTATCAGCCATGATTGAATGGCGGAGCCAATTAGATGGGCCGAATGGCCTAATTTCTGCTCCTATGTCTTATGGTCTTATGGTCTAAGACCCATGACAGTGTTCACCCAGACCCTCCACCAGCACAGAGACTTAACTTGGGAGTTACCTTTAGAGAAGCCTCGGAATCACAATCTGATGAGCGCATCACACTACCTGATCCACAATAGACAGCCACAGGGACTTCCAAGTTTTCCAGCATTTGGAGGACTACTGGAGCCCTGAAATCTGCTGAGTCCAGGTCAGATGAGGAGCCTCTGGACTTGGTCATGCCTCATTTGCTGGAGTTGCAAAGGCAAGCTCGGAAACATCAGGAAGGGATATCCGCTGCACTCCTCAGAGTCCATCCGCCTTCAGCCTGAGGTCATAGCGCCAGCATGCCAATGCACCCAGGTCAACTCTGGTAGAATGGCAGCCACCATGGAGACCTTGGTCCAGGACATCAGCCCTGTACTGCTGCGTGGGCTGAACTCCATCGTTGACAACATAGTTGGCCTCCAACAGTGTCAACATGAGATATATGCAGGGCAACTCGATCTCACTCCAGCTTCCTCTTCACCACAAGGAGTCAGCCAGGGGCCCTCAGGCACCCATAGGGATGAGAATCAGCAGGTGTACACCCTAGGGCCAACCACATGGCTGACTCCGGGAGTGTCCGGTCCATCCAAATCCCCTCTCCCTGTGAGCCCAGCAGCTCAGGCTCCCAGGAGGGCACCATTTCCACACAGCAGGACCTCGAAAGCAGGCTGGGGCCCTCCAGGTCTTGGCCCTCCAGAGGGCATCTGTCATGTTCATCATAGACAGGGCAAAGCAGTCAGCAGGCTGCTTCCACCTCCACTGTGGATGTCGGGGAGCACCAAGACGTAGCGGCAGGGTTAGGAAGGTTAAGAAGATGCAGTTGCACAGCCTGGGCAAGGGTGTTAATCACTTGTACATAATGTTCACTATTGTCAATAAACTCCCAAGGATCTCTCCTCGCCTATGGCTCCTTGTTCTGATGAGCAGTGTTCGTGTCACTCAGATGTAAACCTTGGTCCCTGCACAAGAATAAGACAGGTGTCTCAGTTCAGGGCCCCTTCCTTGTGCTTTGTGCAACCTTCCTAGCACATTGATGGTGTGCCTTCACAATCACTGGGCACATCAGTCATGCCTGCACCTCGACGGGGCTTATCATTTTTGCCAGAATGTCCTGGACCAGGATGCTCTAAGTTACTATGATCTGGAAGGCAATCCAATGTTAGTAGCTTTAAAAGTTAACACGGCGTTGAATTTCTATGCCACAGGATTGTTTCAGGGGTCTACTGAAGGCCCATCCATGACTCATTGACCCATCCGTGGCTCACTCAGGAAGCTGAGGATATTATTAGATTATAAGAAGAGGCTTACAATGTTGCAATGAGCAGTAGCAAATCTGAGGACTGAGAATGTTTTGCAAACCAGTAAAGGGCCACTACAGAGTTGACTAAAAGGGAAAAAATAGAATGAGAGTAAATTAACCGGAAATATAAAAACAGATTGTAAGAGCTTTTATAAGTATATTAAGAGGAAGAGGGTAGCTAAAGTAAACATTGTCCTCTTAGAATCAGAGACAGGAGAAAGAATCCTGGGGTATGAGGAAATAGCAGAGGCATTGAACAAGTCTTTTGTGTTTGTCTTTACAGAAGAAGACAGAAGTTTTATACCAGAAATAGATGGTAACCCAGGTGCGTGGAAGAGTGAGGAAACTAAGGAAATTAACATCAGCAGAGAAAAAGTTTCGGTGAAACTTGAGGAACTAAAATCCAACAAATCTTCTGGATCTGATGGCCTACACCCTAGGGTCCTGAAAGAGATAGCTGCAGAGATAAAGGATGTGGTGGCTATGATTTTCCAAAATTCCTTAGATTTGGAAACAGTCCCAATAGATTGGAAGTTGGCAAATTTTACATCACTTCACAAGAAAGGAGGGAGAGAGAAAACAGTGAACTACAGCCCAGTTAGCCTAACATCAGTTGTTGGAATATATTATTAAGGAAGTCTTAACAATGCATTTAGAAAAGCATAGTATGATTAGAACAAATCAATGCGGTTTTGCTAAAGGGAAATCCTGTTTGACAAATTTATTAGAGCCTTTTGAGAATGTAACTAGTAGGTTAGATAAAGGGGAACCAGTAGAAGTCGTAAACCTGGATTTCCAAAAAGCATTGGTAAGGTGCTACACAAAAGGTTATTAGGCAAGATAAGGGCTCATGGAGTTGGGGATAATGTTTTAGCATGAATAGAGGATTGGTTGACAGATAGAAAACAGAGAGTGGGCATAAACACGACTTTTTTAAATTGGCAGGCAGTGAATAGTAGATTGCCGCAAGGATCAGTGCTGGGGTCTCAGCTATTTACAATCTATATTAATAACTTAGATGAAAGGACACAGAGTAATCAAAGTTTGCTGATGATACCACGCTAGGTGGGGAGGACACAGAGAGGCTGCAGAGAGATATAGACAGGGTAGTTGAGTGGGCAACAAGATGGCAGATGGAGTATAATGTGGGGAAGTGTGAGGTTCTTCACTTTGGTCATAAGAATAGGAAAGCAGAATATTTTTTAAAAGGCGTGAAACTTGTGAGTGTTAATGTTCAAAGATATTTGGGTGCGCTTGTACAAGGAACACAGAAAATTAGCATGTAGGTGCAGCAAGCAATTAGGAAGGCAAATGGCATGTTGGCCTTTATTGCAAGAGGATTGGGCTATAAGAATAAAGAAATGTTGCTGTAATTATACAGGTTTTAGTGAGACCACATCTGGAATACTGTGCAGCTTTGGTCTCCACATTTAAGAAAGGATATACTTGTATTGGAGGCGAAACAGCTAAGTTTCATTGGATTGGACCCTGGGATGAGGGGGTTGTCCTATGATGAGAGGCTGAGTAAATTGGGTTCATATTCTCTGGAGTTTAGAAGAATGAGAGGTGATCTCATTGAAAGCTATAGTTTCCAAGCCCTTAACGCTATGTCTATCCCAATTAATATTGGGAAAGTTGAAATCACCTAATATAATTTCCCTATTGTTATTGTTTTTACATACCTCCACAAATTGTGCACATATTTGCTCCTCAATTTCCCATTGACTATCTGGGGGTCTATAATAAACACCTAATAATGTGGTTGCCACTTTTTTATTCCTAAGCTCTACCCACAAAGCTTCATTCAATGCCCCCTCCAAGATATCATCTCTCCTTACTGCAGTAACTGACTCCTTAACTAATAATGCAATGCCTCTTCCTCTTTCACTCCCTCCCCTGACTCGCCTGAAGATTCTATATCGCGGAATGTTGAGCTGCCAATCCTGCCCTTCCCTCAACCATGTCTCAGTGATGGCTACTATATCACAATTCCATATCCCAATCCTCACCCTTAACTCATCCATTTTACCTGTAATACTCCTGGTGTTAAAGTAGAGGCCATCCAGCCTTGCCTTACTCTATTGAAGCTTATTGCAGCTGGACTCCCTCTGACTTGATTGTTTTACTGTATTATGATGTGTCCCTATTCTGCTAACATTCTGTGCCCCCTCCCCCTGCCGAATTAGTTTAAACTCCTCTCAACAGCACTAGCAAACCCACCTGCAAGGATGTTAGTCCCGCTCTGGTTCAGATGTAGACCATCCCATTTGTAAAGGTCCCACCTTCCCCAGAAATGGTCCCAGTGATCCAGGAATCTAAAACCCTCCCTCCTGCACCAACTCTTAAGCCACGTATTCATCTGCACTATTCTCCTATTTCTGAGCTCGCTAGCACGTGGCACTGGGAGTAATCCAGAGATTACAAGACGAGAGGTCCTGCTTTTTAGTCTATTGCCTAACTCATTGAATTCTTGATGCAAGACCTCGTCCCTCTTTCTACCAATGTCATTGGTACCAACATGTACTATGACCTCTGCCTTATCACCCTCCCCCTTCAGGATGCCCTGTAGCCGTTCAGTGACATCCCGGACCCTGGCACCAGGGAGGCAACATACCATCCTGGAGTCATGTTGATGGCCACAGTAGCGCCTATCTGTTCCCCTGACTATAGAATCCCCTATTACTATTGTTCTTCCTCCCTTCCTCTCCTCCTGTACAGACAGGCTGCTTGTGGTGCCAGAAGCTTGGCTCCGTCCACACTCCCTGGAGGAACCAGCCTCCAAAACAGAATACCGATTTGCGAGCAGGAGCCCAGGGGACTCCTGAACTACCTGCCTGTTTCTCTTGGACTGCCTAGTGGTCACCCATTCTCTTCCTTCCTCAAGTCCCTTCATCTGCGGTGTGACCACCTCTCTAAACGTGCTATCCACGATGCTCTCAGACTTGCGGATGCTCCACAGTGTCCCCAGCCACCGTTCCAGCTCTGAAACTCCCGTTAAATTAAACCTTTTAAGTCAATTCCTCAAGAGCCCTTCTTTCCTGATCCTCGTTACTGTAGAATATACAAACTGTAAACCACAAAAAGACCTTAAACTATAAGTGATTAAAGTAGTAAGTACCTTACCCTACTACTTACCAGTGATTCCTTTCCCTTGTAGCCACTCCTGCTGCAGCACGCTCTGAAGATTTAAGAAGTTGGATAGCAAGGAAAAAATGCAAAGAACACCTCGCCCCCTGCGCACCGAATTCCTGCTTTGTATCAAATTCCGAATACCCACTCTGGCTGTGCCCCACTCAGGATGTGCTCTCTCTCCTATTCGTGGGCAAGTACACTGTAGTGTGCTTCTAGATAGTCCCTTTCTTAAATAGAGCTGAGTTGGCTCACCACTCGTGAGTCAACCAATCATTTAGGGCTGAGATGAAGAGAAAGTACTTCACTCAAAGTATTGTGAACCTTTGGAATTCTCTACCCAGAGAGTTGTGGATGCTCCACCGTGGAATACATTTAAGGCTGGGATAGACAAATATTTGGTCTCTTATGGAATTAAGGGATATGGGGAATGGGCGGGAAAATGGACTTGAAGCCCAAGATCAGCCATGAGGGTGGTAACGGCCTGGAATGCGCTGCCTGGGAGGGTGGTGGAGGTGGGTTGCCTCACATCCTTTAAAAAGTACTTGGATGAGCACTTGGCACATCATAACATTCAAGGCTATGGGCCAAGTGTTGGTAAATGGGATTAGGTAGGTAGGTCAGGTGTTTCTCACGTGTCGGTGCAGATTTGATGGGCTGAAGGGCCTCTTCTGCACTGTGTGATTCTGTGCTATGATCGTATTGAATGGTGGAGCAGGCTCTATGGGTCATATGGTCTACTCCTGCTCCTTTTTCTTGTGTTATTATGCGGATATGTGTGGCATCTTGCAGTCTTTCACTCACAGATGTATCTGTGAGTTCACCACTGCCCTGTTCAGAACAGGCAATGAATTTGTGAGATTCACTGTAGACCCTGAGAACCAGGCAGCCAGATTGGTGAGATTTGGTGCCATCGCTGGATTTCCACAGATACAAGGGGCATTTGCTTGCACCCATGTTGGGCTATGAACTCCCTGGGATCATCCAGCATTCTTCTTAATCTGAAACGGCTTTCACTCTCTCAATGTGCAGCTGGTGTGTGAATACTGCAAATGAAACCTGCAGGTTTCTCGGTGTGCTCCCACCCCAGGGAGTTCTCATGATTCTTAACGTCCTCAGTCAGTCTCAGGTGCCACAACTCTTTGCTCTCCCTTAGCAACTGCAGCCATGATTCCTAGGGGACAAGGGATATTCTATGAAGGCCCGACTTAGGACACCCTCGTGGAACCCATAAAGCCAGCAAAGGAGAGATATAATTCCGCCACTGCCTCAACAAGGGCAACAATGAAACAGACCATTGGAATCCTGAAGGTGAGGCTTTGCTGCCTGAAGCATTCAGGCAGAGTGCTGCACTACACGCCACAGATATTCTCCACAATCATTGTGGTCTGCTGCATCTTACACAACCTCATGCAGCAAAGGCGGGAGGGAGGCCAGATGGGAGATGAAGCACCTGGAGGCCTTCTCAAATGAGGAAGGAGGGCAACAGCCTGATGATCCTGAGGAAGTGAATGGTGTGGCTACAGCTGCAGATGCCAAAGTGATGGAGCAATGTACCAGGCAGGCCCTTGACATCCTCACTGAAAGCAATTCCAGCAAGAGTGTGGCCCTTTCAAGACCTCTTGATCTTCTCCTCAATAAATAACATGATGGAAATACCAGCAAATCAGGCAGACTCCTTCCAGACCAACCTACATTCCTGTGACCTCCGGCACCAAGAAGGAAAAATGCTGCAGGCCCTTGGCACGAACAAGCCCACATGCATGGTTTTGTCAAAGCTACAGGCACCTGTGGTTTGGAAGGAAGTTGCATGTGACTCAGTGACGCACACTCCAAATGCTGGCATTGCTTTGCTAACAACAGTATGCATTCACCTGCAATATATAGAATGCCTCAGTTACAGATGCAGTTTAGACAATCGCTTCTGATGGATGATAATGGGTTGAAAACCACAAGCTGGCTTGCCAGCCAGGTTCCAAATCTCCCACCTTAAAAGGGTTGCCTAAATTAGAAACCTGCTTATGTCAAGAGACTCAGAGATGTCATTACTTCCGAGGCCACACAATAAATGGTGCTTCCATAGGCCCACATCACCCATCATTGATTGTCAATAAAGTGCCATGCCCTTAAATGCACCCATTAGTTGATACAACTCCCTACATAATGACCATTCAACATAGATCAATAAAATGATCCAAACAATATTTTTTACACATGACCTATCCATAGAATGAATAGATACCCATGCCATCTTTTGTGCTGTTACAATTTTTTCGACATATGTTTCCTAACACTATGCATTGGTGCAACCCCGACATCAGCAGCTGTGATGAAGCAGACTTCTGAGTCGTATGCCTCATTACCTGTGATGACCTTGACGGCCCTCCTGTGGTGGTCCGAGGTCTAGAGGGCTCCAGTCTGCAGAGTGTTTCCTGCACAGGTACATTTGCACCCTCTTCAGTCTTACCAGCTGGAGACTATGGGGACGTGGACAGAGGGGAGGAGGAGTGGCAGCACACCCTTGGGGTGCCCTGAGATGACACCACTAGGGTGGCTTGCTGGCACTCCATGGTGTGCGGTGGCACCTCTTGACTCCAGGAGAAGGGGTACCTGGAGTGAAATAGAGGTGCCTCGTACCCCTCTTGCCTAGCCACCTCTGTATAGAACCCATGGCCAGAATGACGGAATAGAGGTCTCAGTGCATATCCGACAGCCACTGAATATTCTGCTGGACCTGGCTTTCCATGGAAGTCACCAACCACTCCATGGAGAAAGCCACATGCACACATGCCAGAGCCATGACAGCACTCAGGGCTTGGATGGACTCCTCTACTTTTCCCTCAAGGCTGTGCATGGACTCTGGCATCTCTGCCAGATGTTCCCCTGCCTGTCTCCACATCTCCATCAGGTTTCTTACTGCCATTTCTAGAGGCACATTATCTGCATAGTGCTCAGCACGGTTCTGGTCTCCAACAGATCTCTGACTGTCAGGGACCTCACATGTCACATTCTTCACTAGCTGCGGAGATGTGTCTGTGATGTGACCACCAGGTTGTGACCCCGAGTCTAATCATGAAAGTGTAACCACCAAGGTGAATGTCTCTGCACTGGTGGAGGGTGCGGGAGAATGATATGGCATTGCAACCTCTGACTGGTCCATTTTATCATTCTTAGAAGTTGGGTTGGGCTTGCTCCAGGCTGCTTCACCATCTATTGTGACTGTGAGAACCCAGAGAACACAAAGAATTATCTAACGACTATGCACAATTCCTCTCCTCATCCATGTATCACTTCTGAATCCTGAGTGCCCTGTTCTGAACGGCAGGTCGGAGGCATTAAAAATAATGGGTTGCTCAGTTAAGACAGAGATAAGGAGAATTTTTTTCTCTCAGAAGGTCGTGAGTTGTTGGAACTCACTTCCTCAAAAGGCAGTGGAAGCAGAGTATTTTTAAGGCAGAGCTAGATAGATTCTTGTTAAGCAAGGGGGTGAAAGGTTATCAGGGGTAGGTCAGTTCCCCAGCCTCCTCTTCTGGTAGTGAATTATTCTCCTTTACTTGCTGTTTAAATTGCACATCCTGGAGCTGACACAGACACCCACAGCTGTGCTGTACTAGACAGCAGTAAATTGCTGCTCTACTGTTTATAACACGCTCCTACAGTACATTCAGTACTATTGCTGGGCTGCATTTGCTGTTGTGTATTTGCATATTGCAGTATGCTGATTTCTCTTTCAGCTTCATGAAAATATTGCTGCTTATTATTTAATGCGTATTATTCAGATGTAAGTGTTTCCAACTGTTGAGGTTTTTTTTGTTGCAAAGGTTGTTTCTGTATTTGGCTGATTTACACTACTTTGTGGAACTGCACTGGAAAGGTTGAGGGAATATCAAAGATACATGATGGACGCTGATTTAATGCTCAGGAACAATGAGCAATGAGTCATGTTCCTATGATGGATACAAATTTATCCCCTAACATGATTGGATAGTAGTTTAGCCTGTGGGTGCCTCCTCACATTTGTACTAATCATACTTCTGTCTGTTTGCATCAAGTGGCAGCTCTGTCTCCTCACCACTAAATTGGACACACACTTCATGTCAAATGAACTCATCAGCTCAGTTTATACTCTGACAGAAACTTCTTTAAGTGAGACCTTAGTACTGTTAAAATTACGTTTCGCGTTGATGCTGGACTGGGGATTCACATCACTGCTTCCCTAGAGCACTCATATGGTTATACCATTTAGAATCGCATTTCGTTGATCGTTGATAGTGGTCTGATTGTTTTTTTAATGACCACTGCCACCACCACGCAACCTCACATCCCAGTTTTAAATCTGTTTTCACTCAAAGCACTGACCCTGTTGAAGTTTGTGAAATCCCAAGGGACTTCCTAAGAGAAGAGAAAATGGTAGAATCAAGCACAAGTACAGAAGACAATGTTGACATATTTGCAACCATTTTCAGTCAGAAGCCATTATAGATGCCAATCTTTAGCCAATTCAATTCACTCAAAGTGACATCAAAAAATGGCTGAATGCATTGTACACAGGAAAGGCTATGAGCCCCAGGCTTCTTGTATAGCCACAAGAGTCTATTGGAAAATATTGCCGCAAGGATTTCAAAGTCAGGAAATGCAATTGTGTAGGCAGCTTTAATCATTTTCTTGTAAATTTTCTGTCTTTATTGTATTACTAGCCATGTTTCTAAAACGAAGTGCTGGGCTTAATGGAGATACCAAAATGGTGCTTGGCTCACTTACATATTAGTAGTTCCTGAATGGAAACATATTTATCTGTTTTGATTCATGGGTTCATTAATTATAGTTTAATAATATTTTGAATACAAAATTTAATCCAATAAGTTTGCATACAAAGGCCTGATGTGGATGCAGGTGAGTGACATGAAGAAGAAAATCCTTGCTATATGACATGGCCCCAAGAACTTGCATTGTTTTTGCGCATCTTGAGCACTAAGCTGGAAGGCAGCAGTGTCATATTTTGTTTTATAATGCACCTGTGAAGTGCCTTGAGATGTTTTATTGCCTTACATTAATATTATTATTATATTATATTATATTATGTTATATTAATATGTCACTGTCGGTTGATGGATTCTGAGGTGGATCCCATTTCAACCAGATCTGCTCCTTTTGAGTGCTGGGTTATTCTGATCGTTCACATATTAGATGTAAAATAAATCAAGCTATTGGTATTGTCTTACTCGCATGTCCAACTTCCTGCTTTCAGGAAGATAGGAGAAATGCACATAGGGATACATGCAGGATGACAGTATTCAATGTATTTCCAAAAGGTTTCTGTTATGACACAGCCGATGGTAAAGGCTGAGATGTTCAAATCCCAGAGGGAAACTTGAAGCAACTTTCATAACCCATTTTTGCAATTTGTATGTTTCGAGATGCAGGCTTTGAATTCAGTAATAATAAGACCAGCAAGTCTCAAGAGGTTTTTTGTAAAATGAAATTAAACATTTTTTAATACAAAAAGGATTGTAAACACATACATACATCTACAAAATTGCTATAATTATTACAAAAATCCCTTAATTAATCTGACTCTCAGTTAGACTGCCAGTAAGGTAACAGTAAATCTTATAGATTTAAACAGATACCTGGCAAAGCACACCCTAGACAGTCACATTCAAAATGAATTTCTTTCAGCTCTGGGCCCTTTCAGAAAGCAGCTTGAGGCTTCTCACACTTATTGCATCTTAAAATGCCTCTCCCTTACCTACAATCTCCTTTCTCCTTTATACATATCTTTCCCTTTGAATGTAAATTTTCCATTGTATCACTAGGCTTTAATTTTACTTCTCCTAACAATAACATCCTTTCATTCCACCAATTTTATTAGTGAAAATAAATTAACACATTCCTTGGCATCTTCTAGCTAGGTGCAAGATTTCATCCATTCTTTTGAATGGTTTATTTAAAAATGCAAATTGCCACTTGACATCTATGTTTCTAAATGTCCCTGTGTTTATCTAATTACCATTTCAAACCTACTTCTTTCTATACATCAGAGCTGCTAGACCAGCTGGTTTTAATCCAATTAAGACACACACACCTACACACACATAGAAACAGACACCATTAATCTCTATTTTTAAAACAATTCCAATAACCTAGACATTCATCTCTTCATGACATCCCCCTCCTTATCAAAAATGAACCATCATAATTTCAAAAGACGGCTTCATTTTTAATAACACATCTTACACTATCTCCTATACTTATTACACTATTACACTACCAGATATATGCATTAACATAACAATATATATATTAATCCTTGGTATCAACAGAAATCATGCCAGTTCTGTGTCCAGTTTTTAAAATTTTCCCTCTAAGCATCAAATTCTTAATAATGCATCTGCAATCAGATTATCTCATCCAGCGACGTGTATTATCAATAGATTAAGTGGTTACATTAATAAACTCCACCTGAATAGCCTTGCACTTTTGTCTCAAAATTTGCCCAGAAACTTTAAAGGATTGTGGTCTGTATAAACAACTGTTTCTGATAAATTGTTTGCCACAAAGATTTCAAAATGCTGCAATGCTAACACCAAACCAACATCTCCTTTTCAATCATCGAATATCTTCTGTATTCAACTTCCATGAAAAATACCCTATCAGTTTTTCAATTCCAGTGTTATCTTCTTGTAACAGTATGGCCCCAATGCCTATATTGCTTGCATCAATGGCCAACTTAAATTGCTTGGAATAATTGGGTACTGCCAAAACTTGTGTCATAGTTAATACAGTTTTCAAACTATCGAATGCCTTCTGACACTTCAGTGTCCATTGAAACTTCTTGTTCTTTTTTAATAATTCAGTCAGTGGAGCAACCACACTGCTAAAATTTTGTACAAATTTCCAGTAAAACCCACTCATGCCCAGAAATCTCAAAACTTCTTGTTTTGTTGTAGGCACTGGGAAATCCACAATAGCCTTGACTGTCACATCTCGTGGAGCCACCTTACCATGTCCAATGGTATGGACTAGATACATAACTTGCGCTTTTGCAAATTCACTTTTAACCAAGTACGTTACCAAATTAGCTTCTTGTAATCAAATAAATAATTCTTCAAGATGCTGTAATTGCTCCTCCCACATCTGACCGAAAACTATTAAGTCGTCAATGTAAACAGCATAATTGCTTAGACCCGCAATTACTTTGTTTGTCAGTCTTTGAAATGTTGCTGGTGCATTCTTCATACCAAATGGCATGACTTTAAACTAACGTAGTCCATTTGACATCACAAAAGCCGATATCTCCTTTGCTCTCTCTGATAACGATACTTGCCAATACCCTTTTAGCAAGGCAATCTTTGTGATAAATTTTGATTGTCCCACTTTCTCAATACAATCCTCAAACAGTGATATAGGATATGAATCCGCTTTTGTCGCCGCATTCACCTTTCGATCATCCACACACAGGGCAGAATTTTCCAAGAATTGCACTAAGTGTGGTAGCAGGCGGGTAAAATGGAGTCCTAACCACCGATAAAATGATGGGTTTTCACGCATTATCTTCTTGAGCCTGCCTCATTATATATGCATTCCCGGGAAACACACCATTTCCACGGTGGGCAGGCTCTCATTCGCCCGCTCGCCATCACCCCACTGTTGCATCACACCAGCCGTCATCTCCAAAAGGCAGCTACCAGCAAAGCACTCATTGTCACCAGCTCACCACCACTATCCGGGAGATATGGCCAGCAAAGGAGAAAAGACTGCAGCCCCCCGCTTCAATGACAGGTCCTTCGAGCAACTGCTGGATGCTGTGGAGGCCCGACGGGATTTGCTCTACCCCCGTTCTGGCCGCAGGATGGGCAGCAATGCCACCAACCCGGCTTGGGAGGTGGTGGCAGTGGTGGTCAGCGCGAATGCCCTGCAGAGGAAGACAGCCACCCAGTGCCGCAAAAGGATGAATGATCTCTTCCGTTCCGCTAGGGTAAGTCACTCTTTTCATCACTCCTAACTCACACACTCACAAACCCATCACACACCCACGGGGCCCTCACTCACTGAGAGTGCAAGGGACATCACTAATCACTCTTTCACACAAACCATCTTTGTCCTCATCCCGTCCATGGGACCACGCGCCACCCACACAGGCCAGGCATACTTGTCATCCGGCCTGGCAGGAGTCCTGATACACTTTCCCCCATCTCTATCCATGCAGGACAAACTGGCTCACAACAGGAGGGAAAGGTTGCAGACAGGTGGAGGGATGCCAGAGATCAAAGTTCTGACAGAATTCGAAAACAGAGCCATCCAGCTAGTCGGCGATGATCGGGACTGGTCCTGTGCTGACGGTGAGGTCCATGCTGCTCTGCCAAGTAAGGATCCAGCAGTGCAACATCCATCAGACAACAATGCCATGAGTTTTGTGTCCTCTTTCACAGGCCTCTGCCATGCACTAATTATCTCTCCTTGCTTTCGCAGGCACATCTGCCAAACAGCCAACAGAGTCCATGACCCAGGGCCTCCACTCAAGCCCCAAAGAAACCTCTGAAGAGGAATCTGGAGGCACCGTCCCTGAAGTCCCATCACAGTGCTCACCCACACCCTCCACCAGCACAGAGACACACACCTCGGTGGGACCTAGCTTTAGAGTAGCCTCGGGATCACAATCTGGTAAGCACATCACGCTTTCTGATCCACAGCAGGCAGCGGTGGGGACTTCCCAGGTGTCCAGCACTCGGAGGGTTGCTGGAGGCCAGAACGTTGCTGAGTCTGAGTCAGGTGATGAGCCTCTGGACTCGTGGTGATAGCACCTGCTTTGCAATGCACTGAGGTCAACACTGGCAGGATGGCAGCCGCCATGGAGATCTTGGCCCAGGATGTCACTCCTGTACTGCTGCTCCGGCATAACTCCATTGCTGATGCCATAGTTGGTCTCCAACAGTGTGTACGTGAGAGGGTTGCTGGGCAGCTCAATCTCACTCCAGCAACCCCTTCCGCTCACGGAATCAGGCACGGGCCCTTAAGCACCCATAGGGAGGACGATCAGCAGGTGCAGTCTCCGGGGCCATCCACCCAGGTGACTCCAGGAGTGATCAGCCCATCCGAATCCAATCTTCCTTTGACCTCCGCAGCTCCAGCTTCATAGGCTGAGGACGTTGCCACTGCCCCACAGCAAGACCCCGAAAAAAGGCTGGGGCCCTCCAAGTCTTGGCCCTCCAGAGGACGCCCGCCAAAGTCATCACAGACAGGGCGTCACAGTCAGCAGGCTGCCTCCACTTCTCCTGTGGATGTCTGGGAAATACCAGGACGTAGCGGCAGGGTTAGGAAAGTTAGTTAAAGGTAGTTGCACATCCTGGCCATGGATATTTATCACTTGTACATACTGTTCACGACTGTCAATAAACTCCTAAGACTGTTACCCTGCCTGTGGCTCCTTGTTCTGATGAGCAGTGTTCTTGTCATTCAGATGTGAAACCTTTCTGCACAAGATAAAGGCAGGTGTCTCAGTCCAGGGCCTCTTCCCTGTGCTCTGTGCAGCTTTCAGACCACAGTGATAATCCAGCCTCGCACTCCCTGGAAACATTACTGATGCCTGCACCTTGGTGGTGCTGGTCATTGCTGACAGAATTTAGTGGGTAGGTGCCACAGAGTTCTCTCATACTCTCTGTGCACTCTCAGCACTTTTAAGGTGGAGCTGGCCCCCCATCACACCAGCATCTGTGACCAGTGATGCTGTGCACCAGCTCCTGAAGGGCTGAGGTGCTGAAGACAGACACAGCATTAGGTGCGTCTAAAGTTTCATGGCTGCGTCTCTGAGATGGCCCTGATCATGGAGTGCAAGCGAGCTGCCCTCAGACAGACAGGAGTCAGACATTCTCAGAGGCTATGTGAAGATCTATGGAATGTCCTCACTGCATGTTGTCATCATCCTCCTGTGATCGGGCGACTATTAGGGCCTGCACTGCATCTCCATGACAGGAGCATTCTCACAGAGCGTATTGGCACTGCGATATGTCAGACTGGATTCAAACATTCACAACTGCGATGTGAGGATCTATGGGGACACCTCACTGCATGTCGTCATCATCCTCCACAAATCTGGCAGCTATGAGGACCTCCTGAGCGCGCCTGCCTCGTCTAACCAGTGCGAGAGACTCATCCCCATCATCGTCACCACCGAGGACCCCCTCACCCTTATCTCCATTGGCATCCTACTCATCGGAGGAGATGTGCAGCTCCTCCATCTCCTCCTCAGCTAACTCCTCTCCCCGTTGCAGGGCCAGGTTGTAAAGGGCGCAGCAGGCGACGATGATGCATGACACCCTCTGCGGACTGTGTTGCAGGGCTCCACCAGACCGGTCCAGGCACCGGAACCTCATCTTCAGCATCCCGATGGTCTGCTCTACCAAGTTGCAAGCTGCAGCATGAGCCTTATTATAGCGTCGCTCTGCTGCAGTCTGAGGCCACCGCACAGCTGTTATCAACCACGGCCTCTGAGGGTAGCCCTTCTCCCCAAGGGGCCAACCCTGCAGCCTCTGTGGACCCTGGAAGACTGCAGGGATCTGCAAGCAACTCAGGATGTAGGCATCGTGCACGTTCCCTGGAAATCGTGCGCATACCTGCAGGATGCGTTTCTGGTGGTCGCACACCAGCTGCATGTTCAGTGAGTGGAAGCCCTTGTGGTTGATGAAGTTCACTGAGTGTAGCAATGGAGACCTGAGTGCCACATGAGTGCAGTCAATCACACCCTGCACCTGTGGGAATCCTGAGATCAGGACGAATCCAATGGCCCTTGCATCCTGGCTGTCCCGGTCCCGGGCGAAATGCACAAAGTTGTGTGCCATGGAGAAGATGGCATGTGGAGCCCTGAAAGGAGCCACTGACAATGAAATTGAGTACCACAGTCCTTTTCACAGCCACTGGCAGTGGATTCCCTCCATGTCCTCTTGGCACCAAGTCCTGTAGTAAGCGGCAGATGTGAGCCACCAGGTCCCTAGATATGCACAGTTGTCGACGACACTGGTTCTCAGTCATCTGCAGGAATGGCAGGCGGCGTCTATATACCCGTGGGTGTCACTAGACGCTAACCAGCCATGGCTCACTATCGTTCCTGGGCAGCGTGTGTGGGAGCCCCTACTGCCCCTTCTTCATGAGGTTGCTGCTCCTGCCTTTGCACAGCCAGGAGCCTCAGTTGCTCTCTCCTCCATCTTCTATGGTCTCTGTAGGACATCAGGCAGACAGCTAGGTCACCAGGGTCCATGATCCTGACATGGTCCTCCTGCAGCATGAAAGAGAGAGAGACATGGTTATCATGGCTGTACTTAGCACCTTTCCTGGCCCTGTGTGACCGCCCCTTAATGCTTCCCCGAGAGTGCTGGTCACCCCTCGGATGGCCAGAGATGAGTGCGCTGCATGGCTGCCCTGTCAACCTGTGACATGGGGGACACTGGTCCAAACTGGGATGCTGAGATTGCAAGGGGCTGTGAGCACCTCCAGCAGTGACGGCTACATGGCCAGGGTTGGTGAGGAGATTGTACAACATGTGCAGTCCAACTGCTCCACGGTCCAATAATGTGGTGGCGGACTCGAAGTCTGTGCCGGGAGAGTGGGTGGAGGGGGGAGGCAGCGGGGGGTGGGGGAGCGTTTGTTGGCCCTTTGGTGCCTCTGCATTATTTTCATGGGTGGGCAGGCTAGGAGCCTGACCCCAATCATATAACTGTGGCTGCGCCTGATCTGTCTTAGTTGCAGAGGCATGGTCAGTTTATACAGATGTCCCGATTGTGTGGCCATTTGCCTCGCTTACCCTGCCCCCCCCGCCTGGATTGCCTGTACGCGGGATGCAGCGCCAGAGCACGCAATTGACGCCCCCCCCCCCCACCCCCCCCACCTCGCCTTAGCATTCGCCTCCGAGGCTGGCCAGCACTTGCTCCGGGACACCATTCTCCCACCTCAGCTGTCACTTCTGGGTCCAGGCGTCAGTTTCCCCCACCCTCCCTGGCATCCCTGAGGCCTGTAAACAATGTGTGAGCTGTGGAGAACACTGCTGCTCACTCACGTCAGCTCCCCCAAAGTGAAAGCTGCCAAGTGCACGTCACCTGCGTGTTGTTGTGAAACACATCGGCGTGCTTTCCTGCCGATGTGAATGGATGATACGATGGGGTTCCAAGAGCCTGGCAGGATGGTCTTTTAATTATATGTTAATGTATTACAATTATCTCCTTGCCGACTGATGGCGGAAAACGTGGTGGCTGGCTGAGTGGATGATTGTGACCTACCTTCATGCCGTCGTTAAGTAGGCCGCATCATATTTTCCATGCACGCCACCTATCATGGCCACCGATAGCGGGCTCAGAAAATTCCGCCCACAGCCTTTGTGTTCCATCCAGTTTCGGTACCAGTACAATTGGTGATCTCCAGTTACTGCAACTAGACTCAATGATATCATTTTGAAGCCGGAAGTCAATTTCTTTCATTACTTGTGATAACTTTGCTGGATATAATCTCTAAGGATGTTTCCTTATCGAAGATGAAACTTCTACAGAGACCTCATGTACAGCTAAATCTGTCTTCCCCAAATTATCTCCACAGTAGCTTTGTGTGATTGCAATAGCTTTTCCAAATCACTTTGATACTTGTCTGGAAGGTAACTAAATATTACATTTAAGTTTTCAAGTGCTCATTATCTACTTTTATTAGAGGAAAATCAATTTCAGAGTCCTGCATTTCTACCTCTTTCTCATCACGCACGATCACTAATACCTCTTTTTGTTCCTCTTCCCTGACAAAGTACTTTTTCAGCATTTTTACATGACACACCCTCTGCTTCTTTCTTCGATCAGGGGTATTATTAAGTAATTTACTTCACTCAATTTCTTTCCAATCCTGTAAGGCCCGCTAAATCTTGCCTATAATGCGTCACCCAGTACTGGTAACAGAACTAGCACTTTCTCTCCAGCAGTGAAACTGCAAGCTTTAGCTTTCTTATCTGCCTTTGGTTTCATCACTTTCGGTGATATCTTTAAATGTTCCCTCGCCAACTCACATGCTCTGTCTAATTTCTCTCTGAAGTTTGGCACATAATGCAGGAGAATAGTTTCTGGATTTTGACTCACCAATTTCTCACAAATCAATTTCAGTGGTCTCCTTACCTCATGACCATAAACTAGTTCAAAAGGACTAAAACCAGGTGATGCATTAGGATCATCTCTGATAGCAAATAGCAAGAATGGAATTTCCCTATCCCAATCCTGTGGATAATCCTGACAGTTTGCTCTCATCATGGTTTTTAAAGTTTGATGCCATCTTTCCAAAGCCCCTTGTGACTCAGGATGATAAACTGTTGACTTAAACTGTTTTATCCCCAAACCGTTCATTAGTCCTTAAACAGCTGTGACATAAAATTTGAACCCTAATCTGATTGTATTTCCTTAGGTAAACCATATCTTGTAAAAAAATTAGTTAACTCTCCCCTAATCTCCTTAGTTGTAATATTTCTTAAAGATATTGCTTTAGGAAACTTGGTAGACACATCCTTTATTGTCAGTAATACTGATTTCCACTTTTAGTCTTAAGGAGGGGTCCTATATAATCAATCATGACTCTAGTAAAAGATTCTTCAAGTGCTGGTATTGGGATTAAAGGTGCCGGCTAAATCACCGCTTGTGGTTTCCCTGTCACCTGGCATGTGTAACATGTTCAATAGAATCCCTATGCAATCCTGGCCAATAAAAATGTTTCTGTACTTTTGCCTGTGTCTTTCTAATTCCTAAATGTCCCCCCATTGGAATTCCATGAGCAATCCTCAGAATCTAATTTCTATACCCTAATGGGATAACAATCTGATGTATCTCCTCCTAGCTTTCATTTGCTGAAACATGATCTGGTCTCCATTTTCTCATTAAAATATCACCCTTAAGGAAAAAACGTTCTGGTATACAGTTTGCTCCTGTTTCCGAGTAATATTTCTGATATAACTGTTTTAATTGCAAATCGTCCTGCTGTAACTTAATGAACTGCCTTGAGTTAAATGCTTCAGCTGAATTGTCCTCTCCTGTCTCGTTCTGAAAAATGTTATCAAACACAGTGCCTGCTATTTGAACTTCAATATCTTCTTCCTGCCTTTGAACTGCCTGTCCTCCTTGTTATTCTTGCTTCAACCTGTGTGCTTGCGATCTCGTTATCCCACAATTTAGAAACAATCCAGGATGCTCCTTCTGTAACACCTTTGTTGAAAACACTTCTACAGGCTGCTCAACTATCGTAGGCATCACCCACATTTGTGATCCAGCTATTTCATTACCCAGAATAAATGGAACCCTGCAATGGGCAATTTTTCCATTACTCCAATACTCACCTAACCAGTTTTCCACTTACACTTTAAATTTACCTTCCACAATGGAATAGGTTTAGCATCTGCATGAACCCTATTTATTATCACCTGTTCCTGCAATAACAACAAATATTGCTGTCCCACATTATTAAAGATTGACTAGCCCCTGTGTCTTTTAAAATTTTAACATCTTTACTTTCTCCACCCTGTACACATGGAAGGACTTTCACTTCACACACACGATCTTTAAACATTTCTGCAACCTGCTCCTCAGAATTCTCTTGAGTAAACGGTGAACACATTCACACTTCTTTACCTATCACTGATTCTCCCTGCTTTACTTGTACACAAACCTTTGGTTCTTCCTTGTGCCTGAAGATCAGATCCCACAGTACTTTTACTTCCAGAACTTTTCTGCACCACAATAATTCCAACAGATTTTCCCTACAATTTCCAACACACTGACTTTGTTTGCCCCACCATTATTACAATGAAAAAACCTCAACTTTCGAATATCGCTCCTACCCTCAGCACCTTCCTTTTTATTCTGAGAAAAAAACTTCCTTGGAATTTCCAGCTACTCCTTCTCTTCCCTGGCTACTCACCTTCCTTTTACCTTTCCATTTACTATCCTTTTCCGATTTGAAAGGGTGATGAGAAAAAGGTTTAGCTCTATGAACTAACTCATAATCATCAGCTATCTTTGCTCCTTGTCTTACCATTTTTAACCCCCTGCTTCTCCACATGAGTTCTCACGACAGAAGGGATTGAATCTTTAAATTCCTCCAAAAGAATTACTTCCCTAAGTGCTGCAAAAGTTGTCTCTATTTTTAACGCCTGTATCCCCCGGTCAAAATTATTTTGTTTTACGCTTTCAAACTCAATATAAGTTTGTCCAGGCTGTTTTCTCATATTCCTAAATTTTTGTCAACTCATATGCACTCAAAATAACTTTTTACCACATCATAATTCACCAATACTTCTTCTGATCGTGAAGCATATATCTCATGTGCTCTACCCACCAACTTTGTCCGTAACAATAATGTCCAGAGCAGAAATTAGATCAAAGTTTTTTGTGAGGTGGGAACAGAGCTCAGAAGAACCACTGCATTCAAGGATGTTGGAAAGAAAGAGAGAATAGAATTAGAGCAGTTTTTCATAGGTATGATTATAGTGGTTTTAAAAAGAAAAGGATCAGCATTTTAAAGTGTGCAGTGATTTAGCATTGAAGCCAAAATAATTTATTTTGGAATAGCTATTTTTACAGCCTTTAGGCTCTTTACAGCCTTCCGGACTTAACACTGAGTTCAACAACTTCAGGCCATGAACTCTCTCCTCTATCCCCACCCCTTTTTGATCCCCCCCTCTTTTTCTATATTCATTTTTATTTTTTAATTTTAATTTATTTATTTATTTTTTTCCAACTTATTTTTATTAATATTATTTTTAAAATTTACTTCCATTTTTATTCATTGTTTTATCCCCAGCTTTTAGCCTTTTCGATCTGTTTTCCACCACCGTCCCTTCCCTCCACCTCACCCCCACTAGGGCCATCAGTCACTTTCCAGAGTGCTTACCCTGGTCCTGCCATTATCACATTCTGCTTTTCACTCTTAATGTCACCATTAACACCTCCTTTAACCAATACTAACATTATTAACAACCCTTTGAGCTTTTGTTTTCGACATCTTTTGCAATCTCTCCTTTGCCTCCACCTATCACTGGCCTGCTATCCAGCTTCACCTGTCCCACCCCTCTTAAACAGAATATATTTTGCCACATTTCTACTTCCCTTTAGCTCTGAAGAAGAGTCATACAGACTTGAAACGTTAACTCTGTCTTTCTCTCCACAGATGCTGTCAGACCTGCTGAGTTTTTCCAGCATTTTTGTTTTTGTTTCATATTTCCAGCACCTGCAGTATTTTGCCTTTATCCCAGAATTCATAATGAGTTTCTTTCAGCTCTGGATCCTTGTAGACAGCAGCTTGAGGCTTCTCACACTTTTTGGATCTTAAAATGCCTCTCCCTTACCCACAATCTCCTTTCTCCTTTATACATATCTTTCTCTTTGAATGTAAATTTTCCATTGTATCACTAGGCTTTTAATTTTACTTCTAACAATAACATCCTTTCATTCCACCAATTTTATTAGTGAACAAAATAAACACATTGCTTGGCTTCTTCTAGCTAGATGCAAGATTTCAGTCATTCTTTTGACTGGTTTATTTAAAAATGCAAATTGCCCCTTGACAACTATGTTTCTAAACTTCCCCATGTTTATCTAATTACCATTTCAAAACCTACTTCTTTCTATACATCAAAGCCTCTAGACCAGCTGGCTTTAATCCAGTTAAGACACACACACACATAGGCACCACTAAACTCTATTTTTAAAAATAATTTCCAATAAGATTATAGAGATTAATATCTTCATGACAGTTTCATTATAACTCATGTGATAACCAAGGAGTTTTTTTTCATAATCATGCCATCTTGTTTCACTTGTGCGCAAAAAAAAATGTTTATCTCCAGAATTGAAAATGGTTTTCATATTGCTGAAAGACTCTTCTCCAAATGGTCAATGATGGGAAAGGGGTTCCTGTGCACATGAAAAAAGCTTCAGAAGACGCTCTCTTGCTTTTGAAATTCGAAGTGAAATATCTATGACTTCTGATAGCAAGTTTTTGTAATTGCCTTTAAAATGTGAATTCAATGGATAAGATTTATTTAGCGGGTTATTTTGTATTTTTGTCAAATGAGTTCACTTGAAGGCAACAACAGGTGGAAAAATAGCTATTCCAAAATAAATTGTTTTGGCTTCAATGCTAAATCACTGCACACTTTAAAATGCTGATCCTTTTCTTTTTAAAACCACTATAATCATACCTATCAGAAACTGCTGCAATTCTATTTTCTCTTTCTTTCCAAGGTCCTTGAATGCAATGGTTCTTCTGAGCTCCATCCCATCTCACTAAAAACTTCAATCCAATTTTTGCTCAGGTTGGTTCTAGACAAAGAAATAAATAACATCCTTGTGATTGTGTTTGTGGGTCATTATCCCTCCTTAACCTCACCGCAATCTTTGATGCGATCAACCAGCCTGTCTTCCGACATTGCCTGATCTCCATTGTTCAGTAAAGCATGAATACCTTAAGTAATTACAAAACCAACAATCAGAACACAACCAATGCACCCCAAGAAATGGTTTCTCTTAACGTTCCCACACTTTTCACCTGTGAAATCACCCAAAGATCTATTTTCAGCCTCCTCTTCCTTATCTGTATGCTGTCTCTCAGTGATATAGGAACAGGAGTAGGCTATTCAGTCCCTCAAACCTGTTCCACCATTAAATTAGATAATGGCTGCTCTGAATCTTAATTCCATCTATCTGCTTTGGTTCTGTAATCCTTAATACCCTTGCCTAAGGAAAAGCTAGCTACCTCAGTTTTGAAATTTTCAATTGACTGAAAGCAGGAAAATGCATGCTAGTTAACTTAACATTTGTCACAGGGAAAATGCTAGAATCTATTATTATGGAGTTTATAGCAGGGCATTTAGAAAATCTTAATGCAATCAGGCAGACTCAACATAGTTTTATGAAAGAGAAATTATGCTTGACTAACATTTGAGGAAGGAACCAGCAATGTGGATAAAGGGGAATCTGTAGATGTGGTATACTTAGATTTCCAAAAGGCATCTGATAAGATGCCACATCAAAGGTTACTACACAAAATAAGAGCTCATGTTGCGGGGGTAACATACTAGCATGGATAACTAACAAAGTTAACTACATTGGTTAACTACCAAAGCAGGGAGGATGAATAAATATGTTGTTTTCGGGCTGGCAAACTGTAACTAGTGGAGTGCCACAGGCATCAGTGCTGGAGCCTCAACTATTTACAATCTACATCAATGACTTGCATGAAGGGACTGAATGAATGGTTGCTAAATTTGCTGATGACACAAAGATAGGTGGGAGAGAAAGTTGTGGAGAGGACATAAGGAGTCTGAAAAGAGATATAGATATACAGGTTAAGTGAATGGGCAAAAATTTGACAGATGAAGTATAATGTGAGAAAATGTGAACTTGCCCACTTTGGCAAGAAGAAAATAAATGCAGTACATAAATTAAATGGAGAGAGATGGCAGAACTCTGTGGTAGAGGGGGATCTGGGTGTCCTGATATATGAATCACAAAAAATTTGTCTGCAAGTGATTAGAAAGGCAAATGGAATATTGTCATTTATTGCAAGAGGAATGGGATATGAAAGTAGGGAAGTTTTGTTACATTTGGTGAGACCTCATCTAGAGTACTGTGTACAGTTTTGGTCTCCTTACTTAAGAAAGCATATATTTGCAATAGAAACAGTTCAGTGAAGGTTCACTCGACTGATTCCTGATTTGACGGGGTTATCTTATATGGAAAGGTTGGACAGATTGGGCATGTAACCGTTGCAGTTTAGAAGAGTGAGAGGTGATCTGATTGAAACATATAAGATCCTGAGGGGAGTTGACAGGGTGGATGCAGAGAAGGTGTTTCCCCTTAGAGAGACTAGAACTAAGAGGCACAATTTAGAAATAAGGGATCTCCCATTAAGACAGAGATAAGGGCTGGAATTTTATGGCCCCATCGTGGTAGGGATGGGGTCGTAAAATGCGGCGAGCCATTATAAACTCCATTGATTTCAGCAGGACCATAAACTCCTGCTGTTGTAAAATTCCAACCAAGGAGGATTTTTTTTATTTGAGAAGGTTCTTAATCTGTGGAATTCTCTTCCCCAAAGTGCAGTGGAGGCAGTGTCATTGAATATTTTTAGGGCTGAGTGAGATAGATTTTTGATTGACAAAGGAGTCAAAGGGTATAGGGGGTAAACAGGAAAGTAGAGTTGAGGCCACACCAGATCAGCCATGGTCTTATTAAATAGCATAGCAGGCTTGAGGAGGCAAATGGCCTACTCCTGCTCCTAATTCACATATGCATATGTATATTCAACAGCTTTTTGGGGAAGAGAGTTCCAGGTTTCCTTGACCTTTGCATGAAGAAGTGTTTTCTGATAGCACCCCTGAACAGCATAATTTTAAGGTTATGTCCCCTTCTTCTGGGCTGACCTACCAGAAGCAATAGTTTTTCTACATCTACACTAGCAAATCCTTTGATTACCTTAAACACCTCAATTAGATCATCGATCATTCATCAACCACTGGAATGGAATAATCTGCAAACATACGCTGAGGACACCAAAATATACCTCTCCACTACCTTCCTCAATCTTGCAACCACTTCTGTGTTTTTAGACTGCCTGTCTAAGTAAAGCCATGGATGGGTCACAATTTTCTGCAACTTACCTTCAGGAGCAGTTACTCCATCCTCACTGAATTATACTAGATCTCTGACCCCCAGTGCATTACATTTAAAATTTGAGAGTTTTTTTTTACTTTGTAGTTGTTATAAATGCAAGTTGTTAATCAAAACTCAGAGATATGCAAACATAGTGTTAGTTTGCAATAATTTCTTGACTCTAAGAGACATATGAGAGAACCATGAGGAAATGATAAGGGGAAAGTGGGATGTTCAGGAAAGATCTGGCAAAAAATATGTAAATTGCAACTGATAGTGGCTAGAAACAAGAACATTTTATTGAGGCATTGCTCCAATCTCCCTTTTTGACAGCTAAGTACTAAGAAACCTCATTGCAAAGTCAGTTTAGAACAATGCACTGTGCTGGTTGGTGAAGGTAATAAACAGATTGCCATGAGTATCTTAATTTTGTATAAAGATCTCTACATGCCATTCCTGAGAACGTAATTTATCAAACAGGCACATAGCAGTGGAAATAATAAGTCATCTATCATCAGACCCCAGAGCAGCTGCTTTGTGCCCCTCAGTGTTGTGTGGCAGCTCAAACAGATTAGAGTAGTTTATAGTCAGGAATAGAAAACATTTCTTTTCTGCTATCATTTTGATTACTTTTTTTTAGGTGGTGGATAATCAAGGGCCCCAGCAGGGAGGAAACCCTATCATACATAAAAACCCAACCTTCCCTGTTAATTTGGCTCAGTTGGCAGCTCTTGTTTTCAAGACAACACATTGTGAGTTCAAGCTTCACGGCAGGACTGAAGCACATAATCTAACCTGCTGCTTCAGTACAGATGTGTTCATACTGCATTTTTAAAAATAATGCCCTTATGTTGAGACATGTACTGGTGGGTGTTAGGTGAGAGTAATTAAGATCATGGAAAAGACAGAAGGTGTGGATGCTTGGGACAGGAGGCAGTTGGAGGAGATGGGGAGGGAGAAAGGCATGAGCCTTTTGGTGGTTAGCGATTGAGAGCAGTGGATAAAGGGGAAGAAGTAAATCAAAGCTTTAAGCCTTCAATCTGCTCTCTTAGGTTTAGGGGAATATTGGCATTTAAGTAAAGGGGTTCTGCTGAAGCCACAACAAAAACATTAATGGAATCCTGCTTCACATTCAAAAGTTTGTTCACAGTCATAGTCACATTTGAAGTGTGGCCTTTGAGCCATTTTAGATCAGGCAGCGAAAATACCCTTTTGACATTAGGAGAGAACTGATAGTCATGTGGACTCGAAACATTGACTGTGTTCCTCTCCACAGATGCTGTCAGACCTGCTGAGTTTTTCCAGCTATTTTTGTTTTTGTTTTGACATTAGGGTCAGGTTAAGTTGGGAACTTTCAGGCAAGTTGACGGCCCGAAAGTGTTTGGTGATGGGAAGGGCCAGCTTGAGGCTCGACACAATGTTGAAGACACTCAAAGTGAAGGTGGGTAAGTGTATAGCTGAGACTAGGGAGGTCTGAGTGAGAGCTGGAATAAAAAGGTGAATGGGCAGATGGAGGAGGCCTACAGGTGAATGCTAGTGGTGAGAGGGGCCATCTGGGAGCAGAGACCTGGTGGAGACCTGCAGGTGAATGCTAGTGGTGAGGGGGGCCACCCGAGAGCAGAGTCTACAAACTTTTAAAAAAATTTTCATGGAATGTGGGCTTTGCTGGCTAAGCCAGCATTTATTTCCCATTCCTTCTTGCCCTTGAGAAGGTGGTGGTGAGCTGCCTTCATGAACCACTGCAATTCATGTGGTGTAGGTACACCCACAGTGCTGTTAAGGAGGGAGTTCCAGGACTTTGACCCAGCGACAGTGAAGGAACAGTGATAGAGTTCCAATTCAGAATGGTGAGTGTCTTGGAAGGGAACTTCCAGGTGGTGGTGTTCCCATCTATCTGCTGCCCTTGTCCTTCTAGATAGTAGTGGTCATGGGTTTGGAAGGTGCTGTCTAAGGAGGTTTGGGGAATTCCTGCAGTATATCTTGTAGATGGTACACACTGCTGCCACTGTGCTTCAGTGGTCGAGGGAGTGAATGATTATGGTTGGGGTGCCAAACAAGTGGGCTATTTTGTCCTGGATGGCGTCAAGCTTCTTGAGTGTTGTTGGAGCTGCACTCATCTGGCCAAGTGGAGAATATTCCATCATGAACAGATGCATCTGCGGCAGGCAGGTTGGTGAGGATGAGATCAAGTATGTGTTTTCCTTCACCATCTGCCGCAGGCCCAGTCTAGCAGCGATGTCCTTTAGGACTTGGCCATCTTGGTCATAAGTACCACTCCCCAAACATTTAGCACTTGGGTGGAGATAGTAGCTGTTGGGTTGCTTGCACCCACCAGCCAGTGGGAAATTCAACCAAATGTTTTTATGAAGGAATGAGCTGGATGGATTGATCAGTCTTCCTCATCTGCTGTTACCTTTGTCAGTTGGGGATAATTTTGTATTAGTGCTAGTCCTTCTGATGTCAATAAACAGAAGCTAGAGTTTGATCCTGACCAGGAAGAAAGGGGAGTGAAACTGGGACAGTAAGGATACATATCAATATAATTCATGACGTCTGTATTCACAAGGGTTTATGGATATCGGTGCCTGAGTAATTTATTCAGCACTAAATGCTGATCTAAATGTATCAAACTCTCAAGGCTGAGGAGGAGTGCAGCAAGGTGAAATTGGCTGCCTGAAATGGTATTCAATTCCAGCCAAAAGCATTCGTCCTAAGCCACATCCATCTTCCTAACCTACAGAAGCATTTCTGTAGCATATTACTCACACTGACAAGGTCAGCATTTTCAGTAGATTCACAGAATATACACGGTGGATAATGTTTGACATTTTGTAACTCTGTACTTCTCCAGGACCCAGTCTATTCATTTACTTAGGATTGCATAGGATATATGGCAGGGAAACAGGCCATTTGGCCCAACCAGTCCATGCTGGTATTTATGCTCCACTCGAGCCTCTTCCTTTCTTTCTTCATCTAACTCTATCATTGCAATCCTCTATTTCCTTCTCCCTCAAGTGCTTGCCATTTTTACCTTGAATGCATCTATATTATTTATTTCATCAACTCCCGGTGGTAGTCAGTTCTGCATTCTCACCACTTTTTGGACAAAGTTCATTCTGAACTTCCTATTGGATTTCTTAGTGACTATTTTATATTTATGGCCTCTGGAAGCATTCTCTCTATAACCACTCCATCAAAACTTTCATCATTTTAAAGACCTCTATTTGGTTACCCCTCAGCCTTCTCTTTACAGGAGAAAAGACACACAGCCTGCCAATCCTTTCCTGATGTATATGCCCTTGCATTTCTGGTATCATGCTTGTAAATCTTCTCTGCACCCTCTCCAGGCCTCTATATTCTTTTTATAACATGGTGACCAGAAGTACACAGAGAGTCCAAGTGTGGTCCAGCCAAGGTTTGATTCAGGTTTAGCATAACTGGCCTACTTTTCAATTATATCTCTTTGGAAATAAAGCCTAGTGCTTAGTTTGCTTTTTTTATGGCCTTGCTAAACGGTGGTGCAATTTTTAGTAACTGATGTGTTTGTATTGCAAGATCCCTTTGTTCCTCTATTCAGCCTAGACTTACATCTTCCAAGTAATGTGACCTCCTTATTCTTCCTACCAAAATGTATTACCTCATATTTACCTGTACTTTTTAAAATTCATTCACAGGATGTGGGCTTCGCTGGCTGGGCCATCCCCAGTTGCTCTTGAGAAGGTAGTGGTGAGCTGCCTTCTTGAGCCACTGCAGTCCATGTATTGTAGCTACACCCACAGTGCTGTTAGGAAGGGAGTTCTGGGATTTTGACCCAGTGACAGTGAAGGAATAGCAATATATATCCAAGTCAGGATGGTGAGTGATTTTGAGGCAAACTTCCAGGTGGTGGTGTTCCCATCTATCTGCTGCCCTTGTCCTTCTAGATGGTGGTGGTCGTGAGTTTGGAAGGTGCTGTCAAAGGAGCTTTGGTGAATTCCTGCAGTGCATCTTGTAGATGGTACAAACTGCTGCTGCTGTGCGTCGGTGATGGAGGGAGTGAATGTTTGTGGATGTGGTGCTGATCAGGTGGGCTGCTTTGTCCTGGATGGTGTAAAGTTTCTTGAGTGACGTGGTAGCTGCAGTCATCCAGGCAAGTGTGGAGTGTCCCATCACACTCCTGACTTGTGCCTTATAGATGGTGGACAGGCTTTGGGGAGTCAGGAGGTGAGTTACCCGCTGCAGGATTCCTAGCCTCTGACCTGCTCTTGTAGCCAGATTATTTATATAGCTAGTCCAGTTCAGCTTCTGGTCAATGGTAACCCCCAGGATGTTGATAGTAGAGGATTCAGTGATGGTAATGCCACTGAACGTGATGGGATGATGGTTAGATTCTCTCTTGTTGGAGATGGTCATTGCCTGGCGCTTAAGTGGCATGAATGTTACATGCCACTTGTCAGCCTGAGACTGGATATTGTTCAGGTCTTGTTGCATCTGGACATGGACTGCTCCAGTATCTGAGGAATCGTGAATGGTGCTGAACATTGTGCAATCAACAGTGAACATCCCCACTTCTGACCTTATGATGGAAGGAAGGCCATTGATGAAGCAGCTGAAGATGGTTTGGCCAAGGAACTCATTGAACATCATTTGCCAGTTATTTGCCCATTCTGTGGGAGGAATCTAATGTTGTTCCCAGAAGTGGGAAACAGGGTGGTAGGGGGCACTTAATTGTGCTGAAGGTGAAATGGCAGCTTCCGAATGGCGGGATGAAAGTCGGGAATGATGCTGCTGGTGGATTAAAGGCAAATTGTGGTTCCTGATGGCAAACGGTGTGAACCTATTTTTAACACATTATCATATCATGCATACTTATTAAAACACATGGCACTGAATCTTCGGGTCGGCGAGTGGGGGGCGGGCCCTGCATGCCGACATGTTAAGTGACACATGGTGACATCGGGCGTGCGTCCTGATGTCAATGCGCATCATTCTGATCTTCCATTCGGCTGCGCGCCCGCCGAACTGTCAAAGGCCTGTTAAGGCCATTAATGAACTAATTAAGACTATTGAGAAAACTGCCCATCCAACCTTAAGGTTGGTGGGCAGACGAAGTGCCCAGTCGGCCTTTGCATTTTTCATGAAACCTCATCCACGGGCGGGATGAGGTTTCATGACGGTTTCATTAATTAAATATAAATTTTAATGAAAATTCTTTAATATGTCCCAGCCCATGCGAAAGAGCGCAGGCCCCGACTCTCCCTCCTCCCCCCGCCCACACAGGCAGCGTTGAGTGCTTCCGGGTGCACGTCATGCTGGGCGGGCCTTAACTGGCCCGCCCACGTAAAATGGCGGCGCGCAGCCGATCGCGGGTGGTGATCGGCTCCATGCCCACCCGCGCTCGCTCCCGACCAGCCCGCCTGACGGGGAGAAAATTCTCCCCATTGTTGCCAGATTATATTGTACCTATGCAATTAAGTTGACAGTAAACGAGAAATACGTGCTTTCAGATTCATGATTTGTTAAAGGTCACGTTCTTCATGGCTGATTTGGAGTGAGTAGGATCTGCTTTTCTTGTATAGGGAATTTTTTTGAATCGGGGAGAGGAGGCTGAGCTGTTGCATTGAGCTTGAGTGGTGACTGTCTAGGGAGGTCGCAACATAGCTGTCTGAGTGAGGGAATGGGGTGGCTGTTATGGCACAGCCGATAGTAAATGCTGAATTGTTCAAGTCCCAAAGGGGAACTTGAAACAACTGCCACAACTTGTTTTACAATTTGTGTAAATTTCGAGATGCGTGCCCTGAATTCAGACGTAATAATATCAGCAAGTCTTATAGGTTTTTACAAAACTAGATTAAACATTTATTTATAAGGGAAATGATTTTAAACACATACATAGACCTACAAATTACTACTATGATAACTTCTGAATCCCTTACTTAATCTGACTCCCAGTTACACTTTTGTTAAGGCAACAGTAAAACACAGATTTCAAAAGATCCAGGCAAGGTGACACACAATATTCTGAACCAGTCATATTCAAAGTGAGTTTTCTTAATTTCAGTTCTTTGAAAACAGCGGCTTGAGGCATAGATGCTGAAGGCTTTTCACACTTGTTAGATCTTAAAAACGCCGACCTTTACACACAGCCTTTGCTCCGTTATACATATTTTCCCTTTTGAATGCAAATTCCCATTGTTTCACTATGGGCAGAATTTTGCCCTTGATGGGTGGGTGGGCCCGACTGACTCGGTGGCAGGTGGGCAGCCGATTGCCACCGCCGAAACGGGCTGCGCAGACATTTTGCGGGGGCGGGCCAATTAAGGCCCACCCAGCGGGTTTGTGACTCCTGTGTACAATGGGAAAATCGTTGCGGCGGTGGGCGTGTTCAGACCGCTGGTTCCAATGGGGAACCGGCAGTCTGTATAAAGAGTGGCCAGGCAGCCTCGTTGAGGCAGTGCACCATGGCCACTGACAGAGATCAACATGCTGCTTTCAGGGCACAGGAGGAGGAGGAGGAAGAGGGGAGCAGGCTGCAGTATAGGCCAGCGGGGGGCCACTGTGCCCCTTGGGTCTCAGATGCCTGCCTTGCTGTCCTCCTCCAAGGGGTGTCCAACCGTCGGGATATTTTGTATCCAGAGGATGGGAGGAGGAGGGTCCCCCACGTCACCAGGCAGGTGTGGCAGGAGGTGGCGGAGGCTGTTAGCTCTCATGATGCTGTGCGGCGCACCGGAACGCAGTGCCACAAGCGCTTCAATGATTTGCTGCACTCTGGAAGGCTGAGTACCATGTCAGCCTTAGCCATTTGACCCAGCAGGTAGCCTTGGCCTTTGAGCCCCCCCACCACCCCACGTCTTACTGTCTTTACTGCATTGGACATTTGGCGCACGCTGGGTGGGCAAACAGATAGTGACCATGCTTACATCAGCCTTAGTAGCTGAGGAGAAGATGGGTTCTCCCTGCAGCATATGTTGGTGTTTGTTGCATTTGAGTAGTCTGGCAGCAACCTGCAGGGGAGGCAGCTAGACACATACTCAGAACTCCAACACATGTCTTATTGATGGTGATGAGATGGTGGAAGGGGAGCCTCAAGGTGTCATGGCCAAGAGCCATCTGCTGGCCTCGGCGCCGCACCTAGTTGTGCCTCCTTGCCATAGGCGCTAAGACCCGTGTGTTATTCAAAGTGATGGACGCCGAATGTGTCCAAGGTGGCCATTGGGGGAGGGGGTTGGGAGCAGCCGTACTATCTTCTGGGGACTGATCATCAGTAATGTGGACAGGAGCTGCTGGAGGTCTCAGATGGGCCACAGTGGTTGGGGTGCGGCGTGCGCGTGCAGAGTACATGAGCGATCAGCCCCAATAAATCCTCTTCTCTGTTCTGCAGGCAAAAACCGAACACAATCTCAGGGAGCGCCAGAGGGCTGGTGGTGGGCACGCCGTGCTGCAGCGCCTCACGACCTATGAGGAGCAGGCCATGGAGCTGGGGAGAAGGCAGGCGGCCACGGCGGCAGGTGTTGGTGAGGCTAAGGTGCAGCAGCCAGGTATTTGAGGTCCACAGTCCCATCCACTCTGTCTCCCCACCATCCAAAGCACTGATGATTGCTGCAATCATTAATGCAGCAACACTGCTCATTCACAGACTGATACAGTCAGATGTGTGGGTCATACACAAAGGTCCCTCGGCCCCTTGAGGATGTGCGTCTCCAGCACCTTCCAAAGTTGCCTTATCCCATCTGTGACCACTACCCCCATGGCCTAACATGCCATGGCATCACTGCTGCACAGCCAAAGATGTTTTGCATCTTAAGAGGGTTGGAACCTCCACCACCCTTTCAGCCAGTGTATCCCACATTACTCTGTCCAAAAGGTCCTCAGCACCTCACCTGTCAACCTCATGGCACTCAACTTAAATAAATGCCACCACGTTACTCATCCATGCACCAAGGGCAACAGGTCAGCAGAGTCAGCAGGCTGTCTCACAAGCCACTCCGAGCGATGGGGCAGCACCTAGACGTAGCACCCGGAAACGTAAGCGTAAGGCACGTTAGGCACTCCACTGGTATGTCACTGGTGATTTTGTGTTGGTCTTAAATTAGGGAACAAATAGTTATGTTTGTAAGAGAGATGTTGGCGTTTGATGTTGGACTGAATAAAGTCCAATATTCTGACCATGGCTGAGGGTGTTTCCTTTGTGCTGCATTTGTATGTTTCACAGACATCTAATGAGTGCTTGAGTGGACATTGATGTTTCTGTACTAAGCCCTTAGTTGCAGCTGATGAGGTGGAAGATGTAGCACCTGAGTGCCACGTGTGGAAGCGCCAGGCAATGCTGTCCTGCTGATCCATGTGTGTGGAGCTAGCTGAATGTTCTTTGGATTAAATTGTCCCGGGTGTCCCTGCCTCCTTGGTGTAATTGTAGGTTGACGTTCTGCCCTTCATCATCGTCCTGCGCTTCCTTATCCTCTGAGCCACTGCTGGATTCATCATGTGCAGCCTCATCTACTGCATCAAGGTCTTCATTGTCAACTGCATCCCCCACTTTCCAGCGCAAGATTGTGCAGAGCACAGCATGCTACCACTATCAGAGAGACGCGATCTAGCATGCGCTCCCTGAGCGGTCCAGGCAACAGAAGTACATCTTGAGAAGACCGATGGCTCTCTCCACCACAGCCCTTGTGGTGCCGTGGCTCCTATTGTAGCGCTCATCAGCTTCTGTTCTTGGATGGCGGAGAGGCGTCATGAGCCACCTTCTGAGGGGATAGCCCTTGTCACCCACCAGCCATCCATCCAGCCGAGCCAGAGCACTGAAGAGCGCCGGCACCTGGGAGTGTCTGAGGATGTAGGTGTCGTGGGAGCTGCCTGCGTACCTTGCACAAACTTGCAGAATCAGCATCCTGTGATCACACACTATCTGCACGTTCATGGAGTGGAAGCCCTTCCTGTTGATGAAGGCACCGGGCTCACCTGCTGGCACCTTGATGGCCACATGTGTGCAGTCTATAGCACCCTGGACGCGGGGGAAGCCATCAATGGCCGCGAAGCCTCTGGCTCGCTATGCCTGACTTGCCTGGTCGCAGCGGAAGTGGATGAAGAGAGCATCTGTAACCTGCTTGACACAAGTGTGGACAGCTGATTGGGAGACACCGCAAAGATCACCCACCGAGCCCTGGAAGGAGCCAGAGGCATAAAAGTGGAGGGCAACTGTGAGCTTCAGAGCCACTGGCATGGGGTGTCCACCACACAGTTAGGGGAGATCTCAGGACCAATCATCTGACAGATATAGTTGACTGTCTCCCTTGAGAGGCGGAGCCTCCTTTGGCACTGCATCTCAGTCATATTAAGGCAGCTGCTTCGCCGCCTGTATACCCTGGCAGCAGGATAGTGGCGTCTTCTGTGGCCCCTTCCACCTTTGACAACATCTTGGCCCTGTGCACCTTGTGCCTGCGCCTGGCCTCCCAAAGGTGGCTCCACTGGAGGTTGATTGTCCACTCCTGGCCTCCTCCTTATTCTATCCCTCCCTTCCTCCTCAGAGGAGCTGCCTCCAGTGGAGATGTCAGAATCCATACCCAGGCTAAATGGAGGCCTCCGGAAAGCTGCAGGACTGATAAAGATTACTGTCTGCAGACTGCTGAGCTGAAGCTTCAAAGTAGAGAGAAAGCTATTGGAAATCGATCTGAACTGCTAACAATCACATAGGCAAGTTTAAAAAACTTTCTGCATTAAATACTTCAGGAAAAACATGAACAACCCCTCTAATCCCACATATCCCGCCAGTGCATGAGTTTTGATAAAATATCACTTCCCCGCCTGCCCGTTGGGCCCTTCCCCCGAGCCGAAGTTCGCAATGGGCTCCTCAAAATCCTCGTCGATAGGCAACTTAATGGCCTTAACAAGACCTTTAACTAATGGCGGGAGTGCGTCAAGCTGCATAGTGCGCCTGCCAACCTAAATATCGCAATGCCGCGCGCTGACGTCGGGACGTTTGCGCAATGTCAGCGCGCGACATTTTAAGCGTTGACGTGTAGGCTCTGCCACCCACACGTCAGCCAGAAAATTCTGCCCTATATCTTTAAACTTCATGATAATAAAAATCTCTCATAGCAATAAGTTTTACCAGAAATCTTTCCTGGTATCTTTACCAATAAGCACACTTTTTCTAAACTTCACCTGGCTAGGTGACACATTTCACCTCTCCTTTGAAAACAATCTAGTCTAGTCTATTTAAAAATGCATATGCCCTTATACTCCATACATTCTAAACTTCCCCCATGTTTATCATGTTTACATCAAAGCCTTCAGACCAGCTGCCTTTAATCCAATTAAGTCTGACACACATACACACACACGTACAGACACAGATACCACTATTTTACAATAAATTCCAATAACATTGAGAATTAATATATCTTCCTGACACCACCTCCTTATAAAAAAATGAACAGTCATAATTTAAAAAGATGGCTTCATTTTTATTAACCCATCTTATATTATCTCCTACATTTATCTATATACTTACACAATTACATTACCAGATGCATCCATTAACATAACAATATATACATAAATCCTCAGTATCAACAGACATAATTTAAATTCAGTGTTCAGGTGTTAAGTGCCCAATTTTCCCTTTAAACTTCAAACTCTTGATAATGCATCTGCAATCAGATTTTCTCATCCCATTACATATATAATGTGTAGATTAAATGGTTGCAGTAATAAACTCCTTCTGAATAGCCTTGCACTTCTGCCTCGGAATTTGTCCAGAAACTTTAAAGGTTTGTTGTCTGTATAAACAATTGTATGTGATGAATAGTTTGCTCCATAAATCTCAAAATACTGCGATGCTAACACCAAACCCAAAGTCTCCTTTTCAATCGTTCAATATCTTCTCTGTTGTACATTCAACTTCCGTGAAAAATACCCTATCGGTTTTTCAATTCCAGTGTCACCTTCTTGTAACAGAATGGCCCCGATGCCTAAATCACTTACGTAAGTGGCCAACTTAAATTGCTTGGCGTAATTGGATACTGCCAAAACTGGTGTCATAGTTAATACAGTTTTCAAATTGTCAATTCATCCTGTGTCCATTGAAATTTCTTGTTCTTTTTTAATAGTTCAGTCAATGGAGCAATCACACTGCTAAAATTTGGTATAAATTTCTGATAAAACCCACTCATGCCCGGAAATCTCATAACTTCTCATTTGTTGTAGGTACTGGGAAATCCACGATAGCCCTGACTTTCACATCTCTTGGGGCTACCTTACCATGTCCAATGGCATGGCCCAGATACATAACTTGTGCTTTTGCAAATTCACTTTTAACCAAGTTCACCACCAAAGTACCTTCCTGTTATTGAGTAAATAATTCTTCCACATGTTGTAAATGCTCCTCCCACATCTGACTGAAAACTATCAAGACATCAATATAAACAGCACAATTGCTCAGTCCTGCAATTACTTTGTCAGTCTTTGAAATGTTGCAGGTGCATTTTTTATGCCAAACAGCATGACTTTAAACTGATATAGTCCCACCTGGCATCACAAAAGCTCATATCTCACTTGGTCTCTCTGACAATGGTACTTGCGAATATCTTTATAGCAAGTCAATCTTTGTGATAAATTTTGATTTTCCCACTTTCTCAATACAATCTTCCAACCGTGGTACAGGATATGAATCCGCTTTTGTTACTGCATTCACTTTTCGATAATCCACACACAGTCTTTGTGTTCCATCTGGTTTCGGTACCAGCACAATAGGCAAACTCCAGTTACTGCAACTAGAGTCAATGATATAATTTTGAAGCATGAATTTGATTTCTTTCTCTACTTGTGATATCTTTGCTAGATTTACTCTATGAGGCTGTTGCCCTAGCGAAGATGAAACTTTTACAGACACATCATGTATAGCTAAATTTGTCTTCCCCTGCTTATTTCCACAAACATCTTTGTGTAACTGCAATAGCTTTTCCAAATCACTTTGAACTTGTCTGGAAGGTAACTCAATATTACATCTAATTTTCATGTACCCCTTCATTACCTAATTTGATTAGAGGAAAATCAATTTCAGAATCCTGCATTTCCACTTCTTTCTCATTATCTAACACCTCCTTTTGGTCCTCTTCCCTGTGAAAGTACTTTTTAAGCATATTTACATGGCATACCCTCTGCTTCTTTCTTCTATCTGGAGCATTTATTAAATAATTTACTTTACTCAGCTTCTTTTCAATGCTGTAAGGTGCACTAAATCTTGCCTTTAATGAGTCACCCAGTACAGGTAACAGAACGAGCACTTTCTTCCCAGCAACAAAACTATGAACTGTAGCTTTCCTGTCTGCTTTCATTCTCATCACTTGCTGTGATATCTTTAAATGTTCCCAACTCACATGCTCTGTCCAATCTCTCTCTGAAATTTGATACATAATCCAGGAGAGTGGTTTCTGAATTTTGACCCATTGATTTCCCCTTGCCTCATGACCATAAACTAGTTCAAAAGGACTAAAACCAGTCAATGGATTAGGAGTATCCCTAATAGTAAACAACAAGAATGGAATTCCCCATCCCAATCCTGTCATTTGTGACATGTTCTACAGCATTTGATTACATCCCTATGCAATCCAGACCAAAAAATAATGTTTTTGTATCTTCACCCAAATGTCCCCCCATTGGAATTTCATGACCTATCCTCAAAATCTCATTTCCAGATCCAAATGGTAGTACAATCTGATGCACCTCCCTGCAGCTTTCATTTGCTGAAGCATGTTAAGGCCTCCATTTTCTCATTAAAACATTTCCCTCACGGTAATAACATTCTGGAATACATTTTGACTCTGTTTCTGAATAAGCTGCCTGATATAAATGTTTTATTTGCAAATCCTTTTCCTGTAACTCCACTAGCCTCTTTGAGCTAAACACTTCAGCTGAATTGTCCTCTAGTCTTTCTTCCTGAACAACCTTATCAAACACAGTGGCAGCTAATTGGATTTCCACACCTTCTCCCTGCCTTTGAACTTCCTGTTCTTCTTGTTTCAACGTATGTGTCTGTGATCTCATTATCACACCTTCTGGAAATAATCCAGGATGCTCCCTCTGCAACACATCTGTTGAAAACACTTCTAAAGGCTGCTCAACTACCATGGGCATCACCCACATTTCAGTTATATCATTATATCATTACCCAGAATAAACTGAACCCCTGCAATGGGAAATTTTTCCACTATTCCAACAACCACCAAACCTGTTTTCCACTTACTCTTTAAATTTACCTTCCATTATGGAATAGGTTTAGCATCTCCATGAACCCCACTTATTATCACCTGTTCCTGCAACACTCCCTCTGAACAACAAATGTCACTATCCCACAACAATTAGGATTGACTAGCCACTGTGTATCTTAACATTTTAACATCTTTATCTACTCCACCCTGTACACATGGAAAGACTTTCCCATCATACACAAAATCTCTAAACATTTCTGCAACCTGCTTCTCCGAATTCTCTTGGGTAAATTGTGAACACATTCCCATTTCTTTACCTATCACTGATTCTTCCTGTTTTACCTATATACAAATCACTGGTTTTTCCTGTGCCTGAACCTCAGAACCCACAGTACTTTTACTTCCAGTACTTTTCTGCATCCTTATAATTCCAGCAGATTTTCCCTGCAATTTCCAGAACACAGATTTCATGTGTCCAACTTTATTACAATGAAAACATCCCAATTTTCAAATGTCACTTCTACCCTCAGCACCTTCCTTTAAATTCTGAGAAAAAACTTCCTGTGAAGTTCCACTTACAGCTCTCCCCTGACTACCCACCTTCCTATCAACTTCTCATTTTCTATCCTTTTCTGATTTAAAAGGGTGATGATAAAAAGGTTTAGCTCTATGAACTAACTCACAATCATCAACTATCTCTGCTGCTTGTCTTATCGCTTGAACCCTCTGTTCCTCGACATGAATTCTCATGACTAAAGGAATTGAATCTTTATATTCTTCCAAAAGAATTACCTCTCTAAGAGCTGCATATGTTCTCTCTATCTTTAATGCCTGTATCCAACAGTCAAAATTACTTTGTTTTACTCTTTCAAACTCAATATAAGTTTGCCCAGGCTATTTTCTCATGTTACTAAATTTCTGCCTGTATGCCTCAGGAACCAACTCATATGCACTCAAAATAGCCTTTTTTACCACACCATAATTCACCGACATTTATTCTGACAGTGGAGTAAACCTCATGTGCTTCACCCATCAACCTGGATTGTAACTATAATGTCCAGTTTTCCTGTGGCCATTTCATCAGTTTAGCTATCTTCTCAAATGAAATAGAGAATGCTTCTACAACTCTTTCCTCAAACTTTGGAAGAGCTTGTATAAATTTAAACATGTCCCCACTCGCTTCTGGTCTGGAAATAAGTCCAACCTCACCTGTTGGCATCTCTTTTTTAACTGTCTGCATTTTAAGCTGGAACTCTCTCTCTCTCTCATTTTCTCTTTCCTCCTTTTCTAATTTCACCATTTCTAAATCCCTTTCTTGTTTGCTTTTTCTCTCTCTTTCTCTCTGTCTGCTCCCTTTGTAATGCTCTTTTTCTTTTTCTGTTGCCTCTAGCTCAAGTTTTTTCAGTCCCTTTGCTTGTTCAAGTTCAATCTTCTTCATTTCTAACTGAAGTCTCACTACCTCCAGCTCTGACTCACTAGTGTCAGGTATCACTTCCAACTTTAAATGCTATGCTATACCTTCAATTATATCTGATTCCTTAGCTCCTGCAGGTAACTCCAATTGTAATTTATTCACCAATTCCATTAACTTAACTTTAGTTACCTTATGTAAACCAGCAAAAGGTATAACTTCAACTCCCAGACAAGTCTGAGCAACTGCCAAAGCCATATTTCAGTCTTGCCACTTCAAACAAACCTCACACCAACTCCTGAATTCAAATTGCTTCTCATTACCTTAAGATTCACCAACTCCAAACCAATCAAGGAATTTCAAATATATCCCAGGCGAGACCTCAACTGTGTTATGGCACAGGTGATGGTAAATGAGTTGTTCAAATTCCATGGGAAACTTGAGACAACTGCCACAACTTGTTTAGCAATTTGTATAAATTTCAAGATGCGTGCCCTGAATTCAGTCGTAATAAGACCAGCAAGTCTTACAGGTTTTTACAAAACTAGATTAAACATTTATTTATAAGAGAAATGATTTTACACACATACATAGATCTACAAATTACTACTATGACCTCTAAATCCCCTACTAAATCTGAATCCCTGTTACACTTTTGTTAAGGCAACAGTAAGACACATATGCCTAAGACCCTAAGGTCCTAAGATCCAGGCAAGGTGACACACAATTCCCTGAACCAGTCAAATTCAAAGTGAGTTTTCTTAACATCAATTCTTTGAAAACAGCAGCTTGAAGCATAGATGCTGAAGCTTTTTCACACTTGTTAGATCTTAAAAATGGTTATCCGTACACACAGCCTTCGCTCCGTTATACATATTTTCCCCTCTGAATGCAAATTCCCATTGTTTCACTATCTCTTTGGGCTTTATCTTTCTGATAATAGAAAATCTCTCATAGCACTAAGCTTTACCAGTAATCTTTGGGAAAAATAGACACACTGTTTCTAAACTTCACCTGATGAGGTAGCACATTTCTCCTCCTTTGAAAACAATCTAGTCTGGTTTATTTAATATGCAAATGTATTTTTATGCCTTACATTCTAAACTTCCCCCATGTTTACCATGTTTACATTAAATCTTTCAGAACAGCTGCCTTTAATCCAGCTAAGTCACACACACACACAACCCCCACTACTTTACAATAAATATTGAAGAAGTATTACATCTTCCTGACAGTGGCTGTCCAGGGAAGTCATGATCGGGACATGGCTGTCTGAGGGATGGAGGGATGTGGCTGCCCAAGGAGGTTGCAGCATGGCTGTCCAATGGAGGGTGGAGGCTGCTGAGGAATGTCGGGGTATGGCTGCCTGAGGGAGGGAGGTTGGGCTGTAGCGGCTCTAAGAAAGCTCATTGGGAATGGAGTGAGAGAGCTGGACAACACACGGAAGGTCAATCAATCACTACCAAGGGCAGATCAAGCATGATAGAGGATTGAGGGCAGGTCAATGGGAGACTGGGAGAGTTGAGGGTAACTGAGAGCAGTTGAAGGGTGATCGAGGTTTGGTCGAGGATGACGGTTGGCTGGTCGAGGGTGCTGGAGGCCAATTCAATGGTGATGAAGGAGATCTCTAGGTTGACAGACAGTTGATCCAGGGTGATGGTGGGTGACTCGTGGCTCACCGAAGGCAGGAGAAACGTGATGGAGGGAGGGTCAAGGGTATTGGAGGGAAGGTCAAAAGTGACTGAGGATGGGAGCAGGGTGATGGCTTGCAACTCCAGTTTCAAAGTGGGGGTGTCCAGGGACACAGCTGTTATGGCTGGAAGAGGTGGCCATGATGGGGTGAGTGAAGACCAGAGTGTGGTTGATACGGAGCAGCGGGATCCCCATTGGTCCACAGTCAACAAATCAGGAAGGAGGGCCAAATAGGTTGTGCCAACCAGACTTTTACCAGCCTTCTAACACAGTTCACTGCAGGCAGACAGGATGGGTCTCGGGCATCCAGTGCTTTTTGATGCTCTGGTGGAGGAGGGGAGGAACCAGGAGAGGATGGTCCAGAGCCAGGCACAGCGATGGCCAGAAGGACAACAAGGGATGGGCGCAAAAAATCAGGCAGCTCAGGATGCTGGCAACCAGAGTTGAGTGCAACAGCGAACAATGGCGTGTGATGGCATGTAGCCAAATGTACTGCACGCAGAGTAACTGTCTGCAAATGTCAGAGTCAATGTCAAAAATGGCTGAGGGTGTCATGGCAGTCAGTCACTGAACTATATCTTTAGCTCTAAAGAAGAGTCATACAGAATCGAAATGTTAACTCTGCTTAACTTTCCACAGATTCTGTCAGACCTGCTGAGTTTTTCCAGCATTTTCTGTTTTTATTTCGGGTTTCCAGGATCTGCAGTATTTTGCTTTTAACAGAGTACACCAGATGCATTATCACACATTGAAACAGAGAATCCAGAAAAACGCGATATTGAATTTGTGGAAGGTGTCAAGGAGTTTGCTATAATGACAATCTATACATTATTGGCAACTACATGAAGATTGAGTGAAATAGAGATGCTCAGAAATCAGATGTGGAATGTAAGCAGATCAGAGAATTTTGTATTAAAGGATGGCCAACATATACCTTACATTGTCCTGTCTTGAGACCATATTTCGAACAGGAAGCACATCTAATAGTGATCGATAATTTACTGGTACACAATGATAGAGTAGTGTTCCCAATAATACTGAGACTTAAAATCTTACAATGTCTACAGCAAAGTTATTTGGGCATTACCAAGTGCAGAGTCAGAGCATGATATTGGGTTTTGTGGGCAGGTCTCTTGAAATCATTGGATATGTCAATGGTATCCAGATGTGCCAAATGTTCAATTCACAAACAGGAATCAAAAGAAACACGAATGATATCTTCTTTTCCAACAAGGCCATGGGAACACCTAGGAATGGATTTATTTGAGCATAGAGTGAAAATGTGCATAATAGCGGTAGATTACTGCTCGAGGTGGATTGAAATGAAACAGTTACATGGGGCAGAATTTTTGCCCTTGGCGGGCGGGCTCGACGGGGGCAGTCGGGAAGCTGCCCACTGCCCGCGATCGGGAACAGACCACAATTTCACGTTGGCAGGCTAGTTAAGGCCCGCCCAGCGTGAAATGAGACTGGCAGCGCTGCCTATGTTGGGGGGGAAGGAGGGCGAGCTGGCAGAGCGCGAACTTCATGCGAGTGAGCGCTTCATAATCTCCCTGAGGCACAGAGCTGCCTCAGGGAGATGAAGCGTTGTTAGAAAAAGAAAATAAAGAAAATAAAAATGTAATAAGATATGTCCCTTCATGTCACTCTGTCACATGAGCAGGGACATATTATTAATTCAATTTGAAAACATTTATTTTATCTTTATTTTCTTTTGGAAACCTCATCCTGCCCGTGGATGAGGTTTCTAAAAAATGCAAAGGCCTCTTGGCCTTTCCACCTGCCCGCCAACTGCTAGTTGGATGGACAGTGAAAAATTTAATTTAATTTAAATTTTAATTTAATTGATTACTTAATGGCCTTAACAGGCCTTTTAATTGTCAGCGGGCGCACTGCCAACTCCGGCGCACACCCAGCAACTGAACTATTGCGCGACTGTGCGTTGACATCAGCACGCTTGGCCGACGTCAATGCGCGTCATTTCACGCTCGATCGGGTTGGGTGTGTGTCTGCCCGCTGAGTGGAAATTTCTGCCCATGGTTGCATATCAGAGGCAGTGATAACATCATTGAAAAAAAATCATAATTGAGCAACGATGTGAAAAACAGATACCCAGAGATGTCACAATCATCACAAATGAAAGAAGACAATGAAGCAGGTGATCCTGAACCATTCACTAGTTCAAATTCTGTTCAACAGAGTTCAGAAGACAGACATCAGAATGTGCATGCCCTATTCCTTACAAACGAGAGGAGAACTAGGTACAGTAGACTCACGAAGGTACCACAACTCTTATTGATGTTAGAAAACATGGAGGATGGAGAATAGAGAACAAGAAGAGAACATAGAGAGGGAAAGTGAAATGAGATTTACCTAAGAGAGCAAAAAGTTGCTATATTTCCTATGGGACTACAGGACACTGAAATGTTCAGAATGACTAGGAGGCGGAAGCATCGACTTTCCAAGAATGTCAGAGAACGTTGAAGTCCAAACAGAGACTTGGGGGGGTTGGAAATGTAGTATAATGGAATATATTAGCCTAAGTCTCATCAAGGGTTAACTGTAATAGCCTGTGATGCCATGGAAGGAAGAGATGTACACTCGTGTGATCTGAGACTTTAGGAGAGTAAACCTGGTCAGAAGCTGATGTAAAAGGGTGTTCGCATAATGGTAAATATGTTACAATAAAGTTAAAATGTTTTACAACCAGCAGTCTTTGAGAATTTATTGAAAATACTCCAACCCAACAGCCCAGTTATATAATGTACAATTCTGTTTCCAGTGCAGTGTCACACATGTCTCCTATACATACAGTTCTCGACACCAGGTTGGAGAAATCCTCACTTTGTCGTGTTGACACCCAAGCTTTGCTGTCTGCAACTGAGCATCTGTCCTGCTCCTTGACCAGTTCAACTGCCTCCTCCTCTGCAATATGCAGGCATCAGGGATACTGCCACTGGTCTTTGAGCACTCCCTGATATTATGTGCTGTTTTATCCTACAGGCAGTCAGAACGATTGAGTATCATCTCAATGGACAGAACACCCTTTAAGCCATGCAGGCCTATGACAGCTAATGTCGTCTCCCTAGTAAGTGTTCGACACATGTACTCTCTTGCAACTAGTACAATTTTTGTTACGACCGGAATGGGAGGAGTGCGCGAATTATCAAGCCCCACTACTCTGCAGGCCAAATCGTTAATTTAAATGTTAATTTTCTCACCAGAATGACCAATTGTGTACCTATTACTCTAGTACACAGAAGAAAAGAGACTCTGACCAGGCTTCTTTCAAAAACTCAGAATTATTAATTTATTTTAAAACAAAACTTATTTTAACAAGTTGCAAGTACTGGTTAGCAGACAATGGTAATCAAAAGTATAACTATCTATTTCTTCCTAAAGAATTCCCCCAGTGTACACACACAGACAAACAAAGAACAAATAAATAGAGTCTCACTGCGGAGATGGGTTTTAGAGGATGGGCATTATAAAATAAAGGATAAAGTCCACTCGGTCACGACACTGTGTGCCTGGAGTTCTCTTGTGTTAAGACGAGCCGCTGGTCCTGGTGGATGCCTCGAAGTTCTTACCAACTCTCAGCTTTGCAGGTCCAAATGCAGACTAGTTACACTCAGATGGGGGTTCTCTGGCTACAGGCCGATAGCCACATACAATTTTAGGCTAGGTAGAGAGGGGGAGCCAGTCAAGGTAACCTTCTTCCCTCAGCTTGTTCTCCAACAAAACTGCCTTCAAAACAAGCAGGTTCACAACCTAAGTTTTTTTTTCTCTCTGCCATGTGATTGCCCTTTTGTCTCCCAGCTTTTCATTAATTAAAGTGCTTTGCAGTTCAACACAAGCAAACAGCTCCTTCTCAAGTACCACATAGGTCAAGTGATTTCTTGGAAGAGGCCTGCTTATTTACAGTTCCAAGGTGAACTTATGATCTTCTTTTAAAAAAACATCCCAGGTTAACATCCAAATGTCCAGATCATGCCAAATCCTTCCATTTTGTAAAAGAAAACTTCAGTTTTGAGACATATAATTCTAACATGCTTCCACCCTTAAGGGATGAGACATCATTTCCAAATGTGTTTCATCGCAAAGTATACAGAAAAAAAATGTGCAACATATAAACTGAATTCAACATGTATTCACTCAGCCATTCGCTCCTTGTACAGAATCTGTTCAGTTTTTTGACTTTCTTGCTTTCCAGACAATTATAAACAATTTACATTCTTGATAATGCATCAGCAATTATATTATCTTTTCCAGCACTATGAACAATCTTCAAGTTATAAAGTTGTATTAGCAAGCTCCATTGGAAAAGTCTGTCATTCTGATCTTAACTTTTTCCACAAAGGCCAAAGGGCTATGGTCAATATGTACTGATGTTCCTTTAGAGCCATGATGGATATATACCTCAAAATGCTTGAGGGGCAGTAACAATCCCAGGGTTTCCTTTTCTAGCGGAGAATATCTCTTTTGATGCCAATTTAATTTTTTAGAAAAGCACCCCACTGGCTTCTCTATGCCCCATTCATCTTCTTGCAATAAGACTGCACATGCCCCCAAGTCACTAGCATCGATTGTCAGCTTAAAGGGTTTAACAAAATTAGGGGCTGCTAATACTGGTTCATTAGGTAGAATTGCCTTCAACTTCTCAAAAGCTGTCTGGGTCTCTCTTGATCATATCACCTTTGCTTTCTTTTGCAATAAATCCATTAGTGGAGCTGCTATTGTGTTGAAGTTTGGCACAAATTTACGTTAGGAACCACACATCCCTAAAAATTTCATGACTTCCTGTTTAATTTTAGGGACAGGGAATTCCAGCAAAGCCTGTACCTTCACTATTCTTGGCAAGACTTGACCCTGCCTTATAATGTGCCCTAGATAAATTACTCATGCTTTCACGAGCTCACTTTCTGCAAGGTTTATTACTAGATCTGCCGACTGTAATTGTTTAAATAAGACTTCCAGTTGTTTTAAATGGTATTTCTTTGTGTTGTTATAAACCAATACATATCCAAGTAAACTACACAGTTAGGGACATTAGTGATCACCTGATTCATTCATCTTTGGAAAGTGGCTGGGGCATTTTTTAATCCAACTGACATTACTCGGAATTGGTATAGCCCATTTGGTGTGACAAAATCTGATATCTCCTTAGCTCGTGATGTTAAAGGTACTTGCCAGTATCCTTTCAACAAATCTATCTTAGTAAGGAACATGGCACTGCCAACCCTGTTAATATAATATTCTAGTTGGTGGGATTGGGTAGGAGTATGTTTTTGTTACTGTATTAAGCTTTCTATATGCTGAACCTGGCTGACCCGTCAGGTTTAGGCACTAACATGACTGGAGAACTCCAACTGCTTTGACTAGGCTCCGTTAGGTAATCTTCTAACATATTCTGAATTTCTGCTGTCACTTCTGCTTGTTTCTCTGGACTTAACCGGTAAGGATGTTGCTTTATAGGAGAAAATTCCCCTATAGCCACATCATGTGTGGCGAAAAGTTTATCCCCACAGATCCCTTTAAACGCTGTAAGTAGCTTCACTTCTCTCGTTGCCCTACGTCTAAGTATGAAAATATGGAATCTAACTGTCCAAATATTTCAGTGTTAGCTAACCAGATAGTAGGAGGTTCAATTTGTGAACTGTCTAAATCTCCTTCTACCGCACTCTCACTGTCTCTTTCGTCCTCCACTATGCTTACAACCTGACATACCTGCTCTTCCCTACCTTCCTCCCTACGATGGTATCGTTTTAGCAAATTGGTAAGACATAGCCAATTCTTTTTCCTATGATCTGGAGTTTTATCAAATAATTTACTTTACTAACCCTCTTAATTACCTTGTATGGATCGCTGAACCGTACTTTCAGAGGTTCCCCTGTAATGGCAATAATACTAACACTTCATCCCTTGGTTGCAATGTTCGGGTCACAGCTTGCTTATCTGCCCGTTCTTTCATATTAGTTTGAGAAACTTTAAGATGTTATTAAGCCACTTTGCAGACTCCTGTCAGCTGTTTCTGGAACACGGACGCGTAATCTAGCAGGGAGGATTCATCCTTCTCTCCTAAAAACTTTTCTTTGATTAATTTCAGAAGACCTCTTGGGCGGAATCATCCCAGATTTGCACTAAGTGCAGTAGCGGGTGGGTAAATGACGTTTTACCTACTGGCTGTGATAGGGGGCTTCCACACCGTATCGTCCCAAACCCGCCACATTACTTATGCAATCCCAGGAAACACAGCGTTTCTGTGGCGGGCGGGCTCCGATTCGCCTGCCACACCGTCACCTCACCGCTTAATCATGCCAGGCACCACATTTAAAGTACAGCCACGCTCAGTGCTTCCAGCCCAGGACTGCAGCAAAGAAAACGTTGCTTTGAAAGGCAAAGAGACTGCAGCCCTCGAGTGCCATTTGGACACTGTGGAGGCCAGTTGTGATGTCCTCTACCCCCGCTCTGCCACAGGAAGGGCAGCTATATTACCACTCCAACTTGGTAGGCGATGACAGTGGTGATCAGTGCCAATGTTGCACAGAAGAGGTTGGCCATCCAGTGCAGATAGAGGATGAATTATCTCATCCATGCAGCCATCTCACCACGCTAAACTCACACTCAAGCCCATCACACATTCACTGTCATCACACTCGGTACCAATTTTAGGGACATCACCACCAATTCTCACACATATACCCTCACATGTCCATCTGGCCTCATCTCGCCTGGAGACTGCCTCCTCAGCCCTCACCATCTTGACACCACTTGCACAGATCAACATGGGCCCTTACACACACCCTGCGATATCCTCCTTCCCCAGTACAGCTCTTGTCCTGCAGCCTCTTCCGTTGCCTGAGGCCACTTCTCCCCCTTTTCCAAGCAAGACCTTGCCCTGCAGTTGTTGAAAAGCCACCCACATATGGCTGGTCTGGTAGGTAGCAACCTATCCGTGAGCCCCCCTAAAAGTGATGTGGTTCTGTCTGTGAAGCCTGGCACTGATGACTGCGGGTGCTGACTGAAGCAAGATAGGCAATGTTATGACACGGTAGATGATGTGTGTCAGACGGATCAAATCCACAAAGGAAACTTGGTCACATGGTCACAACAATTTTGCAATTTGTATTTTATTTTGAGATGCGTGCCTTGAATTCAGTAATAATAAGTCCACCAAGACTCTAGAGGTTTTTTAAGAAAACTAAATGAAACAGTTATTAACAAAAGTAAAGTTTTCAAGCACGTTCATAGGTCTACAAATTACCACTATAATAACCCCTAAAACCCTTAATTAATCTGGATTCCACTTACACCCATGTTAAGGCAATGGTAAGAAAATAGATTTAAACAGATCCAGGCAAGTCAACACAATACCCTGGACAGGAGAATTCAAAGTGGCTTTTCCCACCTTCAGTTTCTAAAGACAGCAGCTTAATGCACAACCACTGGAGGCTTTTCACACACAAACTATCCAAACCCCACTATTAACCTACATTTACAGTAAATCACAATAATATTATGAGAATTATTATACTTTTGTGACACACCCCTCCTTATGAGAAAATGAACGGTCATAATTTAAAAAGATGGCTTTATTTTCTTAACCCATTTTACACTACCTACTATAGTTATCTATATATTCATAGTATAACATTACCAGATGCATGCATTAACATGACAATATGTATGTAGAAATCCTTGGAATCAACAAAAATCATTCCAGTCCAGTGTCCATGTCCAATTTTCCCTTTGAGCTTTAAACTCTTAACAATGCATCTGCAATTAGTCTCGTCCAACCACATGTATAATCTGTAGATTAAATGGTTACAGTAAGAAACTCCATTTGAATAGCTTTGCACTTTGGTCTCAAAATTTGTCCAGAAACTTTAAGGGCAGATATTTTCGCTTGACAGACGGGCGCATGCCTGAACCACTTATATGTGAGATGACGCGCATTGAGGTCGGCCGAGTGTGCCAACATCAAAGTGCAGTTGCGTGATACTTTGATTGGTGGGCGTTGGAGCTGGCAGCACGCCCGCCGACAATTAAAAAGCCTGTTAAGGTCAATAAGTAATCAATTAGCTTAAAATCTTCACTGCTTGTCCAACCTAACAGTTGGCGGGCAGGCGAAAAGGCCAAGTGGCCTTTTCATTTTTTTGGAAACCTCATCCACAGGCAGGATGAGGTTTCAAAAAGCAAATAAAGATAAAATAAAAGTTTTAAAATTGAACTAATAACATGTCCCTGCTTATGTGACAGAGTGACATGAGGGGACATGTTTTATTACATCTTTATTTTCTTCATTTTCTATTTTTTAACAGCGCTTCATCTCTCTGAGGCAGCTCTGTGCCTCAGGGAGATTATGAAGTTCTCACTCGCATGCATGTGCGAAGTTCACACTCGGTCTGCTTGCTCTCCTACCCCCAACAGAGGCAGCTCTCAGCGCTGCCGCTCGCATTTAAGCCCACCAGCGTGAAATTGCAGATGGTTCCAATTGCGGGCAGCGGTTGGCAAGCCAACCGCCCCGCTGAGCCTGCCCATCAAGGGCAAAATTCTGCTCCAAGGGATTGTGGTCTGTATAAAAAATTGTTTCTGATGAATTGTTTGCAACGTAAATCTCGAAATGCTGTAACACTAACACCAGACCCACAGTCTCCTTTTCAATTGTTGTAAATCTTCTCTGTTGTACATTCAACTTTTGTGAAAAACACTGTATCAGTTTCTCAATTCCAGTTTCACCTTCTTGCAACAGCACAGCCCCAGTGCCTATATCACTTGCATCAATGGCTAACTTAAATTGCTTGGTATAATTGGGTACTGCCAAAAGTGGTGTCATAGTCAATACAGTTTTCAAACTGTCAAATGCCTCCTTACACTCCTGTGTCCATTGAAACTCTTTTTTTTTAAATAGCTCAGTCAATGGAGCAACCGCACTGCTAAAATTTGGTACAAATTTCCAGTAAAACCCACACATGCCCAGAAATCTCAAAAAATCTAGTTTTGTTGTAGGCATGGGGAAATCCATGATAGCTTTTACTTTCACATCTCTCGCAGCCACCTTACCAAGACCAATGGTATGGCCTAGATATGTAACTTGCACTTTTGCAAATTCACTTTTAGCCAAGTTCATCACCAAATTAGCTCATTGTAGTTGACTAAATAACTGTTCCAGATGTTGTAAATGCTCCTCCCACGTAGGACTGAAAACTATCAAGTTATCAATATAAACAGCACAATTGCTTAGACCTGCAATTACTTTGTTGTCAGTCTTTGAAATGTTGCAGGTATATTTTTCATACCAAATGGCATGACTTTAAACTAATATGTTCTGTCTGGCATCACAAAAGCTGATATCTCCTTTGCTCACTCCAATAACAGTATTTGCCAATACCCTTTTAGCAAGTCAACATTTGTGATAAAATTTGATTGTCCCACTTTCTCAATACAATCTTCCAACTGTGGTATAGGATATGAATCCACTTTTGTCATTGCATTCATCTTTCTATAGTCCACACACAGTCTTGATGTTCCATCCGGTTCGATACCATCACAATAGGTGATCTGCAGTTACTGTAAATAAACTCAATTATATCATTTTGAAGTATGAATTCAATTTATTCTGTACTTGTGATAACTTTGCTGGATTTACTCTATAAGGATGTTGCCTTATCGAAGATGAAACTTCTGCACTCACATCATGTGTAGCTAAATTTGTCCTCCCCAGCTTATTCTCACAAATAGCTCTGTGTGACTGTAATAGCTTCTCCAAATCACTTTGACACTTGTCTGGAAGGTAACTCAATATTACATGTACATTTTCAAGTACCTCCTCATTATCTAATTTGATTAGAGGAAAATCAATTTCAGAATCCTTCATTTCTACCTCTTTCTCCTTATCTACCACCACTAATATCTTATTTTGGTCCTCCTCCCTGTCAAAGCACTTTTTAAGCATATTTACAAGACACAGCCTCTATTTCTTTCTTCTATCTGGAGTATTTATTAAATAATTTACTTCACTCAGTTTCTTTACAATCCTGTAAGGCCCGCTAAATCTTGTCTTTAACGAGTCACCCAGTACTGCTAACAGAACTAACACTTTGTCCCCAGCAATAAAGCTACAAGCTGTAGCTTTCCTGTCTGCCTTTACTTTTATCACTTGCTGTGATATCTTTAAATGTTCCCTAGCTAACTCACATGCTCTGCCCAATCTTTCTCTGAAGTTTGATACATAATCCAGGAGAGTAGTTTTCGAATCTTGACCCACCAACTTCTCATGAATCAATTTCAGTGGTCCCCTTACCTCATGGCCATAGATAAATTTGAAAGGACTAACTCCAGTCGATGCATTAGGAACATCCCTAATAGCAATGACAAGAATGGAATTCCCCATCCCGATCCTGTGGATAGTCCTGACTATACACCCTCATCATAGTTTTAAAAGTTTAATGCTATCTTTCCAAAGCCCCTTGTGATTCAGGATGATGAGCTGTTGTATTAAACTATTTTATCCCCAGGCTGTTTATTACTTCCTTAAACAGCTGATCTGATTGTATTTCTTTAGGTAAACCATACCTTGTAAAACAAATTAGTCAAGTATTCCACAATTCTCTTCATTGCAATATTTCTCAAAGGTTTGCTTGTGCTTGTGGTTTCCTTATCACCTGAAATGTGTGACATGTTCTACAGCATTTAACTGCATCCCTATGCAATCCAGGCCAATAAAAATGTTTCTGTATCTTTGCTTGTGTTTTCCTAATTCCTAAATGTCTCCCATTGAAATGTCATGAGCTATTCTTAGTATCTCATTTCTATATACAAACGGTATACCAACCTGATACACCCCCCTCCAGTTTTCATCTGCTGAAACATGGTAAGGCCTCCATTTTCTCATTAACACATTACCCTTAAGGTAATAACATTATGGAATACATTCTGTCTCTGTTTCTGAGTAAGCTGTCTGATATAACTGTTTTATTTGTAGATCATTTTTCTGTAATTCTACCAACTTGAGCTAAATACCTCAGCTGCATTATCTTCCATTCTTTCTTCCTGAACAATCTTATCAAAGATAGTGTCAGTTAATTGAATTTCAACACCTTCTCCTTGCCTTTTAACTTCCTGTTCTTCCTGTTTCAACCTGTGCTTGTGATCTTGTTACCACACAACCCGGAAACAATCCAGGATGCTTTCTGCAACACTTCTGTAGAAAAAACCACTACAGGCTGCTCAACTATGATAGCCATCACCCACATCTGTGACCTAGCTATATCATTACCTAAAATAAATTGGACCCCTGCAATGGGCAATTGTTCCACTACTCCAACAAGCGCCTCACCTGTTCTCCACTTACTCTTTTAAATTTATCTCCCACAAGGGGGAGGTGATGGCATAGTGGTATTGTCACTGGACTAGTAATCCAGGGACCAAGGGAAATGCTCTTGGGGCACGGGTTTGAATCCTACCATGGCAGATGGTAGAATTTGAATTCAATAAAAACCTGGAATTAAAAGTCTAATAATGACCATGAAACCATCATCAATTGTCATTAAAACTCATCTGGTTCACTAGTGCCCTTTAGGGAAGGAAACTTGCCGTCCTTACCTGGTCTGGCCTACATGTGACTCCAGACCCACAGCAATGTAGTTGATTCTGAAATGGCCTAGCAAGCCATTCAGTCATATCAAACAGGTAAAAAGGCTCAAAAAAGGTATGAAACCGGACGGACCACTGAGCATCGACCTAGGCACTGGAAATGACAACGACACACTCATCCCTGTCAACCCTGTAAAGTCCTCCTTACTAACATCTGGGAGCTAGTGCCAAAATTGGGAGAGCTGTCTCGCAGACTAGTCAAGCAACAGCCTGATATAGTCATCCTCTTGAATCGTATCTTACAGATAATGTCCCAGATACCACCATCAACATCCCTAGTTTTCGCCTGTCCCAACGGCATACAGTTGGGAGGGAATTGCCTCCAGACCCCATTGACTCTGGACCCCATGAAATCTCATGGCATCAGGTCAAACATGGGTAAGGAAACTTTCTGCTGATTATCAGGTAGTGCCCTCTCTCAGCCGATGAATCAGTGCTCCTCCATGTACAACATGACTTGGAGGAAGCACTGAGGGTGGCAAGGGTACAGAATGTTTTCTGGGTGGGAGGCTTCAATTCCATCACCAAGAGTGGCTCAGCAGTACCACTACTGACTGAGCTGGCCGAGTCCTAAAGGACAGACTGCCAGAATGGGTCTGCGGCTGGAGGTAAGGCAAAAACATACTTGACCTTACCCTCACCAACCTCCCTGTCACGGATGCATCTGTCCATGACTGTATCAGTAGAGTGACCACTGCACTGTCATTGTGGAGATGAAGTCCTGCCTTCACATTGAGGATACCCTCCATCGTGTTGTGTGGCACTACCACTGTGCTAAGTGGGATTGATTTCGAACAGATCTAGCAACTCAAGACTGAACACTCATGAAGTGTTGGGGGCCATCAGGAGCAAAATTGTACTCGAACATAATCTGTAACCTCATGACCCAGCATATCCCCAACTCTACCATTACCATCAAGCCAGGGGATCAACCCTGGGTCAATGAAGAATGCAGGAGGGCATGCCAGGAGCAGCACCAGGCATTCCTTAAAATGAGGTGTCAACCTGGTGAAGCTATAACACAGGACTAATTGCATGCTGAACAGCATAAGCAGCAAGTGATAGACAGAGTTAAATAATCCCATAACCAATGGATGAGATCTACACTTTGCAGCCCTGCCACGTCCAATTGTGAATCGTGATGGGCAATTAAACAACTCACTAGAGGAGGACGCTCCACAAACATTCCCATCTTCAATGACGGGGGAGTGCAGGACATCAGTGCAAAAGATAAGGCTGAAGCATTTGTTACAATCTTCAGCCAGAAGTGTTGAGTGGATGGTCCATCTCGGCCATCTCCAAGGGTCCCCAGCATCAAAGATGCCAGTCTTCAGCCAATTCAATTCACTTCATGTGATATCAAGAAATGGCTGAAGGCACTGGATACTGCAAAGGTTAATGGCCCTGGCAATAGTACTGAAGAATTGTGCCCAGGAATTGCCGTGCCCCTAGCCAAGCTGTTCCAGCACAGCTACAGCACTGGCAGCTACCTGGCTATGTGGAAAATTGTCCAGTCATGTCCTGCACACAAAAAGCAGGATAAATCCAACCGGGCCAATTACAGCCCCATCAGTCTACTCTCGATCATCAGTAAAGTAATGGAATGGGTCATCAACAGTGCTATCAAGCAGCACTTGCTCAGCAATAACCTACACTGCACACTGATGCCCTGCTTGGGTTCTGCCAGGACCACTCGGCTCCTGACCTCATAACAGCCTTAATTCAAACATGGACAAAAGAGCTGAACTCCGAGGTGATGTGAGAGTGACTGCCCTTAACATCAAGGCTGCATTTGTCCGTGTGTGGCATCAAGGAGACCTGGCAAAATTGGTGTCAATGGAATCAGGGAGAAAACTCTCCACTAGTTGGAGTCATACCTAGCACAAAGGAAGATGTTTGTGGTTGTCGGAGGTCAGTCATCTCAGCCCCAGGATATTACTGCAGGAGTACCTCAGGCTAGTGTCCTAGGCCCAACCAGCTGCTTCAACTTCCTTCCATCCTAAGGTCAGGAGTGGGGATGTTCACTGATGATTGCATAATGTTCAGCACCATTTACCACTCCTCAAATACTGAAGCTGTCCCTGTCCATATGCGGCAAGACCTGGACAACATTCAGGCTTGGGCTGATAAGTGGCAAGCAACATTTGTGCCACACAAGTGCCAGGCAATGACCATCTCCAACAAGAGAATCTAACCATCGCTTCTTGACATCCAACGGCATTAACATCGTTGACTCCTACTATCAACATCCTGGGGAGTTACCATTGAGCAGAAACGGAACTGGACTAGCCATATAAGTATTGTGGCTACAAGAGCAGGTCAGATGCTGGTAATCCTGAGGATGGTAACTCACCTTGTGACTTACCAAAGCCTGTCCACCATCTACAAGGCACAAGTCAGGATTGTGATGGAATACTCTCCACTTGCCTGGATGAGTGCAGCCTCATGAAGCTTGGCACCATCCTGGACAAAGCACCCTTCTTGATTGGCACCCCATCCACCAGCTTCGATATCCACATCCTCCACCACCAATGCACAGTAGCAGCAGCATGTACCATCTGCAAGGTGCACTGCAGGAACTCAACAGGGCTCCTTTGACAGCACCTTCCAAACCCGCAATCTCTCCCGCCTAGAAGGACAAGGCTAGTAGATGCATGGGAACATGACCACTGGAAAGAGTCAACATGGTTTTGCGAAAGGGAAATCATGTTTGTCTAATTTATTGGTGTTCTTTGAGGAAGTAACAAGTAACATGGATAAAGGGGAACCCGTGGATGTTGTTATGACAGCAGTTTTTAAAAGCTGAGTTTTTTAAAATCCCAGAAGGAAACTTTAAACAAGTGTCATAACCACTCATCTAAAATTTGGTACAAATTTCTGGTAAAACCCACTCATGCCCAGAAATCTCAAAATTTCTTGTTTTGTTGTAGGCACTGGGAAATCCACAATAGCCTTGATTTTCACATCCCTCAGAGCCACCTTACCATGTCCAATGGTATGGCCTGGATACATAACTTGTGCTTTTGCAAATTCACTTTTAGCCAAGTTCATCACCAAATTAGCTTCTTGTAGCCAAATAAATAATTCTTCCAGGTGCTGTAAATACTCCTCCCCTGTCTGACTGAAAATGACTAGATCATCAATATTAACAGCACAATTGCTTAGACCCGCAATTACTTTGTTTGCCAGTCTTTGAAATGTCGCAGGTACATTATTCATACCAAATGGCATGACTTTAAACTGATATAGTCCACTTGGCGTTACAAAAGCTGATATCTCCTTTGTTCTCTCCGACATTGCTTTATTGAAGATGAAATTTCTACACATACATCATTTGTAGCTAAATATGTCTTTCCCAACTCATTTCCATAAATAGGTTTGTGTGACTGCAAAAGCTTTTCCAAATCACTTTGACACTTGTCTGGAAGGTAACTCAATATTTCATTTAAATTTTCAAGCACCCCCTCATTATCCAATTTGATTAGAGGAAAATCAATTTCAGAGTCCTGCACTTCTACCTCTTTCTCATCCATCATCACTAATACCTCTTTTTGTTCCTTTTCCCTGTCAAAATACTTTTTAAGCATATTTACATGAAACACCCTCTGCTTCTTTCTTCTATCTGGAGTATTTATTAAATAATTTACTTCACTCAATTTCTACTCAACCTGTAAGGCCCACTAAATCTTGCATTTAATCAATTATCAAGTGCTGGTAACAAAACTAGCACTTTCTCTCCAGAAACAAAGCTGCAAGTTTTAGCTTTCTTATCTGCCTTCACTTTCATCAATTGCTGTGATATCTTTAAATGTTCCCTAGCCAATCTTTCCCTGAAATTTGATACATTATCCAGGAGAATAGTTTCTGAATCTTGACCCACCAATTTCTCATGAATCAATTTCAGTGGTTCCCTCTACCTCATGACCATAAACTAGTTCAAAAGGGCTAAAACCGGTTGATTCATTAGGACCGTCTCTAATAGCAAATAACAAAACTGTTTTATCCCCAAATTGTTCATTACTTCCTTAAACAGCTATGACATGAAATTTGACCTCTGATCTGATTGTATTTCCTTAGGTAAACCATATCTTGTGTAAAATTTAATTAATTCCTCCACAATCCTCTTAGTTGTAACATTTCTTAAAAGTATCACTTCAGGAAACCTGGTAGACAGATCCATTATTGTCAGGAAATACTGATTTCCACTTTTAGTCTTAGGGAGGGATCCTGCACAATCAATCATGACCCTGGTAAAAGGTTCTTCAATTGCTGGTATTGAGATTAAAGGCGCTGGCTTAATCACTGCTTGTGATTTTCCTGTTACTTGACATTTATGACAGATTCCACAGAATTTGACTACATCCCTATGCAATCCTGGCCAAAAAAAAACCTCTGTATCTTTTCCTGTGTTTTCCTAATTCTTAAATGTCCCCTCATTGGAATTTCATGAGTGATCCTCAGAATCTAATTTCTAAAGCCTAAAGGGATAACAATCTGAAGCACTTCCCTCCAGCTTTTGCTTGATGAGACATGATCTGACCTCCGGTTTCTCATTAAACTATCTCCGCGAAGGTAATAACATACTGGAATATATTTTGCTTCTGTTTCTGAATAAGGTTTCCGATATAACTGCTTTGATTGCAAATCATTTTTCTGTAACTCCACTAACCTCCTTGAGTTAAACACTTCAGCTGAATTGTCCAGTATTCTCTCCTCCTGAACAATGTTGCCAAACACAATGTTAGCTAATTGGATTTTGACATCTTCTTCTTGCCTTTGAACTGCCTGCCTTTCTTATTTTTCTTGTTCTTCCCTATAAGCATTTGATCTCGTTACAACACAATCAGGAAACAATCCAGGATGTTCCTTCTGTGACATCTCTGTTGAAAACACCTCTACAGGCTGTTCAACTATCATAGGTTTCGCCCACATTTGCGATCCAGCTATATCATAACCCAGAATAAATTGAACCCCTGCAATGGGCAATTTTTACACTACTCCAACTATAACATCACCTGTCCTCCTTTTGCTCTTTAAATTTACCTTCCGCAATGGAATAGATTTAGCATTTCTATGGACCCCACTTGCTCCTGCAATATTCCCTTTGAACAACAAATATCACTTTCCCACAACATTAAGGATTGACTAGCCCTGTGTCTCTTAAAATTTTAACATCTTTACCTACTCCCTGTACACATGGAAAGACTTTCTCATCACACACAACATCTTTAAACATTTCTGCAACCTGCTTCTCAGAATTCTCTTGAGTAAACTGTGAACACATCCTCACTTCTTCACCTATCACTGATTCTCCCTGTTTCACCTGTGCACAAACCATTAGTTTCTCCTGTGCCTGAACCTCAGAACTGACAGTACTTCTACTTCGTGAGTGTTTCTGTACCCCAATAATTCCTACAGATTTTTCCTGCAATCTCCAACACACTGACTTTGTGTACCCCACTGTATTACAATGAAAACACCTCAATTTTCGAATGTCACTTCTACCTTCAGCAGCTTCCTTTTTATTCTGAGAAAAAACTTCCTGGGAACTTCCAGCTACTCCTTCTCTTCCCTGACTACCTATCTCCTTTCACCTCCACACTTTTTATCCTTTTCCAATTTGAAAGGGTGACAAACCAAATGTTTAGCTCTATAAACTAACTCATAATCATCAACTATCTCTGCTGCTTGTCTTACAGAATCAACCCTCTGTTTATCTACATGAGTTCTCACTACCGAAGGGATTGAATCTTTAAATTCTTCCAAAAGAATTACTTCCCGAAGAGCTGTATACATTGCCTCTATTTTTAACGCCCGTATCCACTAGTCAAAATTACTTTGTTTTACTCTTTCAAACTCAATATAAGTTTGCCCAGGCTGTTTTCTCATATTCCTAAATTTTTGCCTGTATGCTTCAGGAATCAACTCATATGCACTCAAAATAGTCTTATTCACCACATCATAATTCACCGACATTTCTTCTGATAGCGAAGTGCTAGTGTGCTCTGCCCACTACATTAGACTGCAATAATAATGTCCAGTTTTAATGTGGCCATTTCATCTATTTAGCTAGCTTCTCAAATGAAATAAAGAATGCTTCAATAACTTTTCCCTCAAACTTTGGAAGAGCATGTACAAATTTAAACATCTCCCTACTGGGTTCTACTCTGGAGATAAGTTCTTCCTAACCTACTGGCGTCTCTTTTTTAATGGCCAACTTTTTCAATTGGAATTCTGTCTCTCTCTTTTTCTCTTTCCTCATTCTCTATCTTCACAATTACTAATTCCCTTTCCTGTTTTCTTCCTCTCTCCTACCTTTCTACCTGTTCCCTTTCAAAAGCCATTTCTCTGTCCTTTGTTTCTAATTCAAGCTTTTTCGGTTCCTTTGCTTGTTCAAATTCAAGCGTCTTCATTTGTAACTGAAGTCTCACTACCTCCAGCTGTGACTCACTAGTGTCAGGTTCCACTTCCAACTGTAGATGCTGTGCTATACTTTTAATTATATCTGATTTCCCAGCCCCCGCAGGTAACCCCGATTTTAACTTATCTGCCAACTCTGTTAACTTTCCCTTGGTTATTTGTTGCAACTCAATCAGAGTTATAACTTCTACTCCCAGAGAAGTCTTAGTAATTGCCAAAGCCATCCTGCAGTCTCACCACTTCTAAAATACCCCACCAACTCCTGAATTCAAGGTGCTTCTCGTACTCATAACCGTAAGATTCACCAATTTTAAACCAATCAAGGAATTATAAATTTTTATCCCAGGCGAGCCCCTAATTTTTAAAGGCTGAGTTATTTAAAATCCCAGAGGGAAACTTTAAACAACTGTCATAACCTATATTTTCAATTGGTATGTTTTGAGTTGTAGCTCTTAAATCCAGGAATAAGATCACCAGTTCTCAAGAGGTTTTTATATCAAACTAAATGAGACATGTATTAATTTAAACATATACACATGGCTACAAATTACTGCTATTATAACTTTTAACAAATTCCCAAATTAATCTCCACTAAGGCAACAACCTATAGATTTTAAACAGATACCAGGCAAACCTTATAAATTCAAAATAAGGTTCCTTTCAATTTGGTTCCTTTGCAGACAGTTGTAGGCTTACAGCTGCTTTGATATCACATGCCTCTGCCTTTCACGCAAAAACTCCTCTCAGGTTATACCCAGCCTGCCCTTTGAATGCAAATTCTCATTGTATCGCCAGGCCCTTTGAACTCCACCGCTTCTAGCAATAAAACCCCTTTCATTGTACCAATTTTATTAGTAATATAAACATTGCTTGGTGTCTCCTAGCTAGGTGTAAGATTTCCCTCCCCTTCTTGAATGCCCTATTCAACAAAATGCAAATGTACTCTTTACCTTTCTGTTTACATCTCAAAACTACTATATATCAATGCACCCAGACTAGCTGGCTTTAATCCAATTAACACACACACCCTAAACATCTATTTAAAAATTAATAATTTCCAATAACATTATAAACATTAATAGCTTCATGACAGATGTGCTGTACTTAGATTTCTAGAAGGCATTTGACAAGGTGCCACAAGCATTACTACGCAAAATAAGAGCTCATGATGTAATGAGTAACATTTTAGCATGGAAAGAGGATTGGTTAGTTAACATGAAACAGAGAGTACACATAAATGGGTCATTTTCAGGTTGGCAAGATGTGATTAGTGAAGTTCCACAGGGTTCAGTGCTGGGGCCTCAACTATTTATAATTTATAACAATCACTTGGATGAAGAGATCAAATGCATGGTTACTAAATTTGCTGATGACACACAGATAGGTAGGAAAGTTATCAAGAGGTCAAAAGGAGTTTGCAAAGGGACATGGATAGGTTAAGTGAATGGGCAAAAATTTACAGGTATAGTATAATGTAGGAAAATGTAAACTTGTCCACTTTGGCAGGAAGAATAGAAAAGCAGAATATTAACTAAATAGAGATAGATTGCAGAACTCTGAGGTACAGAAGGATCTGGGTGTCCTGTACAGGGAATACAAAAAGTTAGTAAGAATGTACAGTAAGTGATTAGGAAGGGAAACAGGATGTTGTCATTTATTGCAAAGGGAACGGGATATAGGCCTGAATCTTCTGGTTGGTGTGTGGGCCGAAGCTTAAAATGATGCGCAGTGATGTCAGGAGTGCGTCCCGACGTCACCACGCATCATTCAGATCTTTAGTTCGGCAGGCGCGCACCGGAGTCGGCTGCGCACCCGCCGAACTGTCAAAGGTTAATTAACTAATTAAGCTGGTTAACTGGGCTGGCCGCCCAACCTTAAGGTTGGCAGGCAGGCGAAGAGCCTAGGCAGCCTTTGCATTTTTCATGAAACCTCATCCACGGGCGGGATGAGGTTTCATGAAGTGTTTATAAATTGAATGAAAATTTTTATTAAAATTCATTGACATGTCCCAACGCGTGTGACACTGTCCCATGAGGGGACATGTCTGAATAATTTTTTTTTCTTTATTTAAATTTTTCATAATCCAACTAATCTCCCTGAGGCAGAGAGCTGCCTCAGGGAGATTTCTGCGCTCTTTCGTGAAAGAGCGCAGGCCCCGACTCAGCCTCTTCCCCCCGCCCGCAAAGGGAGCACTCAGCGCTGCCAGGTGCACGTCATGCTGGGCGGGCCTTAATTGGCCCAACTACGTAAAATGGTGGTGCACCTTCCCGCACCTGCTCCCACTCAGCACCCCATCCAACAGGGAGAAAATTCTCCCCATAAATGTAGGGATGTTTTGCTGCAGTTGTACAGGGTGTTGTTGAAACCACATCTAAAGTCCTGTGTGCAGTTTTGTCTCCTTATTTAAGAAAGGGTATAAATGCATCAGAAGCAGTTCAGAGAAGGTTCACTTGTCTGATACCTGGGATTGGGGTCATTTAATGAGGAAAGGTTGGAAAGGCTGGGCCTGGATCCAATGGAGTTTAGAAGAATGAGAGGCGATCTTATTGAAACATATAAGATCTTGAGAGGTCTTGACAGGGTGGATGCTGAAAGGATGTTTCCCTTTGTGTGAGAGACTAGAACTAGGGGGCTTAATTCAAAAATGAGGGGCCTGCCATTTAAGATAGAGATTAGAAGAAATGTTTCTCTCAGAAGATCGTGAGTCTTTGGAACTCTCTTACCCAGAGAGCAGTGGAGGCAGGGTCATTGAATATTTTTAAGGCAGAGGTAGGTGTTGGTGAACTGAAGAGGACACCGACCTTACTTAATACTTACTTCCAATTAACATATTTTAATTTATTCTTTTCCATTTTGTAAGTATTGACACTTAATTTTACTGTAGTCCTTTCCTCTACAGCCAGAAAAAACTTTGAAATCCCAAACTGTCCTACTCCATAACCCACAGTTAGATCAACTTTGGACATGGGAGGGCTGTCCTCATAAGCATACCGCCCTTCGATATCATAAGGGAGGAGGAATTGCAGCAGCAATGTTACCAGGCAGCATGGCACATGGCAGGAGAAGCAACTCAGCTGTTACCATCCTTCTAAACATGCACACTAGCCACAGTGGCACTACAAAGCCCTCTGAACGGAGTTGTACATTTACAGCTGTGCCTCTTCAAAGATGCCACTGGGAACATGTGCCAACTTTATGATGAAGATTTGCAGACTTGCTCCACTGCCACAGCTGCTCTGGCCTAGCAGTTAAAGTGATAGCAGCATTCAACTTTTGTGGCTCAGCATCTTTCTAAGCTTTAACTGGAAACCTAGCCATTATGCTAGCTGTGCCTCTCTTGCCTCTGAGTCAAAAGGTTGTAGGTTCAAGTTCCACCCGAGAGATTTGCACATATAATCTAGGCTAACAGACCTGTGCAGTACTGAGGGAATGCTGCACTGTTGGAGATGCAGTCTTTCAGATGATAATTGAAATTGAGGCTGGGTCTGCCTCTCAGGTAGACATAAAATATCCAATGGCACTATTTCAGGATAAAAAGAGGAATCCTCCTTGTAATAAAGACAGAAATTCTCAGCAGGTCTAGCAGTATCTGTGGAGGGAAAAACAGAGTTAATGGGCTGGGGTTTGCCATCGGTGAGTGGGGGCGAGGCCCGCTTGCCAACACATAAAATGACATGCGGTGACGTTGGGCAGAACTCCCGATGTCACCGTGCCCCATTTAAATTTTTAGGAAGGCGGCGGCGCAGCAAAATCAGCTGCGCGCCCGCCGACCTGTCAATGGCCAATTAAGGCCATTGACAGGATCAATTAAGCAATTAAAGGACCTGCCCATCCAACCTTAAGGTTGGCTGGCAGGCCAGGAGCCCCGGCAGGAACTAGAAAAAACATGAAACCTCATCCAGTGGCGGGATGAGGTTTCATGTAGGCTTTAAAATTTTTTAATAAAGATTGTGTAAAAATTATGGACATGTCCCAACTCATGTGACAGTGTCACATGAGGGGGCATGTAATGGAAATTTTATTTTTCTACTTTTATCTTTTTTACATGTAGAGTCGATCTCCTTGAGGCTGCACTTAGCCTCAGGGAGATGAGTGCGCTCTTCCTTGCGCATGCGCGAAAGAGCGCACTCTCGATTTTAGGAATCCCCCCCACCCGCACTGGGAGCGCATAGCGTTTCCCTGCAGATGTCATGCTGGGCGTGGCCCGCCCTCGTAAAATAGCACCACACCTCCGATCGGGGGCACCGGTCAGAAGCACGCCTGTACGCACCCGCCCATCAACTTCCCCCCCAACGGGGGGAAAATTCAGCCCAATGTTTCAGGTCAAGGACCTTTCTTCAGTGCTCCTTATATCCTTGATTCCTCAATCAACATCACTAAAACAAATTATCTGATCATTATCACATTACTGTTTGTGGGGCCTTGCTATGCACAAATTTACTGCTGTGTTCCATGCATTACAATAATGGCTATATTTCAAAAAGTACTTCAACAGTTGCAAAGTGCTTTGGGATGTCCAAAGATCATGAAAGGCACTATATAAATGCAAGATCTTGCTTTTAATGTAACATTACTGTCAGGATGTGTACTGTCCAAATGACAGATGCCCTTTTTCTTGAAGCAGCCAAATTTCCCTCATTGGTAGTGACCCCAGGTCGCAGGTGCATAGAGTCAGGGAGCTGGATTTAATGCTCCCCTGCCAATGGGTTGAAGGCGGGGGGTAGGGGGGCACTGCTATCCATCCACCCCTGCCCCACTGCAATTATAGGGGTCAGGCAGCCTGCCCATGAGTGCATCAATTGAGGCCATTAAATGGGCAATTAATGTCCACTTAATTGCCTCACCCTGCCACCACGAGGCTCAGGAAAGCGGTCAGCTGAGCATGTTTTCCTGTGTGGGTTGGCTGTGGGTGGAGGGGCTCCCTCCTTAACAGGTCCCTTCTGCCCATTGGAGGGTCCCCCAAAGTTTTAGCTCCCCCTCGGTTGCCATCCCCCATGGCCTTTCAACCCCAAGCCCCAAACCCCTTGCCCCCTTGCTGGGGCTTGCCAGCTTGGCACCCAGTGAGATCCTGAAACATTCACCAATTCCGATACATTGCCGCATGCTTCTTCCTGGCCTGAAGTTCTGGAGAGATGCTGGCCTCTGATTGGCCACTAGCTCACAGAAGCAGGACTTCCTGTCCCTGAGGGGAGGAAATCCTGCCTCCAGCCTATTAATGGCCAATGGCTGCGAGGCAGCCAGTGTCCTCCTCAGCGGGCTCCACCCAACTTTTTAGTCAGGTGAGGTGGGGAATCTGTGCTGTATAATTCAGCACAGGGATTTCTACAGGACAGCTGGATTCTCCAGTGTGTCATGCTGGCACATGTTTGACACTGGAGACCCAACCGAGGAGCTGCTGGTGAATGTGAATGGGAATGGATTATATTCCCAGGAGATCCAGCCCATTTGCAATGCAAACCAGGCCATGTGCTCACTTGTTGCCTTAAGAAACATCAGAGAGTGGGTATTGCAGGAGTCTTCATTGCCACAAGGACGTAGGAGTAGGAGCAAGAATAGACCATCGGTGGGATTTTCCGCACCCGCCCGCCGCCGGGATCTTCTGCTCCCGCCGCAAGTCAATGGACTTCTGGCTGGGGCGCCGCCTCACCCGCAGCGGATTCCACCGGCGATGGGGCCGGAAAATAGTGGCCCACATGGTCCCTCAATGGTGTTGTAACATTCCTTTAAGGATATCAGTATGACATCACTGGAAGGGAGGTGTGTTATGTGATCCAGTCTTAGTTTCATTTTTGCTTTGAGCAGAACACACACACAGCTCTGAAGCCTTCAAGCTTTATACCTATATATAACTGTTCTCATGTGACTAGTCTTAATAAATGAACCCACAACGTGTTTACCCAATCCCTTGTGAGCAATTGGTGCCTTGTGTCTTGTACAGTAAATAAGCCCAAGGTATTATATCATTATAAGAACACGACAAATATGATCATGGCTGATCTTGGTCTTCAACTCCACTTTCCTGCCCATTCTCCATGTCCCTTGATTCCCTAAGAAATCAAAAATCTGTCTCTCCCAGCCTTAAATTTATTCAACGATGGAGCATCCACAACCATCTGGGGCAGAGAATTCCAAAGATTCACAACCCTTAGAGTGAAGAAATTTCTCCTCATCTCAGTCCTAAATGATTGGTCCCTTATCCTGAGACTGTGACCCCATGTTTCAGATTCCCTGACCTGTGGAAATAATCTCTCAGCATCTACTCTGTCAAACCCATTCAGAATTTTGTAGGTTGCTATGAGATCGCTTCTCATTCTTCTAAACTCCAGAGAATGTAAGCCCAATTTGCTTAGCCTCTCATTGTAAGACGACCTTCTCATTCCAGGGACCAATTTAGTGAACCTTCGCTATACTGCCTCCAATGTAATTATATCTTTCCTTAATTATGGAGACCAAAACTACATATCGTACTCCAAATGTGGACTCACCAAAACCCAATACAACTGTAGCAAGACTTCTTAATTTTTGTACTCCAAACCCCTTGCAATAAAAACCAACATGCCATTTGCCTTCCTAATTGCTTATGTTAGGAAATAGATACAGTTTAAGTGAGTTATATATTTTTTTGTGTGTTAGGAATGAGATTTAGCTTTAAAGTTTAAGTTTGATTTGTATTTCTTTATTTGTGTGTTAAGAAAAGCCAAATTGAGTTTTAATTTCACTTTAAAAGGTGTTTGCATTTCTACTGAGAGCTTTACGACTGTAAGCTAAGTTGAGCAAACAAAAGTGGAAAAAGAAAGTGCTGTTGCCCAGCAACAGGGGTCCAGGGAGGCAGGTCCTTCCCAGAGACACACACAGAAAAGCTAGAAACAGCAGTTTGATTTTGGAAGCTGTTTGAGTTCGGCTGGCTTTGAAAGTAGCTGCCAGGAGAGAGTGGAGCAAAGGAGGCAGATAGCCAGTCCCAAACTAAAGAAAAGACCCCAAAATCCAGGGGAGTGGAACAGAGGAAAGTCTCAAGCAGACCTTCTATTCAAAGGAAGGGCAGGAACCTGGGAAAATGTCCCGTTAAGTGAAGTTAAGAGGAAGGGGCAGAGAAGCTTAAAGAGGTAAAGGCTTGAGAAGAGACAAGAAGGTTTAAAGAGACCACTGAAGGTCTGTAACTCTTTGCTATGGGCATGTGAAGCAGTGGTACTGTTGGCAGCCGGGTCAGTGAGAGACAGTGTGTGGAAGACAGCTTGAATACATGTGGTGACCCAGGGAAGAGGAACATCGGATGGAGAGTTTGAAACCCTGGAGGTGAACCCTTGCAAAAGGCATCTGAGAGAAAGAGTCAGTTTGGGAAAAGGTTCCAAGGTGAGGTTTTACAGAAAGGGGTTGGAAACCCCCGTGTGAAAGACGGAGTGCAGTGAGACTGGTTGGCTCATGGTGTGACAAGCGTCTGGGGAGAGTTGAGGAGAAATCCATAGCATCTGGTTGAGGTGACATCTGTCACTTGGTTTCAGAGTGCAGTGTGTCTGACCACAGGGTGCCATAGATTTACATGGACTTACTGTGAACATTGAAGCATAAGATAGCTTTTGTAACTTATGTTATCCTTGCAAATCTGTATATATCTGAAAAGGTATAGTGGTGTGTGAAGGAGTATTGTAATAAAGTTAATCTTTTCTTGTTTGATAAATATTTTATTCTTTTGTTAAAAGTTTATTAGCTGACTCTGGTGACTCTATTCAGTGGCCCCTCTCCACATATCTAAACAAACAAATCAAAAGTTAGGATCTATCAAGCTGGGTTCCACTCTGGGATCAGGTTTGTCTAAGGGTAACCTCTGTTGGGATCTTAACACTTGCTATACCTATGCTAACTTTTTGCATTCATTGTATGAGTACACCCCAGTCTCTTCGAAGGTCAACACCTACAAGCTTCTCACTTTTTAAAAAAAATTCCGCCATTCTATTCTTTTGACCAAAGTGAATAACTTCACACTTCTCTACATTATAATCCATCTACCATCTTGTTGTTCACTCACTTAACCTGTCTATACCTCTTTGCAGCCTCTCTGTGCCCTCCCCACAACTTACCTTGCCACCTAGTTTTGTATCATCAGCAAATTTAGATACATTACTCTATGTCTCTTCATCTAAGAGATGCTGCCCTGTGGCAGCACAACGGCCTTACATTCTACCCACCCTGTCAGATGGCATCACAGCAGGTCTCTTTGGCCTAATGGGACCTGGTTATAAAGCATGGCCTGTATAAAGAAGTCCACATCAAAGAAGTGCTCCTTTTCTTCCAAGACTTCCTTTTCATAAGGAACAAGGCAAAAGAAAACAACACAATATATTTCAGACAAAACTTTCCCTTTTATTTACACTAAAACAATTTATTTAGATTCAAATTATATGGCTTCCCACTTTATCATAGCACTGTATTTTCCCCTCATGCTTAACCATATCTTCCTCTCTCCTATCCTGGTGCTGTTCTGAGTGCTCCCTAAGGACCTGTTGAGCAAAAGGTGATCAGCTAGTTAGGCAGTACATAGACTCATGAGTGAGGTGGCCCTCTACAATTGGAAGCCTGCTATGAGAGGGAGCACTGTTGGCTGCATCACTGGAGGGTGCTCCTGGGAAGTCTGTTCTCATGCATAGCACTCTGATGGGTATGCTGGAGTATTCTGGGAGAAGCATAATGAGGCAAATGGACTTGAGTTGTTATCATTCAACTGACTATGATGTGTTATTACCATCCTTGTAATTTCACCCTGAGCTGCTGATAGGGAGAGAGGGAGCAAGGACAAAGATGGCAAATGAAAGAGGGATTTGGGAGCATAAGGAGATAAACCGGCCACTAAATGTTGACCCTAGGGGGCCTGGGTTGTTCTTCCTCATCATCTTCCTCTTCGTTATCCTCTGGCAGCAGTGAAGAAGGCCCTCCAGGTCATCTTTCCCCTTTACCTAAGCATGGTGTTGCTTTATTTTCAGATTTTTTGGCAGTGGCAGATCTGCAAGAAAGAATTACAAAATGTAGGAAGCAGTGAAAGATAGAGATATGTGTGTATGAGCATAATGCTATTAGTTATGAAATGTGTGTCAATTATGATGGGAGAGGCCAAGTGAGAGAAGTGGGAGGTGTTGTGGGAGCAAGAGAACGTTAGTCTGGAGAGTGGAGAAAGGTGTTTTGGTATTGTTTAAAGCAGTTATTTTGTTTTAGAGGATTTGTAGGTGCCCTTACTCAGAGTGTAGTCGTGCTTTAGGTGGGTGGAGTGTGGTGCTGCCCAAAGTGGACGGTGGGGTGTGGGGAGGGAAGAGAGAGTGTGGTGACCTAATACCCTAGGTGGCCCTCCAACACTTTGTTCTGCACTGTTGATCAGCCTGGGTACAAGGGAGGAGGCAGTCAGTGCCAGTGCCAGTTGCTTTCATTTGGATGACTGATTTTGGAGCTTGGCTTGTTGAAAGAGAGATCCAAGAAATGGGAGGCTCCTGTGTTGCACCTATTGGAAATCCAGTTGTTGAAATTAATTGGAGTTAGCTGCTAATTTGTAAAGGAACTAGTGAGGCTAATTGTTTTAAGTGTATGTGGCTTAAACTTTGTAATTGACAATGATTGGAGTGAATTAATGGTTAATTATGCTATTAGTCACGAAGTCTTAGAAATGTATCCCAAGGGAAAACATATTTATTTCAGCTGAAATACAAGAGACCAGCAGAGAGTGATTGTCCAATTAGAAAGGTTAATGTGCAGGTCGACTGTTTTGTGCAACATTGCATCCCATCCATTACCTTTAGCCTTCCTTATGTACCACTATTATTATTGTATTTGATTTGTATCTTTGTCCACAAACTTGAAATTTTACAAACGAGTTATGGACTGGAATTTAATCAAGACTTCAAATGGTTAATATATAGAATAATGAACTAGATACTGAGTGGAACCTTTCATTTTGAACAGTGACCAAACTAGACCCTGTCCACCATCACCCTTGCCTACCAGGTTGAACTTGCTCTCACCTTGAACAGCTTCCCTTTCAATATCATGTACCTTCTTTAGATAAGAAGGGGTCACAATGAGAACCCAAATGGGTCACAACAATGCATATCTTTTTGTACAATAGGTGGAACAATTTGTTCTAATCCTACTCAGGCTGCTTCCCTGAACTCTTGCCCATTACATTGGCGACTGTGTTCATGCTGCTTCTAGGTCACATTATGATCTTGAGAATTTCATTAACTACATTTCCAATTTCCTTCCATCCATCACTTTTATGATGTCCATCTTTGATTCTTCCCTTTTCTCTCTCAATCTCTGACAAGGGGCTTTCTTCATAATATTTATTGCAATCCACTGTCTCACACAACAATCTGAATTATGGTTCTTCCCATCCTGGCTCTGTAAGGACTCCATCTCTTTCTCGCAGTTTCTCAGCTTCTATCACATTTTCTTTTAAGACTCACATTCCACGTTACATAGGATTACATAGAATATATATATGGCACGGAAACAGGCCATTCAGCCCAACCCACCCATGCCAACATTTATGCTCCACTTGAGCCTCCTCCAATCCTTCCTTATCTAACAATGTCAGCATAACCTTCTATTCTGTTCTCCCTCATATACTTACCTAGCTTCCCCTTAAATGCATCTACACTATTCAATTTAACTACTCCCTGTGGTACTGAGTTCCACATTCTTACTCTTCTCTAGCTAAAGAAGTTTCTTCTGAATTCCCCATTTAATTTCTGTTGACTATGTTATATTTCTAGCTTCTAGTTTTGCTTTTTCTAAACAAATGGAAACACTCTCTCTGGGCAGAATTTTTGATTTGCATTAGAGGTGGAAGGGCTGGAAAATTGGCCTCGGAGAGCTGCATGCCAGTTTGTGGGCTTGTTCCTGCCTCCAAACCATTGAAAAGCGGATGGTTGGGATGGCCTGAAAGTGGTGGGTAACCAACTAAGATCCTTAAATGGCCCATAAAGGGCAATGGTGAGACACTGACTGGTATTTTCCAGTGGGCAGTTGGGCCCCCAGTAATGGCCAACTCGTGGTTGATGAATGGAGGTGGCCTCCTGTCTGCAATTCAAATAACTTTTTTAAACCCCTCACATGGCTGTGTCTGTGAGATGGTCACCGCTGTGGCTACAGTGGTCTGGCAGCTATGCCATATAAACTTCAGCTTTATTAATAGGTCTTTAGAGGGAACCTCCATGTTGGGTAGTGCTGCCGATCTCTCACGACTGGACAGCTTCCTATTGGCTCTCCAATTAAGGACAGCAGGCATGCCCCTGGCCACTGATTGGCCAGCTGTTCAAAGGTCAGGCCTCAGGCATTGAAGCGATGCATGCTCAGGAACTGGAAATGGTCCCAACATTCGGGATGCAATCCCAAAACAAAAATCCTTCCCTTCATATCTACTCTATCAAAACCTTTCATAGTGCTCACTACAAGTTTGGTCTAAATAAGGTTTGATTCAAGTTTACCATAACTTTGTTACTTTTCAATTCTATCCCTCTAGAAATAAATCTGGTGTTTGGTTTGCATTTTATAGTGTGCTCCCAGATCCCTTTGCTCTTCCACCACATTTAGATTCCAAATTGCCAAGTGATATGAGACCTCCTTATTTTTCTCACCAAAATGTGATGCCTCATACTTAACTATATTGAAATTAATTTGCAAGATATATGCACATTCTGCAAGTTTATTAATGTTTCTTTCCTTTATTCCTTCATGGGAAATTTCTCCTTCCTTCCTGAACTGCACCTGTCCGCATGATATAAGTACATTCACAGTGCATTAAGGGAAGGAGTTCCAGGTTTCCAGTGACACTGCAGGAATGGTAATTTATTTCCAAGTTAGGATGTGTCTTGGAGGAAAACGTGCAGTTGATAGTGTTCCCATACACCAGCTGCCATTGTACTTCTAGACTGTAGAAGGTTATGGGTTTGAAAGGTGTTGTTGAAGGAGCCTTGGTGATTTGCTGCAGTGCATCTTGTATATGATACACACTGCTGTCACTGTTTCCACCTCCAAGCAGTTAAACTGCAGCCCCTACCCCTCCCCATCCTTGCAACTGGAAACTGACATTCAACTGGAAAATCCCAGTCAACTTCCATTACTCACCTTTAACAAGGCTCTTAATGAGCTTTAATGCTTGCCTGCTTTGTGGTCGTGCAAGTCACAAACATGCTTCAGTCCACATGACATGCTAGGAATGAGGTGAAGAAACTGGCATGCTGGTCCATGCCAGCGTTTTCAGGCAATCTCTCTAATATTCTTGTGTTCAAGGTGCTGTTAATGACAATTGTTGGAGTTTTCTGAGGTAGGGCTTAACATAAACTTTATTCAAAACATAGCAAAGAATAACTATATCTAGAATGAGACTTAATCCTTGCCACAAAGCTACGAGAGAGAACCCGATCATGATAGTCACATGATCTTACATCACTTCTCCAAAGATGATGTGAACTATCTCCTTTACATACTCACATTAACCCTTTACACTACATCTCCCCCAAGTCTCTGACTTCATCTCCAATTCACAGAGACAACTACTGTGGCTGTTTCACCAGTCTACCTGACCATGTTCTCAGCTCTCTTGGAGGAGATTGACAATTTGAGTTCTCCATGCATTCTCTCAAATTTTGTTGGGAAGAATGAGAATTGTCAGAGGGTACCTGTTCACCATTCAGGCCATCTTCCAGGTCTCTTGAAGAATTGGTGAACTCTGTAGAAGGTTGCCACCCTGTAGAAACCTTTGGACAATTGCTCCTTCGCACTATAGTGTCTTCTGACACCATAAATAGGATCGCGGATGAGGTGTTTTCTCAAGAACTTGGACTTGATGTAGTTGATCATGAATCCACACTGATTCATCAGACTGGAGGTCCGATAGTTTGTGGTGTGCTCTGTGACGATTATCATAGTTCCATATTTGACTGGAATGGCACTCGTCCTCCTTCTCCCTCACCTTGTCCAAATCTGCTGCTGTCAGACGTGGCATAAGCATATACTCTTCCTCAAGAGTAGGAAGTTGAGTCCTCAGCTTCCTTCGTATTAAAAGCTTCAATGGAGTCAGACCATTCTGGAGTGGGATAGAATGATAACTTAGCAGTGCCAGGTTAACGTTGTCACTCTTTTTTAATAAAGCCTTTACCATCTGTGCTCCCCTTTTGGACTCACCATTAGCTTACGGATATCTTGGTGAGCTAGTCATGTGGACAAACCCATAAGGTTCATTGGACTTCCTGAATTATTTATTAACAAACTGTGGTTTGTTGTCTGATATTACGAGTTCTGGAATCCGGTGTGTGGCAAAAATATCTTCCAACGATGGAACGACAGCCTCAGATGTATGACCCTGTAGATGCTTTATCTTTATCCATCTTGAATAGTAGTCAACCACAATAAAAAAATGTTTCCCCTCTGAGCTCAAAAAGATCCATCCCAAGATATTCCCACGGTCTGGATGGAAAAAAGGGTAGTATCAATGGTTCCCTCTGCTCCTTCCGATGGATTGCACACGTGATGCAATTGGATACCATCTCTTCTAATGACTTGGAAAGCTCTGACCAGCAGAATTTCTTGCTCTGGCATGACACTTCATGATACCCAAGTGACCTTGGTGTAACCTTTGAAATATATCGAGTCATAGGATTCTAGGTATAACTCTCTCTCATCAAACATCAGCAGGTCACCCATGACACTGAGGTGTATTCTTTGCTCAAAATGTTGCCTCAGAATAGGTTTTTGTGGCATATAGGGGAGACGGTGGCATATTGATAATGTCAATAGCCTAGTAACCCAGAGGCCCAGGCAAATGCCCAGGAGACACTGGTTCAAATCCCACAGTGGCAGCTGGTGGGATTTAAATTCAATTAATAAAATCCAGAAATTGAAAGCTAGTCTCAGTAACGGTGACCATGAAACTATCATTGATTGTTCTAAAATCCTATCTGGTTCCCTATTCTTTAAGGAAGGAAATCTGCCATCCTTATCTGGTCCAGCCCACATGTGACTCCAGACCCACCGCAATGTGGTTGCCTCTTAGCTGCCCTCCAAAATGCCCTAGCAAGTCACTCAGTTCAAGGGCAATTAGGGATGGGCAACGACTGCTGGCCTTGCCAATAAAGCCCACATCCCATGAAAGAAAAAAGAAAAAAAATATTTTGGATATCCTCTGATGCAAGTACTCATGGATTTGAGAACATTTTTCATCTGACATCTGTGCATTTCTGATCTCATTTAACTGTATTGTTGTAGCTGGTAGATACTTGGTACTTAGCGAAGTAAAGGTCTCCACACATGACTTTGGATGGATTTCCCTTTCAACAGCTTTATTCAACTGAGATCTACACACATTCTTAGTGATCTATTTGATTTCAGTTCTGGGACCATAGCTGAATACCAACTTGTAGGTTTTGTTACAGGTGAGATTACTCCTTGTTGTACTATTGAGTCAACTTCCTGCTTTATCTGCTGCAGAAGCAGGTGAGGAACATTCCTCGGTGTGAACAACCACACTGGCTTTGCTTTGGGATGAAAGGTGAAGCGATAAGCTGTTTTCAGCTTCCCAAGCCCTTTGAACAATTGTGAAAATTCAGCTCTAAAAACTTCAGGCTACTGTTCGTATTTCTAATTCCTCGACTTTGGAGATCAATTGTAAAACTGTACAACCTCTTCTAACTAAAAGTGAACAATCCTGGTTCTAGATTACATATAAGATTTTGTTGAGTGTCCTTTCCTTACATTGAAGCATTGCGGTCATCTGTTCCATGACTTTAAGTTGTAAGCCTCTTGGTCCATGGAGTTGTACACTTCATGGCTAAAGAAGATCTTGCTCCTACCACGGTTCAGCATCCGAAAGAACTGAAACTCCAGCTCCAGTATCCAACTTAAAACATATTTTATGTCTGTCAAGTAAAATTTCAGCACTCCAACAATTTCCTGTTGACCCTTTACTCTTGCCTAGGAAAACATCTTCAATTTGTTGAACTTTGTAAACCTTTGAGGGTGTTTCTTTTTGTTTCTGCAATGTAAACTCCTTGCCATGACATAATTCTTTAAAATGACCCATCTTCTTACAGTAATGGTGCTCTGCAATTTTGGCGGGACAATCTCCATGTTGATGCTCCCTTTTCCCTACACACCAATAGCACTTGGTTATAGCAGTTGACATATCTGCTTTGCGCTTCCCCGGTTTCTATACTGCCACATTTTTACTTTGATACTGAACAATCTCCATTGAGTTGGTTGTTCTTTGCAAATTGGTCACCCTGTCACCTCAAAGTACTAAACATTTCTGTTTCTTAACCTCAGCCTCTCTGATCAACTGAACAACCTTGGTTAGTGTTAAGTGATTGTCTCAGCTGCAAGAGGTCTGACAAGTTTTCATCTAAGACTCTAACAATGATTCTATCTTGAATTAATTCTTCCTTTAAGCTGCAATACAAGCAATTTTCTGCCAGTTGGTATAGATCATTAATAAATGAATCAACACTTTCCCCTGGTTGCTGGGTGCGCTTATTAAACTTTGCCTGTTCAAAAATGGTATTCTTCCTGAGACTGAAATAACCAACAAACACTTTTATTACTTCATCACATACAGCGGTTTCCTTGTCGATCCCTTGTCTGACTAGGGTATCGTATGTACAACCACCCATTGTTTACAGAAATGTACTGACCTGCTCCTTGCTCAGCTTTGTAGCGAGTCCCAATGCGGTGTGGTACCTTGCAAATCTTCAGCATCAGTTCAGCCACACTTCAGCTTGGTTTTGACCAGCAATTTGCTCGAAATAATCTGGTAATGGCAATGATGTCCCCATTCCATTCCTTTTTTTTCAAATCAGCTGCTTGTTCACATGCTATTCAGTTGCTGGCTGTTCATTTTCCTCCTGTCTGTATTCCTGCTGCCACCATCTAATATTCTTGTGTTTGAGGTGTTGTTAATGATTATTGTTGGACTCTTCTGAGGTAGGGCTTAACATCAGCTTTCTCCAAAACATAACAAAGAATAGCTACATCTAGAATGAGACTTCATCCTTGCCACGAGGCTGCAAGAGAGAACCCGATCATGATAGTCATGTGCTCTTACATTACTTTCTCAAGATGATGTGAACTGACTCATTTACATATTCACATTAATTCTTTACATTACACCATCTTGCTCCATTCCTGACCTTGGCAGGGCCTGAAAATATTACCTAAAATATTTGTTCAAAGTCTCTGCCATTTTCTGTCCCATTAGTAATTCCCCAGTCCTCTAAGGGATCATCATTTACTTTAACTACTTTCCAGTATAGGGGATTCGATAGTTAGGGGGACAGATAGGAGGTTCTGTGGGAGAGATCGAGAATCCCGGATGGTCTGTTGCCTCCCTGGTGCCAGGGTCCGCGATATCTTGGATCGAGTTCTCAGTATTCTCAGGAGGGAGGGTGAGCAGCCAGATATCGTGGTCCATGTAGGGACCAATGACGTGGATAGGAAGGAGGAGGAGGTCCTTCAAAGAGAGTTTAGGGAGTTAGGTGCAAAGTTGAAGGACAGGACCTCCAGAGTTACGATCTCAGGAGTGCTACCCATGCCACGTGCTAGTGAGGCTAGAAATAGGAGGATAATGCAGCTAAATACGTGGCTAAGGAGATGGTGCAAGAGGGAGGGCTTCATGTTTCTTGACAATTGGGCTCTGTTCCAGGGAAGGTGGGACCTGTTCCAACAGGACGGTTTGCACCTGAACTGGAGGGGGACTAACATCCTTGCGGGTAGGTTTGCTAGTGCTGCTCTGGGGCGTTTAAACTAGATTTGCAGGGGGAGGGGAACCAGAGTGTTAGAGCAGATAGTGAGGTGGAGGAGGATAAAGGTCAAGCGAGGAATGCATGTATAGACAGAAATCAAGGGTCCGTACGTGATAGAAATGTTCTCAGGTGCATCTACTTCAATGCAAGGAGTATTGTCGGAAAGGCAGATGAGCTTAGGGCGTGGATTGGCACGTAGGATTACATTATTGCTATTAGTGAGACTTGGTTGCAGGAGGGGCAGGACTGGCAGCTCAATTTTCCCGGGTTCCATTGTTTCAGACGTGATAGAGGGGGAGGGATGAAAGGGGGAGGAGTGGCATTACTAGTCAGGGAAAATATCACAGCTGTGCATAAGCAGGACAGTCTGGAGGGCTCGTCTACAGAGGTCATATGGGTGGAGCTGAGGAATGGGAAAGGTGTGACCACACTAATAGGGTTGTATTATAGACCGCCCAATAGTCAGAGAGAATTGGAGGAGCAAATCTGTAGAGAGATAGCAGACCGATGTAAGAAACAGAAAGTTGTGATAGTAGGAGATTTTAACTTTCCACATATTGACTGGGACTCCCATACTGTAAAAGGGCTGGATGGCTTGGAGTTTGTCAAATATGTTCAGGAAAGTTTTCTAAATCAATATATGGAGGTACCAATGAAAGAGGATGCAATACTTGATCTCCTATTAGGAACCAGACAGGTCAGGTGGCAGAAGTATGTGTAGGCGAACATTTTGGGTCCAGTGACCACAATGTCATTAGTTTTAAGCTAATTATGGAAAAGGATAGGTCTGGTCCTCGAGTTAAGGTTCTAAATTGGAGAAAGGCCAATTTTGTGGAAATGAGAAAGGATCTAGGAAGAGCGGATTGGCATAAGTTGTTTTCTGGCAAGGATGTGTTCAGTAAGTGGAAGGCACTCAAAGGCGAAATTTTGAGAGTACAGAGTTTGCATGTTCCTGTCAGGATTAAAGGCAAAGTTAACAGGCATAGGGAACCTTGGTTTTCAAGGGATATTGGCAATCTGGTTAAGAAGAAGAGAGAGGTGTATAGCAGGTATAGGCAACAAGAAGCAAATGAGGTACTTGTAGAGTATAGAAAATGTAAGAAAATACTAAAAAAGGAAATCAGGAAGGCAAAAAGAAGACATGAGGTTGCTTTGGCAGATAATGTGAAGGTAAACCCGAAGGGTTTCTACAAGTATATTAAGAGTAAAAGGATAGTAAGGGACACAATTGGTCCCCTTGAAGATCAGAGTGGCCGTCTATGTGTGGAGCCTCACGAGATGGGGGAGATCTTAAACAGTTTTTTTTGCATCAGTATTTACTCAGGAAACTGGCATAGTATATAAGGAAGGAAGGGAAACAAGCAGTAGTTTCATGGAACATATAGAGATTAAAGAGGAGGAGGTGCTTGCTGCCTTACAGCGAATAAAGGTAGATAAATCCCCCGGGCCTGACATGATATTCCCTCGGACCTTGAGGGAAACTAGTGTAGAAATTGCAGGGGCCCTGGCAGAAATATTTAAAATGTCCTTAGCCACGGGTGAGGTGCCGGAGGATTGGAGGGTAGCTCATGTTGTTCCATTGTTTAAAAAAGGCTCCAAAAGTAAACCAGGTAATTACAGGCCAGTGAGCCTGACGTCAGTAGTAGGTAAATTATTGGAAGATGTTCTGAGAGGTCGGATATATAATTATTTGGACAGCCAAGGGCTGATTAAGGATAGTCAGCATGGCTTTGTGCGTGGTAGGTCGTGTTTAACGAACCTTGTAGAGTTTTTGAAGGAGGTTACCAAGAAAGTAGATGAAGGAAAGGCTGTGGATATTGTCTACATGGACTTTAGTAAGACCTTTGACAAGGTCCCACATGGGAGGTTAGTTCAGAAGGTTCAGACACTTGGTATCCATGGAGAGGCTGTAAACTGGATTCGAAATTGGCTGTGTGGGAGAAGACAGAGAATGGTAGTGGATGATTGCTCCTCAGACTGGAGGTCTGTGACTAGTGGTGTGCCTCAGGGATCTGTACTGGGACCATTGTTGTTTGTTGTCTATATCAATGATTTGGATGATAATGTGGTGAATTGGATCAGCAAGTTTGCTGATGACACTAAGATTGGAGGCACTGTGGACAGCGAGGAAGGCTTTCAAAGCTTGCAGAGAGATCTGGACCAACTGGAAAAATGGGCCAGAAAATGGCAGATGGAATTTAATGCGGAAAAGTGTGAGGTGTTACATTTTGGAAGGTCAAACCAAGGTAGGACATACACAGTAAATGGTAGGGCACTGAGGTGTGCGGAGGAACAAAGGGATCTGGGAGTTCAGATACATAATTCCCTGAAAGTGGCATCACAGGTAGACAAGGCATACTGGCCTTCATAAATCAAAGTATTGAGTATAGGAGTTGGGATGTTATGGTGAGGTTGTATAAGACATTGGTGAGGCCAACTTTGGAGCATTGTGTGCAGTTCTGGTCGCCTAACTACAAGAAGGATATCAGTAAGATTGAGAGAGTGCAGAGAAGATTTACTAGGATGTTGCTGGGTCTTAAGGAGTTGAGTTACAGGGAAAGATTAAACAGGTTAGGACTTTATTCCTTGGAGCGTAGAAGGATGAGGGGAGATTTGATAGAAGTTTACAAAATTGTGAGGGGTATAGACAGAGTAAATGCGAGTAGGCTCTTTCCACTTCGATTAGGAGAAATAAACACGAGAGGACATGGCTTTAGGGTGAAAGGGGAAAGGTTTAGGGGGAACATTAGGGGGAACTTCTTCACTCAGAGAGTGGTGAGAGTGTGGAACGAGCTACCATCTGACGTGGTAAATGCGGGCTCACTCTTAAGTTTTAAGAATAAATTGGATAGATACATGGATGGGAGAGGTCTGGAGGGTTTTGGACTAGGTGCAGGTCAATGGAACTAGCGGAATAATATTTCGGCACAGACTAGAAGGGTCGAATGGCCTGTTTTCTGTGCTGTAGTGTTCTATGGTTCTATGGTTCTTTTTATATACTTGTCAAAGGTCTTACTGTCTATTTTTCTTTTTCTTGCTAGTTTACTCTCATAATCTATTTTCTCCCTCATTATTTTTTTATTGTCACCCTTTGCTGGTCTCTAAAATTTTCCCAATCTTCTGGCCTACCACTACTCTTGGCAATATTGTATGTCTTTTCTTTCATCTGTTAACTTTTGAATCATGTTCCATACATTTCAGTCAAAATCATTGATATATACCATGAAAAACAAAGGACCTAAACATCTGTCAACCATTACCCTTTGCTCTCCTGTCGCTGAGCTAATTTTGCATCCAGCTTGCCACTCCCTTTGAATCCCATGGTCTTTTACATTTCTATCATGTGTCCACCTATTCCATCAATCTGTCTATGTCCTCTTGAAGTCTATTAATATTTTCCTCACTGTTTAAGCCTCCAAGTTTCATGTCATCTGCAGATTTCAAAATTTTACCCTGTATCCCCATGCCCTTGTCAAAAACAGCAATGGTCCAAGTACTGAACCCTGGGAACTCTACCCTTTCTCCAGTTTGGAAAACAGACATTCACTACAACTCTCTGTTTTCTATCCCTTTGCCAATTATGTATTCATGCTTCTACTGCCCCTTTTATCTGATGAGTCTCAATTTGTTAACAAGTCTAATATATGGTACTTAATCAAATGTGTTTAACTGCACTGCCCTCATCCACCTATTCTGTTACCTCATGAAAAATTCAATCACTTTGGTTAGACATGATTTGTCCTTAACAAATCTATGTTGACTCTTGGTTATTAGTCCATGCCTGTCCAAGTGGTTGTTAATTTTCTCTTGGATTATTGTTTCTAAAAGCTTCTCCACCACTGACGTTAAACTGCTTGGCCTGTAATTGCCAGGTTTATTCTTCCCCCTCTTTTTTAAGCAAGGATGTAGTAGCACTGCTCCCAATCTGCATAGTTAAAAACGACCCTGCTGGCTTAGGGTCAGTGTCCTTGTCAGCTGCAATTCAAAGTTGCAGTCAGCCACATCAGTGTGGCAGAGTGGGTAAGTACCTCACCTCACTTCAATTTAAGTGCCCCTCTCCCCCTCCCACATCCATTTTCAACTAGGCGGAGGGAGTTACAATTGAGGCCTTGGGAGAAGTAGGTGGATGCCTAGATTAGACTCAATGTGAAAATGTATTAACACAGGAAGGTCGAACAGAACCCAAGTGCCTATGCTGAACGGAGAGACCAACACAATGAATAGTGGCTTGTGTCTGCTGTCACAGCAAAGATTATTAACTGAATTTTATTTATGTTCTGTTGCTGAGGGAATAGACAGAATAGTCTCCATCATGCTTGCATATGGCAATGGGGCCTCACTATTAGGTCCATTGCTGCCTCTTTTGCTGCTAGTACAGGACAGACTGCACTGACCTTTAGAGTTCAGAGCAGTGAGTCAGTGGTAAAACACAGATAGTAATTACAGAAGTGCATGGAGCATAGACCCCCCCTGACAGAAAGCCCGTGTCTTTCCAGCTCACATATCAGAAGAGCTATCATCAATGGGTCACACCTCTACATTTTCTCATTATAGAATACATGAGTTTAATATTCAGACAAATACTACAAGGACACATATTGGCCCAAAATTTCCTCAATATGATTTATATTGCTACTGAATCTTTAAAATAAAACATTGCATCTGCTACTGACCTTTAGAGGGAGATCCACAGAAGTTTCCAGAGTATAAGATTTACACATCCATTAGTACAAACATTGGTGTAACACCGACGTAAACAGAAGTTGCTGATCCAGCAGGAATCTTGTGCGCAACCTTTTAATTGCACAGCTCACTCTGTGATTTATGGAGAGCACTGAGGACTAAGAAGGTCAGAAATTGAGAATAATGGATAGAGAATTAACCCCATAATAGTGAACTAGACTTTTTTGAGGCAAGTGTTGATTTCTTTGGGAGGAGACGCAGGTGAAGTTTCTTTTGTCCTTGATTTGAGACTTGGGGAGGAATGGTCTCAGATTGGCACAAAATGCGATAGTAGGCTGGTAAAACCACCTTTTACTCACCGCCCATGATGGCAAGTTTGTATCATCCCAATTCCGCTACATTATTTATACATTCCTGGGAAACATGCCATTTCGATGGCGGGCAGGCTCTCATTCACCCACCCGCCATCACCTCACCGCTTCATCACGCCAGGTGCCATATTTAAAGCCCAGACACGTGCTCAGATCTCAGTGCTTCCAGCCCATGGCTACTGCAGGGAAGATGTCCACGAAAGGCAAAAAGGCTGCATCCCCCAGGTTTAATATTGTATCACTGGAATGCCTTTTGGATGCAGTGGAGGCCCACTGTGATGTCCTCTACCCCGCTCTGGATGCAGGATTTGGGAGGTAATGGTAAGCCCCAATGCCCTGCAAAAAAGGGCAGCCACCCAGTGCCACAACAGGATGAATGATCTCATCGGTTCCATCAGGTTAACTCACTCTTCTCATCACTCTCAACTCACACACTCACAAACCCCATCCATCGGGATCTCACAACACCACTAACTATCATACAAACCCTCACATTTCCATTAGGCTCATATCCTCTCGAACCACCTGCTGCAGACCCAGTCTAGTAGCTATGCCATTTAGGACTCGGCCAGCAATGGTGCCACTGAGCCACTCTTGGTGATGGACATTGAAGTCCCCACCCAGAGTACATTCTGTGTCCTTGCCACCCTCAGTGCTTCCTCCATGTGTTGTTCAACATGGAGGAGCACAGATTCATCAGCTGAGTGAGGGTCGTATGTGATAATTAGCAGGAGTTTTCTATGCCCACGTTTGACCTGATGTCGTGAGACTGGTGCTGATGTTGACTACTCCCCAGGCAACTCCCCTCCAACTGTATGCCACTGTACCACCATCTCTGCTGGGCCTGTCCTATATTACCTGTGTGGCACTGGGTTTAGACATACCCAGGGATGTCTGGGACATTATCTGTAAGATATGATTCCATGAGGGTGGCTATGTCAGCCTGTGAGACTCCCAAGTTTGGCATTTGCCTCCAGATGTTAGTTGCAGTGCTGACAGCATTGACTTTGCCATTGTCATTTCCCGTGCCTAGGTCGATCCTTCCAGTTTCATTCCTTTTGTCACAGTTTGATACAACTGAGTGGCTTGCCATTTCAGAGGGTATTTAACAGTCAACCACATTGCTGTGGGTCTGGAGTCATGTGTAGACCAGACCAGGTTAAGATGTCCTTTGGGGCATTACTGAACCAGATGGGTTTTTACAACAATTGACAATGGTTTCATGGTCATCATTAGGCTTTTAATTCCAGATTTTTAAAAAATTGAATTCAACCATCTACTTTCGCAGGATTCAAACCTAGGTCCCCAGTGCATTACCCTGGGATTATTAGTCCAGGGACAATGACACTATGCCATCACCTCCCTTCACTGCACCAGGTTATATCTCAGTAACTGTTAATAGCATTACACTGTATTGCAGTCCCTGTTAGCATATCAGATCAGAATGCACTACCTGTTAATTTATCAGATTGGAATGTATTACCTGTTAATTTATCAGGTTGGAATGGAGTGCCTGATAAGTTATCAAGCCACATTGGTGTCCCTCCTAATATTGTTCGTTATAATGTAGTCACCATTAATTTATCATACTATTGTGACCCAGTGTAACTGGAGCCCAACCTACCTTGTGGCAGCACAGACTTCCACTGAGGTTTATGTAGATTCCGCCATCAAGGTCATACATTTTCTGGGCCAATACACCTTAGTAGAATGCATGATAATATAATGGGTAGAATTTTCCCCCCAATTGGGGGGGGGGGGTTGTGCGGGGGTGGGCACGGGTGGGCGTAGACCTGATCGCCGCCCCCAGTCGGGTCCACGCTTCTATTTCACTTGGGTGGGCCAATTAAGGCCTGCCCAGCATGACGTGCACCTGGAAGTGCTAAGCGCTCCCTGTGCAGGCGGCGGGTGTTCCCTGAGTCACGTGAAAGAGCACAGAAATCTTCCTGAGGAACAGAGGTGCCTCAAGGAGATGAGCTTTAAGTTTTAACAGTTCAATAAAGTGGTGAAAAAAATTTTATGATATGCCCCCTCATGTGTAACTGTCACATGAGCTGGGACTAGGACACGTGCATTAATTTCAATAAAAATTTTTGAGAAAATTTAAAATCATTCATGAAACCTCATCCCACCCGCGAATGGGGTTCCATGAAAAATACGAAGGCTGCCTGGGCTCATCGCCTGCCCATCAACCTTAAGGGCAGCTCCATTAATTATTTTAATTGTTCGTTAAATGGCCTTAGTAAGCCTTTGGCAGTTCGGCGGGCGCACAGCCTGCTGAACTGAAAATCTAAATGACGCACGGTGACGTCGGGAAGCACGCCCAACATCACCCCGTGTCATTTTTCACCTCAGTGAGCGGGCCCCGCCCCCACTTGCCGAGCGAAAATTCTCCCCAATGTACCTCAAAGTTATTCTTGTTAACATAATATACTCTAGTGTACCTGTTAGCAAAATACATTGCTAAGATAGTACACTGAAATGCAATATCTGCTGCCACGCCACATCATAATTTAAGGCCAGTGAATTATTTTTGAAGTGTCGTTAATGTTGCTTAGGCAAAGGAAGATTATACATAGAAAGGTCACAAAAACAAACACTGAGATAAATGACAAGATAACTTGTCTTATCGGTGTTGGTTGAGGGATAAATATTGGGCTGCAAACCGGAGAAAACTTCGCTGCTCTTCTTGAAATAGTGTTATGAAATTTTTTCTATCCATCTAAATAGGCAGGCAGTGCTTCAGGTTAACTTCTCATCTAAAATATAGAGAATGTGGTAAAATATAGAGAATGTGGTATAGTGGCATAATACAGTGCCTGTTAATGCATTCTTTAAAATATGCAATCATCCCTGCCCCAAGCAATCCCTCTGGCACAGCATTCCATGCTCCAACAATCACCTGCATAAAGAAATTTCTCCCAACCTCTGTCTTTTAAATCGATGACCCTTTGTCATTGACCTCAACCCTATCAAAACCCTTCACCATTTAAATAATCACTGTTAAAACTTTTCTTAGCCTCTTCAGCTCCAGTAGAAATAATCCCAATATCTCAGTTCTTGAAAAGTACTGTGTAAGTGTCATTTTGTTGTTTTTAATTGGATGGGGGTTAATATATTCATGTGCACTGGAAAATGCATCAAATAACTTTCTAAAAATTGCAAGCATGATCGGAGTGGGCTATTGGGAAACTTCAGCTAGTTTACTACATTGGCATATATGTTTAATTTGTTCTGTACTGAACTTGGGAGAGTTCGTTGGCAGTGTAGTGGAAATTACACTCTGCATCTCATTGAAGTCCCTATCCGCTGAGGAAATCCTCGCTTGGCATCATTGACCTGTCTTTGGGAATTATTATCCCTATTGAGTTTGCAGTAAATATATCACACCCAGTTCATGCTGATGCTTCTGTGAACTTAAACACTAATCAATCCTTTTAACAGGACAGAGTTAGTAAGATTAGTGATCATGTCATTTCCAATAGTTTTCTCCACAAGTTTCTTCCTCATTTTTCAAACTTGATACACTGCTTTCAGGTCAGGAACAGGGCACCCTTGACATTTCAAATAGTCCCAATATAAGCCCACTATTCACCATGGCCAGGTCAGTGGGACAATTGACTGATTTTCACTGGGTGACAAATGCACTATTGGAGAAACTCAAAATGCAATTATGCATAAATATGGACACCCAGTTTTAAAACACTTCCACCCAGGGTCTAAAAAGGGTAACATGCATGCCACACAAGTGCCAGGCAATGACCATCTCCAATAAGAGAGAACCTAACCATCTGCCCTCCAATGGCATTACTAGCTCAGAAATATAACTGGACCAGTCAGAGGCTGGGAGTTCTGCAGCGAGTAACTCACCTCCTGACTCCTCAAAACCTGACCATTATCTAAAAGGCACAAAGCCAGGAGTGCGATGGAATACTCTCCACTTGCCTGGATGAGTGCAGTTTCAACAACACTCAAGGAGCTCAGCATCATCCAGGACAAAGCAGCTGATTGATCGGCACCCCATCCACTGGTGCCTTAAACAGTCACTTCCTCCACCACTGGCACACAGTAGCAGCAGTGTGTACCTTGTACAAGATGCACTGCAGCAACTCACCAAGCCTCCTTTGACAGCACCTTCAAATTCATGACCTCTACCACCTAGAAGGGCAAGGACAGCAGATGCATGAAAGCACCATGATTTGCGTGATTCCCTCCAAGGCACAATCATCCTAATTTAGAACTATATCACCATTCCTTCACTGTTGCTGGGCGGAAAACTCAAACTCCCTTCCCAACATCATTGTGGATGCATCTGCACCAGATTCATTGCAGCAGTCAAAAAGGTGGCTCTTTACCAGCTTCTCAAGGGCAGTTAGGAATGGGCAACAAATGCTGGCCATGAAGTGGACTTTCATGTTCCATGAACAAATAAAAAAACTTTATCTTTGTCACCTACATGGTTATCTGGCAGAGCAGACCACGTGCCCTAATAGAATTTGACCAATTTTCATTCCATTGATTCCAATAGAACAAAAAGTGAGGCGTTCTACAATGGACAGTCAATCTGTTCCATTAGTGGGAATTGGAAATTGCCACCAAAGCATTCCAACATGAACTTTTAGAGAAACAAATCCACTGTATAATTGTTGTAGTTTAGAGTCATTAGGGCATGGAAGAAACCCATTTGTCCCATCAAGTCCATTGCAGCTCTCTGTAGTGCAATCCAATCAGTCCCATTCCCCACTCTATTTCTGTAGCCCTGCAAGTTTATTTCCCTCTACGTTCCTTTTGAAATCATTGAACTTCTCCACTTCCACCACCCTCGTAAACAGCAAGTTACAGGTCATTAACATTGTTACGAGGGTGTGCTTTTTAAAGATACAATTTTTCTGGCAGCATTTAGAAAAAAACTGGGACCTTCTAAAGATAATGGAAAGCTGTCCAGACTGCTACAATACACACAAGTTTGCATTCCACCAAATGGGATGAACAAAAGATACAGTCCCCTGGGGAGCATATAAGACCCCATCCCCTTTTGGCTTCACACCATCATGACACTTCTTAAATGTTTCTGAGATAAGACATTAAAATTCAATTTCCTGTTCTGAAACAATAACTGCAGCAGACATGAACCAATAGATTTTCTCTGGAATATATATCTAGAAAGGTACTTTAAGGACTCCTTACCAAGCAGGAGAGAGAGAACAAAAAGACAATGTTGTACTGAACACAGGCTGTTGAAGCTGCGTGCCCTCTCTGTCTCTCTCTCTCTCTGTCTCTCTCTCTCTCTCTTGAAAGTGCTGCCTGGTTTGCAAAATAACCATCCTGAGAAGAGAAATCTACTGTGAACCAAGAACTGTTCGGAAAAAATGTTGAAATCTTCCCCATACAATTACACCCAGGAAAACAACTGAACAAACTGGCCACAATATATTATTACCGCACTGAGACCAGCGAAGAAACAGCTAACCGTATACTCCTTTGCTTTATCTATCATGAATTGTAAAAAAAATCCTATAAGCCTATCCTCTTACTTTGCCAACTGTACTAATGTGTGTGCCCCAGACAAATGCTTGTGACGTATGAATGATGGCTGCGATTTACCTAGCTTTTTTAATTCAAGAAATAGCTTCATTAAACTTATCTTGCTCTTTGTTTTACCTCAGAAAACCTGTCTGACTAATTATTTACAACCAAAAAACATAAATAGTGGGGCTCTTACAGAATTGACTAAGCACATCCTCTCTAAATTCACAAAAAAAACCCTATTATGGTCAAACCTGGAGTAGATGAATGGGGGAGTCATTTCACTCCTCCTCACATGGCCGTAACACCATTAGCTGCATAAGAACGTTCTTCCTCGAATCCTTCCTGTACTCTTGCCCAAAGCTGTGTCCCCTAATCATCATCTAATGGGAACAGCTTTCCTTTGTCTACCTTACCTAAACCTGTCATAATCTTGTACACCTGTATCAGATCTCCCCACAATCTCCTTTGCTCCAATGAGAACAACTCCAACTTCACCAACCTAACCTTGTAGCTAAATCCCCTCACCCCAGAAACATTCTGGTAAATCTCCTCTGCAGTCTTTCAAGGGCCTTCACAGAACTTGGTGCAATACCCTAGTTGTAGCCTACCCAGAGCTTTATAAAGGTTCAGCATAAGCACCCTGCTCTTGTACTCAATATGTCATTTATGAAGCCCAAGGTCCCAAATACTTTAATAATAAATGTTGCGATGAAGGGTCATTGACCTGAAATGTTAACTCTTAACCAAATGGATTCTCAAAGACATCCCCTCTTTCCAACACCACAATGTCTCTCCTATTCAGGACTGCCACCTAACTGCCTTCGTACTTCCCTATCTTTACTGAACACTATGTACCCCGAAATAATAAGCAGCCAGTCCTCACCATTTTAAGCCACATTCCCATCATTGTCATTATTCCCACACGGCTATTTGTACATGTAGCTCACCAATGCCATTCACCACGCTTTGTCCATTTGCATACATACATTCTAAGCCTATCTTTTTATTCCTTGTAGTCATTTTTAGGCTCCTCCCATCTAATATGGGACTACTTTCTTCTCTAGTACCATCCAACACATTCACTCCTTTACGAATTTCATTCCTCTTTTCTAGTTCCATATGGTGGTGCCTTTCCCTGTATCAATTTAGTTTATGCTCTCCCCAACCACACCGGTGAACCTATCTCTGGGGGCAAAAAACATTAGTGGGAGTTGTCTATAGGCCTCCAAATAGTAGTGATCAGATAGGGGATGACATTAAACAGGAAATTAGAGACGCATGTAACAAGGGTTCTACAGTAGTCATGGATGACTTTAATCTACATATAGACTGGGCAAACCAAATTAGCAATAATACTGTGGTGGATGAATTCCTGGGGCAGAATATTGCCGTCGGCATGTAGAGGCGGGCCCGACACTTGGACGCATAAAATGACATGCCCGCCGAACTGTCAACGGCCTATTAAGGCCATTAAAAAAGCAATTAAAGTTGTTAGCAATGCTGCCTGTCCAAGCTTAAGGTTGGCGAGCAGGCAAAGAGCCCATGTGGTCTTTGCGTTTTTCAGCAAACCTCATCCACGGGCAAGATGAGGTTTCCTGAAGGCTTTATAAAATAATTAATTACATTTTGCAAAGTTCACAAACAAGTTCACAAACGCTGTCACATGATGGGACATGTTTAAATAATTTTTTACTTCCTCTATTAAAAAGTTTTATTATCAATTTAATCTCCCTGAGGCACGGAGCTGCCTCAGGGAGATTGCTGCGCTCTTTCACCCGCATGCACGAAAGAGCGCAGGCCCCGACTCTCCTTCCTCCCCCTGCCTGCACAGGAAGCGCTGAGTGCTACGGAACGCATATTACGCTGGGTGGGCCTTAATTGGCCCTCCCGCATAAAATGGTGATGCACAGCTGATCGTAGGCAACGATCGGCTCCGTGCCCGCCCCCACCCGCTCCCGCCCAGCCCGCCCGATATAGGTAAGATTCAGCCCCTGTAGTGTGTACCAGATGGTTTTTTAAACCAGTATGTCAAGGAACCAACTAGGGAACAGACTATCCTAGATTTGGTATCATACTGTGAGAAGGGGTTAATTAATAATCTTGTTGTGCAGGGTCCTTTAGGGAACAGTGACCATAACATGACTGAATTCTTCATTAGGATGGAAAGTGAAGTTGTCTGATCTGAAACTCGGGTCCTACATCTAAAGAAAGGAAACTATGAAGGTATGAGGCATGAGTTGCCTCAGGTACATTGAAAAAAATTCATTAAAAGGCATGACAGTGGAATTGGCAATGGCTAATATTTAAGGAACAAATGTATGCAATGCAACAATTATACCTTCCTTTCTGGTGCAAAAACACCACAGGAAAAGCAGCCCAACCATGGCCAACAAAAGAATTTAAGGATAGTAGTAGATCCAAAGAGGAGTCATATAAAGTTGCTCGGAAAAGTAGCAAGCCTGAGGATTGGGAGCAGTTTAGAATTCAGCAAAGGAGGACCAAGAGATTGATTAAGAGGGGAAAAATAGAGTATGAGAGTAATTTTGTAAGGAACATAAAAGCTTTTATAAGTATGTAAAAAGAAAAAGATTAGTGAAGACAAATGTAGATCCCTTACAGTCCAAAACAGGAGAATTTATAACAAGGAGAACAAGGAGATTGCAGAGCAATTAAACAACTACTTTAGTTCTGTCTTCACGGAGGAAGACATAAATAACTTCTCAGAAATACTAGGGAACCAAGGATCTAGTGAGAAGGAGGAATTGAAGGAAATTAGTATTACTAAAACAATATTGCTGGAGAAGTTAATGAGACTGAAAGCCGATAAATCCCCAGGGCCTGATAATCTACATCCCAGGGTACTAAAGGAGGTGCCCATGGAAATAGCGGGTGCGTTGGTTGTCACCTTCCAAAATTCTGTAGATTCTGGAACAGTCCCGGCAGATTGGAGGGTGGCAAATGTAACCCCACTATTTGAAAAAGGAGGGAGGGAGAAAACAGAAAATTACAGACTGGTTAGCCTAACATCAGTAGTAGGGAAAATGCTAAGGTCTATTATAAAGGATGTGATAACAGAACACTTAGGAAATATCAATGGGATTAGACAAAGTCAACAAGGATTTATGAAAAGAAAATCATGTTTGACAAACTTACTGAAGTTTTTTGAGGATGTAAGTAGCAGAGTAGATAAGGGAGAAGCAGTGGATGTGGTGTATTTGGATTTTCGGAAAGCTTTTGATAAAGTCCCATCTAAGAGGTTAGTGTGTAAAATTGAAGCACATGGGATTGGAGGTAATATATTGGCATGGATTGAGAATTGGTTAGCAGACAGGAAACAGAGAGTAGGAATAAATGGGTTTTTACAGGCGGTGACTAGTGGGGTGGCTAGTGGGGTGCCGCAGGGATCAGTGCTTGGACCCAGCTATTCACAATATATATGAATGATTTGGATGGAGGAACCAAATGTAATATTTCCAAGTTTGCTGATGACATGAAACTTGGTGGGAATGTAAACAGTGAGGAGGGTGTTAAGAGGCTTCAAGGTGATTTAGAGAGGTTGAGTGAGTGGGCAAAAACATGGCAAATGCAGTATAACATGGATAGGCATGAAGTTATCCGCTTTGTTAGGAAAAGCAGAATGGCAGAGCGTTATTTAAATGCTGATAGATTGGGAAATGTTGATGTATAAAGGGACCTTGGTGTCCTTGTACACCAGTTACTAAAAGCAAGCATGCAAGTGCAGTAATCAGTTAAGAAGACAAATAGTATGTTGACCTTCATTGCGAGAGGACTTGAGTACAGGAGCAAGGATATCTTACTTCAGCTGTACAGGGCCTTGGTAAGACCGCACCTGGAGCATTGTGTGCAGTTTTGCTCTCCTTACATAGGAAAGGATATACTTGCCATAGATGGAGGGCAGCAAAGATTCACCAGACTGATTCCTGGTGTGGCAGGATCATCATATGAGTAGAGATTGGGCCGACTAGGCCTGATTTCGCTGGAGTTTAGTAAAATGAGAAGGGATCTCATTGAAATGTATAAAACTCTGACAGGGATGGACAGGCTGGATGCAGGGATGATGTTTCCTCTGGCTGGGGGTTCTAGAACAAGGGTCACAATCTCAGGATACTGGGTAGGCCTTTTAGGTCTGAGATGAGGAGAAATGTCTTCACCCAGAGAATGGTGAACCTATGGAATTCTCTATCACAGAAGGCTGCGAAGGCCACATCACTGAAGGAAATAGATAGATGTCTGTGCTCTAAAGGCGTCAATGGGTCTGAGGAGAGAGCAAGAATATGGCGTTGAGATAGAAGATCAACCATGGTCATATTGAATGGCAGAGCAGGCTTGAAGGGCAGAATGACCTATACCTGCTTCTATTTTCTATGTTACGATGCTTCTATGACCTTTGTCCCAGTCCTGTTGAGGTGCAACACGATCATTTTGAATATATGCCTCTTTCCCCAGAACTGGTCTGAATGGTCCAAAGATCTGAAACCGTCTCTCTTTCACCATGCCTCAAACCTCATATTGATCCTCTCTATCCTCCTACTTCTGTTCTCACTGAAATTACCACCTTTGAGGTCCTACTTCTTAACTTCCTCCCTAGTTCCTGAAAGTCTGACTGTAAGACTTCCATACCTGCCTTCCCTATATCATTGGTACTTACATGTACCACGACTTCTGGTTCACTGCCTTCCCCCTGCAGAATATTCTTCATCCATTCAGTGATGTCAGTGACGTCCTTTATGTTGACACCAGGGAGATAACGCACCCTGTGGGACTCACAATGATGGTCACAGAAACACCAGTCAGCCCCCTAACTATAGATTCCCCTATAAAAACTGCATTTCTACACTTTCCTGTCCCCCCACCCCACCCTTGTAGCTCCTTTCCCATTGGTTCCATGGTCTAGACTGCAGTTCTTTAGGGTGTTGTCACTCCCGGCAGTCCCCAGTGCTGAGTGCTGATTTGAAAGTGGCACACACCCGAAAGAATGCTGCTGTTCCTCCCTCTTCCTACTTTCTGGGTGGCCACCCTATCCACTATCCTGAAATCTCTCTGCCTGTGGGGTGGCCATCTCCTGGAACATACAATCCAGGAAACCCTCAGCCTCCCTGATGCTCTGCAGTGACTCCAGCTTCTCTTCAAGCTCAGAAACCCTGAACTGAAGCTCAAGCATCTGGAGACACTTCCTACACACTTCCTAAGACACATGAAGTGTTCTCAAGTTGCCACATAGCGCAGGAATTGTACATGACAGGTCTCAGCTGTCCGTCCATGATCTTAATAAACTAAATAGATTCTAAAGGAGAGAATGGATTTGGTTTTTAAGTAATCTTTGCTGTATGGGCCTATACTAAGCTGCTTCTTAATCAGCTTGTCAAAAAACTTGCTTCATGCCAAATAATGATTTTTAATCCACCAGCTGCAAAACTGAAATGAACTTTTAAAAAAAGAGACATTTTAAAACACAGACTATAATATGACTTGAGCTCGCAACAAAGATGGCTACTTCAATTTGCAATACTGTACTCTCCACATTGCAACCCACTGAGATGAAGACATAGCATGTACAAAGGCCCATCAATGAAAATGGCCTCAGAAGAATATGAGTGAGCCACATATCCTGTCCCCATTAGCAAGGCATCAAAGCAATCACCTGGGATATTCAACAGAGGTTCCAGGCGTGAATTGATTAAGTTACAAGGGGGAATGCACTAGTCATGACCATGTTTGAATCACTGGGTAACAGTCGTGTGACAGACCCACCCTTTGCATGTTTAAACTTCTGTTTGTAAGCAGGACAAGCAGCTGAGAAGCTGAGGAGAGAAGACCTGAGTATGGTCCCTCCTTCACCCTCTCCAACCCACCTTGCAAGCTTTGAACCTTGTTTACTGATGATGACCATCCAGGGATGCCTCTGCTGCAGACAGAAACTTATTAAAATAATCCAAACCAGCACTGCCGTCTTTAGGAGAACAGCCAAATCAGCTGTCTACATTTTTAAATCAGAAGCATCGGGACCACCAAAGGAAAGTTGCAAGGCCACTGAATTCAGCCTGAAGTCAGCCGAGTTACCATATTACCTATTGTATATTCTTTTTATTTTTATGGACCCTAATCTAACCAATCTGTCCTTCCCCACTCTGTAACCTATTGGTGCACGTGTGAGAACTATGAGTGTGTGTGTGTGTGCATGCAATCAGTTTTAGTATAATAAAGTTAACCTTTTTCTTTGTTAAACTGAAGAAAACCTGTCTGTTTGGTTCTTTTATGATCACAGCATGTAAACAGTTAAACACTCACTGACTTGGCAGTATATCATTTTCAAAAAAAAACCTGCTGTGGTCAAACAGGAGAGGGAAAAGAGGGCAGCTATTTGACCCCTCCTCATCTGACTGTAACAAGCTTGTTATGTGCTACTCACTGCACAATTGTTTGGAATTCCTGTTCATTCAGCGGGGTATGGGATACCCATTGGTCTGAATTTTACGTGTGTGTGTGTAATCAGCAGGCTCAGGAGCGACCAGGGAATGGACCGCCGACCGCGATCAGCCACTGATCACGATTTCACACAGGCTGGCCAATTAACGGCCAGCCGACGTAAAACGTGCGCTGAAATGCTCAGCGCTGCTGGGGTGGGGACAGGAAGGGGACGGGCGCTGACATCACCCCAGGCGTGTGTGAGTGCTGCAAGAGAGCCCCCTGAAAGCAGACCGCTACCTCAGGGAGCTACGGACCTGCAAATAATGAAATAAAGCTGTAAAAAGTTGCAAAAAAATGTCCATGCGGCACAATCAAGCACCTGAAAGCATACCTCATAAAAATGCTGTCCCCAGCTATTTCTTTTTATTTTATTTCTTAAGGGAGATTTCATCCCATCCTTGGATGAGGTTTGATGAGAAATGAAAAGGCCGCCTGGCCCATGGGCCACAAAAAAATCGCAAACAATTGCGCCATTAATGGGCTTAATCGCCCTCTTAATTGTCAGTGTGCCGTTTCCGACTTTCCCGAGCGCCCGCCGTGCGAAATATTGTGTGAGTGCAGAATGACGTCGGGACGTTATCTCGTGTGATTTCACACCCGATCAGGTCGAGTGCATGCTCGTGCGCAAGGTGTAAAATTCTGCCCAATTATGTTACCAGAGTTGCTGATTTAGAATCATTTGGATTTCAGCATAGTAAAAGGCCAATTCTAGCTCCTCAGTGAAACCATCCACTTTATTTCCAAGCTCTTTCCTTACATTCTTTAATTTTTATCTTCAATATTTGTTTAATTTCTTCCTTGATTTTGGGGCCAATTTTACTCTGGTTTGGACCCAGAGCCATGATATCAACTTTCTAACCCCTTTACATTTCCCTGAGATTTTTAAGTTTCCTACAGGGGATCTACAATAAACTTAGGGTTGACAGGAAAGAAATAGATGGAGGATTTGCGGGCCTGTAGCTCAATTTTTCTCCCCAAATGCTGGAGAGAACCCAATTTGGGTGGGGGAGGCAGCGAAGACAACAAGACTACCTTACAGCAATTTCTCTATTCATGCTTACCATTAATAGCAGAGGCCTTTATCTACACAGCTTTCATGTGGACCTTTATTGAATGCTCCTCAGTGCCCCATGAGGAAACACTGGATTTCCCTAGCCCCAACTTTCCCCCTCTCCCCAATCAGGCCTAAGGACTTTTCCCACAGGTTCCAGATGGTGGCCTCCTGCTGCCCAAACTCCCAAGAGACCTCTGTCATTTGAAATGATGTTTGAGCTGGGCGCAGAAACAAAGCTCGCCTCTACAAATTGCAGGCAGCAGCTGTCACCATAGCAACAGAGAAAAGGGAATGATCAAATCTGCAAAAATGAGGATGGATGAAGAGTGTGAGGGAAAATCAATAATCACTGTCAGCCTGACATATGCTTACCTGACAAGCATGGTGTTACTGCAGGGAACAATCACAATCCATTTATAGATTTTAAATATCACACAAACCCCCATACAGATATCTGACTCTTCAGAATTCTGCCTCTTTTGCTTTCTAAATTAAGGAATAATGCTGAATAAGGAGGAACCTTTCTGTGTGTGTCCACGTGTAATTGAGTATTAGTGAGCTATTGGGTATGGGAGTGGGTATGCGTGTGTGTTGTAAGTAAATACTTGTCTGTGTGGGTGAGATCGTTTTTATTGTTTATTTGCTGGAAGTGGATGGTGCTGTTAATTCCTCATTTTGTTTCCCCTCCTGGGGGATAGTGATGCGGCTTTTTCTTGAACTGCTGTAGTATTTGTGCTGACGATATACCCATGAAGGTGTGAGGTGCAAAATCTACAAGTTTCGCTCAGCAACAATAAAGAAATAGCAACATATGTTGAAGTCAGAATAGTTTATAACTTGCATGAAAACTTGGAGGTGATGATGTTCCTATGTTTCACCTGTGCCTATTGCAGAGAAAACACATGAAATGCTGGCACATTACAAAGGAAGCATGTGTATAGCTTGAGATCTTTAAACTAAAGAGCAGTAACTAAATGATAATCTTACAAGAGTTCTATTGATTGACCTGGTGAAGATGTAAACATCTCGCTTTCAACTTTCTCAGGTTTCTTGGCTCTTTTCAAGGTCACTAAACTATGCTATAATTAAGTCTCAATGGGTTAGTGCCAAGCAGTACCCTGTTCAAGATTCAGAAAATGATAAGATGCCAGGTGGGATCTACCTTTCATTAAAATGGTGACGTGACTGAGAATGGAACCTCTGCTCTATTGCTTCCACTGTTCTTTAAACTACCGAAGCCAACAGTTTATGTATTTAACCCTTTCTATCCATGTATCCAAATGGCATGCACCTCATGCTCTATGTAAGTGTGGATTTTTTTCTTCAGCTGGTGTCTCCTTTCCACAAGAAATGATATGAAGCTAAAATAAAAACAGAAAATGCCGGAAAAATTCAGCAGCTCTAGCAGCGTCTCTGGAGAGAGAAATGGGGTTAGCATTTTGAGTCCAATATGATTCTGCTTTGGAACTGAATGTTGTGAAGCTGTTTCCCTGGTAAAAATGGCGTCAGTCATGTGTTTGATGCAAGTTGTTATGGTCATGTCATATGCCCGTAATGTTTATTGGGAGATGGACACTTTATTTTTAAAAAAGCAACATGGAATGCGGACACTACCTTCACAAGATTGACTCCAGAGAGTCAGGAAACTTTGTGATTTCTATACAGACAGAGACAAACATGTCTGAACATATCTCTGGGAAGTTACAGAAAATGCAAGTTGTCTTCCCATGTGCTGATTAACTACCCTTCTCCATTTCAATAGAAGAGATTTAAAATGACAATAGCTGCTAAATTTGTTGGCCCCATGAAGATGGAATTTCAGCTAAAGGCATTTTGGAGCTAATCATAGCTGGGATGTTAATGAGTTAGCAAACACCCTCCACTATGTGGAGAAAGACAGAGTTAAGGTTTCGTGAACTTATGACTCTTCTTCAGAGCTAAAGAGAAGTACAAATGTGGTGAAATATATACTGTCTAAGGCGGGTGGAACAGATTAAGCTGGGTAGAAGGCCAGCGATAGGTGGAGGCAAAGGAGACATTGCCAAAGATGTCATAAACAAAAGGTCAAAGGGGTGTTAATGGTGGTGGTATTGGCTAAAGGAGGTGCTAATGGTGACATTAAGAGTAGAAAGCGGGATGAGCCAGTGACAGATGGCCCTAGTGCGGGTGGGGTGGGGGGAGGGGACAGTGATAGGAAAAAAGATCGAAAATAAGCTAAAAGGTGGGGATAAAACAATGACTGAAAATGGAAATAAATCTTTTAAAAATAATGAAAATAAGTGGGAAAATAAATAAATAAATAAAAATTGAAACATGAAAACGAATATGCAAAAAAGGATATCAAAAAGGGGTGAGGATGGAGGAGAAAGTTCAGGGTCCGAAGTTGTTGAACTCAATGTTAAGTCCGGAAGGCTGTAAAGTGCCTAGTCAGAAGATGAGGTGCTGTTCCTCCAGTTTGTGTTGAGCTTCACTGAAACAATGCAGCAGGCCAAGGACGGACATGTGGGCATGAGAGCAGGATGGGGTGTTGAAATGGCAAGCGACAGGAAAGCCTGGGTCATGCTTGCGGACAGACCGAAGGTGTTCCGCAAAGCGGTCACCCAGTCTGTGTTTGGTCTCTCCAATGTAGAGGAGACTGCATTAGGAGCAGCAAATGCAGTAGACCAAACTGAGGGAAGTGCAAGCGAAATGCTGCTTCACTTGAAAGGGGTGTTTGGGTTCTTGGACGGTGAGGAGGGGGAAAGTAAAGGGGCAGACGTTGCACCTTGTGCGATTGCATGGGAAGTGCCATGGGATAGGGTTGATGTGTTGGGGGTGATGGAGGAGTGGGCCAGGGTGTCCTGGAGGGAACGGTCCCTATGGAATACCGACAGGGGGGTGGTGAAGGGAAGATGTGTATGGTAGTGGCATCATGCTGGAATTGGTGGAGGATGATCTTTTGAATGCGGAGGCTGGTGGGGTGAAAAGCGAGACAAGGAGGGACCCTATCATGGTTCTGGGAGGGAGAGGAAGGTGTGAGGGCACAGGCGCAGGAGATGGGTCAGACATAGTTGAGGGCCCTGACAACCACCATGTGTGGGAAATCTTGGTTAAGGAAGAAGGAAGATGTGTCAGAAGCACTGTTTTGGAAAGCGGCATCATCAGAACAGATGCGACAGAAGTGAAGGAACTGAGAGAATGGGATGGAGTCCTTACAGGAAGCAGGGTGTGAGGAGCTGTAGTCAAGGTAGCTGTGGGAGCCAGTGGGTTTGTGATGAATATTGGTGGACAGTCTATCACCAGAAATTGAGGCAGAGAGGCCAAAGGAATGAAGGAAAGTGTCGGAGATGGACCATGTGAAAGTGATGGAGGGGTGGAAATTGGAAGCAAAATTGATAAATTTTTCCAGGTCCAGATGAGATCATGAAGTGGTGTCGAAACAGTCATTGATGTACCGAAGAAAGAGTTGTGGGATGGGGCCTGAGTAGGACTGAAACAAGGAATGTTCCACATACCCCATAAAGAGACAGGCATAACTGGGGCCCATGCAGGTACCCATAGCCACACCTTTTATTTGGAGGAAGTGAGATAACTTTAAGGAGAAATTGTTCAGTGAGAGAACAAGTTCAGCCAGACGGAGGAGAGTGGTGGTGGATGGGAATTATTCGGGTCTTTGTTCAAGGAAGAAACAGAGAGCCCTCAGACCATCCTGGTGGGGGATGGAGGTGTCAAGGGATTGGACGTCCATGGTGAAGAGGAGGCAGTTAGGGCCAGGGAACTGGAAATTGTTGATATGATATCGGGCATCAGGGGAATCGCAGGGGTAATTGGGAAGAGACTGGGCAGGAGGAGAGAGAACGGAGTCAAGATAGGAAGAAATGAGTTCCATGGGGCAGGAACAGGCTGACACGATCGGTCTACTGGGACAGTCCTGTTTGTGGATTTTGGGGAGGAGTTAGAAGTGGGATGTCCGAGGTTGGGAGACTATGAGGTTGAAAGCTGTGGAAGGAAGATCTCCAGAGGAGATGAGGTCAGTGAAGTCCTGGAAACAATGGCTTGATGTTCAGTGGTGGAGTCATGGTCCAGGAGGAGGTAGGAGGAAGTGTCTGAGAGTTGGTGCTCAGCCTCTGCGAGGTAAAGGTCAGTACGTCAGACAACAGCATCTCCCTTGTCAGCAGGTTTGATAACAAAGTCAGGGTTGGACCTGAGAGAATGGAATGCGGCAAGTTCAGAAGGAGACAGGTTAGAGTGGGTAAGAGGAGCAGAGAAGTTGAGATGGCCGATGTCACACTGACAATTCTCAATGAACAGATCAAGAGCAGGTAAGAGGCCAGAGGGAGAGGTCCAGGTGGAGGGGGAATACTGGACATGGGTGAAAGGATCCATTTAACGGGGGGAGAACTCCTGCCCAAAGAAGTGAGCACAGAGACGAAGGCAGCGGAAGAAGAGTTCAGCATCGTGTCGAGCCCGAAATTTATTGAGATGAGGGCGTAAGGGTATGAAACTGAATCCTTTGCTGAGTACTGAATGTTCAGCATCAGAGAGGAGAAGGTCAGGAGGTATGGTGAATACACGGCAAGGGCTGGGATTAGAAGATGGGATGGGGTCAGGGGGACAGGAAGGGGTGGAGGGTCCAGAATTGGCGTTGGACCCTGGTCCACTCCTCCATCATCCCCAACACCTCAACCCTTTCCCACAGCACCTTTCCATGCAATCGCAGAAGGTGCAATAGCTGTCCCTTTACTTCCCCCCTCCTCACCATCCAAGGGCCCATACACTTCTTCCAAGTGAAGCAGCACTTCACTTGCACTTCCCTCAGCTTGCTCTACTGCATTTGCTGCTCCCAACGCGGTCTCCTCTACGTTGGAGAAACCAAATGCAGATTGGGTGACCGTTTTGCAGAATGCCTTCGGTCTGTCCACAATCATGACCCAGACCTTCCTGTCACTTGCCATTTCAACACACCACCCTGCTCTCGTGCCCACATGTCCATCCTTGGCCTGCTGCAATGTTCCAGTGAAGCTCAACGCAAACTGGAGAAACAGCACCTCATCTTCCGACTAGGCACTTTACAGCCTTCCAGACTTAACATTGAGTTCAACAACTTCAGACCATGAACTCTCTCCTCCATCCTCACCCCTTTTTGATCCCCTTTTTTCCACATTCATTTTCATGTTTCAATTTTTATTTATTTATTTTTCCCACTTATTTTCATTAATTTTTAAAAATTTATTTCCATTTTCATTCATTGTTTTATCCCCATCTTTTAGCCTATTTTCAATCTTTTTTCCTACCATGTCCCCTCCCCCCACCCCACCCCCATTAGGGCCATCTGTCACTTGCTCATTCTGCATTCTACTCTTAACGTCACCATTAGCACCTCCTTTAGCCAGTACCACCATTATTAACACCCCTTTCACCTTTTGTTTATGACATCTTTGGCAATGTCTCCTTTGCCTTCACCTATCGCTGGCCTTCTATCCAGCTTCATCTGTTCCACCCTCTTAAACAGTATATATTTCACCATATTTGTACTTCTCTTTAGCTCTGAAGAAGAGTCATATGGACTCGAAACATTAACCTAGTCTTTTTCTCCACAGATGCTGCCAGACCTGCTGAGTTTTTCCAGCATTTTTTGTTTTTGATTCAGATTTCCAGCATCTACAATATTTTGCTTTTACCCTCTCTTGTGTGTTGAACTGCTTAGTTATCAACCCATTGTATGGACAATGGAAAACATCGATACTGGTGTCACATGACAGAAACTGACTTGTGATAAAAAATAGCTGGAAGTACCTTATTAATCCACAAGGACAGCCCAATAGCTCAATCTGGAATATAAAGACTCAATGAAAGCTTTTGCCCAGCACAAGGCCCTGCCTCAAAAGTCCCCATAGGTAGAGAATTGGGGCTCATTCATTTTACCTGCCAGAGTATAGTTCTTCATTACAGGGGCTCAACTAATTTCAATTGAAAAGCCTGAAGCTTTCTGTTGCTTGGCATGAACCAGTATGAATTCATCACCAGAAGCCTCCGACCCTTATTTTTCTTCAGTGTATCAAAAGGGAATCCTTCAGGTCTGCAATGTTTCAACTATCATCTTAAGGATTGATTAGAGTGATATTTTTCAGCAATTTAAGTGCATGCTACATCTTTAGAAATCACTTGTTCTTTGTGTTTATGTATCTAATATGTGTGAGAACTGAGCATTGTTATGATTACATTTTGGGTGTTGTGAGAATTAAACATTTATCCCTTCTTTTGATTTAAACTTACAAGAAAGCCTGTTTTGTGTCTTTTCTTTAAAGTCACAGCACTTAAGGGGTTAAAAACTGCTTCTCAAAAATACATATTGTTGTAGTCAGCCGAGAGGTGAGGAAAGGAGAATTATCGCACATCTCTCCCCATCTGTAGCAAAGTATATAACACAAGCTGAATTATCTCAGGAGTGACCTGAGAGGACCCTACATCATAGAATGTCAATGTTATTGTAATTTTCACAACTTGGAGAGTGTCATCTCAGTCCTTGAAGTAGTTTGTAGGTCATTCTGAATCAGATAATGTATGTTGATTACTGCTTTATTGAAGCAGAGGTGCCAAATTAAGTTATTCTCTGATAGGTCAAGCTACTCCTAGCTGGATCCTTCATCCTTCATCCTTCATGAGAGTTCTGCTTGAAGGCAGGTTTTTGGCTCATTGTCTGCTGATGCTTCATCCTGAGCCATTTTTCTTTGCAGTTTTTGTCATTGGTGCTTTGCCGTTGTCCTAACTGGATATGTTAATACAAATCCTTGTGCTGAACATGTGTGGATGAAGTGTTATTGAAACTGAAAATTTTGCTCCTTCACAAAATTGGCCTAGTGCATGCAGTTCAATGGAAATACCCTATGGGATATCCATTTTCAGAACTTTGTTCACTGTAAACTGTAAGCTTCAGCTATAGTCACGAATGACATCTCCTACAACCGTGATTGTGGTATATTGTCCCTCTTCATTTCCCTGTATTTCTCAACAATGTTTGGTTCCATTGAAATCACCTTTATTCCTCCCAACACTTCACCATTATCCAATTGCATTAGACTCCCTTTGCATGCTTCCTTTCCTCCCTTTTGACAGGTTTGCTAGAGCAACCAGCAATGGATTCTCTTCAAACGTTGTAATACTACCTTCAAAGATGCCAATAATTTATTCTTGGCCTGGTTCTTGCTCTTCATCATCTATGTACTGCACTTCAGTGGCACCAAGTATGAAAACAATTTATACAAGTACACCAGCTCTACCATCCCACCACTTCAGTCAACACTTCAGTTGCCTCTGTGGTGTCAGATTGTATGTTTAACTTTCAGGAATGGATGAATTCCAACTTTCACAAATACAGGATTCTCTATTGGTACAAGGTGAGCAGTGTGGTCTGGACTCCTGATATCACCTGTCTCTTTCTTCTACCTTACTCCTAAGCCACTGAAGCCTCTCTGCTTTGCCAGATTTTCCATGCTTTCTTCTTCTGCTGTTACCATTTGTACATCCTCTGGGGCCTGGATACAACATTTATTTCTCAAATTTTTCTCATTATTGCCTCCTTCTGTCTATTAGCTCATTTTGTCTTCTACAATTAGCATTCTCTCATTTAATCATCACCTGTCCTCCACCTAATTAAGAATCATTTTTCATTTTATTCTTCCCTTCTCCTTTTCTCTGACTTGGGGCAGAATTTTTTGTCCCACGTGCGGCCGCGTGCCCGACCCGAACAGGAGTGAAATAGTGTGTGATGATGTCGGGCAAGCGTCCCGATGTCATTGTGCACTCTCGCGATCTTTTGGTCGGCGGGCATGCGCAAGAGGCGGCAGCTCACCCACCGACAATTAAGAGGCCTATTAAGGCCCTTAAGTAATTAATTAAATTGCATTTTTTGCTGCCTGCTCAACTGTTCATTTGGCAGGCAGGTGAATAGGCTAGCTGGCATTTGCATTTTTAATAAAACCTCATCCCACGGGTGGGATGAGGTTTCCAACGGTGACTAAAAATAAATTAAAAATTTTTAGGATCCTTTTTTACATGTCCCTCTTCATGTGACTGAGTGACATGTGGGGACATGCTTATATCATATGTAAAAAGCTTATTTTGCGTTCTAAAATCCTGCAGCTCCCTAAGGCAGCTCTGTGTCTTCAGGGAGCTGTCAGTGCGTGCTCCCCAATGCATGCGCACCTTCAGCACTCACGCTCTTCCCACCCCCATCCCGGCAGCGGTAAGGCCCTTAGCGAGCCTGTCACCTGACTGGCCATTAATTGGCCAGCCAACATTAAATCATGGTCGGTGCCCAATCGCAGGTGGCAGACTGTTTCTCGGGCACTCCTGCCACACCAGCCCGACGAGGGGAAAATCCTCCCCTTGGTTTCTGCTAATAAACTCTTCATCTCTAACATCTCGCTGTTCAAATAAAAGGCCATGTCCTGGAACAATGGGCGGGATTTTCCACACCCACCCGCCGCTGGGATTGTCCGGTCCCGCCGCAAGTCAATGGGCTTCTGGCTGGGGTACCACCTCGCCCGCGACAGGGCTGGAATATCCCAGCCGTTAACTTTACCTCCCCTCTCCAGATGCTGCCTGACCTGCTGAGTTACTAGGATTTCTTGTTTTCGCTTTATATTTCCAGCGTCGGCAGCATTTTGATGATTTAGGCACGCCCCCACCTCAAGTGTACTTCAGGTGCTTGGCCATGGGGAAAGCACCAGTTTGCTGCCTGGGGTCCCACTGGGGGCCTAGTCAATTTAGGTCTCATTAGCATTGGCACAGCTGGTTGCCAATGTTGATCCAGCACCTTGGAAAACATAACTCTGACCCGCCACAATATATGGTGGATCTCCCGGCTGTGGGGTTGCAAGAAAAGAGGCCCATTGGGCAGGGTAACAGTTTCTGGTATCTGGAAGATGAGGTCAGGGACAGAAAAATAAAGGGCAACTTAAACGTTTAGGATCCTCTGAAGCCAGGCCACCAACTGACTGCTTGGAACTTACAGAGCACACATTCTGCTCAGTTAGGTTTAGTAATGGCAATCATAGTTCAATGTACATCAGAGGACCTGATTAGCATTTTAAATGGACCAAACAATAAGCCCAGTGGAACATTGTTTTGGATGCAGCTTTGGCAGCAATGGAGTAGGTCATTTCCTTTCATTTTCTCCTGGGCAGGAGGCTTGAGAGCGCTCTCCATTTATATAAAACAGTAATTCATTCTCTGCTGGCTGAAGTCCATTTTCAGCGCAATGGATGGAGCAGTTTGTCTTAAACCACTTGGCTAATACAATGTAGAAGCTGCTCATTAAAGGAATATCTCTAACTTGCATATGGAAGCTGATATAAATTATTAGCATTTACTGATGTTAAGAATCTAATAATGCTGTGACTGTATTAAAACTTGCTGTTTGTGTAAAGGTTAGAGTGGGTAATTTAGTACTAATGGCCAGTACACTTGGAACTGATGCACATGATTTCTACCTGCTGTACATTTGTCACAAAATGTCCTAGTGTTTTAAGCATATGGTGCCCTGTCTGTCTATACTATACCATAGCTTTGTTAAGCAAGCCAAGTAAACCAATCATACTCAAAGAGGATAAAGCCCTGGTCCAGTTGGATTGCATCTAAACAACCAGAATCTGTAACCTAATGGCTCTGTATATCCTGTAATCTACCATTATCTTAAGCCAGGGGATCAATCCTGGTTCAATGGGGAGTGCATGAGAGCATGCGAGGAGCAGCACCAGGCATACTTGTAAGTGAGGTGTCAACCTAGCGCTACAGACAGGGTGAGGAGAGAACCTTGTACCATTTCCATTACTGCCCACAATCAGTGTGTTTTTGGAAAGGAATGTGTGTATGTTTCTCAAACCCTGAGTGTGTGATCCATTTTTTAAAAATCAGCAGCAAGCGTTCATGGATTTAAATAAAGAGGATTATTTATTCACACATTGATCCCGAAACTCCAAACACTACATCACACATACACATGCACACACATACTCGAGAAAGATACAGGTCAAGAGGGTAGTATACTTTTAGAAGCTGTTATCAAAAGTTCATAGTTCACATGTTTGGCTTGTCATAGGAAGTATGTTTGTTGTGGGCCCATTGAAGGTGTCATTTTCTCTCTGAAAGAGTAGTTTAGGCAGGTTCAATAGCTGGAATTGTATATCAGGATTATTGCAGGATTCCCTTGAAGAAATGGATGTTGAGCAGGTCGCGAAGTTAGCAACAAGTTAGTTTTCTTGCCAGGAGGTCAAGTTACTTTATGGGTGGACTTGGAATAAGAATAAGGCTGGGAGACTTAAGATGTAGCAGTCTCTAGGTTTAAAAAGGCATGGGTTTACTACCCTATTCTGCAGCTGGAATTCTGCAGTGGGTGTTTTTTGCAGACTGCCCAGGTTCTCTCTGGTTCCTGGGATAATAGATTTGTTATCTGTAGCTGGTTTTGGTCACATAATGGCAAGCTTCAGTGCTTTCCATTGCCTGCATAATGGGTTGTAGCCAGGGTGTTGATACACAATGATGGAATGATTGATAACCTATCACGTGCCAGCTATGATTAGCATTAGCTCAATGGAAGATCTTCTTTGATATTCCATCCTCACGGCTCCAACACATCTGGCAGCCATTGTTTGTTAGATCGCTTCCGTTGAGTTGGTAAAAAGAATCCCTCCGCACCTGAGAAACCCATTTGCATTTGAAACTTTTCCAGAGGCATTTTCAGACATGAGTTAATCCTTTGTCTGTGCAGAAATTGCAAAAGTCACCTGACCTTTGGCAGCCATCTTAGAAACCTATTCAGTGTCTATTTTGAAATAAAAGACAGTTCCAGAAAATTAAATTCTGAATGAGGTCCACATTTAAAGCCATGAATAGGACATGCCTTCACTAAGCATGATACTGGTGAAGCTGCAACATAGGACTACATCCATGCTAAACTGTGGAAGCAGCATGCGGCAGACAGGGCTAAGCAATCACACAACCAATAGATCAGATCAAAGTTCTGCAGTCCTGCCACATTCAGTCATGAATGGTTTGAATAATTAAACAACTAACTGGGGGAATAGGCTGCACAAGCATCCCCAAACTCAATGATAGGGGAGCCCAGCACATCAGCGCAAAATACATGGCTGAAGAATTTACAACCATCTTCAGTCAGAAGTACAAAGTGGATGAACTATCTTTGTATCTTCATGAGGCCCCAAGCCTCATGAGGCCAAGTCTTTAGCAAATTCGATTTACTCTACGTGATATCAAGAAAAAGCTGAAAGTACAGAATAAAGGCTATCAGCCTGGAAAATATCCCACAAGTAGTTCTTAAGGCCTGTACCTCTAGCACTTCTAGCCATGCCGTTCCGTTACAGCTATAACGCTGGCATCTACCCAAAAAGCTTGAAAATTGCCTTTGTAGGTCCTGTCCACAAAAGTAAGACAAACCCAATCTGGCCAATTACTGCCCAATCAGTTTACACTCAATTGTCAGCAAAGTGATAGGTGTCATCAACAATGCTCTCAAATGGCATTTACTCACCAATAACCTGATCATTAATGCTCAGTTTGGGTCCTGCTATCCCATCAAGCTTTAGATCTCATTACAGCCTTGGTCCAAACATGGACAAAACAGCTGATTTTCAGAGGTGACGTGAGAGCAGCTGCCCTTGACATCGAGGCAGCATTTGACCGAGTTTGGCATCAAGGAGCCCTAGAAAAATTGAAGTCAATGGGAAGCAGGTGGAAAATTCTCTACTGCTTGGAGTGATACCTAGCACAAAGGAAGACAGTTGTGGTTGTTGATTGTCAATCATCTCAACCCTAGGGCATTATTGCAGGTGTTCCTCGGGGTAGTGTCCGTAGGCCAGCCATCTTCAGCTGCTTCATCAATAACCTTCCCTCTATCATAAGGTGAGAAGTAGGGATGTTTGCTGATGATTGCACAAATGTTCAGTACCACTGGTGACTCTCAGGTACTGAAGTAGTCCTTGTCCACATACAGCAAGATCTAGACGACATTCAGGCTTGGGCTCATATGTGGCAGGTAACATTCACACCACACAAGTGCCAGGCAATGACCATCTCAAACAAGAGAGAATCTAACCATTTCCCCTTGACATTCAATGACATTACAATCACTGAATCTTCCACTGTCAATATACTGGGGGTTGCTATTGACCAGAAACTTAATTGGATCAGCCAAATAAATACTGTGTGTACAAGAACAGGTCAGAGGCTGGGAATTTTGTGGAACACCGTGGTGACAGCGTGAACCACATACAAAATGCACTACGCCAACTCACCAAGCCTGCTTTGACAGCACCTTCCAAACTCATGACCTCTACCACTTAGAAGGACAAGAAAACCATCACCTGCAAGTTCCCCTCCAAACCACACACCATCTGTGGAACTATATCACCATTATTCGCTGTCGCTGGGTCAAAAACCTGGAACTCTCTTCCTAACAGCTATATAAAAAAAAAACCCAAAAGCAGCATTCTAGCCCTCACCCCTCACATCCTCCCACCACCTACTCACTCGCCATCCCCATCCATGGCAACTGATGCCACCTCATGCCCCTCTACCTGCACCCTATGACCCCCTTATACCTTCCATGCCAACCTATGCCCCTTTGCCCACCCCTTGGCCCTTTATAGCCCCTATGCTAACTTAGTGCCAACTCATGCCAATGCATGACCCACCAGTCATGCCCATGGCCCGCTAAAGCCCCTATGCCAACTTAGTGTCAACTCATGCTAACCCATGCCCCCCACCCACCAGCTTTTTCCCTTACACCCTCCATGCCAACTCATCCAATATCTACCATCAGCAAACCTCACCAGACATGGCGAGATGAAATAAAATAAAGTTTTAAATGTCTATTGATGACGCTGCTATTTAAAAAACACTCTCAATCTAAAAATCCATTCAGTACATTTAATATCCTTCAAGTACTTAATCCCTTATGAAAACAAACATGTGTATTCATAGCCCCATATTAAAGACTTTATAAACACTTAAAGCTATCAATCAAACTGTGAACTTATGGCACCCCCCCCCCCACCCCCCACCCTCCTGTACCAATGATGGCTTGTGGAATTAGTCATACAGCAATAAACCTATAATGGTAGCCCTCAGGCTAATATCAACAGCTCATGAAATTGTAAGTATTGATTTTTTTCAAAAGCATCCTTTTTTTTCCAAAAAGCTAAAGAGCTTGGAGATTTAAATGTCTTGACAGCTTGACAGTTCCACTGAGTTTATCCACTTTTTACACACATTCATGTCTAATTTTAACAATCCCAAAGGGCACCTGGCCTCGGGACACTTGACCTCTCCCAAAGGGCACTTTACCTCTTCCAAAAGTATAGCTGGACCTGGCCAAAAGGGCACCTTACTGCTCCAAAAGGCTACCTACCTCTGCAAATAACTCTAGTGGCTTTAGAACTTTAGTGTAAATGTCCAAAACCTACAAGTCATGTTTAGGACATCCCACTAATGAAAATTGCATCTGTTTGTCGGCAGTTTCACATTTACATGTCTAGCTGCTTTGTGAACTATGGATATGTAAACTACACCCTACCTCCTATCCCCCCACCAGCAAAAATGATGGGTGCCGGGTTTGGGGATAGAACTTCCAGATTTGGGACTCTAGTGCCATTTTGACTAAGGTATGGAGCCCTTCCATTGTTGAAAAAATCTGGGCCTAAAAGTTGAGTAACAGGTTAGCAAGGTTATTGTTTGGCAAACCAAGTACCAGGCTTTATTTCTAGAGGGATAGGGTTGAAAAATAGGGAAGCTATGCTAACCCTGCATCAAACCTTGATTAGACACAGGTTAGCAAGGCCATAAAAAGGCAACCACGCACTAGGCTTTATTTCATGAGGGATAGAATTGAAAAGTAGGTTAGATATGTTAAACCAGTATCATGGGCTGGTTGGGCCGAATGGCCTGTTTCTGTGCCGTATATCTATCCTGTGTAATCTCAGAAAGCAAGTTAATTTCCAGATTATTGCTTGTTTCAGTCTTCGTGTATTGTATGTATCATGCTCAAATTCCATTGATATAAAGTGCACAACATAGCTGGTTCTAATGTGCTGAGAATCAGAAAGAAACTATAGCAATTTCATGAATACAGAAACAAAATAGTATAGATGCTGGAAACCCAAAATAAAAACAGAAAATACTGAAAATACCCATCAGGCGATGCGGCATCTGTGGAGAGAGAAACAGAGTTAACCTATTGGGTGTGAAATGTCAACTCTGTTTCCCTCTTCACAGGTGCTGCCAGGCCTACCGAATGTTTTCTCTATTTTCTTTTTTAACTGCAACAGTTTCACATAATTTTTGCAGCCAAAATGGCGTCAAATTTTCCTGACGTAATTCATTCTGCAATTGTTACTTCAAAAATTGCTATTTGCATGCTCCGGTTGCCAGCAGAGGGAGTTACATGCATGTTTCCTGGGTGTGCTTATTTGAATATGCATTGCTGCAAGAATTGATGTAAAATGGATGTAAGCAGCTACACCTTCAGGAAGCTTCTGTGCAGTCTTTTAAAAACGCTGCTGAGACTGTGGTCTTCAGAAGCACTTTGGAGTGCAAGCAGGTAAAACTGGAACAGTGCTTCACTCTTTTATTTCGCTATCAAATTTCTATGTTTTACCATGAGCAGAATTTTATGTCTCGTGAGCGGGCAGCGCCTGACCCGATTGGGCGTAAAATAGCACACAATGATGTCGGTGGGTGTCCTGACGTCATTGCGCACTCGCGCGATATTTTGCTGAGCAGGTGTGAGGGGGTGGCAGAGCCGCACCTGCCATTAATTAAGAGGCTACTTAAGGCCATTGAAAAGCCAGTTGACGGCGATTTTTCATTGCCCGTGTGATTTCATGCTCATTGCACAGGCAAAACAGGCAAGCGGCCAGCTGACAATTTCAAAAACCTCATCCACAGTCAGGATAAAAGGGGTGAGCAACATTGTCAGTGTCAGTAGTGGGGAGTTTGGTACATAGTTTGCTGCAGGTGACTTATTGATACTTGGCAGCTTCATCCCTGTTAGGGGTTTCGTTGTTAACATTTCCAGGCTTCATTTCAGGAATTATTGGTGTCTCCAAGAACCCCAGAGGATTCAGATCGTGTGGACCCTTCCAGGTGTCAGACAGCCTTCCCTTAACCTGGTAATGGAGATTGTGGTCTCCGCTGGTGGTGCTTCCTCTGAGGAGGAAGAGAAGGGCAGAAGGGAGAGGATGCCAGGTGTCCCTATGCAGCTTCCAGGGTAGGGACCCATGAGAGGAGAGACTCAGGCACAAGGGGCGCCAGCAGGAAGTCCAAGGCGGAAGGGCCCCCAGAAGACGCCACTATCCTGCTGCCAGGGTTTACAGGCGGCTATGCAGCTACCTCAATATGTCTAAGGTGCAATGCCAAAGGAGGCTACACCTCTCAAGGGAGACCGTGACCTCCAATTGCCAGGTGATTGGGCCTGAGATCAGCTCCGACTGTGTGGTTGGACACCCCATGCCCATGGCTCTGAAGATTACTGTGGCCCACAACTTCTATGCCTCCAGCTCTTTCCAGGTGTCAGTGGGGGATTTGTGTGGAGTCTCCTAATCAGCTACACATAGTTGCGTCAAGCTGGTGACAGGAGCTCTCTTCAGGCAGGTATTGACCTTTATTCTTTACTGTACAGATGAGGCCAGCTAGGCTGAGTGAGCCAGAGGCTTTGCAGCGATTGCTGGCTTCCCCCGCTTCCAGAGTGCCATCAACTGCACACATGTGACCATCAAGGTGCCAGCGGGTCAACTGGGTGCCTTCGTTAACAGGACGGGACTCCACTCCATGAACGTGCAGATAGTATGTGACCACAGGATGCAGATTCTGCAAGTGTGTGCAAGGTGACCTGGTTGCTCTATGACGCTTACATTCCGAGACACTCCCAGGTGCCAAGGTTCTTCAGTGCTCCAGCCTGACTGGATGGATGGCTGCTGTGCGACAAGGGCTATCTGTTGAAGAGGTGGCTTATGATGCCGCTCTGCCACCCAAGGACAGAGGCAGAGCAGTGTTACAATATGAGTCATGTTTCCAAAAGGGTGGTGATAGAGAGGACCATAGCTCTTCTCAATATGCACTTTCAATGCCTGGGCTGTTCAGGGGGTGCACTACAATACCCCCCAGAGTGGGTGTCACTGATAGTGGTTGTATGCTGCGCTCTCCACAATCTGGCACTGGTAAGGGGGTACCCACTGGAGGAAGAGGGACTTGACACAGCTGCACAGGCCACAGATGATGAGTCCAGCAGTGAGTCAGAAGAGGAGCACAATGTTGGGAACGCTGAGAGCATGGAGGCAGACCTCAGCAACCTCCAGAGAGGCAGGGACAGCAGGGATGCCTTGATCCAACGCTAGGCTACCAAAGGTCAGCTTCAACCGCATGCCAAGACTGCTGCCTCCATCCCAGATGTTTGAAATGACCCTTTAATTTGTACCTAAAGTCCACTCAATGCCTGTGCAATAAAGTATCCAGGCACTCACATCCAGCATTACATACTGGCGTACCCTGCACTGGAAAGAAAAAATGTGAAGCATACTCAGGCCATCAGAGCCAAAACAAATTTAATGTTACTGTCACATTGAAATCATTACAATTAATGGTGTTAATGTCCACACCAGCAGACATATAAACCAAACATAAATGAACAGAAAATCACACGTGAACTGTCCCTCTCATGCTCATGATGCCTTTAACTTACATTTGCAAGCACTACGTCCAAGTGCCCCCTCACCCCCCAGCCACCATTACTGGCTGGGACCGGCATTTGAGGCAGCCTACTGACTCTGGTGCCTTGTTGGCCTTGATGATCTTGGCGGTCGTCCTCTGGCCAATGGAGCCTATACTGGTGCTGCCTGGGAGGAAGTGGCCAGTGCCATGTCTGGTATCTCCCCAGTCATCGCTGCCTCATTCAATGCAATGGACACTGGCAGAGGGGCGGAGGAGCTGCTGCCGTCATCCAGAGCACTCTTAATTGGCCCACTAGCGTGAAATCGCAGTTGGGGGCTGATCACGGGCAGCGGGCTGTTTACCGGCCACTTCTGGTACTACCGACCGTTCCTGCCCACCGACCTCAAAATTCTGCCCCACAATTTTGATTATGGTCAAGTTTTGCAGCTGCACATTTCCAGGTGAATAAGTTCATAAACCATTCTGCCTCTCCACTCAATCCCGACTCTACTTTTTAATTTCTCCACTTTGTCTTTGGCTTTTTTGTCTGATTATGCCTCTGCAAAACACCTTGGAACCTTTTTCTATGTTAAAAGTGCTATATCTTGTTGTTAATGAGAGCAGGAATAAAGGGATGCCAAAAATGTCAGATGGTACTGAAGGTGTTCTGGCAAGGCATGCATTTACAGTATTGTGGGGAGATGGTGGTGTAGTGGTAATGTCACTGAAGTAATAATCTAGAAGCCCATGTTAATGGTCTGGGGACACAGATTCAAATCCCACTATGGTAGCTGGTGGAATTCAAATTCAATTATGTTGGATTCCTATGACATGAAAAGAAATCGAACACTGTACATATCAAAACTTTTTTTTTCTATCTTTAAAATGGACTTCCTGCTAAACCAAAAAAAAAGGCTGCTACAAGTCACATTAACCCCTTGTTCTGGAAGCTAACAATAGCAGTTACAAGAAGAAACAAATTCCTCTCTCAAATTCCTGTGGAATCTGACACCTCATTGTACAGACCCATTGTAATCACAAAACCAGGAGACTTGCACACCAAAACTTGTTCTGCCTTCAGAGCTGCTAACAGACTCATCTCACATCTGTGACTGTCCAGGTCCATTTCAAAATTGTACCATTGAGGGGACCAAGGGACGTCATTTGCATCTGATAAACTTACCCTTCTATCAGAGTCAGAGAGTCTGCCGAAGCAATGGCTTCCCAACACAAGACCCTCAAAATGGATGGTAACTCTTTCAACAGCTAATAACTGGGACATTATGAGTCCTGAAATCAAAGCCAGTTCCAGACATTGATTAAATATCCCTTTTGAAATCATTGTCGAGAAAGAAGGTCACATGACTTGAGTGACCATTTTGAAATCTCTATATGTCTTTGAGAACTGAGAAATCCTCAGTCTGGTGTTTAACATCCAACCAATGAACGTAAGAAACCAAAAGCCAGACAGAACAATAGCCTGCACCTTGAAGTATGTCTCCATTGGAAAATTTCTTACCATCGCCTGCAGAACTGACCCGGTCTCTGTGTACCAATTGTATCTTACGGTATCAGCACGAATTGTAAAGCAAATTCTACAAATCCAGTCTTGATCCAGTTGAACTCAAGTTCCTATGTGAAAGAACTTCTCATTGGGCTCTGATTCTGGACTCTGGAAAGCATGTGAACTGATATTAATTTCTGTGGTTCTTGTACCATTACTATCCATAGTTGTGAAACTCTTTTGTCTATTGCCCTCCCCCCTTACTATGTGTGTATGTAGTGGAGTGGGAAATTGCGAACACTCCTCCCCCAGGTTTTGAATGTGAAATAAACTAGTCTTCTGAGTTAATCAAAATGCGCGTTTGCTGCGAGTTATTAGTAAATTGGATCAGACAAACTGAGGGTTTGGGAAAATATGCCACAGCGTACTTTAAAAATAATTCAAAACACCTTCTGCTTACAGACAGTTGGTGAGAGAAAATAAGTATAGTTTGCCCGTCTCTCTCCTGTCCATAACAATTAATAAATCTGGAATTAAAAGCTAGCCTCAGTAATGATGTCCATGAAACCCATTGTCGAATGTCATAAGATCCCATCTGGTTCACTAATGTCCTCTCGGGGAGGAAATCTGCCATCCTTATTTGGTCTGGCCTACATGTGACCTCAGGCCATCAGCAATGTAGTTGACTCTTAACCAGCCTCTGAAATGATGTCGCACGTCACTCAGTCCAGGGGCAATTAGGGATGGACAACAAACTCTGGCCTTATCTGCAACATCCACATCCCATGAAAGAATAAAAAATAAACCCCCAGTTATCTTTGAGAAGATGATTGTGGTCCTTGCTTTTGAACTGCTCACACAATGATGTTAGGTAGGAAGTTCAGGAACTTGACCCAATGATAATGAACGAATGGCAATATATATTCAGTTCATATTGTTACCTGGCTAGAAGGGAAATTTGGAAGTAATGGTGTTTCCATGCACCTGTTGCCCTCTCACTGCCCTTCTTGGTGGTTGAGGTTCTGTCAAAGAAATCTTGCCAAGATGCTGCAGTGCATCCTGTAGATTATACACCCCGCAGCAATGATATGCCGATAATGGAAGGTGTAGCTGTTTAAGCTAATCCATGGTATGCTGACCAAGCCGACTGCTTTATCCTGGATAGTGCTGAATTTATTTTAGTGCTATTGCAGCTAGACACATCCAGGAAAGTGGAAAGTATTCCATCACACTCCTAACTTGTGCCACGTAGATGATAGAAAAGATTTGGGAAGTTAGTAGATGAGCACTAATGCCCAGCCTCTGACCTGCTCTAATAGCCACAGTATTTATGTGGCTGGTTCAGATCAGTTTCTGGTCAATGGTAGCCCAGGTTGTTGATGTGTGGGAAGCTGCAATAAAACTCAAGAAGCTGAACACCATCCAGGACAGAGCGCTTCACTGGGTTGAATATCCAGCCTCTCCACCATCGCACATTATGGCTGCATTATGTGATATCTAGAAGATACACTATAGCAATTCACCAAGCTTATTTAAACAGCCTCATTCTGACCTGTGACCTCTAGCAGCAAAGGCAACTGCAGCAATATAATAGAAGCGCCGGCATCTCCAAGTTCCCCTCCAAGTCATCCTTACTTGGACATATTTTACTGCCTCTTCACTATCACTCAAAGTCTTCAAATTCTGTATTTAGCATCATCAGGTGAATACTATCCGAAGAACTGTAGCGATTCAAGAAGTAAGTCCTTCACCATCTTGTGAAAACACTCTGATCATTATCCTGACAAGAATATTCATTAACGGCATCACAAAAATTCTTAACCTTTTACCTTAACTTCTCAGCAAGGAACCAAGCGGGTATTATCATCCAGTTTATGCCTCAAGTTAAAGTTGCCTGAATTTAACTTACCAAACTGATCTACATTATCTACTTTGAATTGTATCAGTATCTGCACTACCAAACTCTCATCAGGATTTGTACAAGCTATGAAATGAGTTAATTAAACCTTTCTTGCCAACCATCATGAAGAAATCATGAGCTAACAATTGTTTATTGACCTTAGAATCATCAGGGTGAATTTTCATGTGCCCAATTCCATCAGGCAGATGGCAGGTATTCCAAGCCAGCCCAATGGAATCACTACAAGGTCTGAAATTTTCATGACCGGGTCTCATTTGAATAATGTTGGCTAACTGCCAGCACTAAATTGGTGCTGACTGACAACTCACCAGTTTAGGTGCAGGAAATCCAATGGCCAGGAAGATTTGTGTTACCAGGAGAAGCATTCATTGCCCCACCTTAATGAGCAGTTTCCGGGCAAACGGTCTTGTTGGTTTGTTTTTTTATCCCTTGTATAAGCTTTGATGGTTTAATTAGCATGAACTCTTTCCTTGCCTGTGATTCAGTTTAAGGACTGACCGCATTTTGATAGCACACTTGAGACAATTGTTAAGACATTTCCCCTGTAACCTTCTTAGGTTAAGTAGAGGTGGGGAGTAAATGTAGTCTTTCCAGCAGAGCTCACATTTTTAAGAACATATGAAATGAATCTCAAACCAAGGCAACAGCAGATGCTGATATCAGAGTATAACTTCTGAAATGCCAGTGTAACCAGGCGGGCAGGTTTACCAAGTACCACAGTGCTTTACATTTAGCTAAATGTTTCACTACTGGTTATGCATAATTAGGTGGTCCAAAACTCCACCAATTTTAACTCCAGGTGGATTTTGGGCAGATGGGTAACTGGGTAGGTTCTTATGGGTAGGCAGCCCCTGCTCCCAATCCTCATTTAAATCACATGTGCAGACTTACTATGCAATTCACTGATGTGCCTGGAAACAACCAATGTCATAGAAGCATAGATAAAAGCATAGAATCATAGAATAGTTATTGCACTGAAGGAGACCATTTGACCCATCATGCCCATGCCAGCTCTCTGCAAGAACAGTTGAGCTACTTCCGCTCTCCAGGACCTTTCCCATATCCCTGCAATTTTTTTTCTCTTCAGTTACATATCCAATTCAATGGCTGGAGCATATTTTCCAGAAGGCCAGCCAGAGGACTATTTAAAATGGCAATGTATCTCTTAAAGCGTGGCTGCATTTTTTGTCTCCTAATTATGCTGTTGAGCAGTGCAGAAAGAAAGAACCTTAAGGTGAATCGCAGGCACCCTTTGACTTTCTGAAGCCTCTCTTGAGGCCTTGTTGGAAGAGGTCAGTGCGAGTAGAGATGCTTTCTTTCTAGCGAATGGGAGCAGAATCCTGAAATCCCAAATCACCACCATGCATGTAAAGACATTATCAGATCCAGAAGTATCATCTCCAGGATGGAGTGCAGGAAGCACTTCAATTACCTCTGAAGAGTAGCAAGGATGAGCATTGTTCTTCACTTCTCCATCTTCCTCAATGATAGATAGCAGCAGTCCTTTACTGTCTTCCTGAACATTCTCAACATTCTCCTTTCCTCCATAACATCCTTCACTAAACAGCGCAAGGTCACACAACCCCCTCTCATTATCATTTCAAACACATACCTCTTCCTCATTGCTCTAACAGCTTCGACTATCAGCATTCTACTCAGAATTACGTAATTCTCTTACAGTCCTTCCTCGCTTCACACTCCTTTTCATGCTCATGCTCATGTGCATGCTTGCACATGTTTTTCATTCCACACCTTGCGTCCTGATTATATCTTGCTTCTTTTCCCTCACAGCAGCTGAAAAACAAGCAGAAGCTCCACACATGGGCACAGTCCTTTTCAAGAAATGCTTGCTAACTTTTCCTTCTTTTGTAGGACAGGACAACATGCAGCACAAGAGAAAAGTAAAACTGGGGATGACCATCCAACATTACTTTCTGAACTGTAGCAACATGTGCTGGAAATTAATGGCCCCTTCTGAACTGTGAGGATAGAACATTTCAAGACTGGGAGTTTCTCTGAATAGACTCACACTTTTTGATGAATCTGAACCCCTGACTATATCAAGCTGTGTTGTGATGCCTCTCTTCTACACTCAGTGCCATTCAAACTCTTGTCCCTTTTCTCTTTTCTCTAGGCCTTTCTCAACAGCACAGCCCACAGACGAAGACAACGCAGAGAAAAAGAATCCTTGAATTCTCTTGAAGATAATAGCCAGATGTCTCATCCATGAATACCTAATTGGCTGGCTACCATGTGATTGCACGTGACCAGCTGTGCCACTTACAAGCGGAAGTCCCACACACTTCTGGTCCCCCATCGGGACACTCAATGCTACAAGATTCTGGCCCATAGTTCACCAAAACTATCAAAGCGACATCCAGCAATATTAATTGAAATAGATGCAGTATAAAAATACTTTGGTGTCAACACCTCATTCAAACTAGTAACTCATCACTTAAATAGTTATCAATAACTGTCAATGCATGTGCACTGAAACCAGAGGACAAAAATCATGGATCAATTCAGAGAACCTCCTTTCTCATGAATAATGTTGTGTTGTAGGTGCTTTCGGGTAACTCTTATGCTTGTCAAGGTGAAGGATGTTACTTCTTTGAAATGAAAAGTTTTCCATTTTGGTTATCTTCTTTCTGCTTCGAGAATTTCCAGGCCAGCTACAGTACAGATTAGATGAACAGTAAAGTTCATTGGAATGTATGCTACCACAAGTGTGCCTCAGCCCCAACCTCAGAACAGCACCCTATAATACCAGTGCGATATTTCAATTTCTAATATCAACTGCACTTGTGGTCGGTCTGGATGAGATTGGGAATACAGTGCCACATTAAAGACACCTTTGTGTTGTGGCCCATCCCTACCTGGAATTGAAACTGACAATCTCACTTTGTGTGAAATGGTGACAATTTTATTGAAACACTGAACAAAAATTAAAGAAGTCTCAGGGCAGTGAGCCAAACATGCTAAAATACTTTCTACCCGTTAGTGAGGATAAATGGCACAAACCCAACTCTTTATACATCTCACTAGTAAAGCGAGTATCAATGTTTGCTTGTGGTGGATTAGTTCTGACCCTGCATGTTTTTTGATGACAGGTGCATACTTCAATAATGTTAATCGTTTAAAAGTTTCTCTATCAATTTCTACCAGTCACATTTACCTTTTGTTCACATAACAACAACTTGCCTATATAGCATCTTTAACATAGTAAAACCTCTCAAGGCACTTTACAGGAGTGTTATAAAACAAATTTTGGCACCGAACCATACAAGGAGATATTAGGGCGATGACCAAATTCTTGAAAGAGATAGGTTTTACGGAGCATCTTATCTGAGGAAAAAATGGTCATGATGTTAAGGGAGGGAATTCCAGAGCTTGGGGCCTTGGTAGCTGAAGGCACGTTCATCAATGGTGGAGTGATTAAAAATTGGGCATAATCAAGAAACCAGAATTGGAGGAGCACATATATCTCAGAGGTGTGGGGCTGGAGGAGATTACAGGGATAGGAAGGGGTGAGGCCATGGAAGGATTTGAAAACAAGAATGAGAATTTTAAATCAAGGTTGTGCTTATATAGGAGCTAGTATACAGCAGTGAACACAGGGATGATGAGTGAATGGGAGTTGGGCAAAGTAGGACACAAGCAGCAGAGTTTTGGATGACCTCAAGTTTATGGAGGGTAGATCATGAGAGACCACCAGCTGGGATAGTGTTGGAATAGCCAAGTTTAGAGGCAACAAAAGCATAGGAACAAACTTCCATTCTTTAAAGTTTCTGTTACAGTGAGAACCATGTAAAACTTCTTGCTATTTTCTACACACCGACTTTCTCATTGAACTCATGGGAGGTAATTTTCAGTTTGGATGTGGGCAGAAAACTGGTGGTTGCAAATTAGCTGTCCATTATACACCCTACCTGATTTTTCATTCTATTGACATCAGACTGAAACTTTTGCCCACAGTATTCTACATGACAACAGAACACAGCCACTCTTTAACATGGGGCATGTCTTAGCCTACTGTTCTAAACTAAATATGTGAAATGATCTAAACAAAGAATTTAATAAACTGGTCAACATGTGATATAAATAACTATGGAATGGAACTTAGTGTCGTACAGAAGTAGACCACTATGCTCAGCATAAGAGATACATTTTTGAGCAAACAATAGAGTCCCATTGTATGTTTTATATGACAACATTTTTTTTTGCATTTGCACTGCAACAACTCACAGGAAGTGATACATTGTGTGTTATTGTGGCCTGGGCTCTAAATTGGTGGTACTTAATTCAAATAAAAACAGAAAATGCTGGAAAAGCTCAGCAGGTCTGACAGCATCTGTGGAGAGAGAAACAAAGTTAACGTTTTGAGTCCGTAAGACTCTTCTTCAGAGTTCTGAAGAAGTCATACAGTTTTTCTCTCCACAGATGAAGTCCGACCTGCTGAGTTTTTCCAGCATTTTCAGCTTTTATTTCCAATTTCCAGCCTCAGCAGTATTTTGCTTTGATATTTAATTTAAATTGGGTCAAATGATATTTAATCAAGTGATTGCCAACTTGGAACATAATTTCTTAGAATTGTCTGCCACTTCATCTTTACAAGATACATTGAAGAAATAGTTTCATGCAGACATCTCTCCATGGGTGAAAAGAGTAGACTGAATTTTTTAAAAAGTCATTTAGGACCCCCCATCACTCACCACAGTCACACATGTTTGTGGCGTCATGCCATTTATGTTCCTCTTAGAAGTGAAATACTGCTTATAGTTGTCTAAAATTGATCAGAATGATACTGGCAGAGCCTCAGGCACCGAATTCATGTCATTCTTGTATTGAAACACCACAAACTGTTTCAAATGTAGGAATTTGAGAACGTGAAGACTAATGCATACATTTCAAAATGAGGTCACAAATGGACTTTGCAACACCAAAAGAATTATGCTTCTAGAATACAGTATAAACCCCTATTGTTTTGTTACAGTTGTCCCCTCTCTCTCGTCCTTCTCCATGGCTTTAGTCATTCTGCAATCCCTGTGCAACTACTGTACAGACAGTGGGAAATAATAGTAAGATAACTTTTTTTATAATTTGTGCAATTTATTCAGCTTCAGGAAGTGGAATTACTATCCCTTCCTCCCTCAGCTCCTGTAATTACCTCACATGCAACTTGTAAAACATAATATTTGAATAATTGGTTTCTGACTCACTGGGGCTATAAATATTCATAAATATGAATTCAACTTCTCAGCTTTAAGTGGTGGGAAAAGCAGGCAACATTTGGAGCTTTTGATATTCATATTTTTAAAACAGATTTTGTCCATCTTCTAATGATAGCGACGAGAAGTTACTATTCATTGATTAATGATGGAAGATTAAAGTATTGAGGTAATTTTGATCTACCTGTTAACCTCGTATTCCTGTTTTTTTAGTAGTATGTACAAAGTATATAATCTCTTGCTTACATTGCCCATTGGACCATTGGAATTGATTATCCCACTGAGCAGCATTTAAACATTTGTGTTTGTACAAAGAAGAAAGGGTTAGTGCTTAGCAATTACAATGGCCCAGACCTTCCAGTCGGTGGCAAGTCTGTTGCACTTGCCACTGACTGCGATTAAAATTATGGCCTTATCTTTTTGCAATGGATCTTTAGGGACTTCTTGTCCTAGGTGAGGGATGGAGTCATCAACAAGGGGAAACACAAGGGTTAGTGGTGCAGAAGCGCCGAGGCCACATCCTTTTTGATGTCAGCATCATAAGGAGTGCCCCATAAAAATTATTTTTAATCTTTCAAAGTCTTTTAATTTCTTTTTTGACTTTGTGAAATCTTTAATTTAATGTAAATAAATGTTGAAAAGTCTTGACATGAATTGAAAAATTACTTCAAATGAAGTAATGCTTAAGTGTATAGGTCTTTGAGTGTTTTGATTTGTTTTATTATTTGTTTACCCAATGGATTATAAGTGGACACAATTGTTTATTAGGTCTCTGAGCGCATTGATTTTTTTTACAGAATCGATTAGCAGTGGATAAGAGCTATTTACAAATAAGATGGTGGTTTGGGGTGGTGAGTGGGGGCAATGCTTGGGCTGGGTTGGGGGTGAATGTAGATGGTGGGGGCTGGGCTGGAGGGTGGGGGGTTAGTGGAGAGTCAGGAGCTGGGTGGAGGGTAAGGGAGTGGGCAGAGTTGTGCTGTTGGGAGGGTGGGTGGAGTTTGGGGATCGGGTGGGGTGGTTGGATGGGTGAGCGGTGTCAGGAAGATATGATCATTTCCATAATGTTATTGGAATTTATTGTAAAATAGAATAATGTGTGTGTGTGTGACTTAATTGAATTAGAGGCAGCTAGTTTGGGTGCTTCGATGTAAGAAGAGAAGTTAGATTTGAAATGTTGATGCAGTAAAAATGGGGAAGTTTCAGAATGTGAAGTGTAAAGGGAACATTTGCATTTTTAAACAGACTATAGTAGCTCAAATTCGAAGGAGGGGGTGTAACATATACCTAGTCAGCAGAAGTAGTAAGAAATAGCGTGTTTATTTATTTTTACCAAAGATTATTGATGCCATTGTTACTATGATAGATTTTTTATTAGTAGAGAGGTAAAGTTCAAGAGACATAGTGAAACAATGGGAATTTGCATTCAAAGAGGAAAATATGTATCAAGGAGAGAAGGCTGTTTGTAAGGGAGTCAGTTTAAGATCCAACAAGTGTGAAAAGCCTGTAGCCTGTATGTACCAAACTGCTGCCTCCAGGGACTGAATTTAAGAGAACCCACTTTGGATCTGACTGTTCAGGGTATTATTTATTTTGCTTGGGCCTTTTAAAATCTATGTGTCTTACTGTTTCCTTAATGAAAGTTATTATAGTAGTAATTTGTAGATATACCTATGTGCTTACAATCTTTTCTTTTATTAATAAATGTTTAATTTAGTTTTATAAAAACCTCTTAAGACTTGGTGGTCTTATTACTGAATTCAAAACCCACATCTCGAAACATACAAACTGAAAATTAGTTGTGACAGTTGTTTCAAGTTTCCCTCTGGGACTTGAACAGCTCAGCATTTACCATCTGCAGTGTCATAACAAAAATTGGGGGCTCTTTGTGGGATATATTTGAAATTCCTTGATTGGTTTGGAGTTGGTGAATCTTAAGGTTACAAGTGCAAGAGGCACTTTGAATTCATGAGTTGGTGTAAGGTTTTTGTTGTACCAGTGAGACTGCAACATGGCTTTGGCAATTGCTAAGTCTTGTCTGGGAGTTGAAGTTATAGCTTTGTTTGCTTTACAAAAGTTAAATAAAGCTAAGTTAATGGAATTGGCAGAGACATTACAATTAGGATTACCTGCAGGGGTGAGGAAATCAGACAGAACTGAAAGTATAGCATGGCATTTGAAATTGGAAAGAATACCTGAGAGACCGAGTTCTCCAAGGGGTTGTTCTTTTGAATGGGCTCAAATTCAGTTGCAAATGACAAAAATGGAATTAGAGGCAGTAGAAAAAGAAAAACAAAGAGCAATTCAAAGGGAACAGACAGAAAGGCAGGAGAGAGAACAAGAAAGGGAATTAGAAATGGTGAGGTTAGAAAAGGAAGAAAGAGAAAAAGGGAGGGAGATTTCCAGCTTAAAATGCAGACAGTTAAAAGAGAGATGCCAGTAAGGGAGGAAGGACTTATTCCCAGATCAGAACTCAGTGGTGGGATGTTTGAATTTGTACAAGCTCTTCCAAAGTTTGAGGAAATAGATGTTGAAGCATTCCTTATTTCATTTGAGAAGATAGCTAAATAGATGAAATGGCCACAGGAAAACTGGACATTGTTGTTACAATCCAGGTTGGTGGGTAGAGCACCTGAGGTTTATGCTTCGCTGTCAGAAGAGGTATCAGTGAGCCATGATGTGGTTAAAAAAAGGCTATTTTGATTGCATATGCGCTGGTTCCTGAGGCAAACAGGCAGAAATTTAGAAATATAAGAAAACAGCCCGAACAAACTTATTGAGTATGAGAGAGTAAAACCAAACAATTTTGATCGGTGGATATGGGCATTAAAGATAGAGATGACATATACAGAAGTAATTCTTTTGGAAGAATTTAAAGATTCAATTCCTTCAGTGGTGAGAACTCATGTGGAGGAACAGAGAGTTGAATCTGTAAGGCAAGCAGCAGAAATAGCTGATGATTATTTGTTAGTTCATAGACCCAAACCTTTATTTCATCACCCTTTAAAATCAGAAAAGGATAGAGAGTGGGAAGGTGATAGGAAGATGGGTAGACAGGGAAGAGAAGGAGTAAGTGGAAATTTGCAAGAAGTTTTTTCTCAGAATAAAAAGGAAGGTGCTGAGGGTAGAGGTGACATTTGAAAATTGTAGTGTTTTTATTGTAATGAAGTTGGACACATGAAGTCGATGCGCCAGGAATTGCAGGGAAAATCTGTTGGGATTATAGGGGTGCAGAAAAGTTCTGGAAGTAAGAGTATTGTGGGTTCTGAGGTTCAGGCACAGGAAAAGCCAATGGTTTGTGTACAGGCAATACAGGAAGAGTCAGTGATAGGTAAAGAAATGGGAATGGGTTCATAATTTACCCAGGAGAATTCTGAGGAGCAGGTTGCAGAGATGTTAAAAGATTGTGTATGTGAAGGGAAAGCCTTTCCAGGTGTATAGTGGAATACTCCAGGTGGAGTACATAAAGATGTTAAAATTTTAAGAGGCACAGGGGCTAGTCAAGCCTTAATGTTGTGGGATAGTGATATTTGTTGTTCAGAGGGAGTATTGCAGGAATAATAAGTGGGGTTCATGAAGATGCTAAACCTATTCTCTTGTGGAAGGTAAATTTAAAGTGTAAGTGGAAAACAGAAGAAGTGATTGCTGGAGTGCTGGAAAAATTGCCCATTGCAGGAATTCAATTTATCTTGGGTAATGCTATAGTTGGATCACAAATGTGGGTGATGCCTATGGTTGTTGAGCAGCTGGTAGAGGCATCTTCAACAGAAGTCTTGCAGAGAGAGCATCCTGGATTGTTTCCAGATTGTGTGATAACAAGATCACAGGTTTATAGGTTGAAACAAGGAGAACAGGACGTTCAAAGGCAGGGAGAAGATGTTGACATCATTTAGCTGACACTCTGTTTGGTAACATTATTCAGGAGGAAATAACAGAGGACAATTCAGCGGAAGTGTTTAACTGAAGGAGGTTATTAGGCTTACAGAAAAAGGGTTTGCAAATACAACATTTATGTCAAACAGAGTTTCTGATGTGGTAAAAAAAGGCTATTTTGATTGCATATGAGCTGGTTCCTGAGGCAAACAGGCAGAAATTTAGAAATATGAGAAAACAGCCCGGGCAAACTTATTGAATTTGAGAGAGTAAAACAAAGCAATTTTGATCGGTGGATATGGGCATTAAAGATAGAGATGACATATACAGTTCTTACAGAAGTAAATCTTTTGGAAGAATTTAAAGATTCAACTCCTTCAGTAGTGAGAACTCATGTGGAGGAATAGAGAGTTGAAACTGTAAGGCAAGCAGCAGAAATAGCTGATGATTATGAGTTAGTTCATAGACCCAAACCTTTATTTCATCACCCTTTAAAATCAGAAAAGGATAGAAAGTGGGAAGGTGATAGGAAGATGGGTAGTCAGGGAAGAGGAGTAAGTGGAAATTTGCAAGAAGTCTTTTCTCAGAAAAAAAATCAGGTCAAACAGTTACTCAGAAACAGAGGCAAAATGTATTCCAGAATGTTATTACCTTTAGGGTGATGTTTTAATGAGCAAATGGAGACCAGGTCATGTTTCAGCAAATGAAAGCTGGAGGGAGGTGCATTAGATTGTAGTTCCATTTGAATATAAAAATGAAATTCTGAGGATAGCTCATGAAATTCCAATGGGGGGACATTTAGGAATTAGAAAGATACAGGTGAAGGCATTTTTTTGGCCTGGATTGCAAAGGGATATAGTCAAAATCTGTAGAACATGCCATACATGTCAGGTGATAGGTAAATCAAAAGCAGAGATTAAGCCGGCACCTGTGATTCCAATTCCAGCATTTGAAGAACTTTTTACAAGGTTCATGATTGATTCTGTAGGACCCTTCCCTCATACAAAAAGTGGAAATCAGTACTTACTGACAATAATGGGAATGTCTACCAGGTTTCCTGAAGCAATATCTTTGAGAACCATTACAACAAAGAAGACTATGGAAAAGTTAACTAAATTTTTTTTACAAGATATAGTTTACCTAAGGAAACACAATCAGATGAGGGTTCAAATTTTAAGTCACAGCTGTTTAAGGAAGTAATGAACAGTTTGGGGATGAAACAGTTGAAGTCAACAGCTTATCATCCTGAGTCACAAGGGGCTTTGGAAAGATGGCATCAAACTCTAAAAACTATGATGAGAGCATAGAGTCAGGATTATCCACAGGATTGGGATGGGAAAGTTCCATTCTTGTTGTTTGTTATTAGGGATGCTCCAAATGCATTGGCTGGTTTTAGTCCTTTTGAACTAGTCTATGGTCCTGAGGTAAGGGGACCATTGAAATTTATTTATGAGAAATTAGTAGATCAGAACTCAGAAACTACTCTCCTGGATTACAGGCAGAACTTTCCCAAGTTTGCACTAAATGCGGTAAAATAGCGTTCCACCCACTGATGGCAATGGCGGGTTTTCACGCCATATCAGCCCAAGCCTGCCAAATTACTTATGCATTCCCGGGAAACATGCCATTTCCATGGCAGGCGGGCTCTCATTCACCCACCTGCCATCACCCCGCCATTGCATCATGCCAGCCACCATGTTTAAAAGGCACAGCACAGCGCTCATTGTTTCCAGCTCACCACTGTTGCATGGAAAAAATGGCCAGCAAAGGAAAAAAGACCGCAGCCCACCTCTTCAATGACAGGTCCCTCCAGTGACTGCTGGGTGCCTTGGAGGCCCTCCAGGATGTCCGGTACCCCTGCTCTGGCCGCAGGATGGGCAGCAATGTGACCAATTCAGCTTGGGACGTGGTGGCAGTGATGGTCAGTGCCAACGCCCTTCAGAGGAGCCACCCAGTACTGCAAGAGGGTGAATGATCTCCTCTATTCTGCCAGGGTAAGTCACTCTTCTCATCACTCTCAACTCACACACTCACAAACCCATCACACAGCCACAGGGTCTTCACTCACTGCCAGTTCAAGAGGCATCACCATTCACTCTTTCACACTCACCATCATTGTCCTCATCCCATCTATGGGACCACTCACCACCCACACATGCCAGGCATACGTATCATCTGGCCTGGCAGGTGTCCTGCTTACACTTTTCCATCTCTATCCATGCAGGATAAGCTGGCACACAACAGTGGCAGAATGCCTGAAATCAAGGTACTCGCAGATATTGAAAACAGAGCCATCCAGCTGGCCAGCGATGATCGGGACCTGTCCTGCGCTGACGGTGAGGTCGGCGCTGCTCTACCAAGTAAGGATCCAGCAGTACAACATCCATCAGATAACCATGCTGTGAGCAATGTGTCCTCTTTCACAGGCCACTGCCATGCATTAATTATCTCCAGTTGCTTTCGCAGGCACTTCTGCCAAACAGTCAACAGAGACCATGACCCAGGGCCTCCAATCAAGCCCTCAAGAAACCTCTGAAGAGGAATCTGGAGACACCTTCCTTGAAGTTCCATCACAGCGCTCACACACACCCTCCACCAGTGCAGAGACACACACCTCGGTGGGACCTAGCTTTAGAGTAGCCCTGGGATCACAATCTGGTGAGCACATCGCGCTTTCTGATCCACAGCAGGCGGTGGCAGGGACATCCTAGGTGTTCAGCAATCAGAGGACTGTTGGAGGCCAGGACGTTGCTGAGTCCAAGTCAGATGACGAGCATCTGGACTCGGTCATGTCACAGTTGCTGGAGCTGCAAAGGCAAGCTCGGGAACATCAGGAAGGGATGTCCACTGCACTCCTCAGATTGCAAGGCATGATGGAGGATTCCGTTTGTCTTCAGGCTGAGGTGATAGCGCACTGAGGTCAACACTGCTAGGATGGTGGCCGCATTGGAGATCTTGGTCCAGGACTTCACTCCTGCACTGCTGCGTGGGCTCAACTCCATCGCTGATGCCATAGTTGGCCTCCAACAGTGTGTATGCGATAGGGGCGACGGGCGGCTCAATCTCACTCCAACTACACCTGTTCCTCAAACCCCTGCTCCTCACCCATAGGGAGGAGGATCAGCAGGTGCACACACCGGGCCCGTCCATCCAGGTTACTCCGAGTGTGCTCGGCCTATCCAACTCCCCTCTTCCTGTGACCCCAGCAGCTCCAGCTTCACAGGCCGAGGAGGGTGCCTCTGCCACAAAGCAGGATCCTGAAAGCAGGCCGGGGCCCTCCAAGTCTCAGCCCTCCAGAGGACGCCTGCAAAGTCATCACAGAGAGGGCGTCACAGTCAGCAGGCTGCCTCCACCTCCACTGTGGATGTACAGTGAGCACCTAGACATAGCGGCAGGGTTAGGAAAGTTAAGGAGAATTAGTTGCACAACCTGGGCACGGGTGTTAATCACTTGTACGTACTGTTCATTATTGTCAATAAACTCCCAAGAATGTCTCCCTGCCAATGGCTCCTTGTTCTGATGAGCAGTGTTTTTGTCCCTCAGATGTGAAACCTTTCTGTACAAGATAAAGGCAGGTGTCTCAGTCCAGGGCCTCTTCCCTGTGCTCTGTGAAGCCTTCAGACCACAATGATGGTCCAGCCTCACATTCCCTGGAAACATTACTGATGCCTGCATCTGGGCAGTGCTGGTCATTGCTGGCAGAATGTAGTGGGCAGGCACCGCAAAGTTCTCTCATTCTCTCGATGTGCTCTCAGCACCTTTGAGGAGGGTCTGGCCCCCATCTCTTCAGCATCCGCGACCAGTGATACTGTGCTCCAGCTCCTGAAGGGCTCAGGTGCTGAAGGTGAACAAAGCATCAGATGCTTCTAAAGTTTCATGGCTGCGTCTCTATGATATGACCCTGATAACGGAGTGCAAGTGAGCTGCCCTCGGCCAGACAGGAGTCAGACATTCTCAGAAGCTATGTGGAGATTTATGGAGTGTCCTCACTGCATGTCATCATCATCCTCCTGCAATCGAGCGACTATGAGGGCCTCCACTGTATCTCCATGACAGGAGCATTCTCATTCAGGATATTCGTGCTGCCAAAAGCCAGACTGGAGTCAAACATTCAAAAGTGCGATGTAGGGATCTATGGGTTCACCTCACTGCATGTTGTCGTCATTATCCTCCACAAATCTAGCAGCTATGAGGGCCTCCTTAGCATGCCTGTCTCATCTAGCCAGTGCAAGGGCCTCATCCCCGTCCTCGTCACCTCCGAGGACCTCTTCAAGTTGATCCCCATCAGCATCCTCCTCATCGGAGGAGATATGCAGATCCTCCATCTCCTCCTCAGCCAGCTTGTCTCCCTGTTGCAGTGCCAGATTGTAAAGGGCGCAGCAGACGACGATGATGCGTAACACCCTCTGCGGACTGTATTGCAGGACTCCACCAGACCGGTCCAGGCACCGGAAGCCACATCTTCAGCATTCCGATGGTTTGCTCCACCAAGTTGTGAGTTGCAGCATAAGCCTCATTATAGCGTCATTCTGCTGCAGTCTGAGGCTGCCACACAGATGTCATCAACCACAGTCTCTGTGGGTAGCCCTTGTCCCCAAGAAGCCTTCATGCAGCTTCTGTGGACCCTGGAAGACTGTGGCCGACTGAGGGTGTAGGTGTCGTGCACACTCCCTGGAAACTGTCCGCACACCTATAGGATGCGTTTCTGGTGATCGCACACCAGCTGCACATTCTGTGAATGGAATCCCTTGCAGTTGATGTAGTCCACCATGTGTAACGCTGTAGACCTGAGCGCCACATGGGTTCAGTCAATTGCACCCTGCACCTGTGGGAATCCCGAGATCTGGGAGAATGCAATGGCCCTTGCATCCTGTCTGTCCCAGCCACAGGCGAAATGCAAAAAAGCTGTATGTCCTCGAGAAGATGGCATCCATGATGTCATGGATGCATTTGTGGGTGGCAACTTGTAATATCCCACAGAGGTTACCTGTGGAGCCCTGAAAGGAGCCACTGGCATAGAAATTGAGCACTGTGGTCACTTTCACAGCTACTAGAAGTGGATGCCCTCCATGGCCCCTGATGCAAGTCCTGCAGTAAGTGGCTGTGAAAGTGAGCAACCAAGTCCCTAGACATGCGCAGTCATTGGCGACACTGGTTCTTGATCATCTGCAGGAATGGCGTCTATAGACCCTGGTGTTGCTAGGCGCCGATCAGCCATGACTTACTGTCGCTCCTGGGCAGCGTGTGCGGGAGCTCCTGCTGCTCCTTGTTCCTGAGGATGCTGCTCCTGCCTTTGTGCGGCCAGAAGCCTCAGTTGTTCTCTCCTCCGTGTTCTCCGCTCTCTGTAGGCCATCAGGCATACAGCTAGGTCACCAGGATCCATGATCCTGATGTGGTCCACCTGTGACATGAACGAGAAAGAGAGGTGCTTAGCATGGATGTACTCAGCTCCTTTCCTGGCTTTGTGTGACAACCCCTTAATGCTTCCTGGAGAGTGCTGGCCAACCCTCAGATGGTCACAGATGAGTGCACTGCATGGTGGCCCTGTCAGCCTGCGACATTGGGGGGGACTGTTCCTAACTGGGATGCTGAGATTGCAAGGGGCTGTGAGCGCCTCCAGCAGTGACTGCTACATGGCTAGTGTTGGCAAGGAGATTGTACAATGTGTGCAGTCCAACTGCTCCACGGTCCAATAAAGTGGTTGCAGATTCATAGTCCCATGCCGGGGGGAAGTGGTGGTAAGGTCTGGACCACATCGTGGCACTTTGGTGCCTCCATTTTGTTTGCGTGGGTGGACAGACTAGGCACCCGGCCCCAATCATCTCACTGTGGCTGCGCCTGAACTGTCTCAGTTGCAGAGAAATGGTCAGCTCATACAGGCGTCCCTACTGCATGGCCACTTCCCTCGCCTACCGTGCCCCCCACCTCAATTTCTTGTGCGTGGGGTCCAATGCCAGGGCAGCAGTTGCCCCTAAGCACCCTGCCAACAACAGTTACCTCCGAGGCTGCCCCTGGACACCCCTCCCCCCCACCCACCCCCCAACCCCCGACAGCAGTCATCTCCAAGGCTGGGCAGTAGTTGCCCCCAGACACCACCCCCCCCAGCAACAACTGTCACCTCCATGGCAGGGCGACACTTCACCTGGCCCCCTGACGCCCCTTAAGCCTGCAAAGCGACAGGCAACCCTGGTGAGTTTGCAGAACGATGCTATTTACTCACCTCCAATTCCCCCAAAGTGAAGGCTGTCAAGTGCACATCGCCTGTGTGCTGTTGTGAAACACGTCGACGTGCTTTCCCGCTGACATGGACGGACAATCTGGAGGGGGTCCAAGAGCCTGGTGGAATGGCATTTTAATGATATACTGATGTATTACAATAAGCTCCCTAATGACTGTTGATGGGAAACGTGGCCCGCCGTCAGCAGACTGAACGGACGATCGCGATCTGCCTTCCTGCTGTCTTGAAACATATCGTGCCATATTTTCTGCGGATGCCACCCATCACGCCTGCTGCTCGCGGGCATGGAAAATTCTGCCCTATGTATCAAACTTCAGAGAGAAATTGGATAGAGCATGTGAGTTGGTTAGGGAACATTTAAAGATATCACAGCAAGTGATGAATGTGAAAGCAGACAAGAAAGCTACAGCCCAGAATTTTGTTGCTGGAGAGAAAGTGCTAGTTCTGTTACCAGTATTGGATGACTCATTAAAGACAAGGTTTAGTGGGCCTTATGGGATTTAAAAGAAACTGAGTGAAGTAAATTATTTAATAAACACTACAGATAGAAGAAATAAGCAGAGAATGTGTCATGTAAATATGCTTAAAAGGTACTTTAACGGGGAAAAGGACCAAAAGGAGGTATTATTGGTGGTAGATAAGGAGAAAGAGGTAGAAATGAAGGATTCTGAAATTGATTTTCCTCTAATCAAGTTGTATAATGAGGGGGTACTTGAAAAATTAAATGTAATATTGAATTACCATCAATGTGATTTGGAAAAGCTATTGCAGTCATACAAAGGTATTTGTGGAAATAAATTGCAGAGGACAGATTTAGCTATACATGATGTGTCTGTAGAAGTTTCATCTTTGGTAAGGCAACATCCTTATAGATTAAATGCAGCAAAGTTATCACAAGTACAGAAAGAAATTGACTTCATGCTTCAAAATGATATCATTGAGTCTCGTTGCAGTAACTGGAGTTCGCCTATTGTACTGGTACCAAAACTGGATGGAACACAAAGACTGTGTGGACTATCAAAAGGTGAATGTGGTGACAAAAGCAGATTCATAACCTATACCTAGGTTGGAAGATTGCATTGAGAAAGTGGGGCAATCAAAATTTATCACCACGATTGATTTGCTAAAAGGATAATGTCAAGTACCGTTATCCAAGAAAGCAAAGGAGATATCGGCTTTTATGATGCCAAGTGGTCGACATTAGTTTAAAGTCATGCCATTTGGCATGAAGAACTCACTTGTGATATTTCAAAGACTGACAAACAAAGTAATTGCAGGTCTGAGCAATTGTACTGTTTATATTGACAACCTGAATGATTTTTAGTCCAACGTGGGAGGAGCATTTACAACATGTGAAAGAATTATTTACTCAATTACAAGATGCTAATTTGGTGATGAACTTGGCTAAAAGTGAATTTGAAAAAGCGCTAGTTACATATCTAGGCCTTACCATTGGACATGGTAAGGTGGCTCCAAGAAATGTGAAAGTCAAGGCTATCGTGGATTTCCCAGTGCCTACAACAAAATGAGAAGTTTTGAGATTTCTGGGCATGAGAGGGTTTTATCGGAAATTTGTACCAAATTTTAGCCAAGTGGCTGCTCCACTGACTGAATTATTAAAAAAGAACAAGAAGTATCAATGGACGCACAAGTGTCAGAAGGCATTTGACAATTTAAAAACTGTATTGACTATGACACCAGTTTTGGCAGTACACAATTATGCCAAGCAATTCAAGTTGGCCATTGACGCCATTGAGATAGGCATTGGGGCTTTACTGTTACAAGAAGATGACACTGGAATTGGAAAACTGATGTACAACAGAGAAGATATTCAACAATTGAAAAAGAGGCTTTGTGTTTGGTGTTGGCTTTGCAGCATTCTGAAATTTATGTGACAAACAATTTGTCAGGAACAATTGTTTATACAGACCACAATCTTTTAAAGTTTCTGGTCAAATTTCGAGACAGAAGTGCAAGGCTATTCAGATGGAGTTTATTACTGCAACCATTTAATCTACAGGTTATACATGTCACTGGATAAGAAAATCTGATGGTAGATGCTTTCTTAAGAGTTTGAAGCTTAAAGGGAAAATAGGACATTTAAAACCTGGACACTGAACTGAAATGATTCCTTTGATGCGAAGGATTTGTGTATATTTTGTTCTGTTAATGCATGCATACTTACACTATGTAAGTATATAGATAAGTATAGGAGATAATATAAGATTGATTAATAAAAATGAAGCCGTCTTTTTAAATTATAACGGCTCATTTTTCAACGCGGAGGGGTATGTCACAAAGATATAATAATTTCCATAAGGTTATTGGATTTTATTGTAAAATAGAATAATAGTGGGATGTGTCTGTGTGTGTGTGCGTACATGTGAGATTTAATTGAATTAGATGCAGCTAGTCTGGGTGCTTTCATGTAACAAGAGAAGTTAGGTTTGAAATGTTAATGTGGCAAACATGGGGAAATTTTAGAATGTGAAGTGTAAAAGGAACATTTGCATTTTCAAACAAACTATGGTATCTTAAATTCAGAGGGAGTGTAATATGTACCTAGTCAGCAGAAGTAGTAAGAAATAGTGTGTTTATTTATTTTTACCAGGTTATTGGTGGAATTGATACTATGATAGATTTTTTATTAGTAGAGAGGTAAAGTGCAAAAGGCATAGTGAAACAATGGGATTTTGCATTCAAAGAGGAAAATATGTATCAAGGAGAGAAGGCTGTCTGTAAGGGAATCAGTTTAAGATCCAACAAGTGTGAAAAGCCTGTAGCCTACATGTACCAAACTGCTGCCTCCAGGAACTGAATTTAAGAGAACCCACTTTGAATCTGACTGTTCAGGGTATTATTTATTTTGCCTGGGTCTTTTAAAATCAATGTGTCTTACTGTTTCCTGAATGAAAATGTAACTGGGAGTTAAATTAATTAGTGGATTTATAAGTAATTATAGAAGCAATTTGTAGACATACCTATGTGCTTACAATCTTTTCTTTTATTAATAAATGTTTAATTTAGTTTTATAAAATCCTCTTAAGACTCAGTGGTCTTATTACTGAATTCAAAACCCACATCTTGAAACATACAAATTGAAATTAGTTGTGATAGTTGTTTGAAGCTTCCCTCTGGGACTTGAACAGCTCAGTATTTACCACCTGCTGTGTTGTAACAAAAATCGGGGGCTCTTTGCAGGAAATATTTGAAATCCCTTGATTGGTTTGGAGTTGGTGAATCTTAAGATTAAGAGTACGAGAAGCACTTTGAATTCAGGAGTTGGCATGAGGTTTTTTTTTGCATTAGTGAGACTGCAACATGGCTTTGGCAATTACTAAGTCTTGTCTGGGAATTGAAGTTATAACCTTGTTTGGTTTACAAAAGGTAAATAAAGCTAAGTTAATGGAATTGGCAGAGAAGTTATAATTAGGATTACCTGCAGGGATAAGGAAATCACACATAATTGAAGGTATACCACAGCATTTGAAATTGGGAGGAATACCTGAGAGACCGAGTTCTCCAAGGGGTGGTATCACGCAAACTCATGAACAGGCCCAAGGCTATCACTTTCAGCCCTGAAAAGTGCCCAGTCTATCTCAGATTACTCTGGAATGGCAAGCTATCTCAAAAATTTGAGTAACAGGTGAAGCTAGCTGTTTCATACCTCTACTATGCAGTAGCAACACAAGAGGTACTCGCCACTAACAGGATGCTGCTGTCAAGCCAAAAAGATGTTCTGCCTATCACACAAATGAGTAGTGTGGTGAATGAATTTCAGTGCCAGTATGATTCTAGCTATGTAAGCTATACATCCAAAAGGCTGGCAGGTCGTATCAAACAGCATGTCCTTCTGCTGTTTGTAACAGGCAAGGTATGGACTGTACCCAACCAGCTCATGCTTGCAAAACTCAAAAACACAGTGTTCAATATTAGATGTGATTCCGCGATTGGACAACATTTGCTAAATAATCCTCAGTGTGCTAAGAATTATGCTGACAACCAATTTAAGATCATCAGTCAGGCTTGGAGTGTGGTTTATTTATGTGTACTGGATGCTACATATGTTAACACACAGGACCCTGTTCTTTGCAGACAGGAAGAACATGTACACGCATTGTACCTGTTTCAGCTAAACAAAATAAGTGACATCATTTGTTGGTTCATTCCCCAGGGCAATGTCTTGACCAATCAGTCAAGCTGCCTGGTTTAAATTTCAAGCAATGCTTGGCAGTTAACTGCCAGTCACCATCAACAGGTGCATTCTCCATCGTAATGCCCCTACCAAGCAAAGTCCACTTGCCAACCAATCAGCACTCTCTTCTCAAGTGGTATAATATGTTGTTTCCCCTGACATTGGTATTTTCTTGTGAATTGTCCTGAAGAGTGCAAGATGAAAAGCTTCAACAGAAAATGTTTCCTTTTTCAGCAACACTCACGTTCTTTTCTACCAAATGACTATTTGCTAATTCAATTGTAAGATCTAGGCCAATATCCGTGTGCAAGGGAGGCTAGCAGAGTGAGAATCATAAAATATGGTAATGAAGCACCAGAAGTCCTACTCCATGAAATGTGCAAATGGTGAGCTGTCTTGAAAAGTAACTAGTTTAGCAAACTCGGAGGTAGATTGGTGACATATTTAGTGCTATTTGTAGAACACAGATCTGGAAGAAGATGACTGGTTCAAAGAAAGGTGGTAAGTTAAGACTACAGTCTGGCTTTCTTGACCCAAGTGAAATGCATTCTCATAACCTGTAACTCACTTTGAATTCAACCACCCTTGGATTCTATAAAAAATTACAGTGTTGTTTTCTCCATGAGAGTATTAACCAATTGCATACTTAAAATGCATGACTGTCCTGCAGCATGAGGCAAATACATTAGCAGCTTATAACTGAAACTGTAATCAGACAGAAACCCTAAAGGGACTTGACAAAGAAAATCCTTGTAATGTTTTTAACCTTTGCTTGTTATGTAGGAAAGTATGATTCTTTATATGTTTTCTACATGACAACAGTGACTATGCCTGAAGTACTTCATTGATTGTAAAGTGCTTTGAGACACCAAGTGGGCTTGAAAGGCACAATATAAATGTCTGTGTGTCTTTTCTTTCTTTCTATATTTTTTCTTTCCAAAATAGCCACCTTTGTTGAGAATTGGCCCTTACAAAACCACAGTTTTAGTGTGGTTGTGTGAGATAATCACCTGATAGAGAATGTGCCTTAATGGGATTGTGTCAGTGTGTTGTGCTTCACAAGCTTGAAGGAAATGTAATTACAGATATACAGCTGAAAGGACATTGATTACTCCCGCAGAAGAAAATAATGAGATAAAATCCAGAACCCACTTGCCTGAAATGCTCTTTGGTGTAGTGGTAGTGTCTATGTTTTCAATATCCAGTATGTAATAGTGACAACTGGAGACCTTTTGGTTTCCATTTCATAAAATTATCTTCCCAATTTCCTCTACCAAATGTTTCCTTTCTCCTCCACTCTTTACAGCATTAGCTACTTGGTTCCATATATTCTGAATGCCCTCTGGTACTTTGCCTGATTTTTGGAAGTTTTTCCAACAGCGTAGGCATTTAACGTCAATACATTTGCATTCCAAGTTCATAGTGCAGCTCTGACTCAGATCAGGAAATAAATGCAAGTATGTTATTCAAGGCAGGAGTGCAGCGTTCACATGTTCGTTAGCTATTATTTAATTATTTTGCAAGTACCCACACTGTATGAACAATGATCAGGTGCCCTGTTGTTGAGATGTTGCACTGCATGTCCGGATAGTACAATGATGTCAGCATGCCCACTTTCTCCTCAATTACTTGTTAAAATGTGTCAGTGGGACCGAGAGCATTTAGATTGAAAACTGACAAAATAATGAACATCTTTCAGCAGGATTTAAATCAATGGCGCACAATTTATCGCTGTGAAGCCGCACCAGGGACTTTCCAAGTCCACAACACTATGAACAGTAGTCTACAGAAATACCTGGAAAAACTCAGCAGGTCTGGCAGCATCGGCGGAGAAGAGCACAGTTGACGTTTCGAGTCCTCATGACCCTTCAACAGAACTGCTGAGTTTTTCCAGGTATTTCTGTTTCTGTTTTTGTTTTGGATTTCCAGCATCTGCAGTTCTTTGCTTTTATCTTTATGAACAGTTGTCTGTTAGCCTCGACATCAGGCAGAAGCAAAAATGAAGCATAAAGTATAGAAAAAAATGAGGAAAAGGATAGTTGAAAATTTCATTGAGATATATAAAACATTAAGCAATATGGGTAAAGTGAACCCAGAGCATTACTTCGGGATAAGTCAGTTATGAGCAACAGAGCACACCAATTTAAGTTAGTGAAAAGCATATTAAGAACAAATATCAGGGAAAACATATATTTCCTATGTATGCCAACCTATGAAATGAATGAGTTAAAGGCTTCATTGAAACCGTGTCAAAAGATTTATTTCTTTTAACAAAAATAAAAATGGTTACACACAATTGGTAAAAAAAAACTGCACAATAATGTGGTCTGCAGGAACCAGCACAAGAAGCTGAATTTTTGCTCTCTGATGGACTTGATTGTCTGCCTCCAGGCTGCAGTCTTTTATATTCTTTACAAAATCATTTTTAAGTAGATCCAACAGTGGGAAAAGGTAATAACTGATTGGTTTCAACAGGGTAGGGACCAGTGCTATCCTCCAATGACAAATTAAATTTCTATGGCACTCGTCATGTTTAAATGATGGCAGTTTACAGGGGTTGAAAAGTGTCAGAAGGTTGAGGGGGGAAATGTACCGACAAAGGATGAGGTTTTCCTCTCCGGAGACTAAGTGAGGTGGTGGGTGGGGCAAGTAGTGCATCTCCTGCTGGCCTGAATGGCGGGTTTGTGTGCTAGATCGTCCGCTTTTCAGCTCATTATATATGCAGCAATGTGATTCGCATTGGATCTTGTGGTAGTGTGGGCTGCAATTCGTCCGCTCCACCGTGACCTCATTGGATCATCTTTCTGGGCCCCATATTTAAGCCACACCCACGAACATCATTCACTCTCTGCAGCCCAGGACTGGTTGTGACGAGTGATGGTCCCCAAAGGAAAGCAGCCGGCTCTCCGCGGTGGAGGCAGCTCATGGCCTCAGCCCTTACACAGGTCCACTCAGAACCCACAGAGGGCAGGCATCCTTATTGCCTGCCTTGGCATTGATCCTGCTCACAGTCTGTCCATCTGTCTTTATGCAAGAGAAGATCACCCACAACAACAGGGAGAAATCTCAGGCTAGAGGGGGGTTACCTGAGCTCAGGCCCCTCACAGAGGTTTGAGGAGCGTGCGGCAGAGCTGGCCAGTGAGGAATGTAACCATGCCTGCGCCGAGGGTGAGACCAGTGTCTCTAACTCAGTGAAGACCCATTACCCATCGCCCTTCAGCCGACGAAACTGTGAATGCTTTGTTATGTTGGTTATGCAGACAATCTCTCTTTTACAGGTACCAGCATAAAGAAGAAAAGAGGCACAGGTAGGCAGCCCATCAGCCCCAGCTTCCACAACACCTCAGCGGAGGATCCAGAGGACCCACTAGGTGAAGACCCGTCACAGCATTCACCTGTGCTCTCTGCCCGCGCAGGGATGTACACCTCAGTGGGACCTAGTTCCGGAGCAGGTTCAGGGTCACAACCTGCTGAGCATAGCACAGATTCGGATCCACAGCAGGCAGAGCCAGGGACATTCAAGGTCACCAGCACTTGAAGGACTGCTGAAGGCCAGGCTCCTGCTGAGTCCGAGTCAGATGATGAGACTCTGGACTCGGCCCTAACACAAATGTTACAGCTGCAAAGACAGGCACGGAAACATTAAGCAGGGTTGTCAGATGCAGTCATCAGATTGCAACACACAATGGGGGAATCCATCTGGATCCTGTGTGATGACGTTGTTCCAGAATATCAGCGCACCGAGGTCAAAACTGGTAGGCTGGTGACTACCATGGAGTCCTTGGTGCAAGACATTGCATCTGATATATGGCAGGACCTGCATTCCATTGCTCCAGCCATAGGTGGGATCCATCTGTAGCTAAGTGAGAGAGGTGCCTCTTCTCCTCAAGGAGTCAGCCACCCTTTGGGATGAGAACCAGCAGCTGGACACCCCAGGGCCATCCATCCAGGTAACGCCAAGACTGTCCAACTGATCCCAATCCCCTCTGGCTGTGACCCCGTCAGCTCCAGCTCCATAGGCCAAGGAGGGTACACCAGCACCACAGCAGGAGATCCCAAGCAAACTGGGGCCCTCCATGCCTTAGCCCACCAGAGGATGCAAGCCAAGGTCATCCCAGACAACAGGGTGAAACTGTCAGCAGGTTGCCTCCACTTCTGCTGTGGATATTGGGGAAGCACCAAGACAACAGTAGGGCTAGAAAAATTAAGAAATACTAGGAGCACAAAGATAGCATGGGTGTCCACTATCTGTATATTCTTTGCGCACATGTAAATATTTCCACTCATTCCACTTCTCATGTTATGTTTGCCTCTTCTTTCTGATAATATACTCCATGTTCACTCAGGTGTCACTGATGACACCCCGCCACCGCCCTCCCCGCCAGCCCCACTCCTCCCAGATGTTCCACCGTCTGACTCAGCTCTACGGTCTCTACACCCATCTCATTACAACGGCTGTCTGTTCTCTGCTCAGTAGCAACCTACACGAAACGTTAGCCTCTAAGAACTTTGTGGTTGGTCAGATCATGAATAGACCTACCTCAGAGGCTCATGTCATGATGCCTCGTGAGTTCAGAACCTGCAGGCTGCTTTAGCTCCCTCATGTTTCTGTGTTGTAGAGTGATCAACGTGTATCCTAGTGGATTTAATGACAGGATTTAATGGAGTTGGTGCTCTTATCTTTGGCCTCCATGTAGCTTCCGACAGGCTTGGGCGCGTGCTTGATTTGGAATGAAAACTCACATTTCTTATGCACTTCTGCCTGCCTACAGCATTATCTCAGACCCATGTGTACATCTGAACGTCACCCCATTTTCAGTCCTGACCTTCCCAGCTTCATGATGCAAAGCTAAGGGCCTTGTAGAAACACGACGAGCCTTGTGATTCCTTCCAAAAGGTTTCAAATGTTCGGCCTAGGATGGGAGTACAGAGGCTCCAAGAGGCTCACTTGGACATGGAAGAATGGAATGCAGGGTCAAGAGGTGTGTCTACCATCTTGTGACATTAACCCTCTGCCATCTCTCACATGGTCAATCGATAGCTACTTACAATAACATCTGTGTGTCTGGTTTCAGTGAGCATATGTTAGACTTGGAATGGAAATGTGGAGTCCTCAAAAGGGATCAGAGTGAGGCTGTGATAGATCTGATGTGTGCTCTCTATTAGCAATGATTTGGATCCTTAAGGCCTAAATGGAGTGTTATAGCATTTTCAGGTCAACAAAAGCGACAGCTGGGCAGCATGGAATATTGGGAGACTGAAAATGGAGGCATGGTCATGAGTGCCTCATCTATATCAAACTATGCATCTCCTGAAATGTTTGTAGTTCACTGAGAGGTGAGTTGAACTGCAGCATTGCATCCATCACTGAGGGTTACGGATGACTGTGTTGTCAGGATGTATGTAATGCTGGGATTGAGTAAGATGAAGGGGCCTGAAAACCTGTCTTGCAGGAATGATTGCCTGTGCAGAGAAACTGTAGGGCAGATTCACAATGAGACTTGAAAATGATAACCATCAAGTGATGACTGTCATCCTTGAGGCACCTTACATGAATGCAGGAATTCTGCCACAAGAGCAATGAGGATTACACTGCTGCTCATGCCTCTTGAAGGCTTCTGTTGGCATTGGAATGTCACTGGGCTGCTTGTAGAAGCTGCACTATCTGAAGTCTGCTCACCAAATGCCCTGTTGCAGTTATTATCCCATGACAGAAAGGCCACATGCTCCCGAGGCTGCATTGCCTTCCAAGGTTAGGACATTGTGACGCTCGTATAAATACTCACTCAGAGATTGATGTGCTGCGTTCACATGATGAGGGTTGCAACAAAGGTGGTTATGTGCACACAGTATGGGGGGCACAGATCAAAGAGGCTACTAATTATCATCTTCCTCCTGCAACCTGGTAGCTATAAGTATGTCACGTGCATACCTGCCTCATCTGGCCCGTGCTATGGCCTCTTCTTTTGGAGCCACTACTTTCTCGCCCTCATCGAGCGAGCTCAACCCTCTCAAAGTCCTCACCATCGGAGGAGACGTATAGCTCTTCCATCTCTCGTTCTGGAAAGATATCCTCTCTTTGTAGCGCCAGGTTGTGTAGAGCGCAGCAAGCCATGATGATGCATGAGACCTTCTGGGGTGAGTACTGTAGCGCACCACCTGTCCTGTCCAGTCATCAGAAACACACCTTTGGGATGTCAATGATCTGGTCAATCAATGAGCATGTTACAGCTTGAACAGCATTGCACCTCTTCTTGGAAGCACTTTGTGGGCACCGAAGGGCCATCATCAGCCATGTCTTTAGTCTTTGTCACCCAGGGGCCAACCTTGGATGTGCTGAGGGCCCTCAAATATCAGTGACAGCTGGGAATGACACAAGATGGGAGCTTCCAGGGTATCTCGCACATACCTGCATAATCTGCTTCTGGTGGTTGCAGACCAGCTGCACATTAAGTGGAACGCCATCCTGTTAATGAATTGTAATGGCTGCAGCCAGGGAGCTCCTAAAGCCATATGAATGCAATCTATGGCACCCTGCACCTGTGGGAAGCTGGAGATAGCTGCAAATTCCGCTGCTCTTACAGCCTGGCTGGCTTCATCTAGGGGGAACTGGATGTAACAGTGTGTCTTGCTAAATAGGGGCCAGGATTTTCCCCTCGGTGATTTGGGGGCGGGGCCCGGTCGCTGACGGGAAAATGACGCAGGATGGCGTCGGGAGGAATCCCCGATGTCATCCCGGTCCATTTAAATTTTTAGGAAGGCGAGCGGACAGCGAAATCAGCTGTCCGCCTGCTGACCTGTCAATGGCCAATTGAGGACATTGACAGGCTGGTTAAAGTAATTAAAGACCTGCCCGTCCAACCTTAAGGCTGGCGGGCAGGCCAGGAGTCCCAGTGGGCTCCAGATTATTGATGAAATTTCATCCACTGGCGGGATGAAGTTTCATGTCTGTATTTTTAAAAATTAATAAAGTTTATGTGGTCTTTATTAACATGTCCCATCTCGTGTGACATTGTCACATGAGGGGGGACATGTTAATAATTTTTTAATTTTTGCATTTTTAAAGTTTTTCGGACTGTCACTGGTGTCCCTGAGACAGGACTTTGTCTCAGGGAGAAGTGCGCGAAAGAGCGCACTTTGACAGTTGGGGAAATCCGTCCCCCCCTCCCCCCACCGGCACAGGAAGTGCATAACGCTTCCCGTCAGGGATGCCGCTGGGCGAGCCTTAATTGGCCCGCTCACTCAAAATGGTGGCGGGCTCCATTTCAATGGCGGGGGTCGGCTGCCCGCCCGCTGCCAAGCCGTTGGGGCACACCAGCCATCTAAGGGCAAGATTCTGCCCAAGGTGTCTGTAACCTCTTGGATGCACGTGAGCAGATGCTTGAGAAACCCCACAGAAGTCCCAGTGGAGCCCTGGGATGAGCCACTCATGAAAAAGTTCAGAAAGGCGGTTACTTTGAAAGCCACTGGCATGGGATGGCCACCCAATCCCTGCAACGTCAACTCCTCCTAGAGAATCTGGCAGATATGAGCCACCAGACCCCTAGATATGTGAAGGCATCTTCAGCACTGTCTCTTGCTCATCTGGAGGAATGAGAGGCATCATCTGTATCCCCTTGATCTTGCCAGATGCCTACACACACACTGCCTCTGGCAGCCTCCGCTTCTGGGTGTTGAGCAGGCACTGCTGGCCCTTGACCATCAGGGTGAAGCTCTTGCCTTTGCCCAGTCTGGCGGTGATGGGCCCTTCTCCTCTTTCTTCTTTGTTGCCTGATTGCCAGCATGGACACAACGTTTCCTGTTCCATCCATCATACCCTCGTGCTCGTCTCTGCGGAAGCAATGAGCAGAAACATGAATGAATATAAGGCTGCAATAGTCACCTTACATTCACTAACTAGAGGGTCTGTGTGGAGCCCATAGGCTCCTATCATCCCATCCATTACATCCACATTTAGTCCCTTTGCAGCGCTATTACATCCTTCCAGATTACTGCTAGCGCGCACACACCACCCCCTTCCCAAAACGATACACATTTGACATTGCTTTGACATAGGGGCTTGGATAGCAATGAGTTCTGCCAGGCGGCAGAAGCCTTACTCAGGGCACTGTCAGACTGCATCCTTTGGATTACACAGGAGCCCAAACTTGTAACCATGGTATGATAGTTTTGGGGGGGCGGTGGATGTTAGTGGAATGGGATCACAGATTGAACATGACAGCTGCAAGGTTTAGAGGTCTGAGGGCCATTAGGCTGATGCATTTTGACCCATGGCCACTTTTCAACTAGTTCCTTCTGACCATTGGGATTTTCCACAAGAGGAACAAAGTGTTTTGCAAGCTAATCCTACAATGGCCCAAATTGGGGGGATTATACTCTTGCATGAAGTCGCTACAAGAGTTAAGGTGCCTCAGCTGTCTCAGCTGTGCCTTCCTCTCAATTTGGAAAAGCAGAAATGAATTGGGTAACCCTTCAATCATCCCATTAGTACAGTGGTCAGCTCCTCCCACAAACCCTGAGAGCCCTCCCCTGGCATTTTTTTTCCACACTTGCTTTTCAACTGCGTCATTGGATCAGCTTGATAAATGGTGGTGTTGAGGTTTTATTACCAGACCAGCTTCAACCCCTCCCCCATCCCGTGACCACCAAGAACCCTCCCATTGTGCTGGAGAAGCATCACATTCAGGTTTCCCTCCCTCCAATCTCTCTCCTTCCTCCCCCATCATCCTTAATTCCATTGTGATTGTTACTGATATACCTGTCCTCCTACATGAACCGTTTTACGTTGATGTCTCGATGCCCAGTGTTGACCTGACCCCTCCCCCAAGAGACCATCAAGTGCCCGCCCCTACATTACCTCTTCCCCATCTACAGGCTGCAGATGCTGCCCCTGACTGTGACTGTGCCATCTGCGGCTCAGTATGAAGCCACCAACCCCCAGGCCCAACATGTGTTAGGGGATGACCACACCCTGCACACATCATGCAGGGCATGACTGACAGAGGACTGACTCCCTCTCCCTGGACAGGGACCAGGTCAGGTGTGTCAAGCATAATCCTTCAAACTGTAATGCAGATCCACAGGACTGCCGAAGCTTTCTGTCTTTGACTACTTCTTGTGCAATTGCCCAGGACTGCCTAAGCTTTCTGGCCTTGGCTGCATTAAACCGACACTGCCAAACCGCAGCCCCCCCACTATAATGTGCAACCCTTTCCCAGTCTTCTCTGCCTCCCCCTCAGTCAAGCCTTTTCCCTCCAGCCCCTTCCCTTGCCTCCTTGTCACCTCCCCCAATCCCCTGCCTTCCTGCTGGTCTGGAATGGTAAACCTTAGCTCAGAGAACCTCCTTCCAGCCCATTGGTCCTGTCTGTGCAGCCTGGCTTGGAGTCAGAGCAACCACAAGCGCAGTGCAATAAAAGGGAGGTGAAGATACCTCGAGATCATGCGTGAAGTGGAGCTCGTCAAGTTCATGTCACCTTTGTCTAGTCGTGAATCATGCTAGTCTACTTAGCTGCTGGTATGACTCTATGATCTGGAGTGGGGTGTGATTCTGGCGAGCTGCCTTTATAATGAGGACTCATGATATTCAAATGAATGCAACTACGGTTCCCGACATGGAACGGTGGGCTGCCCGACCCACCATGAAAGTCAGGAGCGGACAATTGCAAACTTTTTTCAACCCGTGGGAAACAGACTTTTGGCCCTCCTCCACATTTCCCCAGGCCAACAGGACTGGAAAATCCTGCCCAAAGAGGAAGGTCTTTAGGAAACTTTTGAAACAACAACAACTTGTTTTTAACATGGCAAAATATCCCAAGGTGCTTCACAGGGCTGTTATCAAACAAAATTTGACCCCAAACCACATAAGTAGATGTTAGGGCAGGTGACTAAAAGCTTAGCCAGAGGAAGTTTTTAACGAGTATCTTAAAGTTGGAAAGGTTGGTGGAGAGGTTTAAGGAGGGAATTCCAGAGCCTTGGTAACTGAAGGCATGTCCAACAATGGTGGAGAAAAGACAAGCTGGGATGCTCAAGAGGCCAGAATTGGAAGAGCGCTGATATTTTGGTGGGTTGTAGGGCTAAAAGAAATTACAGATATCGGGAAGAGCCAAGGCCAAGCAGGGACTTGAAATGAAGGATAAGAATTGTAAAATCAAGGTGCTGGGTAAACAGAGCTTGGTACGAGTTAGGGACACAGATTTTGGATGACCTCAAGCTTATGGAGGCTAGAACGTGGGAGGGCAGCCAGGAGTTCATTGTAAAATAGTACGGTTTGGACGTAACTGATGCATGGATGAGCATTTCAGCAATGGATGAGATGAGGTAAGAGTGGAGTCAGGTGATTTTACAGAGGCATAAATAGGCTGTTTTAGTGAAGGCAAGCGTATGTGGTCAGACACCAATCTCAGGAGAAAATATGACATTAAAGTTATGAGCAGTCTGGTTCAGTCTCATGCAGTTGCCAAGGAATGGGACAGAGTTGATGGCTGAGAATGGAGTTTGTGGTGGAGACTGAAGACAATGGGCCATAACTTCCATGGGGTGGCAATCTCTTTTAGATTGCCACTCCAATCCTATTTACTTACACTAAAATGCAACCGCATCGTTTTCGCCTAACCTTCCGACTCAGGCCGTGTGAGAAAAGTGCAGTGCAGCTGTCCAGGAATTGTCACAGTCGAGTACAGGAGAGTCGGACAAAAGGAAGACATGCCCCCTTTTATACAGCACTAGCTGTCGTAAAGCAGTTTAAAGTCCAGCCACTTTGAGAAGCCAAGGAGAAGGCGAGTGTGTCAGGTAAGTTGGCAGGATGGGTTGGGGGTGGTAGGATGGGTTGAGGGGGTTAGGATGTTCAGAGGGCAGGATGGTCAGGGAGGGAAGGATTGTCAAGGGGAGATAGGATGGTCAAAGCGGGGTAGGATGGTGGGGTAAGTGGGATGGCTGTGGGGGCTTTGGGTGGTCAGTGAGGGCGTGTCGGAGGTCAGGGGAGGTCGGGTGGCCATTTGGTGGGAGGGTCGGGTGGTCAGTTTAGGGACATTGGAGGGATTGAGAGAGTTGATAGTGAGGCAGACCTGGATGTCATCAGCATACATGTGGAACCAGATGCTGTGTTTTCAAATGATGTCACTGAGGGACAGCATGAAGTTAAGATAAAGGAATGGGCCAAGTATAGCTCTTTGAAGGACATCAGGGGTAATGGTATGTGAGTGGGAGCTATTCCAGCTGATTCTATGGGTATAATAGGATAAATAAGAATGAAATCATGCAAGTGCATTCTCACCCAGCTGACTGATGGTGGAGAGGTGTGAGGATAGTGTTTCAACTGTGTGAAAGGCTACAGGCAGGTCGAGAAGGATGAGGAGGCATATTTTACCTTTGTCACATTCACAGTCACATAAATATGATGGCTGGTGAAGACACATGTCAGGATTCGGTCTTTCTTTCCCACACCTCGATTGATTGTAACAGGGTTTTTGGATGAAGGTGTGAATTCAGTGTTTGTACTGTAACCATTTATGTGCTGATTTCAAAGAACTCAGTCTGACAGGTTTTCTTGAGTTTAAACACAAATGGGTTACTTTTTATTGTGCTAATAACTCACCCAGGTAAAGATATAAAGATATTTCAAAAGGTAAACCCATGTCCTGACCTTCACATCACACACAAGCATGCAAAATTGCAAGTTATATTGTAGAGGAGGTTAACTTTTGGGCAATTTAAGGTTCAAAGATATAAAGGCAAAAAGTTTAGCGTTCACTGTTTATGCTTCCTTTGCTGTTGCTCAAGGCTGAAGCAGTTTTTTAAATGACGGTCCTGGCATTTCCCCAGGAAATGCTGCTTTGGGGTTTTGAAGTGCCCTTCAAACTTCTCTGTCTGTTGACTCCAGAATGATATAAGCAAGCAGAGATCCTTTTGATTAAAATTCTCTATATCTGTGATGTATTCCAAACTGTAACAGGGTAGGGCTCTGAACTTGAGAACAGCAGGGAGTGAGAGAGGTGGTGTTACTGCTCCATTTGTAGATTTCTTTTTCAGCCTGCCCAAAAACAACCAGGGGGTTGTAATGAAAGATATTTCAAAATGATGATTCTGGTCATATGACCTCTCTTTCAATGGTGAGTATCCTACAGAAGTTAATTGATTAGCTCATGTCTGGACAGATCTTGGCTATTGTGTTATGGGCTAGGTGATAGTTTCTTTAATGTCACAACCATCAATGCTGAATAGACCATTCTTCTTTGTGATGAGCTACGAAGAATATATCAACGTATTCTGTATAGCCATTGTCCTGGTAGACTTTCCGTCTCTACCTGAAAGATAGCTTTACAGAAATGCAAATGGTAAGAGCCAGCTACAAGTTTCAGTTCATCTTTGAAGTGATTCTTGACATCAGCAAGTGTGAAATTCCATAAGACGCTTACCTTGGTATGTCCTAATTGTAATCCACATTGGAAACTTCCAGAAACTGACAAACTTGTAGTACCGGACAGGTGACCTGTCAGGTGACCCGTGGCAGCCATCTTAAGCCAGTGTCTTGGCTTGCTTTTAAAAGACCTTTTCAAGAAATTCAATATATATTGGACCAGCTGGTGAAATTAAAGATTAACATTACACATGCACACATCACATCATTATGACAAAAGATGTTATGACTTTGAAAGGAGAAGCTTTTGGTACTGTGGCAGGTATTCAAACATGGAATTCTGGGAAATATGGGCACAGATTTGGGAGGTGACAGTGCGTTCAGGGACTTTGGAGAGGAAAGACAGATTAGAGATGAGGTGGTAGTTTGTAAGAATGAAGGGGGCAAGCGCTTTTATTTAGCATGGGGTGATAATGACAGGCTTGAAGGAGAGGGGGGCAGTATCTTAGAGAGAAACATTAATAATATCAGTTATTGTGGGAGCCAGTAAGGGAGTTCAGTGTTCAGCAGTTTAGTGGGAATAAGGTTGAAGGAGCAAGAGCTGGGTCTTGTGGACAGGATGAACTTGAAGAGGGCATAAGGGAGACAGAAGAGAGACTAGAGAAAGATGCAAATTCAAGATTATGACAGGCAGAACCTGAGAGGAAATTTGGCCCAGTGGGCTAATGGAAGAGAGCGAAGTGACAAAGCTAGATAGGATGGTCTCAATTTTAATGCCAGAAAAATCACTGAGATTCTTGTAATTGTTGGAGGTAAGGGTTGAGGAGACAGGGGAGGGGCTTTAAGAAGAAGGTCTGCAGTAAGGAAAAGAAGCCGGGGGTTATCTTTGTACTCCAGGATCATCCTGGAATAATGATCAATTTTGGCAGCTGAGAGCAGTTCAACTGGAGAGTGTGCTCTGACCATTATTAGCCAATAAATTATTCAGTCAATCATTATAAGTTGGAGGAGACTACTTTATATTTGAAACATTCTTACAACACTACACCACCACCTCCACCACCCCATCATTATTGTTGTTTCTTGTGCATCATCTTGAAATTGGCATTAATGAACATTACGGAAGCAAGTCCGGTGTACTTGGTTTAAATCCCTAGCACATTGGTATGCTGAACATTATACAAATATGTATACATTTTAATATTTCTGCATGAAATCTATTTCCCTATCTTATTTAATCAGTTCATATTTTATTCTGATGCCCAGTTTTGCCTTAGCTCCCTTTAATTGCCTGACTTCAACCTGGTGTGGCTAAAATTATCTCTCCACTTCAGTAAATTCATCTGCTATTCCCTAACTTTGATAACTCAAGAGCTTTCCAACTTTATATCTATCATTATTGCATATCCCCTGATGAAATTTGGCACAATCTGCTTGTAACAAGTATCTTCATGCAATCTGAACTGTATATTGTGAGTGGAATTCTCCCAGATTTGTACTAAGAACAGTAGCGGGTGGGTAAAACAACATTTTACCACTGACTGTGATGGCGAGTTGTCATGCCGTATCGTCCCAAACCTGCCTCATTATTTATGAGCTCCCGGGAAACACATCATTTCCATGGCAGGTGGGCTCTCATTCATTCGCCCGCCATCACCCTGCCGTAGCATCACGCCTGGCGCCATGTTTAAAGACCAGCCGCCAGCACAGCACCCATTGCTTCCAGCTCACCACTGCTGCACGGAAGACATGGCCAACAAAGGAAAAAAGACCGCAGCCCCCTGCTTCAATGACAGGTCCCTCAAGCAACTCTGGATGCTGTGGAGGCCCACCGGGATGTCCTGTTCCCCTGCTCTGGCCGCAGGGTGGGCAGCAATGTGATGAATCAAGCTTGGGAGGCGGTGGCAGTGGTAGTTAATGCAACACCCTTCAGAAGAGGACAGCCACCCAGTGCTGCAAGAGGATGAATGATCTACTCCGTTCCACCAGGGTAAGTCACTCTTTCCATCATTCTCAACTCACACACTCACACACCCATCACACACCCACAGGGATCACTGCCAGTTCAAGGGACATCATCATTCCTTCTCTCACACACACCTTCATTGTCCTCATCCCATCCATGAGACTCACCACCCACACAGGCCAGGTATACTTATCATCTGGCCTGGTACTCTTTCTCCATCTCTATCCATGCAGGACAAGCTGGCGCACAACAAGAGAGAGAGGTCGCAGACTGGTGGCGGAATGTCCGAAATCAAGTCCCTCATGGACTTTGAAAACAGAGACATCCAGCTGGCCAGCCACAATCTGGACCGGTCCTGTGCCGATGGCAAGGTCAGTGCTGCTCTACCAAGTGAGGATCCAAAAGTGCAACATCCATCAGACAACCATGCTGTGAGTGATGTGTCCTCTTTCACAGGCCACTACCATGCACTAATTATCTCCCCTTGCTTTCACAGGTACATCTGCCAAAAGAGCTGACAGAGTCCATTACCCAGGACCTCCAACCAAGCCCAAAAAAAACCTCTGGAGAGGAATGTGGAGGCCTGAAGTCCCATCACAGGGCTTACCCACACTCTCCACCAGGGCAGAGACACACACCTCGGTGGGACCTAGCTTTAGAGTAGCCCTGGGATCACAGTCTGGTGAGCACATTGCACTGTCTGGTCCACAGCAGGTGGCGGCAGGGACTTCCCAGCTGTCCGGTACTCGGAGGACTGCTGGAGGCCAGAACCTTACTTAGTCCGAGTCAGATGATGAGCCTCTGGACTTGGTCATGTCACAGTTCCTGGAGCTGCAAAGGCAGGTACGGAACATCAGGAAGGGATGTCCGCTGCACTCCTCAGATTGCAAGGCACAATGGAGGAGTCCGTCCGCCTTCAGGCTGAGGTGATAGTGCCGGCATGCCAATGCATCCGTGGTCAATACTGCTTGGGTGGAGGCTACCATGGAAACCTTGGTCCAGGACTTCGCTCCTGCACTGCTGCATGGGCTCAACTCTATCACTGATGCCATAGTTGGCCTCCAACAGTCTGTATGCAATAGGGGTACTGGGCAGCTCAATCTCACTCCAGTTACCCCTGCTCCTCAAGGAGTCAGCCTGGAGCCCCAGGGCACCCATAGGGCGGAGGTTCAGCAGGTGCACACACCGGGCCCATCATTCCAGGTGACCGCAAGAGTGTCCGGCCAATCCGACTCCCCTCTTCTTGTGACTTCAGCAGCCCCAGCTCCACAGGCCGAGGAGGGTGTCAATGCCACAAAGCAGGACCCGAAAGCAGGCCGGGGCCCTCCAAGTCTCAGCCCTCCAGAGGACCTCCGCAAAGTTATCATAGACAGGATGTCACAGTCAGCAGGCTGCCTCCACCTCCGCTGTGGATGTGCAGTGAGCACCAAGACATAGTGGCAGGGTTAGGAAAGTTAAGGAGAATTAGTTGCACAGCCTGGGCACGGGTGTTAATCACTTGTACATACTGTTCACTATTGTCAATAAACTCCCAAGAATGTCTCCCTGCTGATGGCTCCTTGTTCTGATGAGCAGTGTTCTTGTCCCTCAGATGTGAAACCTTTCTGCACAAGATAAAGGCAGGTGTCTCAGTCCAGGGCCTCTTCCCTGTGCTCTGTGCAGCCTTCAGACCAAAGTGATGGTCCGGCCTCACATTCCCTGGAAACATTACTGATGCCTGCATCTGGGCAGTGCTGGTCATTGCTGGCAGAATGTAGTGGGCAGGCACTGCAGAGTTCTCTCATTCTCTCGATGTGCTCTCAGCACCCTTGAGGAGGGGCTGGCCCCCATCTCTTCAGCATCTGTAACCAGTGATGCTGTGCTCCAGCTCCTGATGGGCTCATGTGCTGAAGGTGGACAAAGTATCAGAACTTCCAAAGTTTCTTGGCTGCATCTCTATGATATGACCCTGATCATGGAGTGCAAGCGAGCTGCCCTCAACCAGACAGGGGTCAGACATTCTCAGAGGCTATGTGAAGATTTATGGAGTGCCCTCAATGCATGTAGTCATCATCCTTCTACAATCAAGTGACTATTAGGGCCACCACTGAATCTCCATGACAGGAGCATTCTCACAGAGGGTATTCACGCTGCCATAAGCCAGACTGGAGTCAAGCATTCACAAATGTGATGTGAGGATCTCTGTGGTCACCTCACTGCATATCGTCATCATCCTCCACAAATCTAGCAGCTATGAGGGCCTCCTTAGCACGCCTGTCTCGTCTAGCCAGTGCGAGGGCCTCATCCCTGTCATCGTTGTCTCTCAGGACCATGTCACTCTCATCCCCATTGTGTACTCCTCATCAGAGGAGACATGCAGCTACTCCATCTCCTCCTTAGCCAGCTCATCTCCCCATTGGAGTTCCAGATTGTAAAGGGCGCAGCAGACAATGACGATGCGTGACAACCTCTGCAGACTGTATTGCAGGGCTCCACTAGGCTGGTCCAGGCACTGGAACCTCATCTTCAGCATCCCGATGGTCAGTTCCACCAAGTTGCGCGCTGCAGCATGAGCCTCATTATAGCGTCGCTCTGCTGCAGTCTGAGGCCACCGCACGGGTGTCATCAGCCATGGCCTCTGCGGGTAGTCCTTGTCCCCGAGGAGCCAATCATGCAGCCTCTGTGAACCCTGGAAGACGTCAGGGATCTGTGACCAGCTGAGGGTGTAGGCGTCGTGCAGTCACTGGAAACTGCGCACACACCTGCAGGATGTGTTTTTGTTGGTTGCACACCAGCTGCACATTCAGTGTGTGGAATCCCTTGCAGTTGATGTAGTCCACCATGTATAGTGCCATAGACCTGAGCACCACATGAGTGTCGTCAATCACCCCCTGCACCTGTAGGAATCCTGAGATCTGGAAGAATCCAATGGCCCTTGCATCCTGGCTGTCCCAGTCCCGGGCGAAATGCACAAAGTTGAGTGCCCTCGAGAGGATGAAGTCACGGATGCATTTGTGGGTGGCGGCTTGTGAAATCCCACAGAGGTCGCCTGTGGAGCCTTGAAAGGAGCCCCTGGCATAAAAATTGAGTGCCACGGTCACTTTCACAGCCACTGGCAGTGGATGCCCTCCATGTCCCCTTGGCGCCAAGTCCTGCAGTAAGTGGCAGATGTGAGCGACCAGGTCCCTAGACATGCGCAGTTGTCAGCAATACTGGTTCTTGGTCATCTGTAGGAATGACTGGCGGCGTCTATATACCCTGTGTGTCGCTAGGCACTGACCAGCCATGGCTCGCTGTCGCTCCAGGGCAGCATGTGCGGAAGCCTCAGCTGTCCCTTCTTCATGAGGTTGCTGCTTCAGCCTTTGCACGGCCAGGAGCCTCAGTCGCTCTCTCCTCCGTCTTCTATGGTCTCTGTAGGCCATCAGGCATACAGCTAGGTCACCAGGATCCATGATCCTGTTGTGGTCCTCCTGCGGCTAAAAGAGAGAGAAATGTGATTAGCATGGATGTACTTAGCACCTTTCCTGTCCCTGTATGACTGCCCCTTAACGCTTCCCGGAGAGTGCTAGTCACCCCTCGGATGGCCAGAGATGAGCGCGCTGCATGGCTGCACTGCCATCCTGTGACGTGGGAGACACTGGTCCAAACCAGGTTGCTGAGATTGGAAGGGGCTGTGAGCGCCTCCAGCAGTGACTGCTACATGGCCAGCGTTGGCGAGGAGATTGTACAATGTGTGCAGTCCAACTGCTCCACGGTCCAATAAAGTGGTGGTGGACTCGCAGTCTGTGCCAGGGTGGGGGGTGGGGGTGGGAAGGCGGGGAGGGGGGTGGTGGCGATGGTGATAAGGTCTGGAGCGCTTGGTGGTGCTTTGGTGCCTCTGTGTTGATTGCGTGGGCGGGCAGTCTTGGAGCCCGAACTCAAGCATAGCACTGTGGCTGCGCCTGATCTGTCTCAGTTGCAGGGGAGTGGTCAGTTTATATAGTGTCCCTACAGTATTGGCCAATTCCCTCACTTACCCTGCCCCCCACCTCGATTTCTTGTGCGTGAAATCCAATGCCAGGGCAGAAGTTGCCCCCAGCCCCCCAACCGACAACAGTTGCCTCCGAGGCTACGCAGCAGTTGTCCCCGGACACTCCCCCCTGACATCAGTCGTCTCCAAAGCTGGGCAGCAGTTGTCCCCAGAGACACCCCCCGACAACAGTTGACTCCAAGGCAGGGCAGCAGTTGCCCCTGAACACCCGTCCCCCTGCCCACCCCCTGCCAACATTTGCCTCCATGGCAGGGCAGCACTTCACCCCGGCCCCCTGGCACCCGTGAAGCCTCCAAAGCAACAGGTGACCCTGGTGAGTTCTGCAGAACGAAGCTGTTCAATCACCTCCAAAGTGAAGACCACCAAGTGCACGTCACCTGTGTGCTGTTGTGCTTTCCCGCCAACGTGGATGGACAATCCAGCGGGGTCCAAGATCCTGGTGGAATGGCCTTCTAATGACATGCTGATGTTTTACAATGAACTCCCCGACGACCGTTGGCGGGAAACGTGGCCCGCCTTTGGTGGGCTCAGTGAACGATCGCGACCTGCCTTCCCGCTGTCATGAAACCGATCGTACCATATTGTCCATGCATGCCACCTATCACGCCCACTACCAGCAGGAACTGAAAATTGTGCCCTGTGTCTTTTGGTTCCCTGCTACTTCAGTCTTTTCAAAGATGGGCCCCTAAAACATTTGGTAAGATGAGGTTAGATAAAATCATTCATCTGTTTTATTTCAATGTAAGTGAGCGTGCAACGCAAAAACTATGCTCAGGGTTCCAACGAGGAATTTAGGAGAAATGTTTTTGCTCAGAGAGTGGTGAGACTACAAGGAGTAGTCAAGGTGAATAGCACAGAGGGAAGCTAGAAGAGTACAGGAATAGAACAATAGGTTGACAGCATGAGATGATAATGGGGAAACAACATCAAAGCTTAACTCATTAACATTTTAACCACCTATCATCTCCTTGTCACTTTAAATCATCCATGCTTTTGTTACCTTCAGACTTGACTATTCAGATGTACTCCTGGCTGGTCTCCCACATGAGGCCATCCAAAGCTCTGATGTCCCTGTTTTAACTCGAAGCAAGTCCCATTCCCCTATCACCTCTGTACTTGCTGACCTACGTTGGCTCCTGGTCAAGCCACATCTTGATTTTAAAATTTTCACCCATGTTTTCAAATCCCTCCATGACTTTGTCCTAACCTATCTCCTAAACATTCTCCAACCTCACAACCCTCCAAGATACCTATGCTCCTCTAATTCTGGCCTCTGGTGCATTCCCAATCATAATCGCCCCACCATTGGTGGCCATGCCTTCAGTTGCCTAGGCCCCAAGCTCTGGAATTCCCTCCCTATGCCTCTCCACTTCTCTACCTTACTTTCCTCCTTTAAGGCATTTCTTAAAACCACCTCTTTTACCAAGTTTTTGGTTATTTGATCTAATATCTCCGTATGTGTTTCGGTGTCATACTTTATCTTATAAAGCTTCTGTGAAGCACTTTGGGATGTTTTATTAGAGGCACTATATAAGTATAAGCTGTTGCTGTTAAACTCTTCCTTACTGACTCTTTCTGATACTTAAATATTGTGGAAATTGGTGTTTCCTTCCTTGTAAAGCTTGCATTTGTTTAAAAAGTCAAGCTTGGGAGTTAGAGAATGAAGATTGTAGGGGAAGGGTTGAATGAGAGATAAGCATTACTTATTTATGTTTTCTATTTAACCTCGATGGTGTTTTACACTATGAGCCTTAGCTTGGTTTTTTAATAGGAAAAAAGGCATGAGAACAAGTCAGCTGCAATTGAGTCACCTAGTGCTGAATGCACTGAAAGTGGCATCATTTCAATAATGAAACCAAATACAGATGTGCTGGCCCTGTTTGAAAAAAAATCATTCCCTTTAAGGGTTTGAAAGAAATTATATTATTGGAGATTTTTCATAAATAATGTACAAAATATCTGAAAAGAACTGCCTTCTAACATCATTCCATTTAAAAAGATGGATGGGATTTTTTAAATATTAAAACCTTTTTTAAGTAGCATCCAAATAAATTGGGCTGCAATATAATTCCTCTTGAACACTTAGATTCAAAGGGGCATCAGCCACTTTCATGATTGCTTCTGTTCACACTCTTTTTCTCTACTCCACAATTGGAGACCAATCTTCCGGGTATTATAGCTTTACAGTTTGAAAATCTGTCCCAAAATCACTTTGCCTTGCTACTTCTTCCTCCTACTTTCCCAGCTTCCTAAAATACATTTCTTTGAGCTTTGTAATTCATTCAGAGATGTTCGTGCTTGGTGCTGTCTAAATGAAAATTCTATTTGTAAACTGAGATATGCAATAATTAAATTGACGATGCTGGCAAAATCTACTGGGTCGCTTTTAAAAATGTATCTATAAAGCAAAGATACTCACTGTAGAGCAGTAGGTGCAACATTTTGCAAGACCTTGAAAATTTCAGAAAAAGCCACATGGATTTGTAAAGGATAGGTTAAAGTTTTCGAAGAGATTTTGAATATTGTGGACTCGGGAATGCTATGGATGTTACTTATATGGAATTCCAGGAGGCATTTGATAAAGTCCCTCAAGTTAGGCTGTTGACTGAAGTTGAAGCTCCTGGAATTGAGGAAAAATTATTGGCCAGGTTAGGAAATTGTCTGAGCAACAGGAGGCAGAGAGTAGGGATAATTGGCAGGAAAAAATCAAATTGGAAGGATGTGGCTAGTGGTGTCCCAGAAGGATCTGTGTTGGGGCCTCATCTATTCATCACATTTATTAGACAATACGATAGGAACGTAGGAGCAGGAGGCCATTCAGTTCATCGAGCCTGCTCCGCCATTTAGAAATCTGTCAATCTCTACTTTAAACATACTCAATGACAGCTTCCACAGCCCTCTGGGATAGAGAATTCCAAAGATTCACAACCCTCTGGGCAAAAAAAAATTCTCCACATCTCGGTCCTAAATGGCTTCTCCCTTATTTTGAAATTGCGTTCCCTGGGGCTAGACTCCCCAATCAGGGGAAACATCTTACCTGCATCTACCCTGTCTGTTCCTTTAAGTATTTTGTAGGTTTCAATTAGATCACCTCTCATTCTTCGAATCCCTAGCGAATACATGCCCCGTTTCCCCAATCTCTCTTCGTAGGACAGTCCCACCATCCCAGGAACAAGATTGGTGAATCTTCATTGCCACTCCCCCTGTGGCAATAATATCTTTCCTCAGTTAAGGGGACCAAAACTGCACACAATACTCCAGGTGTGGTCTAACCAAGGTTCTTTACAATTGAAGTAAGACTTCACTACTGCACGCAAATCCTCTTGTGATAAAGGCTAACCATTAGCCTTCCTGATTGTTTGCTGAACCTGTACTTTAGCTTTCAGTGACTTATGGATGAGGACAACCAGATCCCTTTGTACATCCATACTTTCTAATCTCTGACCATTTAAGAAAAACTCTGCACATTTGTTCCTCCTACTAAAGTGGATAACTGCACAATTTTCCACATTATATTTCATCTGCCATGTTCTAGCCCACTCACTAAGTCTGTCCAAATCCTCTTGAAACCACTTTGCATCTTCCTTACAACGCACATTCCCATCTAGCTTTGTCATCCGCAAACGTGGAAATATTACATTTGGTCCCCACATTCAAATCATTGATATATATTGTGAACAACTGGGGCACAAGTACTGACCCTTGCCGTACCCCATGAGTCACAGCCTGCCAACGCGAGAATGACCCATTTATTCCTACTCTTTGTTTTCTGCCTGTTAACTGATCCTTAATCCATGCCAGTATATTACCTCCTATCCCATGTGCTTTAATTTTGCTAACCAACCTCCTGTGGGGGACTTTATCGAAAGGCTTCTGAAAATCCAAGCACACTACGTCCACTGGCTCCTCTTTATCAATTCTGTTAGTAACATCATTAAAAAACACCCACAGATTCATCAAACATGGTTTCCCAATCACTATCAGGGAGATGGTAGTGGCACAGTGGTATTGTCACTGGACTAGTAATCCATGGACTCAGGGGACGTAAGTCCCAATAAGAATCTGGAATTTAAAGTCTAACGCTGGCTATGAAATGATTATTGATTGTCATAAAAAATCCATCTGGTTCACTAATGCCCTTTAGGGAAGGAAATCTGCTGTCCTTACCTGGTCTGGCCTACATGCGACTCCAGATCCACAGCAATGTGGCTGACTCTTAAGTGCCCTCTGGATGGCCTAACAAGCCACTCAGCTGTGTCCAATCACTAAAAAGTCAATAAAAATAAATGAAACTGGAAGGACCATCTGGCATCGATCTAGGCATTGGAATTGACAATGGCAAATTCAGCCCTGTTGACCTTGCAAAGTCCTCCTTACTAACACCTGGGGGCTTGTGCCAAAATTGACAGAGCTGTCTCACAGACTAGTCAAGCAACAGCCTGACATAGTCACACTTACGGAATCTTACAATGTCTCAGACACCACCAGCACCATCCCTGGGTATGTCCTGTCCCACCAGCTGGACAGCCCCAGCAGAGGTGGCGGCACAGTGATATACAGTCGGGAGGGAGTTGCCCTGGGACTCCTCAACATTGACCCCAACTCTGGAACCGATAAATTCTCAGAGCATCAGGTCAAACATGGAGAGGGAAACCTCCTAATGATTATCACATACCACGCCACCCCCGCCGCACCGCAGCTGATGAATCATTGCTCCTCTGTGTTCAACACCACTTGGAAGAAGCATTGAGGGTGGCGAGGGTGCAGAATGTACTCTGGGTGGGGGACTTCAAGTCCAGCATCAAGAGTGACTTGAGCTGGGCGAGTCCTAAAGGACATATCTGCCAGACTGGGTCAGTGACAGGTGGTGAGGGAACCAACAAGAGGAAAAAACATGCTTGACCTCATCCTCACCAACCTGCCTGCCGCAGATGCATCTGTCCATGACAGTATCAGCAAGAGTGATCACCACACAGTCCTTGTGGAGCCAAAGTCTCATGTTCGCATTGAAGATACTCTCCATCATGTTGTGTCGTACTACCATTGTGCTAAATGGGATAGATTTCAAATTGATCAAGCAAATCAAAACTGGGCAACCATGAGGTGCTGTGGGCCATCAGCAGCAGACTTGTACTCAGCCACAATCTGTCATGGCCCGGCATATCCACCACTCTACCATGGCCACCAAACCAGGAGATCAATCTTGGTTTACTGTAGAGTGCAGGAGGGCATGCCAGGAGCAGCACCAGGCACACCAAAAAATGAAGTGTCAACCTGGTGAAGATACAACACAGGACTACTTGAATCCAAACAGCATAAGCAGCAATGATAGACAGAGCTAAATGAATCTGCATCCAACAGATCAGATCTAAGCTCTGCAGTCCTGCCAATTCCAGCCGTGAATGGTGGTGGACAATAAAACAACTCACTGCAGGTGGTGGCTCCACAAATATCCCTTTCCTCAATGATCAGAGAGCCTAACACATCAGTGCAAAAGATATGGTTGAAGCATTCATGATAATCTTCAGCCAGAAGTGCCAAGTGGCTGATCCATCTTCACCTGGAGGTCCCCCGCATCACAGATGCTAGTCTTCAGCCAATCTGATTCACTCCACGTGAGATTCCGAAACAGCTGAAGGCACTGGATAGTGCAAAGGCCATGGGCCCTGACAATATTCTGGCAATTATACTGAAGCCTTGTGCTCCAGCCAAGCTGTTCCAGTACAGCTACAACACTGGCATCCACCCAGCTATGTGGAAAATTGCTCAGGTATGTCCTGTACACAAAAAGTAGGACAAATCTAACCCAGTCAATTACCGCCCCATCAGTCTACTCTTGATCATCACTAAAGTGATGGAAGGGGTCATCGATGGTGCTATCAAACAGCACTTGCTTAGCAATAACCTGCTCACTCACACTCAGTTTGGGTTCCGCCAGGGTCACTCAGCCCCTGACCTCATTACAGCCTTGGTCCAAACATGGACAAAAGAGCTGAACTCCAATGGTGAGGTGAGAGTGACAACAAGGCAGGATTTGACTGAGTGTGGTAACATGGAGCCCTAGCAAAACTGGAGTCAATGAGAATCAGGGGGAAAACTTTCCATTGGTTGGAGTCACCTCCTGACTTGAACTCACCTCCTGATTCCCCAAAGCCTGCCCACCATCTACAAGACACAAGTCAGGAGTGTGATGGAATACTCTCCACTTGCCTGGATGGGTGCAGCTCCAACAACACTCAAGAAGCTTGACACCATCCCTGACGAAGAAGCCCGCTTGATTGAGACAACATCCACAAACATTCACTCCCTCCACCACCGACCCACAGTAGCAGCAGTGTGTACCATCTACAAGATGCACTACAGGAACTCACCAAAGCTCCGTAGGCAGCACCTACCAAACCCATGACCGCGACCATCTAGAAGGACAAGGCCAGCAGACACATGGGAACACCATCAACTGGAAATTCCCCTCCAAGCCACTCGCCATCCTGACTTGGAACTATATCACTGTTCCTCCACTGTCGCTGGGTCAAAATCCTGGAACACCCTCCCCTAACAGCACTGTAGGTATACCTACACCACACAGAATGCAGCGGTTCTAGAAGGCAGCTCACCATCACCTTCTCAAGGGCAGTTAGGAATGGGCAATAAATGCTGGCCTAGCCAGCGATGCCCATATCCTGTAAATGAAAATGAATGAAAATAAATCCATGTTGACTATGCCCAATCAGGTCATTATTTTCCAAGTGTCCATTTATCACATACTTTATAACAGATTCCAACATTCTCCCTACTACTGATGTAAGGCTAACAGGTCTGTAGTAATCCGTTTTGTCTCTCCCTCCCCTTCTCAAATAGTAGGGTGACATTTGCTACCTTCCAATCTGCAGGAGCTGTTCCAAAATATATAGAATTTTGCAAGATGATCACCAATTCATCCATTACCTCCATAGCTACCTCTTTCAACACTGGGATGTAGAATATCAGGACCCAGGGACTTATCAATCCTCAGTCCCATTAATGTCTCCCATACAACCTTCTTACGAATACTAATTTCCTTCAATACCTCATTCTCCCTAGTCCCTTGGATCTCTAATTCTGGGAGATTTCTTGTAACTTCCTCAGTGAAGACAGACGCAAAGAAATTTCTCTGGCCATTTCTCTATTCCCTATTATAAATTCTCCTGACTCTGCCTGTAATGGACCCACATTTGTCTCAGTCAAACATTTATTTTTTTATATACCTATAGAAGCTTCTAGTCCGTTTTTATGTTTTTTGCTAGTTTACATTCATATTCTATTCTCCCTTTCTTTATCAGTTTCTTGGTCCTCCTTTGCTGTATTCTAAAATGCTCCCAATCCTCAGGTTTATTATTTCTGGTAACTTTATAGGCTTTTTCTTTTTATCTTATACAATCCTTAACTTCCTTTATTAGCCACGGTTGACTGAGTTTTCTTTTTGAGTTTTTGTACCTTGAAGGAATGTTGTAAACTATGTAATAATTCTTTAAAGACTATCTATCACCTGTGTACCATCATACCTTTTAATGCATATTCCCAATCCACCTCAGCCAATTTGCCCTTATATCTTCATAACTTCCTTTATTCAAACTTAGTACCCTGGCTTCAGATTGAACTACCTCACTTTCAAACAGAATGTAAAATTCCACCATATTATGATCACTCATCCCTGAAGTTTCTTCTACAACAAGATTATTAATTGGTCCTTGCTCGTTGCATAACAGTAGTTCTAAAATATCTTGTCGATTCTTCAACATACTGCTCTAGAAAACTATCCCTAACAAACTCTAGAAACTCACCCTCTACAGCATTAATGCTCATTAGATTTACCCAGTCCAAATGCAGATTGAAGTCACCCATGATTACAGTATTACCCATGCTACATGCTTCTCTAATCTCCTGATTATTACCTTGCCCACATTACCATTATGTTTGGTGGCCGATAAACAACTCCTGCCAAAGTTTGAAACAAAAACAGAAAATGCTGGAAAAACTCAGCAGGTCTAACAGCATAAAAATATGATGAAATGTATACTGTTTAAAAGGGTGGAGCAGGTGAAGCTGGGTAGAAGGCCAGCGATAGGTGGTGGCAAAGGAGAGATTGCCAAAGATGTCATGAACAAAAGGACAAAGGAAGTGTTAATGGTAGTGGTACTGGCTAAAGGAGGTGCTGATGGTGGCATTAAGGTCAGAAAGCAGAATGTGATAATAGCAGGACAAGAATTACTGACCCACTGACTCCCCCTCCGGACCCTCCAACTCCCCACCAACCCCCAACTCCCCCACTTTCCAACTTGACTAGCCCCCACCCCCTGACTTCCCCTCAAACCTCCAACTCCTCCCCTGAGCCTCTGACTCCTTGCTGACACGACCGGACTAGCCCCCAATACCCAACTCCACCCACCCTAATTTCCTGACTCCCCCTCTGAGCCTCCAGCTATCCCCCAACTCCCAACTCCTCAACATCCCAACTTGGCTAGCCCCCACCACTAGACTATTCTCTGACCCTCCGACTCCCCTCTGATGCCCCGACTCCCCTCACCCTGACCTGACTGGTCCCCACCACCCGACTACTCTCTAACCCCTTGAATTCCTCTCAACACCCCGACTCCCCACAACCTGACCTGAACCAACCTCACCACCTTACCACCTATCACCCTACCTTGTTACCCACCTTACCCCTTGCTCACCCTACCCTATACCCTCTTGTTTTACCCACTCTATCCCCTTACACACCTTACCCCTCACCCACCCCACCCTTTTACCATCCCTACCCCTTTTTCCTCCCTACCACCTTACACACTTACCTTCTCTTGTAGCTTTTCAAAGAAGCTTGAGGCTTTCAAATTCTTACCAGAATACGGCAGCTGGTAAAAGGGTATGATTTCTCCACGGATTCTCTCCGCTGCTCCCTCAAGATTTCCTGTGCTGCCTGAGTTCTGCAGGGTCCTCCATTGGAAGATTTCCCTGAAAAATGAGAGGAAGGTTTTTTGTCTGATCAGGGTCAGAAATAGGGGTTCTGACTCTGAACGGAAGATTTGGGCCAATATCTCAAAACCGTTCTGTGCTAGGAATCACCTAGGTCAAAAATGTGATTCCAGAGACTTCAGGAGAAACCTTTTGAGGGTAGCTATGGGCCGAGCAGAAGTTTCACTTGCCTCATGGATATGTCCTGAACCTGTTTCCTAGGCTGGACTCAAGGATATTTGCATATTGCAAGTGGGCATGTGTGCTATTTCTAACCTTATTAGTTTTAAATCTCATCCCACCCCCTTGTAACGTTGAATCGCATGGAAGCATGAGTGTCAGTTCTGCCCTCTGTTGCCATGGCACAAATGTGAGAAAATATATTGTGTTGCTATTTCACTTATTTGCATGGTATCAAATTCCATGTTATCATCTGTCCCCATTTCACTTGCAATTTCTGATGGGAAGGGGAAGACATGGATAACCTGGTCACTTCTAAGTTCCACCGCCATTATCCCAGAAAGCAGCAGTTTTGTGCCCCCTCCTTCACCCCTGAAATTTCAAGACTGTGTATTAATCACTCCTCTAGTTTCTACTGTTGTGCCTATTGTTATGTCAAATGATATACGGAGAGACAGGTTAAAAAGGAGACCACTTTTGAGTCCTGGAATATATGGGAGGATGTTGGAACTCTAGAATACTTTAGGAGGTCATTAGGAGGAATTTAAAGTTGGATGAAAGAGTGAGATTGGATGTGGATGGGGGCAGCATGTTAAATAGGCAAAAAATTCTGAGCATGTCAGGGACCTGGTTCCAACCCTTCAACATCTGGGTTTTACTGAAGAGAGAAAGTGGCTCCCAGGAGCCGCATCATATTATAAACATGTTAACAAGGCTGGAAGTTGAAGTTTTAACCTGCTTTGCCAACCAGGTTTCTCATGCCTCTGGAGGCCTGACAGCTGCAGCGAGGCAAGGACAGTCTCCAGGAGGTGGCAAGTGTCTTCACAGCAATACTTACAGGCCAGGAGAAGCAGGAGTGCTTGCTCCTGACCCCCCCCCCAAGCATCCCACCATCATACTCAACTCCCATGCAACCTCCCCCAGTTCTTCCTAGGATTGCATCCAAAACACTACCCCACTAGCCCCCACACACCAAACATCCCAGGGTCAGTGATCAGGCTTAGCCTGCAGATTGCTCGCCAACCGGCCTGACTTCCAAGCGGGGAACCTGTCACTGTCAAAAGTCACATGTTGCAGAATTAACACTTCACAGCAGGCAGGAAAACTCAGATTTCCAGGATTCCCATGTGCAACTGGACTGCTCCCACCTCATTGACAAGTAAAAACTCCCACCATTCAAGCTTTTGGGCGATATAGTGATATATTTAAGCCCTGGAGAATATAAGGATCCTATCTGAGTACTGGAGCAAATTGGAAGAATGTTTGAGCTGAGAGATAGTAAAGCTAGCATCATACAGAGCAGAAAAGGTTAAGGTTTTGATTTTGTAAATATGAAGCTATCATGAGACTTTTGCCGATGCTTTTAAATCACATTGGATCAGATGAAGAGCAGCAGCTGGCTGGTTCTGTGTTGTAATAGAGTTTTTTTTAATGCTGTGAACTGGTTGAATCATCTCATCATCTCATGCTGTGGCCTCCAAAAATTACAGGAAGGAGAAGCCCAGCTAGAGTCTGTTTTTCCTGTTAGTCACAATAATGTACAGCTTGTGAAGTTTCTGTTCTCGGGCAATAATCCACATTAATGGTACAATGATTCTCAGTTTTCAAGTAAACGATTTATGGCTCATATTTCCCTGGTAGAAAAAGCCAACGTTTGGAAATTTCCTGGGAACTCCATTTACTGTGACTTCCTCCTGTTTATATAATTTTGAGGTGTAATTAATGAAAGTGCTGAGTAAAAGATAAAGCTTGTCAAAGGCTCATTTATTGTACGTTCATGATCAGAATGGGCTTGCTAATTTTTCTTTGTATGGAAACAATTGTTGCTTCTCTCAAGGTGCAAACAACTTCAGCAGAGTAATATTCTCATCTAGTTAGATCTTCAGACAGAAGGTAAACTGTTCAAATTCATGTGGAACACACTGGCCTGGAATTTCCTCTGTGGATGCAACCCAGAAGTTAAACCCAAAAATGTTGCCCCCATTTTGTCAAAGTCAGGTTATACCCAAGTATCCTCTGAACCTCAATAGAATATGCCTGCTTAAAATGGAAGTAAATCAGCTTAATGATAGCACTGAGCGCTTACCATATATTTCTTCTTTAAGTATGCAAACTTAAGGTTCTACAAATTCAACCACCATTCATACACATTGGGCATGTTTCAAAGCTGCAATCAGGAAGGCTATTCAATTTTAATGTGACTTATACTAATGCCATAAAAATGCAATAAAGAAACAGAAAGTACAGAGTATATCTCAGTGAGCATACATTTTAAAAATACTCTAAGAATTGCAATAAAATATCAGGCAAATTACTTTCATTCCTGCTGCACCTGGTCGCAATGTGCAGAGACACTTTGGACAAATTCATTTGGAAAATATTTACATTTGCAGGTTGCGGGCATGTCCAGGTTTGCGTGCAGTGACCTGTTTAGATGGAAAGTTTGATGGATGGTAGAAAAGTAGCAAATATAACCCCTCTATTCAAGAGGGGAGGGAGGTAGAAAACAGGAAACTATAGGCCAGTTAGCCTGTTGTCTGTCATGAGGAAGGTGTTAGAGCCGACCATGAAAGAGGTTGTAGCTGGGCATTTAGAAAAGCTTAAGGTAATCAGGAAGCATTCGCATAGTTTTATGAAAGGGAAATCATGTTTAGCCAATTTATTAGCGTTCTTTGAAGAAGTAACATGTGTGGTGGATAGAGGGGAGCCTGTAAATGTACTGTACTTGGATTCCAGAAAACATCTGATAAGATGCCACATCAAAGGCCATTGCGGAAAAGAAAAGCTCATAGTGTAGGGGTAACATATTAGCCAGATAGAAGATTGGCTGGCTGGCAGAAAACAGAAAATATGCATAAATGGGTCCTTGTCTGATTGGCAGGATGTGATGAGTGGAGTCCCACAGGAGGCTGGAACCTCAACTTTTTACAATTTGCAGCAATGACCTAGATCAGGGGAGTGAAGGCATGGTAGCTAAATTTGCAGACGGCACAAAGATAGGTAGAAAAGGATGTTGTGAAGAAGACACAAGGTGTCTGCGGACGGACATTGATAAGTTGAGTAAATGGGCAAAAATCTGGCAGGTGGAGTGTAATGTGGGAAAATATGAAGTTGTTCGCTTTGGCAGGAAGAATAAGAAAAGCAGAATATTACTTAAACGGAGAGCAACTGCAGAATTCAGAGGTGCAGGGATCTAGGTGTTCTTGTGCATGAGTCACAAAAAGTTGATATGCAGGTACAGCAAGTAACCAAGAAGGCTAATGGAATGCTATCCTTTGTTACGAGAGGAACTGAGCATAAAAATAAGGATGTTATGTTTCAGTTATACAGGGCATTGGTGAGACCGCAGCTCAAATACTGCATGCAGTTTTGGTCTCCTTATTTAACGAAGGGTGTAAATGCATTGGGGGCAGTCTATTAGATTGATACCTGGAATGAGAGGATTGTCTTATGAGGATAGGTTGGACAGGCTGGGCTTGTTTCTACTGGGGTTTAGAAGAGTGAGGGGTGACTTGATTGAAGTGTATAAGATCCTGAATGTTCTTGACAAGGTGGACGTGGAAAGGATATTTCCTTTTGTGGGTGAATCCAGAACTAGGGGGCACTATTTTAAAATTAGGGGTCACCCTTATAGGACAGAGATGAGGAGAAATATTTTCTCTCAGAGGGATGTGTGACTTTGAAAATGTCTGCCTCAGAAGGCGGTAGAGGCGGGGTCACCAAATATTTTTAAGGCAGAGATAGATTGTTGTTAGGCAAGGGGATCAAGGGTTATATGGGATTGTGCAACTCAAAACACAAGCAGACCAACCATGATCTAATTGAATGGCTGAGCAGGCTTGAGGGACAAAATGGCCTACTTCTCTTATTTTGTATGTTTGTATGTAAAAGATTGAGATTTGGGTATTTGCATTTGAGTGCATAACCACGCCAAAAATTCCATGGGGCGGGATTTTGACCTTGGAGTGCAGGCGCGCGCCCGACACACTCGAGCGTGAAATAGCGCGCGATGACGTCGGGCGAGTGTCGCAACGTCAGCGCGCAATCGCATGATATTTTGGTCAGTGGGTGCGCATGAGAGTCGGCAGTGCACCCGCCAACAATTAAGAGGCCTATTAAGGCCATTAAAGCAGCAATTGATGGCAATTTTTCGCTGCCCGTCCAAATTTACAGTTGGCGGGCAGGCAAATCAGCAAGAAGGGCCTTTGCATTTTGAGGAAACCTCATCCAAGGGTGGGATGGGATTTCCGTGATTAATTTTTAAAAAGATTAAAATGTTTTGAAAAAATTTAATCGTCCATATGTTGAGGTGTCTCTTTCTGACACGTGGGCTTTTTTTCCCCGATTTTAAATTCTGCTTTTATTGATTTTAAGTTCGTCAGCTCCCTGAGGCAGCTCTCTGCCTTCAGGGGGCTTTCCTCCCGTGTTCCCCTGTGCCTGCGCTCACTTCAGCGCTCACCCTCCTCCTGCCCTAACCCCAGCAGAGCTGAACCTTTCAGTGTGCCTTTCATGCTGCTGGCCATTAATTGGCCAGCCAGCATGAAATTGCGGTTGGGGGCCAATTGTGGTCAGCGGTCCTTTGCTGGCCACTCCTGGGCCCACCGATTGAGGCCACCCGCCAACCCAAAAATTCCGCCCATGAATTTTTTAAGGCACATAATTGGTTTGCATCTAGATTACATGCGCATCTGGACATAAATGCAGAGGAAATTCCAGGCCATTATCTGAAATGGCCAGTCATCTCAGCTCCAGGAGCTGGATTCACTGCAGGAGTTCCTCAGGGTAGTGTCCCCGGCCCAACAATCTTCAGCTGCTTCATCAATGACCTTTCTCCCATCATAAGGTCAGAAGTGGGTTGTCTGCTAATGATTGCACAATGTTCAGCACCATTCACGACTCCTCAGATACAGAAGCAGTGCATTTCCAAATGCAGTAAGACCTGGACAATACCCAGGCTTGGGCTGATAAGTGACAAGTAACATTCGTGTCACACAAGTGTCAGGCAATGACCATCTCCAACAAGACAGAATCCAATCATCGCTCCTTGATGTTCAATAGCATCATCATCACTGAATCCCCCACTATCAAAATCCTGCGGGGTTACCATTGACCAGAAACTGAACTGGACTAGCCATATAAATATTGTGGCTACAAGAGCAGGTCAGAGGCTCGGATTCATTCAGTGTGTAACTCACCTCCTGACTCCCCAAAGCTTGTCCACCATCTACAAAGCACAAGTCAGGAGTGTGATGGAATAACTCCCACTTTCCTGGATGAGTGCAGCTCCCGCAACATTCAGGAAGCTTGACATAGTCCAGGACAAAGCAGCCTGCTTGATTGGCACCACATCCACAAACATTCACTCCTTCTATTACCAACATTCAGTGGCAGCAGTGTGTACCATCTACAAGATGCACCGCAGGAATTTACCAAGACTCCTTCAACAGCACCTTCCAAACCCACGACCACTACCATGTAGAAAGACAAGGGCAGCAGATAGATGGGAACACCACCACCTGGAAGTTCCCCTCAAAGTCACTCACCATCCTGACTTGGAAATATATCCCCATTCCTTTACTGTCGCTGGGTCAAAATCCTGGAACTCTCTTCCTAACAGCACTGTGGATGTACCTACACCACATAGACTGCAGTGGTTCAAGAAGACAGCTCACCACCACCTTCTCAAGGGCAACTAAATACAATAAATGCTGGCCCAGCCAGCGAAGCGCACATCCCGTGAATGAATTTTAAAAATAAATAACATTGTGTTTACAGAGAAAGGAAGTAATCCTCCTACTGTTGTATTAAAGTTGATGTTCTTTTAACATGAAATACTGTATATGAAATACGGTAAGGATCTTCCGTGCTGGGCAAGTGTCCACTTTATGCAAATTAAGGCTATATGCTTCTTTGACTTTAGAAGTGTTTCCTAATTAAGAAGTACCTAAGTTGGCACAGTTCTTTACATATGGTCGAGATGGTGAAGAGTGGAATGGGACCCTGCAGACGTCTACAATTCATTGCAGGGCATTTCTTGTGACATGCAGAACATCCTGTCGGCAATCTTTCCTTCTTCTTAGGTAATCCCTTGGGATTGTGGATGACTTGCTTCCAATCCAGTTCGCTGGGTTCGGATATGCTTGCTAAGTCCAATGCATGATCTGCAGACTCTACCACATGTGGGGCTGCTGACGGATTGAGCAGGGGAGATATTTGGAAGCTTGTGTGCTCTCTCCAACACCTCACCTTTGTATCTGTGTGCTCCCAATGAAATCATTCTATGTGTTCAGTGCCTTCCCAAATGAACCTTCTCCATTTTGGTCGATCTCAAGCCAAGGACTCCCATGAGTCGGTGTGGATATTTGATCTCTTCAGGAATTCTTTGAGGACATCTCTGAAGTGTTGTACTCCTGGGAGCAGTCTGCAATGACCGAGTTCCTTGTAGAACAATTGCTTTAGTAGTCTGGTGTCAGGCATATGAACGACATGTCCTGCCCAGCAGAGCTGGTTTTGAGTGATTAGCGCCTTGATGCTGGGGCATATTGGCTTGGGAGAGGATGCTGTTGTTGGACAGCCTATCGTGCCACCAGATTTGAAGGATCTTGCAAAAGCACCACTGATGGTACTTCTCTAGTGCTTTGAGGTGTCTGTAGATTGTCCAAGTCTCCGAAGCATATAGGAGCACATGGATTAAGTAATTGTTTAGGAAATGTAGACCACAAAAGAGTTCCAAGAAAAGGCTCTAGGGACATTCATGGGTTCTGAGGTGACAACTACCACTGATTCAATGGTTCCTTTGAGGGTTAGTGCCAACATGACACATTCATTGGGTTTCCAAGAATTTGTTGGGACTATTGGATCTGGAGTGACACTGACTACACCTGAGTCTGTGGTCTGCACCAGTAGACTGCAAGAAGTGCTCACACATGTTGATATCTCTCTCTCTCTGTTTTTCTCTCTCTCATGATGATAACGTTCCTGCTTTGTTGAGGTCTGCTCAATACCCAACACCTTTGGGAGCTTTGAAGCTGGGCCCAGCATCCCTTAACAATCCAAGAGAATGGTAACTGGATGCAGGTTTGTTAGGGATGGCAGTTTCACTGAGACAAATGTCACCTCAGTCCTTTAAGGCTCTAGACATTTCCTAGAGTTTTTCTCTCAACCTCATGCTACTCAGGGAGTACCTCATAAAGTGTAGGTTAGTAGCTATACCATGTAAGGAAGCTGCATGAAGAATAGACATGGTAGTAAGAACAGGTTGTAGCTAGACCATCTGAGCTTCTGGTGAATGTTGTTGATGAAAAGAAAAATTGTGTGGACGTATATGCTTAAAGGTTAGTTTCTGTGGATATGCGTAGCTTGAGCTTGGGTTTGAGATTTTTAGAATTTTTACATTTCACCTGACCCCAAGCTATTGGTTTTGGGGTGATTAAAATTTACCCCTGAGTGTTTTCAATTGGAATATTTCAATCATATGAACAAATAGATATGTGAACTAGGAGCAGGAGTAGGCCACTCGGCCTTTCAAGCCTCCACTATTCAATAAGATCATGACTGATCTGGTTGGAACCTCCCACTTACCCCTGATAACCTTTCACCCTCTTATTAATGAAGAATCTATCTAGCTCTGCCTTAACAATTTTCAAAGACTCTGCTTCCACTGCCTTTTCAGGAAGAGAGTTCCAAAGACTCACGAACCTCTGAGAAAAAAAAATTCTCCTTATCTCTGTCTTAAATGAGTGACCCATTATTTTTAAACAGTGACTCCTAGTTCTAGATTCTCCCACAAGAGGAAACATCCTTTCCACATCCACTCTGTTAAGACCCCTCAGGATTTTAAAGGTTTCGATCAAGTCACCTCTTTGTCTTCTAAACTCCAGTGGATACAAGCCTAACCTGTCCAGCCTTTCCTCATAAGACAACTACCCATTCCTAGTATTATCCTCATGAACCTTCTCTGAACCGCTTCTAATGCGTTTATATCTTTCCTTAAATATGGAGACCAATACTGCATACAGTACTCCAGATGTGGTCTCACCAGTGCCCTGTACAACTGAAGCATAACCTCCCCACCTTTATATTCGATTCCCCTCACAATGTATGATAACATTCAATTTGCTTTGCTAATTACTTACTGTACCTGCACACTAGCCTTTTGTGATTCATGCACTCGGACACCCAGATCCCTCTGAATCTCAGATCTCTGCAATCTCTCGCCATTTAGATAAGCTTCTTTTTTCATTCTTCCTGGACAATTTCACATTTGCTCAGATTATACTCCACTTGCCAAATCTTTGCCCACTCACTTAACCTATCTATCACTTTGCAGCCTCCTTACGTCCTCTTCATAATTTACTTTCCTACCTATCTTCATGCCATCAGCAAATTTAGCAACCATACCATATGTCCCTTCATCCAAGTCATTTATATAAATTGTAAAAAGTTGAGGCCCCAGCACTAATCCCTGTGGCACACCACTCATTACATCCCGCCAACTAGAAAAGGATCCATTTATGGCTACTCTCTGTTTCCTGTTAGCTAGCCAATCTTCTATCCATGCCAACAATTTCCCCCCTACACTATGAGCCTTTATTTTCCACAATAACCTTTAATGTGGCACATTCTCAAATGCCTTCTGGAAATGTAAGTACAGTACATCCACCAGTTCCCCTTTATCCTCAGCCCATGTGACTCCTTCAAAGAACTCCAATAAATTTCCCTTTCACAAAACCATGTTGACTCTGCCTGATTGCCCTAAAGTTTTCTAAGTGCCCTTCTATAACATCTTTAATAATAGATTCTAACATTTTGCCTATGACAAATGTTAAGCTAACTGGCCTGTAGTTTCTTGCTTTCTGTCTCCCTCTCTTTCCCAATAAAAGAGTTACATTTGCTATTTTCCCATTTAATGGAACCTTCTCAAATCCAGAAAAGTTTAGAAAATTAAAACCAACGCATCTACTATTTCACAAGCTACTTCTTTCAAGGCCCTAGAATGAAGTCCATCAGGACCTGGGGATTTGTCAGCTCCCAGCTCCAACAGTTTTCTCAATACCACTTCTCTGAATATTGTAATTTTCCGGAGTTCCTCCCTCCCTTCCATTTCCTGATTTACAGCTATTTCTGGGATGTTACATGCATCCTCTATAGTGAAAACCGATGCAAAATACTTGTTCAATTCATCTGCCACCTCCTTATTTTCCATTATTAATTCCCCAGACTCACTTTCCAGAAGACCAATGCTGACTTTGTTAACTCTTTTCTGATTAAAATATCTATAGAAATTCTAACTACCCATCTTTATATTTCCACCTAGCTTTCTCTCATTCTCTAATTTTTCCCTCATTAATAATTTTGTCATTCTTTGCGGTTCTTTATGTTTCATCCAATCTTCTGACCTGCCACCCATCTTTGCACAATTACATGCCTTTTCTTTAAGTTTGGTACTATCTTTAACTTTTTTAATGAACCACAGATGGTGGGTTCTCCCCTTAGAAGTTTTTTTTTCTCAGTGGAATGTATCTGTGTATTCTGTAATATCCTTTTAAGTCACTGCATCTCTGTGGACCTATCCCTTAACCTCATTTGCCAGTTCATTTTAGCTAGCTCTGCTGTTATGTCCACATAATTGCCCTTATTTAAGTTTAAAACACTCGTCTTGGATCCACTGTTCTCTCCCTCGCACTGAATGTAAAATTCAATCATATTATGATCGCTGCTACCTAGGGGTGCCTCCACTATGAGGTTATCAATTAATCCCATCTTGTTGCACAGTACCAGGTCTAGTATCAGTCAATCTGATCATTTGAAGAGACATGCTGTGCTTGCCCTATCCCACATGCCACAAACCCCCTATAGATGGTGCTGGGTCAAAAATAATTTCTGGTAATTATATGTTGCTGCTCAAAATCCCACGAAAAGCCTGTGGATAGATGTAAACGTAATGAACTGCGTGTGCCATTCCTTTGTTGCTGAATGCAAAATCTAGGCCAGCATCATTTCTATCAGTTTCAGGAAGTACCAATCCTTTGCACTAGCAGGAATATTATACTTGGGCAGTAGATAGAATGTTTGAAAGTCAGAGCACCAAGGCGGACCTTTCAAACAGCTCACCTCGGCACCCAACAGCCCTTGTGGCTGCCTCTGTGCTGTTTCCAGGGGCAGCAAGCCTAACTCCAGTCAGCGCCTGCCCTAGCCCCATCCCCCCCCGAATAAATATCTGACCAGTTGGGGCACCTTCTTGCAAGTCCAGCTTGTGGAGTGGGACTTCTTCTGACTCAACGTTCCCAATCCTTGAAGCAAAAATTCAGCCCATAGAGCTCAACAGCAAGGAAGTTATGATGAACATTTACAAACACAGGTTTGGCCTCAACTGGAGTAATGTGTCCAATTCCAAGAATGACACTTTAGGAAGGATTTGATGACTTTAGAGAAGGTGCAGAAAAGATTTAGAAAGGTGATTGGCAGAAGGATCAAAAGTGTTGTGAGGAAAAACATTTTTACGCAGTGTGCGGTTAGGTTCTGGAATGCATTGCCTGAGAGGGTGATGGAGGCAGATTCAATCATTGCTTTCAAAATGCATTGGGTAAGCACCTGAAGGTAAAGTACTTGCAGGGCTATGGGGAAAGGGTGGTAGATTGCGAGAAGCTAAATTTTTCCTGTGACAAGCTGGCACAGATTCAATGCACTAAATGACCTCCTTCTGTGCCGTAACAGTTCTGTGATTCTATAATTCTAATTCTGTAGGTGATCGATATTCACTCAACCAATTGGATTAGTGAGCCTGATTACATCATCCAGTTAGCAATGGCCACTGTGACAATCTCTGATTAAAGGAGCAGAGAAACTTTAAATTTAAACTGGAAACATGGTGTGACTTATTAAATACATGCTGGTGAAGCTTTTCATCTTGTATTCATCAGGACAATCTCAAGAATACCAATGTCAGGAGAAGCAACAATTGTATGAGAATAGAGTGCTGATTGGTTGGCAATTGGTAGAGGCATTGCCATGGTGAATGCACCAGTTAATGGTGACTAACAGTTAACTGCCAAACATTGTTTGAAATTTAATCCAGGCAGCTTGACTCCGATAGGTCAAGGCATTTCCCTGAGGAATGAATCAGTGAATGGCTATCACTTACTTTGTTTAGCTGAACCAAGCTCAAGGTGTGTACATCTTCTTTCTGTCTGCAAAGAACAGGGCCCTGTGTATTAATATATGTAGCTTCTAGTACTGTAAGCCCACTGGAATCTACACCAATCGGAGCCAAGCTGCTTGATTAAATGTTTGGCAGTTAACTGTCAGTCACCATTAACTGGTACATTCTCCATGGAAACGTCTCTACCAATCAGAGTCCACTTGCCAATCAATCAGCGCTCTCTTCTCATACAGTATAATGTTGTTGCTTCCCCTGACATTAGTATTCTTTCGATTGTCCTGATGAGCGCAAGATGAAAAGCTTTGACAAAATGTCTTTTTTCAGCAATATTCAAGCTCTGTATTACCAAACGACTATTTAAATATATGTCACCTGTATCATACACTAATAGGTATTTGGTATTAACAAAAGTAATAGAAGCTAAGATGAGAGCTTCAACAAGAGATATCTATCGTGTAGCAATTTGGCAGTGTGGTGAACTTTGCTGCCTTGCAGTTCATGGTGAAGGAGCACTATTAGAGAAGCTTGTGTATAATAATCACATTATATCTCAGGAAATTCATAATGAATAATGTGACTGCTTATTGAGGCTGATGAGTCTTTTATAGAGTGACAGGTAGCAGCTTGAGACAACCTGCTATCAGATATAAAGGTCAGGATATAAAGGTCACCTGAGCCTCAATTCCATTTTACACAACAAACATACTTCAGACACAAATATAAAATGGCTTTATTTTCTAGATCTAAGAGTCTGCCTGTCTGGCACAGTGGGTACTCCTCTCATCTCAACATCAAACTGCTCTATGTGCAGCAGTCTTTAGGGAAGAATCTTATTTCTATTACTGGCCTTAACCTCAATGTTATTTGCATCTGAGCATTCTGACAATATACGGTATGATGTACACTATAAGAGCAATATGCAAATCATTGCTTGTCAATGATTGTGGAAGGTTCTTGCACCTCATTTATCAGTGAAATGCTGCAGACTGAAGAAATCTTTATTTTGAGTGGATATAAACACTGAACTCATCTTGGATCCTTGCCCAGTCACAGACAGAGCACCTGCAGGCAAAATCATTAAAGACCTTTGAGACAAAGTGTTAAGTCAATATTTAACATCTTTCGATGAGAAATTGTGATCATTTGCGTCCATTTTTTGCAATGTTACAGGTGCCCTTAGAACTTCAAAATACAGTCCAAAGCATGCACGCACACTTGTGGGGCAAATTGTGTAGGATGCCATATCGATGAGTATATTAGAATGCACGCAGTTGACGTCTACTGGAAGTATGCAGAGCAGGCCATTCATGACATTAATCAGTATGTAACATTGATTTGACATTGGCAGTGCCATTTTGGAGCTCAAAGCTCCAGCTAATGCCCTCTCTTAATCTCAAAAGGCTGAACATGCATTCATCATCAAGAAGAATCATTGGTACAATTATGACGTTTTTAAGATTGTTATGTTTCGGAACTGTGTCTTTAAATTTAAGGTAAAATGAATGGAGTCAGGTGGCCTGGTCTGAAGTCTACCTGACAGTAAGACTGGGTGGTTTGATTGGTAGAGATCAAAGGAATTCTTCAGTTGTTTTACTGGGAAAATGTCCAAGGTACTTACACTTGGAGACAATGGCAGCAACCTGTGTGTTAGCAGTGGAGACTGTAAGTCTTCAAAGTCCCAAAAAAGTGTTGAGAATGCTGGGTTGTAAATGGTTTGCTTTAAACTATCAATTTAGTTCCAAGATGAAAGAGAGTTGAGCTCTCAAGGATAACTAATTAGCATTTCTAACAAGATACAAGGCCCATGTGATTCACGTCACCATGGGGGAGGATGCAGAAGAAGTCATTGTAAAGATTAGGTCACAGGCTTTACTAGAATACCACTGAATATCACACACAGTGTTTAGAGACTGCCTGGATCTGGGAGAGAGTGGGCAGCTAGAAGTCAAAAAAATCTCTATGGTTTGCTGTGCAGAAGTGTAGGTGGAAGTTTATGTTTGGGTTGAAAAGATCAAATTCATGGGAGTTAAAACAAAGCTGAAAGAGTCAACTAGTTTGGGTGACGGGAGAGTCTCCCAGAAAAGGAAACCTCTCTGTGAAAGACAGTTCTAAGATTGCAAGTTACCAGGCTGAGAAAAGAAAAGAACAGGAATAAATCCTCGAGAGCTAAGAATCATTTTGGATTGATTCTGGGAAAATTGTATATCTACATAAAGGAGAGTGTAAAGTATACCTGTGAAGTCTTTTTTCAGTTGTGCTAAGAATAGGAAGAGGGGCATTCTGTTCTGTGATTTAAAGAATAGGTTGCCCACAAAGGATCATCAACTGCTTACAGGTTAGCTGCTGATTGATTTCTTCTTGCTGTTTTGACTCCATAAGTTTTGGTGCTTTCTATAGTTGCTTTCTGATGCACAAGCCTACAGGGTGTGGTGTGGCAGGTCTTGAAAGAGTTTTGCTGACTGCAAGACTTCTACGCAAACCAGTTGCTCCCAGAAATGGATGCAGAAGTGGGCATTCCCCTTGGAATTCTCCCATACTGGGAGAATGAACAGAGTTTACACAGAGCAGGACAAGTTGCTGGGAGATGGAGGAGAAGGAGGGGAAGAAAAGCTTCCATCAGGATGCCATATTCACCTCGAGTGTTCAGGGGGCAATTGTGAACATTAGTGAGGAACAATGTGCAAGATGCTTGCGCTTCGGTAAGGAAATCCTCAATGAAACCTGCCGCCTGACCCAGCCACAGCTGCAAGCTTAGAACAAGTTGAGGACCACATTGCCAGCAGCTGAGAAAGTGGCTGTGGCGATGAGTTTTTATGTATCTGGTTTCTTGCAGACTGTAGCTGGAGACTTTTGCAACATTTCACAGTTTGTTGTCCACTGTTGCATAAGGTGCTTCATTGAGGCTCCCTATTCAATGTGAGTTAATTATATTGCCAGGGCAGAGTGAGCATGCAATTTCGCTAGGATTGTGGGTCTTCTATTTTACTGATGACTATACACACATCATTTTAGGGATGCTGCTGGTCAACTCAGCCCAAAACAAGAAACAAAAGAGATTCCACTTCTTCAAAGTCCACCTGATGTGCGACAACAGACAGTGAATCATGCAGGTCAGTGCTCAGTATCCTGGCAGCAGTCATGATATCTTCATTCTGTGCATTCGAGCCACCATGTCAAACCAAAGGGTGGCTATTGGGTGATAAGGCTTTTCCATTGAAGACTCTGCTCCACAACCTATGCACAGCATGCATGCAATGAAAACTGTGCTGCTGCTTGATATAGTGGGCTGAAACAACACTTCAAAGATGAGTGCAAGAGTGCATGCAAGGAGCAGCACTAGGCATACCTAAAAATGAGGTGTCAACCTGGTGAAGCTACAACTCAAGACTACTTGCATACCAGACAGCGAAAGCGGCATGTGAGAGACAGAGCTCCCACAACCAACGGATCAGATCTAAGCTCTGCGGTGCTGCCACATCCAGTCGTCAATGGTAGTGAACAATTAAAAAAACTCACAGGAGGAGGCTCCACAAATATCCTCAATGATGGGGGAACCCAGCACATCAGTGCAAAAGGGCTGAAATATTTGCTACAATCTTCAGCCAGAATTTCTGAGTGGATGATCCATCTTGCCATCCTCCTTAGGTCCCCAGCATCACACATGCCAGTCTTCAGCCAATTAGATTCACTCCATGTGATATCAAGAAATGGCTGAAGGCCTGGATATTGCAAAGGCCATGAGCACTGGCAATATTCAAGCAAAAGGACTGAAGACTTGTGCTCCAGAACTGTGTCCTTAGCCAAGCTGTTCCAGTACAGCTACAACACTGGCATCTACCCGACAATGTGGGAAACAGCCCAGGTATGCCCATTCCACAAAAAGCAGGACATGTCCAACCCGGCCATTTATTGCCTCGTCTGTCTACTTTCAATTATCAACAAAGTGATGGAAGGGGTCATTGACAGTGCTATCAAGTGGCACTTACTCAGGAATAACCTGCTCATTGATGCTCAGTTTGTATTCTGCCAGGGCCACTCAGCTCCTGACCTCAGTACAGCCTTAGTCAAAACATGGACAAAAGAGCTGAACTCCAGAGGTGAGGTTAACATCAAGGCAGTATTTGGCCTAGTGTGGCATCAAGGAGCCATAGCTAAACTGGAGTCAATGGGAATAAAGGGGAAACATCTCCACTGGTTGGGGTCATACCTAGCACAAAGGACAATGGTTGTGGTTGTTGGGGGTCAATCATCTCAGTTCCAGGATATCACTGCAGGAGCTCCTCAGAGTAGTGTCCTAGGCCCAACCATCTTCAGTTGCTTCATCAATGACTTTCCCTGCACCATAAGGTCAGAATTGGGGATGATCGCTGATGATTGAAAAATGTTCAGCACCATTTACGACTCCTCAGATAATGAAGCAGCCCGTGCCCATATGCAGCAAGACCTGGACAACATTCAGGCTTGGGCTGACAAGTGACAAGTAACATTTATACAATAGAAGTGTCAGGCAATGACCATCTCAAACAGGAGAAAATCCAACCATCTCCCCTTGATATTCAATGGCATTAGCATCGCTGAATCCTCCAATATCAACATCCTGGGTGTTACCTTCGACTAGAAACTGAACTGGACTAGCCATATTAATATTGTGGCTGCAGGGAGGTGATGGCGCAGTGGTATTGTAGTAATCAGGAGATCCAGGGTAAGGCCCTGGGTTTGAATCCCACCACGGCAGATGGTGGAATTTGAATCCAATAAAAATCTGGAATTAACAGTCTGATGATGATCATGAAACCATTGTCAATTGTTGTTAAAAACCCATCTGGTTCATTAATGTCCTTTAGGGAAGGAAATCTGCCATCCTTACCTGGTCTGAGCTACATGTGACTCCAGACCCACAGCAATGTGGTTGACTCTGAAATGGCAGAGCAACCCACTCAGTTGTATCAAGCCACTACAAAGTCTCAAAAAAGGAATGAAACTGGATGGACCATCTGGCATTAACCTAGGCAACAGAAATGACAATGGCAAACTCAGCCCTGTTGATCTTACAAAGCCCTTCTTTATATACATATTTTCTTCCCACCTATTTTTATGATTATTATTTTTAAAATTTATTTCCATTCATTGTTTTATCCCCACCTTTTAGCCTATTTCGATCTTTTCTCCCACACCATCCCCTCCCCCCACCCCGCCCCCACTAGGGTCATCTGTCACTTGCTCATTCTGCTTTCTACTCTTAATGTCACCATTAGCACCTCCTTTAGCCGGTATCACCACCATCAACGCCCCTTCGATCTTTTGTTCATGACATCTTTGGCAATCTCTCCTTTGTCTCCAACTATCACTGGCTTTCTATCCAGCTTCACCTGTTCCACCCCCCTTAAACAGTATATATTTCGCCACATTTTTACTTCTCTTTAGTTCTGAAGAATCATACAGATTCGAAATGTTAACTCTGTCTTTCTCTCCACAGGTGCTGTCAGGCTTGCTGAGTTTTTCCAGCAATTTTTGTTTCCGATTTCCAGCATTTGCAGTATTTTATCGTATTTAACTAACCATTTTGAATTTTTGGTAAAGAAACAGAAAGAGTAGATAAAAGCAATGTATAACATGTCTGGATTTACAGAAGACCTTTGATAATGTATCATCTAAAGACTTATGACTAAAGTCAGTGGGCAGGATTTTCCAGCCTCACCCACCACCAGGATCTTCCAGTCCTGCCGCAAGTCAATGGGCCACCAAATCTCCCGGGGCAGGTACGGCCACAACAGGCTGGAAAATACTGGCCAGTGTGTGTGGAGTCTGGATTAGGGAGCAGAATGTTTTGAAAAATGGCTAGAAAACAGAGTTAAGGGAAGTTTCTTGGACTTGTGGAAAGTGATGTTCCACATGGGTCTATGCTGCGATAACTGTTTTTCTTCACACATTCGCACATGAGTTGAACTCAGCGGTTTAGGTACAATGTCCAAATTTGCATTGGACCAGTTCATAATGTGAAGAACTGCACCAAAACATAGGAGTGGGTTGGTATGTGGTAAATAGAATTTCATACAACGTTATGATCCCTGTGGAGACCGTTAACGGTTAAAGAAATTCAAACAACCAGTGATAACTGAAAGAAACTATGCCATAAGATTTCATGTTTTTAAACAAAAACAATCCTTACTGCATATAAAGGATTTAAACTAAACAAGCACTACTAACTTAATATTATGATTTGTTTATAGTTAGAGTATATTCACTTCTCCTTTTGGAATTCAAACCAAGTATGCCACAACTCCCCAGAATTCACTTCTATTTCTCTTCAGTGTTCCCGCTATTCTTCAAGGTGCAATGTTTCAAGAGAATCCTTCCATTATCTTTTATCCAAGTGCTCCTTCAACTTTGCTTCAAAATCTCATGACTGTGGACTTTTCAGCTCAAGCTTAGACTTGACTACATTTGGGCTCAGTGATTTAAAAGTCAAGAACGCCTCCCTGTTCACCCCACCCCCACCACCACCAACGCACCACTGCCCCACCCCACCCCCTGCACTACCTACGGTTCCTAATAGCCTCTATGCCCCTCGTATTGGCTTTGGGCAGACACGGCTCCTGAACGTCTCTCTCTCTCTCTGCCTTCTCTAAACTAACTGCTTGTTTTCCTGTGAGGGTTACTCTAGATTTCTTCCTCTAGGTCCAAGCTAGGTAAATCTTCCAGTCTCTGTCCAAAGGCTCATTAGATTGGTCTCTGGGATGAGGGGCTGATGATGAAAGGGTGAGAGGCCCTGATGAGAGGCTGAGTAAATTGGTCTTATATTCTCTGGAGTTTAGAAGAATGAGAGGTGATCTCATTGAGCCTACAAAATTCTGAGGGGGCTTCATAGGGTAGATGCTGAGAGATTGTTTCTGTTAGTTAGTGAGTCTAAAACACAAGAGCACAGTCTCAGGATAAGCGGCCAATCATTTAGGACTGAGATGATGAGTAATTACTTCATTCAAAAGGTTGTGAATCTTTGGAATTCTCTATCTCAAAGGACTGTAGGTGCCCTATCCTTGAATACATTTAAGGCTGGGATAGACAGATTTTTGGTCTCTCGGGGAATTAAGGGACATGGGGAATGTGTGAGAAAATGGAGTTGAAGCCCAAGATCAGCCATGATCATATTGAATGGTGGCGCAGGCTCAATGGGCTTTATAGTCTACTCCTGTTCCTATTTCATGTGTTCTTGTGTTCTCTTATCCCTCATGAATTCTCTCCCAGTTGAACTTGAGCTTCCATCCCCATTTTGTGTGCTGAACGACAAAGTTCGAATTTTCTCTGCTAAAGGTGCAGGTTTCGCGAACATTTATCTCTTTTGCTCTCTTGACTAGGTGAGCTGCAACTGTCTCTGTCTGTTCCTAAACTGAACTGCTGACTGCCTGTTCCGTAAACCAACACGCAGGCAGATAAATTAAACCAAAGGAATCTGCCTAACCCCCACAGCCTATCTCCATGGAAACATGGCACATGGGATGTTCCATGAAACATAAAAGATGTGGGGTTTGTTTACGGGAGAGATCAGTAACACAGAACCCCTGTAAGTATCTAGTGCAGAGCAAAGTTTGTAACAATGGCTCAAATTGGGATCTAGTGGAAAACACTCACTACTTTATTACCATACTATTATATTTCACTGACTTCAACACAGAGTAGAAAGGCAATGGAAGGTTGTAGCCGTCGCTGATAGATTTAGTAAATTACTCGTTTAGCCGGGTAGGTTTCAACACTCCAGGGCAGTATTGATGATTGACATGCCAGCCTAGCGATGGAAGCTGATGGGCGAAGTCTCTCACTGGGGCAAGCCAATGCCATAGAACCATTGAGCCATAGAAAAGTTACGGTGCAGAAAGAGGCCATTAAGCCCATCGTGTCTGCGCTGGCCAAAAAGAGAAAAAAGAAACTAGCCACTCATTTTAATCCCACTTTCCAGCACCTGTTCGTAGCCTTGCAGCTTGCAGTACTTCAGATGCAGATCCATGTATCTTATAAATGAGTTGAACGTTTCAGCCTCAACCACTAACTAAATCTGAATTCCAGATGCCCACCACCCTCTGGCTGAAAAAGTTATTCCTCTAATCCTTCTACCAATCGCCTTAAATCTATGCCCCCTGGTAATTGACTCCTCAGCTGGAGAAACAAGTCTTTCCTGTCTACCCTATCTAGGCCACTCATAATTTTGTACACCTCAATTAGGTCACCCCTTAGCCTCCTCCATTCTAAGGAAAACAACCCCAGCCTATTCAATCTCCCCTTACAGTTTCAATTTTCAAGCTCTGGCAACATTCTTATAAATCTCCTCTGCACTCTCTCCAGAGCAGGGGTAGTGGTATTGTCGCAGGACCTGTAATCCAGAGACCCGGTGTAATGCTCTGGGGCCCCAGGTTGGAATCCTGCCAGGCCAGGTGGTGGAATTTGTATTCAATAAAAATCGAGAATTAAAAGTCTAATGATAACCATGACACCATTGTTGATTGTTGTAAAAACTAATGTCCCTTTGGTGAAGGAAATCCGCTGTCCTTACCTGTTCTGGCCTACATGTGACTCCAGACCCACAGCAATGTGATTGACTCTTAAGTTCCCTCTGAAATGGCCTAGCAAGCTACTCAGTTGTACCAAACCGCTACAAAGTCTCAAAAAAGGAATGAAACCAGATGGGCCACCCGGCATCGACCTAAGCACCGGAAACGACAACAGCAATTGCAGCCCTGTCAACTCTGCAAAGTCCTCCTTACTAACATTTGGGAGAGCTGTCTCACAGACTAGTCAAGCAACAGTATAACATAGTCATCCTTACAGAATCATATCTGACAGATAATGTCCCAGGCACCACCATCACCATCCCTTGGTATGTACTATCCCACCGGGAGGATAGACCCAGCGGAGATGGTGGTACAGTGGTACACAGTCAGGAGGGAGTTGCACTGGAAGTCTTCAACATTGACTCTGGACCCCATGTCAAACATGGTCAAGGGACCTCCTTCTGATTGCCATGTACCGCCCTCCCTCAGCTGATGAATCATTGCTCCTCCATGTTGAACACCACTTGGAGGAAGCATTGAGAGTGGCAAGGGTACAGAATGTACTCTGGGCAGGTGACTTCAATGTCCATCACCAAGAGTGGCTCGGTAGCACTACTACTGACTGAGCTGGCTGAGTCCTACGGGACACAGCTGCTAGACTGGGTCTGCGGCAGCTGGTGAGGGAACCAACAAGAGGGAGAAACGTACCTCATCCTCACCAACCTGCCTGCTGCAGATGAATATGTCCATGACAGTATCGGTAGGAGTGGCCATGGCCCTGTCGTTGTGGAGACGAAGTCCCATCTTTACATTGAGGGTACTCCCCGTCGTGTTGTGTGGCACTACCACCATGCTAAATGGGATGGATTACGAATAGATCTAGCAACTCGAGATTGGGCATCCATGAGGCACCGTGGGCCATCAGCAGCAGCAGAATTGTACTCGAACACAATCTGTAACCTCATGGCCTGGCATAACACCCACTCTACCATTACCACCAACTCAGGGGAGCAACCCTGGTTCAATGAAGAGTGCAGGAGGGAGGGGATGCCAGGAGCAGCTCCTGGCATACCTAAAAATGAGGTGTCAACCTGCTGAAGCTATAACATAGGACTACTTGTGTGCCAAACAGCATAAGCAGCAAGTGATAGACAGAGCTAAGCGATCCCACAATCAATGGATCAGATCTAAGCTCTGCAGTCCTGCCACATCCAGTGGCGGACAGTTAAACAACTCATTGGAGGAGGAGGCTTCACAAATATCCCCATCTTCATTGACAGAGGAGCCCAGTACATCAGTGCAAAAGATAAGACTGAAGAATTTGCTACAATCATTAGCCAGAAGTGCAGAGTGGATGATCCATCTCGGCCTCCTCTGGAGATCCTCAGCATCACAGATGCCAGTCTCCAGCCAATTAAATTCACTCCACGTGATATCAAGAAATGGCTGAATGCACTAGATAGTGCGAAAGCTATGGGCCCTGACAATATTCCAACAATAGTGCTGAAGACTTGTGCTCCAGAACTTGCCACGGCCCTAGCCAAGCTGTTCCAGTACAGCTACCACACTGGCATCTACCCGGCTATGTGGAAAATAGCCCAAGTATATCCTGTACACAAAGAGCAGGACAAAACTCACTTGCCCAATTACCAACCCATCGCTCTACTCTCACTCATCAGTAAAGAAATGGAAGGGGTCAGCAACAGTGCTATCAAGCAGCACCTGCATAGCAATAGCCTGCTCACTGACGCTTAGTTTGGGTTCCACCAGGGCCACTTAGCTCCTGACCTCATTACGGCCTTGGTTCAAACATGGACAAAAGAGCTGAACCCCAGAGGTGAGGTAAGAGTGACTGCCCTCGACATCAAGATCATATTTGACTGAGTGTAGCGTCAAGGAGCTCTAGCAAAACTGGCGTCAATGGGAATCAGGGGGAAAACTCTCCACTGATTCGAGTCATGCCTAGCACAAAGAAAGATGGTTGTGGATGCTGGAGGTCAGTCATTTCAGCTCCAGGACATCACTGCAGAAGTTCCTCAGGGTAGTGTCCTCAGCCCAACCATTTTCAGCTGTTTGATCAATGACCTTCCTTCCATCATAAGGTCAGAAGTGGGGATGTTCGCTGATGATTGCACAATGTTCTGCACCATTTGCGACTCCTCAGATACTGAAGCAGTTCATGTCCAAATGCAGCAAGACTTGGACAATATCCAGGCTTGGACTGACAAGTGGCAAGTGACATTCGTGCCACACAAGTGCCACAATCTCCAACAAGAGAGAATCAAACCATCGCCTCTTGACATTCAATGGCATTCCCATTACTGAATCCCCCAATATCCAAATACTGGGGGTTACCATTAACCAGAAACTGCACTGGACTAGCCATATAAATATTGTGGCTACAAGAGCAGGTCAGAGCCTGGGAACCCTGTGATGAGTAACTCACCTCCTGACTCCCCAAAGCCTGTCCACCATCTACAAGGCACAAATCAGGAGTGTGATGGAATACTCCCCACTTACCTGGATGAGTGCAGCTCCCACAACACTCAAGAAGCTTGATAGTGTCCAGGATAAAGCAACCAACTTGATTGGCACCACACCCACAAACATTCACTTCCTCCACCACCAACGCACATTAGCAGCTGTGTGCACCATCTACAAGATGCACTGGAGGAATTCACCAAGGCTCCTTAGAAAGAACCTTCCAAACCCCTGATTACTACCATCTGGACGGACAAGGTCAGCAGATAGATGGGAAGACCACCACCTAGAGGTTCCCCTCCAAGTCACTCACCATCCTGACTTGGAAATATATCACCATTCCTTCACTGTCGTTGGGTCAAAATCCTGGAACTCCCTTCCTAATAGCACTGTGGGTGTACCTACACCACATGGACTGCAGCGGTTATCGAAAGCAGCTCACTACCACCTTCTCAAGGGCAACTAGGGATGGGCAATAAATGCTGGCCTAGCCAGTGAAGCCCACATCCCATGAATGAATTAAAAATAAAAGGTCAGTATCTAGGAATCTTGTGGCAAGTAACTCATCTCCTGAATCCCCAAAACCTGTTCAGCATCTACAAGACACAAATCAGGAGTGTGTTGGAATACTCTCCACTTGTCTGGGTGAGTGCAGCTCCAAGATCCCTCAAGCAGTTTGACACCATCCAAGACAAGGCAGCCCGCTTGTTTGGCATCCCATCCACCACATTCAATATCCACTCTCTTCACTACCAACACACATTGACAACAGTGTGTACCATCCTGGAAATGCACTGTAGCAATTCACTAAGGCTCCTTCGACAGCACCTTTCAATCCTGCAACCCCTACCACCTAGAAGAACAAGGGCAGCAAACATATGGAGACATCACCAACTGCAGTACCTCTCCAAGTCACACACCATCCTGACTTGTAAATATATTACCGTTCCTTCTCTGCTGCTGGGTCAAAATCCTGGAACTCCCTCCCTTACACCACATGGACTGCAGCAGTTCAAAAAGGCAGCTTAGCACTACCTTTTCAAGAGCAATTAGGGATGGGCAATAAACGCTGGCCTAGTCACTGACGCCCACATCCCATGAAAGAATTAACAAAAAGCTTCCAGGCCCTGCACTGTCCTGGCGGATTCCTGCAGCAATCGGCAGAATGGTTGTGAAGAATTGTGATAGTCTGCTCCATGCTGTGTAACCTCACCATTAAGGTGCAGCAGGCCTTGCCATGAACTATGCTGCAGGATAATGAGAAGAAGGAGGAAGAGGAAGTGAGGAGGCAACCTAGATAGATAAAAGCAAAATACTGCAGATGCTGGAAATCTGAAATAAAAACAGAAAATGCTGGACAAACTCAGCAGGTCTGGCAGAATCTGTGGAGAGAGAAACAGAGTTTACATTTCCAGTCCAATATGACTTCTTCAGAACTCCCGAAGAAGGTCTGAAGAAGAGTCATGTTGGACTCAAGACATTAACTCTGTTTCACTCTCCACAAACGCTGCCAGACCTGCCGAGATTTTCCAGCATTTTCTGTTTTTGTTATGGCAACCTAGATAGCTCTTTACTGGCTGGGGTGTCAGTGAAGAACTCATCCAAGTGTGATACCAGTAACTGCAACCCCAATTTCCCTTTCACTAACAGTCCCATCTCTTTTCTTCCCCCTGTCACTGACCATCAGTGTGTCAATGCACACAATTAGCCACAATGCAAACTTAAAATCTACCATAAAATAAACATTGTAAACCAAATTTATAAATGTAATCATGTCATATTGCACATGAGAATCAACTAACCACCTGTGCATTCCCTTAGAGCCTGCCTTCCATGTAGTTTTGTCTGTTCTACATAGTGCTACGCCAGTGGCTACAGCATGACTGATGGAAAGCTGCTGACTTTCAGTAGAGAAGACTTCAGATAGCGTTGGGGGAAGGCCTCAAACTGCTTTGGGCTTAGAAGGCCTGGCTGCGGACTGCTCTATCTTGCTTTTAGAAGCAGCGGGCTGGGCTGGATGGCTGATGATACATGCCATGTAAAAGCACTGGCAGAGTGTCAGGGGTGACAGGGTGAATACTGTCTTCCTGAGAGAGGGAAGCAGGTTCATGCTGCATGGAATCACTGCCATTGCGCTAATGCAGGGTTTCAGCAATTCCAGCAACCTGTTGGAAGACAGATTGCTGAACTGATGTGACATTCTACATGCCCTTTAGTACACTGTAAACCACAGCCATGAGGTCAGCTGTCCGAACTTACATTGAAGCAAGGTGGCCATGCTTGACAACAGCCTGAGCTTCCACTGCAGCACTCAGATGTTTGGTGTTTTCTGCTTGTTTTGCATAGAAGCTGTCACATCGGCCATGAAAAGTTGCATAATGGTTGGACTGACAATCTGTGAACGAAGTTAGCCACCAATTCCATGCTAGAAAGGATGGGTTCCAAGCTCTGCACAAAGTCCGGTCTCAAGTTGGGGCTGGACCCATCCATTCTCCTTGACATTCAGCACAGCCTTACTAGCAGGCTTCCAAATGTGCCAAGTATTTTATCATACATACCCTTCAGCGTTCTTCTGTAAACTGTGCCATTGCCATGTTCATCTGAGTCCTCTGCAGCAAAACTGGCATACAATCTCACTCTCTGGGAAGCTGGCACCTATGCTATTCTTGCCACTTGTCCTGGCTGCCGGACACTCAAGCCTGTTGTTTCACCAAGTGCAGACCCTGTCTCATAGACTCAGGCATTTACAGCACAGAAGGAGGCCATTCGGCCCATCTGGGTCGGTCAACAAATTCCTGACTACACTAATCCCATTTTCCAGTGCTTGGCCCATAGCGCGGGAGGCTATGGCAATCCAAGTGAATATCTAAATACTTCTTAACTGTTACGGGAGTTTCTGACTTGACCACCCTTTCAGGCAGTGAGTTCCAGACTCCACCACCCTCTGGGTGAAAAAATTTCTCCTCAACTCCCCTCTTACCCTTCTACCTCTTACCTTAAATCTATGCCCCCTGGTTATTGACCCCTCTATTAATGGAAAAAGTGCCTTCCTGTCCACCCTATCCATGCCCCTCATAATCTTAAAAACCTCCATCAGGTCCCCTCTCAACCTTCGCTGCTCCAAGGAAAACAACTCCAGCTTATCCAATCTTTCCTCATAGCTCAGGTCCTCCAGCCCTGGCAGCATCCTGGTAAATCTCCTCTGCACCCTCTCCAGTGCAATCAAATCCTTCCTATGATGTGGTGACCAGAACTGCACACAATACTCCAGTTGTGGCCTAACCAGCGTTTCATATGGTTCCAGCATAACCTCCCTGCTCTTGTATTCTATGCCTCAGCTAATAAAGGCAAGTATCCCATATGCTTCTTAACCACTTTATCTACCTGCCCTGCTACCTTCAGTGATCTGTGAATATGCACACCAAGGCCCCTCTGATTTTTAGTACTTTCCAGCGTCCTACCATTCATAGTGTAATCCCTTGCCTTGTTAGTCCTCCTCAAGTGCATTACCTCACACTTTTCTGGATTGAATTCTAATGGCCACTGCTCTGTCTACCTGACCAGTCCATTGATATCCTCCTGCAGTTTACAACTATCCTCCTCACTATTTACCACCCTACCAATTTTTGTGTCATTCGCGAACTTCTTGATCATACCGCCTACAACGCAACTCTTCAATCTATCCTCTGCAATACGTGCAGTGTCAGGATATGAGCTGGTGGCTGCATGTGTGAAATTGTGTGATGGTGCGCCTTCACATCACAGTCTTTTTGTTCTTCCATCTTGCTGGCCAGGTTGCACTCCTTGCTTATCTGAAAGGAAAAAGACACATGGATAAGGTTATGGTGCAGGAAGGGGGCAAAAGTAAGAGGTGCATGATAACATTATCTACAGCTTTCAAATCATTAGAGAGTTTGGGATGAGGAAGAGGTTGGATGTGAGAAGAAGAATTAGTTATAAGGATACCATCACTTTTGATGGTTTCAACCCCTTTGCTGGCCATGACCTCAGCAGTGATCATCCCAATAATGGCCAGCACAATCTCCTCCATGGGGGTTAGGGCATGCAAGTTCACATGTCCCCTTCCAGTTAGCTCCTGCTGCCTCCACTTGTTCACCGCCTTGTCCTACAAGAAAGAAGGAAATGTAGTGAGTGTTGTGTAATCTGGTTGGGTGATGTGGCGTTAATGCTTGAATAGTTGGCAGTGTGTGCAAGCTGTTAGAAGTGGGTATGTAGTTTCCAACGGTGCTAAGTGTGTGAGGGTGCAACAGAGCACATGAATGTCAGATATAGTTATGCTTAATAGAGATTGTTGGTAGGTGTGGTGAATTAAGCAGTGTTTGAGGCTAATAGTACAGTTGGTAGGATATAGCATTTGAATATGCATTCACTGCCCTTAGCTGCTCATATGAGATCATTGAAAGTCTTATGACACTGCATCCAGGTTCTCAGGACTTGATTCATGACATTGAACTCCACGGCTCTGCGCTCCCACTGCCTTCTGACCATGTGCCTGGAGATCTTCCTGGCCCCCTGCAGATGGAGAACATTTCTGTCCTTTCCACCTCCCCCACCAAGGCCTCCAGTACAATGTCCAAAAACATTGGAGCCTGTTTTCTCCCATGTTTCCCATGTTGTGCCATTCTTCTGTGTTTCCCAGGTCAGAGTCACATCCTCCTAGCACTTGCTCCAGCCAGAAGGCAATTCCCCTTTACGAGGTACTTGCTACTGTCCTCGTAGCAATTTGAGAACCTGTCTGTGGGATTTCCAGAAGGTATATCTCTGATTGGCCCAGTGAAACCTGTATATGCAGAGAATAACACATAGGTTCAACTTTGGACTTAAAGTGGGTTCTGCAGGCGCCAAAGCAAATGCTAATTAACTTTTGGGATTATGGAGGAAAAACATTTGTAATTACAATTTTGCTACTTTACCTTTGTGGCCTAAGCTGCTTCAGGGTTGCCCTCTTGGAGTAGTTCCCTAGTATTTAGGATGGGGTTACAACATAAAGACGTTCTGACCTGCTGCATCCCTGACAGCTCAACAGGAATTTCTAAACTCAACTCTTTGAATGCTTTTTTTTGTTCCTCCACCCTCCCCATACCCCAGGTCTCTTCTGTTCCTGCTCAATCCTCTCTCCTCCTTATAGCTATGTGCCTTGAGACATTCTTCTACTCAAGAGGCTTTGTGCAAATGTAAGTTATGACGAGGTAGCATGAATATCATGGTTGGATTCCTCATCCCTAGGACTGACCTGTTCAGTCAGTGATCTGTGAAGGCTTTTGGTCATAGTTTACTCTTACCACTGTAATATTCAGGTTTGTAAGGGTTAACATGTGGGACTGTGTAAATAGCATTTCCCATAATGATGATGTAAGAGAACACATGACTAAGAGTTAAAAGGGGGAATGTTCATGGCTTCAACAGTGTAACACCTGTTATGGATAGCTGTATATAGTTTAGTTGTATAAAATAAACCAGTTGTTGTTTGAACGTACCAACTTCTCAGTAAATATTCTTCAGCTAGACTAACCAACATGCAACATGGCGGCGGCAGTGATGGACCCCAAAATGCTGAAAATTCAACTTTAAAGAAGATTAAATGTCAGACTTTTAAAAGCGGTGCCAAAATTGCAAAACTCTGTAAGACACAGTTGAAGAATTCCAAAGCTGCTTTATAGATGAAGCAGAGGCAGGAAGAGTCAGAAGATCAACTTCTAAAGTCATCCAGGTCTACACCACAGCACATCCACAGTAGTCTGTGAATAAAAACCCTATCCAGCGATTTGAGTTGGACAGCTAAGCAAAGGTCGTGGAACTGGTGAGCAACTGTTAAAAAGGGTAAAACATGATTTTAACAGCGCACTGGGCAGGCAGCACTGGGAAAACCAGATCCCGAGCAAGGGCGACATGTGTAAAACCATGCAGTCTGGGTTCAAGGTCAGTGCTATTACACAGGGCGACCATGAGGCAGCACAAAAGAGACATTTTTAAAAAGCAGCTGCAAATACTAGATGTTCCGGAGGAAGCGAGTGAAGGGATTGCTGAAATAACTTAAAGGAGATTTTAAAAGCTTAGCAACGTTCAAGAAATAAATGCCAAATCTAGCTGGGAAACCCCCCAGGGAGAGACAATGGACAGAATTCGCCCATGCCCCATCGTCGGGATCAATGGCGGGCAGAGGGGAGAATTCGGCAGGAGGTCCAAAAATCGGTTTCATGCCAGTGTGAAATGACAAACGGATCTTCCGATGCTGCCACCATGGCGAATCGTTATTCTTGCTGGAGGCAAGTATGAAACCAATTTGTATCCCGCTAATGGAATGCAAATGCAGGCCTGACCAGGATCTTCCCCCTCCCCACCGCGCCCCCCCCCCCCCCCCCACACCCCCACACCCAATTCTCCACAACACCAGAGGGAAAACACACCAGTCCAGAACATGTCTGGACCAAGGTGGTGTGCAAAAGTCTGGACTTACCTTAAAGGCCTTGGTCAGCTTGCGACATCCAATGTCAAGATGGAGGCCTCCAGCTACCAGACCCTAGAGAACCACATGCAGCACAGGGTGGGTGGAGCTTATCCACATGGCTTCTCCTCGAAGTGCCGACCAGAAGGTGAGAGTTCTCCAGGCAGCAGACTCACTGAGGCTTCAGACCTTCTTCCAGGTATGTCGCTATGGTATCGGATCCTCAAGCTGAGGGATGGAAGGCAGCAGGAAGACTTGTCGGTGGAGTGTTGGTCGGGGGGGAGCGAGGGGGTGGTTAAAGATGGTAGGAGGACTGCAGATGTGGTGGGGCCTAGACGGGTGTGTTGGTGGGTGGGGGTGCAGGGAAAGGTTTTACAGGGGTGTTGCGAAGTGGTACAGGGAACAGGAGGGGAGGTTGGGTAAGGGCCGTGTTGCCTGCCGGGTAGTGGGGAGTTAATGTTATTCAGGTGTGTGAATGTGGTGGGGGTTAATGTCCAGGTGTAGGGGTGGGGGGGGGGTGGTGTGTAATGTCATCCAGGTGTGTTTGGGGGAGTCTAATGTCATCCAGGTTTGTGAAGGGGCCGTTAATGTCATGCAGGTGTGTGTGTGTGGGGGGGCCTAATGTCACCCAGGTGTGTGAAGGGAGGGGGGATTAATGTCATGCAGGTGTGTATGGGAGGGTCCTAACGTCGCCTCGGTGTGTGAAGGGAGTGGAGGGGGGTGTAATGTTGTCCAGATGTGTGAAGGGAAGGGGGGTGAGGTATAATGTCATCCAGGTGTATGAAAGGAGGGGCGGAGGGACAGTGTAATGTCATCCAGGTGTGTGAAGGGAGGTGGGATGCGGTGTAATGTCATCCAGGGGTGTGAAACGAGGGGTCGGGGGACAGTGTAATGTTGTCCAGGTGTGTGAAGGAGGTGGGATGTGGTGTAATGTTGTCCAGGTGTGTGAAGGGAGGCGGGATGTGGTGTAATGTTCAGGTGTGTGAAGGGAGGTGGGATGTGGTGTAATGTTCAGGTGTGTGAAGGGAGGTGGGATGTGGTGTAATGTTGTCCAGGTGTGTGAAGGGAGGTGGGATGTGGTGTAACGTTCAGGTGTGTGAAGGGAGGTGGGATGTGGTGTAATGTTCAGGTGTGTGAAGGGAGGTGGGGGTGGGGGGGAAATTTCCTGGTATATGAAGTGTAATGTCCAGATGAAGAGGCTCACAGGGAGGGGTCAGTGGAATCAGCTGTTGACTCCTGGAGAGAGAACTCAGGGTGGGCGTGGTAGGAGGGAATGGTCAAGGATACAGGGGGCAGAGGGACCCAATAAGGTGGCAGGGCGAGGGTGCAACGGTGTCACATGAAGGAGCGACAAGGGTCGTTCGTGTGGACTCGGAGGAAGGCACGGACTCTGGAGGTGGGCAGGAGGCTGGGGAGATCAATGTGCATGGGGGTGGCATTTTTGGGTAAGAAGGGAACGTGAACGTTTACCTGGACATTTTCAAAAGAAAAGGATCCGTGTTGGAGGGTAACAGTGGGGAGGTCGAAGGTAATACTGGTGGGATCAATGGTGATGGGGGAAATGGCATTGGGTGACTGGGGGAGGGGAAATAATGCCAGAGCACAGAAAAAAGCTGACAACTACCATGCTGGTCAAATCGAAAGTAAGCAGAGCCTCATGTTGGATGGGCTGAGATGCCGCATGAGAATTGGGACAGTGGGTGGGCACAGATGCAGGTCACCTCAACTGGACAATTGAAAGGGAATCCCAGCATGCAGTATTGACCATGCTAGGGACCTGGGATATGAGTTTGGTGGAAAGTTCAGAGTGTGCAGGATATTGCTTGTACATGGCTTGCAAAGGATCTACCACATGCCTTTCTCCCTGCAGACTCCCTTGGGGGTCAGTTGTGTGCAGGAGAGGTGCTGGGAGCAAGGTGGGGGTATGGGTGCGTTTGCTAAGCCTTAGAACCAAGCTGAAAAAGGACCGTAGACATTTAGCAGTGAAAGTGATTATATTTACATGGGTTAGAATTGTGACAATCAGCTGTTCACCCGTGCAACCAGTTGCGATCAAAATTTCTTTATTCTCCGACTACTTTTGGTGTTCCCTCAACATTTGCAGCAGGGGTGGAGGCAGCCTACCAACTAGTTTGCCCTGTTGCCTTTGGTGGTTATCCTCGGGAGAGCAGAGGCCTGGAGGGCCCCAGCTTGCTTTGGCTGTCCTCCTGTGGGCCAGCTGCTCCCTCTGTGGTGACAGAGGACGAGGTTGAAGGGGTCACAGGTAAAGGATATTCGGAGGGTGCAGACAAGCTCTGAGATTTCTGAGTGGATGACCCAGAGCTGTCTAGCTGATGCTCCTCCTCCCTGCAGGTGCCCGAGGGTCCTGGCCTGACTCCTTGAGGGGAAGGGTGACCTGGAGGGATGTTGAGGTGTCCCGTCCCCTCTCGCGTTGCCACTGCAAAAACTCACCCATGGCTACAGCGATGAAGTGCAAGTCTGCGTGCATCTCCGGCAGAAGCTGGGCGGTCTGCTGGACCAGGTTCTCCAAGGTGTCCGCCAACTTGATGGTGAATTCGACGCGCGCACATATGGGCATCACTTCATCAGAGAGCAGGCGACAGACTCCTCTGACTTGCATGCCACTCTGTTGAGGGCCTCCAACACCTCTGCCTGATATTGCTCAGCCTCTTGTTGACTCTCCACCATTAGTTGGAAGGCTGATTCCAGAGGCTTGTCATTGGACTCAGACCTTGCAGAGGCCTCTCCCTCAGTCGTCCTCTGAGTGCTGGTGAGCTTGGGTGACTCTGCCTCCTCCTGCTGTGGACATGTGTTCATGCGGTGACCACCAGATTGTGATACCCGTCCTAAGCTAGAAGTAATACCCACTGAGGTGTTTGTCCCTGGGTTGGTGGAGGGTCCAGGTGTCTGCTGTGATGCCTCTACAGGTGAGCATCTCTCCTCTTCTCCTCTCTCCTGGCTTCTCTCTGCTGAGACCTGGACTCTTTCTCATAGCACCTGAGAGTGGAGAGTGCACGTGACCGCATGAGCTGCCTTCAACATGGAGGCACATTTGATCCTCAGGTTTCTTTACTACGGATGGATCCTTACTGGGTGGAGGCCCAAGTCTGAGTTCCCCATCGCCAACTGCCCGGCCCGACTCCATGCCGGCCAGCTGAGCTATGCTGCAAGTTGTCCAGATGGGTTGTGGGTCGGCTCCCTCCAGAGCACTGAGCTCATCCACATGAACGGAGAAGGCACAGACAAGTATCAGATTCGCTGGTGCTGGCGCCACCTGTGCCTAAAACCAATTCCAATTTCCCAAACCCCACCTCCCCGGCCTCCCACATCATTCCATACTGTGTTCTCTGTATGTGGAAGAGTGAAGGAGGCACAGTTCTCACTCCATGCAGAGTGGGTGCACTGCACTGGGGCCCTGAGGGATGACTATGCCATTGACACTGAAGCCCATGTACCCTGACATATTGGTCACGTGGTTTATGCGACAAGCCAAGGATTTACTTACCCTGATGGAGGGGATGAGGTTGTTCATCCTCTTTGGCATTGTATTGCTGATGTCTTCCGTACAGCCTGGGCACTGTTGGTATTGGCCACCTGTGCCCATGTAGTGTTCGTTTCCCTGCTCAGCCTCCTCCTCCCATCAGCTGGGTATATTCCTCCAAGCCTGGACATGGTACAAGAGGATGCGTAGGGAGGCATCACTAAGCTTTGGCGCTGGACCTTTGCCTTCCCTTCTAGACATCTCTGTAGTTTGTATTGACAGTGAGGATGTCTAGGTGCCTTTTAAATATGGCGCCTGGATATGATGGCGGGACACACGCCATCCAGCCTACCCTGCCATGGAAAATGTCGGGAAACCCCTGGCTGCATAATTGTTGACGCCAGGGATGGAAGATATCACAGGATTTCCCGTTGGCCTCCGCAGCAGGAAACATTCCCTGTCCCTGCCCCCGCTATTGGACTTAGTCCCATGGATGCCCAGTGCCCACAGTGGGTCTCAGTGGGAGGCTGACAGCGCAGGAAAGCTTCAAATAGTGGGAGCAAAATTTTAAAACTTCATGTAAACCACCTAAAAGCTTAGAAAAGCCCTGGATCCTAAAATTATGCTACCTGAGTGTCTGAACACACAGGCCAGTATTTTACACTCCTGCCCCCCACCCCCAACACACACCTGGTGGGTTCTAAGGCGGGGAGGGGGGGGGGCGTGTGAAATTGCAGAGACAGGGTTCCCACCTGCCCTGACCTCAGAGCAATTTCATGAGGGGGTGGGCAGGGTCTCGAATGGGAAACCCACCCTCACACCAATTAAGGCACTTAAGTAGTCACTTAATGGGACGTTTCCCACCCAGCCTAAATTTTTATGCCTGACACCTGACACCTTTTTTTCCAGTTCCCAGGGCTTAGGCTCAAGCAGCTTCTTATAGTGCCTCCTCTGGCCACTGCAGCACTGTTTCTGGAGGGACTGGAGAGCTGCTGGCCAATCAGATTGACCAGCAGCTCTCCAAGGCAGGATTTCTTCCCAAGTGAGGGGCAGAAGTCCTGCCTACTGCCAATCAATGCTTGTTAGAATGTTAAATGGCAGCGGGGCTCTCAGAGTTGGTGGGAACTCTTTGCCCCAAACATCCTAACAATTCTGGCCACGGAAGGACCAAATCAAACTCCAACTGAGCACTTTGGAGAAAAATATTCTTCAGGTTCTGAATTGCTTCAGGAAGGGACAGTAAGTCTGAAGCTGAAGAGGACAACACGTTACTTTGCTCCTGATGATGTAGCAGATGATGTTATTGCATCAAAGAGACCTCTGATAAATTTGAATAAGTCTTAAAAGCCTTCAAAAACTATTTCAACCTGAGGAGCAATAAGATTCTGGAAAAAGCCACATTCAACAAAAGGCTCCAAAAAAACAGGTGAACCAGTAGATGTTTTTATTAATGACCTTTACAGGCTGGTTGAAGGATGCGAGTATGGAGACCTAAAAACAGAATTAATATAACTGCACTGTAGTCACTTTTACGAATAATCCCTATCAGATTTACTGCAATCACCTTGGAAAAAGCAATATAGCAATACAGAGATCTGTAAACAGAACAGGATAATACTGACAGGTGGAGAAAAACCTTAACTCAGGGAACCTCCAGTGACCATACAGTTCCTTAAGCACAGGAATGTAAAAGAAGCATCAGAAAAGGGGACAATTTGAAGGGAAAATACAAGACTCCATGAAATGCTGCCAACGCCGTGGCGCTGAAAAGACCTACAGGCACAAACAGTGTCCAGCAAACATTGCAGAGTGCTTTCTCTGCAGAAGGATTGCCAAAGTCAAACCTCTAACATCACAGGTTTCAAAGAAAAAGTCTTCACGCATAAGGCTATTCATGAAGGTGATAAATTTCTGCCAGATGAGGAACAAAAATATTTTCTGGGTGAGATCGATAACCCCAATTGTATATTCTGGAAAGCAGATATATATATCAATGGACATTTCACCAACTTTAAACTAGACACTGGAGTGAGTGCAATGGTTTTATCAGGCAATGAACTGTGGTTACTAACACATTGCCTGCAGCCAGCTTTGTGGTCCAGGAGAGATCAAACTAAAAGTCAAGGGAAAGATATAGACAACACTCTAGTACAAGAGAAAGCAGATATTGGAAACATTGGCCAGGATTTTACGGCCCCCCCGCGGCGTGTCTCCCCCTGGTGGATGCGCCGAGCCATTTAAATCTCCATTCAGTTCGGTGGGACCATAACATCCCGCCAGGTGGGAGGGGCCATAAAATCCTGGCCATTGTATGCTCCACAGAATCAGGAAATCTCTTTTTTAAGTAGAAGAGCTTGTATTCACCTCAATCTTATCAGGAAAATGGGAGAAGTCAATTGGTAAGGGTCCAAGGGTGACTTCAGAAATGAATCCCTGAAACTATCCAACTGCAATGAAGATCTGGATTGCAATTTCAGTGCTGACTTCTAGACTCTATGCACAGAAATTGATAGTCCAACTGTTTTGCAGGAGGAAACCCAGGAGGGAGAAGGTCCATTCACTCACAACGAATGTACAGTGAAAATATTAGACTAGAAAAAACATGAGAATGAGAGTGATCACTCATCACTTTGTAGTATTGCTTTGAAAGTAGAAAATGAAAATCTGGTGACAGAATACTCAGTTCAAATACCACATTCATCCAGCTGTGGTGACCATCTAGAAAGTACATCTGCATCCCTCCATCCATCAGAAATGGTCATCAAGAATGCTAGCAGTCAAAAACAAAACAAAGAACCAAGCCAACGTCCGCCTTTTCTACTTGGGAAGAAAGTGAACTTATTGAGAAACCAGGTCTGCTGGATTTTGAGGGAAACCAAGACATTGATCAGGTAGATTCCTCACAGCTTCCCATCCTACCCAAAGAACTTCTTATGGAGCTAGAAGTCCAGGACTATTCAAGAGTTCAAGAACAAGAGGCTGCAAGGAGCCATCACTCCAGAATTAAGGAAGGATAGAAAAAACAGCCAAAGGAAAGAGGCCAAACTCAAGAAGCAAGGATAAGAAGATGTGAAACGCAGAGAGGGATAAACCTGCAAAGTCAAATAAAAAGGAAAGTATGATCAAGAAAAGTATAACAGTAAAGAGAGGAAGAATCCAGATCCATAAGTTGAACCAAGAGAAAGAAGGACTAATAGCCCAGAGAGATGACAATCAACAGAAATCTTATTTAGTGCATACTTCAGAAGGCATTATACGTAGAAACAGGAGGAATCTTATTTCTATTCATCAAAGATGACAATAAGTCATACATTTGGAAGAACCAGACATTGAGTCAGCAATGAATAGAGAACCAGATACTACAACTCTCAATGAAAACAATCTAAGTCAAGAAAAAGGAGTTCAAAGAGAGACTACTGATCTTCCAAGCCTAACAAGAAAATGATCAGGGAGAGCTGTGAAGCCTCCTGACAGTTTGAATCTGTGATGTCAGTCTTGCAGGGAGATGTGGTAGTATTTAGATGTGAATGTAAAAAAGATGAAGACTTAGGGGAAGATATAGTATTAGGGTTTGTAAGGGTTAATGTGTGGTACCTCCCATGATGATGACATAAGGGAACACATGGTTAAGAGTCGAAAAGGAGAATGTTCATGGCTTCAACAGTGTAACACCTAGTTATGGATAGCTGTATATAGTTTAGTTGTGAAACGTAAACCAGTTATTGTTTGAACATACCAATTTCTCAGTAATCATTCCTCAGCCAGACTAACCAACATACAACAGTTACATGTTCCACAAGTGATCAGCAAGCCAGTCAGCCTAATGCTAGGAGCACTGATTGAATAGCTATGATCAAAGCAGCATTGACTTGTGCTTTTCAGCTAATCATAACTGAACCATTTCCTCCCAAGTATTTAATATAAGGAAAGATGTCATCCTAGGAAACATATTACAGAGCTGGTAATGCAGACACATTCATTTCCCTGAGATTAAAGTAAAATACTTCATTCTAGAAATAACACTTCTGCACTACAGCAAAGAATGAATCATTTTACAATGCCTGTTCATGGGAATCAATTCAGAACAAATGAATGGCTGGAAATCGGCAAATGTCTATGAATGTTTCAGTTTCACTTTCCTGATATACCATTAGTCGTTCAAGCCTCTGTGCTTTCACAGAGCTCCATTGGGACTGGTGATTATTTCAATATTAAGTAATTCTCAGACCTGCTTGGCTGTCTGCAGTAAGATGTAATACCTGCTGTGAATGCAGCACTATAAGTATCAGAGGGAGGCCTCATAAACTCATGCTAGGTGGTAATGTTAAATCCTGTGCTCAATCTCTTGTATTCTTTCTCTTTTGACCAGAAAATCATTCTGCTCAAAGATATTTGATATTTTCCAATTCCAAAAAGGACATGATAAATCCAATGAAAATTTTAGCCCAGATCTTCTGGTCTCTGGATAGTTAGAGACTGGACGCACCATAGAAGATGCGCTACAGAAGTCACAACAGACGGACTTTTTGGGAATTGCCCAGCAAATTTTAATTTTCATTGGGCAATTCCCATGCTCCCGGGCCTCTCTGAAAAAGTCTGTAACTCTATAGATTTGGATACTTCAGATGGTCCTGGCTTACTTACCTGGGAAGTTAACCAGGAAATGTTAGACAGGAAAAAGCCTGGTCTAAAACCTGGGTAACTATACAACTGACCCCCCCATTACTCACACTGAGTTCGCCCCAACTCCACCGACTCCCTCACAACACGACCTGACTAGCCCCCACCACCTGGTTCTTACCCTGAACCCCTAACTACCAGACCCCCCAACCCCAACTGACTAGCACCCAACCTGAACTGACTAGCCCCACCGACCTTCCAATACCCCCCAACTCTACCTGACTAGCCCCCACCAGCCAACTCCCCTCCTGGCCACCCGACCAAACCTTACTGACCCCCACCACCCAACACCCCTGCAAACTCCTGAAACCCCCCACAAACTTACCCTCACCTCCGCTGGCCCCCAACCCAACCTGACTAGCTCCCATGATCTGACTATCCCCTTACCCTTTGACTTCCTCCCTAGGCCAGGCCTAACTTGACTAGCCCCCCAACTCACCTACCCACCTGCCCTTCACCACCTCACCCACCTACCACGCTACCACCTCACACCTGCCACACCACTCATTCCACCCACCTCCCTGCTACCCTATCCATCTGCCATGCCACCCACTTGCCACCCTACCCACCTGCCACCCTAACCACCTGTCACCCAGCCCCTTACCCACCCTACCCCCTCACCTACTTACCTTGCCCATCCCACCTCCTTACCCGGTCTCCTTACCCAGCCCTACCCTCTTACCTACTCTCCTTACCCACCCTACTCCTTAACCCACTTACCTTACCCTCCTTTCCCCTTACCCACTTAACTTCCTACCTCCTTACCTAACCCATCCTGCCCACTTACCTTGCCCACCCTACCCCCTTGCCTACCTTACAGCCTTACCCACTTACCTTCTCTCTGTAGCTATTTTCAAAGCAGTTTTGAGGCTTTAAACTCACTATTTACTGGAATATAGCAGATAGTGCCATAAAAAGGTGTGGCTTCTGCGCAGACTCTCTGAGCTGCTCCCTGTGAGGTTTGCTGACCTGGGTCAGTTGTGAAGGATCCTCCATCGGAAGACTGCCCTGAAATATCAGTGGTCTGATCAGGGTCGGCAATAGGGGTCTGAATTTTGTGCGCGTTCTGTGCGTGCGAATGGTGGGCCCGGAAGCAGATGGTTATCCACTCCCACCCACAGTCGCAACCCAGATGCGATTTCATGCTCGCTGGCGAATTAAGGGCCGGCCAGCATGAAACACACTCACACATTGGCTCAGCACTTCCAGTGAGGACGGGAGCGTGGCAGGTGCCGGGTCCAATAGTGACCTGGAGGGGGCAGCTCCCTGAAGGCTGCCAGAAGTTGGGGAGGAGCCTCAGGGAACTGTCCACGAGAGAGCATAAGATCGTATGCTTGGCGGGAGTGATGGCCTCAGCACCTGTTGAGCATGCCAGGTGCCTGCACCCACCCTGCACCCCACCCCGACCACCTCCCACCAGTACTCTGATGAGTGCCTGCACATTCTAGTGGAGGCAGTGAGTGCCTGGGGTGACATACCCATGCCAAGAGATGGCTAGAGGAGGCCACCCCACCAGATGAAGAAAGCTGCCTAGGTGAGCAGGCATGATGTTGCGCGCCTCACATGGATCCAATGCCGGAAACAGTTCAATGATCTTCTGTGTTCCGCAAGGAATTGTCTATAGATGTCTTGGAGGTCAGTTGTTCTTCATGGTGGTCAGATGCCACATATACCTGTGCGTGCCAAGGCTGGGAGATGTGCCTGCTTGCCTTGTGTATATAGAAGGGTGAGGTGTGCTAATCTGATGAACACTTCAACCTGCATCTCCTTGGGGTGGCTGCAAGGCTGAGGTGGTGTGGCAGGTAGAGGGTGTTTGAACGAATGTAATTTTGCCTGTACAGGAGAAGCAAAGCCATTATTGCACTGGAGCATGCCAAACGGATGGTGGGGTCCCCAACATACTGATACTTTCCAAGTTCAAGATGGATGCCCTGGATATGGAAAGTGAGCATGGAGCAAGGTCCACAGGTTGCGGGGAGGCAGGGATCATGGAGGAAGGTAAGAGTCCAGTGGGCAGGTCAGAGGCTAGGGAAGTGTGTAAGAGATGAAGGGTCGTGGCACCTCCAATGAGAAGTTCTAATCAACAGTCCCCATTACCTATCCAATCACAGTGCTTCAATGAGGTAATTGTCTATTCTGACAAGCAACCATTGTTCATGCACTGTCACTTTGTTACAATGTGATCAACTGACATATTCTGTCCCTCTCTCAGAAGTGCCATCCTCATGATGCCCAATAGAACCTGAGGACATCTCGTGCCACCGTGGAGGAGGCGTAGATAGATGCACCCATGTCACATCAGCTCTCCGATCCAAGCACTAGCACAGATACAGACACATCGGCAATAAAGCATCGGATCAGTTGGTAGTGCATAGTGGTGAGGGCACATCACACTTGCTTGGAGAGCTGGCAGAGACAGAGAGTGTCCAGGGCACCGGCAATTGGAGGACTGCTGGAGATCAGGACCATGCTGAGTCCGAGGAAGATGATGAGACTCTGGAGCCGTCCATCAGGCAGCAGATGCTGGATGTCGAGTGGGATGCACAGGAGGATCTGCTGGAGATCCCTGAGGGTCTGCATGGCATGGTCTCTGTCATGGAGGAGTTCATGCAGAATGTGAATGCTGCTTGGCCCAGAGCTCCAAGCACAAGCCTCCTCCATTGAGAGAGTGGTGACTCTCATGTAGGGGCAGCTCTAGGAACATAATCAGGGGTTTCTGGTGCTGTGCTCGGACCTGCAAGCCCACAAACTGGCAGTGACCTACCAGTGAGAGAGATGGATGAAGCACCTAGTCACTCTGCCAGGTGCCCGTCCATCAATGGTGATGTAAGATTTTTGGATTCTGGCCCACAGACACCTAAATAGGCAGTCGGCTTGTCATAAGTAATTTTAACTTGGTTTATTAAGTTGATTAAGAAGCAACAGTTTAGATAGAATGCATTAATTAATTAGACAGAAAAAGTATATGACCTTAACAGTTGAGAGCAGCTTATCGATCCTGGAGGACAAATGAATGGTTCACAGAGTATGTTGATCTCAGTAGCTTGTGATAACAACATTCTGCTCTCTAGTCGAAGTGTTAGGAAACTCTTCCCTTCATCTTCCTCCTCCTCCTTTGGTCCATCTTCCATCTGAAGAAGGCAGCTGCCCAACGAGCACTGCCACCTCACAAGCACCTCAGCCCCCTTCATATAATATATATATATGATATACACACACCATTTTTTGGGGGGGCTGGTAGCTTACCCAGTGTCAATCAGCTATCTAACTATTCTGACTAATGGATACAGGACAGGTACTCAAAATGTCAAGGTGGTGAACCCACCCCCCCACTCTCCCACAACCCCCCCTTGTTCGTCACCCTGCTCGAGGTCAGCTTTTTAGTTTATATCATGCTGAGGGTCAAATCCTGGCCCTTCCTAAACACTTGCATAGATAAGGGGGTGCACAAGGTGCCATCCTACCAGCTTAGGAATGTTAATGTGGTAGCCTGAGCTAAGACTGTTTAGAGGTCAAAGTGTTAAGAAATCGTCTTTCCAGAGAGAGAATCAATGCTGTTTAGAAAATCATTTAAAGGTTCTTTATTATGCAGAAAATACCTGTTTATTCAATACTCCAATTTCTTAGTGAACAAGGAGGTTCAAACCAACCTCACACTGGTGGACCAACTGCGTGTCGCATCTGCAGGCTGCTCTCGGGGTGCTCCAGACGAAGGCAACAGCTCCTCTGTCAGTGCCCGTGGCATCTAATGAGGCCATGGAACTGAAGAGTGCCCAGCCATGGCACTGGACGCTCCGTTCCAGGCGGTGCCTGCACAGGCTCTGCCAGCCAGAGGATGTCCGCCAAGGTCATCAGGGCTGACAGGACATCAGTCAGCAGACTGCCTCCAATGCCACTGCCGGTGAAGGGGGGGTGGGTGGGGGGGCACCAAGGGGCAGCACTCGCAAGCTGAAGTTTACGGCATTATAAACACGAGGGGATATCAGGGGTGATATTTCTTCAGTTGAAACGTATCCTATGTTCAAAAGGTGTAGAGATGACCACCATTTGAGGATGTTATTCTGTTTCATGGTCTGAATGTGCTTTATGTTTCTCATAGGCATTGGGCATGTGAGTGGTTTGTGACAGACGAAAAAGGCTGAAAACTTTATTTCAGAGGTTTGTTGACACAGGGGTTACAGGATGGACTCATCAGGAACGTTCAGCAAGGAGGCATCACCCTTGCCCTCACTTTCAATCCATGCCTTGGATGTCTAGCTGAATGAACGGAGAGTCAAGGCCTCCCTGGTCTCCCTGCTTCCCACAAGGTTCATCCCTTCTGCAGCCATGTCCTCACCCTGGGCCTCCTCCAGCTCCTCATCAGACCCATCAGCTGAGTCATCCTCTGCAGCCTGGGGAGCTGCCTCACAGTCTTCATCCTCCAAAGCGGCTCCCCTTGACAGAGCCAAATTGTGCAGAATGCAGCTCACAACGACAATAAGCAGGACATGCTCGAGGATATTGCAGTGCTTCCCTTGATCGATCGAGGCAGTGGAACTTAATCTTGAGCAGTCCAATGGTCCTCTCAATTACCGCCCTTGTACAGGCATGACTTCTATTGTACCTCTCCTCTGCTTCTGTCCTTAGGTATTGGAGTGGCGTCAGGAGTTTCCTGTTTTCTGCCTTCCTCCCTTCTTGAATTTGCTACTTTCCAGTCTGATGGAACCTTTCCAGAATCTAGAGGATTTTGGAAAATTAACACCAGTGCATCTACCACATCTTTTAAGACTCTAGGATGAAGTCCATCAGGACCTGGAGACTTGTCAGCCCAGAACTCCATCAGTTTGCTCAGTACCGCTTCCCTAGTGATTATGATTACACCAAGTTCTTCTCTCCCCTCCACCTCCTGATTTACAGCGATAACTGGAATGTTTTTTGCATCCTCTATAGTGAAGACAGAAGCAAAATATTTGTTCATTTCATCCGCCATTTCCTTATTATCTACTATTAACTCCCCATTGTCATTTTCTAGAGGACCAACACTCACTTTACTTACTCTTTTCCTTTTTAAATACCTGTAGAAGCTCTTGCTATCTGTTTTTATATTTCTAGCTAGCTTCCTCTCGTACTCTAATTCCTTTCTCCTGATTAATCTTTTAGTCATTCTCTGCCGTTCTTTATATTCTGACCAATTTCCCTCCCCCGCTTGCCCTAGTTTCATTGAAAAATTGAGGCAGGGGAGGAAATCCCAGCTGTACATTTAAATCGGAGTTCATACCATATATGATGACATAATTTCCGCTATCACATTTCAGAGATGGATCCAAATCTGCATTCGAGCAGTAGTGTGAAAATGGATTGTCATCGCAACCTTAGTTAAAAAAAGTCTTTTCACCTTATTAAAGTGAAGAACCTCAGTGTGGTGAACTGAAATCCTTCCCCTTATAGTCAGCGGAGTGGAAACTTTAACCTGCATCTAGCCCGTTACGTACATGAGCGGGAATTGAGTTATGTGCTTGCAAATAATGTTTAAAATGTTCAAATCCATAATGCATAATATCACAATAAAGATAGAACAGAAAAGTCTCAAGATAATGATGAACCTACATAAAGATATAAAGATCTTATAGTATCTCATGCTGTGTTGGGTTCCACATTACAGGGCAGATATGGGCCCAGATGTTTACTGGGAAGGGAGTGGCGCATGGAAGTGATAGGTTAGTGGGAGAGGATTTTCAGGTGGGAAAGAATTTCGGATATGGCCTGCTGAAATTAATTACGAGATGCGTTTTACATTTTTTCAACACATTTCCTGCCCACAGCCAAACAGATTGACAGGCTGGCTGCCTTCTGGTTGGAAAAGCAGCAGCGGGGCAGATGTCAGGGAAGTCTGACATAATGTCGGGGGATGGGGGTGGGGCGGTCAGACATTATTTTTGGTGGCGGTGGGACATAAGGGGAATTGGATATTGACAGCCCATGGGTGAGGGGTCAGACATCATGGGGGAAAGACATTGCAGATGGGTGCATCAGGTATCAGCAGGTGGGGAGTGAATCTGATATTGTGGGGAGTTGGGGGTTATTCTCAACCCACCAGTCTTTAACAGTTGAAATTCCCTGCATTGAGACTATGGCCGGAATTTTCCAGCCTCCCCATGGTGGGTTCCGCTGTGGTGGGTCCAGTGAGCCATTGAAATCTGCATTCACATCGGCGGGACCGGAAGATTCTGCCAGCGTGAGGGGCTGGAAAATTCTGGCCTAAGGGTGGATTTTACGCCGACCCGCCGCTGGGTTTGAATTAGGGATCACTGTTTAAAAATAAGTGGTCACCCATTTAAAACTGAGATGAGGCAAAAAATTTTTCTCTCAGAGGATCGTGAGTCTTTGGAACTCTCTTCCTGAAAAGGCGGTGGAAGCAGTCTTTGAATATTTTTAAGGCAGACGTGGATAGATCCTTGGTAAGTCATGGGGTGATAGGTTATCGGGGGTAGGTGGGTTGCAGATTTGAGGTTACTATCAGATCAGCCATGATTTAATTGAATGGCGGGACAGGCTTGAAGGGCTGAATGGCCTACTCCTGTTCCTTGTTCAAATGTTTCACATTGTGGTGGCCCCCGCCCCCTCCAGACATTAGCTGGGATTGGGGGGGGGGCACAAACCTTGGCATCTCATAAAATCTAGCCCTATAGAGAGAATACAATCCCAATTCACTGGGATGGTGAGGGTATGAGGAAATACAGAGATGAAGAATGGCTTGAAAAAGTTTTTTTATATCAGTAGATCAATACAGATTGTGCAGCAACATGAGCTGAGTGTTTAAAATTATTAAAGGTAGTGTAGATAGGATCAGACTATTTCTAATAGTTGAAGGATCTGGAGTTAGAACCCAGGCTCCTTCAACAGCTCCTTCCAAACCAGCAATCTCCTAGAATGACAAGGACAGCAGATGCATGGGAACACTATCACCTGCAAGTTCCTCTCCAAGCCCCACACAATCCTGACTTGGAGCTATATTGCTCTTTTTCACTGTTGCTGGCTCAAAAACCTGGCATCTCACTAACAGAACTGTTAACAAGGACTGCAGCCATTCAAAAAGCAGCTCTCCACCTCCTTCTCATGGGCAATTAGGGATGGCCAACAAACCTTAAACTTCTAACAACTATTTGGTGAAGAAAGGGATCAGAAGTTAATATTTACTCAGATTTAGATTTATTCGCAAAGTGAAACTTCACAAGTATATAGCTCCTCACCCTACTCACCGCCCCAGTATCAATAAGTATCTCTTTATGGCTTCAAATAATGAATGTCCTCTACCTGTTCATCCTTACCCTTAATTAATACAATTAACAACAAATGCTGACCTTGCCAGCAATACTCAAATCCCATGAAGGAATAAGAAAAAAAATGTGAGATCATCCATTTTGGTAAAAGCAAAATACTGCAGATGCTGGAAATCTGAAATAAAAAGAGAAAATGCTGGAAAAAATTATCAAGTCTGGCAGCAACCGTAGAGAGAAAAACAGAGTTAACATTTCGAGTCCGTATGACTCTTCTTCAGAGCTAAAGAGAAGTAGCAATATGATGGATTTTATACTGTTTAAGAGGGGGCAGAGCAAAATAAAAGGTCAGGAATAGGTGGGAGCTAAAGAGAAATTTGACAAAGAAGGCATGGACACAGGACAAAGGGAGGGTTAATGGTAGTGTTAGAGGCTAAAGGAAGTGCTGATAGTGGCATGAAGGTAAGATAGCAGAATGTGTTAATATAGAACAAGTGTTTGCACTCTCTGAAAGCAAAACATAAAAACAAGTGACAGTGGTCCAGTGGCAGTGGGGGTGAGGGAGGTAGTTGGGGAAAAAGGAATAAATAAATAAAATGAATAAATAAATAAAAATTTAAAAATTGGATTAAAAAGGGGTAAAGATGGAGGAGACAGTTTATGGTGTGAAGATGTTGAGCTCAATGTTAAGTCCAGAAGGCTGTAAAGTGCCTAATCAGAAGATGAGGTTCTGTTCCTCCAGTTTGCATTGGGCTTCACTGGAACATTGAAGCAGGCCAAGGACGGACATGTGGGTATGACAGCAAGGACATGGATCTGAAAAGGGTAGAACAGGGTACTTTCCAAATGGTGAAAAGCTAGAATCAGTGGCAGTTTGAAGACACTTGGGAGTCTAGATACATGTATAATTAAAATGTCATGAGCAGGTACAGAAAGTAATCAAAAATGTTACAGAATCACAGAATCTTTACAGGCAGAAAAAGGCCATTCAGTCCATCAAGTCTGCACTGGCTTTCTGAAAGAGCAAACTACTTCGTCCCACTGCCCTGCCTTATCCCCGTAACCTTGCACATACTCTCTTTTCAGATATCAATCCAATTCCCTTTTGAATACCTTGATTGAACCTGCCTCCACCACCCTTTCAGGAAGTTTGTTCCAGACTCCAATTTTTTTCCTCATATCATTATTACTCCTTCTGCCAATTATTTTGAATCTGTGCCCTCTAGTTCTTGATGCTCTCTTGAGTGGGAACAATTTCTCATTACTTACCCTGTCCATACCCCTCAGAATCTTGAATACCCCTATCAAGTCTCCTCTCACCCTTCTTTTCTCTAAGGAAAACAGTCTCAACCTCTCCAATCTATCCTCATAGCTCCAGTTCTTCATCCCTAGGATCATTCTTTACAATCTCCTCTGTACTCTCTCCAATGCTTTCACATCCTTCCTCAAGTATGCTGCCCAGTACTGGACGCAGTACTTCAGATGAGGTCTAACTAGTGTCTTATACAAATTCAATATCGCCTCCTTGCTGGTTACATGTTACTGGCATGCTTGTTCTTATATCTAGAGGACTAGAATGCGATGGGGTGGAAGTCATGCCTCAGCTGCACAAAGTTCTGGTTAGACCACATATGGCATACTATAAGCAGTTCTGGACACCACACCTTAGGGAGGATGAATTGGCTTTGGAGGGAACACAGCACAGATTTACCAGAATGATACCTGAATTCCAAGGGTAAAATTACGAGAGATTACACAAAGTAAAGTTTATTCCCTGTGATTTAGAATATTAAGAGATGATTCAATTGAAATTTCTAAGATAAAGGGGAACAGATAGGGAAGATAGAGAGAAAGTATTTCACTGGTTGGGAAGTCTGGGATTTGGGGGTATAGTCTAAAAATTAGAGCCAGACCCATCAGATGTAAAACTAGAATAGTAGAGAAGGTGGTAGAAGGTTGGAATTCTCTTCCATAAATGGCAATTGATGCTAGATTATTAATTAATTTCAAATCTGAGATTGATAGATTTATTAACCAAAGGTATCAAGTGATATGGAACAAAAGCAGGTATAAGGAGTTAGGTCACAGATCAGCCATCTTTTCACTGAATAGTGGAATAGGCTTAAGGGGCTAAATGGCCTAGTCCTGTTCCTGTTCCTATAAATACATGGATTGAGAATTGGTTAGCAGACAGGAAACAGAAAGAAGGAATAAATGAGTCTTTTTCAGAGTGGTAGGCGGTGACTAGTGGGGTACCACAGAGATCAGTGCTTGGGCCCCAGCTATTCACAATATATATCGATGATTTGGATGAGGGAACCAAATGTAATATTTTCAAGTTTGCTGATGACACGAAATTTGGTGGGAATGTGAGCGATGAGGAGGGTGTTAAGAGGCTTCAAGGCGATTTAGAAAGGTTAAGTGAGTGGGAAAATACATGGCAGGTGCCGTATAACATGAATAAGTGTGAAGTTATCCAGTTTGGTAGGAAAAACAGAATGGCAGAGTATTATTTGGCTGATGATAGATTGGGAAATGTTGATGTACAAAGTGACCTGGGTGTCATTGTACACCAATCACTGAAAGCAAGCATGCAGGTGCAGCAAGTAGTTGGGAAGGCAGATAGCATGTTGGCCTTCATTGTGAGAGGACTTCAGTACAGGAGCAAGGATGTCCTGCTGCAGCTGTACAGGGCCCTGGTGAGACCACACCTGGAGTATTGTGTGCAGTTTTGGTTTCCTTACCTAAGAAAGGAAATAATTGCCATAGAGGGAGTACAGCGAAGGTTCACCAGACTGATTCCTGGGGTGGCTCGATTATCATATGAGGAAAGATTGAGCCGACTAGGCCTGTGTTCACTGGAGTTTAGAAGAATGAGTGATCTCATTGAAACATATAAAATTCTGACAGGGATGGACAGACTGGATGCAGGGATGATATTTCCTCTAGGACCTAGAACAAGGGGTCACAATCTCAGGATACAGGGTAGACCATTTAGGACTGAGATGAGGAGAAATTTCTTCACTCAGAGGATGGTGAACTTATGGAATTCTCTCCCATAGAAGACTGTGGAGGCCAAGTCACTGAATATATTTAAGAAGGAAATAGATAGATTTATGGACTCTAAAGGCATCAAAGGGTATGAGGAGAGCGCTGGACTACGGCTTTGAGATAGAGGGTCAACCGTGATCATATTGAATGGCGGAGTAGGCTCGAATGACCTACTCCCGCTCCTATTTTCTATGTTTCTATGTAAAATGTCACAGCTTAAGAAACGAGCAAAGGAAAGCCTTCTTTACACAGAAAATTGTAAGGCAGTGGAAATCCTTTCCTAAACATATGAAGATCAACGATGGCAGAGAAATTACTTGGAATTATTCCCAGCATAACTTTACTGCAAGATCTGCAAAGACTCTGTATACACACATAAACTGGTTATCCAGCATACCTCAGGCAAAATAACACTGGAGGAATCAAAGCAGTTTCTATGTCCATGTTCAAAATTAAATTGGATAGGTGAATGAATGAAAAAGGAATGAACGGGTATGGGAACAATACAGATAAATGTGAATAATTGAAACTATTTTCCAGTATGGAGAATAAACGCTGTGTTATAACTTCTATGTATTTCTATGAAATAAGGAAAACATCTCACAAAAGAAAAATAAGAAATTGTTTTTTCCTTTTTTGATTGTCTGTTGGCTGCTGACAGCACATTGGTGTCAGGTTGAGATTCTGTGCAGGGTTATGATTAGCAGTGCTGGAAGTTGGTATTTGGAATCAACATTCATGGTCATGCTGTGTCTAGAGAGGAGGCAGCATCAGGCATTTACAGTAAACCAACTTGCAGCTGCCCTTAATTGGAGTGTGATAGTAATTCAACCATATCAATTGTCATGCATGCAGTGTTATCTGATGATCCATTTGCAAGGAGGTGCTTCATAGTGACTCATGGATTAGGAGCATGATTTCAATTTGACGAGTGAACACTGGTCCATCAATAGACTGATGCTTCCCCACCTTGAAACACTGTTTATCTTTGTCCCTACCTCTCCCTCACTGTGGCTGAGACTCTAGTCTAATCCATGCATTTATCATCTCAAGGTTCAATTTCAGTAAAGCTCTCTGCGCTGGGTTCCATGATTCCAGTCTATAAACTCAAGTCATAATGCTACATTCATACCTGCTTTAAGTCTCACATTTTTTAATCTCCCAGGTTCTCACCATGACTCCACTAGTTTCCTTTCCCTTTTGTATCAATTTCAGAATTATTTTCCTTAGCTTCAAATCGCCTTGCCTTCGCCTTACCTCAGTAAACCTCATTTAGCTTTACTGTCTCTGCTCACACTATTCACATCTTGAACATCGATCTTTCCCTTGTTCCCCACTCCATCATTGCTTTCTTGATCTCCAAGTCCCTACTCTGAAACTTGTTCCTGTAATCCCTCCACTTTACTTCCTGTTTTCAAAAGTTCTCACAAATATAAATAGAGTTGGAAGTTGAGAATTTGGTGGGAATGAGAATTCGGTGCAGAGGAGAAAGTTTGTGCTCCTTTTTGGCTTTAATACTTAAAATAGTTTGTGTAAGCTTGAGGCAGTAAATATTTTTTAAAAAAATCAGGTTTTAATGCTTAGAGCAAGTTATTGTGTGTAAAAATAATTTAAACAAACTAAAAATTAATTACCTACAAAGGAATTGGATAGCATCTGAAGGGAAAAAATTACAGTAAGAGTGATGTTGCCATGAGGAACACATTGAGCAGACCATTGGGGTTTGCTGCCTTGACTCCTCTGGAGCAGCCCCTCCAATACTCACTAGAGTTGGTACCCGATTTGTGAAGGTCTGTTGCTTCCCCCGCAGCCTGGCCATTATGAGGGCGTAGTTCTTATCACAGCGTGTTTGGCGAGCTCCTTCGAAGGAGGAGGAAGGAAATAGGAGATAGCTGGCACAGTCATATTCTGAGCATGAGCACATCATTCGACACCAGGTTCCATGAATAAAACTCTAGATTCCCATTATTCAACAGTTCCACACCTTCCCATCCCTCTGGTAAAGACCATCACACCATCCTCTTACCTACAATTCTGAAATAAAAACCCTGACAAAGCAACTATTTTATACCAACTTAAACACATTCAATACTCTATACAATACACAGCTAATCACCTTCAGTTCCTGTCTTGCGGGTGCCTTTGCCTGGCTTAGTGTTGAATTTGTGGAGGTACTATGCAGTGCTGCCCCAGTGACTGCAGGATGGCTGGTGGAAGGCTCCTGACTTTTAATGGGTGAGATAATGGATAGCCTAGCAGACTTTGAGCAGCCCTGGGTCCTCAGGCCCAGCTTGGGACTGCACCATCTTGGCATGGGTGGCAAGTTGGCTGGCAACAAGGGCACTGGAGTAACAGTGGTGTGAACACAGATGCTTTTATCCTGAGAGAGGACAGCAGGTTGTACTACAGGGTGCCACTGCGTCTCCCTCCGCCATGTTCCTCAGCAATCCTCATAGTTTACTGGAGCACAGGCTGCTAAACTGCTGTGAGATCCCGCAAGCCCCTTGGAGCTCTGGTATCCACAGTCATGATTGGCAACAGTCTGAGGCTGCATGACAACAAGCTGAGATTTCAATATCTGAGTATGAGCTTCCACTACAGGATTCAGACATTAGGTGGCTTCTGCTTGGGCTGCATTGGAAGCTGAGATATTGGCCATCAGATGCTGCATCATGGCTGCGTCCGCAAGTGCCACTTTGGAAAGGATGTGTTCCATGTTCTGTGCGAAACCCTGTTCCAAGTTGGACGCAGACTCTTTCTTGTGCCTCGGAAGTGAGAGCAGGCTCTCTAGTATATCTGCCAGTGCACCAAGCATTTCTGTGTCCAACAGTCTTTTCCTGTGCACTGCCCCATCGAAGTCTTCATCTGAGTCTCCTGCAGCAGAACTTGCCTGTGAACTTGCCCTCCTGGAGCTGGCACCTACACTATCTTTCCTCCTGCCCACTCGTGCCTGTTGATTCACCATGTGCAGATCCTGCCACTGTGCCACCTTTAAAGTTTGTGCAATGCCAGCATCTAAGTTAGTGGTGTCAATGTCAAGTCAAGTGATCATGTTTCTTTCTCCTCAGTCTCTTCACTCTCTAGGCCTTTAACCACCCACATCACTGGCTGGTCTGATGGAAGTTCTTAGGTATCTGAAAGCATAGAGGCACAAGGGGAGCACTGAGGAGAGGGATGCGGGGGAAAGCAAGAGGTACATGTTTACACCATCTGCAGATTGTAAATCATAACAGATTGCAGGATGAGGGTGAAGTCTGATGTGAGAAGGAAGGTTAGGCAGGAACATACCATCACCTTTGATAGTTTCAGCCAGCTGCTGGTCATAGCTTCAGTGACAAGTCACTCCAATTATTCCCAGCACCAGCTCCTCCATAGGGGTGAGCACAAGCAACCATGCCTGCCCCCACCTATTAGCTGCTGCTGCCACTTATATGGGTCACCTTGTCCTGCAAGAGAGAGGGAAATGTGGTACAATATGTTTGGGTTATGCGCCTGTCACAGTTGAATAGTTGGCAGCGCTTTCTGTATCTAACACGTATGATGTGCCGGAAGTGCACAACAGTGAAAGGGAAAGGCATCTGCTGCTTATTGCCCTCAAAGCTCTCAAGCTATGAAGAGGGTTCAAGGACACAAGATGCAGGTGCTGCATTCAATGAAGAAGCTCTGGATGTCCCACTGCAAGAGAAGGGTAGCCTTTCTGGAGGTGAGGACAATTATTCAGTTAAAAACATTACTGGAGCAAAGAAGATGGTGATTACTGAAAGAGTAAATGCTGCTTTATTCACCAATCAGGGCACACATGAGAAAAGAATTTGCTGAATGTAGGAAGGCTGTCAAGATAAATGTCCCATGTTTTGTTTAATTATATCATGTTGCCTTGCAAAGCATCTTAACACCGCTGCCAGCTCAGTGGAGCTCCATAGAAGGAAATACACAGCTTTGTTGTGTTTATTGTGTTTGCTAAAAGCACAGTATGACCATGTTGAAATTTGTATCGTGGCCATCACAATGCATTTATTCTGTGGCCATGAGTAATAATAACAAAAAGAACTTCCATTCATACAGTGTCTTTAGCCTAGTAAAGCGCCCCAATGTGTTTCAAAGCAGTTCTATCAAACAACATTTGACACTGAGGCACATTAGAAGATATCAGGGCAGAAGCTTGATCAAAGAGATAGGTTTTAAGGAACTTAAGGAATTGGGAATCGATTTTTTGGCACCAGTGGGTGCGAGCATGGAGGCAAGCACGGAATTTCACTCTGCTGACTGGCATGCCAGTTTCTCAGCATCATTCTGCCTCTGAGACATTTTCCTGGAGGTGGGAGTGGAGGGCAGCATGGCCACCCATCCACAAGTGGCAAGAAACCAATTAAGACTTTTTAACAGCCTATAAGGCCTATTGTCAGAGTTAAATTGGCCTCCAGGCACCCAGGGACATTGGGAAACAGTCCAGTCTTCCACTGGCAGCCTAGGGGACCAGCACTCCAGGCAGGCTTTGCGGCCCTCCCCATCTCCAGGCTCAAGCTGCAACTCCAGGCAGCCCTGTGGAGAGACACTCTCTCCACAATGGTGGCCCGGCTACAAAGTGCTTCCATCCCCCATTTGACCCTGACATCAGTGTACTGAAGCCAATGGGGAAAATCCTGCCATTGATGCGTGTTGGGACACGGGCATCAAAGTTATGAATCACCTTAAGTTTACAGAGGGTGGAATGGAATGGTAAGCAACAAGCACAAAGTGTACACATCCAGCTGTGAAATCACAGACTGACAAAGGATGGCTGCTGGTTTGGGCACTTGGACAACACCTATATTCTTATTCCAAATTTTGTTTCTTTTTCTAACTGCTGAAAAAACTGCACATAGCAGGTGAAAAAATATGCAGATGGGTGGAGCCACTTTGTATATGAGGACCTTGATTCCTACAAGGCTTTGGCCCTGAGATTCTAGGTCTGGAAACAATAGGAGGAATTAAGTAGGGAGGCTGGACGTCTCCTCCAAACTTAAGGTTAGATTATTCCTTTGCTTTTCATTCTCCAGCAGGGAGGCAGTGGCATAGTAGTATAGTGGTATTGCCAGTGGACTGGTGACCCATAATAATTCTCTGGGGACCCAGGTTTGAATCCCGCCACAGCAGATGGCGGAATTTTGAGTTCAATAAAAATCTGGAATTAAAAGTTGGAAACAATTGTTGTGAAAACCCATCTGGTTCACTTATATCCCTTTAGGGAAGGAAATCTGCTGTCCTTACCTGGTATGGCCTATATGTGACTCCACATCCACAATAATGCAGTTGACTCTTAAACGCCCTCTGAACCAAGGGCAATTAGGGATGGGCAATAAATGCTGGCCTAGCCAGTGATGCCCACATCCTGTGAATGAATAAAAAAAAGACATGATGGTGGAGTTGTCTCTCAAGTCACATCCATATCACTCACAAACCTTGCTCAAATGTCTTAATAAAGGAGGTTCATAGAAGAGCTTTTGACCAGCTCTCCAAACTCCAACCTTTCGGGTCTATTTCCTTATAAACTATGCACTTCAGTTAGTGAAGTGCAATTGGTCATGAATCCATTCATGTGCTATAATGAAACAGCTGCTGCACCATTATGAAGAGGTGGAGACCTTAATAAAGAGGACAGAGGCACCCTGAGGGTTTTTCCAGTCTTATTGTTCAGAGCGGGCTGAGATCTTCATGTGGTGATATTGGGGTACAAGCTGGAGAGGTGTCCACTACTCTACCCATTACCTTGCCACCAATGCTCCAGGTTAAACAGCCACTGTTCTTTTTGCAGTCACTAAACTTGGCAATAAGCAGGGACGATTGGAGGGAACCTGACCTCTGTTTCCCTTTTGTCATTTATATCCAGCAAGAAACATGGGCTTGGATGCATATTTCCCTGTGACAAGAGGAACAAAAATCCAGTTTGGAGATGGGAAGAACGGGAGTGAAACCATAAGTTTCTTCACCCAGTGTGGTGCTGAGATAAAATAGGTGAACCTGTTGCCAGCACCTGGTGAGGATGCTTCTTGTTTGCATCTTGTAGTTTGGAAAAGTTACTTCAGGCTCTATTTTGACTTATTACCATTTTTGAGAAATCTGTTTTGCTTCAGTGCTAAATAGAGATGGATTACATCTGACCTTTGTTCTACCCAGATTAAAAAGTTCTCATTCAACAACCTGGGTTATCCAATGAGGGTTCTTTTGTTCACCATATTAATAGCCAAGGTGAAAGGGTAAACTAGAAGGGAGAAAAACAGAGTAAAAAAGTCAGACAGAATTTCCCCGTTGGCGCGTGGGGCCGGGCCCCGTATGTCGACGCGTAAAATGATGCGCGGTGACGTCGGGCTAGCATCCAGACATCACCGTGCGCCATCGCAATATTTAGGTGGGCAGGCATGTGATGTTCTCGGATGCACGCCAGCCATTAATAATTCACGTACTTAAGACCCTTGAGGCAGCAATTGACTGCAATTTTTCGGGGCCGTGTGATCTTCAGGATGTTGCACGGGCACAATGGGCAGGAGACATTTGTATAAACCTCATCCACGGGCAGGATAAGAGGACAAAAGTGGGGTTGCGAATGTTATCATTCAGGTATTTAAATGTGAAAGTTATTGATACTTGCTTGTGTGAGCAGGAATACTTCAAAACTCATACCAGCTGCTTGGACAGGAGTAAAAAGCCTTCAGGTCAGGACTCTATAGTAAAGATCATTTTTGGGGCCTGCAGCTTTCAGGAAGCCTTCCCTTAGCCCGGGAATGGGAGTTGTGCTGTCCACTGGAGGCACCTCCTCTAAGGAGGAAGGGAGAGCCAGAGGGGGAGGAGGCCAGGAGTCCACATTCAGCCTCCAGGGGAGCCACCTTTGGGAGCAGAGGCACAAGCACAAGGGGCGCAGGACCAACAGGAAGTGCAAGGTGGAAGGGGCCGCAGAAGACACCACTATCCTGCTGCCAGGGTTTACAGGCGGCGAAGCAGCTACCTCAATATGTCTGAGGTGCAGTGTCGAAGGAGGATCTGTCTCTCAAGGGAGACAGTCACCTCTATTTGTCAGATGAAAGGCCCTGAGATCTCCGCAAGTCTGTGCAAGGTGCTCTGGCAGATCCCATGATTCTTACATCCTGAGACACTCCCAGGTGCCGAGGCTATTCAGTGTTCCAGCAGGAGATGGCTACTGGGTGACAAGGGCTATCCCCTCAAAAGGTGGCTCATGACGCCTCTCCGCCATCCAAGAGCAGAGGCTGAGCAGCGGTACAATAGGGGCCATGTCTCCACCACGGCTGTGGTGAAGAGAACCATCAGTCTCCTCAAGGTGCGCTTCTGATGCCTGGACCGCTCAGGGGAGTGGACTCCAATACCCCCCAGATCATGTGTCGCTGATAGTGTTGCATGCTGTACTCTCCACAATCTGGTGCTGGAAAGGGGTGATGCAGTGGACAGGGACGGGGATGGGGAAGATGTAGATGCAGTTGCTCTGGGTGTACACAATGAGTCCAGCAGTGAGTCCGAGGATGAGCATGCACAGGAGAATGCTATGGGGGTAGACACTGACTCCAGGGAGGCAGGGACACCCGGGAAGCTTTAATTCAAAGAACCTTCAGCTAGCCCACTACAGATGGACCTTCAACACACACCAGGGCTGCAGGCTCCATACTCGATACCTGAGTGCTAAATCTGCCTGGATAGTAACATTACCTAAGGCCCTTGTCAATAAAGCTTAATGTCAAACAACTCACTCATAACATCATGGGTTCCCGTTCACTTGCAGAAGTAAGGAATCACCCTGAGGCATGGCAACATATCAAAATTTATTGAGTGAACAAATGTAAGTTCATGAACAAAACAAAAAAGGTGTTGCACATCACACCAAGTCTTCAATAACCTACTACGGGCCAACATATAAGCACCAATGAGAAACCCATGGTGTGCCTAAGGTGCCTTATATTTTCGCTTATGGGTGCTACGTCGAGGTGCTGTCCCCTCACTGGCACTGACATCTGAGACAGCCTGCTCACTGTGCTGTCCTGTTGGCCTCAATGACCTTGGCAGAAATCCTCTGGCCTGTGGAGCCTTTGATGGCCCTGCCTGGGAGGGAGTGGCCATTTCCACAGCTGGCATCTCCCCAGTCACCGCAGCCTCATTGGATGCCATGGTCACTGGCAGAGGGGCGGAAGAACTGCTGCCCTCGTCCGGAGCACCCTGAGAGGAGCCCGTAGAGACGGCAGGCATCTGCTGCACCAGCGTGAGGTTGCTTCAGACCTCCCTGCTCACCGTAGATGGATGGGCAGTGAGTTAGAATACTTGGTGCCCAAACCATCTCAAAAAATGGGCAATAACCAGCTAAGGTCAATGCTGCTGTGAGGACTTGCAGGTCTGAGTGCAACCCCAGGAGGCTCTGATTGTTCTCCTGGAGGAGCCTCTCCACGAGAGTCGCCACTCTCTCCATGGAGGAAGCATGATGCTCAGCTATGAGGCTCAATGCATCGGTGATGCTCTGCGTGGACTCCTGAAGCACGGGTACCATGCCACGCATAGCTTCATATATCTCCAGATCCTCCCACATACCCTGCTGCACTTCCAGTATTTTCTGCCTCACGGATGACTCCAGAGACACATCATCAGCCACCGACCGAGCATGTGTCTGGTCCCTAGCAGTCCTCCGACTGCCGGCGCCTTGGGCGCTCTCTTCTCTGCCCGCACCTCATGCGAGTGTGAATTGCCCTCACCACCATGTCCCGGGACACTAGCCGAAGGTCTAATTCCCACTGAGGTGCTGGTATCTGCGCTGGTGCTTGCCTGGCAGAAATGGTGTGTCGCTGGTGAGTGGATTTCCTCTGGGCCCTCAGGTGTGAGAGGTGGCCCCTCTGCCTCCTCCTCCCGGCCCTGCTCCGGTGATGCTGAAAGGAAGAACAAGGACATTTGATTAGTTACAGTGCACACAATGTCAATTTGCATGCCAGTCCCCTGGATCATTATGCGCTCATCCTTCCATAATCAATGATCAACCCATGTTGCAATCACTGAGCATTCAGCCATGGCTTTTGGGACACACATGGTGACCTGAGTGCTCGCCAAACATACCTCCCCGTGGCACCCCAGCCTCACTGTCACCGTTGCCTCTCCAGATCCATGGCCTGCTGCTCATAAGGTGTCAAGATCGCCAACTGGGCCTGGCTTCTGCCAGTCTGTACTGCTCTGGGGAACTGTGCACTGTCTTCTCCTAAAAAGAAGAGAAGAGCACTGATTAGTTCAGCCTGTATCTGGGTTCCCATCGCATCCCTGCCAACCCAACCAAGGTGGGACATTGCAGGACTCCTATTCTTCGTTACCCCACATCTGCCGCACACACACAAAGAAGCCAGGGCTGACCACCCCCCCTTTGCCCAAATGCTGCCTCCTTCACGTGTGGTACCACAAAGTGTAACTCTGCTAAGCAAGGAGGCACAAGCACGTGGAGTGCAAAGACCAGCAGATGGATTGGTGCTCAGCCACCTGGAAGCTCCCCTCCCAGGATGTTAGTACCCTGACTTTGACATGCTTCCCAGTTCCAGCACTCTGCCTAGGTGCAGATCCTTAAGTTTCACCCACATTCTATACTCTGGGTGTCAGTGTCACACATGCTGCGGTTGCAGAACCCATCTTAGCTCAATCCTCTCAGGGTGTACTAGGTATGGGCAATCTCTGCTGGCACACCCAGCTAGGGAAACATGCCGTGAAGGATTCAATGCCATCACTGTACTCAGGGATGCTGGGTGGGGGCTGGGGGGAAAGGGTGATGGCTGCATTAAGTGATCTCAGCCAACATGGTACTCACCCTTCCCAAGTGCAGGAGGTCACTGAATCTTTTACAGCACTGGACCCATGTGTACCGCACCACATAATGGGAGTTCACATTCTCGGCCACCTCCTCCCACGTACGTTTGGTCAGGCAGGGAGGCCTCCCACCTCCCGTCCCTCGGAATCAGGACCTCCTGCCATGCTGCCACCTCTTTCAAGAGGGCAGCTAAGCACTCAATGGAGAAACGAGGGGCACACTACCCCGCTGACCTATCCTCCGGCCTGGCCTGCCCCACTAGACTACCCTCCAGACTTGCATGATGCACAGTAGCCCTCTGCTGTGTTCTTCTGCCGGCCATTGTGAGCAGCCTTGCAAAGGCCGCCAGGCCTTTATTTAAACAGGCCACAGGGTCGCCACTGGACCTGGCAGTCTGTGCATGTCCTCCGCCACCCGCCCACTCCTGCTCGGGAGTCAAGAAATATGCTGGGCGGGCCTTAATTGGCTCGGCCCACCCAACATGGGGAAAATTCTCCCCCATCTGATGAGGATGCAGATAAGAAGACATTATCTCCCACAAAGAATCCATAGGCTTCACAGATTTATGGAAACCTGAGTGAAGATTTAGAAGAGAAGAATAAGGGTGACCAATGAAGCTGCAGCTGAACTCTGCCAACCGCTATAAGAAGACACACAGCTAAGATTATCTGCTTAACCAGCTTTGCCAACAGTTGTCAAAGTCACTATGACAATCCATTTTTTTGTTATGGCCTCATTTCATAGCAGCAATGGACTATCTTTGTAATGTTACCCAAGGTACTGTAAAGTCAGGCATTTGCTACATCACAGATACCGGCCCCAAATTCCTGTGATTATGAGTAGATGATTCAAATTATGCCCTTTAATGGGACTTCTTTCTTATTCCAATTCATTTAGCTTCTTTAAACAATGGTGCACACAGCCATCAATGTAACATCCTGAGAATCAGGCCTTTAATGAGACACCACACTACATGATCTAATTTGTACATGGGCCTTTATTGAGGGTAAAATTCACAATAAGTCAGTGCAAAACACTCCACATTCCAGTATGACTACAATGGTTCTCTCAAAACACTTATATCAATTCCATCTTATATCCCAACATTCCATGCATACGAACACAAAATCACAATATGTCAAAAGACACATAAAAGGCTTTAAGAATAACTAGAGGGAGCAAGAAAGATGCACTTAGATCCTCTCAACCTCTCCTAATCATTCTGTTACTACGGTTATATGGTCCACTTCATACATTGGGTATGATGCCCATTTTGTACTCTGCGCAATTGGCTTCAATGCAGAGTAAAATAGGATGTAAGATGGGCTTCTGACCCAAAATCTTTCCTTTTCCATTGGGTGAATTCAGTGAAAATCTTGGCAGTGATTTTAAAAAGCAAACAAAATATATTTCATGACAAAATTATTAAGTTTACCCTTTTGTAAGGAAAATAAGGAAATTGACATAATTTTTAGCCTGACATTAAACCAGCATGTCTTGGGAAGCTTGAAATAGCACAGGTGAAAAATGCTTGTTTTTCAGTGTTAAAATTAAACTTGCTGAGCGGTGATAAAACTGTGAAACTAAACAATGCTATCGGGGAGGAGCAGAGATAGTGCAGGCAAAGAGGAACATTGGTCCTTGGATTTCTGAGGAACAGACCTTGAGACTGCACAAATTAGATAAGAGGCTCTCTTGGTCTGTGTGAAAATGCCGACAGAGGCCTGAATCCGGAAGTCCCGCCCCAAACCCTACCTCTGCAATTTTTGTTGGGGGGGGGACGAATGGGGGCAGGTTCTAAATTGCACATCCGTGGTTCACAGAGGTGGCTGCCCATATAAATAAGCAGCTGCCTCCACTCACGTGTGATTTTGGTGAGGTAGGTGTTTGAAACCCAAGGGGCAGAATTCTGAGTTCAGCAGGCAGGCGCGGTTGGCAAGCCTGGGTGCGGCCGGGAAACGGATCGCCGACCGCGATTCCACACTGGAGGAGCAACTAAGGCCCGCCCAGCATGAAACACAGCTCCCCACTGGTTAGGAAGGGCCGGGTGGGGGCAGGGGCTTGTCGGCCGCCAGGTCCAATGGCAACCCGGTGGCCAGTTTAAGAATGGCACAAGTAGCCCCTGGGAGGCTCCCATGGAAAAACCTCGTTCTGCATTAGCAAAGTGAAGCAATCCAGTGCGGTTGGAGATGCCAGGTGGGAGGGCAGGTCGAGTGGGCACTCGGCCCCGCTTTTCGGATGAGTGCCTCATGGTCCTTCTGGAGGAGGTGGCGGCCAGGAGGGACACCTTTGTCCCCAGACCTAGGAGGAGGAGGCCGCCGCACCTCACAATGAGGGCATGGGAGGAGGTTGCAGCACTGGTTAGCAGCCATGTTGTGGTGCAGCGCCGGGAGCAATTCAATGACCTGCTGCGCTCAGGAAGGGTGAGTACCATGTTGGCATGGGTCAGTATGCAGAAGTGTTAAGGTGTGGTCATCCCCCCGTGGACGTCATGGGTGCTAGAGTCTGAATGCCAAACATCAAAGATGCCAGAGCTGGCCAAGGGGGTGAGCCCTGGCTGCTTGGACTAAGTGCCTTGCGGTTCCAGGGTCACGGCTCAGATGTGCCCTGTGAGGTGTTCCTCAGCCGGGGTTGGCCATGCTGCAATCGCACTGCAGGTAGAGAGTGGACTAATCATCGCTCCTCTGTTCTTTCAAGAGAACACGAGCCATAACCAATCGGAGAGGCCATGTACAGGTGGAGGCCGCCCAAACTGCTGCTGCTCACCAGGTTCAAGCTGGATGGCCTTGAGCTGGAGATCCAGCACACTCCACGTGCAACTGGACCTGGAGAGGCAGGGGTGCCAGGCGAAGGTAAGAGCGCAGTGCACAGAGGTGAGAGTTTCGGATTGTGCAACCATTGTAGCTTAGTCTCTTCATTGATGGGAGCCTCAGGCCTGGAGTCCCCATTGATCATTGAAAGATGATGACACCATGATGCCGATCTCCATTGTCTCATCAGGGTACCTGGCATGCACAGTGACAGTGTGGTGACTTTAACTAATGACATGTCCTTGTTCTCCCTTTTAGATTTGCCAGCTGTCTGGATCCCGAATGACCACTCCTGATGCCGGAGGGCCACCGGGCTTCATACACTCCCTGAACCAGGCACCAGCACCTCGGTGGGCATTAGATTAGTGGCTGGAATATCAGTGCACAGCGACGGGGGCACTTCACACTCATTTGAGGTGCAGGTGGAGGCAGAGAGTGCCCAGGGCGCTGGCGGTCGGAGGACTGCTGGGGACCAGGAGGATGCTCAGTCGAAGGCAGATGATGAGCCTCTGGAGTCATCCATTAGGCGGCAGATGCTGGATGTCCAGCGGGATGTGCGGGAGGACCTGGTGGAGATCCATGAGGATCAGCGTGCCATGCTCTCTGTTGTGGAGGAGTCCCTGCGGAGTGTGAGCACTGTGCTGACCCTGATGGCTTAGCGCACTGCCCCCTCCATTGACACAGTGGTGACTCTCATGGAGAGGCAGCTCTAGGGACAGAATCAGGGGTTCCTGGGGTTGTGCTCGGACATGCAAGCCCTCACACAGGTACTGACCTCAGGTGGCCAGTGCCAGTGTGGGAGATGGATGAGACACCCAATATCCAAGCTAGGTGCCCATCCATCAATGGTGGGCGGGGAGGTCCAGAGCGACCTCACGTTGGCGCATGACCTGCTTTTCATCTCTGTGGGTCCCTCTCAGGCGCTCAGGATGATGGCAGCAGATCCTCTGCCCCTCCATCAGTGACTGTCGCATCTGATGAGGCTGTGGCGACTGGAGAGATGCCAGCCATGGGAATGGCTGCTCCCTCCCAAGTGGGGCCAGCACAGGTTCCACTGGCCAGAGGATGACTACCAAGGTCATCAAGACAGCAGAGTCAGCAGGCTGTCTCCAATGTTGGTGCCACCGAGGGGGGCACGAAGTCGTAGCACTTGGGAATATAAGTTAAAGGCACCATGAGCACAGGCATTGAGTGGACTTTGGTGCAAATGAAAGGGTGATTTCTGACATCCGAGATGGAGGCGGCAGCCCTGGCATGAGGCTGAAGCTGATCTTTGGTAGCCTAGCTGAAGGGGCGTTGGATCAAGACATCCCTGGTGTTCCTGCCTCCCTGGAGGTTACCGAGGTCTGCCTCCATGCCCTCAGCATTCTCTTCAACGTGCTCCTCTTCTGATTCACTACTGGACTCATCATCTGTGGCCTGTGCAGCTGCATCAAGATCTTCTTCCTCCAGTAGGTCCCCCCTTACCAGTGCCAGATTGTGGAGAGCGCAGCATGTGACCACTATCAGTGACACCCACTCTGAGGGTATTGCAGTGCGCCCCCTGAACGGTCCAGGCATCATAAGCACATCTTGAGAAGACCTATGGTTCTCTCTACCACGGCCCTTGCGGAGGCATGACTCATATTGTAATGCTGCTCTGCCTATGTTCTTGGGTGGTGGAGAGGCGTCATAAGACACCTTTTCAAAGGATAGCCCTTGTCACCCAGCAGCCATCCATCCGATCGGGCTGGAGCACTGTTGAGCCTCGACACCTGGGAGTGTATCTGGATGCAAGCATCATGGGATCTGCCAGGGTACCTTGCACAGACTTGTAGAATATGCATCCTGTGCCCACACACTATCTGCACGTTCATGGAGTGGAACCCCGTTCTGTTGACGAAGTCACCCGGCTGACCCGCTGGTGCCTTGATGGCCACATGTGTGCAGTTGATGGCATCCTGGACACGGGGGAACCCAGCAATTGCTGCAAGGCCTCTGGCTCGCTCAGCCTGGCTGGCCTCGTCTGTACAGTAAAGAATAAATGTCAGTACCCGCCTGAACAGGGCTTATGTCACCAGCTCAATGCAACTGTCGACAGCTGACTGGGAGACACCACAAAGATCACACACTGACCCCTGGAAAGAGCCGGAGGCATAGAAGTTGAAGGCCACTGTGACCTTCAGAGCCACTGACATGGGGTGTCCACCCACACAGTCGGAGCTGACATCAGGCCCTAAGATCTGACAAATCGAGGTCACGGTCTCCCTCGAGGTGGAGCCTCCTTCGGCATTGCACCCCAGACATACTGAGGTAGCTGTATTGCCGCCTATAAACCCTGGCAGCAGGATAGTGAAGTCTTCTGCAAGTCCTTCTGCCTTGAACTTGCTGTTGGCCATGCGCCCCTTGAGTCTGTGCCTCTCCTCCTACAGGTCGCTTCCCTGGAAGCTGCATTCAGGACACCTGTCCTCCTCTCCCTTTTGCCCCTCTCTTCCTCCTCAGAGGATGTGCCACCAGCAGAGACCACAATCCACATTACCAGGATAATGGAAGGCTGTCTGATACCTGGAAGGGTTCACACAGTCTGAACTCTCTGGGGTCCTTGAGGACACCAATGAGTCCTGAAATGAAGCCTGGAAATGCTAACAATGAAGCCCTGGGCAGAGATGAAGCTGCCAAGTACAGAGAAGCAACCAGCAGCAAACTATCTCCAAAACTCCTCACTACTCACACTGGCAATGCTGTTGACCCTTTTTATCCTGCCTTTGGATGAGGTTTAACAAATTGTTGGCTGCCCACCTGCCCATGCGACAGGTGCAAAATTGCACGGACAACGTAAAATCCAGCTCAGTTGCCTTTTTAATGGCCTTAACTGATCTCGTAATTGTTGGTGGACATAGCTCCGACTCTCACGGCGGCCTGCCGACTGAAATAGCGCACGAGTGCGTGATGACGTCGGGACACTCACCTGGCATCATCACACGCTATTTTACCCTCAAGCGCCTGCTCAGCGAAACATTCTGCCCAACGTGTGCAGATTGGACCTGGTAGGTGCAGATTTGAACCTTGTGGATTTGTTTAGACAGCCAAGCCTTTGGAGTGGTAATGTAAGTTGGCATGTAGAGTATTAGAGGTTATGGGGGGTAGATGGAGGACATGACATGGCATACATGATGTATGTGGTATGGGGAGTGTGTCAGGGGCTGAGGGAGCATGAGAGCTGAGGGCTGGGTGGCTATTGTTTGTTTTCAAAAACATCAACAACATGACAGGACCAAGGCAGGCCTTCCGCCCCGCACTCCTCCGCAGCCAGAAGCGTTCACGGTCATCCCAAGGAATCCCGCCACCCTGGAACAAAAATCCCAACTTCCAGGGCACTCTCTCCTGGGTCAGGTTTGTGGAGCTGGGAATTGTCCCAACTCTGCACTCCCCGTCCAAGAGTGAAAGTCCAGGAGCAGTAGCTTCGTACAGCCATTTGGCCCTTTCAATATAACAACCCGGGCCTAGCCCCTGAAAAAGGTTACAGAAGTTTGAAACTGTGAGACCTCAGGCATCAGGGGACCCTGACAATGTGTTGCAAGGAGATCTGCAATCAACATAAGCTGGCCACTTCAGCATGATTGCTTGACTACTTAATGGCAACATATTTGAGCATTCTGATGATAGGTATTGTTGAAGCATTTATTTGCGGGGAATAGAGCAACAAAGCAGTTTTGTTCATTTTTATTATTTTCTTTTTTCATCTTTCTCAACCTGTTAAATTTGTAATCATTTTCTGCAATCATTTTAATTCTGTGTCTGTTTGAAATCTATAATCATGGGTACAAATAAACTAACCCCATTAAGTAGAACAGCCTTTGGGGTGAGTCATCAATTTGTCTCCTGTAATTCGCAGGTCAACAAACTCTAAGCCCGAGTGAGTGTTTTTAAAACAAAAAAGCTTACACTGAATTTTCTTGTGCCATTTGATGCTTTCCTTAAAGTTTTTACTTTAAGTTCTCAGCCTCTCAAAAGCCTTAGCTTTAGACGGAGTTTTATTAAGACATATGGACAGATATAAATGCCACTTATTTATGGTTTTCTCAGAATAATGGACAGAGTCATGAAATTCAATCCCCAAAACATCGATAAAACTCCATGAATACCATTTCAAAAATGAAATCTTACTTATTCAGTGTAACTTGATATCATCTACATCTTATAAACACTACAGGCTAAAAACTCAATTGGAAATATTTACGCAGGCAAGAATTGCAATATGCAATTACCCCACGTTCGGTCTAGTGATGCAGGCTGCATGCAAACTTCTTGCTGCCTGTTCATCTGTGGCATTGCAACCAGCACTAATTGCACTGTTGACTGGCTGCATGCTCAGTAGGGACCCAGGTTCTTGCAAGGCTAACACCAAGTACAACTAGGCTGCACTTCTTAAAGGCAACCTGCTCATCTTAAAAGGGACAAAAACAAAAAATGCTGGAAAAACTCAGCAGGTCTGACAGCATGTGGGGAGAGAGACAGAGATAACTGATCGGATCTGAAGAAGAGTCATATGGACTCAAAACGTTATCTCTGTCTCTCTCTCCACAGATGCTGTCAGACCTGCTGAGTTTTTCCAGCATTTTTTGTTTTTGTTTCAGATTTCCAGCATCCACAGTATTTTGCCTTCATCTTAAAAGGGAAGTGCATTCAGGCTGCAACAGCTGGTGGAACTGTTTCTGAGAGCCTTTGAGAGAATGAAGAAGACAACCAATGGAACTATAGGCTAGAAAAAGGGCTCCCAGTTCACTGATATGGTGTTAAATGTCTTAGACTAGGAGGTCGAAAGGCGGAGACATGACATGTTTCTGTAGGAGGCCACGTGACCCTCAAGGCACACACTGCAAAAGGAATGAGAGCAGCTGGTCAGGGAAGTAAATTCCAGGAATCTGGCTTGAGGACCTGGCTGCAGTATCGCAGAAAGTTCAATGACCTCAAATGACTGATCTTCCAATTACACCTCCTGTCCACCTCACCACCAAACTCAAACATTGCTCAATGCACCACAGCCCCATCACTCACCAATCAGGGAACATGCCTAATATTCAAATGTTCCACCTAACCCCCACATACTTAGCAATATTGCCAACCTCACAGCTACATCTCACAGCTTCCACATACTTCCAGCTATTCAGTTACCAATTGCTTTTGGGAGTTAAAATTCGGTCCATATTTCCCAAGGCCTCATTTTGGCAAAAGAATAGAAGGTGGCTGTTACCTGTAGAATGGTATCCTAAGTGACAGCATCTACCAGATATGGGGAGGAATGTTGGGAAAAATGTTAAAAGACTTCCTATAGAATATTTTCTGGGTCCATTTTTAGTTGGTAGATGGCAGCATAAGCAATACGTACATACAAACATACGAATTGGGGGCAGGAATAGGCCATTTGGCCCCTCAAGCCTACTCCAAAATTCAATAAGATCATGGTTAATCTGATTGTTGCCTCAACTCCACTTTCCTTCTTACCCCCTAAAACCTTTGACTCCCTTGCCAATCAAGAATATAACTAATTCAGTCTTAAAAATATTCAACGGCCCTGCCTCCACTGTTCTCTGGGGATGAGAGTTTCACAGACTCACGACCCTCCAAGAGAAAGAAATTCCCATCATCGCCATCTTAAATGGGAGACCTCTTAATTTTGAGTTTCCCCCTGGTTGTAATCTCTCCCACAAAGGGAAACATCCTTTCAGCATCCACCCTGTCAAGTCTCCTCAGGATCTTATATGTTTCAATAAGATCAACTCTCATTCTTCTGAACTCCAATGGATACCGCTCTATTCAGTTGGCTCAGTTGGTCACAACAAAGGTTTAAGTTTCTTTTTCACAAGGATATGTCTTTTCCAAATCCAAATGTATTTAGCTATTTATGCAGTGAGCAATATGGAGCCAATCAAACAAGTTTAAGAAAGGGCAAATTTATTAACCATTATACCTGAGAAAGAAAAAATCAAGAATGCAACATCACACACACACACACTGGTAGAAGAAGAACAGGCAGTTAGAGTCCAATCAAAAAAAGTTTTAAAAAATACAGTTATAAGTCCTTTGATTGTCCTTGAGGCATAGGTTTTAAATGTTGTGGCTGATTTAGATTAGCTAGTTTCTTCGATGCAATCAGATATAGAAGGTGTTGCAATTATTAGGAGAGCTCAGTTCACTGGTAGGTTTCTGATAGTTGAGTTCTCAAACTGGGTGACAAATACTTTCTCTAAAAGAGAGACAGGGACAGCATGCATGTTTTTAGCCTGTTTCCTCTGCTGAAAACTTTGCTGACACTCCCTGTGTCACTTGCAATCTCTCTGCAGTGACTGCAGCCTGGCCTGTTTTATTTCGCCCATTGTGTATTTCCAAGGGGTTTTGAGTAGGTCTGTCTGTGGCAGCTACGAGTTTCAATGGGCCTCTGAAGGTTTGTTTGCTTTTCACCTTCACCTTGGAAGGTGGCTTCGCATTTTTAAGTAATTTGTTCTGTATCATTTCAAATTGCAAAATTTCCAGTCAGTTGAAAGTTGAAAAGTCGTATACTCAGAAACAAAGGGGTGTAGCCTCGTAACAATGACATCTTCACAACTTACTTCCCTACCTATCTTTGTGTCATCAGCAAATTTAGCAAATATACATTCAATCCTGTCATCCAAGTCATTAATGTAGATTGTAAATTGTTTAGGGCCCACTATCGATCCCTGTGGCACTCTATTCGTTACATCTTGCCAACCCAAATACAATCCATTTTCGCCTTTTTATTTATTCATTCATGGAATGTTGGTGTTGCTGGCTAGGCCAGCATTTAATGCTCATCCCTAATTTGTTTGACCTGATACCATGAGACTTCATGGGGTCCAGAGTCAATGTTGAGGACTCCCAGGGCAACTCCTTTCTAAATGCATACTACTGTGCCATCACCTCTGCTGAGTCTGTCCTGGCGCTTGGACAGGACATACCCAAAGACGGTGATGGTGGTGTCTGGGACATTGTAAGGTATGATTCCCTGAGTATGACTATGTCAGGCTGTTGCTTGACTAGTCTGTGGGACAGCTTTCCCAATTTTGGCACAAGCCCTCAGATGTTAAAAAGGAGGGCTTTGTAGGGTCGAAGGGTTGGGTGTGCCGTTGTTGTTTCCAGTGCCAAGGTTGATGAAGGCTGGTCCTTCCAGCTTCTTTCCTTTTAGACTTCGTAGCGGTGTGTACAACTGAGTGGCTTGCCAGGCATTTAAGAGTCAACCACATTTTTTATTTCATTCTTTCATGGGATGTGGGCTTTGCTGTCTAGGCCAGCAATTTTATTGTCCATCCCTAATTGCCCTTGAGAAGGTTACTGTGAGTCTGGAGTCACATATAGGCCGGACCAGGTAAGGATGGCAGATTTCCTTCCCTAAAGGGCATTAGCGAACCAGGTGGGTTTTTATGACAACCAATGATGGTTTCAGTGTCACAATTACTGCAACTAGCTTTAATTTCAGATTTATTAACTAAATTCATGTTTCACCAGCTGCCGTGGTGGGATTTGCACCCGTGTCCCCAGAGCTTTAGCCAATGACATTCCCACTATGCCACTGCCTCCCTCCATACTTACTGCAGACGTGTTTGCCCTGGATCACACCAGTGTCAAGCAGCTCTCAGATTCTGCAGTTACAGGATATCGCCTGCCTTGCCATCTTTATTATGTGTTCATTAATCTATTTTTCTTAATTAATTTATAATTAACAAACACTGTTACTCCCAGTCTTTACCTCTGCTAGTAAACTTCATTACAATGAAAAAAACCTTACAATTACTCATAAGCTACACGGGCAGAATTTTACGTCCTGTGGGCGAGCATGTGCCCGACCTGATCAGGCGTAAAATAAGGTGCGATGGCGTAGGTTGAGCATACTGACATCATTGTGCACTCGTGCGATATTTCGGTTGTCGGGGGCAAGTGGGTACTGGAGCCGTGCCCACCATTAGTCAAGAGGCCACTTAAGGCCATTAAAAAGCCAATTGATGGCGATTTTTCATTGGGGGAAGGGGGCCAGCTGAAATTTTCAAAAACCTCATCCACGGGCGGGATAAAAGGGGCAAGCAGCATTGCCAGTGTGAGCCGAGGGGAGTTTGGTACATAGTTTGCTGCTGGTGACTTATTGGTTCTCGGCAGCTTCATTTCTGTTCAGGGCTTAATTCTTAGCATTTCCAGGCTTCATTTCAGGCCTCCTTGGTGTCTTCAAGGACCCCAGAGGATTCAGACCGTGTGGACCCTTCCAGGTATCTGACAGCCTTCTGTCACCCTGGTAATGGGGATTGTGGTCTCCACTGCTGGCATCTCCTCTGAGAAGGAAGAAAGGGGTAAAAGGGATAGGAGGCCGCGTGTCCTAATACAGCTTCCAGGGGAGGGACCTGTGGGAGGAGAGGCGCAGGCACAAGGGGTGCAGGGCCAACAGCAAGTCCAAGGCGGAAGGGGCTGCAGAAGGCGCCACTATCCTGCTGCCAGTGTTTACAGGCAGTGATGCAGCTACCTCAATATGTCTGAGGTGCAATGCCAAAGGAGGCTCTGCCTCTCAAGGGAGACTGTGACCTCCGTTTGTTAGATGATTGGGCCTGAGATCAGCCCCGACAGTGTGGGTGGACACCCCACGTCAGTGGCTCTGAAGGTCACAGTGGCCCTCAACTTCAATGCCTCTGGCTCTTTTCAGGGGTCAGTGGGGGATCTGTGTGGAGTCTCCCAATCAGCTGTCCACAGTTGCGTTAAACTGGTGACAGAAGCCCTGTTCAGGCGGGTACTGACTTTATTTTTATTCTTTATCGTACAGACGAGGCCAGCCAGGCTGAGTGAGCCAGAGGCTTTGCAGCGATTGCTGGGTTTCCCCGCATCCGGGATGCAATCAACTGCACACGTGTGGCCATCAAGGCACCAGTGGGTGAGCCTGGTGCCTTCATCAACAGGGTTTCCACTCCATGACCGTGAAGATAGTGTGTGATCACACGATGCAGATTCTGCAAGTCTGTGCAAGGTACCCAGGCAGCTCCTATGATGCTTATATCCTGAGACACTCCCAGGTGCCGAGGCTCTTCAATGCTGTAGCCCGACTGGATGGATGGCTGCTGGGTGACAGGGGCTATCCATTGAGAAGGTGGCTTATGACGCCTCTCCGCCACCCAAGGACAGAGGCAAAGCAGCGTTACAATAGGTGTCATGCCTCCACAAGTGTGGCGATAGAGAGGGCCATAGGTCTTCTCAAGATACACTTACAATGCCTGGACCATTCAGAGGGTGCACCGCAATACCCCCCCAGAGCGGCTGTCACTGATCATGGTTGCATGCTGTGCTCTCCACAAACTGGCGCTGGCAAGGGAGGACCCACTGGAGGAAGAGGATCTTGATGAAGCTGCATAGGCCACAGATGATGAGTCCAGTAGCAAGTCAGAAGAGGAGTACGTTGAGGGGAATGCTGAGGGTGTGGAGGCAGACCGCAGTAACCTCCAGGGAGGCAGGGACACGGGGGACGCCTTGATCCAATGCTCCTTCAACTAGGCTAACAGAGATCAGTTTCAACCGCAAGCCAGAGCTACTGCCTCCATCTCGGATATCTGAAATACCTTTTCATTTGCACCCAAAGTCCACTCAGTGTCTGTGCAATAAAGTTTAGAGCCACTCACATCCAGCATTATATACTGACATACACTGCACTAAGAAAATAAAAAGGTGAAGCATATTACGACAAAAACAAAATTTATCTCATTTTGACAATTCAAAAAATTTACATAACCTTCTCTGGTCTTCATTCCCAAACCAGTAAAGATAAACCAAACGTAAATGAACAGAAAATCACCCGTGTATGGTCCCTCTTGTGTGCCTTTAACTTACGTTTCTGAGTGCTACGCCTTAGTGCCCCTGCCTCGCTGGCACCGGCACTGGAGGCAGCCTGCTGACTCTGCTGTCTTGATGACCTTGGTGGTCATCCTCTGGCCAGTGGAGCCTGTGCTGGCCCCGCCTGGGAGGGAGTGGCCAGTTCCATGGTTGGCATCTTCCCAGTTGCCGCAGCCTCAGCAGGTGCGACAGTCACTGGCAGAGGGGTGGAGGAGCTGATGCTGTCATCCAGAGCATCCTGAGAGGAGCCCGCAGAGACAACAAGCAGCTCATGTGCCAATGTGCGGTCGATCTCGACCTCCCTGCTCATCATTGATAGACGGGCACCTAGCTGGGATACTGAATGCCTCATCCACCTCCCACACTGACACCGCCCACCTGAGGTGATTGCATGTGTGAGGTCTTGCAGGTCCAAGCACAACCCCAGGAACCCCTGATTCTGTCCCTGGAGCTGCCTCTCCATGAGAGTCGCCACTCTCTTAAAGGAGGAGGCAGTGCACTTGGCTATGAGGGTCAATGCAGTGATTGTGCTCCGGACTTCTCCACAACGGAGACCATGGCACGCATACCCTCATGGGTCTCTGCCAGATCCTCCCACACATTTGGTTGGGCATCCAGCATCTGCCGCCTAATGGATGACTCCAGAAGATCATCATCTGTCTTCGACTGAGCATCGTCCTGGACCCCAGCAGTCCTCCAACGGCCAGCGTCCTGGACACTCTCTGCCTCCGCCTGCACCTCAAGCGTGTGTGAAGTGCCCTCACCAATGTACATTGACAATCTAGCTGCCGATCTAATGCCCATCGTGGTGCTTGTATCTGCGCTGGTGCCTGGTTCAGAGAGTGGGTGTGATGCAGGTGCAAGTGAAGCCCGGTGGTCCTCCGGCATCAGGGGTGGCCCTTCGGGGTCCACAGGGCGTTTGCGTGCAGGCAAACCTTGAAGGGAGAACAACGACATATCATTAGTTCAAGTCATCACACTGTCACTGTGCATGCCAGGCACCCTGGTGAGACAGTGGAGATCTGCATCATGGTGTCATTGTCTCTCAATGATCAATGGCGACTCCAGGTTCGAGGTTCCCATCAATGAAGGGACTACGCTAGAATGGTTGCACAATCTGAAACTCTCACCTCTGTGTACTGCACTCTTACCTTTGTCTGGCACCCCCCCCACCCTCTCCACACCCGGTTATACGGGGACCGTGCTGGCTCTCCAGATCGAGGGCGTCCTGCTTGAACCGGGTGAGCAGCAGCAGGTTGGGTGGGCCTCCGCCTGTACGTGACCTCTCTGATTGGTTATGGCTCGTCTTCTCGTCAAAGAACAGAGGAGCATTGATTGGTCCACTCTCTACCTGCAGCACCACTGCAGCCTGGCCAACTGCAGCTGAGGAACACCTCGCAGGGCACATCCGAGTCATGGCCCTCGAGGCCCAAGACACTCAGTCCAAGCAGCCAGGCTCAGCCCCTTTGCCAGCTCCAGCGTTATTGACAGTTGGCAGTCAGACTCTAGCCCTCTTGATGTCCAAGGGGTGGACAGCCATGCCTTAATGCTTCTGCACACTGACCCACGTCATCATGCTACTCACCCTTCCTCAGCACAGCAGGTCATTGGATCGCTTCCGGCACTGCGCCACACCACATCATGGCTGCTCATTAGCACTGCCACCTCCTCCGCTGCCCTCTTGATAAGGTGCGGTGGCCTCCTCCCATCTCTGGGGACAAGGGTGTCCCTCCTGGCAGCCACCTCCTCCAGCAGGACGGTGGGGCACTCATCCGAAAAGTGGGGGGGGGGGCCGAGTGCCCACTCGACCTGCCCTCCCACCTGACGTCTCCAGCCATACACGACTCTATCACTTGAGCTTGCTAACGCAGAACAGATGTTCTTCCATGCCAGCCTTCCAGGGACTGCCTGGGCCATTTTTAAACCGGCCGCTGGGTCGCCATTGGGCCTAGTGGTCGACAGGCACCTGCCCCCGCTCAGCCCTTTCCAGTCAATGGCGAGCCGCGTTTCACACTGGGTGGCCTTAATTGACCTGCCAGCCTGAAATTGCGGTCGGGGGCTGATCGTGGCAAGCGGACTGTTTCCCAGCCACTCCTGGGCCCGCATACCCTGCCCGCCCGACAACCTCAAAATCCTGCCCCATGAGTTTTAAAGATAAACCAGCAAAATATACACTAACCAGTCATTTAGCTGTTTTCCTGTGATATGACACTTTGGTTTCTCTCAGAATGTAGCCACTCTGCCCTGGAGCCACAGACTGGACTAGATTGGACAGCTTTTCTAGGTGCTGCTGACTGCCTCTGGGTCATGTTTTTGCCTGTTCTTCTAGGTGCTGCTGACTACCTCTGGACCCTGCTTTGTCCGTTCTTGCAGAGGCTGCTGATTTCCTCCAGGTCCTGCTTTTCACCCGCTCTTCTAGATGCTGCTGACTGCCTCCGGGTCCTCCTTTTGCCCACTATTCATTCACCCACTCTTCATTCGGACTGTAGAATATGGAAACTTGTGTATTGTGAGACTCAAAAACACAGTCACACCATATAGAGAGATACAGGCAGAAGAGGAAGAGTGTGGAAAAGAGGAAACCAAATGGAGGTAGAGAAGGAGAAACCCCAGGAACTGATCTTGTTCAAAACAGTGTGATGTACTCACTATCTGTGGGGTGAGGAAGAAGACTGAAGTTCATGACCTCTGTACTAACCAAAGCACTGTGGAGGAGGAGGCAATTCAAGAGGGGAGAAGACTAGAAAAGTTGCAGTTTTAGGGAATTTAATAATTAGGGGGATAGACAGTATCATGATTTCGGGTCAAGGAGGATACGTTGCCTACCTGATGTTCAAGGAAACTTGGGTGTGGTTTGTAGAAGGAATGCAGAAAGTTAGTATGCAGGTGCAGCAAGCAATCAGGAAGGCAAATGACATGTTGGCCTTTATTCCAAGGGGATCGGAGTACAAAAATAAAGTCTTGCTGCAGTTGTATAGGGTTTTGGTGGGACCATATTTGGAATGCTGTGTGCAGTTTTGGTCTCCACATTTAAAAAAGAACATACTTGCATTGGAGGCAGTACAGTGAATGTTCATTAGACTGGTCACTGTGATGAGGGGGTTGTCCTATGATGGGAGGCTGAGTAAATTGGGTTTATATTCTCTGGAGTTTAGAAGGATGAGAGGTGATCTCATTGAAACCTACAAAATTCTGAAGGGGTTTTAGAGTAGACGCTGAGAGATTGTTTCCGCTGGTCGGGGAATCTAAAACACCGGGACCACAGTCTCAGGATAAGGAGCCAATCATTTAGGACTGAGATGAAGACAAATTACTTCACTTCAAAGGTTGTGAATCTTTGGAATTCTCTACTCGAGGGTTGTGGATGCTCCATCATTGAATACGTTTCAGGCTGGGATATACAGATTTTTGATCTCTCAGGAAATTAAGGGATATGGGGAGCGGGCAGGAAGATGGAATTGAAATCCAAGATCAGCCATGATCATATTGAATGGTGGAGCAGGCTCGATGGGCCATATGGTCTACTCCTGCTCCTTTTTCTTGTGTTCTTATGTTCTGATGCCAGGGTATAGGACATTTCAAAGTGGCTAGAAAGGAACTGAGAAAGGGCAGGGGAAAAATTAGTTGTCATGGCCCATGTAGACCATACCAATGATGTAGGAACAGGGAAGAAGTCCTCCTAAGGGAATAGGAGGAGCTGAGAGTTTAATTAAAAAGCAATACTTTGAGGGCATTCATCTCCAGAAAACTACCTGAGGCGCACACTACTAGGAATAGGGTGGATGAGATTAGGAAATTGGGTGGCAAGGTGGCGCAGTGGTTAGCACTGCTGCCTTATAGCTCCAGGGACCTGGGTTCAATCCAGGTGTCTGTTTGTGTGGAGTTTGCATGTTCTCCCTGTGTCTGTCTGTGTTTCTGACAGGTGCTCCAGTTTCCTCCCACCATCCAAAGTCATGTTGGTTAGGTGGATTGGCTATGGTAAATTGTCCCCCAGTGTGTGTGTCTGTGTGCCCTGTGATGGACGGGTGTGTACACTGTCTAGTGCCCATTGCCTGTTGGGATAGGCTCTGACTCCCCGTGACCCCGAATTGAATGAAGCGGTTCTGGAAAAGTGAGTGAGGTTAGGAAATTGAATATGTGGCTGAGCGAATGAAATTAGGAAGGAGGGGTTCTAATTCAGGGAACACTGGCAGCATCCTGAGATGGGAAGGAGCTGGTCCACTGGAATAGGATGCCGCTGACCTGGGCTGTGACCAAAGTCCTAGCAGAAAAGATAAATAGGACTGTAGGAAGGACTTCAAACCACTAAGTAGATGGAACTATTAATATCATATAGTTAAGAAAAAGGAAGGAGATTGAAGGTCAAAATGCAAACAGAGATAAAATAAATCAAAAACTCTCAGGGAATGATAAAATAACTTTTAAAATAAGTCAGGATGAATGAAAAATAAAAGCTTATGAAATTTCTGGTATACCAATGTACAGGACATCAGCAGTAAAACAGAGGAATTGCAGGAAATAATTAGAAGTGAGGATATAAATGCTTTGACATAACATAGACCTGCTGCAGACAGGATAACATTGTTAGTTAAATATTGCTGGATATAATGTATTTAGAAAAGATAAGGGAAGAAGAAAGAGTGCTGGGTGGCTATGTTAATCAAAAAAAACATAATTAGAGTAGCAAGAAAAGACATAACTAAAAAGTAAATAGAAACAGAATCCACATGGAATGAGATAAAGAAATGGAAGCGATCAGTCACATTATTAGAGGTATACTACAGACTATTGAATAACAAAAACAGTAGAAGAAGAAATATTTTTGCAAAAATGCCATCAGTAAAAAAGCATAATCATAATTATGGGCTATTTTAGTTACGCTCAAGTAAATTGGCAGGAAGAATGAATGAAAGGGGATAGATTTTTATGTGTATTGTGCACAAGAACATTTTGTGATCCAATTTTTATTATTATGTTTTAAATTTATTTCCATTCATTGTTTTATCCTCACCTTTTAGCCTATTTCGATCTTTTTTCCCCACACCATCCCCTCCCCCACCACGCCGCCCCCACTAGTGCCATCTGTCACTTGCTCATCCTGCTTTCTACTCTTAGGGCAGGAATTTGAGTTCGGTGAGTGGGGGGGGTGGGGGGCGGGGCTCGCTCACCGACGCGTAAATGATGCGTGATGACATCCGGCGGAACTCCCGACTCACCCTGCTTCATTTCAATTTTCAGGTCGGCGGGGGCGCAGCCGAATCAGCTGTGCGCCCGCTGACCTGTCAATGGCCAGTTGAGGCCATTTAAAAAGTAATTGCACTAGTTAAAGGACCTGCCCGTCCAACATTAAGGTTGGCGGGCAGCCCGGGAGCCCTGGCGGGCTTCAGAAAAAACATGAAACCTCATCCACGGGCGGGATGAGGTTTCATGTAGGTTTTTAAAAATTTTATAAAAGTTTAATTAAAAGTAATGGACATGCCCCAACTCATGTGACAGTATCACATGAGGGGACATGTCAGGGAAATTTTATTTTTCTATATTTAACATTTTTGAATTTGGCGCCGATCTCCCTGAGGCAGCACTTAGCCTCAGGGAGATAAGTGCGATCTTTCACGTGGGAATCCCCCTCCGCCCGCACAGGGAGCGGATAGCGTGACGCTGGTCGGGCCTTAATTGGCTCGCCCCGGTAAAATGCCGGCACACCCCTGATTGGGGGCGCCGATCAGAGGCGCGCCTGCATGCGCCGGTACCTGAACTTCCCCAACAGGGGGAAACTTCTGCCCTTAATGTCACCATTTGCACCTCCTTTATCCAGTATCACCACCATCAACATCCCGTGGACATTTTGTTTATGACATCTTTGACAATCTCTCCTTTGCCTCCAACATGAGGTAACGGGGTGAGTTCCGCCAGACGTCATCCCGCGTCATTTTACGTGTCAATGGCTTTCTATCCAGCTTCACCTGTTCCACCCACCTTAAACAGTATATATTTCACCACATTTTTACTTCTCTTTAGTTCTGAAGAATCATACAGATTCGAAATGTTAACTCTGTCTTTCTCTCCACAGGTGCTGTCAGGCCTGCTGAGTTTTTCCAGCAATTTTTGTTTCAGATTTCCAGCATTCGCAGTATTTCGCTTTTGTCATATTTAACTAACCATTTCGAATTTTTGATGAAGAAACAGAAAGAGTAGACAAAAGCAATCTATAACATGTCTGGATTTTCAGAAGGCCTTTGTTAACGTATCATATAAAGACTTATGACTAAAGTCAGTGGGCAGGATCTTCCAGGCCCATCCACCACCAGGATCATCCAGCCTCACCCACCACCAGGATCGTCCAGTCCTGCCGCAAGTCAATGGGCCACCAAATCTCCCGGGGCAGGTACGGCCACAACAGACTGGAAAATACTGGCCAGTGTGTATGGAGTCTGGATTAGGGAGCAGAATGTTTTGAAAAATAGCTAGAAAACAGAGTTAAGGGAAGTTTCTTGGACTTGTGGAAAGTGATGTTCCACAGGGGTCTATGCTGGGATAACTGTTTTTCTTCACACATTCGCACACGAGTTAAACTCAGGGGTTTGAGGTACAGTGTTCAAATTTGCATTGCACCAGTTCATAATGTGAAGAACTGCACCAAAACATAGGAGTGGGTTGGTATGTGGCAAATAGAATTCCATACAGCGTTATGATCCCTGTGGAGATTGTTAACGGTTAGAGAAATTCAAACAACCAGTGATAACTGAAAGAAATTATGTCACAAGATTTCACGTTTTTAAACAAAAACAATCCTTACTGCATATAAAAGATTTAAACTAAACAAGCACTACTAACTTAATATTATGATTTGTTCATAGTTAGAGTATATTCACTTCTCCTTTTGGAATTCAAACCAAGTATGCCACAACTCCCCAGAATTCACTTCTATTTTTCTTCAGTGTTCCCGCTATTCTTCAAGGTGCAACGTTTCAAGAGAATCCTTCCATTATCTTTTATCCAAGTGATCCTTCAACTTTGCTTCAAAATCTCATGACTGTGGACTTCTCAGCTCAAGCTTAGACTTGACTGCATTTGGGCTCAGTAATTTAACAGTCAAGAACGCCTCCCTGTTCACCCCACCCCCACCACCACCGCCCCACCCCACACACCCCTCACTACTTCCGGTTCCTAATAGCTTCTATGCCCCTTGTATTGGCTTTGGGCAGACACAGCTTCTGAACGTCTCTCTTTCTCTCTGCCTTCTCCAAACTAACTGCTTATTTTCCTGTGAGGGTTACTCTAGATTTCTTCCTCTAGGTCCAAGCTAGGCAAATCTTCCAGTCTCTGTCCGAAGGCTCATTAGATTGGTCCCTGGGATGAGGGGCTGATGTTGAGGCTGAGGGGCTCTGATGAGAGGCTGAGTAAATTGGTCTTATATTCTCTGGAGTTTAGAAGAATGAGAGGTGATCTCACTGAACCTACAAAGTTCTGAGGGGGCTTGATAGGGTAGATGCTGAGAGATTGTTTCTGTTAGTTGGTGAGTCTAACACACGGGAGCACAGTCTCAGGATAAGGGGCCAATCACTTAGGGCTGAGATGATGAGAAATTACTTCATTCAGAGGGTTGTGAATCTTTGGAATTCTCTACCTCAAAGGACTGTAGATGCTCTATCCTTGAATACATTTAAGGCTGGGAAAGACAGATTTTTGGTCTCTCAGGGAATTAAGGGACTTGGGGAATGTGTGAGAAAATGGAGTTGAAGCCCAAGATCAGCCATGATCATATTGAATGGTGGAGCAGGCTCAATGGGCTTTATGGCCTACTCCTGTTCCTATTTCTTGTGTTCTCTTATCCCTCATGAATTCTCTCTCCAAATTGAACTTGAGCTTCCATCCCCATTTTGTGTGCTGAACGACAAAGTTAGAATTTTCTCTGTTTAAGGTGCAGGTTTCGCGAACATTTATCTTTTGCTCTCTTGACTAGGTGAGCTGCAACTGTCTCTGTCTGTTCCTAAACTGAACTGCTGACTGCCTGTTCCGTAAACCAACACGCAGGCAGATAAATTAAACCAAAGGAATCTGCCTAACCCTCACAGCCTATCTCCATGGAAACATGGCACATGGGATGTTCCATGAAACATAAAAGATGTGGGGTTTGCTTATGGGAGAGATCAGTAACACAGAACCCCTGTAAGTATCTAGTGCAGAGCAAAGTTTGTAACAATGGCTCAAATTGGGATCTAGTGGAAAACACTCACTACTTTATTACCATACTATTATATTTCACTGACTTCACCACAGAGTAGAAAGGCAATGGAAGGTTGCAACCTTCACTGATAGATTTAGTAAATTACTAGCTTAGCCGGGTAGGTTTCAACACTCCAGGGCAGTATTGATGATTGACAAGCCAGCCTAGCGATGGATGCTGGTGGGCGAAGTCTCTCACTGGGGCAAGCCAATGCCATAGAACCATTGAGCCATAGAAAAGTTACAGCGCAGAAAGAGGCCATTAAGCCCATCGTGTCTGCGCTGGCCAAAAAGAGAAAAAAGAAACTAGCCGCTCATTTTAATCCCACTTTCCAGCACCTGTTCGTAGCCTTGCAGCTTGCAGTACTTCAGATGCAGATCCATGTATCGTATAAATGAGTTGAACCTTTCAGCCTCAACCGCCAACTAAATCTGAATTCCAGATGCCCACCACCCTCTGAGTGAAAAGGTTTTCCCTCTAATCTTTCTACCAATCACTTTAAATCTATGCCCCCTGGCGATTGACTCCTCAGCTGGAGAAACAAGTCTTTCCTGTCTACCCTATCTAGGCCACTCATAATTTTGTACACCTCAATTAGGTCACCCCTTAGCCTCCTCCATTCTAAGGAAAACAACCCCAGCCTATTCAATCTCCCCTTACAATTTCAATTTTCAAGCTCTGGCAACATTCTTATAAATCTCCTCTGCACTCTCTCCAGAGCAGGGGTAGTGGTATTGTCGCAGGACCTGTAATCCAGAGACCCGGTGTAATGCTCTGGGGCCCCAGGTTGGAATCCTGCCAGGCCAGGTGGTGGAATTTGAATTCAATAAAAATCTAGAATTAAAAGTATAATGATGACCATGATACCATTGTTGATTGTTGTAAAAACTAATGTCCCTTTGGGGAAGGAAATCTGTTCTGGCCTACATGTGACTCCAGACCCACAGCAATGTGATTGACTCTTAAGTTCCCTCTGAAATGGCCTAGCAAGCTACTCAGTTGTATCAAACTGTTAAAAAGTCTCAAAAAAGGGAATGAAACTGGATGGACCACCCGGCATCAACCCAGGCACCGGAAACGACAATGGCAATTTCAGCCCTGTCAACTCTGCAAAGTCCTGCTTACTAACATCTGGGAGAGCTGTCTCACAGACTAGTCAAGCAACAGTATAACATAGTCATCCTCACAGAATCACATCTGACAGATAATGTCCCAGGCACCTTCACCATCACTGGGCATGTATTGTCCCACCGGAAGCATAGACCCAGCAGAGATGGTGGCACAGTGGTATGCAGTTGGGAGGGAATTGCACTGGAAGTCCTCAAAATTGACTCTGGACCCCATGAAGGCTCATGGCATCAGTCAAACATGGGCAAGGGGACCTCCTTCTGATTGTCATGTACTGCCCTCCCTCAGCTGATGAATCAGTGCTCCTCCATGTTCAACACTACTTGGAGGAAGCACTGAGAGTAGCAAGGGCGCAGAATGTACTCTGGGGGGGGAGACTTCAATGTCCATCACCAAAAGTGGCTCGATAGCACTACTACTGACCGAACTGGCCAAGTCTTAAAGGACATAGCTGCTAGACTGGGTCTGCGGCAGCTGGTGAGGGAACCAACAAGAGGGAGAAACATACCTCATCCTCACCAACCTGCCTGCTACAGATGCATCTGTCCATGACAGTATCGGTAGGAGTGGGCAGGGCCCTGTCGTTGTGGAGACGAAGTCCCATCTTCATATTGAGGGTACTCCCCATCGTGTTGTGTGACACTACCACCGTGCTAAATGGGATAGATTATGAATAGATCTAGCAACTTGAGATTGGGCATCCATGAGGCACCGTGGGCCATCAGCAGCAGCAGAATTGTACTCAAACACAATCTGTAACCTCATGGCCTGGCATAACACCCACTCTACCATTACCGCCAAGCCAGGGGAGCAACCCTGGTTCAATGAAGAGTATAGGAGGGCATGCCAGGAGCAGCTCCAGGCATAACTAAAAATGAGGTGCCAATCTGGTGAAGCTATAACATAGGACTACTTGTGTGCCAAACAGCATAAGCAGCAAGTGATAGACAGAGCTAAGCGATCTCACAATCAACAGGTCAGATCTAAGCCCTGCAGTTCTGCCACATCCACTGGTGGACAATTAAACAGCTCATTAAAGGGGGAAGCTCTACAAATATCCCCATATTCAATGACAGAGGAGCCCAGCACATCAGCACAAAAGGCATTTGCATTTGAAGCATTTGCTACAATCGTTAGCCAGAAGTGCAGAGTGGATGATCCATCTCGGCCTCCTCTGGAGATCCTGAGCATCACAGTTGCCAGTCTCCAGCCAATTCAATTCACTCCACGTGCTATGAAGAAACAGCTGAAGGCACTAGATAGTGCGAAAGCTATGGGCCCTGACAATATTCCAGCAATAGTGCTGAAGACTTGTGCTCCATAACTTATGGCGCCCCTAGCAAAGCTGTTCCAGTACAGCTACAAAACTGGCATCTACCTGGCAATGTGGAAAATTGCCCAGGTATGTCCTGTACACAAAACGCAGGGCAAATCTACCCGGTCAAATTCCGCCCCATCTGTCTACTCTTGATCATCAGTAAAGTAATAGAAGGGGTCATCAACAGTGTTATTAAGTGGCACATGCTTAGCAATAACCTGCTCAGTGATGCCCAGTTTGGGTTCCGCTCAGCTCCTGACCTCATTACAGCCATGGTTCAAACGTGGACAAAAGAGCTGAACTCCAGAGGTGAGGTGAGAGTGACTGCCCTTGACAAGGTAGCATTTGACCGAGTGTGGCATCAAGGAGTCCTAGAAAAACTGGAGTCAATGGGAATCAGGGGGAAAACACTCTGCACAAGTACAAAGGAAGATGGTTGTGGTTGTTGGGGGTCAGTCATTTCAGCTCCAGGAGGTCCTCAGGATAGTATCCTTGGCCCATCCATCTTCAGCTGCTTCATCAATGGCCTTCCTTCCATCATAAGGTCAGAAGTGGGGATGTTCGGTGATGATTGCACAATGTTCTGCACCATTTGCGACTCCTCAGATACTGAAGCAGTCCATGTCCAAATGCAGCAAGACATGAACAATACCCAGGCTTGGGCTGACAAGTGGCAGGTAATATTTGCAGCACACAAGTGCCAGGCAATGACCATCTCCAACAAGACAGAATCCAACCATCGCCCCCTGATGTTTAATGGCATTACCATCATGGAATCCCCCACTATCAACATCCTGGCAGGTTCAGAGGCTAGGAATCCTGCGATGAGTAACGCACCTCCTGACTCTCCAAAGTCTGTCCACTATCTAAAAGGCACAAGTCAGGAGTGTGATGGAATACTCCCCACTTGCCTGGGTGAGTGCAGCTCCCACAACACTCAAGAAGTTTGACACTGTTCAGGACAAAGCAGCCCACTTGATTGGCATCACATCCACAAACATTCACTCCCTCCACCACTGATGCACAGTAGCAGCAGTGTGTACCATCTAGAAGATGCACTGCAGGAATTCACCAAGGCTCCTTAGACAACACCTTCCAAACCCATGACCACTGCCACCTGGAAGGGCGAGGGCAGCAGATTGATGGGAACACCACCACCTGGAAGTTCCCCTCCAAGTCACTCACCATCCTGACTTGGAAATATATCACCATTCCTTCACTGTCACTGGGTCAAAATCCTGGAACTTCCTTCCTAACAGCACTGTTGGTGTACATACATCAAATGGACTGCAGCATTTTAAGAAGGCAACTCACTACCATCTTCTCAAGGGCAACTAGGGATGGGCAATAAATGCTGGCCCAGCCAGCGAAGCTCACATCCTGTGAATGAAAAAAAAAACAATTTTGCCCTTCCTGTAATGTGGTGACCAGAACTGTACACAAAATTCCAGCTGTGACATAACCAGCGTTTTATACAGTTGCATCATTATATCCCTGCTTTTGTATTCAATACCTCACCCAATAGAGGAAAGCATTCTTTAACCAATAATGCTACACCCCATCTTTTTTATCCCCCTCCTGCCTGAAAACTCTATATCCAGGGATGCTGAGTTACCATTTTTGCCCCTCCTTAAGCTAAGTTTCCATTATAGCGACGATATCATGCTGCCACATGTCTATCTGTGCCCTCAGCTCATTGGCTTTATTTGCTATGCTCCTTACATTTACATATATACCTTTTAACTGCCAAATTCCTGTGCTGTACACTTTTCGACTTGTGCTGCTGCTGTCTTTCAGAGTCACTCACCAATTCTCCATCTCCCATTCCCTGCTCCGAATTTGCCCTCAGGTTCCCACCCCCTGCCAATCTAGTTTAAACCACCCCACCCCCCAACATGTCCTAATGGCCCTTGCTAGACAAGCATTGCAAGCTTACCAAGAGTCTTCCTCAGAAAACTCTTGTTTTAGCTGATTAAAATCCAGAAGCACCTAACGTGTCCCTAAGCGGGGTGTGCCTAAACAAAAAACTATGCAACCGATTCTAGGCAAACAGAGACCCTGCACAGATTTATTGGCAGCTGAGTTTGGAGACTCTTAAGCATGGTAATGGATTTCTGCGCACGTCACTCATGGCTCAAAAAAATAAAATTCTCAGTGCGAATCAATGTATCAACAGAAATCACTTTGTCTGCAGAATTCATTGTACCCAAACAAACTAATGAAGACACAGAAATCATTGCATCTGGGCACCCAGCCAAATAGTTTGTATCCACAGAAATAACTATCTGTAGACAAATCACTGTACCTACAAAATCATAGTACAGATAGATATCATGGCAAGCTCAGAAAACACTGCACCCAGGCACACTGCTGTGCCAAGGAAAATTACTGTAGTTGGGTAAATAATTTAGAGCAGGAAATCCTGGTACTCAGACAAATCACTATCCTTGTTGGAAATTGTGGTTGAGCCTAGTTCACATCAGTCACTGGTAAGAGCTTATTGTAGTTAAATTTAAACTTGAATCCACCAAGGGCACCAATTCTAATTGAGGGTGTGAACAAGAAATATGCTTACACATGAAGGTATAGCAGAACCTGAAGTTAGGGTGGCTGAGTTTCCCCATCAATTTTAATTATTTCTGCTAAAATAAATTGCACTGAGCTGTGGTCTTTAACCTGTCCATGCCACAGTGGAGTGACCAGACTCAGATGTGACATCTTTTGATTATCTGCTCCTATCACTGCTTGCTTGTCCCTACTACCAACCCACCACCCCCCCAACTTCTCTGCCCCCACCCCACCCCCCACCTTAAACCAGCTTATATTTCACCCCTCTCCTAACTTTACTCAGTTCTGCTGAAGGGTCATGAGGACTCGAAACGTCAACTCTTTTCTTCTCCGCCGATGCTGCCAGACCTGCTGAGTTTTTCCAGGTAATTCTGTTTTTGTTTCAGATGTACATTTATGTCTTCAAATATCAGCCTGAATGTGGGAATTGTATTGAGTGCCACAGGGTATAAAACAGACATGTCATTTTAATATTCTCCTATACCTGTCCAAATGCTAGTCCATGACAACAATGATGAATTCATCAGGAAATGAGAGCTCTCACAATTAATTGAACAGTACAAATAAATGAAGTAATCCTGTTTAAAGAGTAGACATGTTAATTTAAAAAAACACTGAACAGCGTCAACGTGGTATTTACAAAGAACAAAGGAGGTGTTGACAGAAACCAATTACAGTGATGGATCCTCCTACACCTTCCTCGTACTCTATGTCTTTTATAAACTCATTAAGAATTCATGAGCAGATGACACAGGGAATTATTCACTCAAAGAACTCTCTGTTAATGCACAATGGAAGGTTGTTCCAAATTACAGCAGTGTGCGTACGCGTGTGCCGGTCAGATTAAGAATTGTGCTCTCCCAATGACTTGAGTGAGTAAATGCATTTCATGATGTAGTATTGATCCACACAAATAAGGAATATCCTTGGTTTAAATTCCAGTTGAGAAACATAGGAACATGAGTAGATCATTTAGCCCCTCAAGCCTGTTGCACCTTTCAATGAGATCTCTTTGTTGATGTTGCCAGCTGATCTGTGACGTAACTCCGCCTTTGCTCAAATCCCGTGATACCATTAATTAATACAAATCTATCAATCTCAGTTTTAAAATGAACAATTGATTTAGCATCAGTTGCTGTTTGCAGAAGAGATTTCCAAACTTCTACCGCCCTTTGTGTGAAGAGGTATTTCTAAATTTCACTCGTAAAAGGTCTGGCTTTAATTTTTTGACCATGTCCCCCGACCCTGGTCCAGGACTCCACAAACATTGGAAATAGTTTTTCCAAATTTAGCCTATCCGTTCCCCTCAAAATCTTGAAAACCTCGATCAAATCACCCTTTAACATTTTAAATTCCAGGAAATACATCCTAATCTGTATGCTGTCCTCATAATTTAACTCTTGGAGTTTAGGTATCATTCTGGTAAATCTACTCGGCACTCCCTCCAAGGTCAATACATCCTTCCGAAGGTGTAGTGTCCAGAACTGTTCACAGTACTCCAGGGTTTTGAATAGCTAAAGCATGACTTCGACCCCTCTGTATTTTATTCCTCTAGGTATAAAGTTTGTTGATCTCAGCTGGACTGTCAGTGGAGATGCTACAATTGGCCTCAGGTTGCGAGTAAAATAATCAGCCAAGGATCACATTCCTAAACTACTGTGGATGCCGGAAATCAGAAATCAAAACATCAAATACAGGAAATACTCAGAAGGCTAGGCAGAGAAACAGAGTGAGGAAACAAAATTGGGTAACATTGTTTCCCCAAAAATGTGCTTTCTTCATAAAATGTATAAAAGTACATTACATGACCATTCAAAATTGATAGTACATAAGGTGCAAACCAAATCAGTTCCTTCCAATACTGTATGTTAGTCACTAAATTTATAACTACAGTTAATATTTACAATGTTCATTGGGCAGAATATTACACTCGGCGTGCGGGCACGTGCCTCACATGTCCGAGTGTAAAGCGACGTGTGACGACGTTGGGCGTGCATCCTGACGTTATCGCGCACTCGTTCGGCGGGCGCTCGCATGGGTCGGCTGCGCGCCCGCCGATAATTAAGTGGCCTATTAAGGCCATTAACAAGCTAATTAAATTCAAATCTACACTGCCCGTCCAATCTTATAGTTGGCGGGCAAGCAAAAAGGCCAAATGGCCTTTACATTTTTTAGGGAACCTCATCCACAAGCGGATTGAGGTTTCCTAAAGCAAACAAACATTAAATAAAAACTTTATTTTGTAATTAAAAACATGTCCCATGCTTTTTTAAAATTATAACTGTCTTTATTAATTTTTTTTAAAAAGCACTTTAATCTCGAACTGCGTGCTAGGCCCAGCTCTCCCTCTTCATCCCCCCGCCCACAAAGGCAGTGGTCAGCACTGCCGCTCACGGTCAATGCAGGGCGGGCCAATTATGAAATTCCGGTATGGAGCCGATTGCGAGTGGTGGTCTGCTGCCCGACTGTCCCTGCCCACCGAGCACCCCCGCCAAGGGCAAAATCCTGCCCATTATACACTGAATATACAGTCCAAGGGGTTTTACCCAGTTTTTAATCCCTTGGTGTACTATGGTTGGAAGGTCTTAGACAGTGGCCTTTCTATATTGCGTCTTTGCTGCAACTGCCCCAAACTTTACTGCGTCTCTCAGCATGTAGTCCTGGATCTTAGTATGTACCAGTCTGCAAAACTCGATCATGGATAACTCTTTGCATTGGAAGACGAGCATGTTTTGGGCAGACTAAAGAACATCTTTTCTGAGTTGACGCTCCTCCAGCAGCAGTTGATGTTTATCTTGGCGTGCATCTCTGGGAACAGACCACAGAGCAGAGAGTCCTGCTGTTTGGGGTGAACCTCGACAAAACGACTGCATCTTTTTTTAGACCTGTTTTACAAAGGCATGTTCCAGAAAGAAGTGGACAATGATCTCTACCCCACTGCAGCCACCTCGAGGGCAACATGCGAAGCGATGAGACTGTGCGTGCAGGAAGGATCTGAGAGGGTGGGCCTTTCTCACCGCCAGCCAAATTATGTCTTGGTGCTTGTTTGAAAGTTCTGTTGATGAAGCATTCTGCCAAATCACTTTGAGACTCTACTCATGGAACCATACAACTGAATTCACCACTTTGTTTTCCAGCAAGCCCTTGAAGATGTTACGTGCGGGCCACTGGCTGATGGACATGTGGTCAAGGTTGTTTTTCTGCATAAATTTCTCCATGAAGGACAGGTTATATGGCACAGTCCAACTACTTGGAGCATTCTGCAGCAACATGGCCAGACCCATCCTTTGCAACACCTGGGACAGATAGTAACTCAGCACATAGTGACACCTGGTACTTATGTACCAAGGGTCTACACACAGCTTGATGCAGCCACACGCAAAGGTGGCCATCAGGGTGATGGCAACTTTGGGTACGTTCTTCCTCTCCTTATCTAGAGACTTATTCATCATGTCCCTGTGGGCCTGGTCCATTTTCAATCTCCAGACAAAGCAGAAGATGGTTTAGGTGCACTGGCAAAGGGGACAGGGATCACAATTAACATGTGCCCATTGCTTCTGATGAAGCCAACATGCAAATGTTATGCTGCCTGCTCATTTAACTGAATGTAGCCCGCAGGCCATTGCTAAATATGTTGAGCAGCTGCAGTGTCAGCAGGGGACCCAAGATCATGGTAGGCTAGATCTACTTAAAGCTACCAGCATTATTTAAAGTCAGCCTGCACCTCTTAAAGGGGGGGTGCATTCTGGTTGGAGCAGGTGATGGAAGTGACTGAGCAAAAGTATCTATCTGACCTACAAACAGAGTGACTAATGTCACAATAAGGGAGTAAACACACTCCAAGATTCTCAGATGCTGTTCTGGAGATCTTGGTGAGGAGTGGAGAGGAGGAGAGAGGTCTTCAAGCTACAGGACGCCCTCCTACAGACATTGCAAAGGCAGTTGAATCAGATAACTGTTGTGATCAATGCCAGCAGTCTGGCCCCAAGGACCTGGATGCAGATGTTTAGTGACTTTAGTGAATGCACCTTCAAGTGTCATATCCCACCAACTGTGCCAGTAGCCTCAGACACCGTTCAATATACCACACCCCATCACTCACCTACCAACAATTTCTATCAATTATGACTCATACATAGCATTCATAGCTTCAGCTCACCCTTACACATTTAGCACTGCTGAACGCCTCACACACTGCCAGTTATTAAACGATGAAAACCAGATCACACAAATACATTGTACCACACCCACTGACATACTTCCCTCTCTCTTGCACGTAATGGTGCTACATAACCAGAGGCAGCAGCACCTAACTGAGGGTGGTGGTGGGGGAAAGTGGGGAGTGGCATAGCTGCATGCCATCACCCTCATGAAGCAGACAGTGTTTGCCATTAATGGAGCAGTCATGACAGCACCCATGACCAGTGGCAGGGTTGAAACCATTGAATGTGGTGGTAGTCTCATGTGTAATTCTCCTTCTCACTTCCTGCTTCCTCCCCATTCCACAGCTTTTTCTAGTTTATAAGCTTCAGGTGGTATAAACAGGCAGCTCTTGCTTTCCATCCCTTTCCTCACCATAACTTTACCCTTGAGCCTTTCTCTTTTCAGGATACCCGAAACTTGCAACATGAACAGGCAGTGGTGAGAAAAAAATGGAAGAGCGTGAAGATAGTGATAAAGAAGAAACACCATCATTGATTCGTATTTTCGCAGCCACCAACTCAGATACCACACTTCAGAGAATGGCTTAGACGTGGCATTTGCATGTGGTGAATCACTGGGAACAAATGGTCCACAGCCAAGACAGCAGATAAGGGTAGCGCAAGTGCCTGTCTTTCAGAATGCAAGGTCTCCCATGAGTTCTGCTGGAGGGGACTCAGGTGAAGATGTTGATGGGACAGTTTACAATAGAAGACTGATAGGTATGCATACAGAAATTTCTGATGCATTGCCAGGTCTGTCAGGAAGTCTGCTGTCAATATGAAGGAGTCTTGCACCAACTTGGCACAGGGCTTTGCGCAGACTTTGGAGCCTAACCTTTCCAGCATTAGAGTGGTGGCAAACTTCAACAGAACACTTGCAGGCCAATCTAAGCTGCAGTATCTGGTGGCTGGCATGTCAACTTTCATTGCAGTATAAGACAAGCCACCTAAAATTTAGGTGCTGCAGTCGGAAGCTCAGACTAAAGTCATATAAGCTCAACTTGTTGCCATGCAAGCTCAGACTGCTGCCATCATAGCTGCAGATGCCAGTGTTCAATAGAGCTTGCAGGGTATCACTACAGTACACCAATCTCTCCAACAGATTACTAGGATTGCTGAGGCATTGATCCGGAGGGGCGGCAGTGGTTGTATGAAACCCAAACTTGCAGTCCTCTCTCAGGATGAAGGAATTCACCCTTTCACCGCTGCCACTCCACCAGTGCCTTTGGAATTTTCAGCCAGCTAGACTAGACTGCTATCTATGGGAGTGTGAGTTCGCATTATCTATGTATCTCAATTTACCGATTATTAGTGGGATCAGCACATGATGAATTAAAACAGCTGCCAGTTCTGCTGAACATAGATGTGAAGCTAAAGGAATCAGAAAGTCTCTCATCCATGTCTTGAGGGGGTGTGACATGTTATTTGGTCATTGTTTGTAGTAATAAGGCTTAAGTGGACCATTTAACCATGGTAACAGAGTCATTGGGAGAAAGAGATGAACATGAGTGTAACTTCTTGGTTCAATAATATCTGAAGTTCTCATTGCCTGTCTTTTGATGGATTGTAATTAAGTGTGAGTATGCATACTATGTAACAATCAGGAGAATTGGTATAAGAGTTTTGAGCAAACCACCATTTGCTGTAGTCAATCTGGAATGGTAAAATTTAGTACCTGAGCTCTTATAGTGAATTGTGAACTCAGTAATAAAGAATGATATAATCAAATGGAATTATATTGTATGATTTAACTGAGCATTCATGTTGAATGTTGTAACTTGAGCTCATTAAAGTCAAAGATGTGATTATGTAGTTGTTGTAACTGATGTCTGTGTTTAAAGTAATGAAAGAAAATAGAACAGGGAAACAGTCCAACGTCGCTCATACTGAGACGGTGCAATATGCAGCCAGGCTTTCTAGGCCGAGTAAGGCTATTTGCAGCCACTCCATTGAAAGTCAGCAGCCGTCCACCACCAGCCATGCTGCAATGCCTGTCGGTAGCAATGCCTCGGAGCACTAAGACAATCAAGGGTACACAGAAGACAAAGGTTAAGGGATGCACAAAGATGATTAGATGACCTATGGAATATTATATGGTTTCATTTATAAATTTGGTTTGGAATGTTTGTTTTGTGGTGGCTTTTATTTTAGCATTATGACCAAGAGGACACTATGATGGTCAGTAACAGTGGGAAGGTAAAGTTTGAGGTTGTTAGTGAATAAGGAATTGGGTTGCATTCCTTGGTACTGCAGCTGGATGATTCGATCACAGACAGCTCAGCCAGAAAAGGGACGTATTGGTAGCCTCCTCTCTGCCTTCTCCTCTCCTCGTTCTCAGCTATTTGCCGTATACCTGGTGGCAAGCGCTGTGCAGTCATGATGGCAAGATTATGCAACAAGCAGCAACCAACATGAATCCAAACATATACTCTGCTGAATACTACAGGGCCCTTCCAAAGCAATCCAGGCAGCAGAATTGTTTAAGCACCCCAATGGTCTATTCGATCAAATTTAATGTGGCAGCAGGTTCTTGCTGTATGTATGCTGCGCAAGTCTGCATGGGTTGCACACAGACGTCATCAGCCATGTGTTCAGAGGATAGCCCTTTCACTCAGTATGAACGACAACACATATTTATATGGTCCCTTAAATGTAATAAAGAGTCCTGAGGCACTTTATAGGAGCATTATAAAAAAGACACTGAGCCACACAAGAAGGTATTAGGTCAGGTGATCAAAAGCTTACTTAAAGAGATGGTTTTTCAGTGTGTCTTAAAGGAGGAAAGTGAGGTAGAGAGGCATGGAGGTCTAGGGAAGGTATTCCAGAGATTAGGGCCTGGGCAACTGAAGGCACGGCCACCAATGATGAAACAATTAAAATCAAGGGTTCTCAAGAGGCCAGAACTGGAGAAGCATAGGTGTCTCAGAGGGCTGTGGGGCTGGAGTTGATTACAGAGCTAGGGAAGGGTAAGACCATGGAGGGGTTTGAAAGCAAGGGTGAGAATTTTAAAATCAAGAATTTGCTTGACTGGGAGTCAACATAGGTCAGGAAGCACAGGGGTTATAGGGGAAAGGAACTTGGTGCAAGTTTGGATGCAGGTGGCAGAACTTTGGATAACTTCAAGTTTATGGAGAGAAGGTGGGATATCAGCCAGAGATGCTTTGAAATAGAAAAATCTAGAGGTAAAGGCATGAATGAGGATCTCAGCAGCAGCTCAGTTGAGGCGGGGCAAATTTGGGCAATGTTATAGAGGTGGAACTAGGTGGTCTTAATGATGGCACAAATATGTGTTTGGAAGCTCATCTCAAGGTCAGATATAGCACTAAGGTTGTGAGCAGACTTGCTTAATCTCAAATAGAAATTGTGATTCACAAAGACATCAATGAAATTTTTTAGTGCTGCTGCACTTCAAGCACTGGTGCCACCCACCTACCCACCACCGCACCCCCCACTCCCTATTATAGGCACTGATGACCTATTCTGTACACTTTATTCAGAAAGTGCATGATAAACTGCCCTTGAAGCATTTCTAGTGCACATGATGTAGGTCATGTCCTTTTATACCTTCAGCAAGCATCCCATTATGTATCTGGTGTGTGGCTGCAGATGCTAGGCACCTACTTGATATGGTCAGTGGAAAGCTGACTATTATCTCTTTCTGACTTCATCCCCATTTGATCTCCTGTTACTAAATAAACCTAAGCCACAAGGATTTGAGATGAGTCCATTTGGTCAATCTTAATTAATTCATCCAGAGATTCTAAATTCCTTCCTTTTCAGCTGCCTATTGTTTCTTAAAACATACTAGGTTTTGTGTCTCCACCACTCTTCCCGAAAGTCTGTGCCATTCATTGATCACGAAGCATTAAGATTTCCACGTATCATAAAGTTGCCTTTTATTAGTTTGAACCTGTGCCTCTTCTCCTACTTTCACAAACAAGGTATATTCCAGATCTATCCTCTTCATTCCCTCACCTATCTCATAGATCATCACTCAGATAATTCCTTTCCAAGATGAAATACATAAAGGCCCACCCTACCCAGTTCAAAATGGCAATGGAAGGATTTGGTGAGGGTTCTCAATGCATTCATGCTTGTCGCCATTATAACATCCCGGATTCCAGCAGCAAGGCAGGTGGGGACTTAATTAAAATGTGAAAGCCGCAGTACTGATCACTGTCATGCTGCAATTTTAATTTTAAATCCTGGGAGGTTTGCACAATGCTACAGTCACTAATGAAACCTGGCATGAGGTAGCAGAATGACTAGAAGAGGTCAAGGTACATTCCATTTATCAGTTTTAAGAAAAATTCCTTGGGGGCCAGGTGGAGTAAGAGCCTTTGACACTAGGAGTCAATCTTGCAACTCGTCCCTTTAGTGCTGAATATCTTCTTTCTTTCTTGATAACCAGGACTGGATGTAGTACTCTAGGTATGTTCTAACTGAGCATTATACAGTTTGCTTACAACATTCTTCTGACTTGTGTTCTAATGTTTGGGCTATGTATTTTAATATTCAGTTGGCTTTGGTGACTGCTTTTCTGTATTGGCTCGACGTTCAGCACCAAGACTCAGAGTTTTGTTCAACTTTATCCTTTGCAATTTCATTACGTATCTATGTCAGTTGCTTTTTTTATTGTACGCAGTACTTCATAAAAACATAAGAAACAGGAGCAGGAGTAGAACATACAGCCCCTCGAAACAACTCAATAAGATTATCTTCTACCTCAGTCCACTTTCCTATCTGATCACCATATTCTTTGTTTCCTTTTGTGTCCAAATATCTATTGATTTCAATACACCATGTCTAAAAACCACAACCCTCTCAGTGAAGGAATTTCTTCTTATCTCAGTCCTAACTGGTCGACTCCTTATCCTGAGACTAGAGTTCTAGACACTCTAGCCAGGAGAAACAGCCTCGCAGCATCAATCCTGCTAAGCCTTCTTACACTAGTCTGCATTAAATTTCATGTGCTACTGTTCTGTCCATTAATTATACAACACATTCTATATTTTCTGAATTGCCTTCTCTGAGGAATCAGTGAAGGAGTCTTATGGGTATTTGAGCATGCCCAAAGATATAATGGCTTTTGTTTTGCTGTGCAGCAGTGAGAGAGTTAATGCTGTCTCAGGGAAATGTTGTGGCTCAGCCCCACAATCAGCTGGGATGGGAGCCCCAAGGTTGGACATATAGCCTTGCTTGGTCTTTAACTCTGAGAACTTGACAGCAGATGCTTTTCTGCAGAGCCAGACTCAGAGGGATCACATCAAATTAAATCAGGTCAAAGCAACTGTGTCGTTCTTTAAAATTATAGGTTACATGCTCTGCAGGTCTATAATCCATCAAACTGCATGAAGCAAAGCAGGAGATAGGAATTCTTTGGCTGATTTCCAATGAGGTGGGGACCTCACCTGCCAACATTGGGCTATTCAAAGTTCAAATTTATGGGCATGAAATTGGGCAGTACACTGGTACAGGCGCCATGGAACTCCTGAGGCAAGAAAATTGCATAACCGAGCTTCTGGAAATTTCTGGCCTGGCTCGCACAGTGCCCTATGCTGGCAAGGGTATTAGCATGGGCATGCTATGCATGTATTGGAAGGGTCAGAAGTGGCACTATCATGATGTCAAAAGCTGCTCTAGCTGATTGGACATTAATTTCAAGAGTTCTGCCTGTGCTATGAATGTCTATGCTGATCACTCCCAGCTGATGAGGCATTCAACAGCACAGAAGCCTCCCCTAACAGCAATATTTAAAGCGATAGGCATCAAATTTGTTATGATCCTGGGTCAGATCCCCAATGATTTGGCAAGGTCTGGTTAGGGACCAACAATGTTTTGCTTAATGTAGACAAAGTTTGAGATTCAAGACACTTGCTAAGAGAATAAAACCATGAGATTTCATGGGTTTTGAACAAACAAAAAAAACTATACCATAGTAGGTCAGAAAGATGAAACTTTACAATATCAATCTAATACGCTAACATTCAGGGTTAATATGTAGTACATATGGAATAACATGCAAACTGCAGTTGAACGCACTACACTGCATAATAAATGACAAATGTGACCGAGACAGATTTACCCACCCAGATGTCGATAACGCTGTGAGTCAACGAATCTTACTGAAACTCACAAGGGATTCCACTCCTCACCTTCGAATATCTCGCCTTGGAATTCTCTCCAAAAGTTGCTCCAGCTCGATGATGGCCACCTCACTGGGTTTCAATGTCATCTCCCAAGATTCAGTTCCCCTGGATTTGGAAGTCTGCACTCCTGCACCAACTCACAAGCTTCAGCTCTTCAGCCGTGCCGAGCAGAATACTACTGCTCCAAAGGATACCTTAGCCCCAGCGGCCCGTAGCATGGAGTCACCAACCTTCTATGGCCTCCTTTGATTGCCAGGACTTCTCCTGAGCCCTCACCACTTAAAGCCTGCCCATTCTCAGAAAGGTGTGCAGACCAATTTCCCCTGCTCCCACCAATGTTTTATGAACTTAGTGTTCAAAACTACCCCAGTCTCTTAATTAAAGCCCATAACTTACATGTGACAATAAATTATTACCTGAGGTTTAGGGAATTACAATGCAGAGAGCACCACACATCATCTGAAGAGCAGCAGCCCCCTGAACTTGTCCTTTACCCTTGTTCTGCTCGCCTTTCCTTATTACTGCTAGTTACTTCTGTTGGTCCTTCACAGGAACAGTGAGAGGCTTAGCATGTTCAATGCAAAAGGAAAACTCAAATGACTCAATGGTCAGTTAAAAATGAAGCTGTAATCTCTCTCTAACCTGTGCTCTACTTGAGCTGGGAATGATCATTGGGATAGTGTAATGAGTGTGTATAAGTGCCTCACCTTGACTGTACCTATGAATCTGATTGATGCACATCGGTGTGTGTATTTTTCATCTCTATTCAGTACAGTAGTTTCCCATGAGACATTCTTGAAACACAGAGCTTGAGGATGAAAGAAAAGCTTTGTGCTGGAAGGTCACGTATGAGTTACTTTGTGTAATTTGGCAACAAAGAATCAAATGTTGGTCAAAGTAGGAGGTCAACAGAGAAAAGAGTTACAACAGAGGCTACTGACTGGCACCTTCAATCATGTCCAGCTCTGCAGCACATTTGTATCTCAGTATCAGTCGTTTCACATTCTGTCTACCATAGTGCTGACTTACTTTCAATAAAAATGAAGAAGCATATTGTTAGTGATACTGGTCTCAAAATTACAAATAGGGATGATTTTCACCTCACCACCTGGGCAGTAATTTTGCAGAGTGTATCGCACATCCATCATAGAACCTGTGAAAATTAGACAAGTTCTGTGATTTGCTGGTATGGTAGACTGTGGTGCATTCTTTATTTTGCATTATTATGCAAAGATAAGTTTTACTGATTTAATTAAATAAACCTGATCACAACTGCTGTTTTGTTTATTCACTTTACTGTAAGGTAAAGTAAGTTATTGTTTTGTATCGGTTTCTCACTAAATGCTTGCTCCATCCGCTTTTGGAGAGATTGAAGACATATTCATATGGAAGATACAAATGTCAAGTGCAGATCACAAGAAGGTACAGTACTGTTGTTGCACATTATTGTGCAAGCAGAAAAAGGCAGTGTGATTTAAATCAAAATAGAGGTGCTTATATTGATTATGCTAGCAAGTAATTTTACATTCCGACCACCCTCTGTGTAAATTCACCTTTTCTATCTTCCTATTAATTCATTTTTAGATTGTCTTCAAGTTGCATCTCTCATTTCTATCATGGAAACAATCCATAATTATGGATCCTATCATAGCACTTCATAATCTTGAAGTCCTCCATCAGGTTTCCCCAAAATATCCTCAGCCCTATAGTGAAAATGGCTCTAACTTTTCATACTTCTCTGTCTTGGATCAAAACTCCATGGGGGCAGCTGAAGAGGAAGGCAGTTGTTAATCTTCTAAATATCAGGCTTTAAGAGTGCAATTGAATATTCCATAGCACCCATATACCCAATAGGACAGATTTAAATTTCAAATCCCACTCTGCCTGCCATAACAATACTGGAGGCAAGTAATAAAATAATGTCTCTTGCATCCAGTGTTGGTTACAATGGTAATGACAGAAAATATGCCCTGTGGTATTTTCCCATCGTTACTGCGTCACTTGAATATTGTTGGCCATATTAGAATAGACACTTCCTATGACTGCCATCAATTTTAGGAAAATTCGGAAGTGACGATGGCTGGTTGGGAGCTGGTAAAATGTTAACCTGTTTGCTTCCCCCACCCGCCCCCACCCTACCCGATGTGCTGCACATATATTTAAAATCAAACAGACAGGCCGAGATTAGCACTTAGCAGTTTATCAACTACTGACATAAAACTAACTATAATTTCCTACCTTATCCCTACCTGTTTTTGAAAAGACACTTTGTCCCTGAGATTATGCTGTGGGATACTAATGTTATTTAGATGCAGAATAAAGCTCCTTCTACAATGTTCCATCAAACACTCCAAAAATGAATTATCACATCCTTTAGCTAATATCACCACCGTCAACGCCCCTTTGTCCTTTTGTCTAATATATCTTTGGCAATCTCTCCTTCGCCTCCATCTATCACTGGCCCTCTATCCAGCTCCACATGTCCCACTCCCCTTAAACAGCTTATTTTTCACCTCATTTCTATTTCTCTTTAGTTCTGATGCAGAGTTATACGGACTTAACGTTAACTGTCTTCCTCTCCACAGATGCTGTCAGACCTGCTGTGCTTTTCCAGCTATTTTTGTTTTTGTTCCAAAAAGGAATGAGATGGATATCAGAGCTCTCCTTACAATTTAACAGCAAATAGGGAGAACTTCAACCTGTAGTCTGAGCTGGGTTTAAACCTGGGTTACAGATGTGGGAGGCAACCCAGGCACTCTGAAAATTTATGTCGAATTGTCGATTAGTTTTTTTGACAGGAACATCCCAAATAACATGAAAGTGTTGTAAAGACTCATTGGTGCTTAAATACGCAGTGAGAAAATTATTGTAGCAAGCATCAGTACATTCTTCAGATGTTGTCTCTGCTATTTTTGTTCAAGTAACCTATCTATTTTGAATGGATTAATAATTCCAGTAAAATAGCAGAGAGAGGAATGTCAGATGAGCAGACTACTGTTCAGGCACTGTTCAGTGTAACTTCAGAATCTTTGCAAGTACCTCATTCTCTCCACAATTTGTGTTTATTTATAACTTTAAAGAGCATCTCTCCTATTAGCTGTGTACAGTTGGCTTCTGTTGGAGGAGGCCAGGCAGGAACAATTAATAACCCAAACTGTTACAAGATAATGATACAGAAAAAGAACAGGAGAAGTAAATAGCTAGGAATTGCAACTGCTGATACACTTCTGGGCTGACCTTAGTGTGACTCAGCAACGAACAGCTCCTCAGTGGTTATTTGAATACAGATAAAGGTAAGGTTTGTTGGAGGCTGATCGACACTAATTTACAAGGATTGGTAACAGAAAGATAAGGTAGATTTATTGTAGAGAGAGGCAACTAAATATATGTTAAACCACATGCACAGTAGGAAATAAAGACTATAAGGCATGAGGACATTCAGAGAGTAAGTATGGAAAGTTCATAGCATGCAGAGATTCAGAAAAGAAAATATGAAAACCCTGCAGCAGGAGATCATTATGAGAAGGAAACACAGAAGACACATGGCTTAATGTTTCTCAACTGATATTGCCATTGTGGCTGCAAATTAAGTACTGGTGTAGTGTGAGCTTTGTAGTTACTAAAGGCTATCTGAATAAGTTGTTAATAAGCCAAAGCTTTCTGCAGCTTGACATTGATGAAACTAACACCAGCCATTTAGCTTAAATAAGAAACTGCATATAATTACGCAATATTACATAGTAACACAAACAGGCCATTTGGCCCAACAAATTCATACCAGTATGATAAAAGCAAAATACTGCAGATGCTAGAAATCTGAAATAAAAACAGAAAATGCTGGAAAAACTCAGCAGGTCTGACAGCTTCTGTGGAGAGAGAAACAGAGTTAATGCTTCGAGTCTGTATGACTCTTCAGAGTTCCACGGAGGGTACAGTATGAAGCTGACTCCGTCCTAGGGGAGAATTTTCAGGTCACTGGGTGGGCGCAATAGGCGGGCCTGGGGTCGGCTGGGAGACGGGCTGCCGCCTGCGATCAGCCCACGATGCTATTTCACGCTGGCAGGCTAATTAAGGCCCATCCAGCGTGAAATGCAGCTCCCCAATGGTCGGGAAGAGGCGATCGGGGGTGGGTGCCTGTCAGCCGCTGGGTCCAATGGTGACCCAGCGGCCGGTTAAAAACGGCACAAGCAGCCTCTTGAAGGGCTATGGAAGAACATTTCCTCTGCGTTTTCAATATTGAAGTTATGAAATCAAGTGCAGCTGGACACGGCAGGCGGGAGAGCAGGTCAGGTGGGCATTTGACCCCTCACTTTTTGGACGACTGCCTCATGGTCTGCCTGGAGGAGGTGGCTGCCAGGAGGGACATCCTTGTCCCCAGAGATGGGAGGACGAGGCCACTGCACCTCACAAAGAGCACATGGGAGGAGGTTGCAGCGTTGGTTGGCAACCATAATGTAGTGTGGCACACATGGGTGAAGTGTCAGTGGAGGTTCAATGACGTGCTGTGCTCAGGGAGGGTGAGTCCGTGTTGGCATGGGTCAATGTGCAGAAGTCTTAAGGCCCACCCATGGGCCTCAGGGGTGCTAGAGTCTGAGTGCCAACGGTCAATGACGCTGGAGCTGGCCAATGGGGTGAGCCCTGGCTGCTTGGACTGAGTGCCTTGTGGCTCGAGGACCACGACTCAGATGTACCCTGCGAGCTATTCCTCAGCTGGGGTTGGCTAGGCTGCAATGGCGCTGCAGGTAGACAGTGGACTTATCAATGCTTCTCTGTCCTTTCAGCAGAAGACGAGCCATAACCAACCAGAGAGGTGACGTACAGGCAGAGGCCCACCCACTCTGCTGCTGCTGACCAGGTTCGAGCAAGACGTCCTTGAGTTGGACAGCCGGCATGCTTCACATGCAACCAGGCGTGGAGAGGTGGGGTTGCCAGACAAAGGTAAGAGTGCTGTGCACAGGAGTGAGTGTTTCGGATTGTGCAACCATTCTAGTGTAGTCCCTTCATTGATGGAAGCCTCAAACCTGGAGTCCTCATTGATCATTGAAAGATGATGACACCATGATCCAGATCTCCACTGTCTCGCCAGGGTGCCTGGCCTGCACAGTGACAGTGTGATGACTTTAACTAATGACATGTCCTTGTTCTCTCTTAGATTCGCCAGCATGCACTCAATTTCTGGACCCCAAATGGCTACCCCTGATGCCAGAGGACCGCACGCGGGCTTCATCTGCACCTGTGTCACTCCCGCACTCTGAACCAGGCACCAGCGCAGATACCAGCACCTCGGTGGGCATTAGATCGGCAGCAAGAATGTCGGTGCACATCGATGAGGCCACTGCACACTCACTTGAGATGCAGGCGGAGGCAGAGAGCGCCCAGGGCGCCAGCAGCCTGAGGACTGCTGGGGACCAGGACGATGCTCAGTTGAAGGCAGATGATGAGCCTCTGGAGTCGTCCATTAGGCAGCAGATGCAGGATATCCAGCGGGATGTGGGGGAGGATCTGGCTGAGACCCATAAGGGTCTGCGTGCCATGGTCTTCATTGTGGAGGAGTCCATGTGGAGCACGGGCACTGTATTGACCCTCATGGCTGAGCGCACTACTTTCTCCATTGAGAGATTGGAGACTCTCATGGAGAGGCAGCTCCAGGAACAGAATCAGGACCTGCAAGCCCTCACACAGGCAATGACCTCAGGTAGTCAGTGCCAGTGTGGGAGATGGGTGAGGCACCCAGTATCCCAGCTAGGTGCCTGTCCATTAATGGTGACCAGGGAGGTCCAGGGTGACCTTATATTGGCATGAGCTGCTTGCTGTCACTGCGAGTTCCTCTCAGGGCGCTCTGGATGATGGCAGCAGCTCCTCCGCCAGTGACCATCACATCTGATGAGGCTGCGATGACTGGGGAGATGCCAGCTGTGACACTGGCCACTCCCTCCCAGGCAGGGCCAACACAGGTTCTACTGGCCAGAGGACGGCCGCCAAGGTCATCAAGGCCAACAAGACAGCAGAGTCATGAGGGCCAGTGAGGGGGGGGGGGGGGGGGGGGTGGCACCAAGACGTAGCACTTGGAAACATAAGTTAAAGGCACCACGAGCACAAGAGGGACAGTTCACGGGTGTTTTTGAAAAAATTTTGTTTGGTTTATATGTCTGCTGGTGTAGACATGAACACCATTAATGGTAATGTCATCATGCATTCAATGTGACAATAACATTAAATTTGCTTCGGTTCTGATGGCCCGATCATGCTTCACCTTTTTTCTTTCAGGGGCAGGGTACGTCAGTTTGTAATGCTGGATGTGAGTGGCTCGATAATGTATTGCACAGGCATTGAGTGGACTTCGGGTGCAAATGAAAGGGTCATTTCAGACATCCGGGATGGAGGTGGCAGCCCTGGCATGAGGTGGAAGCAGATCTTTGGTGGCCTAGCTGAAGGAGCGTTGCATCAAGGCATCCTTGGTGTCCCTGCCTCCCTGGAGAATATAGAGGTCTGTTCACGCCCTCAACGTTCTCCTCACCAAGCTCCTCTTCTGACTCATTACTTCATTCATCATCTGTGGCCTGCACAGCTGCATCAAGATCCTCTTCCTCCAGTGGGTCCCCGCTTGCCAGTGCCAGATTGTGGACAACGCAGCATGCAACCATGATCAGTGACACCCGCTCTGGGGGGTATTGTAGTGCACCCCCTGAACGGTCCAGGCATCGGGAGCTCATCTTGGGAAGACCTATGGTGGTCTCTACCACCGCCCTTGTGGAGGCATGACTCCTATTGTAATGCTGCTCTGCCTATGTTCTTGGGTGGCAGAGAGGCGTCATAAGCCACCTCTTCAACAGATAGCCCTTGTCACCCAACAGCCATCCATCTAGTCGCGCTGGAGCCGGAAGTGCCTCGGCACCTGGGAGTGTCTCAGGGTGTAAGTGTCATGGAAGCTGCCAGGGTACCTTGCACAGACTTGCAGAATATGCATCCTGTGATCATACTCTATCTGCACGTTCATGGAGTGAAATCCCTTCTTGTTGATGAAGTCACTTGGCTGACCCGCTGACACCTTGATGGCCACGTGTGCAGTCGATGGTACCCTGGACGTGGAGGAACCCAGCAATCGCTGCAAAGTCTCTGGCTCACTCAGCCTGGCTGGCCTTGTCCGTAGTGTAAAACATTAAGGTCAGTACCCACCTGAACAGAGCTTCTGTCACCAGCTTAATGCAACTGTGGACAGCTGATTGGGATACTCCACACAGATCCCCCACTGAGCCCTGGAAAGAGCCGAGGGCATAAAAGGTGAGGGCCATTGTGACCTTCTGAGCCACGGGCATGGAGTGTCCACCCACACTGTCGGGGCTAATCTCAGGCCCAATCATCTGTCAAATGGAGTTCACGGTCTCCCTTGAGAGGTAGAGCCTCCTTCGGCATTGCATTGCAGACATATTGAGGTAGCTGCATCGCCGCCTGTAAACCCTGGCAGATAGTGGTGTCTTCTGCGGCCCTTTCTGCCTTGGGCTCCCTGCTGGCCCTGCACCCCTTGTGCCTGCGCCTCTTCTCCCACAGATCCCTCCCCTGGAAGCTGTATTGGGACACCTGGCTTCCTCTCCCTTCTGCTCCTCTCTTCCCCCTCAGAGGATCTGCCACCAGCAGAGACCACGATCCTCATTACCAGGGGACCGGAACGTTGTCTGATACTTGGAAGGGTTCACATGGTCTGAATCCTCCAGGGGCCTTGGAGGCACCAATAAGTTCTGAAATGAAATGCTAACAATGAAGCCCTGAACAGAGATGAAGCTGCCAAATACCAATAAGCAAACAATCTTCAAAACTCCTCACTACTCACACTGGCAATGCTGCTGACACTTTTTATCCCGCCCTTGAATGAGGTTTAGCAAATTGTCGTCTGCCCACCTGTCCGTTTTGCCCAGGCGATGAGTGCGAATTCACACAGGCAATGTAAAATCCAGCTTAATTGCCTTTTTAATGGCCTTAACTGGCCTGATAATCAATGGTGGGCATGGCTCCGATTCCTGAGCGCGCCCACCTACCGAATATCGCGTGAGTGCTCGGTGATGTTGGGATGCTAACCCATGTCATCACACGCTATTTTATGCTTGAGTGGGTTGGGTGTGCTCCCGCCTGCTCAGCGAAAAATTCTGCTCCAGGAGGTTTACACATCTCTCTTCATATCTAGACTGATACCGGCTCTGAGTCATGTGCCCTCTTATATCACTGTCTGGGCAGTACTACACTCAGTCCCACATTAACCCTGTATATACCAGACCCTACTACTATAACTCCCCCTAAGTCTTTATCCCATGTATATAGAGTTATTTTAGCTTACTTAAAGTCTTACACTGTCATAAGTCTTGTGCATATACCTTATTGTTACAACCTTAATGCTATTCCAATATTATTGCTATTACAGTATTAACACTAACAACATTCTCGCTATTCCACCTCCCCCCTTCAAGTCCTTGAAGTTAGAGGTTCAGGCGGTCTGGAGGCCTTATAACCCTTCCACATCTCTCTTGCCATTCTGTCGCGTGAGTGGTAGGCTCTGTTGATTCTGGTTCTTGTTGTTGGCTTGGAGGTCGGACTAGCATCCGGGCATGGTTTCATCCATTTCTTCCATTGCTTGGGGCAGGATCTTCCGGTCGGCGAGCAGGGGCCGCTCGCTGACGTGTAAAATGATACGGGGTGACGTCGGGTGGAACTCCCGACGTCATTTCCATTTCCAGGTCGGCGGGGGCGCAACCAAATTGGTTTAATTTAGATTCAGGTGCCAGCATGACAGTCCTATCAGACAAGGTACCATGGCTCCAAAGCCTTTGGATTCAAACAACCGACATTCACCCAAGAAGCGTGGCTGCGTGCCTTCAGGGTTTAAGGTCTCGACCTCATGGATTACCATTGGGCTATTTGTGCAGTGCTGAGGTTTTACTTGCACAGTTTGCCAAAGTATCCATGTCAGTTGCAGTGGAAGCATTGGGAGGTGCTCGCAGGACACTGGTCCCTGCATTTCTGTGACCTGATAACTGTCAACGGCCTATTAAGGCCATTAGAAAACCAATTCAGCTCATTAATGGACCTGCCTGTCCAACCTTAAGGTTGGCGGGCAGGCCAGGAGTCCAGGCGGGCTGTGAAAAAGCATGAAACCTCATCCACTGGCGGGATGAGGTTTCATGAGGGTATTTAAATTTTAATGAAAGGTTTAAATAAAAGTTATGGACATGTCCCAACTCATGTGACAGTGTCACATGAGGGGACATGGCAGGGAAAATTTTTAAAATCCTTTATTAAAAGTTGAAAATCTGAGCCGGCCTCCCTGAGGCAGCACTTAGCCTCAGGGAGATCTGTGCACTGTTTCGCACGCATGCGTGAAAGAGCGCACTCTCGGCTGACGGAACCCCCCCCTCCAACCCGCACAGGGAGCGTATAGCACTTCCTGGCGGACATCACGCCACGTAAAATGGCGGCGTGCTCCTGGCCAGGGGTGCCGATCGGGAAGCCGCCCGCTCGTGCCCGCTCCCCCCCCCACCTTCCCTGACGGGGGAAAAATTTTGCCCTTGATGTTAAACCATGCCTGGTTTGTCTGGCTGGTTTGGCAATGCATGGTTGTTGTTACTCTTGACTGTTTCTTGCGGGGTGGATGATGATGGTATTTGTCTGCTTGGCAGTACCTTTCTTCTTCTTTTACATTTGGGTTGTTAGGAAGTTCTCTGAGGCTGAAATCAGGTGTTCCTGTGGCAAGAAGATTGAGTAGCATGCTCACGTCTGTTTTTTGTTGATAGTGTATGACTGCTATGAGGTTCCAGCATCCCTTGCGGTTCTGGCATGCTGGCTGGAAGTTGCTGTCTGTGCACAGTGGTTGGTGTGTCTACTGACTGTACTATCATTGTAGTTGAAGGTAGAGGCTCCTCAGATTGTGGATCCTTCTCTGGTACCACCTCCACTAGGGGTGCTATGGTAATCTCGTGTGCAGTAGGTTGGTCTGACCACTGGGGACTTTCCCGGACATGGAATGATGATGGACAAACCTGCTGCTCAAAAAGAGAGATCACAGGTGAGATCAGAGTCTGAATACTCTTTAGTGTTTGAGGACTCAGTATCGTTCTGTTCTGATCGGCTAATGACTGTGGTAGCCTTGACATCTTCTGCCGTCTGGTGGAGATTAAGGTATTCCTACTCAAAAGAGAGAAAGGCTGATCCTGGACAACATACATCAGCTAAAAATCTGTTTGTTGCCATACCTCAGTGGTTCAAGGATCAAGCTAATGCCTGGGAGTTGGACTTCCCCTGCTCCATAAAGTGGAATGTCGGTTGTTCGAATCCAAAGGCCTTGGAGCCATGGTACCTTGTCTGACAGGACTGTCATGCTGGCACCTGAATCTAATTTAAAATTTCTTAGATGACCATTTACCAGGAAGTTTGGATTCCAAAATGAAGAGCCGCATTCTTTGATGTCACCCAAGAAGCGTGGCTGCGTGCCTTCAGGGTTTAAGGTCTCGACCTCATGGATTACCATTGGGCTATCTGTGCAGTGCTGGGGTTTTACTTGCACAGTTTGCCAAAGTATCCATGTCGGTTGCAGTGGAAGCATTGGGAGGTGCTCGCAGGACACTGATCTTTCCTGTGAGGGTGCTTCGCGCCACAGCAATGGCAAAGTCGCTCTGCTGGGCAGTTCAGGAATTGGTTTCTTTGACTTGGATGGTCCCTGCATTTCTGTGACCTGATATGGTGGACTGAGGGTTAGTTTCTGCCCCAAGTAGTGTTCTCTCCCCTTAGGATGGTCCTATGTTGTTCATGTAGCTCAGACAGTCTAACTAGCTGGATTGCCTTGTCTAGGGTAAGATCATCTTTAGCTTGTAGGGGTCAGAGAGTGAATCACTTGTAACATTCACCATGATTCTGTCTTGGATGAGCTTAGACTTTAAATCTCCATATTCACATCCCTCTGCCATCCTGTAGAGATCATTTATGAAGGAATTAACAGGTTCCCTGGGCAGTTGGACTCTCTTATTAAATTTGGCTCTCGCCAATATTTTATTGGATCTCAGGTTGCAATAAACGTCAAAGGATTTTAAAACATAATCAAATTTGGCAGATGACTCATCAATAGCTTGTCATACAATGATGTTGTCTGCAATTACCCCAATCAAGTAAAGAAGTGTATTGACTTGTTCTGCATCTGATTCTTTATTTAGGCCAGTAGCAGCTCAAGAGGAGGGGAAGGAGGAAGAGGAGGAAAAGGAGAGGGAAGAGGATAAGGAAAAGTAGGACAAAGAAGAGGGACAGGAGGAAGGGAGGAGGCAGCCAACACATATTTTCGAGCCAGACTGTGCATGATCGGCTGATTTGTTTGCAGAATTGGTAAACTTAACTCCAATTCCCCATTCAACAATAGTCTCACACCTTACCATCCCTCTGTTACTGACTCACAGCATCTTCCACAATAATGAAATAACAGCCACCACAAAACATTCCAAACCAATTTTATCAAACAGACCATCCAAAATGCTATGCAAAAGTCAACTCATCACCTTAATGCATTCCCTTAGTGTCTGCCTTCTCAATGCCTTTGCCTGGCCTAGTGCTCCTAGACGTGCTACCCCGAGAGATAGGCTGGTGGAAGGCTCCTGATTTTCACAGGCCGCAGGGTGAACTCACACAGCTCTGGGCCCTAGAAAACACCAACTTGACATGGGTGGCAGATGTCAGGGTTGGTTGGTTGACAGGGAACAGGAAGGTCACTGGCGGTATGCAGTGGTGGGAGCACGAATGCTGTCATTCTAAGGGGCCTGCAGGTTCTTGCTGCATGCAGCCACTTTCACTCCCCTGGGCAGCACCTCAGCAATCCTAGTAATGCATTGGAAAACTAATTGCTGGACTTCTGCAGGACTCTGAAAATATTTTTAAAAATTGGTATCCACTGCCATGATGGCAGCAGTCTGAACTTGCATGATAGAAAGCTGCATTTGCTTGATTTCAGTCTGAGCTTCCAGTGTAGCACATGCTGGGTCACTTTGGTTTTTGTTGTAATGGAAGCGGAGACATCATCTTTGAACATTGCATCATGGTTTGGTCCACAAGTGTGCTAATGGAGATGGATACCATTTCCATACAGGAAAGGATGGGCTCCAAGCTCTGTACAAATCCACGTACAAGGCTGGCCCACCAATGCCCCAAGCATTTCTATATGCCTACCCATCAACCTTTTCCTTATGTCACCCCATTGAAAGTCTCATCTGAAAACCCGGCATATGATATCATCCTCCAGTAAGCTGGGGCCTCCTGCTGAAGACCACTCATGTCCTGTTCAGATCCTGCCTCTATGCTCCCCTAGTGCCAGTATCTAAGCTGGTGGCTGTGAGTGAGACTGAAAGATGGAGTTTCATCATCATCAATCTACTTTTCCTCTTTTCTTGCCTGGCCAGGTTGCAGTTCCTGGGTATCTGAAAACCGAAAGACACAAGGGTAGGGTTGTGGTGAAGGAGGGGGGAAAAGTAAGATTGCACGCTTACACCATGTGCAGCTGGGAAATAGAAGAGGTTGTGTGATGAGGGGGAATTGGAATGTGAGGAGGAGGATTAGGTATGAGCATAACTTCACCTCCATGGCTTTAGCCCTACCTTTAGCCACAGCCTCGAAATTGGCAGCTCCAATGATGGTGGGTACCTTTTCTTCCATCAGGATGAGGATATCCAGCCATGCCTTTGTCCTGCCAGTTAGCTGCTGTTGTCGGTAGTTGTTCACCATCTTGTCCTGCAAAAGAGAGGAAGGTGTATCAATGAGTCAGTGTCTGGGTGATGTGCTTGTCCTGGTTGAATAACTAACTGGCTGTGGATGCAAGCTGTGAGATGTAGTTGTGAGGCTTACAACAATGCTAAGTGTGCGGTGGTATGGTGAAACAGTGAATATGAAGCATGAGCCATGATTGATAGAGATTTTTGGCAGGTGAGTGATGGGGATGTGGTGAATTGAGCAGTGCCTGAGGTTAGTGGTGCAGTTGGCAGGTTATGGCGTTTGAATATGCATTCTGGAACTCTATCCCTAGACCTCATAGCTTTATTGCTCTCATGTTTCTCCTTCAAAATCTACCTTTTTGATCTAGTCTTTGGTCACTGGGCTTAATCTTTGCTCAGGTCATATCCTTAATTTATGAGTGCTTCAATGCACTGGAGTGCTATGTAAGTGTAAATTGTCATTGCTACTAACAATATAGAGATACTTCCTGATAAATAAAAAATTTTCAATGCACTGTATTTCTGGTGGAATCAGATATATGTGGGAGCCTGTAGAAGATTTGATTCCCAGTTGCCGTTCAATGAATTATAGAGAGGTTTTTCATATAGGGTGGAAGGGAAGAGATAGTAATGTTCTCACTGACCTCAAAGAGACCCTGCTAAATAATAAAACTTCAAGTCAAACAAAAAGCTCTTAATAACTGCATAGAGGCAATGATAGAGTGGATATGAACCTGCATTGGAATTCAGTGGATTCTGAGAGAAGCAAATTTATGATCTGCTTGAAGTTGACATGAGAGGGATCTAAAAATAAACTGTCTGACAATGTCAGCTGAATTTACTTTGGCTGTGGTTCAAGAAGCACTATTCATTACCCAAAAGGACATGGTGCACACTGCAAAATTGAAGTGACCTACTCATGGTACTTTGGTTTCATTGGCCTGTGCATCTAGTTGCGCAGCTCCCACCCTGCAAAGCCATACAGTTCATTAGAGAAAGAAGCAAAGACAGTCTGAATGGAGTGGTTGGAATACCTTTCAGTAATTGGTGAACGAACCACTGAGTAGAACTCAGCCATTTAGGCCAGGAACATAGCAGGCTTGATTCCTGTTCTGTGTCAAGTTCGTCAGTGCTAAATGTGATTGTAGCGGCATACTTTAATTAGTGACACATTCCCTGGATTAGGAAGGGGATTTGGACATTGTGGATATTGTGTGAGGACAATATCAGACACAGCGATCAACTGACCTTTGAGGCATATACTTATTCAGAATGGTGACAGTAAAAGGATTTTTCATACCCTTTGACTGAATCAGAATAATATAAGAAACTGAATATCCAGAGCATAAATTTGGTACGGAAGCTTTGCATCCTCCTGGCAGTGCATGCTGTGCTGTGCTGTCAGTTGCTTCTAGCGTGGCCCATGCAGTACATCCTCTTGAGAAGGTTGGCTATGCAGGGTGCATGAACTGGAAACATGTGAGGTAACACTATTGTTTCCAATGTTGGTTGCATGGTCTATCTAATCCTGATTAATTCTGGTCTGACTCAGGTAATTACTTCAAACTGCTCTATTTACACTATATACATGATGAGCTACACTAGGTAGGTATATCTCTCATTAGTACAGACTATTCCATCTGCTCTACCGAATGTCTAGCACATGACTGCTGATGTCACCACTACATCATGAAATATATCACTAACTCATTACCATAAATACATGTCCAAATTAGGCAGTCTGGAGTCACAACAGCCAGTAGAATTCTGCGTCATTATGATATCTGTAGTATAACGGGTTAATAGTTATGGTAATGAGTTAGTGATGTATCTCATGATGTAATGCTGACATCAGCAGTCATGTGCCAGATACTCGGTAGAGCAGTTGGAATAGTCTGTACTCATGAGAGATGTGCCTAACTAGTAGCTTATCATGTATATAGTGCATAAAGTGTAAATAAAGCAGTTTGAAGCAACTACCTGAGTCAAACCAGAGTTACTAAAGATAAGACAGACCAAGATAAGATAGATAGTGGGAGTTAATGTTTAAGATGGTGGATGAGGTGCTGATCAAGCAGGCTGCTTTATCCTGGATGGTGTTGCACTTCTTGAGTATTGTTGGAGCTGCACCCATCCAGGCAAGTGGAGAGTTTTCTATCACAGTTGTGTCTTGTAAACAGTGGACAGGCTTTGGGGAGGTGAGTTACTGGCCACAGAATTCCCAGCCTCTGACCTGCTTTTGTTGCAGCAGTATTTACATGGCTAGACCAGTTGAGTTTCTGTTCAATGGTAAACCCCAGTAGTTTATGGAGGGAGATTCAGCAATAATAATGCTGTTGAACATCAAAGGGAGATGGATAGATTCTCTCTATTTTGGAAATGGTCATTGTCTGGCATTTGTGTGACACAAATGTTACTTGCCACTTATCAGGCTTAGTCTGAATGTTGTCTAGGTATTGCTGCATGCGGGCACTGTATGCGGGCATGGATTGCTTCAGTATCTGAGGAGGTGTGAATTCTACTGAACTTTGTGCAATCATCAGTGAACATCCATTTCTGATCTTATGATGGAGGGAAGACCATTGATGAAGCATCTGAAGATGGTTGGGCCTAGGACACTCTTCCTGAGGAGCTCCTACAGCTATGTTCTGGGGCTGAGAAAATTGGCCTCCAACAAACATCTTCCTTCATGTGAGGTATGACTCCAATGAGTGGAGAGGTTTCCTCCTGATTCCCATTGACTTCAACTTTGCTAGTGCTCCTTGATGTCACATTTGGTCAAATGTTGCCTTGATGTCAAGGCAGTCACTCTCATTTCACCTCTGGAGTTCAGCTCTTCCATGTTTGGACCGAGGCTATAATGAGATCTGGAGCCGAGTAACACTAGCAGAACCCATACTGAGCAACTATCAGCAAGTTATTGCTGAATAAGTGCCATTTGTTAGCACTGTCAATGATACTTCCATCACTTTGCTGATGATCAAGAGTAGACTGATGGGGTGGTAATTGGCTGGATTAGATTTGTCTTAATTTTTGTGGACAGGGAATTCCTGGGCAATTTTCCACATTGCCGGGTAGATGCCAGGGTTGTAGCTGCATGAAACACCTTGGCTCGGGGCGCAGCTAGTTCTGGAGCACAAATCTTCAGCACTACAGCCAGAATGTTGCCAAGGACAATAGCCTTTGCTATATCTAATGCCTTCAGCTGTTTCTTGATATCACATGGTATAAACTGAATTGGCTGAAGACTGGCATCTGTGCTGTTGTGGGCCTCAGGAAGAGGCTGAGATGGATCATCCACTCAGCACTTCGAGTTGAAAATGGTTGCAAATGCTTCAGCTTTGTTTTTTGCACTGATATGCTAAATTTCCCACTCATCAAAGATGGGGATGTTGGTGGAGCTTCCTCCTCTGGTTAGTTATTTAATTGTCTACCACCATTCACAACTGGACGTCGCAGGACTGTAGAGCTTTGATCTGATTTGTTGGTTGTGGGATCGCTTAGTTCTGTCTATCACATGCTGTTTCCACTGTTTAGCATGCTTGTAGTCCTGTGGTGTGGCTTCACCAAGTTGGTACCTCATTTTCAGGTATGCCTTGGCAGGGAATGTTGCTGGGCCTTCATAGGAAGAGCAGAGAAGAACATGATCTGTCCACACAAAGACTGCAGTCGGTAGTGGAGCAGCAGTAGCAGTGCCTCTGAGTCTACAGCATGACAGGAAGATGGAACAGGTCCTGTCCTTTCTGCAGCCTGTGCTGTAGTTTATATGTTACATTATTTACATATTACTGGAGGGATATAGCGTGCTGTATTTACTGCAATATGCTGGAGTATAATTATTAAGCTAAACGCTTTTAATTTGTGTAATTAAGGCAAGGTATTGATGAATCACCAAAATTATATTTAACTTACAAATGAAAATCAGATGTTCCGTGATAATTTTTCCCAAAGTAACTGAGCCAGCCTCTAGTTATGTAGCTTGTAATGCTCATGTGCTATGCTGATATAGATACAGTATTCATGTGCCATATTTATTCAGTGCAATTTGTACCTCAGGTATTGGCCTAATTTCAACAAGGCTTTCCATCAAAGTCCCAAGCTGTGAGTTGAACATGATTTTGACAAGTAGTACGTTACTTAATTCAGAAAGTATGAAAATATTCTAATATACAGTACTAATTAGGAACAATTTACATATGTTAATTGGGTTAATTGCATCCTCTAATTCCCTATTATTGTGAAATTGAACATTCTCATTTACTAGACACACAAGTTGTTCTGGGTGATGGTTATTAATTATGTTGATATGACCTAATTTATGTATATGCCTTGCTGGTGGACAAACCAGTTTCCTTATTTACCAATTGCGGAATTTTATATTTTTACCTTTGCTCTGTCAGATGTGAATATTTGTAGCCATGCTTATACAGAATTTATTGTCGCATCAATCAAGCCAACGTGTCAATTAACTTCTCCATTATTGAAATAACAGTTACATTCCTACATTAATAGGCTCTTAAAAAAGCCCTCCTACACTGTTACACATTAATTGTGCACCTGACCTGATACTATTGGCCTGAGTGCCCAGATACTTACTGGGAATGGTATAAATCTCTAACATGCCCATTCTGGCACCATTGTTTTGAAATTTTTCTGTTGGTTGTATCTCCTTCAAGTACTGACACACTACAGAAGTTTTAATGCATGATATCAGGACACTTCTGGAGAATCCTGTTATAACTTTTGAAAAGACAATGGCTTTGATATCTTACAAGCTTCCTCAGAAAATGGGTACTGATTTATTACACAGTGAAATGCTGCCATGGAATGAAACCATCACAGACTGTCCACTGTTTGGAGACTGACAGTAGACTGAATAGCTGGGCTCAGACAAGTACAGATAAACCCCCATGAAGCCTCTGGTCACAAAGCAATCTGTTCAACCGATCATTGACCATGCTCCTTCTCACAAGCCTAAGACACGGCTCTCAATTAAAATCACTAACTCAGGACGTTTGGTGCTTTCATCTGTGGCACGCAGTTTCACTAATCTGTTTCAGTAAAGACTTGTTAGGGCAAATTACAGTAGCACAGTACCTTCTTTAATTTACATAGATTCTCAGTATTCTGCCACCAATAATACTTAAAGGAGCAAGCTTGGTGCCCCTGTAGTTTGGAAAATTCAAAGTCAAAAACTTGAACAATTAACATAAAGAAAGAAACAGAAAATGCGGAAAATACTCAGCAGATGAGGCAGCATCTGTGGAGAGAGAAATAGAGTTAGCATTTCAGGTCATTGACCTCTCATCAGAATGGGAAGATGTTAGAGATGAACAGTGTGGTAATTATGGTTTTATCTAATGTGTAATATACCTTCAAGAAGAATGCTGTTAAGGAAGATCACATGATGTTGAATAACCAATAGAAGAGTAGGGTGGACTACCTCTGTAGTTAGTAGTCAGTAGAGTAGAGATAGGATTTGAAGTGAAAGCACATGAGTTGCTGCTTGGGTACCTTTGTAAATGAACATAATGTTTTCCACCTAGAAATGTCTGCCGATCAACTCTATTTATAATACCAACTCAGCTACCACTTACAAGTGTGCGACTAGGATCCACAAGATCCAACAAACAGCTTAGCAAGTACACTGCCAGGGAAATGGGAGTGGGGGTGGTGGATGTTGGGGAGTGGGGAGGGGCGGGTTTCAATGGCAGAGGGATTAGTGGGAAGAACAAAGGGCAAGGTCTATGTTAGGGATGGGGGCTGGAGTGATTAAATGACAAAAGGGATAATGGGACAAGGCAAAACACTATGGCAATGCAGCAAGTAAAGAAACAAGATATGAGTCCAGAAGATGGTAAAGAGGAATACGGAGGGAGAAGGAAACATGGGCCAAAATTTTAAACTACGCCCCTCCCTGGTGGGTTCTGAGGTGAGGGGGGAGCGAGAAATTCCACGGACAGGATTCCCTCCGAGATCACATCCGTCCCGACCTGGTCATGATTTTATGCTGAGGCGGGTAGGGCCTCAGGCGGGAAGACCGCCCTCGCCCCAATTAAGGCCCTTAAGTGGCCACTTAAAGGCTCTTTCACACCCAGCCTCAAAGTTCGATCGCGGGTGAGAAGGGGGATGGGCGCCTCCATCAGAATTCCCCTTTTGACTGGGAGTGCCCTCCCCTTAGGGCCTGATGACCTCCGGAACTCCCTCCTCCCATGACCTATCCCTCGAGACATTGATCGCTCCCTTGGCAACTCCCCCAAGCCTTCCGTACCCGCCCCCCACTTTGACCCCTGCCACTTATCTCTCCTTTGGTTCCCGACACTTAGTTCCAGGCAGCCAGCTGCAGTGCCTCTTCTAGCCACTGCAGTGCTGCTCCTAGAATGAAGGGAGAGCTGCCAGCTTATCTGATTGGCCAGCAGTTTGCCAAATGGGAGGCCAAGCCCCCGCCTTCTGAAAATTCTGGCCATGAACATCTGGCAACTGGGAGAAGGCTCCTATGGTCCAGCAACGTGGCCAAAGAAAGACAGGTAAACCCCAGGGATGTAGACCATCCACCCACTTTCTATGTTAAAGGTGCTTTATAAGTTATTGGCTTGGCACATATATTTCCATTACTAAGTGGGTAATTCGATTCTCAGATATCTCCATAATGATGGCTCAGTTTACAGTCGTCTGGTTCCTCCTACATGCTTTTTCATTTGAATTTCTTTCATGGCTGTTTCACTTGTGAAGACATTCATTTCCTCATTCCTTTTGGCTAAAATCTAAAAATGCCTCCTTTAAACTTAACAAGCTATAGGTACCACTATCGTAAAACCAGGCCTTTTTATTACATATGATTAAATAGGATATACAGCACAGAAACAGGCCATTCAACACCAACTAGTCCATGCTGGTGTTATTGCTCCACTCAAGCTTCCTCCCATCTTTCCTCATCTGAATCTATCATTGTAACAATCTATTCCCTTCTTCCTCATATACTTCCTCTAGTTTCTCCTTAAATCCATCTATATATCTTGCTTCAACCACTCCCTGTGGCAGCAAGTTCCACATTCTTAATGCTCTTCGGGTGAAGAAATTTCTTCTGAATTCCCTATTGAACTCCTTGGTGACTTTCTTATATTGAAGGCGGGTAGTTATACTCTTCCCCACAAAAGGAAACATTCTCTCTGTACATCTTTTACACCGCTTGTTAGCCTTTGTTTTGGAAGTGAATGTTATTCATTCTTTTGTCTTTGTTTGTCTGCCAAATAGTGTTTGAGCTATTGAGCTGTCCAGGAATCTTACTTGATGTATTTTACCATACAAGAAGAGTGAGGTAAGAACCCATGCAGGACTTGTATTTTTCTAGGAGTACAATTTTTTGGGTACTTTTATTGTACAATCAGGTTTACTTGGCTTTTACGTCATTTACTAGCCCTGGTTTTAGAAATTAGTTTCCTGTGGGGAAGAGTATTTTCATTCACAAGTATTCTTTGAGCTGGCCAGCTGTTCCGTACCTCACTTGGTGTAGTCTACTGGTTGAGAAAAGCAAGGCAAGGGTCAGTGTCAGACTTGTGTGCCTTGCCTTTACAATTTAGCATTTAATTTAGCATTACAAAACAGCATTCTCAGCCTTGTCACGTGCCTGTGGTTACCTTGGTGAACTTGTGGCATGACTGAACTCTTGTTACTTGGGAACTCCCCTGAATGTTCTCTATTACAAGCCCACTCTTGATAATGCTGCAGCATTTTTGTTCCAATAAAATTAGTCATTCAATAATTTAAAATAAGCAATGTAAATAACACAATAAAATGGCAAATTAATACCCTCAAAAATTCAGGTTATCAGGTTCCTGTGATTTCACCCATCCCACTATCACCAAGACAGCCCAGCAACTGATTGCACAGATTTACCTACTCAGTCGAGGGCCTGTGGGCTACATGAATCTGCACCACTTATGGATGACTTCCTGCTTCTACTAGGAGTGAAGTCCAGCAGTGGCATTTAGACGTGGCCTGGAGTTAAATACACTCAGGCCCAGATGGAGGGGGGTCTCTGTCATGGTGAAATTCTCGAAAATGGCTGAATTAAGTGCCACCCCCAAACCAGGCATTTCCCATCTTCGCAGGCGTGGGACCAGAGTCAAGCTGGGGTTCACGCATGCGCAAATCGGAGAGGTAGCTGGCCATTTAAATCACCAACTGCCTCCATTGACTTCTGATTTTTGTACCCTAGCTGCGTGAATCCTGAAGTGCACAAGGTAGAACAGGTAAGAATAGCTCTGAATTTGGTGGATTCATTGGGTAGCCTTTGGAGAGGTCAGGTACCCCTTTGGATAGGGTCCCGGGACACCGTTGAGAGAGGTAAGGCACCTTTGGGATTGTTAGAATTAAACATGATTATGCACCTTTTACGTACAAACTCATTGGAACTGTCCAGTTGTCAAGGAACTGTCAAATTGTCAAGGAGCTGTCCAGCTGTCCATAAAGTGCCAAAGCTGTCCATGTACTGTCCAAGGATACTAGGTGAGTTGGCTTGGAGGGTGTAAGGGCAAAGGGTGGCGTGTGCAGATCATGGGGTGGCAGGAGTTGGCACTAAATTGGCATGGGGGTATGAGGGGCCAAGTGGGGTGGCTAGAGGGCTTGGTTTGTCATGGGGGTATGAGAGGCCATGGAAGGTGGGGACATGGTTTGGCATCAATGAGGTGTAGGGTGCATGTGTGGGGGGTGGGAGGGGTGAACGGTGAGGGCTAGAGGTGTGTTTTTTGTTTTATTATTATTTTGATTTATTTAAACACAGTGCCAGAGCACAGAGGCAGGCCTTACGCCCAGCCTGCCTTCACACCCAGCAACCTCTGCATTCAATCTGGGATTGCCCGGTCTGACTCCTACTTCAGCCAGCCCTCCCCAACCGAAAATCCGTGCTGTAGGCGAACATTTTTAAAAAGTGTGTTCGCCGAGCCAGGAAATCACCCACCTCTGCGCAACCGACCTGGGGGTGAAAATCAGGACCCGAGTTTCCTTTTTTCCCCCCTCAGAGTGGGTGAGTTTTGCACTGACATCAAAACACACTCACTGAAAAGTTGCCTCTACCATGGTCTTGCTTTTGCTGTTTTGTTCAAACTGTTGACAGACATCATAGTTTCTTATGTAGGTCTCTATGTCCTTGTTTATCGGACATAAGTAAATCATTTCTATAAGTCTCTGGCGACAACCTTGCATTCTATAAGAGCTTAATTCACTTCTTTGCTTTGTCTCCTCTTTCACATGAAGTGGTACCACTACTCAATCTGCCTTGAACATTAGTCCATCCTGCGTGATAAATTAATCCCCAATCGTGAAATGCAAAGCAGGCTGGAGCGGTTCTGAAGAAGAGTCATACGGACCCAAAACATTAACTCCGTTTCTCTCTCCACAGATGCTGCCAGACCTGCTGAGTTTTACCAGCATTTTTGTTTTGATACTGGAGTGGCACACCGCTGCTGTCAGGCAACTGTGATGTTTGGCAAATGGCAGGGATATGATGGAGTACCCCAACTGCCCCTGACCTGGAATGGTGGGACAGAAAGCTAACAATGTTTTTCACAACATTGACATTCCATTATAGAACTCTCTCCCTAACAGCACTGTGGGTGTACTTGCATCACATGGACTGCAGCAGTTCAAGAAGGCAGCTCACCACCACCTGCTCAAAGGCAATTAGGGATGGGCAATAAATGCTGGCCCAGACAGTGAAGCCCACATTCCATGAATTAATTAAAAAAAACAAAAAAAAACCGTGCAAAATTCCTTAATGGCTGATTTTAAGCCTACCCAGTGCTGCAAGTAGGGCGGATGGGTAGTTAAAATAGCACTTATTGCTGTATTTCAAATATGTTAGCACCCTCTACCATTTTAACTGCTGGATTTTCAGCAGCATTGGGGCTGCCGCAAACAGTTGGGGTCTTCTCAATGTTTAAGTATCTGGTCCAATTATGTAATGTGGAACACCAAAACCATCTTAACTCCCAGTTATGAAGGTGGCACTAAGTGACCTGACAGTGAATCCTGCTGCAGGCAGCAATTTAATCAGAGGGCACTCAGGCATGACTTAATTTGTTGAAAGTCTCCATTTGGACAGGAGTAGGAATGTTGCCCCCACATGCTGCACTGCACTCCGAGTTAAAATCGGGCCTTTAGACTTCACACCTAAAATTGTTTTCTGTGGAAGATGTTAGTGCTTCCATGTTGGTTCTTCCTGCTGATTTTGTAGTTAATTTATCTATGTTGATGCAAGCTTTCAAAGCCAGTTTTAGTTCTTATAAAAGTCTTTTGCAAAAATTCTTGTTAGCTTTGGGCCCCAATAACTAGTCTGCTCTCCAACCACCCGCAATGGAGGCAAGAGGGCCTGGGGGGTGGGGTGGGGAGGGCGGCGGAGGAGGGGGCATTAAAAATTGAAAAAGTGAGGAACTCAACTGCAACCCATTACATAAGCACCCATTGAGGCTTTTATAGTTGGTGCGCTTTAATTGGATTGAATCAGTGTCCGGTCCTTGAGAGGTGGGACATTTTATTAACATATTCAGGGCTCCCACAATGCAACTGGGAGCCTGATTTAAATTTAATAGTTGCTGTCTGGATTTCCCAGGGCTTGGGAATCCCAGCAGTGAAAGGGAGGTGAGAATTTCAAGCTCTAAGGAATTCATTTTTTTTATATAGAACTTCTTGTTGACCAGCACTAGGAAGGCTTTGTGTCACCTTTCTCTCCCAGTTGCTCAAGGAAGCCTTCAGCTTCCATTCTGCCGAATGTGCCTCTTACTCCCTCATGCCGCAATCACCAACCTCCCTCCTCCAGACTCGTTCTCTAAATCTCTCCCCCGAGGTCAGAAACTGATCTCCCTCAAGCAACAAAAATTTACAATTAAGTCCTGCTGTTAGATTCAGCAGGACCTTCAGGATCCTGGTCTTGCTAGGTTTCCCTGCACAATTTTTCCATCTCAGTGGAAATATTGCGGCTTCTATCTGATCCGTACCACCCTCCCTCAGCTGATGAGTCAGTGTTCCTCCGTGTTGACCTCCACTTGGAGGAAGCACTGAGGGTGGGAAAGGCGCAGGGTATATTCTGGATGGAGGACTTCAATGTCCATCACCAAGAGTGGCTCGGTAGCACCACTACTGACTGAGCTGGCCGAGTCCTAAACAACACAGCTGCTAGACTGGGTCTACGGCAGGTGGCGAGGGAGCCAACGAGAGGGAAAACCATACGATCATATCCTCATCGACCTGCCTGCCGCAGATGCATCTGTCCATGACAGTATGGGTAGGAGTGACCACCGCACAGCTGTTGTGGAGGCGAAGTCCCACCTTCACATTGAGGATACCCTCCATGGTGTTGTGTGGCACTACCACTGTGCTAAATGGGATAGATTTTGAACAGATCTAACAACTCAAGACTGAACATCCGTGAGGCGCTGTGGGCCATAAGAAGCAGCAGAATTATACTCAAACACAATCTGTAGTCCAGCATATCCCCCACTCTACCATTACCATCACCATCAAGCTAGGGGATCAACACTGGTTCAATGAAGAGTGCAGGAGGGCATGCCAGGAGCAGCACCAGGCATACCATAAAATGAGGTCTACTTGCATGCCAAACAGCATAAGCAGCAAGTGATAGACAGAGCTAAGCGATCCCACAAACAACTGATCAGATCTAAGCTCTGCAGTCCTGCCACATCCGTCATGAATGGTTGTGGACAATTAAACAACTCACTGGAGGAGTTGCCTCCACAAAAGGCATTGGATAGTGCAAAGGCTATGGGCCCTGACAATATTCTGACAATAGTACTGAAGACTTGTGCTCCAGAACTTGCCGTGCCCTTAGCCAAGTTGTTCCAGTACAGATACAACACTGGCATCTACCCAGCTATGTGGAAAATTGCCCAGGTATGTCCTGTACACAAAAAGCAGGGCAACCCTACTTACCGCTCCATCAGTCCACTCGCGACCATCAGTCAAGTAATGGAAGGAGTCATCAACAGTGCTGTCAAGCGGCACTTGCTAAGCAATAACCTTCTCACTGATGCCCAATTTGGGTTCCACCATGACCAGCTCCTGACCTCATTACAGCCTTGGTTCAAATATGGACACAACAGCTGAAGCCCCGGTGAAGTGAGAGTGATTGCCCTTGACATCAGGGCCGCATTTGACTGAGTGTGGCATCAAGGAGCCCTAGCAAAACTGAAGTCAATGGGAATCACAGGGAAAACTCTCCGCTAGTTGGAGTCATACCTAGCACAAAGAAAGATGGTTGTCATTGTTGGAGGTCCATCATTCCAGCTCCAGGACATCACTGCAGGAGTTCCTCAGGGTACTGTCCTTGGCCCAATCATCTTCAGCTGCTTCATCAATGGCCTTCCTTCCATCAGAAGGTCATAAATGCGGATGTCCGCTGATGATTGCACAATGTCCAGCACCATTTGCGACTCCTCAGATACTGAAGTAGTCCATGTCCAAATGCAGCAAGACCTGAATAACATCCAGGCTTGTGCTGACAAATGGCAAGTAACATTTGCGCCACACAATTTGTGCCAGGCAATCACCATCTCCAACAAGAGAGAATCTAACCATTGCCCCATGACATTCAATGGCATTACCATCACTGAATTCCCCACTATCAACATCCTGAGGGTTACCATTGGCCAGAAACTGAACTGGACTAGCCATATAAATATAGCTATAAGAACAGGTCAGAGGCTAGGAATTGTGTGACAATTAACTCACCTCCTGACTCCCCAAAACCTGTCCACGACCTACAAGGCACGAGTCAGAATGCGTGATAGAATACTACTCTCTTGCCTGGATGAGTTCAGCTCCCACAACACTCAAGAAGCTTTACACTATTCAGGAAAAAGCAGCCCGCTTGATTGGCACCACATCCACAAACATTCACTCCGTGAGGTGCTGTGGGCCATAAGAAGCAGCAGAATTATACTCAAACACAATTTGTAGCCCAGCATATCCCCCACTCTACCATTACCATTGAGCCACTACTAAATTTGGATCACACAGCTCCATTCGCTAAATTCCCACATCATTCAGAAAATGTCAAGTATTCAGATGCAAGATTGGCCCTGCAATAAGGTTATTTAAAGAGCCAGGCATACAGCTTGCAGTTAAGGTGATTTTGTTGAACTTCTACTGTTGCAAAGTGGCTGAAAGAACTGTGTTTTTGGATGTGTTGTTTTGAGTTCCAAGTTTTGGCAGGGAGTATTGCTGCATCCTCACAGGTAAATAAGAGGATTTTAGTAACCTATCCACACAAAAGCTGCATCAGGAATGGGGGCTGGGACTTTGTCAACAGTGTGCTGCTCCTGATGTCATAACCAGGACTGTGTGCTATAATATTCTTGGTCTCATTTTGCTCACAGAGTATTTACAAAGTCTGCCGAGATAAGGAAAACGTTAACTGTATTGGAACACATCTTGCGGTAAGCTACATCTCACCACCAGGTTGTACAAGAGAGAGCAAGATCATGAGACATTGTATCACTTCCAGTGATGTTGCATATGGCATCTCATTAGCATATCACACAGTTAGAATTAACCCCTTATACTACATCTCCCCTCACCCTCAAGTCTCTGACTTCAATTTTTTTTTTTTACATAGGGACAACCGCTGTGGAGAATTCACTAGTCTACCTAAACAGGTCTTCAGCTCCTTTGGAGTAGTTTGGGGATTTGAGTCCTGCATGTGATCTCTTAGGCTCTTCTGGGCAGAAGAAGAATTTGTAGATGACTTAGGGTAACCAATTTAGTTGTCATCTGGATCTCTAGATGAACACAGCATCTCTGGTCTGTTTTCACAAGCCCATGTAGCAGCTGATGCTTCTTTCTTTATCACCGCATATCTGTTCAGTCGTGTTGCAAGGAGCTGGAAATTCTTTGATCGGTCTTGTCTTCTGTGGATCAACTCTGACACTAGATGCATCCGCAATATGCCCAAGGAACTTGACAGTTGGCTGCAAGAATTCTCATTTGTTGTTGGTGTGATTTGTTGTTCCTGTTTCCTGCAGGTGTTGTAGCACAGCTCGCACTCTAGTGTCATGTTCTGTCTGAGTGGATCCATGGATCAGGATACATCCATGTGACATGCAACTCCATCCAGTCCTTCTAGGATATTTGACAGCATCCTCTGAAAGATTTCTGGCATTGACGTGACTCCAAAGGGTAAATCTGTTGAAGCTAAACCTCCTAAACAGTGTAATGAAGGTTGCGAGTAACTCAGACTCTTCATCAAGCAGTAGTTGCCAAAAACCCCTATCTAGCTTTGTGAAGATTGAACTCTTTCCCAATTTTGCTAAGCTCTTGTCCATAGATGACACAGGATGAACTTAACATTCAACTGTTTTATTCAGCTAGGTAAGTTCTATGCAAATCCGTTAGGTTTTGGCACTGGGACCATACCCAAGCACCTGTTTGTTGGTGCTGTCACAGGTGAAATAACCCCTTCATCGCTTCAATTTCCTTTTTGCCAGAGTGGATGAGGAAATTTTCTGGGTGTAAACAGACACACTGGATTCGTGTCAGGATGTAGAGTGATGCAATATGCTGTCTTCAGCTTTCCTAGTCCTGTGAACAGCTATGGAAATTCAGCTTTGAAGTTTTTAGGCTGATCTTCTCAGTTTTCCAGTTCCCCTACTCTGCAAATCGGTATGAAAGTCGGTACAGGCTTTCCCGCTTAAGAGTGAACACCTCTGGTTCAGTATCACATATAAGTTTTCAGTGATTTTTCTCTCTCTTTATTGAAGGGTTGCATTCAGTTGTCCTATGATCTTGAGTTCTATACCTCTTGGCCCGTGTAGTTTTATGCATGATGAGAAGTTTTCTCCAACCACAGTTCAGCATCACAAAGAACTGAAACAGTTGCACTTGACTCTAACTTAAAGTGTGTCTTGTTTCCCTTTACTAGGATATCAGCACTCCAGTAGCTTCTGTTTGTTTCCTGGATCTATCCAAATAAAGGCATCTTAATATAGGAACGTAGGAACATAGGAAAATGAGTAGGCTATTCAGTCCATCGAGGCTGCTCCGCCATTCATTACGATCATGGCTGATCATATTCAATGCCCTTTTCCCACACTATTTCCATATACCTTTATGTCATCGGTATTTAGGAATCTGTCACTCTCTGCTTTAAACATATTCAATGAATGAGCTTCCAGGGTCATCTGGGTTCAAGAGTTCCAAAGATTCACAACCCCCGAGTAAAAAAAAAATTCTCCTCATCTCAGTCCGAAGTAGCTTACCCCTTATTTTGAAATTGTGTCTCCTGGTTCTAGACTCCCCCACTAGAGAAACATTGATATATACTGTGAACAGCTGGGGCCCAAATACTGATTTTTGTGGTACCTGACTATTCGCAGCCTGCCAACACCGGATTTTTTTTTTCATTCACAGGATGTGGGCTTCGCTGGCTGGGCCAGCATTTATTGCCTATCCCTAGTTGCCCTTGAGAAGCTGGTGGTGAGCTGCCTTCTTGAACCGCTGCAGTCCATTTGGTGTAGGTGCACCCACAGTGCTGTTAGGAAGGGAGTTTCAGGTTTTTGACCCAGTGACAGTGAAGGAACTACAATACATTTCCAAGTCAGGATGGCGAGTGACTCGGAGGGGAACTTCCAGCTGGTGGTGTTCCCATCTATCTGCTGCCCTTGTCCTTCTAGATGGTAGTGGTCGTGGGTTTGGAAGCTGCCATCTAAGGAGCCTTGGTGAATTTCTGCAGTGCATCTTGTAGATGGTACAAACTGCTGCCACTGTGTGTCAGTGGTGGAGGGAGTGAATGTTTGTGGATGTGGTGCCATTCAAGCAGGCTGCTTTGTCCTGGATGTTGTCAAGCTTTTTGAGTGTTATGGTAACTGCACTCATCCGAGGCAAATGGAGAGTACTCCATCACACTCCTGACTTGTGCCTTGTAGATGGTGGACAGGCTTTGGGGAGTCAGGAGGTGAGTTAGTCGTCGCACGATTCCTGGCCTCAATATTTATGTGGCTAGTCCAGTTCAGTTTCTGGTCAATGATAACCCCGAGGATATTGATAGTGCGGAATTCAGTGATGGTACTGTCTTTGAATGTCAAGGGGCGATGGTTGGATTCTCTCTTGTTGGAAATGGTCATTGTCTGGCACTTGAGTGGCACAAATGTTACTCGCCACTTGTCAGCCCAAGTCTGGATATTGCCCAGGTCTTGCTGCATTTGGACATGGGCTGCTTCAGTAGCTGAGGAGCCGCAAATGGTGCTAAACATTCATCAGCGAGCATCCGCACTTCTGACCTTATGATGGAGGGAAGGTCATTGATGAAGCAGCTGAAGATGGTTGGGCCTAGGACACTACCCTGAGGAACCCCTGCAGTGATGTCCAGGAGCTGAGATGACTGGAATCCGACAACCACAACCATCTTCCTTTGTGCTAGGTACGTCTCCAACCAGTGGAGAGTTTTCCCCCGATTCCAATTGACTCCAGTTTTGCTAGGGCTCCTTGATGCCACACTCGGTCAAATATGGCTTTGATATCAAGGGCAGTCATTCTCGCCTCACCTCAACACACTGAGATGGACACACATTTGGACCGTACTGACACCATCCTTTAGGCCCCTCATTTTCTTACCTTTACTCATTTTTCCCACCACCTTCCACCCCTCTCCACACCAAGGACGCCAGGCCCTTCCCACTTCCCTCCTCCATGCCCACAACTCCACTGTCTCTGTCCTCCTCTGGATCACTTTGGCACTCCTTCATGCTCTTGATCACCCTCCACAACCCCCCTCACTATTGATTCACCCTTGCCAGCCCGAGGCTCCATGTAAACTGCCATTCTTCTTTATGCTGTAGGAAAACCGCTGACCTTACAGACACTACACAAAGCCTTTGCACGCCAGCTTTAAATGATCGTGAACCAAGTGCCACAAAATTCACTTGTGCTGCTGACTTTATCCTGAGGGTAGGACTTCATTAAAAACTATTTCATGTTAATGAATACTCATGGCACTCATGAGTACAAGTACGAACCTGCCACAGGTCGGCGTAATGCTCAACATGCCGCTGACCTTATCTCTATATTTCAACAAGCCATCAGGAAATCAAAATTTCACGTTCCACTTAATTAAGTCACGCTGCACACCACATTTCCTGCTCTTGCAGGCTCCATAAAAGCCCCCTTGGGGCTGCAGTTGCAATACCTCTGGGTTTGCAACATAGCAGAGAGCTAGGTCAGAGACTTTGGAGAGGGCAAGCTCTGCATGATACCTTCTGCCAACTTGGAGTCGGACTCCTTCATGCTCCTTGATGGTGACAGGAGACTGTCTGGCAGGCCAGACAATGCATCAAGCATTTTAGTATACATGCCCATCAACACTTTCCGGTATGCTACCTCATTAAGGTCCTCATTTGAGAGCCCCATAGCAGGACTCATCTGCAACCTCACCCTCTAGTGAGCTGGCACGCAACCATCCATTACACCTGGCTGGCTGCAGCCCACTTATGCCCATGACTCAGCATGTGCAGAACCCTACTCTATACTACCCTCTAAGGCATGTGCAAAGCCAATATCTGAGTTGGTAGCTGCAAAGTGTCAGAACAAGTAATGGAGCCTCTCCATCAGTGCTGTTCCACTGCTGTCTTTCCTCTTCCTGGGGCTGTTATAGAGTGGCAGCCAGCAGTTCTTGAGTAATGAAAACAAAAAAAAACGCTGCAAATATTCAGCAGGTCAGGCAACATCAGCAGAGAAACAAGAGTTAATGTTTCAGATTGGAGACCTTTCTTCGGAACTGGGAAAAGTTAGGAATGTGTTAGGTTTTAAGCAAGTGAAAAGCGGGAGGTGGGGGGAGGGTGAGAAAAAGACAAAATAGAAGTTCTATGATAGGGTGGAAGACAGAAGAGATTAAACAACAACAGGTATCATCGTGCAAGGCCAAAGAGGGTGGTGATGGAATAAGTAAAGAAACAAAGAAAGACTTGCATTTATACAGCACTTTTCATGACATTCAGGCATCTCAAAGTGCTTTACAGTCAATGAAGAACTGTTTTAAAGTGTTGTCACTGCTGTAATGCAGGAACTGTGGTAGCCAACTTGCACACAGCAAACTCCCACAAACAACAATGTGATAATGACCAAATAATCTGTTCTTGTGATGTTGATTAAGGATAAATATTGGCTAGGGCCTGCTCTTCTTCTTTGAAATAATGTCGTGGGGTCTTTTACATCCACCCGAACAGGCAGATGGGGCCTCAGTTTAACATCTCATCTGAAAGATGGCACCTCTAACAGTGCAGGACTACCAGACTGGAGCGTCAGTCTCGATTTTTTTTTGTTCTCAAGCCCTGCATTAGAATTTGAATCCAGAACTTTGTAATTCAGAGGCAAGAGTGCTATCAATTGAGCCATGGCTGACACTCCAAAATACGGGTCTGGAGATGGTGTGAATGGCAGAACGATGAACAGCTGCTGTCCATAAGCAAAAACGAAAGATAAGCGAGAGTAATACCAAAACTGAAAAAAACTCAGCATGTGGCAGAGGTCTGAAATTGTTGAACTCAATGCTGAGTCCAGAAGTAAAGAGCCTAATTGAAAAATGAGGTGTTGCTCCTCGATCATACACTGTGCTTCACTGGAACACTGCAGGTGACCAAGGTCAGAAAGCAAGGTGGAGAATTAAAATGACGGACAATTGAAAGCTTAGGGTCACGCTTGCAGACTGAATGGTGGTACTCTGTAATGCTATTACCCAATCTTCATTTGGTCTTCCCAATGTAGAGCCGACCACATTGTACACAGCAAATACATTAAACTGAACTGAAAAAGAACAAGAGGAATCCCATCTTGGTTCTGGGAGGGAGGGGAAGGGGTGAGAACAGAAGTGCTGGAAATGAGATAGACACAGTTGACAGACTGGCAACCATAGTGGGAAAGGGGTGGAATTCCTCATTTGAGTAGTAAGGAAGGCATATCAAAAATACTGGTATGGAAGGTTGCATCGTCAGAGTGTATGCGACAGAGATGGAGAAACTCAGAAGACAGAACGGATTCCTCACAGGAAGCAAGGTGTGCGGAACTGTAGTCATGGCAGTTTTTGGAATCAGTGGACTTATACTGAATATTTATTAATCGCCTATCCCCAGAAATAGAAATGAGGAAGTGTAGGGGAGAGTCAGAGATGGATCATGTGGAGGTGAAAGAAGGATGGAAATTGAAAGCAAAGCTGTTGAAATGTTCCAGTTCAGGGCAAGAGCAGGAAATAGCACCAACATAATCAACAATGTCCTGGAAAAAGAGATGAGGGATAGGACCTAAGTAAGACTAGAACAAGGAGTGTTCCACATTTCACGCAATAAGGCAAGCATAACTAGGACCCATGCGGATGACCACAGCAACAGTTTTTATTTGGAAGAAGTGAGTGAGTTAAAAGAGAAGTTGTTCAATGTGAGAACAAGTTCAGCCAGGCTGAGGAGTGTGGTGGTGGATGGAGACTGGTTGGTCCTCCGTTCAAGGAAGAAATGGAGAGCTTAGACCACTCGGGTGAGGGATGGCAGTGTAGAGAGACTGGAGGTTCATAGTGAAGAGGAGACTGTTATGGCCAGGAAATAGGAAACTGTTGAGGTGTCAGAGGGCATTGGAAGAGTCACAGGTAGGGAGGCACTGGAGAAGGGAGAAAATAAGAAGAAGAAATCAGTTAGGTCCAGCAGGAACAGGCCGAAATGCTATGTTTACCAGGGCAGTCCTGTTTGTGGATCTTGGGAAGGAGGTAGAAGTGGGCTGTTCTGGGTTTGGGGACTATGAAGTGGCAAGCTGTCAGATCTCCAGAGCAAATGAGGTCAGTGACAGACCTGGGAGACGATGGCTTGATGTTCAATGGTGGGATCATGGTACAGGGGAAGTAGGACGAAGTGTCAGGGAGTTGATGTTCTTCCTCTGCAAGGTAGAGGTCAGTTTTACAGACAACAACAACAACATCACCCTTGTCAACAAGTTGGATGACAATGTTCGGGTTGGATCGAAGAGAATGGACTGCAACAAGTTCAGAGGGAGACTGAGTGGGTGAAGGGAGCAGAGAAATTGAGATGGTTGTTGTCATGCCAGGAGTTTTTAATCAAAAGATCCAGAGAGCTTAAGGGTCCAGAGGGATGGGTCCAGATGGAGGGCTGGGGTGAATACTGGGGCTGGGTAAAGGATCTGCTGTGTGTGGGAGGGAGCGGGGAGGACTCCTGGCCAAAGAAGTGGGCAGGAAGGTGAAGGCAACAGAAGAAAAGCTCAGTGTTATGCTGAGGTCAAACTTCATCAAACTGGAGGAAAGGGGGTGAAGCTGAGACCTTTGCTAAGGACACGTTGTTCAGGATCAGCAAGCGGCAGGTTGAGAGTATCATGAATACACAGCAAGGGATAAGATGAAAGGGACGGATGGCTCAGAGGGAAGTGACGGGATAGAAAGTTCTGAGGGGTGTTGGCACCCATGAGTTGTTGAATCTTGTGATCCTTCAGGTATGAGGGGCCAGCAGTAAAAGAGCAGGAAATTACAAGGATAGTCTTTGGGATATTTTATTGTATAATAGTGTGCCCATTTATTTTGGATGGCACCATACCCAGACATACTTTCAATCTAAACCTTTCTGGCAGTTCTGATATCAAACTGAACCCAGTTTGACTGGCAGTGCTACTGATATTGACATAAATTTCAATTAATTTTAACACCGCTCAAAGCATATGCTTGTATCGTAAAAGTAATTTCACGTCTACCAGTCAGTTTGGGCACTAACGTGGTAATATCAGTACAGGAGCAATGAAAAACCTGTAACCCCATAGGAATGCTGTTTGAAATTCTGTTCATCACTGTTTCCTTTTAGCTATCTTTACACCTGTTGGGTTATCTGTTGGATACTATGGCCGGGATTTAGCCCTCTGGGTCTAGATCATGTGGCGACCCACCATGTGAGAGGGACTCCCACCACACAATCTAGCGGGAAAACCTGCCAAATTGAACGATGCTATGGTGATCAATTAAACAGCCGGGAGTTTCCTGGGGAATCGAGCGGCAGGACGGGCGGGTGGGAAGTCACACACACCACAGTCATATCCGGGCACCATATTTAAAAGGCGCCCAGACAGCTACTCGTTCATCACACACTGGAGTTCAGAGCTGGATATGGCAGGCAGGAGTCTACAGGCATCAACTCCAAGGTTTAGCAATGCCTCACTGGACACATGTCTTCAAGCAGTGGAGGACAGGAGGGATGTCCTTTATCCAAGGGATGGGAGGAGGAGACCCATTGGCCTCACCACACTTGCATGGGAGGAGGTCGCCAGGATGGTGAGTGTCAATTCAACTCATAGGAGGACCGCCCTGCAGTGCGGGAAAAGAATGAAGGACCTCATCCCTGCTGCCAGGGTAACTGAATCCTCTACTCCCCATACTCACCTCACTGAATGGGAACTGGGATATGGTCCTCAAAGGCAAGGTCACCATCTGTGCTGCCCATGCATGAAAGCCCTTTGCCAGGTACAGGTGTGCTGCCTCATAGCCCCGCTGCAGTCCATGTGGCCTGCAGATAGGGAGACGACTGCAGGTTGCTGACTGAGCCACACTCAAGGTATAAATTTTGGGGGGGGATGGGGGTGCTGGTTGGCAACTGCAGACGCTGCTGCTGCCATGTCTCTGTTGTCCTTGTTCTTCTAGCTGCTGGAGCTTGCAGGTCTGGAGGGTGCTGCTGAAGTACCCTTGGGGTACTTTCATATGGCACACAGTTGCCAATGGGCTGGTGACGGAGATTAGAAGCATGCAAATGTCACCTGCATCACAAGTGGTCAGAAACCACCTTATATCTTTATGTAGGAGAAGACAGCACACAACAAGAGTGAGAGAGATGACGGGAGGGGGCACGCTCAATCTCCACTCCCTCTTACATTATGAAGAGCGGGCTGTTGAGCTGGCAGGGGAGGACCATGACCGTGCTTATGCTGACGCTGACAGCGAGGCCGGTCTGCCCCAGCCATCTAGTGAGGAAGCATGTTTAATCTCTGCACATAGAAACCTGAGGGTGATGCTCAGTGCAATGTAGGAGGTAGTCTATGCAGTCACTCACTCTCCCCTCTTTCCATTACAGTTGCCAGCAGGAAGAGGGTGAGGCCAGACCCCGATCCTGAGTCCAGCCCCAGCCCCAGTCTGCAGAGGACTGAGGAGGATGACAACGATAATGACATCTGCGTCTTCCGCTAGCCCAGAGATACAACCCCGGTGGGTCATACATCTATCTTAGGCTCGCTGTTATGGCGCAGCTGATTGTAAATGCTGAGTTGTTCAAATCCCAGGGGGAAACCTGAAACATCTGCCACAACTTGTTTTGCAATCTGTATAAATTTCGAGATGCGTGCCTTGAATTCAGTAGTAATAAGACCACCAAGTCTTATAGGTTTCTTACAAAACTAAATAGAAACTTCATTAATAGAAGAAATGATTTTAAATACAGACATAGATCTAGAAATTACTACTTTGATAACTTCTAAATCCCCTAATTAATCTAACTCCCAGTTACACTTGCATTAAGGCAACAGTAAGACACATAAATTTTAAAAGACTCAGGCAAAGAAATATGATACCCTGAGCAATCCAATCCAAAGTGAGTTTCCTTAACTTCAGTTCTCTGTAGACAACAGCTTGAGGCTTAGATGCTGAAGATGTTTCACACTTGTTATATCTTAAAATAACTGCCTTTACACATAGCCTTCTCTCCTTTATACATATTTTCCCTTTGAATGCAAATTCCCATTGTTTCACTATCTCTTTGGACTTTACCTCCCTGATCATAAAAATAATCATTGTACCAATTTTACCAGTAGTCTTTAGGAAAAATAAACACACTGTTTCTGAACTTCACCTGGCTAGGTGACACATTTCACCCCTCCTTTGAAAACAATCTAGTCTGGTTTATTCAAAAATGCAAATATCCTTTTACACCTTACATTCTAAACTTCCCCCATGTTTACCTACTTAATATTTCAAACCATGCTTATATTTTGTTACATCAAAGCCTCCAGACAGCTGCCTTTAATCCAATTAACTCTCTCTCTGTCTCACACACACACATACAGACACACACACACACACACACACACATACCAATAAATTCAAATGACCTCATTATATCTTCCTGACACTCAGAGTCACACTCTGGTGGTCACTGCACAGACACGTGGCTGCACCAGGAGGAGGCAGGGACAGCCAAGGTCACCGGGACTCCGAGGACTGCTGGAGAAGAGGCCAATGCTAAGTCTGAATCTGATGACAAGCCTCTGGGAGTGGTCCTAGATAAGATGCTAGAGATACAGCAAGAGGCAGGGGAATCATCAGGCAGAAGTATCGAAGGCTCTCAACAGAGTGGCATGAGAGGTGGAGGAGTCCGTCCGTCTGCTCTCTGATATAATGGCACTGACATGTGCGCACATCTAGATCTCCATGGGAAGGATGGCAGACGCCATGGAGAACCTCGTCCACCAGAGCGCCCAGTTTCTGCTGGAGATGTGTACAGACCTGCACTCCATCACTGTAGCCATGGGCGAGTTTTTGCAGTGGCTACGTGAGAAGGGGATGGGGCACCTAGACCTCCCTCCAGGTGCCCCTTTTCCTCAAGGAGTCAGGGAGGAGCCCTCAGGCACCCAAATGGAGGAGGAAAGTCCGGCAGACACCCCTGAGGCCTCCACTCAGGACCTTCCAAGGGTTCCCTAGCATTCCGAGTCCCCTTGGTGTATGACCCCATCAGCTCCGGCCTCTGGGGCTGCTGAAGGTGCACCTGCCCCAGAGCAGGAGACCCAAAGAAGGCCGGGGCCCTCCAGGCCTCGGACCTCCACAGGTCTGGCGCCAAAGTTATCAAAGACAACAGGACATAGTAGTCAGAAGGCTGGCTTCACCCTGCTGCAGATGTCAGGGGAGCACCTAGGCACAGTGGTAGGGCACGTTAAACTAAAATGTTCTGAGTTCATTCCGGTAGCATGTGTGTACAATCATTGTGAATTGTTGTTGCACTTTTGCAAATGTATGTATAGTTGCACTTTATGGAGGTGTGCTGTGTTTTTATTGTTACTATTTGTGTAAATGCCTGTGCGCGCTCCCCGCACTCCACAGTTCAAGGGGCTGACTCAGGTTGGGTCCGTCCCCCTGAATCATGCCTGTGCATGGAGGCATTAAACTTTACCAGGGCCCTTGCAAGCCATGTGCGAGAAGGCTCCCACACATGCTGTTCCCTTGCCCTCCATTGCCTAGTCTATAGAAGCACCACCAGTGAGATTTTCTAAGTGTCTTGCTATGACCTCCTTAATAATAGATTCTAGCATTTTCCGTATGACAGATGTTAAGCTCACTTTTTAAAAAATTTACTCATGGGAAATGTAATTGGATAGAGTCAACATGGTTTTATGAAAGGAAAATCATGTTTGACTAATTTATTGGAGTTCTTTGAGGAAGTAACAAACAACATGGATGAAGGGGAACCTATGGTTTTGCAATACTTAGATTTCCAGAAGGCATTTGACAAGGTGTCACAGTAAAAGCTGTAGTTTCCTGCTTTCTGTTTCCCTCCTTTCTTGAACAGAGGAGTCACATACGTTATTTTTCAATCTGATGGAACCTTTCCAGAATCTAGGGAACTTGGAAAATCAAAACCAATGCATCTGCTATTTCAGCAGCCACTTCTTTTAAGGCCCTAGGGTGAAGTCCATCAGGACCTGGGGACTTATCAGCTTTTAGTTCTAATAATTTTTTTCTGTACCCTTTCCCTAGTGATCGTAATTGTTTTAAGTTCCTCCCTCCCTTTCACCTCCTGATTCACAATTATTTCTGAGATGTTATTTGTATCCTCTCCTGGGACAAGTTGTTCCAGGAGGCATCCCTTAGATTAGGTAGAACTTTACATTTCATCAATGCTCAGGGACAGGAGGCTGTAACCGTGAGTAGGCAGGTATGGGGATCCAGCATGTAGTGATGGAGGAGCCCAGGCCCTTGATTTTGACCAAAATGTATGAGGCGGTTGCTACCTGTCCGGATGAGAACAAGGACTGCAGGGTGGATGAACAAACCGATCATGGCATCATGGCACAGTAAGCCATTCCCAGTCGGGGGTGGCGGAGCAAAAAAACATTGGTAGTGATAGGGGACAGTATAATCAGGGGTATAGATACTATTCAATGCAGACACAGCTGGGAGCTCTGAAGTTGTGTTGCCTGTCCGGTGCCAGGGTTAAGGAAATCTCCTCACGGCTGAAGAGGAACCTGGAGGGGGAGGGTCCAGTTGTCATGATTCACATGGGAACCAATGACATCGGTAGAACTAGGAATGATGTTCTGCTGAGAGAGTTTGAGGAGTTAGGGTCCAAATTAAATCACAGAACTTCAAAGGTAATCACCTCGGGATTGTTACACAAACTGCATGCCAATTGGCATTGGGTCAAGCATATTAAAGAATTAAATGTGTGGCTCAAAGAGTGATATGGGAAGAACAGGTTTCAATTCATGGGGCACTGACGCCTGTATTCAGGAAAGAGGGAGTTGTTCTGTTGGGATGGGGTCCACTTATACCAGGCTGAGACCAGTGTCCTGGCAAATTGTATAGGGCTGAGGATAGGGCTTTGAACTAACATAGGTGGGTGAGAGGATTCAGGTGAAGGGGGTTTTAAAATCCAGAGAGAAAAGTTGAAGCAATAGAACGGTGCAGCAATGTGAGTATAGAAAAGTAGAGTGGGACAGGCAGGGATAGAGAATTTAACAGTAATAGTGTATCAGTGAGTAAGGTCCATGTAGGATAGTAAAGAAATAAAATTAAATTTTATCTGAATGAAAAAAACAAGCAAAACATCTGCAATAATAGCAAAAGAGGTAAATGGTGTAGATCTAATCACCATTACAGAGGCAAGGGGTGGAATTTAATGCCCTCCCCTGTGGCAAGTTTGGTGGCAGGGTCATTTAATCAGGTGGAGGGTAGCGACCCTGCCACCTTCCCACCTCTGCCCTGATTATATCTGTGGCAGGAAGGCCAGTGGACGGTCTTTCCACCCCACCACCAATTGAGGCTCTTAAGTGGGCAATTAATGCTCACTGAAGAGCCCCATCCCACCATCATTGATATTCACCTAGCGGCAGGCAGGGGACTCACTTTGTGTGGGACCCAAAAAGCAAAGACTGTTGTGGTTGCTTGCAGAGTCCTTCGTTCAAAAGCAAACAGTCCCTGTTTCAGGGACCTGGCATCGGGAAGGGGGTGCGGGGGTGTGTGTGTGTGTGTGTGTGTGTTACTGAAAACTACCCTTGTGCCCTTGCTGCCAACACCCATCTCCCCTGACCCACCTCCTGCCTTCAAGCCTTCAATATTGTGCCTGGGTCCTTCAACGATCCTAGGCCTTGGGTGGTTGCAGTACTGGCAGCAGCCACTTTGGGTAAAGAAGTTTCTTCTGAATTTTCTATTTGATTTATCAGTGACTTAAAGTTTCAATTTTTGAGCTGAAGGAAGATGGTGCAGTACTAGTCATGGAGGCATATGTCTTATCCTAGAACAAAATGTGATGGTGGAGTGATATAGGGCAGGTAAGGAGAAAGGAGATCATTAAGGTGATAGAGAAATCCTAATCTTTCCAATGTCTCTATTCATGACTTCTTCCACTTTGCCTCTCTTTCTAACTCCCAGCCAACTGAATTAATTACATTTCACCTTGCTCACTGGCCAACTTGTTGCTACTCCCATTCTTTCTGCTACCCCTGACTCTCGTCTCTCCTTTTTATTTTTGTTGAGGATCTTGCTACAGGGCGATTACAGCACAGCCTAACTCGCTGTTCTTCCTTATCTCAGCATCTTCCTCGCTTCCCTGGAGCTGAACTCTTGAAATTCCTGTCTACCTCAGTGATGCTTGATTCAGTTAGTAGCAGACTCCTGAGACGGAAGGCTGTGGGCTCCAACTGACAATTCAGTTGAGTAAGGGGAAATACTGCATTGTTGAAGGTGTTGTCTTTTGGATAACTTATTTAACCAAGGCCCCATATGTCTTCTCAGATGTCATATCCTATGACAATATCTGAAAAGGAGTGGGGTATTTCCCATGGTGTGGTAGCCAACATTTTTTTCCACAACTACCACTACCAAAAAAATGATTGTCTGGTCATTTATTTGTTGCATGAATTGGTTTCCATATTTGCCAATTTAACAATATTGACTGCACTTGTAAAGAAAGCATTTTGTAATGGATGTTAATGTAAATGAAGATAATATAGCTGAATCTCCAATTATTCCACCCCACGCCCCCACCCCCCCGCCCCCCGACAATACCCCACCACCCAGATGTTGTTTTTATCCATGGGCTCATCTTGGAGGGATGCCTGAACATCCTGGGCTAAGAAGAAACTCAGGATCACATATTCCTTCTCTCAAGAGGACTGCTCTGCCTGGCTTCATGCTCACCATATTCTTATCCCAACAATTCTTACAGTGTAGCATCCTCTCCAAATACCACTTTTTTTTGCTGCCCTCCTTCTCTACATGCAAACCCCCACCTTCCTTCATCTGCTATTCATCATGATGACCATTGTCTATTTTTCAGCAACCCCACCCCATCCTCCCACACACAAAAACATCCCTGACAAGCCCCTTCCAAATCTTACATGCTTTAGCGAGATCATTTCTTATTCTTCCAAACTCCAGAGAATATAGACACATTTTGCTCAGCCACTCATCATAGGACAACCCTCTCATTCCAGGTATCAACCTAGTCAACCTTTGCTGTACCACCTCCAGTGTAAGTATATCCTTCCTTAAATATGAAGACCAAAACTGCACACACTATTCCAGATGTGATCTCACCATGTACAATTGTAGCAAGACTTATTTAACATTGTACTCCAATCCCCCTACAATATGCTGCTGGCCTTCCCAACTGCTTGCTGTAGCTGCAGGCTAACTTTCTGTGTTCTTTGTATTAGTGCACCCAAGTCGCTTTGAAGATAAACATTTATGAGTCTCATGCCTTTTAAAAAGTATTTTGCTTTTCTACTGTTACGACCAAAGTAAATAATCTCACACTTCCCCCTTCCCCACATATACTAGCATACTAGCATGGATAGATTCCCCACATTATATTCCATCTGCCACCTTGTTGCCCGCTCACTTAACCTGTCTATATCTCCTTGCAGCCGCTTTGTGTCACCCTCACAGCTTGCATTTGCACCTAGCTTTGTATTGTCAGCAAACATAGAAGCATTATTCTCAGTCTCATTGTCAAAGTTATTAATACAGATTGTAAATAGCTGAGCCCCTAATCCTCGAAGCACCCTGCTAGTCACCACCTTCCAACTTGAAAATGTTGCATTTATGCCTACTCTTTGGTCCTGTCCATTAACAAATCTTCTATCCATGCTAACATATTACCCCCAACTCGATGAGCCCTTGTCTTGCCTATTAACCTTTTGTGTAGCACCTTATCAAATGCCTTTTGGAAATCCAAATATAATAAATCTACTGGTTCTCTTGATCTATCCCATTACTTACATCCTCAAAAACAATAATAAATTTGTCAAACAACATTTTACTTTTATAAAATCACGTTAATACTATGATTTTCTAAGTGCATTGTTAAGACCTCATAATAGATTTCATCATTCTCCCTACGACCGATAACAGGCTGACTGGCCTAAAGCTCCTGGTTTTCTCTCTCCCTCCTTTCGAGGATAGCCTTGTTCCATTTGCTAACTTCCAATCTGCTGGGGTAGTTCCAGAATCTAGGGAATTTTGGAAAATCATAATCAGTGCCTCAAATATCTCTGGAGCTATCTGTTTTAGAACCATCAGATCCTGGAGATTTGTAGATTTTAGTCCCTTAAGCTTCTTCAATACTACTTCTAATATTAATTACCTTGATTTTCCTACTCTTATTAGCTCCTAAGTTACCCTATATTTCTGTCAGTTAACTTGTGTCTTCTACTGTAAGGACAAACACAAAATATTTGTTCAATATCTCTGCTATTTCTTGGCTCCCCAAGATAATTTCTCCTGTCTCTGTTTTTAAGGGACCAGCATTTACTTTAACTATTCTCTTCCTTTTTACTTTCCTTTTTTTAAATCACATTTTTTGTAACCCCCTTGCTGGTTTCTAAAACACTCCGAATCCCAAGGTTCATTATTATTATTCATTGCAACATTATTAGCCTCTTCTTTTAAACCAATAATATCCTTAACCCCATCAATAAACCATGGATGGATCTTTCTTGTTGAACTTTTGTTTTTCAATTGAATGTGTTTTTGTTGAACATTTTGAATTGTTTCCTTAAATATTTTGCACTGTTTATTTACTGCAATTTTACTACTTTTAGTCTATTTATCCAATCAACCTTAGCCAATTCTTCTCTCATACATATGTAATTGACTTTGTTTAAGTTTAAGATTCTTGTTTGTGATTGGAGCATGTTTGTTGCTTTCAAAGTCAATACGGAATTCAATTGTCTTATGATCGCTTTTTCCAGAGGATCCTTCATTATAAAATTATGAATTAACCATGCCCCATTTCACAATACTAGTTCTAAAATAGCTCTATTCCTAGTTGGTTCCACAATGTATTGATCCAGGAAACTGTCATGAAAGCATTCTACAAGTGCTATAACTACTGCTACCGTGTTTTTAATCTATTCCCACCAGTTTTTCTGTCTCTTGCTATTAATAATCTCCACCCATAGTGATTCTAATTCCTGATCTTCTCAGCCAAGATCCTTTCTCACTAATGTCCTTATGTCATCCTTTACTATCAGGGCCACCTCTTCTCCTTTTCCATTCCGCCTGCCTTTTCAGAATGTTGTGTACCCTTAAAAATTTATTTCCCAAACTTGGCCACATTGTCACCATGTCTCCATAATGGTGAGTAGATCCAAACCATTTATCTCTTTGTGCCACCAGTTCATCTATCATATTGCAGATGCTTCATGCATTCAGATAAAGAGCCTTTATTTTTTATTTTTTACTACTATTCCCTGCATGGACCTTGTTTATTGTTGCACTATTATTGTTAAACTTAAAGTCCCTTCCTGTCCTACCTTGCTTTTCTTTACTCCCATTGCTACACTGTTCTATTGCCTCAATTTTTCTCTTTGGATTTCTAAATCTCCCTTCGCCTGAACTCCTTCCCCCCGCCTCCCCCACCCTGTTAGTTTAAAGCCCTATCCACAGCCCTAGTTATACGATTCGCCAGGATACTGGTCTCAGCCTGCTTTAAGTAAAGCCCTTCCCAACAGGACAGCTCTCTTTTTTCCGAGTATTTATGCCAGTGCCCCTTTAATCAAAACCATTTCTTTCCACACCATTCTTTGAGCCACTAATTTACTTCTCTAATCTGCTTGACCCTATGCCAGTTGGCTCAGTTAACAAGCCAGAGATGATTACCTTTGAGGTTATGCATTTAATTTGGATCCTAACTCCTCAAACTCTCTCAGCAGAACATCATTCCCGGAAAAAGACTTTGGCAAAATACTAATGTTAAATGGGAATCCAACTCTAACGCAGCACACATTGTCTGCACCTACCACATGCTGGCTGACAGTTAAATTAAGATAAACTACTGCATATGCCACATCCATTCCTCTGTATATGAATGAAATCTTGGACTCTCAGGAGTGTGTTGGAGAAGCAGTAGGAAAACAGACATAATCCTATGCATCCTCTGAACATTCCCATAAATCCAGTCACATTGGTACGATGTTCAATGGAGAATTTAAAATCAATCAGTTGAACATGGAGCCAGACCCAACACAATATTGCTGAGATTCCAGAAATGTTTCAGCTACTTAAGCTGTTTCAGAGTATAAGATATAGCGCATGTTTGGAAACTCTTAGATGAGATACTTTCCATAATTACAGCCATGAACATCTTGATGGGTTCAAGTGAGACTCTCATGCTTGAGTAAGGAACAGAAAACAAATTTTGTTTAATTTGTATATGCAAATTCCATTTAATTAATTCCAGTCAAATTATGCTAGATACAATTTAGATCTTCTCCCAGAATTGGAAAAGAAACAGTGTATGAAACTTGGAAGCTATGTTCAATCTTTTGAAAAGAGGAACTATTAATGAGGATAATGACTAATTAGTTTTAATTTATTTATACAATTATGTACTAGTTGTTGGCATTATGCAAACAAACTACAGAAGGAAGCAACAAAACAATTTTCATAAATATCCAGGAAGATGTGACAAAAATAAAATAATTTTGTTGACTACCATGTTTATTTTTTCCCTTTTGTCAGGTTTAGCCACAGAAAATGACCCAATTTGTTTCTATGAAAGAACACCATAACATAGATACAAAAGCAAAAAACTGCAGATGCTGGAAATCTGAAATAAGTATAGAAATGCTGGAAATACTCAGCAGCTCTGGCAGCATCCGTGAAGAGAGGAACAGAGTTAACAGGTGGAATCTTGTGAAACTCCCGGGCACAGTAAATGAGGCGGGTGGGGGCATTTAATTGTGCAGAAGGCCAAAGGTCAGCTTCCCAATGGCGGGATGAAACTACAGAATTAAGTTAGCGGTGGATTGACAGCAGATCAGGCTTTTTGATGGGAATCTACTTTCAATATATTTGCATGTCTTTCATTCTCATTAAAAGGCAACCTCGCCAGAAGTTAGTGTCCCTCTCCAATTATGTAATTGGCAAACAAGAAATATGAGCCTTCAGATTTATGACTGCTTAAACATGGCATGCAGCAGGCGAGGTAGTCTTCCTAGTGGACTTGGACTGAGTTGGAACTGCTTTTTCTTCTATGGGATGCTTTGTTCGACTATTGGAGAGAAAGCATTGATGATTGAGATTGGTAGGTGGCAGTCGAAGGGAAACGGGGGATGGCTGTCTGGGGAAGGGAGGGATGTTGCAGCCCTATGAAGTCTCGTGAGGGACAGGGAAAGAAACTTGGCTATACAGGGAAGATCAATGTTAAAAGACAGTGGGTCAAGCATATGTGGGGAGATCAAGGGTTATACAGGGAAGGTCAATGTTGAAGTTCTGAGAGTCAAGGGTAACAGGGGGAAGGTCAAGGATGATAGAGGGATGGTCGAGGATGACAAGTCAAGGGTTATGGGAGGCTGTGCCGGGAGGAAGCCCAAGGGTCAATGATAGTGGTGTAGGGTGATGGAGGGAAGGTCAAAGGTGATTGAGGGAGGGTGCAGGGCGATGGCTTCCAGTTCCAGGGTCACTGTGTGAGTGCCCACAGACATGGCTACGTCAACAAGGAGAGTTCTCTGCCGTGAACCTCGAGGATGGAGTTGCCCACGGTGGGGTAAATGGAGACCAGCGTGTGGCAAAATCTAAGTACTGAGCTCTCAACTGGTCAAAAGTGCTCAGGACAGGAGGGAGGGCCTCATGCTGCCTCCCTGGGAAACAGGACCTCCTGCCATCCCCGCACAGCCTTGAGGAGGCATCACTGCACTGTGAGCCGCTTTGTGTGTATGCTTGGACATTTACCACTTTTGTATGGGATGGCAGCAGCTCCAGCGATCAACAGATGGATAGGGGGTGGCAGCAGTTGCAGTTCCCAAAACCTCCTCTCAGACAACAAGACTGATGCTTCTGGCTTGCAAGGTATCAGTGGCTGTCCAAGTGCCCTTTAATATGAAGCCTGGCCTTTGACCCTATGAGGTAATGGCAGGGGTGTCGACTTCTCCCCCCCACAACTGCATGATTCGCCACACTCCTCACGAATGAATACCTAATTGGCTGGCCGTCATGTGATTGCGCATGACCAGCTGTCCCACTCACAAGCAGAAGTGCTGTGTACTTCCAGTCCCATTGCTGAAAACCTCACCACTACTGGCAGATTCCACCCAAAATTTCAGGTCGATGATGTTTCATCAGAACTGATGGTCATGGGCCTGAAACGTTAACTGAGTTTCTCTCTCTTCAGATGCTTTCAACACGTCGATGTTGTTTTTGACCACATGTTAGGGAGGCAAAGCCATTTAATTAATGTAGAAAGATGTGGTTTTGTGTGTATGCTTGTGTAGTGAATGTGGTACTGGACAAGCAATGCAAAAGATTGTAGGTTCAAATCACACAATGTCAATTTATGAAACTGCATTTCATAAGTCTGTAAATTTATGAGCAAGTTCCAGAAGAATTACCATGAAAGTTAGCTATTTGTAGTAAAAAGACAATTGGATATCTAATATCTTTCAGGTAAGAAATCTTGCTAACCACTATTCAGCCTGACCTCCAGATGACCCTAGCCCCACATGACATTGTTGATTCCTAAAAACTCCAGCTGTAATCGATCACTAAAAAGTTCAACTTATAAGGAAAACTATCCGAAAGACTTCTATCCAGGCATTGTATCAGGGCAACACTTAGGCAATCTCAGCCCAATTGGCCCTTTGAAACCCTCCTCACTACCCACTTGAACATTACTCTGGGTCTGCATCAGGTGGTCACTGAACCAACACGAGGTAGTAACCTATCTGACTTTGTCATCATCAAGCTACCTGTCATAATCATATCTGTTCACGATAGCACTGGTAGGACTGAATGCCGCATATTCCTATTGAAAATAAAGTACAATTTCCATAGTGAGGATATCCACCATGGCACTACTGCTAAGTGGAACAAGATTAGGACCAATCTAGCAGTTCAAAATTCAACATTTATGAGGCAGTATAGGCCGACGTCAGCAGCAAAATTGTATCCGACCACAATATGTAACCTCATGGCCAGGCATTTATCCCTCACTCACTGTCAAACTGATAGCTCTTCCCCGGTTCAGTGGGGAGTGTAGCAGGTCTGCTTTGAATGAACTATGAACAAAGCAGCAGGCTGCAGATAGAGCTAAGCAGTTCCACAACAAATGGAGAAGAGCAAAGTGCAGTGATGGACAATTATGTAGCCAACAGAGGAGCAAACTTCATTAGCATCCCCATCTTCAGCCATGGTTTAGCCAGCACATGAATGTAAGAAGCAAGGCTGAAGTGCTTGAAGCATTCTTCAGTAAAAAATACTGAGTGGATTACTCAGCCTCTTCATCTAGTCCCCACTGGAGCTAGATTAGGGCTGTGCAATTGCACTGGGCCCAGAGGGCCTGAGTGAATTCAGTGAAAGATCACCTACGTAAGAAGAAACAAATATGTTATTTAATTGATTAATGTGCAGATAACAAGATTCAACAATATCAGTTTTGCTCTTTATAAGATCAACAATGTCTTAATTAAAGTTGAAGACAATTCATGATAGGTTTATTGCATATATTCCAAATAATTACATATAATTAATTTCCATGATTATTTCAAGGTATAATTTGACAGAATATTTGATCCATTACATTAAATTTATCTCATGCAGCCAAGTCTAATGCACTAGGGAGAAATGCACATACACAAAACTTCATATTATATCCATTTTAAGAAAACAAATTACAACTGGCTATCAAACCAGTCAATATGTGGCCAACAAGTCACCGAAGATTAGCAGGGATACACCACACACATGTAAGCAACAAGAATTTACATAATTCTCCTCTTCAATTTTCTTTAAGGTAGTTCAATATTATTTGTTAGATTTGTTGTAGAGAATATGTGAACTCTTAGCCAGGGGAAACAAGATATATTTTATTCAGAGTCCACACTTTGGGCAGAATTTTCTGCTCGTTGGGCGGGTGTGCGCCTGAACCGAACGAGCATAAAGTGATGCGCGATGATGTCAGGCAAGTGTCCCGATGTCATCATACACTCGCATGATATTTTGGTTGGCGGGCGCGCACTGGAGTTGGCAGCATGCCCGCCGACAATTAAAAGGCCTATTAAGGCCAACAACAATCTAATAAAATTAAATTTTTTGCTGCACGTCCAACCCAATCGGCCTTTCCATTTTTTGCAAAACCTTATCCACGGACGGGATGAGGTTTTGATCCGTCGTGAAAAAAAAAGAATTTTATACTAATTTCTAACATGTCAGAGTCACGTGTGACAGAGGGGACATTTTTTTTAACATCTTAAAATGCTTTATTTTTAATTTTTCATATCTTCATCACCCTGAGGCAGCTCTGTGTCTCAGGGAGCTTTTCCTCCTTGCGTGCATGTGCAAAGTTCCTTGCTCGCCCTCCTCGCCACCTCCCCTCCTCCCCAGCACACAGGCAGCTCTAAGCGCTGCAGCGCATTATTCATGCTGTGCGGGCCAAAAGTGAAACAGCGGTCCAGCCCCGATCACGGGGGGTGGTCGGCTTTCCAACCGCTCCCGCCCGCTCCTGCCGAACCTGCCTGACGAAGGCAAAATCCTGGGCTTTGAGTTCTTCAGAAGCAGTAGAAAAATCCAATGAGCAAAAGAAAATAGATTGAAGGAAAAAGGAGACAGAAAATTTAATAACAAAGAAAATTCATAGTGTTGAAAGGAGAAACAGAGATAAATAAAAACAAAGGATGAGAAAAGTGCCTGAAAGGAGTACTGCGTGGCACCAGAAGTCACATTGAAATTATGATTAATGGAGCTGAAATAAGGCTAAATAATATCCCAAATAATAGGACACAGTTAAATTTGTAGTGAAAGGCTTTAATGCCCAAGATGAATTTGTACAATCTATATATTTGTTCAGAGTCTAAGCTGCAATGATCCCTGAACATTGAACCCCTATCTCCTATCACATTTAGTTAAGCCTGAAGGGTGAAAAATGGCAATTTTCTATTACTTATGCAAACAGCTAGATGATCAGGGCATATTATTTTACTTACTGAGAACAGAGAGGCACAAGGACAACCGAGGCTAACTCTTCTCTAATGAGTGTCATGATCCAGAGGACACGCAGCAATCAGAAGTGTGCTCCGACCCCAACGCTTAGCTTCTCACCTCCTACCGTCATGATTGAGGTGAGAAGGAGAAGGCAAAATTTAACTTATACAAACTGCAACTACCACTTAACTACTCATATTACATTAGACTTTGCTGTAGCTAGTTTCTGAGCTATCATGTGGCATATTTACTGAAATAACATTGGTGTTTCAAGAACTTTTAGTTGCTCAATGTCAATTATTCTTGCGTTCACCACTGCTTCTGATTTTGTCATCTATTTGTATATTTCTTATTGTAAACATGCCTTTTCGCGATCATAGTGTGTGGATTGAAACCAGGTTAAGTTGGTAGCATTGTCTAGTAAAATATAAGGGCTCCAAGTCAAACCTTTAATTGCACAGGGCCTTCCCAAGGCAATGCTGCCGTGGGTCACAACTATCATATATGTTATCTAGCTAACTCATTTCATTCCATGTAAAATTAATTAATGGCTAAGTGCACTGGATACAGAAAAGGTTATTGGCCCTGACACCGTTTCAGTTTTGGTGCTGAAAAACTGTATACAGAGAGCTACCTGCACCCCACCCACTCACTACCCCAGCTCCAAACCGCCACCCCATCTTGTGATATCACTTTAAGGGAATGTGCAAATGAGTAGCCAGGTTGTACAATAGCATGTGACCAGCATGTGTGCAGAAATTGCAGTTGTGTTGCTCTTGTGACTAATAGTCGCTAAATCCATAAAGTGGATCTGTCTGCTGAGCCATCCTGCACTGTATCTTCTAATAAACAGAACCTACATATAGTTTGCCAGTCCTGGTGTGAGATTGGTAAGCTTGTGTAACTGGGTAATAGAAACACAACAATGTGAATTTGAAGACCACAGGACAAACCACGAACAAGAATTTGTAGAATACAGAGGCTGTACGTATATTGAAACCCTGAGAGGCAGAGTCCCTTTACAGACGGTGCTTTGCAGAACAGTAAGTACCTGATTTGTGAATTAGCCGGATCATTGGTTAATGGGAATAGCAAGTTGCTTTAGACTCATGCTGTGCAGTCGTTTTGAATTGGGCAGGAAAAGCTGCAGGGCCATTGTGATACCCTCGGGTGCCATTCCCATGCAAAAGACAAAAGCATGCAAAATGGGAAAAAAACAGAACTGTAGCCACAAAGCAAGAAGGAAGAGACTAAAACAAAACACAGCAGCTGCATTGGTGAATCTCTCCTTGGAGTAGAGAGATTACAAATCCCCCATACATCAGGGAGATGACCATCAAATTCCCCAGCATGAATTGGAAGGCCACAGATATCCTATCCGAGTTTAGGCTGTTTAAACAAAGGATGGAACTATGGCTTTTTAGATTTATCCTTCACAAAACCAGATAAACAAGCAGTGGAAATGAGGGGTTGCACGGAGTCAACACTTCAGGCCTGTCTGAGGAGGATCAGAAGGCCCCTGTTAAACTGGAGGATCAGCTTTGCGTAAAAGTGAACTTCAGGATTCGTTCTTTGGTGCTATTGGCCTACAGACAGCAGCCATGGGAATCAATTGATCAGCTCATCAGCAGGAGCTGTGACAAGGACTTCTTCGGAAGCTGTGAGCTGTCTGAACCGATGATGGAGCTGGTTATAGCTTCAACGCCAATCGAAGCCTTCCAGAAGACCTTTTGAAGAAAAAGGTCACAATATTGACACACTACTAACAGATGACAGAAAGTATGAAGCCAATGTGGCTGGACCACAACGCCTGCAAGCATTAGGTATGGCAACCAGTATTACTGTAGTAGCCAGGACACAGAAAGCAAACAAGCAATGTGGGAAGTGTGGTTTACTGTGCCCACCATGAAGCCATCTTGTATTCCAATTTCTTTGTAAGATATGCAGTATAAAAGGACATTGGGATAGCCTATGCAGGAAACCTGGTTCCAGAGGTGCGACCATAGGTTACAGTAAGATACAACCAAACAGAAAGTATCCTTAGCATACTGGTAGCAACAACAGGGAGTACACCAGAGACCTGTATAAGTGCAAATACATACACAAGGTTGGACCAAGATTAAGACTCAGAGTTGAAAGATCTTCAACTAGAAAGCGAACAGGCCTTCCAAATTGTGAATGTATGGATGAAGTCAAATGGTTAGAGGCTTTTGCAACACAATGGGCAGAATCATCCCAGATTTGCACTAAGTGCAGTAGCAGGTTTTCATGCCGTATCGTCCCAAACTCGCTGCATTACTTATGCATTCCCTGGAAACACGCCGTTTTGATGGTGGGCAGGCTCTGATTCACATGCCATGCTGTCATCTCGCCACTTCATCACGCCAGGCACCACATTTAAAGTACAGCCTCGCTCAGTGCTTCCAATCCAGGACTGCAGCAAAGAAGACATTGCCCTGAAAGGCAAGAAGACTGCAGCCCAGCCCTCGAGCGCCTTTCGGATGCCGTGGAGTTCCGCTGTGATGTCCTCTACCCCAGCTCTGGCCGCAGGAGGGGCAGCTCCATTACCATTCCGGCTTGGTAGGCGATGGCAGTGGTGATCAGTCCCAATGTTGCACAGAAGAGGCTGACCATCCAATGCAGATAGAGGATGAATGATCTCATCCACGCGGCCAGGGTACGGCAACCATCTCATAACTCTAAACTCACACACTCAAGACCATCACACATGCACTGGCATCTCACTCTCTGCCAGTTCAAGGGACATCACCTCCCATTCTCACAAACATACCCTCATATGTCCATCTGGCCTATCTCCTCTGGAGACTGTCTAGTCAACACTCACCATCTTGAGGCCACTTGCACAGATCAACATGTGCCTCCACACACACCCTGGGTTACCTTCCTTCCCCAGTACAGCCCTCGTCCTGCAGCCTCTTCCCTTGCCTGAGGCCACTTCTCCCCCTTCCCCAAGCAAGACCTTGCCCTGCAGCTATTGAAAAACCACCCACATATGGCTGATCTGGTAGGTAGAGACCTACCCATGAGCCCCCCTAAAAGTGATATGGTGCTGTCTGTGAAGCCTGCTGCTGATGACTGCAAGCGCTGACCGAAGCAAGGTAGACAAACAAACCTTGAAGTCCTGAGCATAGTGCAGCTTGCCAAGTGCACGCCTTAAATATGCTGTTATGAAACACATCACCGAGGCGGACGATCCAGCAGGGTGTGGGGGGGGGGGGGGGGGAGATGAGTCCAGCGGGCTAGCTTATAATGATATGCTGATGTATTACAATGAGGTTCCTGACGTCCGATAGCGGAGAACATGGACCGCCATCGGCAGGCGGAACGGACGATCGCAAACTGGTTTCACGACGTCGTGAAACTGATTTTTGGCCTTCTCGCCATATTCTCTGCTCATAGCACTGAACACGCCTGACGCCAGCGGGCACGGAAAATCCCAGCCAATATGTGGATGAAGTCAAATACTTAGAGGTTTTTGCTACCATCAGCATCATATGCCCAAAGAAAAGTGGCAAACACACACCTGCAGCCAAAGTTGAGACAGGAGCGAATGCAAATGTCTTTGTAAGTCAGGATTCTGAAGGATATGTATCTAGATTGTTGGAAGTCAATGATACAACTTACAACAGCCAAATTAACTGCGTACAATTGGTCATCCATTCATTGCATAAGCATGTTGACATTGCAATGCAACTGCACAAGTCTGCATGGAAGTACAAGTATTTTACTTGGTGGACGTGAGCAGACCAGCAATAGCAGGGTAACCAATGTGTATGGGACTCAACATTGTGACCATATACAAGATCACCCACCTACCATTCGTGGCAGAAGAGGCCAAGAATAATCGCAATGAGTCAGTACAATACTTACAACAGATGTGTCAATGTATCAGTAATTACATTGTTGTTTTTTTTAAATAAAGTTCTCCCTGGAGAGGGGAGAGGGGGAGAAAGGTGGATATAACCTCCCCCTTTTATTTAGGAGAGGAGAGGAAGGAGAGGGGTAGAGGACAGGGAGGCACAGGAGGGAAAGGGGAAAGTCCAGATGGGTGTCTCGTGATGCAAAGATGGAAGGTGGGTGGGGGCTTGTTGGTCTTCTGGCAGGGGGAGGCGATGGCTTCAGCCAGTACTGGCCTAACTGGAAAAAGGCTGGGTTGGGGCGGGGGGGGTAATTACATTGTTTTTTTTTTGCGGAGCGCCGAGACAAACGATCACCAGCAGCTCCAAGAAACTAAAATTGTGCTTCCGAAATCTCTTGATATCGATTCCGCACGGATAAAGCGCAAGTGCCTCGTCCTTGACTATCTGCTTGTTGACTGGCAATTACATTGTATAGCAATTAAATTGTTGAAGACAAATGCTTGTTAAAACAGGTGATGGGCATTGATTCACCCATCAAATTATATAAAAATGGGCATAGCTGTAACACTCTGGTGTGGAGGGACTGAAAAACTGATGCACTGAAGAGCTGTCTTGAGAATAAACCAGCTTGGGATAAAGGGCAGGCTTTGGACTCTTTCTTCCACAACAAGCACTTATTGTGAGTAACCAGAAGAGCATAGCCATATTCTACAATCACTGATAGCAGCAGCTCATTGTGAAGGACTTGTCTTTAACAACAAGAAATGCCAGGTTAGATCAGATTAACCTGTTCAGCTCTAATTATTCAAGTTCTGGGATCTGTCCTGACCCAGCCAAACTTGAAGATGTACAAGACATGGCTACTCCCCAGGACGAAGAGGATGTGCAGAGATGCCTCAGATTTTTCAACTTCTTAGTTCCATACATGCCCAACTTTGTCGATAAAGCATCATCTCTTGAGGAAGAATGTTCCATTTGTATGGCAGGAGGACCATGTTTGAGTCACATGATCAGGCATTGTCAGGAGAGACATGCATTCTACAATAAAACAACCCAAGAAGAGAGATGGTCTCAGAGGTCGACACATCTCAAAAAAGGTTAGGAACGCATATCATGCAAAACAGCAAGCCAACTGCATTTGGCTCCAAAGGTCTATCGCAAGCACAATTCAATTATTCAAACACAGTGCATGAGACACCCACTGGTATTCGGTATCACAAGATTCTGGAGGTGTCAGCTGTGGCTCAGTTCATAGCACCCTCGCCTTTGAATCAGAGGGTTGTGGGTTCATGTCCCACTCCCGGAAAAACCAAGAACTGTGATTGTACTCGAAAGAAGTTGCAATCTGTGACTGTTGGTAACTCGAAAGAGTTTCCACCTCTGGTGCTATGTCTTTATTTGTCAAAAGATATCACAAGATTCTGCACATACCTATTCGGTAAATGATTCATTGTGAAAACTGACCACAAACAACTGGAAATGATTTGGCACAATCCACTGATGAGTGCACTACCCAGACTACAATGACTTTTGATACAAACCGGGTAGCAAAATGGTTACTTCAGATACACTGAGCAAGTTACCAAATCCGAAACAAACCGCAGATATTTTGCTAGACCCATAAGAAGACTGCATAGATATCGAAGTAGAAGAGGTACTCAATGTTGATCTGATGAGTTTTGGGTCAATACAAACACAACCAACTTCAGGAGGAAACAGCCAAAGATCCATGACTGAAGGCACTATGGAGACTTATTGTAGAAGGTTGACCTGATATGATACAAGGAGGGCCAGGCATCCTTAGAGGTTTTTGGCCATACAAAGATGAATGGGATATTTTAAGAGGTGTGATTTTCAAAGGAAAGCTGGTGCTTGTACCTGAAGCTCTTCATGAGGACATATTGTCACAGTTACACCAGGGGCATATGGGTATAGGTAAAGGAAACTGTGTATTGACCAGAGATCAACAATGATATCAAGAAGGTAGTGAGGGTGTGTGAAGCATGCCAGAGCCACTAACCATATCAACACAAAGAACCTTTACACCCTCATGAGATTCCATCATACCCTTGGTCTAAAATCACAACAGATCTATTTGTTATCCATGACAATGACTTTCTCTCAGTCACTGATTACTTTTCCAGGTTTCCAAACATCAGACACCTCTCAGTGGTGACACAATGAGAGTGCAATATCCGGTATGCCTAAAGAGATCATATCAGACAACGAGCCACAACACACTGATAGACCTTTTAGGGACATGTGTGCCAAATGGGTCATAAACCATGTCTCACCACAGTCCATTAAAGAGAGTCCGTTAAAGAGTGCAGAGAGAGAGGCGAGAGGCCATTAAAGAGCGCGGAGAGAGAGAGATGAGAGGCCATTAAAGAACGCGAGATGGAAAAGAGGGCAAAGAATGGCTGATTGGTGAGTCTTTCTAGGCTTTAAAGTATAAGTAAGGTCTTTAGTTTGTGTTTAGGTCTTTAGTCTTTTTCTTAAAAATAGCTTGTTAAGTACAGGATCGATACTGGTGTGTAAAAAAAAAAAAATGACAATAAAGTGTAAAGATTGGGGGATTCTTCAAGTGTAAAGATCAGGGATACTAGAGTCATTAATTAATAAATTAAATTAAATACGATAGTGATGGCAGAATAGGTGATGTGTTGTTGCTGCAGCATGTGGGGGTTGCCGGATACCAAGGTGATCCAGAGTGAACATGTCCATAGGAAGTGTTTGCAGCTCGAGGAACTTCGGATCCGAGTTAAGGAGCTGGAGTCTGAGCTGCAGTCATTGTGCCACAAAAAGGAGGGTGAAAGTTACCTGGACACATTGTTCCAGGAGGCAGTCACACCCCTCAGATTAGGTAATTCAAATTTGGTCTGTGATCAGGGACAGGAGGGTGTGACTGCAGGTGAAGCAGGTATGGGGACCCAGGGGGTATCTTTCGAGGAGCCTCAGCCCCTGCAACTGTCCAACAGTTACGAGGTTCATGCAAGCTGTGTGGATGAGAGCGAGGACTGCAGGAAGGATGAGTGAACTGATCACGGCACTGTGGTCCAGGGAGCCATTCAAGTCGGGGGAAAATAGGAATGTAGTAGTGGTAGGGGACAGTATAATTAGGAGGATAGATACTGTTCTCTGCAGCCATGAGCGTAAGCCTCAAAGGCTGTGTTGCCTGCCCGGTGCCAGGGTTAAGGACATCTCCTCAGGGCTGGAGAGGAATTTGGAGTGGGAGGGGAGGGATCCAGTTGTCGTCCATGTTGCTACCAACAACATTGATAGGGCTAGAAAGAAGGTTCTTCTGAAATAATTTGAACAGTTAGGAGCTAAATTAAAAAGCAGAACCTCCAAGGTAATAATCTCGGGATTGCTACCTGAGCCACGGGAAAACTAGCATAGAGCAAATAAAGTTAAGGAGTTAAATGCGTGACTCAGAGATTGGTGTGGGAGGAATGGGTTTCAGTTCATGGGGCACAGGCACCAGTACAGGGGTAGAAGGGAGCTGTTCCATGGGACGGGCTTCACTTGAACCGTGCTGGGACCAGCATCCTGGTGAATTAAATAACTAGGATTGTAGAGAGGGCTTCAAACTAAATTGAGAGGGGAGGGTTCTGGAGAGGGGATACTTAGGCTTACAATGCAAAAGGATATGGCAGCATTGCAGGGCAGCTATTTAGGTAATGATACCCAGAGTGTGTCAAGAAGGGACGGAGTGTACAAACATAAAAAACAGCTGCAAATAGGGTCAAAGGGGGAGAAAATGGTAAAAAGGCAAAATTAATGGTCCTTTACTTGAATGCATAGAGTATTCAGAACAAAATAAATGAATTAATGGCACAAATAGAGGTTAATGCGTATGATCTTATAGTCATGGTTATAAGGCGATCACAGCTGGGAACTAAATATTGGGGGTATGTGACTTTTCGAAAGGACAAGCAGGAAGGAAAGGGTGGCAGGGTAGCTTTGTTAGTATGAGATGGAATAAGTACAATAGCAAGAAATGATCTTGGATCGGAAGATGTAGAATCCATATGGTGGAGGTAAGAAATAACAAGGGGAAGAAGACACTGGTGGCAGTAGTCCATAGGCCCCCCAACAGTAACTACATTGTAGGACAGAGAATAAATCAGGAGATAATGAGGGCGTGTAAAAAAGGCAGTGCATTAATCATTGGTGACTTTCATCTTCATGTAAATTTGGAAAATCAAATTGGCAGAGGTAGCCATTAGCAAGAATTCATAGAGTGTATTCGGGACAGTTTCCTACAGCAATATGTTGTGGTTCCAACCAGGGATCAGGCTATTTTGGATATGGTCATGTGTAATGAGGCAGGTTTAATAAATGATCTCAGAGTCAAAGATCCCCTAGGAAACAGTGACCATAACATGGTTGAATTTAGCATTCAGTTTGAGAGTGAGAAACTTGGGTCAAAAAAAACTATGCTAAACTTGAATAAGGGTAATTACAAAGGAATGAGGGCAAAGTTGGCTGGGGTGGACTGGGGAAGGAGTTTAACAGAAAAGATGGTTGATGAACAATGGCAGACATTGAAGAAAATAGTTCATGACTCACAACAAAGATGTGTCCCAGCAAGGAAGAAGGATTCTAAGGAAGGGGATAAACCAACTATGGTTAACCAAGGAAGTTAAGGATAGTATCAAATTGAAAGAAAAAACATACAACGTGGCAAAGATTAGTGGTAAGCCAGAGGATTGGGAAAGTTTTAAAAACCAACAAAAGATTACCAAAAACATAATAAAGAGGTAGAAAATAAACTTTGAGGTTAAACTAGCAAGTACTATAAAAATGGACAGTAAGAGCTTCCTTAAATATATAAAAAGGAAGAGAGAGGCCAAAGTGAACATAGGCCCCTTAGAGAACGAGGTTAGGGAAATAACATTGGGGAACTAGGAAATGGCAGAGGAGTTGAATAAATACTTTCCATCAGTCTTCACGGTAGAAGACACTAATAGCATTCCAAAAATACTAAATAATCAAGGGGAAAAAGGTGGAGGAGGAAATAAATACAATAACTTTCACTAGAGAAAAGGTACTAGGGAAACTAATGGGGCTAAAGGCCGATAAGTCCCTTGGACCTGATGGGTTGCATCCTAGGATATTAGAAGAAGCAACTACACAGATAGTGAATGCAGTAGTATTAATCTTCCAAGAATCCTTAGATTCTGGAAAAGGTTCCAGAAGATTGGAAAACTGCCAATGCAACGTCCTTATTCAAAAAAGGAGACAAAAAACAGGTAACTATAGGCCAGTTAGCTTAACAGCCATCATTGGGAAAATGTTACAGTCTATTATAAAGGGTGTAATAGCAGAGCATTTAGAAATGCAATATAATCAAGCAGAGTCAGCATGGCTTCATGAAGGGGAAATCATGCCTAACAAATTTATTAGAGTTCTTTGAGGAGGTAACAAGCAGGATAGATAATAAGAAACCAGTAGATGTAATATATTTGGATTTCCAAAAGGTGTTGGATAAGGTACCGCACATAAGGCTACTTAATCAGATAAGAGCTCATGGCGTTGGGGGTAGTATATTAGCATGAAAAGAGGATTGGCTAAGAAGGCAGAGAGTTGGAATAAGAGGGGCATTTTCAGGATGGCAACCTGTAACTAGTGGAATGCCACAGGGATCAGTGCTGGGGCCTCAATTATTTACAATAAATAGTAATGACTTGGATGAGGGAAGTGAATTTACTATCGCCAAGTTTGCGGATGACACAAAAATAGATGGCAAAGCAAGTGGTGAGAATGACACAGAGTCTACAGAGGGATATGGATAGGTTAAGTGAGTGGGCAAAAACTTGGCAGATGGAATATAATGTGGGAAAATGTGAGGTTATGCAATTTGGCAGGGAGAATAGAGGAGCTGAATATTATTTATGTGGAGAAAGACTGCAGAAAGTTGCAGCACAGAGAGATTTGGGAGTCCTCGTGCATGAATCCCAAAAAGCTAGCATACAAGTTCATCAGGTAATAGGGAAGGCAAATGGAATGTTGGCCTTTATTTCAAAGGGAATGGAGTATAAAAATAGGGAAGTCTTGCTAAAACTATACAAGCTACTAGTTAGACCACACCTAGAATACTGTGAACAGTTTTGGCCCCCTTATCTAAGGAAAATATACTAGCAGTGCAGAGAAGGTTCACTAGGTTGATCCTAGGTATGGAGAGATTTTCTGACAAGGAGAGGTTGAGTAGGTTGGGCCTGTACTCATTGGAGCTTAGAAGAATGAGAGGCGACTTCATTGAAATATATAAGAATCTTAGGGGGCTTGATAGGGTAGATGCTGAAAGGTTGTTTCCCCTTGTGGGAGAGTCTAGGACCAGAGGGCATAATCTCAGAATAAGGGGTCGTCCATTTAAGACAGAGATGAGGAGGAATTTCTTCTCTCAGAGGGTAGTGAATCTATGGAATTCTTTACCGTAAAGGGCTCTAGAGGCTCTGTCATTAAGTATATTCAAGGCTGAGATAGATGATTTTTAATCAGTAAGGGAATCAAGGGTTATGGGGAAAAGGCAGGAAAGTGGAGTTGAGGATTATCAGATCAGCCATTATCTCATTGAATGGCGGAACAGACTCGATGGGCCGAATGGCCTACATCTGCTCCTATGTCTTATGGTCACAGTATTGCAGATTCAATTGTCTTGCCAAGTGATTGGTTCGCACAGTTAAGGCATTAATCATGAAGTACAGGGAAACAAAAAAGATCTCCATATTCCAATGTTACACTTAAGAGCAACACCTTTAGATATGGGCTTGCCGTCATGAGCAGAAATCATGTTCGGAAGGCAGGTTATGATACCTTCGCCATGCCACCACCTGTCCCAGTTCTCAGAGATACAGGGGAAACTTCTCAAAAAGTAAGGGAGAATGAAGTTGACACACGACTAACATGCAGGAACTGCCTAGTCTGTGCGTGGGACAGAAGGTTCAGTTCATACATCCTACCCAGGAAACCTGATCCCCCAAAGAGGTATCCAAAGTGTGCAGTGAGCCATTGATTTTATGAGGTCACAACACCAAAAGGAGAAACAGAAGCCAGCTAAGGGAATTGTATAATCCAGCAACTCCAATTGCATCTGAAACACATCCAAAGATTAACTTAAAAAGTGAAATTGTGGAAGACCACCATGAAAACAATCAACACTCCGATAATGCACATAATGCCAATGCATCTACAAGTCAAGAACACCTAAGTGACAAATCTAGATCTCAGGAAGGTCATACCATCACAAGATCTGGGATGATTAGCAGGCCACCCATACTTTATACAGACCCTCGAACTCCTAAACAGAGAACTATCTTTTGTGGAAATAGTTTTCACAAACACCCTACACTCCATGTATTTTTACTCATAAAGTATTTAATGTTATCTTGGGGAAAATAGGAGATTTTGCAATATCACTTTAAGAGAATATACAAATGAGCAAGTAGCCAGGATGTAGAGTTGCATGTGACCAGCAGCTAGTAGGGTGTAGGAATTGTAGCTGTGTTCTCCTTGTGAGTAAGGGTTGCTGAATCCATAAAGTAGATCTGTCTGCTGAGCCATCCTGTGCTGTATCTTCAAATAAGCTGAATTTACATATAGTTTACTAGTCCTGGTATGAGATTAGTGAGTTGGTGTAAAGCAGACATAGAAACACGACCATGTCCCCCACCTCACCCACCCTAACTCCCCGCAAAGTTGTTCAATTATAACCATGACACTGCCATCTAGTTGAAAATGTGGAAGATTTCCAAGGTATGCTCTATTCACAACAATCTGAATAATTTTAACCAGAAAAATTATTGGTCCAGAAACTTCCTTATAACAATTGTTAGTAAGGTGATAGAATCATAAATACGACCAAAACATGCCACTCAACATCACCTCCGGACCCCATGAAGTCTCATGACTTCAGGTCAACATGGGCAAGGAAACCTCCTGTTGATTACCACATGTCAGCTGATGAATCAGTGCTCCTGCATGTCGAACAGGGAGCACTGAGAGTGGCAAGGACACGGAATGTACTCTGGGTGGGGGACTTCAATGTCCATCACCAAAAGTGGCTCAGTAGCATAACTATAGACTCAGCTGACTGAGTCCTAAAGGACATAACTGCTAGACTGGGTCAGCGGCAGGTGGTGAAGGAACCAACAAGGGGGAAAAACATCCTTGACCTCATCCGCACCAACCTACCTGTCACAGATGCATCTGTCCATGACCACCGCACAGTCATTGTGGAAACGCAGTCCCATCTTCACATTGAGGATACCCTCCATCATGCAGTGTGGCACTGCCACCGTGCTAAATGGGATAGATTTTGAATGGATCTAGCAACTCGAAGCTGGGCAATCATCAGGCACTGTGGGCCATCAGCAACAGCAGAATTGTACTCAACCACAGTCTGCAACTTCATGGCCCAGCATATCCCCCATTCCACCATTACTACCAAGCCAGGGGATCAACCCTGATTCAATGAAGAGTGCAGGAGGGCAAGCCAGGAGCAGCATCAGGCATACCTAAAAATGAGGTGTCAACCTGGTGAAGCTACAACACAGGGCTACTCGTGTGCCAAACAGCATAAGCAGTAAGTGATAGAAAGAGGTAAGTGATCGCACAACCAATGGATCAGATCCAAGCTCTGCCATCCTGCCACATTGTTATGACCCATGCAGTTGGTAAAACGGAGTTATTTAAAATCCCAGAGGGAAGCTTTAAACTACTGTCATAATCAATAATTTTAAGTGTTATGTTTGAGATGCGACTCTAAACTCAGGAATCAGACCTCTAGTTCTTGAGGCTTTACATTAACTAATTGAAACATTTTATTAATTTAAACATGTTAAAATATATATACACATGGCTACAAATTATTACTATCATAACTTTTAACAAGTTCCCAAACTAATCTCCATTATAGCAACAGCAACTGATAGACTTAACCAAACACCAGGCAAAGCATTTTCACCTTACAAATTCAAAATGAGGTTCTTTGCACTGTGGAGCCAGTTGGAGGCTTGCAGCTGCCTTTTGATCTTACATTGCCTCTGCTTTGTACACTCGAAAACTACTGAAGTTATACCTACCACTGCTGATTGATTGTTAATTCTCATTGTATCAACAACCTCTTTGAACTTTACCATTTAACAATGAAATCCCATTCATTGAACCAATTTTATTAGTAATATAGACATATGGCTTAGTATCTGTTAGAAAGGCGTCAAGTTTTCACCCCACTTCTTGAATGCTCTATTCAAAAAAATGCAACTGCAGGCTATCTCTCTTCCATACCAAAACTAGTACCTTTCAAAGCACCCAGACTAGTTGGTTTTAACGTAATTAAGACCGACCCATGGACCAAACCTCTATTTTAAAAGAAAAATATTTTCCAAAATATTATATACATTGATAGCTTCATGACACACATCTAGTCGTGAATGGTGGTGGACAATTAAACAACTCACTGGAGGAGGAGGAGGCTCCACAAATATCCCCATCCTCATGATGGAGGAGCCTAGCACATCAGTGCAAAAGATAAGGCTGAAGCATTTGCTACAATCTTCAGCCAGAACTGTCGAGTGGATGATCCATCTTGGCCTCCTCCAGAGGTCTCCAGCATCACAGCTGCCAATGTTCAGCCAATTCAATTCACTTCACATGATATCAATAAACGGCTGAAGGCATCGGATAGTGCAAAGGCTGACAATATTCCGGCAATAGTACTGAAGACTTGTGCTCCAGAACTTGCCGCGCCCCTAGCCAAGCTGTTCCAGTGCAACTACAACATTGGCATCCACCCGGCAATGTGGAAAATTGCCCAGGTATGTCCTGTACACAAAAAGCAGGACTTGGCCAAATTTCTACCCCATCAGTCTACACTTCATCATCAGTAAAGTGACGGAAGGGATCATCAACAGTGCTATCAAGTGGCACTTGCTTAGCAATAACCTGCTCACTGACGCTCAATTTGGTTTCCACCAGGGCCACTCAGCTCCTGACCTCACTACAGCCTTGGTTGAAACACAGACAAAAGAGCTAAACTCCAGAGGTGAGGTGAGAGTAGCTGTCCTTGACATCAAGGCAGCATTTGGCTGAGAATGACATCAAGGAGTCCTAGCAAAACTGGAGTCAATAGGAATTAGGGGGAAAAACTGCCTGCTGGTTGGAGTCATACCTAACACAAACGAAGATGGTTGTGGTTGTTGGAGGTCAATCATTTCAGTTCCAGGACATCTCTACAGGAGTTCCTCAGTGTAGTGTCCTAGGCCCAACCATCTTTAGCTGCTTCATCAATGACCTTCCCTCCATCATAAGGTCAGAAGTGGGGATGTTCGCTGATGATTGCGCAATGTTCAGCATCATTCATGACTCCTCAGATTCTGAAGCAGTCCATGTCAAAATGCAGCAAGACCTGGACATTATCCAGGCTTGGGCTGACAAGTGGCAAGTAACATATGCACCACACAAGTGCCAGGCAATGACCATCTCCAACGAGAGAGAATCTAACCATCAACCCTTGACATTCAACGGCATTACCATCTCTGAATCCCTCACTACCAACATCCTGGGGGTTACCATTGACTACAAACTGAATTGGACTAGCCATATAAATACTGTGGCTACAAGAGCAGGTCAGATGCCAGGAATCCTGTGGTGACTCCCCAAAGCCTGTCCATCATCTACAAGCCACAAGTCAGGAGTGTGATGGAATACTCTCCGCTTGCCTGGATGAGTGCAGCTCCATCAACACTCAAGAAGCTTGACACCATCCAGGACAAAGCAGCCCGCTTGATTGACACCCCATCTACAAACATTCACTCCCTCCATCACTGACGAACAGTGGCAGCAGTGTGTACCATCTACAAGATGCACTGCAGGAACCCACCAAGGCTCCTTAGACAGTACCTTCCAAACACACAACTGCTAGCATCTAGAAGGGCAAGGGCAGCAGACACATGGGAATGCCACCACCTGGAAGTTCAACTCCAAGCAACTCATGACCCTTACTAGGAAATATGTCGCCATTCCTTCACTGTCGCTAGGTCAAAATCCTGGAACTTCCTTCCTAAAAGCACTGTGGGTGTACCTACTCCACATGGACTACAGTGGTTCAAGAAGGCAGCTCACCACCACTTTCTCGAGCAATTAGGGATGGGCAATAAATGCTGGCCTAGCCAGCGATGCTCTCATCTCAAGAACAAATGTTAAAAAAGCTACCAAATGTACCCACTGGCCTGTAACATGCTTATTAATGGTCACTTCTGTTTCTATCAGAAACACTGAGCGATGACCTTGTCAGAGCCATGATCCTTGTCATAGCCATGTTCATGACTGACAGAGGCCAATCCTTGCAGCTCATGTCAATGCAAGCGTTTCTCAGGGCAGGGGCCTGGCACATCCATCTACTGCTTCATCAATGATTTTTCCTCCATCAAAGGGTCAGGAATGAGTTGCTTGCTGATGATTCTATAATGTTTATCTCAATTCTGATAATGAAGCAACCCGTGCCAGTCTTCTGCAGGACTTGGACAATAAACTGACTTGGAATATCAAGTCGCACATAATATTCAAGCTATAAGTATTAGTTAATAACTATATCCAATAGGGAAAGGCCCAAGCATCATCCCTTGCAATAATAAAAAGCCTAATCACCTTCAATGACACTATCACTAACCAGTGCTCCAACAACATTCAATTATCACTAGGATCACTCTGGGATGAGCAACAAATGTTGGCCTTGCCAGCAATGCTCACATCCCATGAAAGAATTAGAAAAACAATCTATTGACCAAAAGCTTAACTGGATCAGCCATATCAACATCATGCCAATACGAGCTAATCAGAGGCTGGGTATTCTGTGATGAGTGGCTCTCTCTTGATCTGCAAAGCCTCTTTACCACCCCACCTGGATAATTGGACTAACCTGAGCCTTGTCCTCGCAGGTTTTCTAGATGTGGATGTGGCCTAGCGAGCAGCCACCTCCAAAAAATAGGTTTAATTATTTTTAATTGATGTGGAGCCAGGAAAAGCTGAAATGTTCTTCCTTGCTCCAAACCATGTTTGATTGCCACTGTTGACTTTCTCCCTCCCCCAGGGACATATCTGTAGGCCACGGGAGACAAGGCGGGTGGTGCAAACTTGATTCCTGTCAAGTGAGCTGCCTGTGGAGGCATGGTGGATGCTGGTTTGCCTGCCACGATCATTTAGTTTGGATCAATTTTGGGATTCCATCTTTGGGCAAAACGATTGGGTGCTTGAAACCTAGCCTTGTTGAATTTCTAGGCTGAAACCTTTGGCAATGTCACAGGAGATCTGCTAATACTTTCAATATTTTAGTTTAGCTTTGCATGGAAAAACCTATGCACATATTTAGCATACATGCTATGATAGCTGATCACACTGATTAAATATGGGGGGCAAATACATTAAAAATTTGGTTAATTCAAGGAAAGACTTTTATATATAAGAACATACTAACTGAATGAAATGCACTATCCAGTTAACATATTGAGCGCCCTCTGCTGTATCAGCACAGACTGAACAAGCTCTTTTAGTCCTGCTGTGCAGCTAAATTAGATGAGCAGTTGCTTTAATACTGACAGGAATATCCAACCTCCTCTTCAGGGTACATGTCCTTAATAGATAACCTCTGGTCTGAAGGTTTAGCATATCCAGACATCCTCCCTAACTACTCACTCTTACTGACCAGCTACCAATTCACAAAGCTTTCACTCCTCACTTTTTTCAGTGAACTTCTCCAGCTGTCAGACATACTGGAGCACCTAAGTATTTCTTGGATAGGTTTGTCAATTTCTCCACAGTCTTGAAGGTGCAAAGGCACCTAGTTCACAAAAAGTATCCCCTGTATGGCACTTGATTGACATTAATTTGGTAGTCTTGTTAAGTTATGCAATGCAAGGGTGAATAACTGGTGCAGTAGCAGGTGTTCTACTGAGCAGAGATTGAAGTTGTCCATTTGTTGTTTAATCAGGGTAGAGGGGACATGAGACTGAACTAAATTACCATGTCAGGCTCATTTGCACTTTCTCTAATAAACTTTCAGTTTACGTAATGGTCACCTTGTTTTACATGGAAGATAAGAATTGTTAGGTACAGAGAAAAAGGCCATTTGGTTTAACAAGGCCTCAACAATACCCTCTTTGAAAGATCAAAGTCAGAAGCCTGGTTCTCAACAGTCTCCCATCTTCCTCCAGATATTTATCCATTTGTCACTCGAACCCAATAATTCTCTTGACCTGATGTTCTTCACTGGTAACTTATCCCACACTCTAGCTATGCCTAATTTATTTTGTTATTCCTATAACGTCAGGGTTGTTTTGCATGTCTCCGCAATCTAATTATTTCAATTTTAAATGCTATCAATATAACATGTAAAGTGATCCTGTATTCACAGTTCCCATACTCTCCCTTTAGGAATAACATAATTAGACTTTGAACTATTCACAGTTTTCCAATAAAATGACAGTCTAGAATTTATAGGGAAAATAATGGCCAGCAATGGGATGCTTAAATTGGATGAACTGAAAATTCATGCAGCATAAGGACCAGATGGAATGTTAGGATATTAGAAGAAATGAGGAGTGTGTAGTGCATGTGACCAGAGGGCTGGAATACAATGATAGCCATTTCAAATTTTAAAAAGGAACAGAATCATAATCCTGGGAATTGTAGGTACACTAGAAAATCTACAGCATTGACAGGGGGAAAAATATTGGAGTCTGTAGCAAAGGAAACAGGTCAAGGATATATACTGAGACTAAAAAAAGACTTGCAATTGTATAACATCCTATCATGTCTCAGAAACATCACAATGTACTTCACATAAAATGAATTACATTGAAGTGCAGTGATTGTTCTTGTCATGTAGGCACATCTAGTAGCCTTTTTACACAGAATGATCCCATGAATGGAAATAAGATGAATGACAAGTTATACATTTTCCAGCGATATTGACTGAAAAAAGAATACTGATCAGGTTGTATTTTGAATCATGCAAGCAGATCTTTGGTATCTATTTGGACAGATAGGTAGTACTGGAGTTTCAGGAAGATTATGTACTCAAATTCTGGAATGTAGTCTAAATATACAATTTTCTGACTCAGCAACATCACTGCAACTGAGTACAGTTGACTCAGACCAAATCCAAATCCAAAACAAAAACAAAAATACCTGGAAAAACTTAGCAGGTCTGGCAGCATCTGCGGATAGGAGCACAGTTAACGTTTCGAGTCTGAATGACCCTTCAACAGAACTAAGTAAAAATAGAAGAGAGCTGAAATATAAGCTGGTTTAAGGGGGGTGGGACAAGAAGAGCTGGATAGAGGGCCAGTGATAGGTGGAGATAACCAAAAGATGTCACAGACAAAAGGACAAAGAGGTGTTGAAGGTGGTGATATTATCTAAAGGAATGTGCTAATTAAGGGTAGAAAGTAAGACGAGCAAGGTACAGATAGTCCTAGTGGGGGTGGGGTGGAGGGAAGGGATCGAAATAGGCTAAAAGGTAGAGATAAAAAAATGGATGGAAATACACTTAAAAATAATGGAAGTAGGTGGGAAAAGAAAACTCTATATAAATTATTGGAAAAAACAAAAAATCCAAATCCATTCTGAAAGTTTTTGAATGGCTTTGCTTGTCTAAAATAATGTTTCCAATTCTGAGAAATTAGCACCATTGATTGGTGAAAATAAAATGGAAATTATAGGGCCATTTTTTTAAAATCACTGCAGAGTTTGCAGAATGCTCAATGTCCAGATGCTAAGGATAGGAAAAAAAGAGGCCAAAGTCTGTTATGTCAGGTCTCAGCCCCCAATACATTTCCTCAGGATTCCTGGGGTTTTTCTAAATCATTGGACATGGGTTGGCAAACACGGCATTGCTAGGGAATTTTCTTTTATTCATTCACGGGTTGTGGGCTTCGCTGGCTAGTCCAGCATTTATTGCCCATCCCTAGTTGCCCTCGAGAAAGTGGTGGTGAGCTGCCTTCTTGAAACTCTGCAGTCCATGTGGTGTAGGTACACCCACTGTGCTGCTAGGAAGGGAGTTCCAGGATTTTGACCCAGCGACAGTGAAACAATGGCGATATATTTCCAGGTCAGGATGGTGAGTGACTTGGAAGGGAACTTCCAGGTGGTGGTGTTCTCATCGATCTACTGTCCTTGTCCTTCTAGATGGTAGTGGTTGTGGTTTTGGAAGGCGTTTCTATTGAGCCTTGGTGAATTCCTGTGGTGTATCTTGTAGATGGCACATACTGCTGCCACTGTGTGTCGGTGGTGAAGGGAGTGAAGGTATGTGGATGTGGTGCTAATCAAGCAGACACCATCTTTGTCCTGGATGGTGTCAAGCTTCTCGAGTGTTGTGGGAGGTGCACTCATCCAGGCAAGTGGGGGTATTCCATCACACTCCTACTTGTGCCTTGTAGATGGTGGACTGGCTTTGTGGAGTCAGGAGGTAGGTTATTCATTGCACGGTTCCTAGCCTCTGACATGCTCTTGTAGCCACGATATTTACATGGCTAGTCCAGTTCAATTTCTGGTCAATGGTAACCCCCAGGATGTTGACAGTGGAGCATTCAGTGATGGTAATGCCATTGAACATCAAGGGGTGATGGTTAGATTCTCTCTTGTTGGAGATGGTCATTGCCTGGCACGTGTGGCGCGAATGTTACTTGCCACTTGTCAGCCCAAGCCTGGGCATTGTCCAAGTCTTGCTGCATTTGGACATGGGCTGCTTCTGTATTTGAGGAGTCTTGAATGGTGCTGAACATTGTGTAATCATTAGCAAACATCCCCACTTCTGACCTTATGATGGAAGGAAGGTCATTGCTGAAGCAGCTGAAGATGGTTGGGCCGAGGACACTACCCAGAGAAATTCCTGCAGTGATGTCTTGGAGCTGAGATGACTGACCTCCAACAACCACTACCATCTTCCTTTGTGCTAGGTATGACTCCAAAGAGCAGAGACCTTTCCAGTTTTGCTAGGGCTCCTTGATGCCACACTCGGTCAAGGGCAATCACTCTCACCTCAGCTCTTTTGTCCATGTTTGAACCAAGGCTGTAATGATGTCAGGAGCTGAGTGGCCCTGGCTGGTGCCAAACTGGGTGTCAGTGATCAGGCTATTGCTAAGCAAGTGCCGTTTGATAGCACTGTTAATGACCCCTTCCATTACTTTAATGATGATCGAGAGTAGACTGATGGGGCGGACGTTAGCCGGGATAGATTTGTCCTGCTTTGTGTGTACAGGACATACCTGGGAAATTTCCAACATAGCTGGGTAGATGCCAGTGTTGTAGCTGCACTGGAACATCTTGCCTAGGGACGTGGCAGGGTCTGGAGCACAAGTCTTCAGTGCTATTGCTGGAATATTGTATGGGCCCATAGCCTTTGCACTATCCAATGCCTTCAGCCATTTCTTGATATCACGTGCAGTGAAATGAATTGGTTGAAGAATGGCATCTGTGATGCTGGGAAACTCCAGAGGTGGTCGAGATGGATCATCCAAATGGTACTTCTGGCTGAAGATAGTAGCAAATGCTTCAGCCTTATCTTTTGCACTGATGTGCTGGGCTCCCCCATCATTGAGGATGGTGATATTTGTGAGCCTCCTCCTCCTCCAGTGAGTTGTTTATTGTCCACCACCATTCACGACTGGATGTAGCAAGACTGCAGAGCTTAGATCTGATCCGTTGGTTGCGAGATTGCTTAGCTCTGTCTATCACAACAGTATATACTGCTTATACTGTTTGGCACGCAAGTAGTCCTGCGTTATAGCTTCACCAGGTTGACACCTCATTTTTAGGTATGCCTGGCGTTGCTCCTGGCATTCCTGCCTGCACTCTTCATTGAACCAGGGTTGATCCCTTGGCTTGATGGTAGTGGTAAAGCGGGGAATTTGCCATGTCATGAGGTTACAGATTATGTTCGAGTACAATTCTGCTGCTGCTGATGGCCCACAGCACCTCAAGGATGCCCAGTCTTGAGTTGCTAGATCTGTTCAAAGTCTATCCCATTTAGCACGGTGGTAGTGCCACACAACACGATGAAGGTACCCTCAATGTGAAGATGGGACTTTGTCTCCACAATGGCTGTGCTGTGGTCACTCCTACCGATACTGTCATGGACAGATGCGTTTGTAGCAGGCAGATTGGGAGGATGAGGTCAAGTATGTTTTTCCATCTTGTTGGTTCCCTCACCACCTGCCGCAGACTCAGCCTAGCAGCTATGTCCTTTAGGACTCAGCCAGCTCGGTTAGTAGTAGTGCTACTGAGCCACTCTTGGTGATGGACATTGAAGTCTCCCACCCAGAGTACATTCTGCGCCATTGCCACCCTCAGTGCTTCCTCCAAGTGGAGTTCAACATGGAGGAGCACTGATTCATCAACTGAGGGCGGGCAGCACGTGATAATCAGCAGGAGGTTTCCTTGCCCATATCTGACCTGATGCCACGAGACTTCATGGGGTCCGGAGTCGATATTGAGGATTCTCAGGGCAACTCCCTCATGACTATATACCACTCTGCCTCTTTCACTGCTGGGTCTGTCCTGCCAGTGGGACAGGACATACCCAAGGATGGTGATGGTGGTGTTTGGAACATTATCTGTAGGGTATGATTCCGTCAGGGTGACTATGTCAGGTTGTTGCTTGACTAATCTGTGAGACAGCTCTCCCAATTTTGGCACTAGCCCCCAGATGTAAGTAAGGAGGACTTTGCATGGTTGACTGGGATGAGTTTCCTGTTGTCCTTTCCGTTGCCTAGGTTGATGCCAAATGGTCCGTCCTGTTCATTCCTTTTTTGAGACTTTGTAGCGATTTGTTACAGCTGAGTGGCTTGCTAGGCCATTTCAGAGGGCATTTAAGAGTCAACTACAATGCTGCGGGTCTGGAGTCACATGTAGGCCATACCAGGTAAGGGCGGCAGATTTCCTTCCCTAAGAGACATTAGTGAATCAGATGGATTTCCCAACAATCGGCAATGGTTTCATGGTCGTCATTAGACTTGTAATTCCAGATTTTTATTGAATTCAAATTCCACCATCTGCTGTGACGGGATTCAAACCCAGGTCCCCAGAGCATTGCCCTGGATATCTGGATTATTGTATCTGGTGTTTACATAGAGTAGATAGCACAGAAACAAGGAATTAGTCCAACTGATCCATGTCAGTGTCTTTTGCTCCACACTTTTATTCCTCTTTCTCTCATGATCTTATTTAGCTTCCCTTAAATGCATCAAATGTGTAATTATTGCTAATAATAGTTACCATTGTATACTTATTCCAATGAAAGCCATTTGAACTCTATCATTTTATGGAATAACTTATAGTGAGAATATCTATTCCCCAACGCTATTGATTTTCTTGAAAGTCTTGCATCTGTCACTTTACACCTGAAACAGAGCTCCCAGTCATTGTTGACTACTTCCCTGAAGCATATGAGAGGGGCCTTTCACTAAACACCCAGAAAGTTAAGGTCCTCTTCCAACCAACTCCCACAGCACAGCATCTCCCCACATCGATTAAGATCAATGGTGAGATCCTGAAATATATGGACCATTTTCCAAACCTTGGGAGCTTCCACTCAATGAAAGCAGACATAGACAATTAAATTCATCATCGCCTCCAATGTGCCAGCTCAGGCTTTGGCTGACTGAGGAAAATAATACGAGGACCAAGATTTCAAACCTGAGACAAAGGTTGTGAGTTACCGGACAGCAGTGATTCATGAGCAGCTGGCCATTTAAATCACCAGCTGCCTCCACTGAAGTGGCATTTTGGAAGGCCAGGAGTGCGGAATTCGGAGTGTGCAGATTATAACAGGTAAGAGGAGGTCTGAACTTGATGGATTCTTATGGATAACCAGTGTATCCCTTTGGAGAGGTAAGGTACCTCTTTGGAAAGTGTCCCAGGACAACTTTGGGAGAGGTAAAACACATGTTGGGAGAGTTAAAGCACCATTTGGGAGAGGTAAGGCACCCTCTGGGGCTGTAAAAAGTGGACATGATTATGCACTTTTTATGCACAAAATCACTGAAATTATAAAGCTTTCAAAGAGCTGTCCAGCTGTCAAGGAAATGTTTGGCTATCAATAAAATGTTAAGGAGCTGTACTGTTAGCAAATCTGTCAAAGCTATCCAGGAACTATCAAACCTTTCAAAGCTGTCAAAGCTATCCAGAAAGTGTCAAAGCTGTCAAGGTACTGTCCAAGGACACTGGGTAAGTTAGCATGGAGGCATGGGTTGGCATAAGTTGCCTCTATGTTGGCATGGGGTACGGAGAAATGGTGGTATGGAGAAATGGGGATAGATAGAGGGGCACAAAGTTGGCATGGGGTGAGGGGCCATGGGGGTGGGTAAAGGGTAACTAAGTTGGCAAAGGGGTGTGGGGCCATAGGGGGTGGGTGGGTGGGGGCATGGGTTAGCATAGGTTGGCGTGGATAGGACATAGGCAGTGTGTGAGGGGGTGACAGGTGAAGGATGAGAGCTAGAGGGATGTTTTTGTTTTATTATGTTTTATTTATTTCAACACTGTGCTGGGGCACAGAAGCAAACCTTCCGCCCAGCCCGCCGCTACACCTGACAACCTGTGGATTCCTTCTGGGGTTACCCCCGTCACCCCACAACAAAACATACCACCTGTGGGCAGCCATTTTAAAAGGTTAGGTTTGCTGAGCTGGAAAATCTCCTGATTCGGTGAACTGACCCCGGGATGAAAATTTGGGCCTTGGACATCCTACAGCAGGCACCTCAAAGCACTGGAAAAGTACCACCTGTGCCTTCACAAGATCCTCCAAATCCAGTGGCATGAAGGCAGTGCAAAGGCAATGTTCTCTCCCAAGCCAACGTGCCCAGCATTGAGGCATTTTTGTTTCATGTTTGTTTATGGGATGTGAGCATCGCCGGTCCATCCCCAATTGCCCTTGTACAGAGGGCATTTAAGACTCACCCACATTGCTGTGGGTCTGGAGTCACATGTAGGCCAGACAGCAAATTTCCTTCCCTAATGGACATAAGTGAACCATTTGGGTGTTTATGACAATCGGCAATGGTTTCACAGTCATTATTAGACTTTTTAATTCCAGATTTTTATTGGATTCAAATTCCATCATCTGCCGTGGTGGGATTCGAACCCGGGTCCCCAGAGCATTATGCCTTGGTTTCCAGATTACCGGTCCAGTGACAATACCACTACACCATTGCCTCCCCACATTGCTTGTACGCCTGACACCAGACTCCTGAAGCAATTGCTCTTCTAGGAACTTGGCCATGGCAGGATATTCCCAAGAGGACAATGGAATTGCTTTAGGGATCTTGTCAAAGCATCCCTGAAGAAGTTAAACATCCCTGTCGTCTCAGGTGAGTCGCTGGCTTGTGACTGACCGAAATGGTGAAGGTTCATTTAGAAAGGCACCAAACAAATCGAGAGAATTTGTCAGATACATAAATAGGTGAAGTTGAGGCATTGAAGAGAGTGCACAAACCTCTCAATGGCTCATCTACCCGACCCTCTCGGTTCCACTTGCCCCGCATATGTCTTCATATCATACATTGGATTTACCTGCCATCTCAGCCATTGAACTGGAGTGGAAGCAAGTTATTCTCAATCCCAAAGGACTACCCAAGAAGAAGGTATCTGAAAGCATTATACTCTAGGGTGCCACACCTCATGGATCATATGCCTACACAGCTAAAATTCATGACTGGCCAAAATGAGGACTGAACCTATTAACTCATCAACAAATATTGAATAGGATCACCAATAGCTTTAAATACCAACAAGAAATGAATAAAGCATCAGAAAACTGAACAAAAAGTTGTTCACGTTACTTTAATAAGCTTCCAATTTTGAATTAGCAAATAGCAGCAGGAAGCAATCATTCCAAAAATATTGGGACATCAGTATGAGGTGTCAACTTGAACATCCCCGAGCTGAAAACTTTGTGGTAATTTCACAGCATTTATGAAAAAAAACTTAAAAATAATCAGTTTTACAATAAAATGCGCATTTTTACTCAGTAAGAGTTTCTTGTAATCTTTGTAACCCCATCTGACTCCACCCCTGTCTCAGCTCCTCTGCTGCAAAAACCCTCACCCATGCCTTTGTTACCTCTAGACTTACTATTCCAACCTACTCCTGACTGGCCTCCTATGTTCTACCTTCCATATGATTGAGGTCATCCTAAACACTGCTGTCTGTGTCCTAATTCAGACTAAGTCTGTTCACTCATCACTCCTGTGCTTACTCTGGTTCCTGCCTTAACTTTAAAATTCTCAACCTTATTTTCAATTCCCTCCATGGTCTCATCCCTCCCTATCTCTGCAATTTCTTCAAGCCCTATAAGTTATGTGTGCTCTTCTAAATCTGGTTTCTTGAACAGCCCCAATTTTAATTGCTCAGTTATTGGTGGCTGTCTTCAGCTGTTAAAGTGCTAGGCTCTGGAATTCCCTCCCTAAACCTCTTACACGTAATGACAAATTGCTGGAAAACATTTTCTCAAAGAACTCTGTTCATGTTTCATTAGCCTGCAAAAGCTCAAAGTAAAGTACCCAAATTAGGTGCCTTACATTTAAAATTCTCATCCATCTGTTCAATTTCCTCTATGAATTCAGCCCCTCTCTATCTCTGCAAGCTCTCTCCAATAACTCAGCAATCGACCAATCTCATTCCAGCCAATTTCATCACTCTGCTTAGACCTTAAGTTCTGGAAATCCCTTCCTAAACCTCTCCATCTCTCATCTTTGAAAATGTTCCTTAAAATTATCTCTTTAACCAAACGAATGTTGGTTGGGGCACCAAGCGGAATCTTCTGCTCTTCTTCAACTAGGCCCACAGGAAATTTGGCATTCACTAAACTGGTAGTCAGGGCCTTGGTGTAGCAGTTTGTCTAAAAGACAGCACCAGCAACAGTGTAGCACTCACTTTGTGCTACACCACAATGCTAGCCTATATTTTGTACTCAAGACTTGGAATGGAGCTTTAACTTCTCTTGCTGAGAGGCGGTGAGTTCCACAACTCAGTTAAACAGATAATGGTGGACTGATTCCTGCTTGAGCAGAGAATGGAAAGCAGCAGATTCGAGTAGATCTGGTCTGAGTGGACACAACTGGGGTAGGCAGACAGTTGGCTCTAAGTATAGGATGGACTATGTGTGATTAAACCTTTTCTGAACGGCTTTTGTACGTGAATCAAGCAAGTTGGGCAGATTGCATGGTTTGTGCTTGTACATATGTTCACTGACACCGGCAGGACCTTTGTAAAAGGAATTGTTGGAGGAAGTAATATTTTTATATTGCTCTTAAAAACAATAAAGAGGATGATTTTCATGGTCTACTCAAAAGACAAGTGATGAAACCCAAGAAACATTTGAGACTGCGGTGTGATTGACTGACTGATACAAATCATTGTTGGGAGCTAATCTTGCACAACTCTGAGGGGTTGGAAACTGCGTCAAACCCCTTGGGAGTTATGCTGGTCATGAAATGTATTTTGTAAATACCAAAACTATTGCAAATTTATTGAGACACCTCAGAGTGCAACATGCTATATGGGGAAAAGTTGAATTTTATTGCACTTTCTGTAATATTCAATATGAATGGTTTTGGAATGTACTTTTACAAATTTTATTCATAAAATATATTTTGAGGGGAAAAAATGGCCCAGAATTTACTGCCAACATAACAATGTGTTTAACAGTGCACACCGTCATTAACGTGTAAATCTCAACCAACCGCAATTTGTGGTGAGGGACACTCCTCCCTTAGCCTCAGGGAATCAACAGCTCACTGCAAGTTTCATGATGCTGCACTTGCACATTAATTGCCAATTAAACTTGAAACTTGAAGATTTATGATCCTGAAATTCTAATCAACCAGAAAGGTAGCAATTTAAATTGTATAATTGCAATCCTACAGGTAATAAATTGTTGTCAGAGCTTTTTCAAAGTTTACATTTTAAAGATGTTTTGTTTTCTTACTTGTCCTGTCTCATTTTTTCTCTGTTAATCCAATCTTTCGTTTCCTTTCTATTTCTTTCTATACCTAATTTGAATATAATTCATCCTATTTCCTTCTCCATTGTTTCTGTTTCTTTCTCCGTTGCTGTTCTCCTTGGGGAGGAGAGTATTAAGAGGAGATTTGATAGAGGTTTTCAAAATCATGAGGGGTCTGGACAGAATAGATAGAGAGAAATTGTTCCCATTTGCAGAAGGGTTGAGAACTAAAGGACACTGATTTGGTGATTGGCAAAAGAAGCAACAGTGACATGAGGAAAATCTTTTTTATGCAGTGCATATTTAGGATCTGGAATGCTCTGCCTGAGAGTGTGGTGGAGGCAGATTCAATCTAGGCCTTCAATAGAGAATTGGATAATTATCTGAAGCGAAAATAAATGCTGGGCTATGGGCTAAAGGCCAGAGAGTGGGACCAGTTGAGTTATTTTTCAGAGGGCTGGTATTGGCATGATAGGCCTAATGACGTCCTTCTAATCCACACCATTCCATGATTCTATAATTCTTAATCTCATTGTTTAAGGAGATGAACTGTTGATTCCATTAATCACCAAGATTCCAGATGCACCTTTAGCAAGCTTGTCCCGCCATTATCAGTTCACACAATTACAGGGCATAAATATTTCGACTTGAAGAGTGAGGGATAAAGTCTACCTGGTGGGGCATGCTGCAAGGTGTCCCGTCCCAGCAAACTTTGGGCCAATATTTCGCCAAAACAGTGAGACCCTTCAACCCATCTACTCACGTGCGAACCCTTCCTCTTCCGGCACCTTTGAAGTGTCTAAAACCTCTAAGCAGCCTGCGTTGTGAGATCAGTTGGGAAATTGCCTATCTGAATGCATCTTCGGAATTTGGTTCAGGCTGAGTGATGGCGAGGTAGTAGACGGACGCAATTCTCTGCCCAATCTCCGTCTCCCCGGCTAGCTCCTTCACAGGCTGATGAAGATTCAGGTCACGTCGCGCTTTGCTGTGGACGCGCATTGCTCGTTTCCGCGGCACGTTCCTGTATCCCCCCCCCCCCCTTGCAGTGAAAGGAGTAGCGGTGGTGGGAGAGGCAGCGGTCGAACCGGTTCGATGGTCCGATCAGAGCGGAGAAAGCGCTCCATCATCCCCGGGACGTGGATATGGAACTGTTGGGGAGTTGCACAGCTTCGGACCGCTCCTGATAAGCCTCTCAGTCCCAGGTAAGAGTCCCCGAGATGGAACGGGAGAAGGAGCTGATGTGAGCGCTAACCGGAGACCCAGCACCCACTGAGGGGCTCTCTCACATTAGTTATTCTATCTGTTCCGTTATTTAGCTTAGCCTTTCGTTATGTCTGTCCCGCTGAACCTTTTCTCCGTCTGCTGACATCCACTGCCACCTTCTTGAATATTTCTCCATCTTTATAGGTGTTAAATAACAATATCCCACATTATTCAAATCAAAAACAAGTGTTTATCTGAAGGAAATCTGCTCCAGGGTTCAGGCAAGAGAGAGAGAAAAAAAAACAAGAACTGATGGTTGATGATCTTTCTATCCTCGTGATGCTGTGTTTTTGATGGAATTGGTACGAAGTCTGGTTTGGTGTTGAATGCAAATAGATTCGAGGTTTCCGGCTGCTTAATTGGGTTTTTCTTGTTCCTCCGAGTTTCCTGCTTGTTTTAGTATGATGTTTTATATATTGATTCACCTTTATATCGTTTTACATGATTTCTTAAAAATATAAATTAATTGATCATTGTGGACTAGCAGAGGGATAAAATCTCCAGGCTAGCTGTTGTCATGGAGATTGAGTCTAGCCAAGTGAGTGTGTGTTTGTGTGCAAGTTGAAAGCAACATAACATGTCTCCATATAAAATTAATAAATGCTTTTTGTTTGATAAACAGAATGTGGAGATCAATAAAGATTGTTAGAATGGAATAAGCATATTGTCCTTTTCTCTCCATGATGAGAGCTAGACTTTACTCCTGAATATCTCCCATTACCGTGTTTGTATGCAATTTCCACTTGAGTTGGGTTTAATTTGATGGGTTCCTCCACCTCTTCTGGTTTTACCCGGGTAGGCGCATAATCTGATCGACATACAATGTTGGAGATTTACTGATTATTGTGCAGCCAGCTATTAATTGTCTTCAGTACTGGGTCTGCTAGCACCACCATCCTTAATTCCACAGCCCCCCTCTTTCCACACCCCACCCCCCCCCCCCCCCCCTTTCCATACATTGATGCAGGATTTTTTTCCTCTTTTCTCTAAAGTGTTTAGGGTGGTATTTGTGAGCTGTTTTTTCCTATTCATATTCGGGTCTCGTAGACTGGCTCTAACTGGAATCCCTGCTGCTTTAAACAGATCCCATTCAATAGAAACCGCCAAACATCCAGGCACTGCATCTGAGCAGCTAAATCACTAACCCTTTCAGACCTGAAGGGCCTCTTGTCGCATATTGGGGGATGAAAACAGAAATTTTAAAAATAGTATTGTACCATTCTAAAATCTGCTGTCTGCTTTTCAATGAAGGAAACACTGCTTCCCTTCATGTGATACATAAATGTGCTCTTCATGTAGGGGTTTATATATTTACACATATTGTGAGAATTTGAAAAGGGTCACTTCTTTCAAAATGTAAGTCTGTATTAGCCTTTTTTACTGACTCCTTCAAATAGCATTTTGAAATGAGACATTCTGGGCACTGGACAATTTGTGACCTTTCTCCACCTGATTGTAAGTTGTATTGTTTACAAAGTCTTTGGCTAATGCTCAGTTTGAGGGTATTTGCTTTAATTTTGAAAGTGAAAAGTGCCATGAATTCCTAAATAGTTAATTCTCAATTCCATTCATGTCACGGGTATGGGGTTTATTTCATGTCATTTCAACTTTAAATCCTGAAATGATTTTTGGCTCCAATTTGATATTCAATTGTCAGAACTCAGAATAAAGGGTACAGGTATGGAGGTGACTGTCTAAATACAGGATTATATATGTTATATGTATATTTGAATTAAGATATGTTTGCTGTGCATGTATTGTGTATGTATTTCTAGTGTTTATGTCCTATATATGCGCTTTGCATTTTTACGTAAAATGTGAGTGCCTGAGCGCCTGCCTACACAGTTATACCTGTAGACAAATGTTCTTGAATGCTATTTTGCTTTGTTCTCAGTAAATTCTTACCTTTTAAATATCGCACTGTAAGAGGTGTTGTAATTGAACTAATTGAAAGGATTCAATACAGAGAAGCTATTTCCTGTGGTGGGGAATCCAGAACAAGAGGGCATAATCTAAAAATTAGAACTAGGCCATTCAGGAGTGAAATCAGGATGTGCTTTTTTACACAAAGTGTAATGGAAATCTTGAACTCATTCCCCAAAAGACTGGATGCTAGGTTTATTGAAACTTTCAATACTAAGATCAATAGATTTTTGTTAGGTGAGGTTATTAAGGGATATGGATCAAAGGCAGGTAAATGGAGTTGAGATATGAGTTAACCTTGATGTAAGTGAATGGCAGAATAAGCTCGGGGGCTGAATCACCTGCTCCTGTACCTGTGTGCAGAGTTGATGTTTACATCAAGCAGCCTGTACACAGTTCATTTTTGGGAGGAGGGCCTGAGCTATCCTAAAATGCAATTGCTTCTGCTAATTGAATAAGTCTTTAGTCAACAAATGTCACTCAGTTGACAGGAGATTCAGTCTGCAGCTATCTTGCTGAAAAATTAATATAAGCACTGCATAGAAAATTGTATCCACTGAAAGAGGCAGCTGGTGAGTGACAGCCAATGTTATTTGAATTTTAATCTGCTGGAGTTTGATGGAAAAGGAGAAGTCTCACATACACCATGTAGGATGAGGGGGCAGGCATGAGCATGTCTGAATTGTGACTGTGAGTGTGGTAAGATCACAACTGGTGGGTTACTCTGATTTTCTTTTTTGAATAGGTGGCAGTAGATGGTATTAACAAGTTGACATTTAAAAAATGATATATCTTCTACGAAATGAAACATGGTGAAGCATTGATTCAGAATGACCTAGAAAGTCCCAGGTTCAATTCCTAGTCTATGTTGATTTTAGTTGATGACAGGCAGGGTGGCGTTAAAGGTGTTAGATTTGACTCAGTACCTCTAGGTTAGAGAGAAGAAAATCAGCCAGCGTTCATCCAGTGACCTCTGCTGGAAAGGGCATGTATATAGACATTCACGTTTCTTCTTCCAAAAGGTACACAGAGAGCGCTCTGTGATCAGCAGCCTGAAGGAAGAAGACGGCTCAGTAAAGTCATCACGGTCCGACATTCTGAGGATCAGCAAATCCTTTTATGCCGGTCTGTATGACGTGAAGCCCACGGACAGCACGGCCTCCCAGTCCTTCCTGTCCTCTATCACGGAGGTCTTAGACCACAGTACGCGGGAGAGCCTAGACAAACCGCTAACTCCTGACGAACTGACTAAGGCCCTCGAGTCCTTCGAGAAGAGTAAAACCCCCGGAAGCGACGGCCTGCCGGCGGAGTTGTATTCGGCTCTGTGGGACTTGATCGGCCCAGACCTGCTAGAAGTGTACGAGAGTACGCTCCTGGCCGGCAGCATGTCAGAATCCATGAGGAAAGGCATCATCACCCTCATCTACAAGCACAAGGGGGAAAGGGAGGAAATTAGAAATTGGCGACCCATTTCACTGTTGAATGTGGACTATAAGATTCTGTCCAAGGTCATCGCCAACCGGGTCAAATCCGCTCTGGAATTGGTGATTCACCCTGACCAGACCTGCTCTGTGCCAGGCAGGAAGATCTCTGACAGCCTGGCGCTGCTCAGGGATACGATTGCCTATGTACAGGACAGGGGTGTGGATACCTGCCTCATCAGCTTGGATCAGGAGAAGGCCTTTGACAGAATATCGCACACCTACATGGGGGATGTGCTCTCCAAAATGGGCTTTGGGGAGGGAATTCGAAATTGGATCCAACTGCTCTACACTAACATCAGTAGCGCAGTCTCAATCAATGGGTGGGAAACAGATAGCTTTCCGATTAAATCTGGAGTCAGGCAGGGCTGTCCTCTCTCGCCTGTCCTTTTCGTGTGCTGCATAGAACCCTTTGCCGAGTCCATCAGGAAGGATCCGGGCATAAGAGGAGTGACGATCCCAGGCAGTGGAGGCACTCAGGTAAAAGCCTCCCTGTACATGGACGACGTCGCCGTCTTCTGCTCGGATCCGCTGTCGGTGCGCAGACTGATGCACGTCTGCGACCAGTTCGAACTGGCCTCGGGAGCCAAGGTAAATCGTGGGAAGAGCGAGGCCATGTTCTTTGGGAACTGGGCTGACCGATCCTTTGTCCCCTTCACTGTCAGGGCTGACGGCCTGAAGGTGCTGGGGATATGGTTCGGAGGGACCGGGGCATGCGTTAGAAACTGGAAGGAGCGAGTGGCTATGGTGAAAAGGAAACTGGGCATGTGGGAGCGACGCTCCCTCTCCATTGCGGGTAAGAACCTGGTCATCAGGTGTGAGGTACTCTCGCTGTTGCTGTACGTGGCGCAGGTCTGGCCCATTCCACACTCCTGCGCGATGGCGATCACTCGAGCCATCTTCCGCTTTATCTGGAGGTCGAAAATGGATCGTGTCCGCAGGGACGCGATGTACAAGCCTCTAGATAAAGGGGGAAAAAACGTGCCCAACATCGCCCTCATACTGATGGCCACCTTTGTGTGTGGCTGCATCAAGCGGTGCGTAGACCCTCAGTACGCAAACACCAAGTGTCACTACGTGCTGAGGTTCTACCTGTCCCCGGTGTTGCGAAGGATGGGTCTGGCCACGCTGCCGCGGAACGCTCCAAGTAGTTGGACCGTGCCGTACCACCTGTCCCTGGTGGAAAAATTTATGCAGAAAAACACCTTTGACCACAAGTCCATCAGGCAGTGGTCAGCACGTAACGTCCTAGAGGCCCTGAGGGATAAGGAGAGGGTGGACCCTGTGGGATGGTTCCCCGAGCAGACTGTCAAAGTCATTTGGCAGAATGCCTCATCGCCAGAACTTTCCAACAAGCACCAAGACGTAGCTTGGCTGGTGGTGAGAAAGGCCCTCCCCGTCAGATCCTTCCTACACGCCAGGAGTCTCACCCCCTCTGCACGATGCCCTCGAGGTGGCTGTGGTGGGGAAGAGACCGTTGTTCACCTCCTTGTGGATTGTGCCTTTGCAAAGAAAGTCTGGAGAGAGATGCAGTGGTTGCTGTCGAGGTTCATCCCGAGCAGTTCTGTGACACAGGACTCTGTGCTCTACGGGCTGTTCCCAGGGACACACACCGAGACAAACATCGACTGCAGCTGGAGGATCATCAACTCGGTGAAAGAGGCGCTTTGGTCTGCCCGAAACTTGTTGGTCTTCCAGCACAAAGATTTGTCCCCGACCGATTGTTGCGGACTGGCACAATCCAAAGTCCAGGACTACGTGCTGAGGGACGCACTAAAGCTTGGGGCAGCTGCCGCAAAGGCGCAATGGGGAAGGGTCGCTGTCTAAGACCTTTCTACCACAGCGCACCGAGAGACTGGGAACTGTTTAGAGCCCCTCGGGCTGTACAGATCAAAATGAAAGGCTGTAAATGATTGTAATATTGTTTGTACTGATGCACCTGGTGATACATTTTGTAAAAGTTTAACCTGGATTGTACCCTTGTAATGTTGTTTTTGAAATGGTTTTGAATGTGATTGAAGATTTTTTATGAATAAAGTATATTTTTACAATAAAAAAAAAAAAAATGTATATAGACATTCTGAGGATCAGCAAATCCTTTTATGCCGGACTGTATGACGTGAAGCCCACGGACAGCACGGCCTCCCAGTCCTTCCTGTCCTCTATCACGGAGGTCCTAGACCACAGTACGCGGGAGAGCCTAGACAAACCGCTAACTCCTGACGAACTGACTAAGGCCCTCGAGTCCTTCGAGAAGAGTAAAACCCCCGGAAGCGACGGCCTGCCGGCGGAGTTGTATTCGGCTCTGTGGGACTTGATCGGCCCAGACCTGCTAGAAGTGTACGAGAGTATGCTCCTGGCCGGCAGCATGTCAGAATCCATGAGGAAAGGCATCATCACCCTCATCTACAAGCACAAGGGGGAAAGGGAGGAAATTAGAAATTGGCGACCCATTTCACTGTTGAATATGGACTATAAGATTCTGTCCAAGGTCATCGCCAACCGGGTCAAATCCGCTCTGGAATTGGTGATTCACCCTGACCAGACCTGCTCTGTGCCAGGCAGGAAGATCTCTGACAGCCTGGCGCTGCTCAGGGATACGATTGCCTATGTACAGGACAGGGGTGTGGATACCTGCCTCATCAGCTTGGATCAGGAGAAGGCCTTTGACAGAATATCGCACACCTACATGGGGGATGTGCTCTCCAAAATGGGCTTTGGGGAGGGAATTCGAAATTGGATCCAACTGCTCTACACTAACATCAGTAGCGCAGTCTCAATCAATGGGTGGGAAACAGATAGCTTTCCGATTAAATCTGGAGTCAGGCAGGGCTGCCCTCTCTCGCCTGTCCTTTTTGTGTGCTGCATAGAACCCTTTGCCGAGTCCATCAGGAAGGATCCGGGCATAAGAGGAGTGACGATCCCAGGCAGTGGAGGCACTCAGGTAAAAGCCTCCCTGTACATGGACGACGTCGCCGTCTTCTGCTCGGATCCGCTGTCGGTGCGCAGACTGATGCACGTCTGCGACCAGTTCGAACTGGCCTCGGGAGCCAAGGTAAATCGTGGGAAGAGCGAGGCCATGTTCTTTGGGAACTGGGCTGACCGATCCTTTGTCCCCTTCACTGTCAGGGCTGACGGCCTGAAGGTGCTGGGGATATGGTTCGGAGGGACCGGGGCATGCGTTAGAAACTGGAAGGAGCGAGTGGCTATGGTGAAAAGGAAACTGGGCATGTGGGAGCGACGCTCCCTCTCCATTGCGGGTAAGAACCTGGTCATCAGGTGTGAGGTACTCTCGCTGTTGCTGTACGTGGCGCAGGTCTGGCCCATTCCACACTCCTGCGCGATGGCGATCACTCGAGCCATCTTCCGCTTTATCTGGAGGTCGAAAATGGATCGTGTCTGCAGGGACGCGATGTACAAGCCTCTAGATAAAGGGGGAAAAAACGTGCCCAACATCGCCCTCATACTGATGGCCACCTTTGTGTGCGGCTGCATCAAGCGGTGCGTAGACCCTCAGTACGCAAACACCAAGTGTCACTACGTGCTGAGGTTCTACCTGTCCCCGGTGTTGCGAAGGATGGGTCTGGCCACGCTGCCGCGGAACGCTCCAAGTAGTTGGACCGTGCCGTACCACCTGTCCCTGGTGGAAAAATTTATGCAGAAAAACACCTTTGACCACAAGTCCATCAGGCAGTGGTCAGCACGTAACGTCCTAGAGGCCCTGAGGGATAAGGAGAGGGTGGACCCTGTGGGATGGTTCCCCGAGCAGACTGTCAAAGTCATTTGGCAGAATGCCTCATCGCCAGAACTTTCCAACAAGCACCAAGACGTAGCTTGGCTGGTGGTGAGAAAGGCCCTCCCCGTCAGATCCTTCCTACACGCCAGGAGTCTCACCCCCTCTGCACGATGCCCTCGAGGTGGCTGTGGTGGGGAAGAGACCGTTGTTCACCTCCTTGTGGATTGTGCCTTTGCAAAGAAAGTCTGGAGAGAGATGCAGTGGTTGCTGTCGAGGTTCATCCCGAGCAGTTCTGTGACACAGGACTCTGTGCTCTACGGGCTGTTCCCAGGGACACACACCGAGACAAACATCAACTGCAGCTGGAGGATCATCAACTCGGTGAAAGAGGCGCTTTGGTCTGCCCGAAACTTGTTGGTCTTCCAGCACAAAGATTTGTCCCCGACCGATTGTTGCGGACTGGCACAATCCAAAGTCCAGGACTACGTGCTGAGGGACGCACTAAAGCTTGGGGCAGCTGCCGCAAAGGCGCAATGGGGAAGGGTCGCTGTCTAAGACCTTTCTACCACAGCGCACCGAGAGACTGGGAACTGTTTAGAGCCCCTCGGGCTGTACAGATCAAAATGAAAGGCTGTAAATGACTGTAATATTGTTTGTACTGATGCACCTGGTGATACATTTTGTAAAAGTTTAACCTGGATTGTACCCTTGTAATGTTGTTTTTGAAATGGTTTTGAATGTGATTGAAGATTTTTATGAATAAAGTATATTTTTACAATAAAAAAAAATGTATATAGACATCAGGTGGGAACAGAATCAATTCAGCAGTGTAACCCTCCACATTCAAATTATCCACTGAAACTTATCTAGGTTCACACATGCAGAACAGTCACATCTGTGACAAATCAGAGTGCATGCATCCATACCATGCCTCAGCAAGAGGTAGTACTTTCAGGGAAGGAAAGGGATTAAAAGGGGAATTGAGGTGAAAATGAGACATGGAGGGCAAGGAGATTTTGCAAATTGCTGATGTTTTTGTTTTTATTTGATTCATTTTTGTGATGTGTGGGTCACTGACAAATCCAGCATTGCCCATCCCTGGTTGTCCTTTGAGCAGGTGGTGGTGGGCCCCCTACAATTGAGTGGCTTGCTAGGCCATTTCAGAGGGCAGTTAAGAGTTAACCACATTGCTGTGGGTTTGGATTAACATGTAGGCCAGACCAGGTAAGGAGAGCAGATTTCTTTCCCTGGAGGGCATTAGTGAAACAGGTGGGTTTTTACAGCAATTTGGTAGCTTCATGATGATCATTAATGAGACATGTATGATAGCCAATTGTCTCATGTCAGTAACACGGAGATGCTTGGTTTGCAGTTGTTGACTTGACTCTATAAAGTAGCATGACAGAAATGTTCCTCAGAACTTTTCTTTAAGAAATAGATAACATGCCTATGTTATTTCTGTGGTGATCCAGTCTAATTCATTAATTATAATGACTCATTGGGTATGTTAAATAAATCAGTGGGTTTATTTTTACACTTTACATTCAGAGGAACATCAGCTTCATGTGTTAGCAGGTGTCAAACATTATTTTGAGCTTCTAGTCAGATTTTGCTTATACTTGGACAAAATAAGCCCTGTTTGAACCAAATTTAAATAAATGACTGCTTTTACCTCCATTTGTAGTCTCTCTTTGACCAGGTACTCAGCTTCTAACCACCACTGTACGTGCTACATACAATGAAAACAGAAAATGCTGGAAATACTTAGTAGGTCAAGCAGCATCTGTGGAAAGAAAAAAAAACGTTAATGTATCAGTTTTGTGATCTTTTATTAGCATTCTCTGTTTCTATTTCAGATTTCCAGCATCACGGTTTTTTGCTTTAATAATACTGCACATGCTACTTTGAGTTCTAATTCATGCCCCTGTTATTCACAGCACTCCTATTCCCTTCTAGTACTCACTGTACTCTCCTAGAGAAGCATAGAACAGCACAGATGGAGACTGCGGGGCTCTTTTGAAGAGCAGTCCAGTTAGTCCCACCCTCCCTCTCTTCCCTCATATCCTTCCAACTTTTTCTCCTTCTAGTATTTGTCCAATTTTCTTTTAAAAGCTGCTATTGAATCTGCACTTAGTATGCTATCAGGCAGTGCATTCCAAACCCGAATTGCTCGTTGAGTATAAAAAGTTTTTTCTTGTTAGTGCGTCTGTCAATCACCTCAAATTTGTGCCCTCTGGTTATTGACCCTTCAGCCATTGGGAGCATCTATCTACATCCTTCGTTATTTTAAATACCTCAAAATCTGCTCTTAGTATTCTGTGCTGTAAAGAGAACGGCAGCAGCTTCTCCAGCCTATTTATGTAACTGTAATCCCTTATCCCTGGACTCATTCTAGTAAATCTCTTCTGTACCTTCTTCAAACATGTGATGTCCTTCCTAAAGTATAATGCCCAGAATTGGATGCAGTACTCCTGATGGGTTGAAACTATTGTTTTAAATTGGTTTAGCATATCTTCCAGGCTTTTGCGCTCTATGGGGTGGTGGGGGTGGTGGTCGGGGGAGTTTTGACTTTCTGGTCCACTGTAATCTGGGTGGGGATGGAGCGGTGCCTGACTAACTGGGAGATTCAGGTTTCCCTGTATGCTGTGTCTGATGCCACTGGAAGATTTTCCACCCACGTGTCCACCTGATAATCAGGCAAGAATGGTGGAGAAGAGGCCACAGGACTGAGTATGTCAGATCCCTGATCCCTAAGGGAGAAGGAGGTGTCCAATACTGGAAGCTGGGGTAGTGTGAGAAGTTTGAACCCTGACCCTGATTTTGTGGGGCCCAATCCTGATGAGGGGTGCTGATCCCTGGGATGGTGTGATGGGGATGTGGCCCAGTCCCTGTCCCTGGAGGATGGTCTGACCCCTGACTCTGGGGACGGTAGAGGGAGGGTGTCCGGTCCTTGGATGGGGGTCCAGTCCCCGAGCCTGATGGTGCAACACCAAAGGGAGTGGAATAAAAACAGAAAATGCTGAACATACTCAGGATGTCAGGCAACATCTGTGGAAAGAGAAACACAGTTAACATTTCAGGTTGATGACATAATCAAACGCGATCTGACTTTAACAAATCCCTGCTAGCTCTTTATTGATCCACGCTTGTCCAAATGGCTGTTAATTTTCCCCAGGATTATTGTATTTAAAACTTTCCCGTGACTGACAAATTTACTATACCAGGGTATTCCAATTGCCCCCTGGCATTTGCAGTACCCTAACATGTCTCTAAATATTTGCAGTATCTTCCTGTGATCGAACTTGCAGTTATTCCTTTTATATGCCGTACCCTCCTGTGTTCCCTAGTATTCACAGTATCCCCTGTGACCCTTGTTTGATTGCAATTCTAGCTATTTTGGACATTATAAGATAATCTAATGTTACTTGCTGTACAATTGGTTGTGCCATTTGACAGCGTTCTTTTGAAGTTACTGTATATTGCATATATTGTTCAAACAAATTCATGGGAGAATTGATTTTGAGTCCCATAACTGAGTATGGTTATTCAAGAGCTATAACCAAGGAAAAGCTGTTGTAAGGAGGAGATTAGAACAATAGAGATCATAAAAAAGGGGGCTTGTAATAACTAGAGGTTTGTAATAACAAGGATTTGTAATAATGAGTAACAAAGTGAGTTTGTAGCAATGAGAGATTGGTGATGAGTTCTGTAATGAGAATGCCTAATAAAGAAGAATGAGCAACATTATCATAATGATTTGTAGTAGTAATAATAATAAAAATAATGGGTTTGTAGTAACTAAAATTAGCAAAACAGTTGTTTGTTACAAGTCTAAAAGCTCTCCTTGGCCATTAGACTGATGGAATTATATTGTTGTGTGACTTAAGTCTGTTACAAAAAGGCACCTCTGACCTTGGATAATTTTCCAGCCTGATGGTGGCAGAGTGTGACTGTGTCAGGCTTTGGAGGCCTGGTTTAATGTCTCAATTTGAAAATGCTCATCCGTGTATCCAATTTCCTTCATTTCCTGGCTCCTTCTTGTATCTGTAACCTTCTCTATTCCTACAACCCCCTGTGAACTTTGTGTTTCTCCAACTCTGACCTTTTGTGCCTTCCCTATTTCCTTTACCTGGCTTTGGTGGCCATGCCTTCAGCCGTCTAGGCCCAATGGTCAAGAATTCATTTCCTAAACTTCTCCGCCTCTCTAACTCCCTTTATCATTTTGTAAGACTCTCTTTAAAACCCACACCTCTGACCAAGCTTTTAGTTACCCTTCCTTCCTAATATCACCTTCTTTGTCTTGTTGTTGACCTTTTATGAGATGAAGTTCCTTGGGAACTTTTCAATATGTGATATAAAATCCAGACTGCAGGCAGAATATTGTGGGGTGGGAGGAGGTGGTGTGGGGGAGGGAGATGGTGGTGCAGATGGCTCACCGTCCCCGATGCAAAATTGGCATGGAGTCAATGTGCTCTATGCCAGCCTGCCCTGCAGCCATAAAGCGCTGTGGGTGGGCTTAACAGGGGCAGAGTAGGAATTCCGCCCTCCACTGGGAGTAAGTTGGGAGCTGCTGGACAATCAGGATGGCCGGCAGCTCCATCAGTCCTGGCAGTGCCAAGAGCGCATTAGTGGGTGCTGCCAGGACTGCAGTGAGGAAGCAGGAGAAGGCCCAATGGATCCTTGGAAACAGGTAAGTCTTGGGCAGGTTGGTGAGGTGGGGGTGGTGTGTTTTAAGGCAGAAGGCGGGTAGAAAGAGAGGAGGGTGTTCTATCCTTTGGGGGTGCGGGTGGGCGGGGTGCCCCCGATCCACAAAGGGCAGGCCCAAAGATAGAAACCCCCTTCTTTCCCGCCCTTTGAAGAATTTTTTTTTGGGCTGCCCACAGTAACCGTTTAATGGCGTGGGCAGAGTGTTATTGGGGTCAGTTGGCTTGATTATCTATTTTAATATGGTGGGTAGGCTGCCAATTTTCTTCCAGACTTGTCGATTAAAATTCTCTCCTAACTCGCCTCGTGGTCTCCACTCTTTGCCCCATTCACAACTTTGCTGCTCATACCCTATCGGTAACCTATGTTGGCTTGCAGTCCTTGAATCACTCAAATTAAAAATTCTCATCTTCTTTGTTTAAGTTCCTTCATAGCTGCCCCTTTCCCTGTTTTTGGGTGGCCTGTTTTCACCAGACCATACAATGCCTTACTACTGTTATCTCCATCTCTCTCACTCTGAACTTTTGTGGAATTCCCCCTCTGTTTGCCCTACAATTACCAGCCATTCCTACAGCTTTCTATGTCCCATGCGTCCCATGCTCTAGAATTTCCTCCCCCTCTCCATTTCTCTCTTTTCCTTTTAAAACCCTCTTTAAGACCCAGGTCTGAAATTGAACTTTTATCACCTCTGCTAATATCACTGTGACTCCGTCTGTAACATACTCAACCCTGAATCACAAGATTCTGGGTTCAAATCCCATTCCAGGGCTTGAGTGCAAAAATAAAGGCTGAAGCTTCAGTGCAGTACTGAGGGAATGCTCCACTGACCGGAGGTGCCACCTTTTGGGGAAAGTAAACCAAGGCCCCATTTGCTTGCTTGGGTGAACGTAAAAGTCACTATTTTGAAGAAGAACAAGGGGGGTTATCCCCGATGTCCTGGCCAATATCTATCCCTTGATCAAGATCACAAAAACAAATTATCTGATCATTATTACTGTTGCTGTGGGAGTTTGTGGAGTGAATATTGGCAACCACGTTTCCTACATTGCAACAGTGACTACACTTCAAAGGTACTTCATTGACTGTAAAGTGCCTTGTAACATCATCGCTGATCATGAAAAGCACTATATAAATGTATTCCCTAATATTTGTTTCTTGTTTGTGTCCATTTTTGCCTTTATTACTCCTCTAAGAAATGGCTTAGGACATAGCATCTTTACTGTAGAGCAATATAAATTAAGCCATTATTATGTTAAACTGCCCTTACAGTTAATCCTTTGGTACAACATTGTTCTGGCACAAAGTACAGGAAAAATGTTAAATGATATATTTGCATCATTTGTTTAGTGTTTGCATGTGACCACTCATAATTTCAACAGACTTATTCTGCCCATCACTTCTAAAGGGAAATCCAAGAAGTGTTGGAGACCAGTGAGGAGCCAGTAGAATGGTTTGATAAAATGCTGCTACCACTAATGGAGTTATACCGTCTTGGCAGTGCAATTCTAGTACAACATCTAGATGTTTTAAATTCTGAGTGTCCTGTATCCTGTAGTACTTTTACAAATGGTGCCTCCTTTTTTGGCATGTAATTTCCTTTTGAATGAAAATATTTTTACTGTTGTTCAATTTGACACTTTATTTGGATACAATATTTCTATCCTATCTATGACAGCCCTGAGGATGCCAGTAATCTTGTGTGTGAAAGTGAAAGAGGGTTTGCCAAAAATTCCTTTAAACAACCTTGTGAATTCAACATCTGTCAAAGCTGGTGAGACATGAGTAATTCTAGAGTAGTGGTAGAGGTGAACATGGGCTTGAAAGGTTACTGGTTTCTTTTTTCCTTTTTTTTATTTAAGGAATCACTAGTTTGAGCTGTTAAGGATCTTTTCATTTCAAAGGAGCAGTATTTCCCCTTTATATAAAATAATTTAGCCAAGTTAGGACAGTGAACTGTACAAACACTGATTTCAGAATTAACTGATTTGTTAGATTCCTATATTTAAATTGTTTGAATCTGTGTATGGTGTTGCTTTATGATTTAAGAATACTCCCAGCCATAAATGTGCGCAGGGATCTATAGAGTGCATGTGAAGTCTAATACGTTGAGGCATCAGAAGATATCAAGCTATAGTGCTGTAGATTTGTATTTATTCTGAACACTGCTTACCATATTTACATTTTTGTTAGCTATAAAGTTGAGTTTGAAATTTGCTTTGTGGAAAATGTCATTATAAGATCACTAACCTGCTGCCCTGCACAAAATACAGCTTTTCTCAGTCTTCTGAATGAACAGTCCAAAATCAAGAACTTGGGGTATTTGATATTGTGGGCTTGAGCACACTAATCCACTGTACCCACTACAGCTATCTTTAACAGCCTTGACACATTGCCACAGATTTTCTTTGACAGTTTTGTTAAATTCTTCACTTTACTCCAGCATGATGCCACCACCAAACACATCTTCCCTTCACCCCCCCCGGCGGCATTCCGTAGGGATCGTTCCCTCCGGGACACCCTGGTCCACTCCTCCATCACCCCCTACTCCTCAACCCCCACCTATGGCACCTCCCCATGCCCACGCAGAAGATGCAACACCTGCCCCTTCACTTCCTCTCTCCTCACCGTCCAAGGGCCCAAACACTCCTTTCAAGCGAAGCAGCATTTCACTTGCATTTCCCCTAACTTAGTCTACTGCATTCGTTGCTCCCAATGCGGTCTCCTCTACATTGGAAACTGGGCGACCGCTTTGCAGAACACCTGCGGTCTGTCCGCAAGAAAGACCCAAACCTCCCTGTCGCTTGCCATTTTAACACTCCACCCTGTTCTCTTGCCCACATGTCTGTCCTTGGCTTGCTGCATTGTTCCAGTGAAGCCCAACGCAAACTGGAGGAACAGCACCTCATCTTCCGACTAGGCACTTTACAGCCTTCCAGGCTGAATATTGAATTCAACAACTTTAGATCTTAAACTCCCCCTCCCCCCATCCCCACCCCGTTTCTCCCCCCTCCCCCTTTTTTTTCAATAATTTATATAGATTCTTCTTTTCCCACCTATTTCTATTATTTTAAAATCTAAAACTAAAACTGTTAGTCTTTCCACCCCACCCCCACTAGAGCTGTACCTTGAGTATCCTGCCTTTCATTCTTAATTAGCACTTTTCTTAGATAATATCACCACCTTCAACACCTCTTTGATCCTTTTGTCTGTGACATCTTTTGATTATCTGCTCCTATCACTGCTTGCTTATCCCCACAATCACCCCACCCTCAACTTCTCTCTCCCCCCCGCCCCCCCACCTTAGACCAGCTTATATTTCACCTCTCTCCTAACTATACTCAGTTCTGCCGAAGGGTCGTGAGGACTCAAAACGTTAACTGATTTCTTCTCCACCGATGCTGCCAGACCTGCTGAGTTTTTCCAGGTAATTCTGTTTTTGTTTTGGATTTCCAGCATCCGCAGTAGCTTTTAGCTTTTTGTTTTTATCTTCACTTTATTTTCTGTTTTGCTCTTCTGGTGAGGTGTGAAATGTAAATTGTCTTCATTGAATGAGAGAGGAGAGCAGAAGATTGGCAATGTTGGGCTGGGCATGTTGGAGGATTATCTCAGCTGTTGAGTGGATACGTGATGCTACCAGCCTGACAGTTTGCTTTTCCTTTAATCCCTGGGGCCTGGGTCCAGTTTTGGGCTCTGGCTTCTGCTCATGGTGATACTTAAAGTTGATATTTTATAAAGTTAAAGGACTCAAAATGCCTCTCAATGGAAAGTGGGTGCAACCAGCATTTTTCTATAATTAATTATCCAGTAACAAATTTGCATTTTCAGAAATTGCATGTTTCAGATTGTTTTCCTCTGATTTTGTTAGTGGGACATTAATTACAGAGATGAGCTGTCATTCTTGTTTTTCCTTAAAGGCAGAATTGGAGCTCAGGTTTTTATGTTTGTGAGCTCTTCAAGAAGTGTAAAGAGAAGATTTTTTTTCAGTTACATGTAGCACTCACCAGCCTCTATAATAATATAGCATGTCCATGCCAGCCACAAACTGTGCTGTTTTACAGCTTTAGCATTTGTAACATATGGTTCATTGGCAACTGTTACCTGCACTACTTTGCCCAACTGGTCACTTCTCATATGCTCCTTAACGGTGAGCATTGACAGACCTGATACTGAACTAGATGCTGTTGTTACCCAACACAAACAATGTATTTTTTATCAGTAGTCACTGGGTTTTAATTGGATCAGAAATCTTGGCTGATTTTTGCTCTGCCTAGCCCTGGGGTACTTAGACCAATTTCCATACCTCTACCGTCACCTTGACTGTGGGCTGTTAGTTTCGCACAGAATGTGGATTCCTGCTCAAAGTTTTGTTTTAAATTAATTTGTGATGTTGAGTTGTAATTATTAACTGCTGCCACTTATTCTTAGAGTACATTTACACACTGACTTTAACCTTGCAGTGAAACTGAAGCTAGAATGCAAACATAGCATTAGTTAAGTGACCTGATTCCTGATTGATCTTGGAATGGTAAATTAACCCCACCATAGCAGATGGATATTTCAAACCTGAATCACTGATCACATTATAAACAAGATCATCAACAACTCAGGGTCCAAACTAATCTTTCCTATTGGAAACTTGTTTCTAACATTTTTTTTGTAGGGAAGTGAGAGTGGGTTTGGAAAACCCAGTGAAAATCAGTCCTCCAAATATGCAAGAAACTCAGAAGTTGTTTGCTCTTTGTTCCCTTGATGACAAGGGGAGACAATGGTGTAGTGGTATCGTCGCTGGGCTAAGAATCCAGAATCCTGGGGACCCGGGTTCGAGTCCCGCCACAGCAGGTGGTGGAACTTGAATTCAATAAAAATCTGAAATTAGAAGTCTAACGATTGTTGTAAAAACCCATCTGGTTCACAGCCTACACAACGACAGCAATGTGGTTGACTCTTAACTGCCCTCTGAACATGCCCAGTTGTAATAAATCGCTACAAAGTCACAAAAAAGTAATGAAACCGTATGGACCACCTGGCATCGACCTAGGCACCGGAAATGACAACGGCAATCTCAGCCCTGTCACCACTGCAAAGTCCTCCTTAGTAACATCTAGGGGCTAGTGCCAAAGGGAGAGCTGTCTCTCAGACCAGCCAAGCAATGCCTGACATAGTCATCCTTGTGGAATCATACCTAACAGATAATGTAAGAACCCACCGGCAGGACAGACCCAGCAGAGGTGGCGGCACAGTGGTATATGGTCTGAAGGGAGTTGCCCTGGGAATCCTCAACATCAACTCCGGTCCCCATGAAATCTCATGGCATCAGGTCAAACATGAGCAAGGCAACCTCCTGCTGATTACCACATACTGCCCTCCCTCAACTGATGAATCAGTGCTCCTCCATGTTGAATATCACTTGGAGGAAGCACTGAGGGTGACAAGGGCACAGAATGTACTCTGGGTGGGGGGACTTCAATGTCCATCATCAAGAGTGGCTCAGTAGCAGCACTACTAACTGAACTGGCGGAGTCCTAAAGGACATGGTGGTGAGGGAACCAACAAGAGGGAAAAACATACTTGACCTCATCCCCACCAACCTGCCTGCCAGTATCTGTAGGAGTGACCACCACACAGTCATTGTGATCACAAAGTCACATTGAGGCTACCTTCCATTATCTTGTGTGGCACTACCACGCGCTAGATTTCGAACAGATCTAGGAACTCAAGACTGGGCGTTCCTGAGGTACTGTGGGCCATCAGCAGCAGCAGCAGAATTGTATTCGAACACAATCTGTAATCTCCTGGCCAGGCATATCCACCTATCATTACCATCAAGCCAGGGGATCAGCCCTGGTTCAATGAAGAGTGCAGGAGGGCAAGACAGGAGCAGCATCAGGCATACCTTACAATCAGGTATCAACCCGGTGAAGCTATAACACATGACTACTTGTGTGCCAAACAGCATAAGCAGCAAGTGATAGACAGAGCTAAGCGATCACACAACCAACGGATCAAATCTAAGTTCTTCAGTCTGCTACGTCTAGTTGTGAATAATGGTGGACAATTAAACAACTCACTGGAGGAGGAGGCTCCACAAATATCTCCATCCTCAATGATGGAGGAGCCCAGCACACCAGTGCAAAAGAAAAGACTGGAACATTTGCTACAATCTGCAGCCAGAAGTGCTGAGTGGATGATCCATCTTGGCCTCCTCCAGAGGTCCCCAGCATCATGGATGTCAGTCTTTAGCCAATTCAATTCACTCCACGTGATATCAAAAAATGGCTGAAGGCACTGGATACTGCAAAGGCAATGGGCCCTAACAATATTCCGGCAATAGTACTGAGGACTTGTGCTGCAGAACTTGGCACACCCCTAGCCAAGCTGTTCCAGTATAGCTACAACACTGGCCTCTACCCGGCTATGTGGAAAATTGCCCAGGTATGTCCTGTCCACAAAAAGCAGGACAAATCCAAACTGGCCAATTACTGCCCCATCAGTCTACTCTCCGTCATACGTAAAGTAATGGAAGGGGTCATCAAGCAGCACCTGCTTAGCAATAACCTGCTTGCTGCTGCTCAGTTTGGGTTCCACCAGGGCCACTCAGCTCCTGACCTCATTATGGCCTTGGTTCAAACATGGACAAAAAAGCTGAACTCCAGAGGTGAGGTTAGAGTGACTGCCCTTGACATCAAGACTGCATTTGACTGAGTGTAGCATCAAGGAGCCCTAGCAAAACTGGAGTCAATGGGAATCAGGGGGAAACTGTCCACTGGTTGGAGTCATACCTAGCACAAAGGAAGATGGTTGTGGTTGTTGGAGGTCAGTTATCTCCGCTCCAGGACATCACCGCAGGAGTTCCTCAGGGTAGTGTCCTCGGCCCAACCATCTTCAGCTGCTTCATTCATGACCTTCCTTCCATCATAAGGTCAGAAGTGAGGACGTTCACTGATGTTTGCACAATGTTCAGCACCATTCGCGACTCCTCAGATACTGAAGCAGTCCATGTTCAAATGCAGCAAGACCTGGACAATATCCAGGCTTGGGCTGACAAGTGGCAAGTAACATTCATGCCACACAAGTATCAGGCAATGACCATCTCCAACAAGAGACAACCGAACCATCGCCCCTGTCCTTCCAGCAACACTTTGAGGAATACATGGACTCCTTTTGTCACTAAGCCTGAGACCATCCAGCTGCCACTCCTGTTTTCCTTCCTTCATTGGTCCTCTGGGCCAAACTTCCTCTGAAGTTCTACCCTACCCTAACCCTACCTTCCTTTTATCTCTTTCTTTCCTATCCCCGCCCCCCCCTTCGTGTTCTCTAAGCTCATCTTAGCTATGACACCCATCTCCCGCCCCCTCGACCCATTTCCCACTAAACTGCTCTACACCTAATTTCCCTTCCTGGTCCCCATGTTATCCAATTATCTATCTTCCTCTTCGGGTACTGTCCCCCTCTCCTTTAAATCTGCCAAGTTTCTCCTCTCTCCTCAAAAATATAACCCAAGACTCCACTGTCCTTGCAAAGAACAGCCCCCTTTCCAACCTTTCTTTCCTCTCAAAAGCCCTTGACCATGTTGTCCCTTTCCAAATCCATGCCCATCTTTCCAAGAACTGTGTTTAAATCCCTCTAACCAGGATTCCACTCCTCCACTGTACTAAAACTGGCTCTTAACAAAGTTACAAATTACATTCACTGCGGCTGTGACAAAGGTAAACTATTCCTTCTCACCGCTTTCAACCTGTCTGCATGCAGCCTTTAGACTGTTGACCGCACCATCTTCCTTCAGTGCCTCTCCACTGTGACACAGCTAGGTGGGACTGTGCTTGCTTCATTGCATTCTTATCTATCTAATCATAGCTAGAGTATCATTTGCAATGATTTCTCATCCTGCTCCTGCACCATTACCACTAGTAATCCCAAGGATCTATCATTGGGCTTATCTTATTTCTCATTTACATGCTGCCCTTCAGCCAATCATCTGAAAACATAGCTTTAGTTTTCCCAATGCACGATCATGGCAAATCGTGTTCAACTAACTGGATTCATAGTTTTTTTGATGAGGTAACAGGGAGGGTTGATGAAGGTAGTACAGATTATGTGGTGTGTGTATATACAATTCCAAAAGAAGTGCCACATAATAGGCTTTCCGGTAAAGTTGAAGCTATAGATTCAAAAGAAACAGTAGCAGCCAAGGAATACAAAATATGCTGTGTGACAGGAAACAGAGTAAGTAGTGATAAATGGTTGTTTTTTGGACTGGAGGAAGATATTCAGTGGGGTTTCCCAGGGGTCAGTACTAAGGCCACTGCCTCTCCTGATTTATATTAATGATCTAGATTTGGGTGCGTAGGGCACAGTTTCAAAATTTGCAGATGACACAAAACTTGGAAGTGTTGTGAACTGTGTGGAAGATAGTGATAGACTTCCAGGACATAAGCAGGCTTCTGGCATGTAACAGATGAAACTTAATGCAGGAGTGGTACACTTTGCTAGGAAGGATAATGAGAGGTGCAGTTTAATCTAAAAGGTATAATTCTAAAGCGGGTTCAGGAGCAGAGACATCTTGGGGTATATGTGAACAAATCATTGAAGGTGGCAGGGTAGGTTGGGAAAGTGGTTGAGAAGATATGTCGGATCCTGGGCTATATTAATAGAGTATTGCTTAAAAAAAGAGACATTTTTGTCAAAGCTTTTTGTCTTGCCCTCATCAGGATATTTCGCAAAAATACAAATCCAAGGGAAAGGCCTTGCAAAATGTCCTGATGAGTGCAAGATGAAAAGCTTCAACAAAAAATGTCTTGTTTTTTCAGCAATACTGAAGTTTTGTACTACCAAACGACTGTTTATATTAATAGAGGCATAGAATACAAAAGCAATGAAGTCATGATAAATCTTAAAAAAACACACTTTCAGCCTCAACTGGAGTAATGTGTTCAATTCTGGGTACCACACTTTAGGAAGGATGTGAAGGCTTTAGAGAAGGTGCAGTAAATGGTTTCAGGGATGAGGGACTCCAGTTACGTGGATAAATTTGAGAACTTGTGGTTGTTCTCCTTGGAGATGAGAAAATTGAGAGGAGATTTGATAGAGATGCTCAAAATCATGAGGAATTTAGACAGGTTAGATAGAAACTGTTCTAACTGGCAGATGAGTTAAGAACCTGAGGACAGAGTTGAGGTGAGTGTTATGTTCCATGTAGAGATGCATAACATTTTTGAAAAAAATTCAAGCTTTCAGTTACTAACTGAAAGAATGACATGACACGATCTCACGTTTTAAAACTTTTACTGTAACAAATGACTAAAAAACTATTGATTAATTTCTATTAACTTTTTAGAGGCGACTTATGCTTTAAACTATAGAAAGGAACATTCCATTTTTATATTTATCACACATTACCCTCCACGAAATTGCTGTCCTTATAGCAAATAGCCCACAGTTGCTCCCAGCTTCCAATGAGTTCACATTTCCCTGTTTTGCTAAGTAATAACTTTGAGTGACTGCCTCCATGTGCTCCCCTTACTTTTCGGATTGTTTCCTAAATCTACTATCAGCTGTAAAGTCCAACTCAATTATTCTTCGCCTCTTTCCACACCAAGATGAATCTCCCAGAATCCGTAAATGGCTATGGGATACATCTGTTGGACTAGAGACTGTTTCCCTTCGGCATTGAGTTGTGTTAGTTCACAAAACCAAACAGCCTCTTCTTTCTGCTGATCACACAAAGCTGCTGTCTGTCTATGATATTCATTGTGTTGTAGGGAAGCCTATAACCTGATATCAGAAATGGCCTCCTCTTCACTCTTTCCACATGGCAACGTGTAACACATTAACCTTGCATCCAGGTAGAAATGCTGATTAGCTATTCTTGACCCACAATCTCTTTCACCTTAAAGCAAATTGAAAGTTTCCAGCACAGCTGTTTATAACCCAATACTTTCAACACCTTTTTGGGAGTTTGCGGGACTCAGAGTCTACCTATTACGAACTCAGAGACTACTGTCATTGTCTCCAACTGTGAACATCTTACACCATTGCCCAGTAATACAATATGGGCCTCCATTTGATCTTTAACCGCCTCGGGCCTGTTATGAAGCAGACTTCAGAACAGGTCAAAACAAAAAGCTAAAAGCCGAAGGGCCATGAAGGCTCGAAACGTTAACTGATTTCTTCTCCGCCGATGCTGCCAGACCTGCTGAGTTTTTCCAGGTAATTCTGTTTTTGTTTCAGAACAGGTCACATGATCCCCTTCATTTTACCTTAAATTTAAAGACATGGTTCTAAATGCAACAATCTTATAAACCTCAATTGTAACAGTTGGCAAAAGAACTAAAAGTGACGTGAAGAAAACCCTTTTTTAATGCAGCGAGTGGATCCAGAATGCACTGCCTGAAAGGGCGATGGAAGGAGATTCAATCATGGCTTTCAAAAGGGAAATGGATAAGCACCTGAAGGGGGAAAAATGTAGGCAATAGGGGATAGGGTGGAAGAGTGGGACTAGCTAAATTGTTTTTGCAGAGAGCTGGCACGAACTCTGTAGGCCAAATGGCCTCCTCCTGTGCTGTAACTATTCTATGATTCTATAGCACCGAGCTCCACCTCTCTCGACATCTCCACTGCCTAAATTGTCAGACTACTTGCTGACATCCAGTACTGGATGAGCAGAAATTTCCACCAATTAAATATTGGAAAGACTGAAGCTTTTGCCTTCAGTCCCTGTGTCAAACTTTGCCCTTTTGATACCGACTTGATACCTCTCACCAGCAACTGCCTATGGTTGAACCAGACAGTTTGCAACTTTGGTTTCATATTTGACCTCGATGAGCTTCTGACCACACATCCAAATCATCCCTAAGACTGCTTATTTCCTTCTCTGTAACAGTGCCAAACTCCAGCCCTGCCCCAGCTCAACTTCTGCTGAAACTCTCATTAATCCTTTATTACCTCTAGAGTTGACTATTCCCGTGCATCCTTGGCTGACCTTCCAAATTCTACCCTCCATAAAGTTGAGGTCCTCTATAACTGCCTTAGTCCTAACTCAGACCGGGTCCCATTCACCCATCACCCTTAAGCTCACTGACTGCAGTAACTGCCAGTTGAGCAATGCCATGATTTTAAAATACTCATCCTTGTTTTCAAATACCTTCATGACCTGGCTCCTCCCTATCTTTGTGACCTCCTCCAGGCACACACCTCAGATGTGTGCATGCATCTAATTCTGGCCTCCTGAGCATCTCCAATCTTAATCACTTCATTATTTGGATGTTGTGTCTTTAACTGCCTTGGTATACACAACATACACACACAAGTCATTTGTTGTTTTTTACTTTTGTGCAAACACTTTTTGTGTAATAACTCGATTTATAAAAATAAACCCAAGTCTGGACAAGGGGTGAATACTGGCCTCAATGAATGAGGAGACCCTTCTAACACCACATAGAAATATACAAGGAAAGCTTGATGTTAGCTCGCCATTATTTCATGATTTATCTTTTTTCCTTATTTTTAAACTTAGTGGTCACCTGCACTTCAGACCTTAGTCTTGCACCTGGGTTCCTTGATTTAAAAGTAATTTCTGGCAGGCATGAGGCATGTGAGAGTGATTCATATACTTTGTTGAATTCAATAAAATCTTTTCCCTGTGTACAGTTCATTCAATACAGAATTCAGATGTGTTTGATCACTCACTTAACCAAGAACAGAGAACTAGTAGCGGGCTCCTGCTGGTTTGGGGAGTGAAATTTGTTACATTGCACATTCTTAATGGATTTAGAATGTGTAAAATAATTTAATGTCCATTCCCAAAGCTAACATTAAAGACTGTGTGAACAGATATATGTTCTCTTAAGATGTATGAAGATGTGATTTTGCAAACAGACAAATTTCCACCTTTTCTTTAATGTGGGAGCCCACTCCCTGACCATGCTAAGAAATAAACAGGAAAAGTACATAGGCTCCAAGGATTTCCATCCTTTCCCCAGGTTGCTGGCTGTGAATTCAGCCCCTTAGCATTACTGTTGCCACCACTGCGGAAGCACTGGACTAAAAAAATGGTGGCATGACTGCCTGCAAGGTGCACCCTGCTGACAGGGCAGCAGCATGGGAGTAACGTGGGTGCCAGAATCCTGCAGCATGAGCAGATTGTGGTATCAAACAGACTTTAATGTTGATCTGGTACAGGTTCTGTCATTTTGGACCATGCAGGTTGTATTAACACCCTCTTAATCACCTCCAACTGAGCATGTGTTCACCTACGCAATGGATGCCACCACCCCCCTGCCCCTCCCCACCAATGTTATATAATGACCTGAGCATCCAACTTCCAAGTGAGGTGCTTTTGATTTCCTTTTGCTGGTGCCAAGTTAGTGCAAGTTGTGTGTTACTGGAGGAGTTTTGCATTTCAAGGGAGTGGTGCTAGATCTAACGAGGAGCCCAGCGAATTGGTTGGCTTCAGTAATGCCCCTACTTGCAGTCCCTCTTGAGCTGCAGCATAATTTGGAAACGAAACACAAGCAGCAGAGAGAGGGGAAGCAGTGCGCAGAGGGAGGAGGAGGGCTCTCAATAGAAGGCCCCTACCCAACAAGTGTCTTTCGGGTGCCCTTTTCCTATTTCCACCTTGAGCAGGAGCATATGCGATGGGCTTTTGTTTCACTAAGGAAATTGTCACTGACCTGTGGCTCCTTCGACAACCCAAACTGCAGCCTCGCAGCAGGATGAGGACAGCACTGCCAGTGGTCATTAAAATCACTGCTACCCTAAATACTTACACCTGTGGAACCTTCCAGGTGGGAGCTGGTGACACTAGCACCATCTCAGTTTGCCATCCTTTGTTGCATTAGAGAAGTGACTGTAGTGATTGTAGTAAAACCTTTCATACTGTTTGAGGATCACGCAGCTGTACAGATGAATCAGCCCTAAGCATGGGTAATCTTAGGGATGGAGTTTTTCTAGTCGTGGACCTGGTTCAAGCATGCAGCTTCTTCAGGAGCTCTATAAATAAAGTTCACTCTTTCTGACAAGAAACCTGTCCGGTGCACCAAGTTTATTACAATTGGCGATGAAGATAAATAGCTCCGATGCTGCACCTCACCTCCTAAATGTGAGTATATTGATTTTTTTTTTAAGGGAAGAAAGAAAAGTATACTCACCAGTCATGCCACTCTTCAGATTTGACCCGTACAACTCGCCCATGGAAGACTGAAGCCAGTACATAGAGCGTCTAGGTTTCTACTTTGTGGTAAATGAAATAACAGCGGAGGAGAAGCAGAAGGCAATTCTTCTAAGTGTCTGCAGGAGCAAGATGTATAACCTCATCCGTAGTCTGATGGCCCCGAATGTGCCCAATTGCAAATCTTTTGACGAGCCAGTAGACCTCGTGAAGGCCTAAGCCATCGGTGATTATGTAAAGATTCAAGTTCAACTCTAGAGTAGGGGTCCCGGGTGAGTCCGTCGCAATGTATATCAACTAAAACAGCTGACTGACCACTGTGACTTTGGAGATACTCTCAATGGCGTATTGCAAGATAGTTTCGTTTGCGGCATACACGATAATGACATTAAGCCCCATTTACTTGCAGAAGTTAATATTGACCTGAGGCGTGCCATGGAAATAGCGCCAGCAATGCAGAGTGCTGAGAGGGACTCACAGGCATTGCAGAGTGTGCAACATGTCGCTGTTCTTCAGTTGGGGCAGGAACCTATCGCCGGGCGTGGCGCGAAAAGCGGGGAGTTAACCGTGAAGCGGGAAACGGTCTCTACTACTTGAAAAACAAAAGGAAACACTGGAAGCATCTCACCAGCGATTCAGCAATTAATTTGTTACCAATGTGGGGGTAACCATGTACCAGAAACCTGCAGATTTAAAGAGGCAGAATACCACTACTGTCACAAAAAGCGACACGTTATAAAGCAATGCAGGGCGAAATCAAGGCAGCCAATCAGACAGCAGGCTAAGATGATTCAAGTGCACAATATAAATAAACCAGAAGCTGCTGATATTGATATCGATTCCCTATACAACCTTAAGGCAGTGAAAGCTGAACCAATCACTGTGACGCTTCAAATAAATGGGAAGTTTCTAGTCACAGAGGTCGACACTGGAGCATTGATCACAGTGTTGGGAGAACGCATCTTTAAATACCTAAGTGAAGGTACCCAGCCACTGAATCTGGAGAAAACTGCGGCTCAGCTGGAGGCAGAAACTGAAGAAGCAATACAGGCAAAAGGCATCGCCTCTGTACCTGTATCCTATAGTCAGATAGCCCAGCTTCCAGTGATTGTTGTAACAGGTGAAGGACCCAACCTTCTGGGCCATGATTAATTGAAATAAATTAAGTTCAACTGGTCATAAATTTTCCAGGTTAGAACAGGAGGAATTCCTGAGCTGTTAAAGTATGACAACATATTCCGTGATGAGCTGGGAAAAATAAAAGGTCTACAATCAAAAAATATAATTAGTTTCAGAAGCAAAGCCTCAGTTCTTAAAGGCCAGACCTGTGCCTTGTGCCCTAAAGGAGAAGGTGGATGCAGAATTATGCTGCTTAGAAAAGTTAGGAATAATCCAGCCAGTCTAATTTTCAGAATGGGTAATACCCATAGTCCCTGTGATGAAACCTGACCAAACCATTCGTGTTTGAGGAAATTACAAATTAACTGTGAACAAGGCTGCTAAATTAGACAAATGCCCACTTCCGAGAATTGAAGATCTGTATGCTAAGCTTGGAGGAGGAAAACCCTACACCAAACTAGACATGAGCCATGCATACCAACAGCTAGAGCTGGACAGCACATCTAGAGAGTATGTAACAATCAACACTCACAAGGGCCTGTACCAATATACACGCCTACCATTTGGTGTGTCATCTGCATGAGCGATTTTCCAAAGAACCATGTGAGGCCTACTACAAGGACATCCCCAAGTAATAGTGTACCTGGATGATCTCCTGGTCACAGCATCAACGGAAGCTGAACATTTGACCAACCTGGAAGAGGTTTTAAGGAGATTTTTGGAGGCTGGTGTACGATTTGAAGAAAGGTGTACTTTCCAAGTGATTGAGGTCACTTATTTGGGTCATCGAGTGGATGCCCAAGGGTTGCATCCAGTAGAGGAGAAAGTCAGGGCAATCAAGGAGGTGCCCTCTCCTACTAGTGTCACTGAACTCAAATCTTTTTTGGGCATGATAAATTATTACGGTCGCTTCTTGCCTAATTTGTCTACAGTGTTAGCCCCTTAACACTTATTATTGAAGAACTATAGATGGTCATGGAAGGTGCAACAAGAAGAGGCCTTCATAAAAGTCAAGAAGCTATTACACTTGTCATGTCTACTGGTACATTATGATCCATCAAAGGAATTAATATTAATCTGTGATGCATCTGCCTAGGGGGTGGGAGCTGTTATCACACAGGATGGAAGGCGGTTCCGAAAGAACAATAGGCTATCCCTCCAGAACCCCCTCTGCAGCTGAGATGGGTTATTCACAACTTGGAAAAAGAAGGCCAATCCGTAATATTTGGAATAAAGAAATTCCAACAATATTTGCATGGTCGACATTTCACCATAGTGCCAGATCACAAGCCGCTAAAGGGTTTATTTAGTGAAGATAAAGCAACTTTTGGCAACAGCCTCTGCCAGAATTCAAAGATGGGCTTTGATTTTGTCGGCATATGAGTACACCTTTATGCACTGTCTGGGTGTGCATATAGCAAATGCAGATTCCCTCAGTTGTCTTCCTTTGCCAGACAGCATTATACATGCTCCAGTGCTACAAAAAGTTGTATTTGTGTTGAATTTCCTGGACTCATTGTCAGTCTGTGGGAAGCAGATAAAGAATTGGACAAATCAGGATCCAATTTTATCAAAAGTCTGAGAACAGGTATTGCAAGGGTGGTTGGACGCAGTGATATAGAAAAAGTGGTTAAACACTGTCTCCAGCGTCAGCAACAACAGACACTGCCCATTTCAGCTCCACTACGTTCGTGGGAGTAGTCTGGTCGACCCTGGATTAGACTATATATAGACCATGTAGGCCCATTTTTAGGTACCACGTTTTCAATGATCATCGTGCATTCTAAGTGGATGGATGTATGTGAAGTTAGATCACCGACATTGTGTGCAACTATTGAAAAGTTGCGCCAATGTTTTAGTATACATGGCCTACCAGAAGTCATTGTTTCAGATAATGGTATTGCCTTCACTAGTACGGAATTTCAGAGATTCCTGAACTTAAATAGAAACATAGAAAATAGGATCAGGAGTAGGCCATTTGGCCCTTCGAGCCTGCTCTGCCATTCATTATGATCACGGCTGATCATCCAACTCAATTGCCTGCTCCCCTTTCTCCCCATATCCTTTGATCCCTTCTGCTCCAAGAGCTATATCTAACTCTTTCTTGAAAATATACAATATTTTGGCCTCAACTACTTTCTGTGGTAGCGAATTCCACAGGCTCACAACTCTCTGGGTGAAGAAATTTCTCTTCATCTCAGTCCTAAATCCATATCCTCAGACTGTGACCCCTGGTCCTGGACTCCCCCACCATTGGGAACATCCTTCCTGCATCTACCCTGTCTAGTCCTGTTAGAATTTTATAGGTTCCTATGAGATCCCCCCCCCTCATTCTTCTGAACTCCAGAGAATATAATCCTAACCGACTTAATCTCTCCTCATGTATGTCAGTCCCACCATCCCAGGAATCAGTCTGGTAAACCTTTGCTGCACTCCCTCTATAGCAAGAACATCCTTCCTCAGATAAGGAGACCAAAGCTGCACACAATATTGCAAGTGTGGTCTCACCAAGGCCCTGTATAATTGCAGCAAGACATCCCTGTTCCTGTACTCGAATCCTCTCGCTATGAAGGCAAACAAACCATTTGCCTTCTTTACCGCCTGCTGCAGCTGCATGCTTACCTTCAGCGACTGGTGTACAAGGACAACCAAGCCTCATTGCACATTCCCCCCTCTCAATTTATAACCATTCAGATAATCTGCCTTCCTGTTTTTGCTACCAAAGTGGATAACCTCAAGTTTATCCACATTATACTGCATCTGCCATGCATTTGCCCACTCACTCAGCTTGTCCAAATCACACTGAAGCATCTCTGTATCTTCCTCACAGCTCACCCTCCCACTCAGCTTTGTGTCATCTGCAAATTTGGAGATATTACATTTAGTTCCCTCATCTAAATCATTAATATATATTGTGAATAGTTGGGGTCCCAGCACCGATCCCTGTGGCACCCCACTAGCCACTGCCTGCCATTCGGAAAAAGACGCGTTTATTCCTACTCTTTGTTTTCTGTCTGCCAACCAGTTCTCTATCCATCTCAATACACTACCCCCAATCCCATGCGCTTTAATTTTACACACTAATCTCTTATGTGGGATTTTGTCGAAAGCCTTCTGAAAGTCCAAATAAACCACATCCTCAGGCTCCCCCTCATCAGCTCTACTCGTTACATCCTTGAAAAATTCCAGTAGATTTGTCAAGCATGATTTCCCTTTCGTAAATCCATGCTGACTGCTGATTCTGCCACTGTTTTCCAAGTGCTCAGCTATTAAATCTTTTATTATGGACTCTAGAATTTTCCCCACTACCGACGTCAGGCTGACTGGTCTATAATTCCTAATTTTCTCTCTACCTCCCTTTTTAAATAGCATTACATTAGCTACCCTCCAATCCGTAAGAACTGTTCCAGAATCTGTGGAATCTCGAAAGATGACCACCAATGCATCCACTATTTCTAGGGCTACTTCCTTAAGCACTCTGGAGTGTAAATTATCAGGCCCTGGGAATTTGTCAGCCTTCAATCCCATCAATTTCTCCAACACCATTTCCCTACTAATACTGATTTCTTTCAGTTCCTCCCTCTCACTAAACCCTGTGTTCCCCAACATTTCTGGTATGTTACTTGTGTCCTCCTTTGTGAAGACAGAACCAAAGTATGTGTGGGATTAAGCATATTTATACTGCCCCATATCATCCCTCATCCAATGGATTAGCAGAAAGAGCAGCACAAACTTTTAAAACGTGAATGAAGAAATTATCTGAAGGAATGTTAGAAACACGAATTTCACAATTTCTTCTCAATTATCACACGACACTTGCAACTATGGCTTCAACACCGTCTGAATTACTAATGAAATGCTGCCTTCAAACAAGATTAAGTCTGGTGTTCCCTAATTTAGAGGAGAAGGTAGAGAAGAACCAGAGTAGTTAGAAAGTGAATCATCATATTCACAGTGAAGCTCAAATTTACTGTGGGAAGAAAGTTTTTGTGCAAAATTTTGGAAATGGACCTAGATGGGTTCCTGGTATAATTATCTCTGAAACAGAACCTTTGCCATACCAAGTGGAGGTGGAAAACCGGATTGTTAGGAAACATCTAAGAAGTAGAGAGACACTCCAACCAGTTACTCCATCTGAAATTGAAATCAAATCTTTGATCCCTGAAGTACGAGATCGACGTAGAGACATCAGGTATGTCTATTCTGTTGAAGTTAGTAATTCTGAGCTGCCATTGTCTAAGGATGTCCCTGAGGCCACAGTTCCTGATCAAGTTGATTCAGTGGTAGAATCTCAATTCATAGAGCAGTGTCGCTCCATCCAAATCAGAAAACCTCCTCAGTGACTTAATCTATAATTGCATTTTTATGTTATGGATTTTTATGTTATGAATTAAGATATTCTTGTAAAAAAGAGATTTAAAACAAAATTAAAGGGGGAGGAATGAAGTGATTTTAAGTAAAACCTTTCATACTGTTTGGGGATCATGTGACTATACAGATGAATCAGCCTTATGTGTAGGTAATCTTAGGGACGGAGTTTTTCTAGTCATGGGCCTGGTTCAAGCATGTGGCTTCTTCAGGAGCTCTAAATAAAGTTTACTGTTTTTAACAAGAAACCTGTCTGGTACACCAAGTTTATTACACTGACATATGCCCCTTATAGAAGGAGAGGGAACTTCATTGTTTCCTCAGTGACCAGAGAGAAGCAGGAGGAGAGAGCATATGGATTTGCCAGGCTGGTGGGATTCTTAATGGTGAACAGTGCAATTGATAGTACATCCAGTTCTCTGCACCCCACGTAGTAATGTGGAGATGTTCCATAACTGCAAGTCTACCACCCTATTAATGTCCAATTGCAGTGCCACTATGAGCAGTGGATCCTTTTAGTGAAAGCCTGCCATCCTAGCAGCAGCTATGATGCATTCATCCTGCAGCATTCAGCTATACCTGCCATACTTGGACAACATGAGGAACTGGAAACTGGCTGAAGGGTGACTAGGGATACTCGCTCTACACCTGGCTAATGATTCCTCTCCAATACCTGATCATGCAAAGACAGCACACCTGTAATGAAAGCCATACAACAATCAGGAAGATCATGGATCTAACCATCATCATGCTGAAACAATGTTTCCAATGCCTGGTCCCATCAGGGGGAATCCCTCCAGTACTTAGCAGAGAATGTCAATAAACTCATGGTGGTCTGTTGCATCTTCCATAATCTTGCTGTTACAGCCCTTGTCATCAGACAGTTGGAGATCACTTCAGAGGGAGGAAAGGAGGTGGCATTGAGGGCTCCTTGTGCTTGGCGGCTGATGGATTCTCAGATTTTGGTTTCCCTGAGGTCATTTCCATATCACAGTGCTCCACAATTCTCCACCTTTCAATCTATCTGCTCTGCACCGTCACAACATCCTCTTGACCAAAACCCTGAAATAAAAGCCACCACTTTTTAAAAAAAAACTCTATTACAGCTTTGTTCAATGACACCTCCAGTGGTACACACAAAACTAAACTATTCATGTTAGTACCTTCCCTTACTGCCTGTCTTATCTTTGCATAGGAACACTAGGGCAGGCAGTGCTACCCCAGTGACTGTAGCATGTCTGGTGGAAGGCAGCTGATGTTCAGTGGGGGAGACTGCAGTTGGCATCACAGGACAACCTCGATCTGGGCCTTGTGGGTCTGGCTTTAGACTGCACCACCTTGGCATAGGCAGCATCTGCCTAGGATGCCGGGCAGAGAGACAACAACGAGCTTTTATGATTCCCTTGGAGACTAGTAAGCCAAAAGAACCAAATTTACTGAATGATTACCCAATGAGGAAGCCAATAGACAAGATTTCACTTTCTATAACTTTTATTTTAATGATCAAATCCAATATCAGCATAAATTAAACCTGAGTTAATAGGCTAATTCTGAACCATAATATGAACCATAAGTTACACATTAAATAGTACATATAACAAAGATAGATCTCTCAGATTTACTCGGCAGTCCACTTAGAGTATGTGGCCCCAATTCCACCCCCAAAGCCCATGAAAATGTTGAATTTCCAGCTTTTTCTTTGAGGCTTTATCCACCAAGTCCCTTCTGACAGCAGCTTTACTCCACCGGCATTCAATGGGTACAATTTCCACCAAAAGGCACACTTTTCTGGATCCCTCTCGGCTCTGCTGATGGATCTAGCTTGTTGGGTTTTCTTTTCCAGCTGTGCCATGACTTCTTCTCCTCAAAGCTTGCCTGCACTGAACGACACTGCCCAGGTCATTTCATGGCCCTGTTTTTTTGTCTGGTTTCAACCAACTTCCAGTTCCCTAGCAACATGAGGTCGCAGCCTATTTCCCAGAAAACTGAAGTCTTAGTTCCCCTTTCAGTAAGGGACTGACTTTTTAAAATAAATTTTGGAAGCAGGGTCAGTGCAGAGAAGAACATTCAACCAGTTATCTGTTTAGACAACAGCTTCCCATTGGCCCTGAAAACTGCCGATTTACATCACAAAGGGCATGTATGAAGTGACAGTGGTAGGAGCACAAATGATGCCAGGTTTGTGCTCCACTGGCACATCCCTGGTGTGATGCGTCAGCAATCCTAACCATTTGGAGCACAGATTGCTGGACTGCTGTGACAGCCTGCATGCCCCTTTTGAGCACTGTATCTGCAGCTATGATGACAGCAGTCTGACCCTGCATGGTACCAAGCTGGACTTGCATGGCAACAAGCATAGCTTTCTTGACCTCCTTCTGTCATAGGATTTGCCACAGCTTCATTACTGGAAAGGATGGGCTCCGGGCTCTGCACAAAGCCCTGTGCCAAGTTGGAGACAGACTCCTTCAAGCTCCTTGACAGTGATGAGAGATTTTGTGTTAGGCTTGCCACTGCACCAAGCATCTCAATGTGCATGTTGATCAGTGTTGTCCTGTACACTGCCTGATCAAAGTCATAATTTCATCCTATCTGTGACCTTTCCCTCTGGTGAGCTGCCACATTATTCTCCTTTCTGCCTGCCTTTGCTGCAGCTTTCACATGCAGATCGTGTCTCTGTGCCATCCTTGAAAGTTCAAACAGCACCAATATCTAAGCTGGTGATGATCAAATGACGATGCTTCTTCATGGGAGGTCTGGTGTTGCTCTTCCCCCTTCATGATGAGGCTGTATCAACTAGCCAGGTGACAGTTCTTGGGTATTTGAAAGCAAAAACGTGGAAGGCCAGGCTGAAGGAAGGGGCTGTGTGGACAGCAAGAGGCCCATGGCCACGCCGCCTGCAGCTTGCATTTCATTGCCGGATAGCAGGATACAGTGAGATGGGATTTGAGAACATGCATAAGGCAGGAGCATATCATCATCCTGAATGTTCTTGGCAACAACCTCCATAACAGCTAGCCCCATGATGCCGAATCCAGAAGACTCCTTTGATGCAGGTGCGCTGTTCCCCTGCCAGTTCTGTCCTGCTTTCTCCGTTTATGGGTGACCTTGTCTTGCAAAGGAGAGGTAACAATGTCAGTGAGGGTGTTGCAATGTGTTTGGGTGATGTAGCTTCCATAGCTGAAGGCATCTGGACACTGCAAGAGGTGGGTGTGAGGCGTGTAGTATTGATACATGTGTGAAGGTCAGGTGTAGTAGTTGCATGTTCTGCATGAGTTCTGACCGCTAATGAATGTATGATGGTGGTATGGAGTATTGAAATGTTGGTGGAGTGGTGGGCAGAAAATGTCATGGGAAAATGTATTCACTGACTTTGACCAACTATGTGAGGTCATTGAACATCTTCTGACCCTGTAGCCAGAATCTGGGAATTGACCTATGTGGCGACTTGGTTCTGTACCCTTTTCATAGTGTGTATTAAGGACCTCCTGCCCCCTTGCAGAAACTGCATCTTTCCTCCTTTCCAACTCCATGACTAATGCCTCCAGCATCACTTCAGAAAACACTGGAGTGCTCTTTCTAGCCTGTTGCATCATTTGCTGTGCTTTTACTTCCAGCAGAACCTGTTACAGCAGCTCCTGTTGCATGAGTGCAGCTCCCATTTAAGAAAGGCAGGCTACCTTTGAGATCCAGGCTCGCTGTGCATTATGATAGCCATGCATGCTTCTGGGCCCTCTATTGAGTGTGCAGCCAGCCAGCCAGTAGCACCTTCTGCACTGGGCTACACATTGAAATCATATAGATGAGCAGGCAGTACAAAGTTTGCATGCTGCTGCCTCAGTGGGACCAGGCACAGGGTAATTGCACATTATGACCTTTGTGCTCAAAAATGTGTCTTATCCCATGTTTTTCTCTGCTGAGTCTTGCTGAAATATGGTTATTTGGGTACTGGCTATATTTTGATTCCTCACCCAAGTGGCCATTTTTCATGCATCAGCTAAAACAGTGTGTGTCACCAGGGTATTCGACTATGATGGATATCACACCTGAGCCCAGTCTGTTGTCACCTGATGGCCGCACACGTATGCTTTCTAGCATGGGTCACTAGATAATGATGAGCATCAGGAACATTGGCTGATCTTTTCCATTATCAGGACATTGCGTTCACTTGTGCACTCGTTGAAATTGCCTTAACTTAGATAAGACTAGGAATTGCATGGGGTACTTTCTGCTCTGGATGGATCATATTGGACAGAACAGTTCCCTTAACCATAGGCCTCCAGGGAACATCTGGCTAAACCTAATTTCTCAAGTCTCCATTGAAATATGCTACATCAAATTTGGGCAATTTAAAGTAGGATAAGAAATCATTGCATTATGGTAGAGTACCATCCTGTTCTCTTGTCAAATAAGAGCAGTATTGGAACAATTTTGGTTTCTGATTGATGGACAGGATTCTTGTTGAACAGATGTTAGTCCTGCGAATTTGCATTGAGAATGAATTTGCATTGAAGAATGAAAGTGCAACAGTATAACCGATACTGTCCACGAATTAAGCAATTTATCTCACAAAAAGTTTATCCTCTCTTAGGTCCTTAGCTCAGGCATCCAACTCTTCCGAGTCAGGTACTTCAACATTCTGCCCCTCCCCAGACATTGCTCTCCTGATACACAGCTCCCCCCTAGACATAGTGCCCTCGTCTACACAAACCTCTCAATCAGCATCTTCACATTGCACTCTCACACTCTGATCCTCCTTCACATGACCCCTTGACCACAACCATTGTCCATATTTGACCCTCCCCCATAACCCACCCGCATATCAGTCTCCCACAAACAGCCCCTACTACACAGTCAATCCTACAGTTCAAACTCTGCTACCTCCTTGCTCATTTTTCACACTCAGCTCCCCCTCACGCAGTCTGTTATCCATGACCACCCTTAACATTTGACACTTTTCCCCACCAGCACAGGCCCACCCTTACATGCTCACAGAGGCCTCTCACAAACAGCCCATTCTTCACAATCTGTTCTACTCCTCTTACTGAACTCTCCCACTTCACTGATCTTTCATTCCTGGCTTTTGCTTTCACCCACTCCATTGTATATGTTTCACTTCTCTGATAAGAAAGAAAGGATTTGCAGTCTTGGTCCCCTCATTTATGTGGTTCCGTCTCGTACTAGTCCTTTCCACTTAGGCCACACCCTTGTGTGCAAGGGTGGCTATTCTCACTCGATCTTGATAAGATTCAGCTTCCTCTCCCACTCCCTTGCTTTATTCCTCACTAATTTCCCCTCAACTTTTTAAAAACTGATTTTGTGTGCTTGAGGGGAAGAAAGTTAGTGCTGACAATTGGAATGTGCGTAACTTCATCTGAACTAATGGAACACCTTGTGGTGTCTCAGTTGCTGTTTTGCACACTCCAGGAAGGCACTGAGAGTTTAACCCGCTCAGCCTTGATGTTTCAAAATTACGTAGGTGACACTTTGAGATAGAGCATGGACCGATACCCAGTATACAATAAAGCCAGAAATTCCCAGGGCCAGTTATCTGCTCAATGAATGATGTAAACAACATTAACGCCTGCAGTCATGTGTAGTGATCAGTTTACCATTCTCTATTGATCCATGTCCCTGCTCTTTTTGTGCAAAAATCAACAGAATTCCTGATATTGGAAAAATTGAGGACTCTTCGGTGCCTGAAGCCGGTTCTGCTCTTGTCTAGCCTTTGCTGATGTCCTTGTTTCGCTCTGATTTTCACATTCTAGATGTGCTGCCATCACTATTTGCTGTTTTATCAGTGCCCTCTCTGCTTGATGTGCAGCTGTTTTTTTCACACTCTGGCAGCTGTCATTGTTCATCTGCCCCCAGAGTGCTGAGGAGTCAGACCTCATTTGTTGAAAGTGAATTGAAAACAAGAAAAAGTTCTCAGCAATGAAAAGGAATCTGAAGGTGCCCGTGTTGGATCACTGGGTCACCTAGTACTGAGCTGTTACTTGCTGCAGCACAAAAACCAAAGAATGTATAAGAGCACAAGAAGGCCGATAATGGTTTGAAGAGCCTACCCTATTTTCATTCATTAGCTGCATCGACACACCTCAACTCTTCCCTCTCAAGGCTCTTTGAGTCAATTTATACTGGTATTTTAGTGACTTTCCCTGGTATATATTCCACAGCTTCCATTACCTTTCTGCTGTAAAAATTTCATCTGACTTCTTTCCTACTCCTAACTTCCTCAACTATTTTTCTGCTGGTATTTGGTGACCTGAAATGGTCACTATTCTTTTGTTTTTTTTAAATTTGTTCATTCATGGAATGTGGGCGTTGCTCGATAGGCCAGTGTTTATTGCTCATCCTTAATTGACCTTGAGAAGGTGGTGGTGAACCACCGCCTTGAACTGCTGCAGTCCATGTGTTGTAGGAACACCCACAGTGCAGTTAGGGAGGGAGTCCAAGGATTTTGACTCGGCAACAGTGAAGGAATGATGATATAGTTCCAAGTCAGGATGGTGTGTGACTTGGAGTGGAACTTGCAGATGGGCATTTTCCCATGCATCTGGTGCCCTTGACCTTCTAGGTGGTAGATGGCATGGGTTTGGAAGGTGCTGTTGAGGGAACCTTGGTGAGTTGCTGCAGTGCACCTTGTAGATGGTACACACTGCTGCCACTTTGTGTCAGTGATGGAGGGAATGAATGTTGAAAATGATGGATGGGGTGTCCGTCAAGCAGGCTGCTTTGCCTAGATGGTGTTGAGCTTCTTGAATGTTGCTGGAGCTGCACTCATCCAGGAAAGTGGAGAGTATTCCATCACACTCCTGACTTGTGCCTTGAAGATGGTGGACAGGTATAGAGGAGTTAGGAGGTGAGTTACTTGCCACAGAATTCCCAGCCTCTGACCTCTTTTAGCTGCAGTATTTATATGATTGCTCCAGTTCAGTTTCTGGTGAATGATATCGGCATCCAACAATGGTGATGCTATGGAATGTCAACGGGAGACGGTTAGATTCTCTTGTTGGAGATGGTCATTGCCTGTCACTTTTGTGTGTCATGAGTGTTACATGCCAGCCCAAGCCTGGTTGTTATCCAGGTCTTGCTGTATATGGGTATGGACTGCGTCAGTATCCGAGGAGGCGTGAATGGTGCTGACCATTGTGCAATCATCAGCGAACAGCCCCACTTCTGACCTTATGATGGAGGGAAATGTTCTATTATGGTATGCTGTGGTGTCTCAATGATATCTTGAGACTGGTATATTTAAACATGAACTCTTTATTGGTAGTCTTTAACTATTTACAGATCCAATATATGGTCGTGCATGGTGCTGTTACCTGCATGCAGGCTGGTTACAGAGTTGTTTCTAGACTGTTCTCTCAGCCTATTACCATGTGACTCTATGCATCAAACCATGGACAGTGCTGTTCTCCAGTCTCACATGAACCCTTGCTCTACCGAGCATCTTAATATTACAGTGGCATGTAAGCACATTATTACGACATTATACTTCATCTCCCTTTCTTCTCCAAAGAAAATTTTCCTTTCCAATGGAGCATAACTATTTATTTGTAATACAATCTTTACTTGCTATCCCTCCTCCCCCATCTCAAGTCTCTGACTTTATAAATTCAGACGGCCTTGAGGCTTGACATTTGTTCCACATCTTGGCCTGTCATGTTTGGAGGGTTGGTAGTAGTACTCTGTGTTTCTGATACTTGGCTAAATCCTTTTGATTCGCTTTTTGCACTCCTTCAAGTTGTATTTCACTTTACTAACAACCCGTCTGCTTTTTTCAGACACTGGGTTTTTCTGAGGAGGGTATGCATCCTGTTCATTCCTAGAGTGGACTTGAATTTTCTTTTTCCGTGGTATCCGCTATGTTCTTGCTAGACACTAACATTTCACAACTGCAACCTTCATTCCCACTTGTTTCACAATTTCAGCCAAACACTTGTTTGCTGTTTTATTTTCAAATCCTTTGCAAGCTTATGAATCTTTTCAGCTCAGCTTTTCCTTCCTCTAGTTCCTTGTGCTTCAGTGTCAGAGTTACATATTCTGTTCTAATTTCTGTCTTTTCTTTTTCTGTCTGCAACAGAGCTTTGTCCTCGTCCTTCATTTTGGATTCACTGTTGGCCGGGTCTGCCTCCGACAAAATCTTAACTTGTTTCAGTTCTGTTATTGTGCTACTCGTGGCTTCATTATCTGCTTGCAGTTTGGAAAGTTCTATGGCTTTCCCTTCCAATGTCTCTTCTTTTTCATTCAACTGCTTCTTCAGGTCTTCAGTCTGTTTCTTGTAGCTTTAAGCTTTCCCCTGGAATATTGAACATTGCTAAATCTTCTCTGCCAACTGCTTCTTCAGTTTGTTCAGAGTGACATTACATTAATTTTGCTCCTCTTTATAATTTTCCAGAAGAATAAACTTTGTCCTGAGGGATTCTTGTAACATGTGAAGATCTTTCAACAGGTTTTCTTTTCTTGGTGAAGCTTGCTTGCTTCATCTTGAGCTTTCCTGTAATTCAGTAGAGTCTCTCCGAGTTTCTTCTGCTATGCTTCCATCCTGCTGTTTAAGACAGTCTTCATGTCGCTGAATTGTTATTCATTCCTTTTGCATTTGATCTTGAAGAACAATCAGCTATTCTTTCAGCTGTTTATTTTCTTGTTGACCTCTTGCCAATCCCGTTTGGGCTCAGTGCATCGTTTTGTTGCTACTGATACTTCAGAAAAAGCTGCTTTGGGACAAATATCCAAAGTCCTTTTTAGCTTCTCATGTTTTTCCATGGCTACATGTTAATTCTCCAAGGAGTCTTTTAGGGTTGCAACTTCTTTGCATTTGTTTTCTGCCTGCTGTTTTGCCTGGCTGTACAACTGGTTGAATTTTCCCAACTCCTGCTTTGATTTACCAACTGTGGGATTGAGGGTCGCTATTTCTTCCTGATATCTTTGTGTCGCCTCTGAAATTTGTTTGTTCAGATCTCAAAGAGCTTGGTTCATTGAAGACTTCAGTTTATCGTACATTTAGCTGAGTGTTAACAATAAAATGAACTCTCTTTACTTGCTAACTTAAACCTGGCTGGCTTATTTCTTGCATTACACTATACACAGTTGAATATATATTAAATTGGCAATATCACCTCCCCTTTAAATTCAAACTATTATAACCAACTCAAGTGTGAGACAAAAATAGGAATCAGTTCACCCCTGTCAACCTGGTCATAACACCTTCCTCCACATTATGTAGTGAAACCAAAAACACTCATCACAAAACCCACCAGCTTTGGTGCCTGAGTAATGGATTGATTTTGTATGGCTCTGCAAATGGTGGTGCCAGCCCCAAAATTTAGGTGTGCAATACTGTGTGTTGGAATTCCCAGTGCTCCCAATCATGTAATGTATGATTAAAAACAAAAATACCTGGAAAAACTCAGCAGGTCTGGCAGCATCTATGGAGAGGAGCACAGTTAACGTTTCGAGTCTGAATGATCCTTCAACAGAACTAAGTAAAAATAGAAAAGAGGTGAAATATAAGCTGGTTTAAAGGGGTGGGGGGAGACAAGAAGAGCTGGATAGAGGGCCAGTGATAGGTGGAGATAACCAAAAGATGTCACAGACAAAAGAACAAAGAGGTGTTGAAGGTGGTGATATTATCTAAAGGAATGTGCTAATTAAGGGTAGAAAGCAGGACGAGCAAGGTACAGATAGCCCTAGTGGGGGTGGAGTGGGGGGAAAGGATTGAAATAGGCTAAAAGGTAGAGATAAAACAATGGATGGAAATACACTTAAAAATAATGGAAGTAGGTGGGAAAAGAAAAATCTATATAAATTAAGTTCAACGCAAACTGGAGGAACAGCACCTCATCTTCCGACTAGGCACTTTACAGCCTTCCGGACTGAATATTGAGTTCAACAATTTTAGATCATGAACTCTCTCCTCCATCCCCAACCCCTTTCCAATTTTCCCCCTCCTTTTTGTTTTTTCCCAATAATTTATAGATTTTTCTTTTCCCACCTACTTCCATTATTTTTAAGTGTATTTCCATCCATTGTTTTATCTCTACCTTTTAGCCTATTTCGATCCCTTCCCCCCACCCCATCTCCACTAGGGCTATCTGTACCTTGCTCGTCCTGCTTTCTACCCTTAATTAGCACATTCCTTTAGATAATATCGCCACCTTCAACACCTCTTTGCCCTTTTGTCTGTGACATCTTTTGGTTATCTCCACCTATCACTGGCCCTCTATCCAGCTCTTCTTGTCCCAGCCCCACCCCCCACACCCCCCCCCCTTTAAACCAAATTATATTTCACCTCTTTTCTATTTTTACTTAGTTCTGTTGAAGGATCATTCGGACTCAAAACGTTAAGTGTGCTCCTCTCCACAGATGCTGCCAGACCTGCTGAGTTTTTCCAGGTATTTTTGTTTTTGTTTTGGATTTCCAGCATTCACAGTTTTTTGCTTTTATCTTAGTATGTAATGTATGATTTCAGGGGCATGACAGGATGCAACATTGGTGTGCATGAGCCTTGGGCCAGAATTTTCCAATCCCACATGCGGTGGGAATCGGCGCATGTGGGACTAGAAAATTTGGAGAGCAGCCAAAAGTCCATTAACTTTGAGTGGAAACTTTGCCTATTTATTTTAATTAGGTCATATGTCAAATTTGACAACTTGGTGCAAGGCTCTGCTTTCAATGTGCACATTGTCTGCCAGACAATTGAAATACTGGATGGAGTAAAAATTGATAAAGAGGAGATATTAGAAAGGCTGGCTGTACTTAAAGTTGAGAATTCACCAGGACTAAATGGGATGAATCCAGGGATGCTGAGGAAAGTAAGGGTGGAAATTATTGAGGTACTGGCCATGATCTTCCAATCCTCCTCAAATACAGGGGGTGGTGCCAGAAGACTTGAAAATTTTAAATATTATAACTTTTTTCAAAAAGGATTTAAGGATAAACCCAGCAACTGCAGGCCAGTTAAGTTAACCTTGCTGGTAGGAAAGCATTTAGAAACTATAATCCAGGACAAAATTACCAGTCACTTGGACAAATATGGATTAATTAAGAAAAGCCAGCACATGTTTTTTAAGGGCAAATCATGTTTAACTAACTTGATTGAGTTTTTTGATGAGTTAGCAGAGAGGGTCGATGAGGGTTATACGGTTGATGTGGTGTACATGGACTTCCAAAAGGCACTTTATGAAGTGCCTCATAAAATGCCAGCGAACTTGAAGCATGGAATAAAAGGAACACTGGTAGCATGCATGCAAAGTTGGCTGTATGACAGGAAACTGAATGATGGGAAAGTGAGAATAGTGCCTGTTTTTTCAGACTGGTGGTAGGTAGGGTTCCATATTGCTTATTACAGTCTTCCTGAATCTGGTTTTTAGGGCTCATACTCCCTTATACATTAATAAAACCTTTTGCTGTTACTTTTAGAGTTCTTTGCAAACATTTTTTTTATTACTGTTCTGCACCTCTTATTTTCTTTGTATAGCTATGTTGCTCTTTGTTCCCAGGACAGAACTTTATGGCCCCTTGCGCCAGCGGGAATTTATGGTCCCATCGAAGTCCAATTGACTTTTGAATGGCTTGCCGCATTTTCTGGCCCTGCCCACACCACTATGGGGCCATAAAATTCCAATCCCAGTCAGTTGGATTTCTACTTTTCCTTGCATTTGTGTGAGCCTTTTAGCTTGATATTTATTCTCTCTTGTTTTGTTTGACCATGGTTTAATTGCACAAGTGGAGCCTTTATCTTTTAGGTACTGTTATGAACCCGTGGGAACCCATGAACAGAAATAACCAAATTTACCAAATGACTCCCCGCCCGTTTCCCCCACCGAACGAAGAAATTGCCAACAAGATTTCACTTGCAACTTTAACACAGATCAAAATCAATATAAATTTAATGTGAATTAACAGGCAACTCACGGTCAGTACAAACAATAAATTGCATATGGAATGGTAGATATAACAAAGACTATCTCATGATGTTAGTAGGTATGTCACGCTGCCGGTATTATCCCAGCTTCAGCCACACAGTCTTTCCAAGCAGAATTCTAGTCCCCTTTCCTTCAAGGACTTAGCCGATTCTCTACAGGTAGCAGCTTCTGAGTAAACAAGGTTCTGTCCATGCAATCTTCCCTATATGCACACTACTTTGTGGAACACTCTCAATTTCCAGCTCCCTTCTTCTCTTGGTGTCTCTGTTTTTGTGTGTGCCACACGTGCCCCATATTTTGATTTCCTTCCTGTTGGGTGGTACTTCTAGGTCAAAGATTGCCTGAGTCATGTGGACCAGCAATTCTTATTATCCAAAAATTATAATTGATTATACAATTGAAAAAAAATCTCTTTAAAGTCTTTTTTCAAACATTAAAAAAAAATCAATTACAGATTCTCCAAACATTGTAAAATAATTACCAATTTTCCTTACTTTCTTTTTTCCTTTTTATTCATTCAAGGGATGTGGGTTTTGCTGGCTGGGCTAGCATTTTATTGCCCATCCCTAGTTGCCCTTGAGAAGGTGGTAGTGAGCTGCCTTCTTGCACTGCTGCAGTCCATGTGGGGTGGGTACACCCACAGTGCTGTTAGGAAGGGAGTTCCAGGATTTTGACCTAGACACAGCGATATATTTCCAAGTCAGGATGGTGAGTGACTTAGAGGGGAACTTCCAGGTGGTGGTTTTCCCATCTATCTGCTGCCCTTGTCCTTCTAGATGGTAGTGGTGATGGGTTTGGAAGGCGCTGTCGAAGGAGCCTTGGTGAATTCCAGCAATGTATCTTGTAGATGGTACACACTGCTGCTACTGTGCGTTGGTGGTGGAGGGAGTGAATGTTTGTGGAATTGGTGCCAGTCAAGCGGGCTGCTTTGTCCTGGGCAGTGTCAAGCTTCTTGAGTGTTGTGGGCGCTTCACTCATCCGGGTAAGTGGGGAGTATTCCATCACACTCCTGACTTGTGCCTTATAGATGGTGGACAGGCTTTGGGGAGTCAGGAGGTGGGTTACTCGTTGCATGAATCCTAGCATCTGACCTGCTCTTATAGCCACAGTGGCCGGTCCAGTTCAGTTTCTGGTCAATGGTAACCCCCAGGATATTGGTAGTGAGGCAACGGTTGGATTCTCTCTTGTTGGAGATGGGTATTGCTTGACACTTGTGTGACGAGAATGGTACTTGTCACTTGTCAGCCCAAGCCTGGATATTTCCAGGTCTGGCTGACTTTGAACATGGACTGCTTCAGTATCTGAGGAGTCGCGAATGGTGCTGAACATTGTGCAAACATCAATGAACATCCTCACTTCTGACTTTATGATGGAAGGAAGGTCATTGATGAAGCAGCTGAAGATGGTTGGGCCGAGGACACTACCCTGAGGAACTCCTGCAGTGATGTCCTGGAGCTGAGATGACTGACCTCCAACAGCCAGAACCACCTTCCTTTTGTGCGAGGTATAACTCCACCAGCGTAGAGTTTTCCCCTGATTCCCATTGACCCCAGTTTTGCTAGGGCTCGTTGATAACACACTCTGTCAAATGCGGCCTTGATAACAAGGGCAGTTGCTCTCCCCTCACCTTGGGAGTTCAGCTCTTTTGTTCATGTTTGAACCAAAATGTAATGAGGTCAGGAGCTGGGTGGCCCTGGCGGAACTCAAACTGGGCATCAGTGAGCAGAGTATTGCTAAGAAAATGCCGCTTGATAGCACTGTTGCTGACCCCTTCCACAGATTATCGAGAGTAGACTGATGGGGCAGTAATTGGCAGGGTTGGAATTGCCCTGCTTTTTGTGTACAGGACATACCTGAGCAATTTTTCACATAACCGGGTAGATACTCGTGTTGTAGCTGTACTGGAACAGCTTGGCTTGGGGCATGGCAAGTTCTGGAGCACAGGTCTTCAGTACTATTGCCGGAATATTGTCAGGGCCCCTAGCCTTTGCAGTATCCAGTGCCTTCAGCCATTTCTTGATATCACGTGGAGTGAATCGAATTGGCTGAAGACTGGCATCTGTGATGCTGGGGTCCTTTGGAGGAGGCTGAGATGAATCATCCACCTGGCACTTCTGGCTGAAGATTGTAGCAAATGCTTCAGCCTTATCTTTTGCACAGATGTGCTGGGCCCTTCCATCATTGAGGATGGGGATATTTGTGGAGCCTGCTCCTCCTGTGAGTTGTTTAATTTCCCACCACCATTCATGAGTGGATGTGACAGGACTGCAGCGCTTAGATTTGATCTGTTGGCTCTGGGATCGCTTAGCTCTGTCTATCACTTGCTGCTTATGCTGTTTGGCATGCAAGTAGTCCTGTGTTATAGCTTCACCAGGTTGACACCTCATTTTTTGGTATGCCTGGTGCTGCTCCTGGTGTGCCCTCCTGCACTATTCTTTGAACCAGGGTTGATTCTCCTGCTTCCAGGTCAAAGATCAACACAGGGATATATACTGGCTTTGTATTATACCAAGTATTTCTTTTAATAATTTCCACTATTTGCTGATATGTTTACCCCCTTAACAGCTCAGCCCAGATTACCATCGTCTCTTTAGTTCTCATCCCTTTGAAGATTGCCTTACTTAAATTTAAAATTCTGGTTTTTGACACTCTTTCCTCTTTCAAACTTAGTAGCAAATTCAGTCATATGGCCACTATTTACAAGATACTCCCTTTGTTAGGGTGCAAAATAATTCTGATTTGTTACTTGGTATTGAATCTAGAATGGCCTGTTGGCTTTGAAACATATTGATCTAGAAAATAGTCTTAAATACATTATAGAAATTTATTGCCTTTACTGTGTGAGCTTTTCTGTTTCTCCCAATTTAATCTATGTGAAAATTAAAAATTCCCATTATAACCACATTGTTTTTGCTACATGTTTCTCTGATCTTAGTATTTATACAGCACCACTGCACCTCCCCACGCTCCACCACCACTATTCCACTACTATCAGGAGGTTTGGAGACAACTCCAGAGTTGACCACCTGTACTGAAATCCTTTCTTTCTACTGCTGTAACAGTGTATTGTCACAACTCAGAGGATAGTACACTGTAATATCAAGCCCCACTGTTCCCCGAGCCGTGACAAATGTGAAAAAGTTTGACCAAACCACCAGGTTGCCCCAATTCTATCTAACTATTTAATTTATGTTGACAGAATACGAGCACCAGGTTTGTAAACTTAATAAATTACTGTTTATGGAACAAACTGTTGTTAACCACTAGCAAAAGAAAGAAATATGAACTGCTATCTTCTAACACTATAACTTAAACTCCTACCCCCTTAAATCCTTATCCACGCATGCGTGCGCGCACACACACACGCATACACACACAACACACAAATCGTGGATTTTGAGGGTGGGTAAAACCGTTCAATAGCACCAATTCCAGAGTACAGGATTCGATGTCTTCCAAATTCCTTTCAGTTCTTCTGGATGACATGAAGTGGTCTTCCAGCACTTTCAGTATTTAGTTCACTGGTTGAGCATTTGCCTTTCATTGTCTCTAACAGTAATTTTCTCCTTTGCCTCTTGACAGGGGTTTTCAGAGAGAAAACAGGTTATAGAGATATGAGGAGAATAAGCCAGCTAGCTATTATTGTGGCATTACTGGAATTTCCCACACACAGGAGAAAGAGGTTTAAGGTCTTGTTCCTTTCAGGCTAGGAGCTATTCTTCTGCACTGCTTCTCACACAAAACCTGGTCAGGAGCTAATTAAAACATTGTTGCCAGGTGGCTACCTTGGTCCAGGACACTCTTCCAGAACCATGTTGCCTTTCATGGGACACTCTGTAACATTGTATATTTCTCTCATCCTGTTCCAGTGGACATGCCCTTCAAACTGCAGCCATTGTAATTTTAATCCACAATCCAACAGAAAATAAAAAGATATGTTCTTTACAACAGTCCAACAGAAATAAAAAGACACGTTCCTTACAGTATTTTATTAATATTTATACTCCTTTCCCAATTTTCCTGTCTTTTCAAAGAAAGTGCTTACTCTAATCAGGGGGCCATCTAGTGTTTGGTTTATAATATGCAAGTACCATGTGTAACAGTTTCTCCTCAGAATTACAATGCAAAAATAATGATTTCCAAGAATAATTCTGGTTAACAGATTAAAACAAAAGGCCGGGTAAAGAGATTCAGAAGTTACATCTTACAATAATGTGATTAAAATGAAAACCATTGCATTCTGGTGGTAATGCACAGGAAGCATAGGCAATGTCAACACTGGAACCATAAAGGAAAGCGCCACTCTCATAACAATCTAAAAATTCAAATGATTTGGAGGTTTCCTTGACCTTTGAGATTTCTTCCTATGTTCCTAGTGTCATTGACAGTGAGCAAGCTGGGGCTATTAACTAACATGAGATGGTAACTACTCTGGATTCGGTTTTAATATTGTCGGGGTTTCACAGCTTTCTGAAAGAGGTGTTCACACCATAATCAAGTCCTGGAATTGGGCATTTTGACATGTGGGACTCGATGAGATGCCTGAAACTCTCTGGGGAGCTGTAACAACTATGTCCTTAGGTGGAAGGTAGACCACTCTTTCTAACAACACACAGACCTTTATCCTTATAGCCACTGTTATGTCCAAATAAACATTCACATTGCTGGGCTAACAAATCACTTTTTATTTTTATGCTTCTCCAGAATCTTCCATCAAAGAATATCAAAATAATACAAAAGTCTAACTGCAACAATGCGCCTACTCCCATCAGAGCCCATCTGTTAACAATGAATATCAATCTAGGGAGTGAGATATAGATAGATAGCAGTTCATCCAAATGGCACAGCATTTCGCAAGTTAAAATCTTTAGACTATTTCAAACTTGTTTTCCTTTATTTTTTCCTGCTGGCACTGATGCTCTTGTCGGTCTTTGTGCTGGTTGTTCTGAGTTATTTGTTTTTTGCTCCAGCATTATTACTTTCACCAATGAAAAGACGGAGTTATTTTAGTCAAAGGGTGAAACAAGTGCTGATTTCTCCCAATCTGGTTCAAAGGTCCTCTTCAGAGCTCCGGCAGCAAGTGAATATGAAATGGCAAGTAACCCTTAAAGTAGTATTTGAAATCAACATCAATGTCATATTTATTTATTCCTAAATGGCTGGTTGCTGTTAGTAGAGGGCATTAGGACATGCTTGTCTGATATCCAACACCTGATAAGCAGAAATTGCCTCCAACTAAATATTGGAAAGATTAAAGACATTGTTTCTGATCCTTTCCAAAGAGTCCTTCCTTCATTCTCTATCCACCATTTCCATCCCTGATAACCATATGAGGGAATCTATATTTTTAAATTTAATGGCCTGAATCTTCTGTTCAGGATCGGAACCCCTCTTTCTGACCCTGAACAGAAACAAAATATGCATTTCTCTTCCCTCAAAATTTCAGGACAGTCTTCCGATGGTGGATCCTTCCAAACTGACTTGATGCAGGAAACCTCTGTGGGAGTAGCAGACAGAATCTGCGTAGAAACCACACCCCCTTTTTAGGCACTAGCTGCCATATTCTGGTAAATAAGCGTTTTTTAAATGTCCCAAAGCTTCTTTGAAAAGCTGCGGAGAGAAGCTAAGTGTGTAAGGGGACAGGGTCGGTAAGGTAAGGGGTAAAGTGGGTGAGGGGGTAGGATGAGTAAGGTAAATGGGTGAGGGGGTAGGATGAGTAAGGTAAATGGGTGAGGGGGTAGGATGAGTAAGGTAAATGGGTGAGGGGGTAGGCTGGTTATATACTACCAGTTGCTCATGGGATCTTATGCGCAGTCATTTCAATAATTAGCACATCTGAAACCATATCACATAATTGTCATTATCAGAATTTTGCCGTGATGTTTATTATGAATTTTGGTGCTGCATGGTGTAATAAATAAAATCCATTCATAGCAAGGAAAGTATCTTACACCTGAAAATACATTTTTTTTTCACTTTTTCTCCTCCTGAAAGCATTGAGTCTTGTTGGTGTAGAGCTCTGCACATGCTGGCAGCCTTCCAAGTACCTCATGGAGTTGATCTTTGCTCATCTGAGAGTCTAGACAGTGAGTATTGACAGGATATTTGACTGCATAAAAAGATACATATGAAACTGAACGTTTTTCAGCAGTTGTCTTTGAAAAATGTTCAGGAGTGGAAACCCTGATTTAGTGTCTGTTCCTAAATTGCTAAATCACTATAGCACCTAAAACTTTTTGCATGCTCTGCACTCGGCCTTTCACAACATGATGTAGTTTGGTCTTTGGGATGCCCCTCACATTACATCACAATGCTAAAAATATTTTATTGTCTCATTTCAAAGCAGAAGCACTAATGCAGGAATAGCATTATAGCAAGTCACAAAAGCAGTAGAAAATATTTTTTTCATAAAGTAGTTAGTCTCAGCTTTAGGAATGGATAGTCTCCAGTGAAAAGCATAAAAGGTGCCAAACAGCTGTTTTAAACAGGTGAGCAGCATGAACAGAGCAAGAAACAATTGCAAATTTTATGGGCCAACGTCATGAATTTACATTATTTTTGAATGCTAGGAACATGGGCTCCAAAAACCTAAACTATTAAGAGAGAAGTTACTGATATTTAAGGCTGATTTCCCCAAGCAGAAACTGGGGAATCAGGCAGGAAGTCGATGTCTTTTTGAGGTCATGCCACTAGTGCGCAAAAATAATGCAAATTAATTGAAGTAGATCCCCCAACAAATTATCTATCTTCTGTTATTGAGCTTTCACCCTCATATCCTAGTTTTGCACTGATAATCTGTTTAATACAAATATTTAACTGCTTTCAAATTGTTCATTGGAGAATATATATTCATAAAAAGATTTGTCAATTGTGGCTTAGTACCACTTTCACCTTTTTAAAAATTTATTCATTTGTGGGCCTCACTGGCTAGGCCAGCATTTATTGCCCATCCCTAATTTCCCTTGTTCAGTGGGCATTTTTAAGAGTCAACCAAATTGCTGTAGGTCTGGAGTCACATGTAGGCTAGACCAGGTAAAGACAGCAGATTTCCTTCCCTAAAGGGCATTCGTGAACCAGATGGGTTTTTATGACAATTAACAATAGTTTCATGGTCATCATTAGACTTTTAATTCCAGATATTTATTGAATTCAAATTCCACCATCTGTCATGGTGATACCAATCTCGAACCCGGGTCCCCAGAGCATTACCCTGAGTCTCTGGATTACCAGTCCAGTGACAATACCACTATGGCACCGCCTTTGTGACCTCAAGTCACAAAGTTCCAGGTTGAAGCCCCGTTCTTGAACGCAGAAGTCAATGCTGACATTCCAGTGGAGTACTGAAGGTGTGCTGCACTGCCAGAGCTGGGGGGAGGGTTTGGGTGAAGGGAGATTTAGAAATCCAAAGAGAGAGGCTGAGGAATCAGAGCAGTATAGCAATGGGGGTTTAAGAAAAAACTGAATTGGACAAGAAGAGGTGTAGATTTTAATAGAAATTGTACATCAATGAATAAGGTCATTGCGGGGAATAGAAGTAAGGAAATGAAATTAAAAGTTAATACATGAAGCATCTGCAATAAGATAGACGAACTAGTGGCACAAATAGAGATAGATGATTTAGATCTAATCACCATTACAGAGACATGGTTACAAGGCGATCGAGGTTGGGAAATAAATATTCCAGGATACACAATATCTTGGAAAGACAGACAAAATGTCAAAGGAGAAGGTGCAGCCCTGAAAGTAAAAGATGACATAAGGAAATTAGTGAGAAAGGACCTGGCCCCAGAAGATCATGAAGTAGAATCAGTATAGGCAAAAATTCAAAATAGAGTCAGAAAACAATGCTTGGAGGAGTTTATAGTTGTTATACTGTTGGACAGAGTTTTAAATAAGAAATTATTGAAGTTTGTAACAAAAGCAATGTAATAATTGTGGGGGACGTTAATCTTTCTTATAGACTCGGACAATCAAATTGGCAAGAGTGGTCTGGAAGATGAGTTTGTAGAATGTTTTCATGACAGTTTTTGGAGCAATACGTTGTGGAGCCAACTAGGGCTAAACTAATCTTAGATATAGTATTGTGTAATGAAGCAGGGTTAATTATTATTGTTGTAATAAAAGATCCACTGAGAAATAGTGATCATAATACCATTGAATTCTATGTTAAATTTGAAAGTGACATACTCCAATCACAAACAAAAATCTTAAACTTAAACCCAATTACATAGGTATGATGGGAGAATTGGCTAAGGGTAATTGGGTAAATAGGTTAAAAGGTATGGCTGTAAATGAACAGTGGGAAACATTTAAAGCAACAATTCAAAATGTCCAACAAAAATAAATTTCACTGAAAAACAAAAACTCAGCAAGAATGACCCATCTCAGGAGCTTAGGGGTAGTATTACAATAAAAGAAGAGGCTTACAATATTGCAAAACTAAAGTAACAAATCTGAGGATCGGGAGTGTTTTAGAAACCAGCAAAGGGTAACCAAAAAGTTGATAAAAAGGGAAAAAATAAAATGAGAGTAAACTATCCAGAAATATAAAAACAGATTATAAAAACTTTTCTAACTATATAAAAAGGAAGAGAGTTGCTAACATAAACGTTGATCTGTTAGAATCAGAGACGGGAGAAATTTTCATGGGGAATGAGGAAATGGCAGAGATGTTGAACAATTGTTTTAGGTCTGTCTTCACAGTGGAAGACTTGAGTTTCATTCCGGAAATAGATGGTAACCTAGGGGTTAAAAAGACTGAGGAAGTTAATATTAACAGGATATGAGTATTGGAGGAACTTAAGGTGCTAAAATGTGACAAACTGCTGGGGCCTGACGACCTACACCCTCGGGTTCTAAAGGAGATAGCTACAGAGATGGTGGATGCGCTGGTTGTGATTTTCAGGAATTCCTTGGATTCAGGAATGGTCCCATCAGATTGGAAGTTGGCAACTGTTACTATGCGCTTTAAGAAAGGAGGGAGAGAGAAAACAGGGAACTACAAGTCAGTTAACCTAACATCAGTTGTTGGAGAAATGCTGGAATCTATTATTAAGGAAGTGTTAACAATGCATTCAGAGAAGGATAGCATGATTAGAACAAGGAGATATGGTTTTACTCGAGGGAAATCCTGTTTAACAAATTTATTGGAGTTTTTTGAGTATGTAACAAAAGGTAGTAAGGTAAATAAAGGGGAACTAGTAAATGTAGTATACCTCGATTTCCAAAAGGCATTTGATAAGGTACCACACAAAAAGTTATTAGGAAATATAAGGGCGCATGGCAAAGGAGGCTTGATGGCCATATGGCCTACTCCTGCTCCTACTTGTGTTTTTGTGTTCAGTGGTGCCATCTTTTGGATGACATGTTAAACCAATACCTCATCTGCCTACTTGAAAGAACCCATGGCACTATTTAGAAGAGGAGCAGGCAAGTTATCTTCACTGTCCTGGCCAATACTTATCCATCAGTTAAAACAGCATAAAAACAGATTACCTGGTTATTATCACTTTGCTGTTGTGGGAGTTTGTTCTCCACAAACTGACTATTGCATTTCCTACATTACAACAGTGACTACAATTCAAAAGTATTTAATTGGCTGTAAAGCGCTTTGAGACACCTGGTGCTTATGAGAAGTGCTATATAAATGCAAATATTTTATTCATAAGGCTGGGTTCATTCAGTTTTGTAAAGTTGGCTTTTTACACCTTTTTGATTCGTCTTACTACTGTTCTTGCATTTTTTCTGATCTTTTGCAGTGCTGGATTTCTTCTGAACATAACTAAAGTGAAAATGGGTAGAGCTAAATACAGTTTAGAATGTTATTGGTTTTGCACAAATCTTTGAAGGTGGCAGAATGGGTTAACAAAGCAGTTCATAAAGTATATGGAATTCTGGGCATTATAAATAGAGACGTAGAGTACAAAAGTACATAAGACCTATATATAAATATAATTTGACCTCAACTGGTCTCGTGGGTCCAATTCTGGACACCACACATCAGGAAGGACATGAGGCAGTGGACTAGGTGTAGAAGAGATTTAATAGAATGGTTCCAGAGCTGAGGGACTATAATTCAATGGTAACCTTCAAAAAGGAAATTGATTCTTGAAGGCAAAAAAAAATGCTGGGACATGGAGAAGGACTGGGGGCACATGACTGTCTGGGTTGCTCTTTGAAATAACTGGTGTAGGCTTGATAGATCAAAAGGCCTCCTCCTATTCCATGCTATTCCATGATTCTGTATCTGGCTGCACTATTGATACTCTTTCAAGTTATCAACAGTCACAGATTGCAACTCTTTTGAGTACAATCACAGTTCTTGGTTTCCGGGAGTGGGACATGAACCCACAACCCTCTGATTCAAAGGTGAGGGTGCTATGAACTGAGCCACAGCACACCAGCTGCCATGCATGGAATTAACCATTACTCAGTTTGGCATTCCAATTGAGAGGAGAAGGAGGTGCAGTAATTGAAAGAAAGGCGCTCCCGACTCTCAAGACTAGCAGCCACTTGATTCAGCACAAGAAATGTTTTCATACCCTTGCATACCTTTGCCAGCTCTACTTCTCAAGAAAGGCAGTGCCAGAGGTATAACACCTATAGGAGACTACCCTGCAAACAAAGAGGATAACTTTAACCTAACTTACCCAGAATTGGCGCCACATTTTACAGAATGCCCAATATTACAGCTGGGATTTTCCGCGCCTGATCAGGGCAAGCGTTTTCAGTTACGAGATTGCATAATATCGCGAAAATGCACAAGGCGCGCTTCCCAGTGAAGTATAACCAGGAAGCGATTGTCTCCCCGCCCATCAATAGTGGGCCATGTTTCCTGCTGCCAAATGTCATGAATGTCATTAGCATGGATTTGCTTCTCATTATTTTGGCCACATCATTCCCCCACCCACGTCAAATTTAAATGCCACGTTGGTGTGAATGGAGAAAGGCGTGATTTACAACTGCTTTTAAAGACATGCAGCTGGTGACCTGAACTTCGAGAGGAATTCTGAGGTGAGTTCACACAACTCAATGCAGTGCTCGCGAGGGTCTCCAATTGGAATGCATGGAAGTGGCACCGCGGATTAATTTGGGGTGGGGAGGGGGTCACAGGCAAGCCTCCACAACGGCTTCTTCGTAGTTGGCTTTTAGTGTGGTGCCAGGAGAAGGGCTGCGAGGATGCGGGGCGGAAGGCAGCATAGAATGCATGAAGGGAACCTCCAGGCAAGGGCTCCAGTGTGCGTGAAGAGCGTGGAAGGTTGCACGCAAAGACATAACTGGGGGGTTGTGGGAAAAGAAAGCGACTACGCAAATGAAGAAGCAGTTCAAAAATGCGGACTCTGCCGCAGCGAAGACTGGTTAGCATCAGCTCCATTGATACGTTTGGAGTTGGGCTAGTGAAGCAATTATGCCCACTCAAGCAACACTAATTCCTGAGAGTGATTGCTCCTCTAGTTTTAACACCTCAGGCACAGACTTCCAAATCAACTGAGTGTTATGGAGCAGCAGAATCATTGGATGACTGGGCAAGCCTAAGAATCGCCTTGGAGAAGTGGGCATGGAACACTCACTGAGAGTAGTGCTCCAAACCCCTAGCATTATTGTTATTTAGACATTGAGCATTCGCCCATGTGGTCCAATGAAACCATGCAGCCTTGGGGTGCAGGTTAGGGTAATGCTGGCGGCTGCGAAGAGAGCTCAGGATGCCATCGAGTGGCTGAAGCTGTCATCACTCGGTCATGTGGTGTGGGGCGGAGGTATGTTGTGGTGAACCTTCACGCGCATTAGGCACTAGGCATCCATTTGGTGGCCAGGACTCTCTGGCAAGCATATAGGGGCATTGAGATGCAGCTGCAGGTGATGACTTGACCAAGAGTGGTCCTTAGGAGACAAATGCTGACCCTTGTGTCTCTCTTTTTGATGCTGCAGTGAGGAGACCATCAGGAAGGTGGAGCCTGGTGATCTCACTGTCTGCCTGATTGCTTATAGGCAGGAGAGAAGGAGGAGAAGAATTTAAGAATGCGACAGAGGCGTCTGGCTCGCCAAAGGGAGGAGCAGAACCCTGAAGATCAAGGAGTGGCGGGCCCTCCTCCACACACAGAGGATGATCCCCAGAGAGCTGTCATTTGTAGATGCCTCGCTAGACCCAGAGTCTACAGATGGCTCATTGCTACCTGCAGTTGAGCAAGAACCAGTGTTGCGGATGCCTGTGCATGTCAAGGGAACTGGTCACTCACATATGCTACCATCTGCAGGATTTGACGCCACGGGGACCTGGAGGGCATTACCGCTATGCTCAATTTCTATGGCAGTGGCTTCTTCCAGGGCTCCACTGGGGACCTGTGCGGGATCTTTGCAAGCCTCTACCCACAAATGTGTCCAGGAGGTCATGCTTGCCATTCTTGCCAAGGCACACAACTTTGTCAACTTCGACAGAGATAAGGCGAGCCAGGAAGCAAGAGCGCTGGAATTTGCTGAGATTTCCGGTCTCCCACTGTGCACGGTGCCATTGACTGCACTCTAAAATCTTCCTGGCGCCAAGCTGTCCGGTATGTCAACCGCAAAGGCTTCCATTCGCTCAATGTTCAACTGGTCTGCAACCATAACAAACAGATCATGCAGGTTTGCGCAAGATACCCTTTCTCACCTTCACCTGTCAGGAATGCTGACTAGAATTGGGGGCGAGGGGCAGCCCCACCTCAAAGGTGTTGAGAGCATAGAGAAAACATTGTGGAACATTTTGGTGCTTGGGTACAAGATTCTTGCAGCAAATGCAATCCACACCAAGGTGCAGGCATCAGTGATCTGGAGAGTGACTTTGAAATAGGACAATCTCATTGTGCTCAGAAGGTTACACACTGCACAGAGGAGAGGCCCTGGACTGCAATACTTTCTTTCAGTTTGTGCAGGTACAAAGGTTTTACGTCTGATTTCCACAAACACTGCTCATCATAACAAGGAACCATAGGCAAGGGGACATTCTTGGGACTGTATTTACAATTGTCAACATTCTGTACAAGTGATTAACACCCGTGCCCAGGCTGCGCAACTACATCTTCTTAACCTCCCTAACCCTGCCACTACATCTTGCTCCTCCCCGGACAGCCACAGCGGGGTTGGAGGTGGCCTGCTGACTGCTACACCTGCTGTATGTGATGACTTTGACAGGTGTCCTATGGGGGGGCCGAGACCTGGAGGGCCGGGCCTGTTTTCAGAGGCCGGCTGTGTGGTAGTTACACTCCGCTTGGCCTGTGGAGTTGAAGCTGCTGGGGTCACAGGAAGAGGGGATTTGGATCGGCTGGCCACTCCCAGCCACCGGTAGATGGCCCCGAGGTATTGAGCTGCTATGGGTACCTGAGGGCCCCTGGCTGACTGCTTGAGGAGAAGGGCCTGCTGGAATATGAACGTGATGCATCCCCCATCCCCCTGTGTTGGCACTAATGGGTGCCAGCAAGTGCCTCAGCAATGGGGTGCAGCGCATGCAGCAGTGGAAGTCCAATTCCTGGACCAAGGTCTACACAGCGGCCGCCATTCTACCAATATTGACATTGATGCATTGGCATGCCGGCACCATCACTTTGGACTGAAGGTGCACAGACTCCTCCATCGTGCGTTGCAATCTGAGGAATGCAGCAGACACCCCTTCCCCTTCCCAAGCATGTCTTTGCAGCTCTAGCAACTGAGGTAGAACCAAGTCCAAAGGCTTGTTATTTGACTCAGACTTAGCAGATTCCTGGCCTCCAGCAGTCCTCTGAGTGCCGGCACCCTGGATGTCCCTACCTCTGCCTGCTGTGGATCAGACTGTGTGCTGTGCTCACCAGATTGTGAGACCAAGGCTACTCAAGAACTAGGTCCTACCGAGGTGTATCTCTCTGTGCTGGTGGAGGATATGAGTGAGTGCTGTGATGGGTCTCCTATTAGGATATTAGGATGTCATCAGATTATTCTTCCGAGGTGTCTTGGGGGCTTGAGTCATGAACGCCTTCGGATGCTTCCCAGATGTGCCTGCGAAAGGAAGGAGAGATAATTAGTGCATGACAGGGAACTGTGAAACTGGAGACATCACTCATAGTATGGTTGTTTGATGGAAGTTGCAGCCCAGGATCCTCACTTGGTTGAGCACTGCTGTCAGCACAGAATGGTCCATTTCCTCACCAGTCAGGTGGATGGCTCTGTTCTCAAAGTTGGTCAGGATCTTCAGTTGGGGCATTCCACCCACCTCCACCTGGTCTGGGATCCCTCCCTTTTGTTATAAGCCAATGAGCCAGCTTGTCCTGCATGAAGACAGATGGCAAGAGAGTAAGCTGTCTTCCAGTCCAGATGAGAAGGATATCTGGCATGTATGGGTGGTGAGTGGTGCCATGGAGGTGTTTTGGACGTGATCTGCGAAGGACATGAAGATGTGTGAGTGGTGATGTCTCTTGTGCTGGCAGTGAGAGAGGTTCCTGTGGATTTGTGATGGGTTTTTGAGTGCGTGAGTTGAGGGTGATAAGAAGGGAGACCTACCTTGGTGGAACGGAGGCAATCATTCATCCTCTTCCTGCACTCTTGGCTGTCTTCCTGTAGGGTGTTGGCACTCGCCACCGCATCCCATGCTCGATTTGTCACCTTGGATGAGGTTCTTCGCCCAGAATGGGGGTAGAGGACTTTGCAGTGGGCCTCCACTGCATCCAGTAGCACTCGGGAGAGACGTCACTGAATTTTGGGGCAGCATGTTTCCTCCTTTTAGCAGCCATGATTTTCCACCAGCTTTTGACCCCTTAGAAAATGCTGGCTCTGTGCAGGGGCGCCTTTTAAATATGGCACCCAAATTATAGACGGCCTAAGCTCACGGCAGGTGGGCGAATCAGAGCCCGCCCCACCAGCAATTTGACGTGAAACCTGTGCCTCAATTTTTCCCACCAAGTTGCGCATGAGACGGGATGAAAAGCCACCATTGCCATCGGCTTTCGGACTTTGCCAATTTCATGGAAAATCCTGGCCTACTTTTCATTGAAGTCAAATAATGCTCTTATTTATATGGTACGTTTCACATCACAAAGTGCTCCAGAACCATTAGAATACTTTTCTGAATTTCAGGCACTGTTGTAATGTAGGGAAATGAGCTAGCCAGTTTTTGTAAAACTAGGTTCCACAAATGTCTGATAAGAGAAATGGCCTTGTAGCCCGTTTTTATTAGTGTTGGTTAAGACATAAATGTTGATTAGGGCCCTAACTCAACTTCCCTGCTCTTTAAAAAAGTTTCATGGGATTTTTTTGTTTACCTGCAAGAGCAGCTGGGCCCTTCCATTTAACATCTGAAAAATGGCATCTTCGATTGTCAGTACTCGCCAAGAACTGCACTCAAGTATTGACCAAGATTATGTGCTGAAGTGCCTTGAGAGAGACTTAACCTTGCAATATTCAGAAGCTAGAGTCTTAGCACTGAGCCAAGGCTGATGCCTCTTTATTTATTGTTCACTGAGATTGGCAGGCTAGCAAAAAGAATAAGTTAAAGGGGTCACTAATCTCCTCTCAGAAAACCAACAGGTACTCTTTCACTCATTTACCTATGTCTTTCACTTCATAATATAGATACCAAGCTCCTCGTTGGGGAGGCAGTGCAGATTGGCAGATCTGCCACATGTGTATGTTCTCATGATAATTCTGGGAAGCCTTCTACTTTAAAATCATAAGAGATCATAAGAGCACTTTAAGTGTTAGGAGGTAATGTGAGGGCCTCCCTGATGACCAACTTGCATCCACCTTCAGTGTAAGGATGAGTACAGATTGTGTGTAACAAGTTTGAATAAGCATAAGTGCTTTGGTGATAGATCATGCAACCGGGGACCTGGTTTCGAGATTGGTATCACCACGACAGATGGTGGAATTTGAATTCAATAAAAATTTTGAATTAAAAGTCTAACGATGACAATGAAACCATTGTTGATTGTCGTAAAAACACATCTGGTTCACTAATGCCCTTTAGGGAAGGAAAACCGCAGCCCTTACCTGGTCTGACCTACATGTGACTCCAGACCCACAGCAATGTGGTTACAGGACTGCTTGTGGGCCGGAGGAGCAGGAGTGCTTAGTAGAATCCCTCTGTCCTTGCAACATTTCTGGTTTCCCCCAACCACCATTGGAACCATCCTGACCCCATCTCCATCTCTTCCACCCAACTCTTCTCCCTCCACAGCACCCCCCCCCCCACCCTCCGGCACCACCACCGACTCTAGATCACCAATTGGTCCTACCCTTTATGATCAGGACCCTACCACTTGACCTAGCTGATCTTCTTGGCTTTGGCCTTAGGAAGCAGGCTTCCCATTGGAGAGGCCTCTCACCTGTCAATTAGGTTGCCTGTGAGCGCAAGCCCGACAGAAAAAAAATTTCAGAGACTCTGCAATTAAAAATCTGCAGGGCATTCGGGAAACCAAACGGTCAGTCTTGAGGTACTAACTTGGGTGTAACTTCACCACATGGACTGCAGTGGTTCAAGGAGGCAGCTCACCACCACCTTCTCAAGGGCAATTAGGGATGGGCAATAAAAATGCTAGCCGATCCAGCGACATCCTGTGAAAGAATAAATAAAGAAAAGGGCAAGTGAGAGATTGTGAGGGCACTTCAAAATGGAGACGTTCTCTGCAGCATCGGGAAAAAATTAAAATAACAGGCAAAGCCGCAGTTGTAAGGGCATCACTGTGGAGATGCCCTCTCATCTCAGGAACCAATCTAGTGAACCTTTGTTGTTCCACCTCCAATACACGTGTTGCCTTCCTTAAATATAGAGACCAAAACTGCTTACAGTACGCCAGGTGTTGTCTTACCAAAGCCCTGTAGGTGCTGCTTGCATTACCTAACTGTTAACCTTCCTTGTACAAGTATACTGAAGTCCCTCTGAACATTAATGTTTAAAAATTTCACATTTTTACAAAATATTCTGTTTTTCTATTCTTGCTACCAAAGTGAATAGTGTCTCATTTCCTTAAATTATACTCAATCTGCCACCTTGTCCACTCACTTAACCTGCCTGTATTTCGTTGCAGCCTCTTTAAGTCCTTCTCATAACTTACATTCTGATCCAACTTTGTACTTATATTACTCTCAGTCTCTTCATCTAAGTTTATTATATCTAAATCATTAATATAGGTTGTAAATAACTGAGACCCCAACACTGATCTTTGTGGCACTCCATTAGTTACAGCCTGCAAACTTGAAAATGCCATGTTTACCCCTACTCTCTTCTGCCTGCCTATTAACCAATCTTCCATCCATGCAGCTATATTACTTCCAGCACCATGAACCCTTATCTTGTGTATTTACCTTTTGTGTGGCTGATATGGTGTTTGCGGGAAGGCAACCGCAAGAGAAGTACAAGGAGAAACATCAGGATCTATGTACGTTGTTCATACATAGACCTAACTAAAGTTAGACCTGAGTCGACCTGGTTTGTCAAAATTCTGCGCCTACTGCATAATCGCGCAGTGAGATGTGTTTGTGCATATGATGAAATGCCTGATCCCTTAGTGGTAACCAATGATATAAAGCAAGGATGCATTATGGCTCCCGAACTCTTCAAACTCTCCTTTGCTGCAATGCAACATTAGGTTCCATTCAGGAAACTCTCCAATCTCTTCCAGACTCCGTGCCACCACCAAAGACATAGAGGCAGTAATTGGAGAACTTCTGTATGCAGATGACCGTGTGCTAGCTGCCCACAACAAAGAAGACATCCAGACTATGGTAAACGTGGTCCTGGGTGCTCCCAAAAACTTTTTGGTCTCCAAATCCGTGTCTCCAAGATCAAGATTATGTTTCAGCAAGCACCACGCAAATGCTATGAAGCACCAGCCCTAAGTGTTTGCCCCAGTCTCGAGGTTGTAGAAAAATTCTCATACCTTGATAGTGTACTCTCTAGCGATGGCACTGTTGATAAAGGTATACATCCAGAAAGCAAGTTCTGCATACAGCTGACTCCATGATCATGTCTGGAAGCAACATGGCATTAAACTTAAGTTTAACTTAAATCAAACTCTACCAGGCCATTGCTCATACCAACCTGCTGTATGGTGCAGAATCTGCTATAGGTGCCACATAAAAGCTCTGGAACTCTTCCAGGAAAGATGCCTGAGGTCCATTGAGAGTTCGATGGCAGGCCAAAATCACAAACACTGAGGCCCTTCTTCATGCAGGACTCACCAACATGGAGACCAACCTCCAGCAAATTCATCTTGGATGGGCAGGTCCTGCCTCCTGCATGGATGACTGCAGAGCCCTCAAATAGATCTTCTATGGGAAACCGTCTCAAGGTAAGCGACATGCAAGTGGTCAGTGTAAATGGTACAAGGATACCCTAAAAAAGCAACTTACAAACTTCTGCATTGCAGCCCACCTCTCTTGGGAAAGCACCGTAGCTGACCAGCCCATGTAGAGGTAAACACTGAAACTTGGTTCATCATGTACTGGACGTACTCGGACAATGAGGAGTCTACCACTATATCGTATCTTATTGAATGCCCTTTGGAAATTCAAGTGTACTACATCCACTCTAATAAGTTCTAATAAATTTGTCAAACACTATTTCCCTTTCTTTAAAACCATGTCAGTTTTGTCTGATTATACTATGATTTTATAAATGCATCGTTAAGACCACCTTAATAATAGATCCTAGCACTTTCCTGATAACTATTGTCAGGCTAAATGTCCTGTAGTTGCCTGATTTCTCTCACCCTCCTTTCTGGAATAGTGGTGTAACATTCGCTAATTTCCAATCCACTGGAAGCATTATAGAATCTTGGAAAATCATAACCACTGCATCCATTATCTCTTTGAGAACCCTCAGGTGTATAGATAACCTGCAAGTTTACTCCTGATAATTAATCTATTCCATTATTTTAGAGAAAAATAAAGTAAAGCAGCTGAGTCTGTAATTGCTGTGGCTGTTTTGTTACCCTATGCCAATCTATTGGTACCTCCCCGGTGTCCGTTGACTCCCTCAATGGTGGTGCTCTCACTATAATTTACTGCTTCCAAATTTATGAATGTGCAATATTTCACACAGAAATAATACACTCCCTATAAGCTTTTCCCAGTATTGCAGCAGAAAACAGAAGCTTGGAGCAAGTCCCTCGAAAAAGACATTAAAAGACAGAATCACTTCTTCAAGTGTTTGAAGCTGTGAACTTAATTGTAGCTTGGCACCCAGGCTCTCAGCCCAGATTAACTTTTGACCACACTTTACACAACCCTGTGGAAGGGTTTCTGCCTTGTGTTTTCCATCTGCGAGGGTCTCTGGTCAGTATTCTTTAACTATGGGAATCACTGATTTGAGTCCTATGTTAGTATGGATCTCATCCCTATATTTGCTGTTGAGATGGGATCGAAAATTTGTGTTTCCTGGCACCAATCGGTATCTACCCTCACTGAATGTACACATGGTGTTTGGATGGGACTGATCACTGCTTGTCTGACAGTAGTTCCTGAATACTGTTTGTGTTGTGACTGGGATGCTGTCTTGGAAACAGATGTTGGCACATCTGTTCAGAGGCTGGCTGAATTCCAATTACAGAACTGAGCATCTCACCATTTCTGCCAGATTTCTACCTTACTTATCCTGCAAGGATACTTTGGCAATGACTTTGTCACAAGCTGTTGATCCCATATGTCTGTTTTTAAAAGCAATATCTATATGTGCTCATTAGTAAATATGAGCTCACCAGGTGAAGAAGCTGGTATATCATTCCCTTCAAATAATAATCAGGAAACAAAATAGGCTGCAAATATGCAGCAGATACATTGGCTTGCACAAAATTAAAAGGCAGGTTTTTGTCTGATCAAAAGTACAAAATTAAAACGTTAGCCCCTTTTATATCTCTGATTTTCAGCATTTGCACTTTTAATTTTGGATTTCCAGCATTTTCTATTTTGATTTGATAGAAAATAGTTTTATTTCAGATGCTGATATGATTGTATTAAAAGTTGCAGTTTGATCACTGATGTTCATTCTGTGCTGCGTAGAGCATGGTCCTTAATTAGGGATACTTTCATCACAATCTACACATCATCATACATACCTTTCAGGGTAATCAACATTCATACAGACCAATAACAACATCTAAACTTCTTTGGTAACAAAGTAGTGCACATTTGCCAGGTGTAGTACGCAGCTTAGGAAGTCTAAGTTCAATTCATAGTCAATGCTCTGTTAAATAGCCTTAGCTGGGAAGCATTAAAACATTTGTTAGCCTCTGCTCCACTGCGTTTGGAAGGGATAGACTATGCCTTTGCTTCAAGGGGATATCTGTGGGTGTCCCGTGAGGAGAGGATCAGGCTCGTTTATGATTATATAAAATTAGCACACCCTTTCAGGAGAGCTTGGAAGCAAGTTGAATAAAACAAAATGAAAATACAATTAAAATGGAGCTTCTCTTTGAGATGGGTTCTTCTCTGAGTGACCCAGCCAAGCATCTCCTCAAGGTGAGTTCAATCCTACCAGTTTTCACTACAATGTAGGTTGTGTGATTGAAATGACAATGTGAGCTGAGACAGGAAGATATGCTGAACAAAAACAGAATTACCTGGAAAAACTCAGCAGGTCTGGCAGCATCGGCGGAGAAGAAAAGAGTTGACGTTTCGAGTCTTCATGACCCTTCAGCAGAACTGAGTAAAGTTAGGAGAGGGGTGAAATATAAGCTGGTTTAAGGGGGGGTGGGGGGGAGAAGTTGGAGGGGGGGTGGGGTGGTTGTAGGGACAAGCAAGCAGTGATGGGAGCAGATAATCAAAAGATGTCACAGACAAAGGAACAAAGACGTGTAAAAGGTGGTGATATTATCTAAGAGAATGTGCTAATTAAGAATGGCTGGCAGGACACTCGAGGTACAGCTCTAGTGGGGGTGGGGTGGAAAGACTGATAGGGCATTACAGTTATAGATTTAAAAATAATGGAAATAGGTGGGAAAAGAAAAATCTATATAAATTATTGGAAAAAACAAAAGGGAGGGGGAAGAAACGGAAAGGGGGTGGGGATGGAGGAGGGAGTTCAAGATCTAAAGTTGTTGAATTCAATGTTCCGTCTGGAAGGCTGTAAAGTGCCTATTCGGAAGATGAGGTGCTGTTCCTCCAGTTTGCGTTGAGCTTCACTGGAACAATGCAGCAAGCCATGGACAGACATGTTTGTCTGTGACATCTTTTGATTATCTGCTCCTATCACTGCTTGCTTGTCCCTACAACCACCGCCCCCCCCCCCCACCACCCCCACAAACCAGCTTATATTTCACCCCTCTCCTAACTTTACTCAGTTCTGCTGAAGGGTCATGAGGACTCGAAACATCAACTCTTTTCTTCTCTGCCGATGCTGCCAGACCTGCTGAGTTTTTCCAGGTAATTCTGTTTTTGTTTCGGATTTCCAGCATCCGCAGTAGTTTTTTGTTATTAAGATATGGTGAATGCCTGCTGAGAGCAGATAGAATTCCAACAAATCCTCATGCAACAGTGCAGCAAAGGATAGCTCATTTGTCGTCTTGCTCTGCTGCTTATAGATTATTATCTTTTCATCGCTGGGCTTTTTACTGACCAGAGTCATCTAGAAAATGTGAGATGATTTGAATCTATTGTCCATAATTTGTGCATATTTGAAATATTTTTACCCAATTTTCCTTCTCCCATTGGCTGAGACTTGCTGAGGTGCAGATCCATTAGCAACCAGAATATCATTTTGCTGGCCATTTTTCATAGGTGCACCTAGACATTGAATGTTAGCAGGCTAGTTAGTAGGACTGAGTATCCACATGTAGTTGATCTTAAATTTGCATGCACTTTCCACTAGGAGTCACTGTATAGCAACGAGGAGCAGGAAATCTGACTGATTTCCGCCCCCCTCTTCCCCCCCACTCTTAGCCCAAGGCTGCAAACACCAATTATGGTGCCCTAAATTCAGATCCTGGGTGAGCATCAGCTGTTACAAATTTTGGGTCAGCACTACATATCCTTCTGGAGTAGCATCACTGGTCTCTTCCATTAGTGGCTTTGTGGGGGTAAAACTCAACAGCCTGTGAAAATGGATGTGTGGCTTGATTGACATGCACTCATTCATTCCTTCTGATGCAAACAGCATAAAAAGTTCATGCTGCCTGCTCATTTACATTGTACTGTGCAGCCAGCATTAAATGCACTGTTGAATGGCTGCACACCTGAGCAGGGGATGCAAAATCATGAGAGGCTAGCATAAATTCAAGTTAGCTTACACTACGTAAAGGGAGCAGTCAGCTCTTAAAGAGGGTGTATGCTTTGGATGGAGCATGAACTTCCAGCATGGAAGTCAATCCAAAAGTGAGTTTGACATGAAAATGCACAATAATGGCACAATAGGCAGAGAATTCTGACATTTCAGTGGAGGCCTGAGTGCAGGAGTTGGAAAGGAAAAGGGAGGTCCTCTTATCTGCAAGGGACCTGAAGGCCCTCCAGACAGACAATGCAAAGGCAGTGGAAGCAGACAACTATACAGTCAATGCAATGTAGCCAGAGGATCTGGATGCAGAGCCCCAAGAAGTTCAATGATCTCACATGAGTAAAGCTTGGTGAACTGATCTTCAAATGCAATATTTGTTTTAATCTTTCAAGGATTTGGGTGTCGCTGTCTAGGCCAGCATTTATTGCACATCCACAACAGCACTTGTGAAAGTGATGTTGAGCTGCTGCTTTGAACTGCTGCAGTCAATGTGGTCAATGTGTACTCAAAGTGCTGTTAGGAAAGGGGTTCCAAGATTTTGACCCAGTGACAGTGAAGGAACAGTGATGTAGTTTCAAGTCAGAATGGTGTGAGGCTTGGAGGGAAACTTGCAGGTGGTGATGTTCACATGCGTCTGCTGCTCTTGCCCTTCTAGGTGGTAGAGGTTGTGTGTTTGGAAGGCGCTGTTGGAGGAGCCTTGGTGAGTTGCTACTGTGCATCTCGTAGATGGTATACACTGCTGCCAGTGTGCATCGGTGGTGGAAGAAGTGAATGTTGACAGTGCTGGATAGGGTGCCAGTCAAGTGGGTTGCTTTGTCCTAGATGGTGTTGAGTTTCTTGAGTATTGTTGGAGCTACACACATCCCGGCAAGTGGAGAGTATTTCAGCACACTGCTGACTCCTGTCTTGTGGATAGTGGACAGGCTTTGAGAGTCAGATGGTGAGTTACCAGCAGCAGAATTCCCAGCCCCTGACCAGCTCATGTAACCACAGTATAATGAAATTGAATGTCGAGGGGAGAAAGTTGGATTATCTCTTGTTGGAGATGGTCATTGCCAGGCATTTGTGTGGCACGAATGTTACTTGCCACTTAACAGCCGAAGCCTGAATTTTGTCCAGTCTTGCAGCATACGGACATGGACTGCTTCAGTATTAGAGGTGTTGTGAATGGTGCTGAGCATTGTGCAATGTTCCCATTTCCGACATGATGATTGAAGAACAGTCATTGATGAAGCAGCTGAAGATGGTTGGGCCTAGGACACTACCCTGAGGAACTCCTGTAGTGATGTCCTGGGATTGAGGTGATTGACCTCCAACAATGACAGCCATTTTCCTTTGTGCTAGGTAAAACTCCAGCCAGTGGAGGGTTCCCCCTTATTCTCATTGACTCCAGTTTGGCTCAGGCTCCTTGATGCCTCATTCTGTCAAATGCTACCTTGATGTCAAGTGCAGTCACTCTCACCTCTGGACTTCAGCTCTTTTGTTCATGTTCGGGCCAAGGCTGTAATGAGGTCAGGAGCCGAGGGCCCTAGTGGAACCCAAACTGAGAACATGCAGCTTGATAGAACTGTCGTTGACTCATTCCATCACTTTGCTGATGATCAAAAGTGAACTGATGGGGCAGTAATTGGCTGGGTTGGATTTGTCCTGATTTTTATGGACAGGACATACCTGCGCAATTTTACGGGTTTCCATACATCGCTGGGTAGATGCCACTGTTGTAGCTGTACTGGAACAGCTTGGCTTAGGGTGCAGCTAGTTCTGGAGCACAAGATTTCAGTACTATGGCCAGAATCTTGTAGGGCCTATAGCCTTTGCAGTATTCGGCGCCTTCAGCTATTTCTTGATATCATGTGGGGTGAATCGAATTGGCTAAAGACTGGCATCAGTGATGCTGAGGACCTCAGGTGGAGCCTGAGATGGATCATCCACTCAGCACTTCTGGTTGAAGATAGTTGCAAATGCTTCAGCGTTTTTTTGCACTGATGTTTGCACTGAGGCTCCCCTATCATTAAGGCTGGAGATATTTGTGGAGCCTCCTCCTCCAATTAGTTGTTTAATTGTTCACCACCATTCATGACTGGATGTGGCAGGACTGCAGAGCTTAGATCGGATCCATTGATTGTGGAATTGCTTAGCTCTGTCTATTGATGCTGCTTCCGCTGTTTGGCACGCAAGTAGTCCAATGTTGCAGCTTCACCAGGCTGACACCTCACTCCACCAACTGGCCTCATTGCTCAGTTCACCTCCCACCTCATCATTTACCGCCAAAAATGTCTGTCAACCATATTCATACTTCACCTTCATAACTTCACCTTCATAACTTCACCTCCCCTTATGTATTTAGCACTTCTGCAAGCCTCAAACCCATATCTCACACATTGCCAGTTATTCAACCATGACAGGCACATCTCCCTACACACCGCATCACATTCACTGACGCATTTTTCTTTCTCTTTCTGTACTACACGTTGACAGACTGCAGGCAAAGGACAGGCATGCCCTGATCCTGATGGAATAAAAATACTCGCCATCATTGGGGCAGCTATGACTGAGGCTGTGGCCAGTAGTGGGGCTGAAACCATCAAAGATGATGGTATGCTCATATCTCCTTCCTCCTTCCTCCTCCTCCCTCCTCTTCCTCCTCCATCCTCCCTCCTCCCTCCTCTCCCCCCCACTTGACCCTCATTCCACAATCTCTTCTGATTTCAAGTTGCAGATGATGTAAGCGTGCAACTCTTGCTTCCCCTCCCCCCCCACTTTCCCTCCTAGCAACACTACCCTTGTGCCTTTCTACTTTCAGATTGCATCCTGATGAAGCAATGTTGCAGGACCAAGAAGTGAAAGGAGAATAGACTGATGAAGAAATACAACCTCACACTCGCAGCCACCAATTTAGTCATTGACATGGCATAGAGAGTAGCAGGAGGTAAATTCTGCAAGTGGTGAGACACTGCTCAATAGTGGCCCACAGCCATAGCAATGGCAAAGTGTAGTGCAGGTGCCAGGTTCCCTGAGGGTGAGGTTGCACATGAGTACTGCTGCAGAGGACTCAGATGAGGACACCAATGGGCAACCTACAGAAAAAGGCTGATGGTATGTACACAGACCTGCTTGGTGCATGGGCAGACCTGCCATAAAGCCTATGGTCACTGCCAAGGAGCAAGGAGGAATCCAGCTCCAACCTTGCATATTGCTTTGTGCAGAGCTTGGAGCGCATTCTTTTCAGATTAGAAGTCGTGACCAGTTCTATTAACACACTTGTGGACCCTGATGACTGATATTTTAGCTTCCATTGCAACACAGGCAGATACCATCTAACTTCAGCTTGTTGCCACACAGTCTCAGACTGTTGCCATCATTGTATGGATATCAGTTTTCAAAGGGCTTGTAAGAAAGTAGCCCAGCAGCCTGCTCTCCAGCAGGTTACGAGGATTGCTGAGGCACTGCTCCAAGGGAATAGCAGTGACTCCATGGAGCATGAACCTTTGAACCTCCATCAGGATGACAGTATTTGTCCTCGATCCCACCACTGTCAGTTCACATTCCCTTGCTGGTGCTTCTCAGCCAGCCAATTCGGACTTCTGCTCATGTCAATGGTGCAGTCCAAAGCTGGGCCTTCTAGGGCAAAAACTGCTTGAGACCAACCTGCAAAGACACCTGCAGTCTCCACCACTGAAAGACAGCAGCCTTCCACTAACAGCAGCCACTGGGGTAACTCTGCATGGAAGCACCAGAAGCCAGGCAAAGCCACAGAGAGAGATCCACTAAAGGAGTGCACAAGGGTGATTGTTTGATATTTGCATGGAAAGTGGATGGTTTGTTTTGTAAAGGTGGTTTGGAATGTTTGTTTTGCGGTGGCCTTTATTTTTGTACTGTCTGCCAAGATGTCATGAAGAAGAAACAAAATCTAAAAGAAATTTGTTTCTCTTCCATATTCACTTATTTTTTTTTTAAATGGACAAATGGCTCGACTGATAAAATGGCTGCTGCTGACCACATGATGGTAGCCCTGGAAGTTTCTGGGCAGGTTAAAAATGGACAAACAGTAACACATCAAACCCTGGAATATAACACTCCTTGCACTCCTTGCATAAAAATTCCAGCCAAGCCAACACAAAGGATAGTGGACGAGACATCTGCACCAACCAGCTATGGACAAAGGCAGAGCTATTTGTGACTCCCCATCTCCCAATGTTATGCTAATGGTTCAATAGTTACCTGCTCAAAACACAGTGGTTTTAACAAGGGGCCTTGTTAGCTGAATAGCTCAACCTGAAATCACCATGACTGAGACTTGAGCTGTTTGAATTGCTTTAATTATATAGCTTTTGGGTTTTATTGTCAGTCACTGTTTAACCACAGAAGGGAACCAGGGCTCCTGGCTAGCTGTCTGCCTCTATCTGCCATTTTCCATCTAACAGAACAGCAATAGAACCAGGGTCCTGTCTAGATTTTAAATTACCTAGCCCTCGTCCACACTGTGCACTATCGGAATATCGGAACTTCTGTACCTGTGCCTAGAAGACTAATTAATCTCTACATACCTTCTTGCATCATGGAAATCTTCGCTTCTGGAAAAGTGGATCATCCTGAAACAGTTTCACACTGAAGGAATGCACCATTGGACTTCTTGATTCTGGAAGCTGGACTCATATGATACCATAATTCTTATTTTCATTGTGGTCTTTGCCCTGAACCTTTTGCTTTCCTTTATCCCTCTTATTGCATGAATGCAAAAGGGGCGGCAATTGTGAAACCCCTTACCATGTTTTGTGTGTGTACAAAATAAACTACCTCTCTTATTTTATCTTATCTCGAGTTTGATGTAGAGTTATTAATAGAGGATTGGACCACTTCAAAACTAAAGGTTTGGGGAAAATATGTCACCCCTTCTAAAGGGGGAAATCAAAAATCCCCTTTCTGTTTACAGATGGGTAGTGAGTGAAGAAGTCAGGGCTGTTCTAAATTAAACCTCTTACTGTCTGTAACAATATTGTGACCAAGAAGATGCTCTGATGGTCAGTAACAGAGGAAAGGTAACATGTGGGGCAGTTGTTGAATGGGGAATTGGGGGCTGTTTTCACTAAGACTGCAGTTAGATGAGCCAACCGTGGACTGCCTGGTCAGTTAGAGGCCGTGTTGGTTGCCTCCTCTCTTCCTCCTACTCCTACTCCAGCTCCTCATCTGCTCGCTGTATAGCTAGTGGCAAGGGTTGTGTTCTCACAATGGTGAGTGTTATGGAGAGTACTTCAGGGCTTGTCTAGAGCAGCACAAGCATTCTGCTCAACAGTCTGCTCAATGACATTTCATAATGGCAGCATGACACTCGTTATATGCATGCTGACCACATGTGCATGGGTTGCACACCAGTCATGAGCCAGATGGTCAACAACCTTGTTGTAGGGGTTCCCCATTTCCCTCCGAGACCCTCCCCACGCTCAAGTTCGTGACACCAGATTCACAAGTGCATGGCTTGAACAGAATGACCAGCAAGACAAGTTTCTTCTGATGATTCCCAATTGCTTTATTGAATCACCCACAACCCCACAGTACAAACCCCCAAAATTTAAAACAACCCATTCCCAGTACCTGACACGAAGTCACCACGACTCAGGCTTAAACTTACAAAAACACAGACAAAACACCACAACTTGTCCTGAAACCTTAATAAAAAACCCTCAGACCAATATCACCAAGATATGGCTGAAAAGAGTTATACGGTACCAGCAAAAAGCACCAAGCTTTCATCCCAAACATTTCACAAAATCCTGAGACCAATATCACTACGATTGGCTGAAACTTACAATCCCCAACACAACTGTCTGTCTAGTGTTACTGTAGGCCTGAGTCAAGGTGACCAGCCCTGACCCTTCTTCCAACTGTCATCCAGATACTCTGATCTGCCCTTCTTTTATAATAATTTAACTCAGACATGTCAAAACATATTTTCTGTTGTTCCAATGTCTATTTAGTTGATTCCGCGCAAAGTCCAGGCAAATGTCATCAGCTCCTGCTAGTTGAAACATTATGGGGTTTTCCATAGAAGATGTATCCAGATGAATATTATCAGTTCTCATTGTATGAGCGATTCTCCTGCTGTTTGAGGTGGCACAGTAACAGTACCTAGTTCTAAAGTTAATGAGGGTTTGAGTGACCCTATTCCAGTACTATTGTCTGTGGTGCAGACTTTAGTTGTATAATTCTTTGAGTGTATTGTACTGATGATATGTCCTTTGTGCCGTTGTATTGGGTAAGCAGATTTCTTGATTGCACATTAATCAATCTCCAAACCCTTTTGATGAGTCATTGTGTTTTCACTAAATGTCCAAATTAACCCCTTGCTGCCCAGCCCTGTACTGCTGACTATAGCTTATCTTTTTGTAATTTATAGTTTCAATCATGAGGTCAAAACATGTCTGTGGGTTTGAAATTATGTTTAATAAATTTCCCAGTTGGAGGGGATTTCGATCTGACAGAACCACCCTCTGGTTACTTGTGGTGGCCAAATGCTGATGGAACAGTAGATTACCGTAGAATGAAGTTGTCATCACTGCTGCCAGGATATTGGCCTACATGATGGGCTGAGTTTGGTTGCACACTGACTGGACATTGAGGGAGTGGACCCCCTTCTGGTTGTGGTACATCTCTGAATTTACTTGCAGCACTTTCAGTAAAAATATATATATACAAAAACTGAAATCTTTCAGTGACAAGTCTATCCAGACACCCTGGCATGAAGGTTCATGAACAAAACCTATATATAGGTATTATACATTGTCCATAACACTTTCAAAAAGGAATTGAATAAACACTTAAAGGAGAAAGAATTGTAGGGATATGGTGAAAGAGTGGGGAATTGGAAGTAACTAGATTTTTGTCCAAAAGGGTTGACTTATGTTCAGTTTAAGAAATTTTGCTGCACTGTTCTATGATAACAGACTGATTTACTTTATAAATGATTCCCTTCCAAGTATTGCAATATACCTAGCCTTGACACAATTTACAGTTACAAAGCACTGTTTTTATTTCAATAACTGTTGTGTTGGCTACATGATTGTAACAGTGTCTCCCTTTCTGACAGTTTGCACGTCACAAGTTATCTGTTATATTTAAATAAAGAACATTCATTTACTTTCATGAACTCTGGATGCCCCAATGTGCTTTACAGCCAATTAAGTAAATTTTGAAGTCAGTGTTTTAATATAGGAAACACAAAACAATGAGATAAATGCCATTAAATCTTTGACATTGAGCTGTGGGGAAAGGCCCTCAATTTAACATCTCTTTGAAAGTCAGCACATCTGGCAGTGCAGCAGTCCCTCAGCACTGTGTTTCAGGAACTGTGTTTTTTCTTCATGGAAAGGATGTAGAATTAAGTTGTATTCAAGGGTTCTGTTTTAAAGCTAAGTGTATTCAAACAAGCTTTTTAAAATATGAGACCAAAAGTGGTTAAAATGATAAGCTAGGCCGCAGAGACCAAAGAAAATAAGCAATATTTTAACTTGTGTTGGTAATCAATAACTATCTCACAGAAATTTTGTTGGGAACACTACAGTCTCAGGTGCTCAACATAACTGTTGTCCCTCCCCACTAGCTGTGAACATGGGGAGATAACGATAGGGATGAAACATAGGCTTGGAGACAGAAAAGGCAGCGTTTTCTTAAAAGTTAAGTTCATGACCAATATCCTCTGTTTGTTGCTTTGCCATTCTAAAATTGAAGGAGCATCTTTTCTGACTTGCTATGGAGAATTAATGCAAGTTTTCAAATGCTGGAAATATCACATGGGCTGTAGGCAAAGTGGGCCCCTTTGGAGGCAGTTGTGTTCACGATCGCTGTAGCTGACACTTGCTGAATGATTTTTGGCATTTTGATTCTCTCGCATGAGGAAACATGGTGATCTAAGGAGTCATTCATCCGGCCCTTGACAATGACCCATCAACCCCTGCTGAAAAATACCATGCCAACTCCAGCCTGATCAACCTATAAGTAGAAAAATGGGCATCTATGGTGTTGTCAGATCTTTGCCTCAAGGGAGGGTCTGCAGCCCTTCCCCAAGCATATGGAGACCAGCCAAGCAAGCATTTTGCAGGTTGACTCCCAATACCTCCAGAGCAGTAATTTGAACATTAATGAGAAGTACTGTCACAGCCCTTCATGACAGAAGGCACATGTTGTGAGGCAGATGGAAAGAGGACATCCTTTCCTCTATGGCCGCAGAGATCATTGTAATGGACAATGCCACATTTATGTCCACGCCTCATGGTATTTTGCATAGAGACAAGTGGTTTTTGTACTTGCTTCTTCAGATAGTGTTTTTTGTTCATAAGGAGGCCCTGTCAGATTGGAATCTCCAGGTGTTGCAGCAGTGCCAGGTTCCCATAAGAATCCCCTAGTCCTGGGCAGCCAACGTCACTTTTGCTTCTCACCTGTGCTTTGTGACTAACTCTATGCATCCTCCCTGTCTAGCTCACATCATTATCATCCATTATGTCTGTCATGGTGCTGAATAAGCTGAGTTGATGCTTGTTCCATTGGGTGCTGTGAGGTGTCAGTTACCTGACAGGTATGCTTAGAGACTTCAGTCTATTCCTCAGCTTGTCTAAACAAAAAGAGAGTGAATATGTAAATACAGATTTTTTGGCTGGATTACTCCAGATTTTGCAAGTGCTGTGTTGTGCGTGGAGCCGATTTGCAGTCTTCGTGCATTTTGCGGCTATTTCTGGGATTTGCTGCCAGGTGAAATGGTGAAAGTTCAATACATTTACCCTAATATTGGTGTCTTAATTTAAGTAACACATTAATTATGGTTAAATATGATGTATATTCCATCGTTATTGCCGTAACAACACTGGGATGCTGGAGGTGTTGGTACATCACTGACATACGATGTTTTTATGGTGGGTGGCAGGCAATTTGAAGCTTGAATCTTTCTTCCCTTCCGTCCCCCGCATTTCCACAAAATAATGTAATTGATTGTGAGGTGATTGATTGATTTGGTGTGCTTATTCTGTGCAAGCTTTTCAAATTTAAAACAAACATTTAATCTGCTCTGCCACTGCCCTGAGACTGATAACAACAAACTTTGAGCTTTCTATAAGGCAAACTCCTTGAACCAGGTGGGAGCCAGCCAAAACTTTCAAACTAAGCTGACCCCATAAAATTTATTGATGTTAGCTGCAGCATATTTTGGGCACAAACCTAGCCCTACCTATCATACACTAGGTTTCCAATGAGCAAAAATGTTCTAGCTGAAGCACATTACAAACTCAATTGCATTGCAAAGTACTTATAATGGTATGACAGAAGGGCAGTGTGCCACAGACAATCAGAGTGCTAAATTGCTTGACATGTTCATAATAAAGGATGGTGGTTAGCTGAGTGGTAGCTTGCAACTTCAGTATGATCCACTCCCTCTGCACACTATACTTCAATTATTGCCAGCTTGACCCCTCAATGGGTTTAAGACATCCATGTTCTTTTAGTCTTCCACCATGCATCTTTATTTCCTCTTATCAAATACCATCTTTTCTGCAAGTAGAAGTTATGAAGGATGACACAGTGCGAAAACGTTGAAGAATCAGGGACAAAGGCAAAATGCTGTAGATGCTGAAAATCTGAAATTAGAACAGAAAAGCTTGAAAAACTCAGCAGGTCTTGCAGCATATTTTAATTTATTCTTGGGATGTGAACGTTGTTGGCTAGGCCAGCATTTATTGCCCATCCCTAATTGTTCTTTAGAAGGTGGCGGTGAGCTACCTTCTTGACCCACTGCCAACAGGTAGGTACCCCACAGTGCTGTTAAGGAGAGTGTTCCAGGTTTTTGTCCTAGCAACACTGAAGGAAAAGCAATATAATTTCAAGTCAGGATGGTGTATGATTTGGAGGGGAACTGGTAGGTGATGGTGTTCTGTTGCCCTGTTCCTCTGGTAGAGATCGCAGGTTTGGGAGGTGCTGTCGAAGGAACCTTGGCGAAAGACTGCAGTGCATCTTGTAGATGGTACATACAATTTGCTACTATGCACCAGTGGTGGAGGAAATGAATGTTTAAGGTGGTGCTTGGGGTACTGATCAAAGGGGCTGCTATGCCTTGGATAATGTTGAGCTTCTTGAGTGGTGTTGGAGCTGCACCAATCCAGAGAAGTGGAAAATATTACATCATACACCTGACTTGTACTTTCGCTACAGACTTCCCAGCCTCTAACCTGCTCTTGTAGTCACAGTATTTATATGGCTGGTCCACTTAAGTTTCTGTGGAGAGAGAAGTAGAGCTAATGTTTCAGGCCCATGAACTATCATCATAACTGGGAAAAGTTTAAAAACCTAATAGATTACGAGCAAGTGAAAGGGTGGAGAGAAATTAAATGACAAAAGGGTTCATGGTGCAAAGCCAAAGGGAGTGGTAATGGGTCAAGTAAAGAAACAAAAGATATGCCTAGAGGGGTTGTGAATGGCAGGACTATGAATAGCTGCTGTCTGAAAGGAAAGGAAAAACAGACAGAGAAAAAAAACAGCAAAATGAAGGGAAACAATTTGGCTACTGAGTTCACATTCTAAAATTGCTGAAGTCAGTATTGAGTCCAAAAGGCTGTAAAGTGCCCAGTTTAAAGATGTGATGCTGTTCCTCAAGCTTGTGTTGAGCTTCATTAGAATGCTGCAGAAGGCTGAGGTCTGAAAGATCAGAGTAGGAGCAAGGTGGAAATTAAAATGACAGGCGACTGGAAACTTGGGGTTATGCTTATGGACTGGAAGGAGTTGTTCTGCAAAAGAATCATCCAGTCAGCGCTTGTAGTTGAGATCACATCATGAGTAGCGAATGCAGTAAACTAAATTGAAAGAAGTACAAGTGAATTGCTATTTCACCTGGAAGGAGTGTTTGGGGTCTTGGACAGTGACAGTGAGGAGGTAAAAGGGCAGTTGTTGCAAGTCCTGCGCTGGTATGGAAATATGCAGTGAGATAGGAAGGTAAGGAGGTGTTGGGCATGATTGAGGAATGGACCAGAGTATTGTGGAGGAAACTATTTCTTTGGAATGCTGAAAGGGAAGGAGAGGGGAAGACGTGTTTAGTGGTGACAAAACACTGGAGGTGGTGGAAGATAATCTTGAATATAGAGGTTGGAGGTTTGGAAGGTCAGAACAAGTGGAACCCTATCAGGTTCTGGGAGGGAGGGGAAGAGTGAGGGCAGATATGCTTGAAGCAGGATGGACATGGTGGAGTGCCCTGCCAAGCACTGTGGTGGGAAGCCTCGGTTGAGGAAAAAGGAAGGCATGGAAGCACTAGTATGAAAGGTTGCATCACTAGAATGGTTGTGACAGAGATGGAGAAACGGGATAGAATGGGATAGAATACTTACAGGAAACAGGATGTGAGGAAGTGTAGTCGAAGTATCTGTGGGAGTCACTTGGCTTATAGTGAGTTGTGGTTGCTAGCCTATCTCCAGAAATGGGGAACAAGAAGTCAAGGAAGTGAAGGGAAGAGACCATGCAAAGACAAAAGAAGGTTGGATAATAGAAGCAAAGTCGATGAAATTTTCCAGTTCAGGAGAGGGATAGGAAAGGGCACAGATACAGTCATCAATGTACAGTAAAAAGAGGTGAGGGAGGGAGCCTCAGTAGAACTGGCATGACAGGCATAGCTAGGACCTCAGAGGGTAAACATTGTAACACCTTTTATCTGGAGGAGGTGCGTGGAGTTGCAGAAGTTCTCAACATGAGATCAAGTTCAGCAAGGTGGAGGAGGGTGATGGTGGATAGAGACTAGCTGGGCCTAAATTCAAGGGAGAACTGGAGAGCACTCAGACTGTTGGGGGATGGCAGTGTATAGGGACTGGATGTCCATGTGAAAAAGGAGATGGCTAGGACCAGTCAAAGTGAAACAGTTAAAGTGTTGGAAGAGTTGCAGGTGGGAAGAGAGTTAACAAGGGGAGAAAAATAGAGTTGAAGTAGAGTTGAGTTCAATGGGGTGGGAACAGAGCAAAATAACGGGTCTACAAGGGTAGTCCTGTCTATGGATTTGGGAAGGAGATACAAAATGTGCTTTTTGGGTTGGAGGATTGAGGTTGGAGGCCATGGAGGGAAAATCTCCAGAGGAGATAACATTAGTGACAGTGCTGGAAACAATGGCTTGATGTTTGGTGATGGTCCTGCTCTATGGGAGGTAGGAGGTAGTATGAGCAACTTGTCATTCAGCCGGTAGAGGTCGGTATGCCAGCCAACAACAGCACCACCCTTGTCAGCAGGAAGGGTCCATAACAAGCCATCATAGTATTGGTTTACAGATTTCCTAAGATATCACTGAACCTTACATACCCAAGTCAGTCTGTAAGAATCAAAAAGAGAGAGCAGGGAAGTAGAGGCAGGTAGTCCTGCACTAGAAGCAGAGAAAATGCTGACCCCGTTGTTCGCCATGCAGAACATGGGTGGGAGCTCGCACTTGGATTGAAGAAGTCAAGTTCATAAGGATTTAAAGGACACTGCAAGATTCACCTAACCAGGGCTAAAGTGAAGGTATCTCCAGAAGAAATCTAACTCCCATAATAAAAATCAGCCCTAGGATTAGAAGTACTTGATTAGAAAAGGAAAAATGAGGCAGGCCATCAGGAATTGCGAATAGCTTTGAACTGGTTCCGTGAGACTAAAGTGAATAAAGGGATGGTATAAAGTATAACTGTGGTGATAGATTTTTGGTCACTTTAAAAGTTAAATGGGGAAAATTTTCTTTAGTTTAGAGTTTAAGTTGCCTACAAAAATAGTGCTTAGTCTATGCTACTTTTAGTTTATTACAGTAAAAGTTATAAAACTTGAAATTCTATTGTGTGATCCTTTCAGTTTGTCACTGCGAATTCAAATTTCTTAAAGTTTAGCAGTCTCTACAGGGTGATAGCATTATAATCAGTTGCTACTTGCACATTAGCTAGCTGAACTATGGTTCTTGAAATTCTGGTTCATCACAAATTGTTGTCACAGTCTAATTTCTTACTTTATTGTGGAAATCCTGAAGGAAAGTAATATTGCATCAGGGCAGAACATGGAAGATCTCTGATTCAGCTGCATGCTTAACAGTGCACACGAACCAAATATACCTTCTTATTGCACAAACAATAACTTGCATGCTGTCATTTTTAAGTCATTTAGCAGATAGAAGGTTTTTCTGACTGCTTGAAGAAAGAGCTGTGAGACGGTATCTATACTTTTCTCCTGAGCTCATGGCCAGGGTTTGGGTTTACTCCAATACCCTCTATCCCCTTTCTCTCTGGCACCCTGCCACTTCAGGTCAATAACTCAGTCCTTCTTGCTCAGGTGAGAAGGACTATTGTTAACAGCTACTATTAGTCTCCAAAGAACTCTGTCCAAAACCTGCAAGTGAGAGGAATTCCACTGCAAGCGCTGTTAGTTAAGTACACTGGTCAATAGAGGATCCTTGTCATGTACCTGTTGCTTCTGTGAGATCACTGGCTGAAATTCAGAAATCACCATATCAAAGAGCTGAGGTCAGAGGTCGACGGAGGCTTGGAGGGTCAGGGCATAGTGGGGTGGGGAGTGTGGGGTGTGGTTGGGGGCTTGGCGGGGGGTCGGAGTGTTAGGGGGTCGGGGAGAGGGGTGGTGGTGTGTTGTGGAGTGGGGTATTGTGGGGTCGAGGGGTGGGGGTAATAAGACCATAAGACCTAGGAGCAGAAGTAGGCCATTCGGCCTGTCGAGTCTGCTCCGCCATTCAATGAGATCATGGCTGATCTGATAATCCTCAGCTCCACTCTCATGCCTTTTCCCCATAACCCTTGATTCCCTTACTGATTAAAAATCTGTCTATCTCTGCCTTGAATATACCGAATGACCCAGCTTCTACAGCTCTCTGCGGTAAAGAATTCCACAGATTAACTACTCCCGAGAGAAGAAATTCCTCCTCATCTCCTCATAAAATCCCTCCATAGCCGGAATCAACCTGGTGAACCTTCTCTGGACTGCCTCCAATGCCAGTATATCTTTCCTTAGATAAGGGGTGGTGGGGGGAGGTTTTGGGGGGCACGGGTGGGGGATGGGAACGGGGGCATGCCTGGGGGATGGGTGGCAGGGGCGTGGTTGAGGGATGGGTGGAAAGGGCATTTGGGTGTGAATGGGGGAAATAGGGCTCGGGTTGGGGGGGTGGTAGTCAGGGGGGACAGGATCATGACATCTGGAAACTTCCTCACTCCTGATTCCTGCCTTAACATCTGGTTCTTGGTGCCTAAGAGGGTGAGGAGTTTTGGCCTGCCCTGTTGATTAGGCAGAACTTGAACACATGCTCTAGACTTGCAACTTGTCAGTCACTGAAGAAATACTGCATTGTTCGAGATGTTGTATTTTAGAATGAGACACTAAGACGAGGCTCCATCTGGATGTAAAAGATTCAAGAGCAGACAGATTCCCATCATTATTCCCAGATAGGGTTGTCAGGGTCTACATAAATGGTTAGTGGTATTTTCACAGGTCTGACAAAACTAGCAACACGGTTCCTGATCACATAGTATGCCTTTATTCATGAAATGCAATGTAGAGTATGACATGCTGTAGTTGGGTTCTCCTGAAGAAGTTTCCAGTAGAATGGTTAGACACCGGCATCTCATAGTCATATTCACTGGCATAGTTTCCTTTGGAAAGAGGAACCTCCACACACTGTCTGCCGAAGTGAGATATGTTACATCTCTGCAGATACAAGGTGCAGATGCCAGCCAGAGGGTGCAGAGCACCTTTTGGACAGCATGTCCTACTTGGCATACCTTTACAGAACCTCTTCATCTGAACATGTCAAATTGGAATGTCCCTACTGGCAAACTCTGGTGTCAACAAATGGAGCCTAGAGGTAAAAAGTAAATAATGAGAATGACACACAGGCTCGTGAAAATTCTGCCACCAGTACAACAAGGGCCTTTTGACAGCTTGAAACACTGGAGAATTTGTAGGCTATACAAAAGTCCAGTAGCCTGCAGGCCATCTTCCCACCAAAAGCACCATGCATATCAGGTGGACCAGATACCCAGTGTGCCTGCAAGCCAGAAAATGGTGTGCCACCCTTCTCCGCCTTCTTTTAAACATGCAAAAGTAGCACCTCCCTGTTTCAGGCCACAGATTCCTTCCCCCTGCCCCCAGTCCCAGAAAATCATATCCTGAAACTGGCACTAAGTGAGTGCAGCCAAATCAAGCTGGATTTTTGACTGTTGACTCTGTTTTTGATGGAGTTGAAAATCAGCTCTGTATTATCTGTCATCTCTCCAGTCCTCTGCACGCATGCATGCTCGATATCAACATCCAGGCATCCACCCTGTGGGCATTAGTTAGACAGAGGATAATGTGCAAGACTATGCTTATAATTGGATAGAAGAAGCAGCAAGTAAATTATTTGGCATCTATCATTACTGGCTAGAGGGTCACAGAATCATAGAATTGTTACAGTGCAGAAGGAGGCCATTCGGCCCATTGCTTGCACTGCCTCTTCGAATCAGCAATTCACTTAGTGCCATTCTCCCGCCTTCTCCCTGTATATTCTTCCTTTTCAGTTAACAGTCTAATTCCCTTTTGAATGCCTTGATTGAACTTGCCTCCATCACACTCTCAGGCAGCGCATTCCACGCCTTAACACTTGGTGCGTGAAAAAGTTTTTCTCATATTGCTTTTGTTTCTTTTACCAATTACCTTAAATCTTAAATCTTAATTACTTTAAATTACCTTCACAAGTTCCTCTCTATCTACTCTGCCCAGATCTTCTCATAATTTCGTATTCTATCAAATACGAACATACAGATTAGAAGCAGGAGTAGGCCACTCAGCCCGTCGAATCTGCTCCGCTATTGAATAAGATCATGGCTGATCAGAATGTAACATTAACCCCACATTCCTGCCTACCCCCGATAACCTTTCACCCCCTCGTTAGTCAAGAATCTATCTAGCCTTTAAAATATTCAAAGACGCTGCTTCCCACCACCTTTTGGAGGAAGAGATTTCCAGACTCTCTACCCTCTGAGAGAAAACATTCCTCCTCACCTCTGTCTTAAATGAGCGACTTATTTTTAAACAATAACCCCTAGTTCTAGATTCTCCCACAAGAGGAAACATCCTCTCCACATCGACCCTGTCAAGACCCCTCAGGATTTTAAAGGTTTCAATTAAGTTGCCTCTTACTCTTCTAAATTCTAATGGATACAAGCATCACCTGTCCTGCCTTTCCTCATAAGACATATTGAAGCAGATCTTGATTGTGTGATAATGTAAAACAGGCGATGGTGAGTTGGCAGCCCTTTTTACATCTCTCAATTTTTATTTCCATTGACTTTAATGGAAATAAAAATCAGCTAAGATTTAAAATGGGCTGCCAACTTACAATCATCCACTTTACATTATCACATAAAGTCAAGATCTATCCTATCTAGTCTCCAGTCCACTACTCCTAGACATCTTTCAGCTTCATTCTTAGCTGTTTCAACATCATTCATGGAGTATGTGTTGCCTATTTTTCCTTCCTGTTTTCCTACATTTGCCTGCATTAAATTTCCATTGCCGTTGTTGAACCTACTTGCATGTTTTGCCAAACTCATTCTGCAATTTCCACGTTGCCTCCTTTGATTCTACTTATTCTCCTGGTCTGACTACTTTGCATTGTAGTTTTGAATGTGATTTAAGTGATCCCAGCTCAGAGCCATGAGATGCCAACTCAAGTGCATTCACCCAATCTGATATAACTCTAACGAATGCTCAATTTTTTCCCTAACATTCAATCAGATTTTTTAATCCATTTCCAAGGTTTACCATGAATTCCCACAGCTTTGAGCATTTCATATGGGTATTTGCCAAAAGCCATTTGAAAGTTGAGTGCAGTATGTCATAAGGTTGGATGGATCTTTTGAGTCCATGCTGACTGCTGTAAACTAGGTTACTGTTGTACGAATGGTATACAAGCTTGCTCCTAATAACCAAGCCCATTATTTTGCATGCAATGGATTTAAGATTACTGAGCCTGTGATTGCATGTGTCTGTTTTGTCATCCTTTTTTAATATGGGAACAACATTAGCCTGCTCTCAATCTATTGGAACCTATCTAGTGTCTTTTGACTTCCCATAATGATTGTCAGTGCCTCGAACATTTCCTTCTGAGTCTCAAAATCCTGAGATAAATAACATCTATCCATTGTGATTTTGCTTTTTGTTTTGAGATGTCCAGAACTTCTATCTCGTATAGGGTGAAATCATTGATCGTAGTTGGGATTGCTTTTTTTGGAGAAGGCATGGAGCTCATGGCTTTCCTTGTGAATTCTTGTGAGAAATAATCATTCAGAATGCTTACTATTTTGGATTCATCCTCCACTTGAAGCCCATTTGTTTATTTTATGGCTTTCACTTGTTGTCTTTCTGTCGTCTTAATGTGGCACTAAAAGATTATTTTACTGTTATGCTTAGTTTCCCTACGTTGCAATATTGCCATTGGTTTCGGATTACTTTGAAGAAACATGTGGGAGATTTATTTACATTTTAATTTATGGAAATGGACATCCTGCAAATTGGTTCCTGGCACTTAGACCATAAGACATAGGAGCAGAAATTAGGCCATTCGGCCCATCGAGTCTGCTCCGCCATTCAATCATGGCTGATAAGTTTCTCAACTCCATTCTCCTGCCTTCTCCCCGTAACCTTTGATCCCTTTACCAACCAAGAACCTATCTATCTCGGTCTTAAATACACTCAATGACCTGGCCTCCACAGCCTTCTGTGGCAATGAATTCCATAGATTCACCACTCTCTGGCTAAAGAAGTTTCTCCTCATCTCTGTTTTAAAAGGTCTTCCCTTTACTCTGAGGCTGTGCCCTCGGGTCCTGGTCTCTCCTACTAATGGAAACATCTTCCCCATGTCCACTCTATCCAGGCCTTTCAGTATTCTGTAAATTTCAATCAGATCCCCCCTCATCCTTCTAAACTCCATCGAGTATAGACCCAGAGTCCTCAAATGTTCCTCATATGTTAAGCCTTTCATTCCTGGGATCATTCTCGTGAACCTCCTCTGGACCCTCTCCAGGGCCAGCACATCCTTCCTGAGATATGGGGCCAAAAATTGCTCACAATATTCTAAATGTGGTCTGACCAGAGCCTTATAAAGCCTCAGCAGCACATCCCTGCTTTTGTATTCTAGTCCTCTTGAAATAAATGCCAACATTGCATTTGCCTTCCTAACTACCGACTCAACCTGCAAGTTAACCTTAAGAGAATCCTGAACTAGGACTCCCAAGTCCCTTTGCACTCCAGATTTCTGAATTCCCTCCCCATTTAGAAAATATTCTATGCCTCTATTCTTCCTACCAAAGTGCAAGACCTCACACTTCCCCACGTTGTATTCCATCTGCCACTTCTTTGCCCATTCTCCTAACCTGTCTAAATCCTTCTGCAGCCTCCCCGCCTCCTCAATACTAATTGTCCCTCCACCTATCTTTGTATCATCTGCAAACTTAGCCAGGATGCCCTCAGTTCCTTCTTCTAGATCATTAATGTATAAAGTGAATAGTTGTGGTCCCAACACTGACCCCTGCAGAACTCCACTAGTCATCGGCCGCCATCCTGAGAAGGACCCCCTTATCCCCACTCTCTGCCTCCTGCCAGACAGCCAATCTTCTATCCATGCTAGTACCTTGCCTCTAACACCATGGGCTCTTATCTTACTGAGCAGCCTCCTGTGCGGCACCTTGTCAAAAGCCTTCTGAAAGTACAATTAGATAACATCTATTGACTCTCCTTTGTCTAACCTACTCGCTATCTCCTCAAAGAATTCTAACAGATTTGTCAGGCATGACCTCCCCTTGATGAAACCATGCTGACTTTGCCCAATTTTACCATGCACTTCCAAGTATTCTGAAATCTCATCCTTAATAATGGACTCTAAAATCTTACCAACAACCAAGGTCAGGCTAATCGGCCTGTAATTTCCCGTCTTTTGCCTCACTCCCTTCTTAAATAGGGGGGTTACATTAGCGATTTTCCAGTCCTCTGGGACCCTCCCTGACTCCAGTGATTCCGGAAAGATTGCCACTAACGCCTCCACTATCTCTTCAGCTATTTCCTTCAGAACTCTGGGGTGTAATCCATCTGGTCCAGGTGATTTATCCACCTTCAGACCTTTCAGTTTTCCTAACACCTTCTCCTTGGTAATGGCCACCATACTCACCTGTGCCCCCCGACTCTCTTGAACTTTGGGGATGTCACTCGTGTCTTCCACTGTGAAGACTGATGCAAAGTACCTATTCAGTTCCTCCGCCATTTCTTTGTTCCCCACTACTGCTTCTCCAGCGTCATTTTCCAGCAGCCCAATGTCCACTTTTGCCTCTCTCTTACCCTTTATATATCTAAAAAAACTCTTGTAATCTTTTATATTACTGGCTAGTTTACCCTCATATTTAATCTTCTCCCTCCTTATTTCTTTTTTTAGTTGTCCTCTGTTGGTCTTTGTAGGCTTCCCAATCCCCTGGTTTCCCACTGCTCTTTGCCGCATTGTATGCTTTCTCTTTAGCTATTATGCTGTCCCTGACTTCCCTTGTTAGCCATGGTTGCCTCGTCCTCCCTTTAGCATGCTTCTTCTTCCTAGGGATGAATTTTTGCTGTGTCTCCCAAATTACTCCCAGAAACTCCTGCCATTGCTGTTCCACTGTCTTTCCTGCTAGGCTCATCTCCCAGTCAATTCTGGCCAGCTCCTCCCTCATGCCTCTGTAGTTGCCTTTATTCAACTGTAATACCGTTACATCTGATTCCAGCTTTTTCCTCTCAAATTGCAGGGTAAATTCTATCATATTATGATCACTTCTTCCTAAGGGTTCCTTCACCTTAAGCTCCCTTATCAAATCTGCCTCATTACACATCACTAAATCTAGAATTGCCTGTTCCCTCGTGGGCTCCACCACAAGCTGCTCCAAAAAGCCATCTCGTAGACATTCCACAAATTCCTTTTCTTGGGATCCACTACCAACCTGATTTTCCCAGTCTACCTGCATATTGAAATCCCCCAGGATCACTGTAACCTTGCCTTTCTTACACGCCTTTTCTATCTCCTGGTGTATCTTGTGCCTGACTACTGTTCGGAGGCCTGTACATAACTCCCATTATGGCTTTTTTACCTTTGCGGTTCCTCAACTCTACCCACACAGATTCTACATCATCTGACCCTACATCATTTCTTGCTATCGATTTAATTTCATTTCTTACTCACAAAGCAACCCCACCCCCTCTGCCAGCTTGCCTGTCTTTTCGATAGGATGTATATCCTTGGATATTTATCTTCCAGTCCTGATCCCCTTGCAGCCATGTCTCCGTAATGCCCACCACATCATACCTGCCAATTTCAATCTGCGCCACAAGCTCATTTACCTTATTTCGTATACTGCGTGCATTCAGATACAACACCTTCAGTCCTGTATTTCCTGTCCACTTTCTCATTGTCGTCCCTTTATCTGATGTTCTTGAAGTTAGATTCCTAGCCCTTTCCAAACAATCTGTCCTATTTTGTGTTCTGGAGACTTTAATAGCCTCTCCTGGGCTCTCCTTTCTTTTCAGTTTTTTCATAATTATCCATGAAGTTGAATCCACCCCCCACCACATGCTAACCTGCTGCTTTGTTTCCCATTAGTTATACTTCTTGAAGTTTTACTCCCCCCCCACCCCCACCCTCCTCCCCACTTTCTAGTTTAAAGTCCTGTTGACCACCCTATTTACCCTTTTCGCTAGAGATGAATGTACTTGGCCATTTATAATCATGCCCAGCCATATGAAATGGACACCCAGGATTGCCTGGCGATAACAAGTACATAGAAGATCATGGAAGGGATAATATATTTCTACTACTTTTTCTTCATTCAGTTTTTCTTCTTCTCTCATTTAGATTCCAATAAGGCTTTGTTCGGGTTTTTCTAATTTTTTATTTCTGGCCCCAATGGAGAATCCTTCTATCTGATATGTTTGAAAGAAGGAGAAGAAGAAAAAGGGGAGGAAGGTAGGGATTGGAAGCCGATCAGGTTGCTCAGGTAGTACTCCCTGCACAATCGTTGGTACCCATACACCTGCATCTGCAGTCAGAGATGAATGTACAAACAAACAATGCTGGAAACATTCAGCAGGCCAGGAAGCATCTGTGCAGAGAGGGAAAAAACAAAGAATTAACATTTCAGATCGATGATCTTTCACTAAAACTGGAAACCGTTATAGATTTAACAGGTGTTAAGCAAGAACAGGCATCGAAAGGGCTAGAGCTCACCACCACCACCTTCTGAAGGGCAATTAGGGATGGGCAATAAATGCTAGGCTAGCCAGCGATGCCCACATCCCATAATTGAATCAAAAAAGGAAAGGACAAAAGGGAAATTCTGTGATAAGGTGGAAAGCAGGAGTGAGCCTCGGAATTATTACTAGTACCTTCTCTCCAAAAAAAAAAGGGAGCAGTGATTATTATCTGAAATTGTTGAACTCAATGTTGAGTCCGGAAGGTTGTAAAGCACTAATTGAAAGATGAGGTGCTGTTTCTCGAGCTTCTTTTGAGCTTCTTTGGAACAGTGGGAGGGAGCCAATGATGGAGATATCAGACTGAGAATGGGATCGACAAAGAAAATGGCAATCAAGCATTCTGCATACCCAAGTGCCAGGAACCAATTTGCAGGATGGCCATTTCCATTAATTAAAATGTAAATAAATCTCCCACATGTTTCATCAAAGTGATCCGCAACCAATGGAAATATTGCCACATAGGGAAACTAAGCATAATAGTAAAATAATCTTTCAGTGCCACAACATTAAGACGACACTTTAGCAGACGACAAGAGCAAGCGGATGCTCTGATACCCAAAGGAAGCTGGGACAACAGGCACAATAGCACCGTTAAGATAGGTTAATGTTAACTAACTGAATTGTTGGATGTTCCTCTGAAATAATCCAATTACTTGTCATGTTTTCATTGGCATTGTGTAAAAGAATCCATGTCCATAGTGATTAAGAGCCAATGCATGCTGATTGGCCATATTATCATTGATAAAAGAAGTCCTGGTATATCCTTGGGCAACTGTCTATATGCTTTTCAGGCCCTCGGAGACCCACATGCAGATCAGTACTATCTGCTGCAAGGGTAACAGAAACTGCCATGCAGCATAAGGCTAGCACATTCAGTGACAGTATGGTCATTTGCAGCTTGAAGTTTGACTCCACCTCCCAGCAGGCATGCCATAATGCATGCAGTGATGCTGCAGGAAACCCTTTTTGCAACCACTAATTATCTCCATCCTTTAAATTTCAATGATATGTAATTTTCCACTTCCACACATGTTAAATCTGCATCTTTTGTTATCTATAATTATGATAATATGCTGACCTTGGAAAGTTGGGTCAAAAAAAGTTACATTTCTGTGCATGGCAGAGCAAGCTTATCACTAATCAATCAGGTATAAGCTGTGTCCATAATCAGAAAATCTATATTGGTGTTTCTGTAGCAATTTTCAGCATCATTTTGATGTTCAATCTGAAAATAATGGCATTGTAATTTTTGTCTCATCATGTTATTTCAAATTTTAGAAATGCCTTCATAAGTCATTAAGTCCTAATTATAAATTAGTTGGTTAAGTACAGTGGCCCTGAAGTTCCAGGGGCACTGCTATATCACTACAAATGTTGCAAAGTGGAGCACCCCATCTACTGTTCCCCAGGTTACACAGTTCACCCAAAACCTGGGCATGGGGTTCAGTTGTATATCTGGGGTCAGCAGGACGCTCAGCCAAGTCTGGCCCAGTTTGCATATCTGAGGCAGAGCAGTGCCATGCTGCCAAGGTTCAAATGAACCAAGTAACTTCTAAAGTTTTGGCTTCCACTTTAAACTACTCAGTGCTTGAGAGGGGAAGTAACATTGATCTGGATTGATTACCTTATTCTAGTTAAGATTTGGAACTCATGCCATGTCTTAAATGCTGTGAGTTCTACTGAGGTATCTCATGAGAGTAAAGGGAAGAACTCTTGTGATAGCTTACAAACTCCTCTTATATTGCCCCTTGAAACAGGGGGACTGTGGGCAGAAGATGTTGGCCTGGCCTCAGATGGCCTTAGACTTGAAGGTCTAGTTTAAATGTGGCAGAAATAGAACTTGTCATCTGATAACCCAGGAATTTCAGTGTCAAAAATTATGTTCCTCCTAATGAATAAAACAACACATTTGGGTGGATGAGGATTTAATAACTGTAGGTCTGTGTTTACTCATTTGCTGTGTTTTTTAAATCCTTTTTTGCCCCTTTCCTTACAGATAGGGCTTCGTATACAGATGCATGAGCTAAATTTGTTTCTGTTTACTTGTCACAGGATTTGTCTTTGAAATAGAAATGCAAGTGAAGAATAATCATTTATCTGGATGACAAGATGTGCACCTTCCAGATCTGAAACTACTGGACAAGAATCTTGCTGCAGGATGATTACTTGGCTTTGCAGCTCTCCTATGGATTGACAACCTTGAGGGAACGAGTGTAACAAGATAAGAACCTCCCTGTCCATGACCTTTGGATTTATTGCAGTTATTGATTGGCACCAAGGGTTTTTGGAATTTATATTGGTGAGAGTCTGGTAATGTCATCGTGTACAATGTTTCTTTACACAAGATGGAGTTGTCCTGTATCCTTTTTGCAACGCATAGCCACCATTTTCTTAAATGTAGACTGCAGTACTGTTCTGTGGATATTCAGCTTCGCTGTCAGGGTCATAGTGCTGGAGGGTCAGATCAACAACCCAACTGTGAATACTCATTATGGAAAACTGCGGGGGATCCGAATTCCCTTGCCAAGTGACATACTTGGGCCAGTGGATCAATACCTGGGAGTTCCATATGCTAGTGCTCCCACTGGGGAGAAAAGGTTCCAACCACCAGAACCTCCGCCTTCCTGGTCTGGAATACGTAATGTTACTCACTTCGCCCCTGTCTGCCCACAAAACATTCACGGTATGGTACCAGAAATAATGTTACCGATCTGGTTCACGGCCAATTTGGATATAGTTGCAACATACATCCAGGATCAAAATGAAGACTGTTTGTATCTAAACATCTATGTCCCCACAGAGGATGGTGAGTCAGTGGGGGACAATCCAATGCTTCTTTTGTCTGGTTCTTTGTTACTGTTTGTCTGTATGTTGCTCTCTAAGCATGAGGTGGTTCCCTATTTCCCATCTGCCCCCCCATCCCCCTCCCGCATGCAGTTGTCATGTGGCTCATGTTGTGGCTTCTCCTTGCCTTGACCTTTACATCTCTTACTGTCAATGGCACTGTTATGGTTCCTCTTTTGTTTCTTTGGCACAGTTTGTCAACCAAAAGCTAATCACCACTGCAAAAAAAAATCTGAAGCCAGGTGCATTGACCACAGGGTTAATTCTCAGTGTTTGGGGTTCACACTGTAATGTGTGAGGGGACAAATGGGTTGGAAGGTTTGCGAAGAGTGATTGCAGAAATATTCTCTCAGGACATGTTTGGATTGTGACTGAATGTCTGATGCAAGATCACTCTGAAATCCAGAGGATTAGGCTGTTATTTGGTATTTGGGGATATTTTAATTCACTTCTTTGGGCTTATAATGTGAACAGGGCATATTGTTCATTCACTAAGATGCTGAACCAATTTCCCAAGACTCCGTACAGATTATCCATCAATCAGTGTAGAGTAACCATAAATTAGTATCAGCTATTTATAAATTGATGTGAATAACTCACAAACCAATGCAGATTAACCTAAAGCCAGTGTCAAATTGTCATACTGCACAATATAATCCAGCAATATCTGATTGATCTTGTTTATATTTTGATCAAAAACTATTAAAAACTGTTGGATTTAAACTTGTCTTTCACTGAGGCCTCTTGTCCTGGAGCTACTCTCATAGGTCTCACCATGGTCTGGGGCAAATCCCTCAAACGTGGCTGTGAGCATCACTGTGTAGGGAATTGGGCTAGTCACTTACTCAGAGGCTTCACAATATACTAGGATTGGTTTATCTTGTTAACACCTTGACTCATTAAAATGAGTGACATCAGCACTGGGGAAATGCTTCAAAACTAAGTTGTAAGTGTAATTCAGACCTGCTGTTATACCCCTCCAGATCATTCTGAACTCCAGACTCAGAACACTTCCAATGCACCTGTGTAATGTTTCTATTTCTCTTACACTTCATACTTAAGGTCTCTAAGTTAGTTCGCCAATTAGTGTCTGAATTTATGCTGTGGACATTTTTCAACTGGGAATCAAAATGTTACCAGCAGAGTTCATTTTGTACCCAAGGCAGGAATTGGGCTAGGTTCATACTCAAGTTGGTGAGATGAGGTAGTCATTCAAGTACCATTGAATGAATTATTTACTTATAAACACAAGCTGAGAACTTGGTCTTATGCTGAAAACCAATGCAAAGTGGGCAGAGTGCAAAGATGAAGTCGTGAATTCTAAAACAGAATTCTAATGCAGCTTGCTAGTCAGGGCCACCTGAAAATTGACCAGGTCCTGGGAGGGGAGATAAATAGGAGAGTGGTGAATACAATCTGGTTGCAGCCCACAGTATTGTGTGAAGCCAGGAGGAGCACTCATTAAAGTAATTTTTTTTAAAAATTCACTGGTTCTTGATGCATGCCACACTGATTTTGCCAAATTTAGAATTGGGTTCTGAAACAGACCCTAAGCTCCTGGTCACTATATTCAAGGGGCCTAATGTTGTCTTAGGTGGGTGCTTAACCAAGAACCTTGCCAAACAAGAACCTTGCCAAACTTTAAAGCCAGTGAAGATAAGATGTCGCTAAGTTGGCATGGTGCAACAAGTAAGGTAGGTGCACTCAGCCTGGCCCCAACTTCTTCCATGCACCATTCTTGCAGCATAAGGGGGATCAAACTTTTTCTGTGAGTAAAGAGAGGTGGATTTATGTTGAGTGAGGACTAAAGAGAACTGGATTTAGATTAAAGGAGGGGTAAGGAGAGGTGGAGTTAGACATTACCAGAAGTAAGGAGAGTTAGATGTAAATAGAAGAGGGTAGAAAGAGCTGAATTTAGATAAGGTGAGGAATAATAGATTTGAATTAGAAGGTGTGAGGGCTTAAGGGGAGATGCATTGATACAATATGAGGCATAAAGAAAATGGAATTTAGATAGTGTGGAGCATCAGGGAGCTGGGTTTAAATTTAGTAAGGATTATTGAAAAGAGTTTGATTTGGGGTAAAGTACAAATCCAGGATGGAGAAGTTAGTGGAGCTAAAGGAGAATATAGCACCAGGACCTGACTAGATACATCAAAGGACCGTGAAAGGAATAGTAGAGGTCTTAGGAATAATATTTCCGAGTTTTATTGAGAGTGAATGTGTGCCAGAGAACTGCAGAGAGGCCAATGTAATACCCATTTTCAAGAAAGATAACTGTTTATTCAGGTAATTGCAATTTATCACCTGTTGTACAGAAAATTTTAGAATTAAAAAAAAAAATCTAGATGGGAGAACATTGATAGGAACAACCAACATGGATTTCGGAAAGGCATTCTTCGAGGAGGTGATATTTAGGTGAATATGGGAAATGTACATGCATTCTCTGAAAGCCTTTGGCAACATGCAACAACTTGTATTTATATAGCACCTGTAACATAATAAAAAGTCTTAAGGTGATTCACAAAGATATTATAAAACAAAATTTGACACCGAGCCACATATGAAGGGATATTTGGGCAAATGACCAAAAGCTTGGTCAAAGAGGGAGGTTTTAAGGAATGTCTTAAAAGAGAAAGGTGAAGTAGAGAGGCAAAGGGGTTAGGGAGGGAATTCCAGAGTTAGGGGCCTATGCAGCTGAGGGCATGGCCTTCAATGGTAAAGCAATTAAAATCAGGGATGCACAAGGAGCCAGATTTAGAGGGATGCAGAAATCTTGGAGAGTTGTAGGGCTGGGAGAGATTTTAGAGATGATTGGGGTGGGAAATGGGGCAAGGATGAGAATTTTAAAATTGACATGTTGTTCAACTGGGGGCCAGCATAGGTCACTGAGCACAGTGGGGAATTGTGAGGGGACTTGATATGAGTTAGGACATGATCAGCAGAGTTTTAGATGATCTAAAGTTTATAGAAAATAGAATGTTTGAGGCTAGCCAGGAGTGCAATAGAAAATTCAATATTGAAGATAAAGGCATGAAGGAGGGTTTCAGGAGTTGTAAGTTATGGAGGTGAAAATAGGCAGTCTTAGTGACAGTGCGGATACATGTTTGAAAGCTCACCTTGGAGTCAGATATGACATTGAAGTTGCAAACAGTCTCGTTCAGTCTCCGACTGTTGCCAGTGAGAGGGATGGAATCAGAAGCTAGGGAATGGAGTTTATAGTGGGGGATGATAGAAAATGGCTTCAGTCTTCCCAATATTTAAGTGGAGGAAATTTTGGCTTATCCAATACTGGATATTGGACAAGCAATCTGACGATTTAGAGATAGTGGAGGGGCCAAAAGAGGCGATGGTGAGGTAAAGTTGGGTGCTGTCATGTTTGATGTTTTGTTTCCAGATGATGTTCCCGAGAGGCCTCGAATGGATGAGAAATTGCAGGGATCCAAGGATAGATCCTTGAGGAGGGATGCCGGGGTAGATGGAGGAAGTGGGAAAAGAAATCATTGATGGAGATTTCCTGGCTGAAATTAGATAGATAGAAATGGAACAAGGTGAGCCAAATGATGGTTGAGCCGCTTTGGAAGAGGATGGTGGGATCAATTGTGCCAAAACCTGCAGACAAGTCAAGAAGTTCAAGTAGGGATAATTTTCCCTTGTCACAGTCACATAGGATGTAATTTATGACATTGATAAGAGCAGTTTGGTACTGTGGCAGTGTGAAAACCTGATTAGAGGGATTCAAACATGGAGTCCCGGGAAGGGTGGGCACAAATTTGGGAGGCAGCAACACATTCAAGAACTTTGGAGAGGAGAGGGAGATAGGAGATGGGACGGTGGTTTGCAGAAGGAGGGGCCAGGGTTGTTTTTCTGAGGAGAGGGGTGATGATGCCAGATTTTAAGGAGAGAGGAACAGAACCAGAGGGAAGAGAACCGTTACAATGCTGGCTAATGTGGGAGCCAGGGAAGGAAGTTTGGTGGTCAGTAATTTAGTGGAAATAGGAAGGAGAGAACAGGAAGTGGTTCTCATGGACGAAATTAACTCAGAGCTAAAGGGAAACAGGGGAAAACTAAAGACCAATACAAGTTCAGGGCGAGGGTCATATAGGACACGAGTGGGGCAAGTTAACAATGACAACAACTTGATTTAGATAACTTCCTTTAATATCGAAAAACATCCCCAAGTGCTTTAGGGATATGGAATTAAGGGAAAGATAGAAAATTGGCTAAAAAATATTGTTATAAGGCATGAAAAAGATACTCACATTCAGGGCAGCTTCTTTGAGTGGTTGGAAGTGGACATCAGTGTCGCACAGGATTCTGTTCTGGGACCAATTCTGTTCACTGTACACATCAATAATTTGGTTTTTGCACTAGGGAGAATTGTGTTCAAACTTTTCAACAATACTAAAGTAGCAGGCATATTCATGGCAAGAGATATTAAAAATGTGGGGATGTAATGATGAATCTATAATGGAGTACTGTGTGCAGATTTTGAACTCCATATTATAGAGAAGTTGTTACGACAATAGAGAGGATACAGCGCATAATGACTAGAATGTGGCCTGGTATAAAGAAATAGAAATTATGAAAATAGAGTAGAAGAATTGGGACTTTTTTTTTTAGAACAAAGGAGATTATAGAATGATTTAATTGAGCGGTTTATAGTTGTGAAAGGATGAGACAAAGTAGATAGAAACAGACTATTTCCGGTGGTTGCGGAGTCTGGAAAAAGGATAAGAATCAAGCTGGACTTGTTGAACTGAACGACCTGATTCCATGTTGTAATTTCTTTGTAACTCTTACATAACTGGTGCTGTTTAGTTGTCTTCAATTTTCTTCAGGATAAAAAGAAAGAAATTTGCCAGGTTCCTGTTACTGATCACGATACACTGATCCCTGCTGGAAGGTACTTGTACAATTGATATTAGCAGCAACCACTGGATAGGCTTGGCTGCTATTCTGACATGCTGTTATGATGTAACCTTTGTGAAAATAGCTGCCACCAACTCTAGGTTTATGCATAGTACAGCCCCATGGCTAAGGTTTTGGGTGATGGCTAGCAACTGTGGAACTCGACCTCAGCAAATCATCTGTGACTTTAGGAGAAGAGAAAAACTAATCTTTGATCTGTAGCATGCAATTTAGGCTGATATCTATGTAGCACCTTGTGGTGCGGAAAAGGAAGAGTTAATTGGCAAGAATCCAAATTTATATTTTCGAAGAATAACAACAATTTGCATTTTATATAGTGCATTTAATGTAATAAAATATCCAAGGGTGCTTCACAAGAGGCATTACAAAACAAACTGTGGCACTGAGCCACATAAGGAGATTTTAGGGCAGATGACCAAATAGTAAGAAAAATGTACTGAATTAGAAAATGCAGAAACTATTGTTATTGTCTATGTATGGATGTGGGTGAAATCTGTAGGAAAGAAAGTGGTCCAAGTGTATTTTATTTGGTGCACAGAATGTTAACGCTTTGAAGTTGGTTTGAACAGATTGTAGGGCAGTATCTTGAGGTTATGACCTGAGTAATGTGCATTGATTGGGCTAGGACTCCTGGACATCTGTCCTCGGTAAGACAATCAGCAGGTAACACTGTTCAGGTGATCACTGGGATTCCACACAGACCAATCCCATGCACTATCAGTGACAGACAAACTGAAGAAACACAGCATTTACGAATACCACAAAGTGTAACCAGACTTGGAGGCTGGAGGAAGAAGCGCCTTGGTCTTTTCATGTTGTAATTTTATGAAGGCATTTGTGATTTCCTCTCTTTGATATTACTAGTAAAATTGTAAATGCATCCTTTCAGATCAGAGAAAATCTTCACACATGCATCTGTTAAGGGACAGCAACCACAGTAGTTCTTCCCCAAGGAATTGGGTAAGAAAAGTCTGTGGACAATCGATCTGAAATAAAAGCAAGAAATGGCGGAAATACACAGCAGAGCCAGCAGCAGCAGCTAATAAAAGGGAAAGATAAGTTCACATGTCAAATAAGACCCTTAATGAGAATTCCTAGAGTGGGGGGTGGGGGGCATGCAGTGTGTATTCTTCAGTCAGAGAAACATTTGAAAAATGGGACCTTTTTATGTGGGGCAGTCTCTGCCTGAATTTAAAAAGTTATTGCATGGTCTGTCTCCCCAAGAGGTGGGGGAGTGAACAGAGGGGAGGGGGTCATGATGCCCAGTTGAATATTCTCCACACACTCAAATCTGAGTGGTACTGCATTGGCAGCTCCAACAGCATGGACCAGCTGTGCCCTGGGATGACTGAATATTTCTGCAAACAGGTCTCTCGTGTGTGTGTGTGTGTGTGTGTGTGTGTGTGTATGTGTGTGTGTGTCTGTGTGTGTGGGAGGGGGGAGGGGGAGTGAGACGGTTGTGATTGCATGCTCCTACTGTCTGATGGAGCCTCATGTTATTTTGCAGTATTTTATTCATTTTACAGTAAAAAGAATATCGAAGGAATGCACGAGAAAACCCAACAAGAAAATATGTAGAAAAGGAGGTAGGTAGAAACCTGGTATCACATGGGGAGGAGCGAGCATGCATTCTCAACGCAAGCAGCAAGCTTCATCATCAAACTGCAGTTAATCAAATGGAAACCGCAAGATACGGCCAAAGTGTTTGTGTGTCTTTTGATTAGAGTTTAATGTATTTTGCACTTGATGTCATGCATTTTGTTCATTGTAGTAGTCCAACTGATACGATCAATCATATACCAGAGACTAGCTCACTAGACACAGAGAGGAACACGTACTGGGAAACAGTCAAAATCTCCAGAGAGAGACAGAGAGACTAATAACGTCTCTATATTGGTCAGTGTGTTGATGTGTTTTCTTTCCAGATAGAGGTAAATACTCAATCTCTAAGTCTCTTGGTGCAAGTGCTAGTAATAAACTGCCAAACATTTGGGGCGAAATTGGATCCTGTTTCACCTGTTTCTTGCAAGGAGGATAAAAATTCCATTTTCAAGGAGCTATATTCTGTGCCTCAAAAATACCTGAGTCACATTGGGTGAGATTTTAACTCAATCAAAACCCATTTACTTAGAGTTAAGGTTGGGCCCATTGGTTTAGACAATATGTTAATTAAGACCTAAAGTCTATTTCAGGACCTTGGCCTGAAATTGGTCAAAACTGGACAGACTCTGTGCAAGCTCCCAGTAGTTTCTCAGGTTCTACAACGATCTAACTTGCAGTTCTTAGTGACCTGTGGAGGCCGCCAAAGACGAGGTAAGTAAACTGTTTTTCGATTTACCTTAATGAGGAGAAGTAGGAGTGCTCCACCTGAATCCACAGGAAAAACTGTGGGCCACTACTGGTCTTTGCTCACCCCCTTCCATTTGCTCTACCTTGATTCTTCCCCCAACCCCACCCCTCTCCTCCCCAGGACCTACCCCCCAGGGACACTGCCAGTGTCCAAGCTTGCCAGTCTTGCTTTCTGCTCAATTACTAAGCTGTGGAGTGAAAATCTAGCATCACAATGCCACTCACTGATTTTTCAAGGACTAATTTTCAGCAATACTTGGGCCAATCTTTTAGGTATGTGTTGCAGTTGTGCCACAGGTGATAACCAATGTCTCCATCAGGAGAAGGAGAGACTGGTGTACACTGCACCAGGAAGGAGAGATTTGGAAATAATGTGAAACACTCAGCACCTGCACCAGGCACAGGCTCAAGAGTCATTCTTCCTCAGGCACTGTATCCTTGCATTTGAAAACTACCATCACCACCCCTTGCTCAGGAAAGATCATCCTGACCTCTCCTCCAACTACTGCTCCATATCAAACCTTTCTTTCCATCTTGCTCAATGCACAACTCTCCCTTTGTTCTCTGTTCAAATCCCTTTAATCTGGTTTATGCCTCAAGACCGTAGTGGTCACAGTGTTTCCAAAAGCATCTTTGAAGATTGCAACCATGATATGTTATTTCTTCCTGTCCTCCTTCTCTGCTGCACTGTACACAGTTCACCCTGCACTTCATCCTCTTCACTTGTCCCAGTGTAGGGAATTCATCCCTGGAAGGGCATCGTACCCTCATTTAGTTACCCTAGCAGTGTCACAAAATTCCATGCTGGGTTAATTCCTATTTTTGCCAATGTTATTTGTAGATGAGTAGCCAGGATACATGTTGATGACAGTCTTTTAAACCTCTGCCCCACATCCTTAACTGCATGACCCCATGACCGTCACTGTGCTGTATGACTTGTTCAACACCATTGTGGATAACCCAGGATTTTCTCCAACATTAAGGAGACTGAACCCAATCTGTTTAGTGCCCAATATAACTCCATGTTGTTGTCCCAACTCCAGCTCCTTCCTCAATCATTCACGCAGGCTGATCCTGGCAGCGCATTGTATCTCCCGCGATTTGTCCTACATTAACTCCAAATTAGTTGAAACTCTGTCTATATCCTGTTCTACTCAAAATATTGCTCACTTATCAGTCCTATCCTTAACAATCAGCATTGTTTATCACTTTCTCAGTTCAATATTTTCCTTGTTTTCCAGATCCCTTCATAGCCTCCCTCTATCCTGCTTCAACAACCAGCTCCCACTATGCACCCTCTGCTCTTTAGTCTCTGCGCTTTTATTCACTGCATTCCCCACCCCCCAACACCCATACTTTTTATCATTGGTGGCAGATTCTTCAGGCATCGGTGCCTTCTCTGGCGCTTTCTTCTGAAACCCCTTTCTTGGCTACCTCTGTCCTATTTACAAGTCTCTGCAAAGCCTTAAAATTCGACTGCGCCTTTGGCCACCTACTTTAATTCTCCTCTTCCTACTCCTCAGTGCCCATTCTGTCTCAGTGAAAATGCCTTGGGACATTTGCTGTTTTAAAGGTGTTATAGAAATGCAAATTTATGTTGTAAAACACATACTGGGAAATATTGTAAATACACCAGAACAGAGACAGAGAGACTAACACACTGGGAAAGGCTTAATACCTGCACCAGGAAAGAGATTAACACTTATCCAGAGGGAGGTGGATCTCACATCTTTGATTTTAATTGCACAACTGCTTGAAAACACAATGTAGTTGAAAGATGTGTATCCTGCCATTTATAGTATTATTGTGATATCTAAATTGTGAGAGAAATGTTAAAAATGTTGTACAGAACTTCTGTGAGTGGGTTAACATTTATAAAATGAATTCCTCCTGAATGTTTGGAACATCTGGTGCATCATTCTAAACTAATTTTAGACAATTTTATGCTAGAAGAAAATTGCTTTGAAGGATGTGAAGTTTTCTGTAAACATCAGTGACAACTCATCTGAGTCTGCTTTTCCTTGATGTTTTCAATTTATCCAATAGATTTGTTGTACCTGTGTTTGCAATCTGCTGTTGCTGAGTACTGAGCTGTTGAAGGAATGAGTGTGGGGTATCTAGTCAGTATTCCAGTGTAGGTGCTGGGTTGCCAATTTCTGTCAGCAGTTTGCTTGCATAATAAAATTTTCACCTTGGCTGTGCTGCTAAGGTGAAGTGATTAACAGCAGGGAGGCCTTGCTGCAGGAAAAGAGAATGTTTAACCTCCAGGATTGCTATATAGAACAGCCTCTGCTGGCTGGGGCGAGATCGGTGTGGGCAGGTAATGTGGATAAGGTACCTTAGTAAGCATTGATGCGTGTGTGTGTGTGTGTGTGTGTTGGGGGGGGTGCATTAGGTGTGGGCCGGGGGGGACCTAAAAGAGGACAATGGAGCAGAGCTGCATGTTAGGTTGGTTCTGGGAATATTGAAGATTGGTATTCTTCCCTGATGTCTGCACTGCCTTTTTAGTGAGGCTGTAGTACTATGTAGGAACTCACTGGATATTTCCCTCATGCTCAGCACTGAAGACAACTCTTTTTTTGTTGAAGCCATCATCCCTGTGAAATGGAGTATAATAATATAAGTACAATCTCTGGCAATGTAGCATTGCACAAGGTCAAAAAGAAAAATCCTTTAATGGTATTTAGCTCATTAATTTGACCTTTTGTATTCTCCCAGCCTTTGAATGGTGGAATAATAATAACTGTTGGAATGTATGACTAAGACTATAAACTTAAAAACTGGGCTTTTTAAAAGCACAAAGTAAAACTCCTACCACAAATGTTGCTTGATTACAGGTTTTTAGCTTGTATAAGCGCTGGCACAAATAATAATATACGGAATGGGTGGAATCTTATGCTTTCCCCCGTGGCAACATTGGTAGGGGTTGAAAGGTGGGGACCTCGCCACTTTCTTGCCTCCACTCTGATTAAGTCCATGGCAGGATGGCCTGTGGATGGCCTTTCCAACCTGCTGCCAATTGAGGCCCTTTTGTGGCTAATTAATGCCTACTTAAGGGCCTCATCCTGCTGCCGCTGGTATTAACCCAGCAGTGGTTGGGGGGGAGGGGGGGGCTCGCCATCACATGTTTGCTTGCAGTATCCCAGGAGTGGGAGCGTCCCTCGTTCAAAGACGTTCAGTGCCCGATTGAGAGACCTGGCATCAGGAAGGGTGCGACTGCACAGAGCCTTCCCCAAGACCCCCACCCCGTATCTCCCTTCCCGCCATCACTCACCTGTGCCTGCCTATCTCCTCAATCCAAGCACACAGTGTAGTACCAGCAGCAGCCAATGCCTCCCCAGTGGCACTGCTGAGTACAGAAGAGCTGCTGGTTTCTGATTGGCCAGCAGCTCTTTGTGGGCATGACTTCCTTCCTCTGATTTCCTCGATCCTGGCAAAAGCCCTGCCACTGTTAAGTGCTTCAGTGACACAAGGTACGGCGGGCCTTCCTGAGAAGAAACAATGTGGGGGGTCTTGCCGGCTCTCCAGCCGGTGGCCGAGACTCCTCCGCAAGTTTCTATATTTTTCTTAATAGGACTGAAATTTGGAATCTGGAACTCCTGGGCAGTGTTCCAAAGCTATAACTTTGCTGCTATCACGCTGCTCATGTGTTTACTGGAATCACTTTGATTACATATAATTATCCAAATCACCTGGAGAGTAACTAACTTGAATAGTCTGAGTTACATGCTCCTTTATACCTTAGGATGAATCTGTTAAGAGAGTGCTGTATTCTAAAACCACTTTCATGCTGTAAACCTACAGCATTTGGCATGTGCACAGTTCTCTCACTGTTAACTGTACTTAGAAATATAAACTGCTTGACTAACTTTGTTTGGATGGTAATGAGTCCCATATGTCTTATTAACTGCCATTGGCTTCCCTAGTTTCACCTCTGTCTGATGTCTGACAGAACAGTAGCAGGTGCAAATGTAAGCAAGGAGAGTGGAATTAAGAGCACAGGAATTATGCTGATGCCTCAAGACCAACTCTCAAAATGTGAAAGAGACTTGCATGTTGCAGATGAAAATTCTTGTTCAGTTTGACCTTGTCCTCAGGTTTTGAATCTAAGGCTGTTTAATGACAACCCTTCTGTACTGTTGTACTGACTCAATTATTGCAGAGATTGACTGAACAGCAGCAGTAATAATTGAGAATTTAATATTAAAAAATGTAAATTAAAAATTTAAAAATTTCAGATTGTGATAACGTGATTGGTGACAGACCGTAGAATATAATTTTGGAGACTTTGAAAAAATGGTCTAATACTTTCTACCAAGTATTGAATGTAATTATAGAGACATACAGTAAAAGGAATGTGGATCCTTGGTAAAAAACAACTTTTTGTAATGTCCAAAACAATACTTTTAAGGGAAAATAATTGTTTCTTGAGAACAAAATTTAATTTTCCACTTGTGAGTGGCAATGTAAATGCCCAAGGAATGTTATACTCATATGCAGAGTTGAATCATTGTCTTTGAGGAACGGCAAGTTATGGAACTATTAATGAGCCTCACAAAGGAAGTATGAGAAGCCTTGTTGAATTTTCATTCCTTCAAATGATGTGGGCATCTTGCCCATCCCTAATTGCCCTTGAGAAGATGGTGGTATGCCACCTTCTTTAACAACTGAAGTCCATGTGCTGTTAAAGAGGATTTTGACCCAGCAATAGTGAAGGAATGGCAATACATTTCTAAGTCAGGATGGTGTGTCGCTTTAGCAGGTGGGGGTACTTGCAGGTAGTGAGGTTCTCATGCCATGACTAACTTCTATTATAAGGGAGGAGCAAATTATTTCAGAATGTCAATCTAATGATGCAGATTTAGCAATCTGGGCTTCATCAAGGTGGATGATGAGACTTAGGTTCAGTAGCGAGATTGTGACTGGTGTTACATATAATGTAAGGGGACTCAAGCATGTGCAGTGAAGGGCACTATTCTGCTGTACGTTTAGATAACAGGAACAATTTAAGGTATCTTGAAGGGATGTCTTATGCTTATTCTTTCTTGGGATGTGGGCATCGCTGGCTAGGCTAGCATTTATTGCCCATCCCTAATTGCCCTTGAGAAGGTGGTGATGAACCGCTGTAGTCCAAGTGGTGTAGGTACACCCACAGTGCTATTAGGAAGGAAGTTCGAAGATTTTGACCCAGCGACAGTGAAGGAACGTCGATATAGGTCCAAGTCAGGATGTATATGTGGCTTGGAGGAGAACTTGCAGGTGGTGTACCCGCGCATCTGCTGTCCTTGCCCTTCTAGTTGTTACCATTGATCAGAAACTGAACTGGACTAGCCATATAAATACTGTGGCTACAAGAGCAGGTCGGAGGCTAGGAATCCTGCCGAAAGTAACTCACCACCTGACTCCCCAAAGCCTGTCCATCATCTACAAGGCACAAGTCAGGAGTGTGATGGAATACTCTCCAGTTGCCTGGGTGAGTGCAGTTCCCACAACACTCAAGAAGCTCGATGCCATCCAGGACAAAGCAGCTCGCTTGATTGGCACCCCATCCATAAACATTTACTCCCTCTACCACCGACGCACAGTGGGAGCCAGTGTGTACCACCTACAAGATGCACTGCAGGAACTCACCAAGGCTCCTTAGCCAGCACCTTCCAAACACACAACTGCTACCATTGTACTCCTCAAGAATAAACTTGTGATTCTTCATTTGCATTGCTACTTAAATGTCTCACCATGTCAACCTCTGTGCTGCTGCTTAGTGAGAGTGAGTATCGGTAAAATAAGTGGTGCTCTTCTGCTGCGCCAGGAAACATGATAGCTCCTCTTCATTTGTAAGGAGGGCATATGGAACTTAATTTTTCCATTATTCCAGATATTCACTGGTGTACTGTAATCTATTGTCAGTAAATGCACGATTATACAATTGTGTTATCTGTGAAGTACGATATATGAACAGGATGAGAATTAAGAGCTCATTAACAGGCATAAGATGGGGACAATGTAGCAAAAAGAAAATTTAGTACTAAAGTCTGGATGCTGTACATGCAATAAGTGATGACATGAAATTGACTTTCAGACAGAACAGTGGAGGCAAAATCCCTTGAATCGTGTAAGAAACAATCCACTGTGATGTTGGAAGAAAAAGAGAGTTTGCTGGCTCGGATATGCTAAATGGCCTTCATGTGAACGTTTTTGGTGTGGATTCTGGAACAGCTGCACATTGAGTCATAATTTGTTTTGGTTTTCTTTTTAAAAAGAAATGTTTTCAGGCTACACTCCTTGAGGTAATTTCATGGAGCTCACGAGTGGGAAAATGTGGCATGGGTGACTTAATTAGGCGGGACGCAAAATCTCAATTTCCTGACAGCGAGTTGAGACAGAGAGATAACATCAGTGGTGAGTTTGCAGCATGTCGAGCCTCATGCCAGCAGGTTCATACTTGTAATACATTTGCGTGTCATGAATACTCATTGGCGGAAAACTTTTTGTAAATGACACCCTACCTTCAAGATAAAGTCAGCAGTGCACAAGAATCCCGTGGCTCCCAGTTCACGTTTCTTTAAAGGTGCCATGTACCAGTTGGTTCTGTGCAAGGTCAGAATTTTTCTTGTTTAAACTCTATGGCACAAGGGAGGAGAGCAGGAGAATGGCAGCTTGCATGGAGGCTCAGGACCAGCAACGGCGAGTCAGTGGTGAGGGTGGGGGCTATGGAGTGGTGTCGGGGCATGGAGGAGTGGAGTTGGGGGCAAGAGGGATGGAGTGGAAAGAGCCTAATGTCCTGGATGGGGTGGTAGCAACCATCAGTAGTAAGAAAATGAAGAGCCTAAAGGGCGGTGTCAGTACTGTCCAAATATGGGTCCATCTCAAGGTGTTGGCTGGCCGAGTCCTTATAGGGCTTTGAGTTCACCTACAAAATTTCAATTATCCCTGCTGAGAGTGATCTCAGACAATGTTGTTTACAATGCATGGAAGTGAGGGCCAGCTGAGCTGTAAGTTCAACCATGTCCCACAAAGTGTTGAGTACAACACTGGACACTCACATGAATAATCAGTAAAGAGTGAGAATAGAAACAACATTGTTTCTTCCAGAATAAAGGAAGTATCTCTAACTCACCTGTAACCACCAGTGCATACAAACCTTGAGGTGTGCCAGTGCATTTAGCTCTTTAATTAAGCTCATTTCAACAAATAACGATGATTCACGCATGAATGATGTGAAGCCAATGCAATGTGAAATTCTTACATGTGAAACTTAATTTTGAACAACACCTGTGCTGCCTTTGCACTCTCAAGTCTCATCTTAATGGCAATGGAGTTGGGCAGGAAAGTTTTGGCTCTGATGCAGAGCCTCCATGTTTAACCAGGAGGCTCCTTTATAGCTCACTTGTTCCTGCTGCATTGTCAGCTGACGGCAGGATTCAACAGTGAAATGCGACCGCGGAATCACATGTATCTCCCATGCACACCACCAGCACTTAGAATTTTAATTGTAATCGCGTGGAAAATGAGAAAAAGCAAGAGAGCTGAAGTGGTTCAGGCTTCCGATTCTGCCTTCAAGGAAGGTGCACCACTGACAAAATTCCATCCTTTATGTAGTCATCTTCATATTTGACCCTTGTTATTTGATTACTGTTCTGTGATTTATTAACCTCGCTGCTTTCTTCAAATTTATGCAGCTTATTTTGGATGTCCTACGTCCACACTATTGTCAAGATTGATTTAACCTAGTCTGTGGCATTTTACTAGGACAGTGAGCTTAGATAGTTGTTCCTGTGGCTCGAAAAGGTTATTTCCTATGTGCATTTTAGAATAAACCAGCATTTAATATCCATGCCAATGAACCTAGCTTTCTCAATTTGCTGCTGAAACATGGTTGCTCATGTTCTACACTTCAAAGCTGACTTGCAGGCCTTACTCCTATATTAGTTAAGCGACTGTTTGAAAATTGAGAAGTGAGCATTCTTACAAGTTTGTAGTAACTGACTGTGAGGCCAGTTTTCAAGTTGCTACTGTCCTTTTTATGCCTGTAAATAACTTGATAGAAGGACAAAAATTGCTGGTTCCGCCCATTCTGATTTTCTGGTGGACATTCATTTGGGCAGTCAGCAATTGTGTCAGAAACAGACAGTTTCCTTGCTAAAATAGGGGTCAGTGACACAGTTAAGAGTCCAAGGTGATTTTTATATCTATCAGCACTGCTGCTACTTTTGCAACCCACCCACAAATCAGGGGATGTACAGATTGGGAGGTGACCATTCCAGTGCTACTTAAAGGGGTATTGACCTGCTCATATTTAAAATGATCCAACGGCTTAGGTTATGTTTTTTTGGTAGTTTATTAGATTTTTTGCAAGTTGTTCAATTTTAAAGCAATTGCAGAGGTTATGAAACTTTCTGAAATCTTAAAAGAATGCTACCAATTAATATTTTTCAAAATTGGCATTCTTCTAGGAATTTTATTGTAGCTAAAGAGTAGCAGCAGCAAAGATGGAAGGAAAACGTGGAGCTGCAACTACAGGAATAACAGAGTAATCATGATTACATGTATCCTTATCCTCCCTGCAGAGTCTATATGCGCAGTGTAACATATGCACTTCTCTGAGGAGCAGTGCATAAGGAGGCTGTGCTTCTCCGGATAGACTGTCAAAGAATTGCATTATCTCTTGCCAAAGGACCTGCAACCTGTTGCCACAGCTGGCCCTGCATTTCCTGCTGCAGTCAATGTCACTACAACCCTGAAATTCTTTGCCTTCTGTTGCTTCAAGGCTGCCAAAGTGGAATCAGTAATACCAGTCAATCTGCAGTTCATGATTGCATTAAACAGGTAACTGATGCCATGTTTGGCACAGCAAAGGTTTTCATTACATCTCCCAAGGATAACTGAAAGCATCAGGAAGACAGATTTACACAGATTGCATGCAGGGCCTTATCAACTGCACCTACACCAACCCATGGGCTCTTTTGAACAATCCCGCTGCCTTTGTGAATTGCAAGAGCTTTCACTTTGTTAATATGCAACTTTCATGTAATCCCCAGCAACTGCCAGGATGGTTTTATATTGCAACAGTCCTCTGCTATCCTCTACTCCGCACTGTGCAACCTCTCCCTCCCCCCACCACCCTTTCCATTCTTTGTGACTGCACAGCAGGTCAGTGGGTGGCTGTTTGGGGACAAGTGAGCCTATATTAGATTTGATGATTTCACCTCACTCCTGCCCATTCTCCTGCCTTCTTCTCTCCATAGCATGAGGATATTTGGAACTCTACTGTCCTCATCGTGTTTTGTTTCACCCATCACCTTTTGTGCTTGCTGACCTAGATTATTTCCTTTTTAAGCAACATCTTGATTTTAAAATTCTCACCCTTTCTTTTCTAATCCCACCATGGCTACATCCCTCCCTATCTACCCCCATCTCTGTAAGCTTTTCTAGCCCCACAGCCCTCCAGGATATCAGCGCTCCACTAATTCTGGCCTCTCGTGCATCCCAACTTTAATCACGGCACCATTGATGGACACATCTTCAGCTACCAAGACCCTGAGCTCTGGAATTCCCTTCCTAAACCTCTGTCTCTCTACCTCACTTTCCTCCTTTAAAATACTCCTTAGAACTTGCCTATTTGACCAATTTTTGGTCATCTGGTAATATTTGGTAATATAATCTTATGTGACTTCAGATTTTGCTCTATAATGCTTCTGTGAAGATTTACTCTGTTAAAAATGCTCATGATTCCTCAGGGGCTTAACTTCATTACAGTTTAACTCATGAGACCTTATTAAGCAGACTGTTGGACTTCTGCTCTGCCTGGATAGGTTTGGTACGTTCCTATGATTCAGCCAAGATTATATGGTTTGTTGCACCCTGGGCATGGAGTAACCCATGGAGACACCATTGTTTGAAGCTGTACTGTAAGATGAGGGAGACAAGACTGATGCTATTAAAGATGGTGACGAAATGAAAGAACTCCAACCTGTCTGTTGTTAGGACTCTTAGCAGCAGCTCAATGAGGAATTCTTCAACAGAAAAATTCTTGTTTCTTTTGGCTCCATAAAAATACTTTGATCCTCTGCTGGTTGATAGGTAGCCCCAACTTTGGGATTTGCTCAGGATATGAACAGTGCTAGGAACTACAAGTTCGTTCCTCCTTAACCTTCCTCACTCAACCGACACTTCCAAAAATTAGATTAATTGGTCAGCCATCTCCTCCTTGTTTTTATAGTATGGCTGATACTATGGCTGATATGGCTGCTGGATTTGCCAACAAAACAATCATTGCACTCCAAGCATAATTCATGGTGTGGAGTGCTTTGAGATGTTTTGACGTGTGCTAAAGTGGTACATAAATGTAAGAATTTCTTAATGTTCTGATCAGTCATTACTTTTAATGCTCCATAATTAACCAGCCACAAGTATGAACTCAATGTGCCCCAAACAATCTTTGACAAAATAATAATTTGTTTCTTTAATATAGTTTATAAGCAAGTTTTTAAAATGGAGACTAATTTTTTGGCCAGTTACAAAATAATGGGGCAGAGAAATCAGAGGACGGATACTCTATGAAGTCTTCACTACACAATTCACAACTTGACTTCCTTTGCCCCTATTTGATAATAGAGATACTCAACCAATTATTGAAATTATCACATGACATCACAAGAGCTCTCTTTGCCCCAACATGGCTTTGCCAGTATTAAGTCAGCGTCAAATGGGATAATTCTGCCTTTGGGCAATAGCGTAAAACGGATAATAACAATGCAGTCACCCACCATGCATCTTTCAAGATTTCCATTTCCATTGAATCTTCAGCTTGCACAGAATCTGAGAGACAGCCAAGCTTTAAACTCACCACGCTTGGAACAGCATAAAACACAGAGGTAGCCTATCAATTTGCACAGTGTTCAGACAGGCAATGGAGTGAGTTATTAGGACAGCCACCCAAAGTCATCAGCCTGAAGCATGAACCATTTTGATTGTCAGGCTTCGTTTAAATTTCATGGTGGGCCACCCACACATTTCCAACAGCAACAGTCCAATTGGGGATGGTATTTCTGGTGGACATGGCTCCTATTTAATGCTGGATTGCATCTTCCTTGTTTGTGAGGTGTCCTTTTTATTTGCTGAAGATTCTATTGGAAGATTTGGGCTGCAAATTTCTTGGGCACGAGCATCTCAATTGATTGAATCTGGAATGGGATGTCCTTGTTGAGTAGGCGAGGATGTGCACGAAGGTTCCTTTCTCTACGATGGCAAACACTCAACACGATGGGAAGGTGCTAGTTGAAAATGTCAGGGCACAGATCATCACCAACATCATGGGGATCCATTGGCACAAGAACTGATGCAGACGACATAGGTGAGCATTATACCTGGTCACTGCACTCCTGACAATCTAAACACTCTTTCCCCACATTTGATATCCTCCTCCCCCACTCACAATGGGACATGTCATCTTTCCTTCTCATCCCAATCATATATACCTGTTGCTACTGCCCTCATAACAGGCATTAACAGAGTTGTGCTTTATTTAAAACGGAAAAGTGTTTTACTCCTCTACTAACTGCTTTTACATTTCATACACGGGCCACTTTCTCACACAAGACCACCTACTTTCAATTTGCTGCTGCTTCCTCACAGCATGTGCACTTCTGAAGTTGTCTCATACCTCTCTTTCCTCAAACAAGCGCACACAGGCAGCACTATCAATAATTTGCTATTGCCTAACCATTTTGTGGTGTACTGAACCTTGCCACTATGCCCATTTTCTAGGCCAATACCACAACTTGGATCTTATAGACCAAGTCTTAGGAGAAATACCTCACGAAGATCTACATCCTCCCAAAGCACCAGAAATAGAGCGCTCAGTGCTCCCGGGTGCGCATCACGTTAAGGCCCGCCCACGTACAATGGAGGCGCGCAGCCGGCGATCGGCTGCGCTCCCACCCAGCGCCTGCCCACGACGGGGAGAAAATCCTCCCCTAAGAGTATAGAGCAACACACTTCTAGCTCGTGTGGCATTCTATTCCAGTCTGTGCCACCAGCTGCTGTATCTTTGATTGAAGCTCCAACTTGTACGATTCAGGCTTTGTGCTCCACCACATCCATTACCTCTGAAAGACTTCAGGAATGTGTTGATAGAGGCTTCAATCATCATTCTTTTGAAGTCTGCTCTCGTGCATATCAAAGGAATGATGAGCTATAGCTCCACGGGAGTGGCACATATTGCCCTTTTCGGGTTGACAGCATGTCTGCTTCTTCACCATCCCATTAACCAATGTCAGCCTTGCTGCCAGAAAGCCAGCTGGGCCAGATCTCCCTGAAGTGCTGCAGTGTTTAACCACACCATTCCGGGCCTGCATCATAATGACAGTGGATGGATCAGGAGTGAAAATACCGTGATAAATAAAGCACCACGGTCTTCACAGTGCCTCTACTCGGTAGAGGCAATCACAGTCGCCTCAAAGAATTCATTCTAAATTAATTAGATTGAGAACTGCTCAATTATAGAAAGCAGGAAACACAATGAGGGAACTTTCTTTCAATATTGGAAAAGTAGGTTTTGAGTATGATTCTTGACAAGTTTAAAGAATGTGTATTTATATAGCAGCTTTCACAACTTTAGGACATCACAAAGCACTTTACAGCCAATGCTGTTGATGTAAAATAGGGGAACACAGCAGCTAATCTGCACATAGCAAGGTTGTGCAAGCAGCAATTAGATAAGCAAGCAGATAATCTACTGATGTTGATTGCATTATAATACTGGCCAGGGCAGCTGGAGAATTTCTCTACTGTTGTTCAAATCGTGCCACAGGTTCTTTTCCATCTACAGAAGCAAGACCTTGGTTTAACATCTAAAAGGCAGCACATGCTGACAGCGGCACTCCTTCAGTCATGCACTGATGTGTCTGTGTCTCAGATTATTTTATTCAGTCTCTAGAGAGGTTTGAACCCATGATCTGACTCAAGTCTATGGTGCTACCAATAAGCTAAGGCTGGCACCTTGCCCATAGTTTAAAGTAGTCAATCAATGTAAATCTGTAAATAACAAAGTTAATCATGTGCTGACTAAGAGTGTTTGGCAATAAATTGATTATTTTTTAAAATAAAATTCCATCCCACTTATGGCTATGGCATAGTGGTTAGGTTATTGGACTAATAATTCGGAGACTGTAAACTCAAATCCAACCATGGTATTTTGAGAATTTGAATTTGGTTTAAAAAAAACAGAACTAAAAAGCTGGTATCTGGTAGAAGCGACCTGCAGGCAGATTGTGACTAACCTTCTTCATTGAAGGAGCCCTGCCATTCATATCTGACCTGGTCTAAATGTGACCCTGGAATCAACACATGCTAGAAGTGCCAAGTGGATAATTTGTCTCAACCACCGCCTGTGGTAGAGCAGACTCAAACGGCTGAATGGCCTACCCCTACTCCTATATATTTCTCTCTTATGATCTTAGGTTCCCACTATAATGGATAGTTAATTCAATTCATTGCATTCAATGTCAAGAAATGCTGAGTCCACTGAATACAGCAAAGATAGTGCTGAAGATCTGTGATCCAAAACTAGCACACATAACTTGTGCTGTTCCAGTGCAGCTATAACACTGCAGCTATATCAATCAATCAATGTGGACAATGTCCAGGTATTTTGTGACAACAAAGTAAGACAAATCTAACACAGCCAATTACAGTTCTAACAACTTATTCCCAATCCTCAACAAGGTGATGAAAGGAGTTGATAACAGCTTTATCAAATAACACTTATTCACCAGTAACTTGCTCACTGATGCTCAGTTTGTGTTTCACCAGGAACACTCAGCTCCAGATCTCATTACTGCTCTGGTTCAAACATTGACAAAAGGGTCGAATTCCAGAGCTGAGGTGAGAGTGACAGGCCTTGGTATCAAGGCAGCATTTGACAAAGTGTGGTAACAAGGAACCATAGTGAAAACTGAAGACGCTAGCGATCAGGGAGAAGACTCTCCAGTGGCTAGAGTCATAGCTGGCACAAAGAAAGATGGTTGTTGGATGCTAATCCTTTCAGCCCCAGCTATAGTTGCAGGAATTTCTCAGGGGACTGTCCTTTGCTGCCTCAAAGACCTTCTGCAAGGTTATTAATGTGGCTTTTTGCTGATCCTGCATCATGTCAGCTCTGTTTGCATTTCCACAGGTAATGAAGCAGTCTGTTCCTACAATCAGCATATCTAGGACAACATCCAGTCTTGGACTGAAATGTGACAATTAGCATTCACACCACACAAGTGTGATGCAATGACCATCTCCAACAACATATGAAAATACTGTGGCTTCTAGAGTAGTCAGAGGCTGGGCATTCTGTACAAGTTGCTTGTCCCCTGACTTCCCGAAGCCCCCTTATCATCCACGTGGCACACGTGATAGAATATTCTCCACTTTCCTGGACGGGAGTACCTGCAACAAATCTCAAGCAGTTTGACACCATCCAGAACAAAGCAATGCATTGGTTTAGGCATTTATCCATTTACCTAAATGTCAACCCACCCCACCACCATATGCTGTTACTGCAGCGTGTGGTATTTGCAGGATGTTCTGCAGCAAGTTCCCAAGGTTTCTTTGGACGTACTTCCCAAAACTCTAACCTCAACCACCAAGAAGGACAAGGGCAGCAGGAGAAAGAAAATGTCATCATCTCCACATTCTCTCCAATTCATACACCATTCTGACATGGACATATATCAATATGCTTTTGCAGTTGCTGGATCAAAATACTGGAATTTTCATCTAACAGAGTTGTATAAACACACCTATTGCAACATTTCTAGAGGAAGGTCCATTACCAATTAGGGAACATATGGTTGGGCATTAAGTACCAGCCTTGCTAGGGATACCCGCATACCAAACATGAAAAAAAAATTCCCATTTGAGATATTGGAATTACATGCTTCATATTGTTAGCAGCAACACAAATGTGTTTGTGCAGACTTCCTCTGATCTCTATTTTTGAGGTGAATCAAGATTTTCATCTGCCTGTCAGGTGAACTATGACGGCAAAATTTTCTTCACTAATGTTTGATCAGTCAGAAAAAGCTGGCTCCTGTAATAAAGGACTGTTAAAAAAAACTCTCTTGATAAAATTACTTCTCTTCATTCATCTCAAGAGAGCACATATCTGTTCACATTACTCTTTACTGTTGGCTTTGGAAATGGTGTTAATTTATTTAACATTATTTAAAGTTTAATAACTTGAGTAAAATTGAGTTTCCTTCCCCTTCCCTGCAAAGCCCTCCTTGACTGAGTAGTGATGGCTTTACTGCTTCATTACTCTGTAAATATTCAAGGAAATTGAAATAGTGCCAGAAGTGCCCATTTTGCCAACCTTTTAAAGCTCAGGGGCCAACAAAAAAAAACAAATTATGAAGCAAAGAACACACAAGATTTTAGCCCTGTTACATTGTAGTTTGGGTACTGGGGAAGAAAAACCACAAGTAGGGTCTCTGCTGGACTCTTTTGGTTCTAAAAATGCAAAATAATTTACGTTGAGGTGAGCTGCTTGATCTACAATACCATCTGTCTTTTTAATATTTAATTCCCATCACTAGTACCTTAAACTAAAATATACTACCAGATGTATCAATCTCTCACCGTATTCTCAGCATGAACTTCAAAACATTATTTTTTATTGAATATACATGTAATGACAAAATTGCAGTGATCATTTTTAATTAATGCTAATTATATTCTAAAATTGCAATTATCCAAGAAACTAACATTTAATTATAAGCAATAGTTTGATGCATAATATAATAACAACTGTTGTTATGCTAGACTGCTCAGTGGTATTTTCGCAATTACTATGTAGAAATTTTTCACTTCAAACACCTTCCGTAGTTGATGTTGGAGTAGGCTTTGTGGACCTGAATCTGTCTCACCAGAAGCACATAGACACATTGGGCTGAATTTTACATATCCCCGGTGGGCATGTTTCCCGCAGCTGAAGGGGCGGGGGTTACGTAAAATGGCATGGGCACCCATTCCACCACCTTCCTACCCACATCCGAGCTCACCCCCATAATATAGGGGGGGCGGGGGTTGCTGGTGGCCCCTGAAATCAGCAGCCTGCCCGCCATATTAAAATGACCATTTAACGATCAATCAGGCTTGATATCAAGCCTTTTGACCCTAATAATATGCTGCCCGTGCCATAATAAGTTTGGTGTAGGTAGCAGGGCAGGAGCAGGTAGCCTGATTTTTAACCTCAAATGGTTAAATGGTGGGAAGGAAGCGGGGTGTGGTCATTCTTTGGGGGCTGCCCTTTGCTGATCCTAGGCCTTGAGCTACCCTCCTCCTGGCAGCTGCCACTGACGTCCTTCTGGCACTGCTAGGACTGATGGAGCTGCCGGTCAATCGGATTGGCTGGCAGCTCCAGAGGGCAGGACTTCTACCTCAAATGAAGGTGGAAGACCCACTCGGCCCTTGTTAATGAGCCCCGCAGCACTTTATTGCTGCAAGGCTGCTTGGTGTGGAGTAGGTCGGCTTCATGCCAATGTGGTTTCCAGGGCTGTCCGCCATCCCATTCCCCCCTCCACCGTATTATTCAGCTGATGATCTCACACACAGATCATCTGTATTTAACTACTAATACACTGATTAAATAAGAAACACAATCACAAGTCTGTTGGTTGACCAGACAAATAATCAGCCAAGGTCAGGCAAATATTTAGACATCCATTGGACCAGGACATGTATGACCCAGTGGAGTACAGTACCAGAGCTTGTAATTGCCAAGTCCATATATCCTTTGTGTCTGCACTTTCTTCATGATCTTCATATGCACACCTCAATGGTTGGTCCCTTCAGGCTTGCCTATACCCGTTGTTATTCATTGTTGGTTCAAAGTTTATTGGTGGTTACCTCAGACTGTTGTTATATGTCGCTGTGTTTGAGGCATTTCGTAACTCAAGGCAGTACGAGCCAGTTCCTCAAATTCCAGATGAAACTCATGGTTCTTTCCTTGGTTCAGCAGTTGTTGTATCTTGGCAGATAATGCTTGTTGATATTATCTTCCTAATTTTTATCTTGCAGTTAATGTGCTTTAGCCATCATTAAAACTCGTACAGCTCTTGTTGGAGATGTTTAAGACTGACTTTGCCTTCACCCGTAAAACTATTTGCTACTATCAATGTTACGGACAAGAGAGAGGCAAGCAAACTGTACGTATTTTCTCTCACCAACTGTCCATAAGCAGAAGGTGTTTTGAATTATTTTTAAAGTACGCTGTGGTATGTTTCCCCAAATCCTCAATTTGTCTGATACAATTTACTAATTACTCTCAGCAAATTCACATTATGATTAACTCAGAAGGTTACTTTATCCCACATTCAAAACCCAGGAAGGAGTGTTCGCAACTTCCCACTCCACTACACACACACAGTAAACAGGGCTAGAAAAAGGAGTTTTACAACTATGGATGGTAATAGTACAGGAACAACAGAAATGAATATTAGTTCACATGATTTCCAGAGACCGAGAAGTCAAAACTCAGAGGCTGTTTCCTTCATGGCTGAGTTCAGTCCTGATAAGCTTCTGGTTAGAGATGACCACACAAAAATCTTTGAAGCGAGTGGTGCTGCAGCACAATGGGTTTTCTGTGCTTAGACCACTTGGCAGGTGTTTATCAGAGACTTTTAAAAATCAAGCAGGCTTCAAGGAGTTGAGAGATGGTAACTGCCTGCTTGCTCAACTGGGCGACTGGAGTCCTTTCCAGTTGACGCTAAAACAGTAGTCTGCCTGTGAGGCCAAAGATGTAATGTTAAAATTGTCTAAAAGGCTAGTGGACTTGGGTCATGTGATATGGCCAATTAATGGTTAATTGCAGCTTAACAATCAGTTTCTGTGCTTCTGGCCAGAATTCTATTGTTCCCTCAATGGCCTGCTTTTGAAATGGACCTGGACAGTCCCAGGCGTATGTTGAGTTTGGTAACAGCTCTGCAGGCATAACGAGTTTTGATCTCTTTCTTGTGATAGTTCAGGTTGGGGAGCCAGTTCGTCTGCAATTCCTCTGCTTTTGTTGATTACAAGGGGTCTGTATAAGAGGTGTGAAATTCCTCAGGCTGAGAGAGGAATTCTTATGTTCTTGTAACTCCTGCTGGGAGCTCCCAGAGCAAAGGGCCAGTCCTGTGGTCATTTGACTTGTAGCAACCGTCTTTTTTCATTCAGCAGAAAGTCCATTTTTTAAATATGGCAAAGAATAAAGTTTTGGATTTCTTTTCATGTTATATAGACCCAACAATCAACAAGAAGTAATACTTCTGAAGCTAAAATTACCATGATCCTGATCCATAGAACAAAATTTGGTTCCAACCTATTACTGGGCCTAAAAACTGCAACAACAATTTATACTTCTATAGTGCTTTTAATGTAATAAAACACCCCAAAGCGTTTCAATATGACAATGAATCACATAAGATATTGGATCAGATGTCCAAAAGCTTGGTCACGGAGGCAGGTTTTAAGGTGTGTCTTAAAGGAGGAAAAGTGGCAGAGAGGTGTAGGGAGGATATTTCAGAGAATAGGGTTTAGGCAATTGAAGGATGGCGAAGGTGGAGCGATTAAAATCAGGGATGCTCAAGAGGCCAGAATTAGAGGAGCACAGATATCACAGAGGGCTGTGGGGATAGAGGAGATAAGAGAGATATGAGGAGGAGCGAGGACATAGAGGGATTTGAAATAAGAATGAGAATTTTAAAATCAAGATGTTGCTTAACCAGGAGCCGACTTAAGTTAGTGAGCACAGGATAATAGCTAAACGGAACTTGGTGTGCATTAAGATACTGGCAGCAGAGTATTGGATGACCCCAAATTTATGGAGGGTAGAATGTGGGAGACCATCCAGGAGTGCATTGGAATATCAAGTCTAGAGGTAACAAAGGCATGAATGCGGGTTCCAGCAGAAGAAGTCAGTTGGTGCTACAGAGGTGGAAACAGGTGATCTTAGGGATAGCATGAAAATGATATTTGAAGTTCACCTTGGAGTCAAATGTGGCACCAAGGTTGCTATCAGATGAGGAGAGGGATGGAGTTGGTACCTAGGGAATGGAGTTTGGAGTGGAGACTGAAAATAATGGCGCCTGTCTCCCCAAATTTAATTGGAGGAAATATTTTCTTGTCCAGTACTGGATGTCAGATAAGCAGTCTGATATTTTAGCAACAGTGAAGCTGGTGACATGCTGCAAGCACACAGAAGAAGCTGGATTTCAAGTGAGCCCTGAAATTCATTTTAGAAAAACGGTGAGCTAACGGCATGCTGTTGTACCTCCAGAGGCAACTCTGGTTTTGTTTTTGGTTTCCAACCAACACGCAAAAACAGGTAATCTGGTAATTTGCTTCAATGCTGTTTGTGGGATCTTGATGTGCTCACATTTGCTACCACCTTTTCTACATTACAACAGTACCCACATTTCAAAAGTAGTCCACTGGCTATAAAGCACTTAGGCCGTGAGGCCATGAATAGTGCTATATAAATACAAGTTCTTTCTTTTTAAGGCAAAAGCACAACAAAAACCTCAACCTCCTACTCGGGCCCACTCCCTCAATTCTTTTTCTTCCTGGTACATTTATGCCTGTATTGGTGCCGTTTCCTGCTCTCACTTGGAACTGGAAAATTTCATCAGTTTTGCTTCCAATTTCCACCCTTCACTCACTTTCACACAGTGTATCTCCAATTCTTCCCTTCCCTTACTCAACTTCTCTGCCTCCACTTCTTGGGATAGATTATCAACTAATATTTATTATAAGCCCACTGACTCCCACAGCTACCTCACGGCCTGCTCCCTGTAAGGACTCCATTCCATTCTCCCAATTTCTCTGTTTCTGGCGCGTGTGTTCTAATGATGCAACAATCTGCAACAGCTCTTCTGATATGTCTTCCTCTTTTCTCAACCATGGATTTCCCACCACCATGGTTGACAGGGCCCTCCACCCTATCCGACACATTTCTCACAATTTTGCTCTCGCCCTTTCTCCTCCCAGGACTGTGATAGAATTCTCATCTTCACCTTCCTCCGCAATCAATGGATCATCCTTCTCAGGGGCAATTAGGGATGGACAATGAATGCTGGTCTAGCCACCAATGCCCACATCCCACAAACAAAGAAAAACACGCTCCTTTCAGGCAAAGCAATGTTTTCATGCACTTTCAATTTAGCATACCATATTCACTGCTCACAATGCAGTCTTCTCTACACTGGGGAGACCAAACACAGACCCTCCGCCATTCCCGCCACCTCCACCATCCAAATTGCAGCGTATCTCCACTCAGCCTGAAAGCACGACCCTGAGCTTCTGGTTGCCTGTCATTTAAATTCTCTGCCTTGTCCTCATGCTGGCATCTCTGTCCTCGACCTGCTGTTGTATTCCAATAGAAGCTCAATGCAAGCTCAAGGTGCCGGATCTCATCTTTTGATTGGGCACTTTACAGCCTCTGGAGTCAACAATAAGTTTGATAATTTCTGACCGTAAACTCTGTTCCCCCATTTTCTTTCTGGGTTTTTTTTTTTGCATGTGCCAGTCTTAAACTTGTTTTTCATGTTTTTGATTTTGGACACAGCTGCCATTCACTCCCTCTCAGGACAAATCTTTTTTGCTTCTTTGCAATAACATTACCACTCCCTCTTGTATCATGGAATCTTCTGCCATTTAACCTCTTCTGCCCTGTACCCTAACACAGGCCTTCCCTTTTGTTCTCCATTCCTCCCCACTTTTTACTTGCACAAAGCCTACATTTCTATCTTCCTTCAGATCTGAAGAAAAGTCCTTGACCTGAAACGTTGGAGAAAATTTTCCCCCCCCGTCTGGGGTGGGGTGATCGGCGCCCCCGATCAGGCCTGCGCTACCATTTTACGTGGGTAGACCAATTAAGGCCCGCCCAGCATGATGCGTATCCAGAAGCATTGTGCACCCCCTGTGCGGGTTGGGGGTAGGGGGGTCCCTGGGGGGGGTCCCTGAGTTGGGAGTGCATGCTGTGCCTCAGGGAGATTAGTTTTAAGTTTTAAAAATTTTAATAAAGAAAAAAATTTAAGATAAGTCCCCGCATGTGACAGCTGGGACATGTCAATGAACTTTAATGGAAAAATGTATTTAATTTATAAACCCTTCATGAAGCCTCATCCTGCCTGTGGATGAGGTTCTATGAAAAATGCAAAGGCCACCTGGGCTCTTCGCCTGCCCGCCAACCTTAAGGTTGGACGAGCAGCTTTCTCAATAGAGTTAATTAGTTAATTAATGACCTTAACAGGCCTTTGACAGTTTGGTGGGTGCGCAGCCGACTAGGCTGCGCGCCCACTGAACTGAAGATCTAAATGACTCACAGTGACATCAGGACGCACGGCCGACATCACCCCGCGTCATTTTAAGCCTCAGCTAGCAGGCCCCGGCCCTGCTCGCCGAGCCGAAAATTCTCCCCGTTAACTCTGTTTCTCTCTCCACAGATGATGTCAAACCTGCTGAGTATTCAATCATTTCTTAGCTATTCCTTTCGTCCTTTACCAAATATCACAACAGTGTTTATTTAAGCATAATATTTTGATTATTTATCAAAATTATTCAGACTTGTAATCTGAACTTGAATTACCCTTCCAAGGCTATTCACCGTTTATTTGAATAACTGTTCATGTGTGCTGAAGGTAGACATAAATAGAGTGTTCATGTAGCTTTTAGGGTGCATTACAGAATATAAACATGCCACTTTGAAATGTTGGCATTGTTTAAAGATTTTATTTGCCTCGTGCCAGGTGAAAATGCCCGCTTGGATACAGAAATCAATATTATTTTCTCAGGAAAAATATCATGTAAGCATTTAAAGGGCTCCTACCTTACCTTGAATATTATTTCTATAAAATTTCAATTGTTTTTCCTGACCCTGAGGTTTTCATCCTCAGTAACTTGCTATTTATATACCAGAATAGAAGAATGAGTGGGACTTACAAAGCAAGGCTTGACAGGCTCTATCTATAGCAATCCTGATGTGTATGATAAACGTGCCTGGAAACATGCACAGGTACATATTAGGAACTGTAGCCAATAAACTTAATCAGATGGGTCTGGGAATCTGCACACAGTCAGAGCTCAGGCTTCTCACACAAGCTCCAAGGAAAAAAAAACATTGTTACTGGCATTTGAAATACAGAAAATGCTATTGTGGAGATAAGTTTTAATGTTAAACAGACTGATGTGCTTAACAAGGTGAGGAATGCTAGTATTGAGCAGCGGGACGCTTCTCATTTTAGGTAGACTCTGGAAGTTCCTGGAAAGTTTCAGCATTGCTACACTCTGCTGGTTATTTTCTGAGAAAATTTACAAAGGCCCTATTTATGGTGTTTTACATCAAAACATTGCTGCGCACAAATTTCTTATTAATTTATAGCACTTTTAAGCTACATTTGCCAAAACCTCACTTAACTCATTAATATAGTTCCTCCCTCATGCCTAAAACAGAGAATGCAATTTTCTGCTTGAGCATTAATTTATGTTCAAAATTTTAACATAACAGTCACTATTTTACGTTTCATGCTTTATTCAGGTCTCAATTGCTTCCATTGATTTCCACTTGCTGGTTTTGCATTCGTACATTTGTGGTCAAGTTTCTCAGGAAATTGCATGAATTGCCATCAACAAGATTAGCATAGAAATAAGAATAACTTGGAAGGAGCGTTATGATCCGAGCTGATGTTACCATTGGGCAAGTCAGATCCTAGGGTGGAACCCGTCTTGATGGATCCTAACTTTTATTTTTATTGTTTAGATACGTGGAGAGTGGCTACTGAACAGTGTCACAGGAGTCAGCTGATGAACTTATAACAGAAGAATAAAACATTTATTAAACAAGAAAAGATGAACTATATTACAGTACTCCTTCACCCACAACTATTCCTTTACAGACATATACAGATTTGTAAGGATAACACAAGTTACAAAAGTAATCTTATACTCTAATGTTCACAGTAAGTACACAGTCCATGTAAACCAATAGGTGACCTGTGGTCAGGCACACCACGCTCTGAAACCAAGTGACAGATGCCACCCCAAACAGATGCTATTGATCTTTCATCAGCTCCCCCCACCCCCTGACCCCTCTCCCGCCCCGGCCGCCCGACACTTGTCACACCGTGAACCAACTGGTCTCACTGAACTCCATCTTTCTCACGAGGGTTTCCAATCTCCACTCTTGAAGAACCCGCTTTGGAATCCTCTCCCAAACTGATGCTTTCTATCAGACGTCTTCTGCAAAGATCCACCTCCAGGGTTTCGAACTCTCCTTCCGATGATCCTCTCCCCTCGATCACCATGTGCATTCAAACTTCCTTCCACACACTCTCATATGCTCAGCCATGCCAACAGAACACCACTGCTTCACATGCCCATAGTAAAGAGTTACAGACCTTCGGCTACCTCCTTGGATCTTCTGACTTCTCACAAGCCTGTATTACTTTAAATCTGTGTCCTGCAACTTCTCCCTTTAAGCTTGGAGCCTTTCTCTGCTCCTCACTCTTAACTTCACTTAACAGGACCTTTTCCAGGTTCCTGTCTTTGTCCTTTGACTGAACTGTCCTCTTGGGATCTTTTCTGTTCCACTCCCTGGTTTTGGGGACTTACTTCTTTTGGTTTTTGGGACTTGTTCATTGCAGTTCCCTCCTGTCCCTGCTTCTCTGGAATCCTGGCTTCAACTGAATTGAAACTACATTTTCTGTTTTTCTCTGTCTCTGTGGGTCCTTGTCTCTGGCCCCCTAGACAACAGCACAGATCTTTCTACGTTGTGTTTGTTTTACCTTCCCTTCAAGAGTCGTAAAACCTTCATTTAAAATGCAGGCTTTTTAAAAAGTGAAACCAAAACTCAACTTCTCCTTAACGCACAAATATAGAAATACAAATCAAACTTAAGGCTAAAACTCATTCCTATCACCCACAAACACAAATATAACTTACTTAAGCTATCTTAGGATAGGACAGGAGGAATCTCTGGCCATTAATGTCATCTTAAAGCACTCGTACGTCAGGTACAGCACAGTCTGTTAGCTGTGAAGATGGTTTGCAATGATGTCAGATCCTATAGCCCTCATTTTTCCAGGCTGCAAGATGCTGATGACCTGCAACCAGTGCTTACAGGTTCCAAGGCAGTCCTCCCCTGATACTGCTAGTGCCTGAACACCCACCCTCACTCCCTAGGGCCCTCACCAGCCAAGCACAGTTCATTCAAACCTCCCTAGTACTGCTTTAACTGGTACCATTTAATTCTGGGAGACATTGAAACGCAAGCCTAGAATGCTACCATAACCCTGGAAACCCTAAAGCCCTCTTGTCAGAGTGCCATACACATCCTATGTAAGGATGCAGTTATCCAAGAGATACTGATTGGCACAATGACATAAATGTATCCACTTTAATCACAATATCCATCATTATTTGTTTTTTCTCATATTGGGTATAAAAACACATAGGGCGGGATTTTCCCTATCCACCCGCCGCTGGGATCTTCCAGTCCCGCCGCAAGTCAATGGACTTCTGGCTGGGCGCCGCCTCGCCCACGGCGGGTCCCACCCGCTACGGAGCCAGAAAATCCCAGCCATCAACTCACCGACAAGTTTGAGTGACTGATGATGCCTTGTAAAAACTGCTGCAGCATTGATTAATTAAAGGAGCAGGGTTTGTGTGGGTTGATTAAAGCACCACTGATAGTGTTGGCAAATCAAAGCATGAGTTGTTTAAAAGAACAACATGGCCTAATTAAAATAGTGGGTCATTATAGGCTGATTAAAGAAATAGGATAGTGTGAGCTCATTAAAGATATGGGTCAGTGCGAGTCAAATAAATCAATGGGGTCAATGTGGACTGATTATGTTTGGAAATCAGTATGAGCTCATTAAAGCCCAGGCTGTGTTGTATCCTCCATGGAAGTGTACCGTACCATAAATTAGGATAGAAAAGTTTACAGATAAAAACGAGATCAGTGAATAGTTGAGGTTTAGTTGTCTGACATCAGAGCTCTTCACCCATTCAGTATGAGATCATTATTCTTTTCCCATTCTGAATGTAATATGTGAGCTCGTCTCCCATTCAGAAATAATGGAAAGCATGTATAGATAAAAGAAAGCCATTTTTGGAGTTAATAGGGTTGTAATAATGGAGGACCTTACTGATCTAGCAATATCCTGGGATAATTCTAATGGCAATTGTCAAAATGGCAAGGGATTCATAGCTTACATTCAAGTCTGTTTTCTAAGTTAATATGTTATACAAGTACTATGAGGAAAGATGCGGTACTAGACCTGGTTTTGGAAAGGGACTGTAATGAGTAAGCAAATTGAATGTAGAAGAACATTAGAAAGCACTGTTCAGAATATAATTAGGGTACAGTGCAAGCTTGACTTCTTGGGAGCACTCTTACCTCTGAGTTAAAGATCATAACCATGAAATTGGACGTGTGGTGGCACTGATGCTCTGCTACGGAAGTACCAATCTTAGAAAATGGTGGCTGGAATGTTTCCGTCCACCTCTGATGAGACCTGTGTGGCAGGGTATGGGCATACCGTGTGTATATTGGAAGCATGTAGAGCGGACAGATTGTGAAATCAAACAGCCTCTCTCACACTCATTTAGCATACAGTCTGTCATTTTGGTGCTCTTTTAAACATTCTCACCTGAACTTGCCTTCAGCTGTACTAGAGACTTAAAAGGCCAACTTCCACCTTCCAGATGAGGTGCTTTTGACATATATTATGATCCTCTTAGAGACCAAAAGAAGAGAATTTATTGAACGACCCCAGTGAGAAAACCAATGGACAAGGTTTCACTTTTTATAACTTTTACTTTAAAAATCAAACCAAAATCAACATAAACATGGATGAACAGGCAAATTGTGGTCAATATAAACTATAAATTACGCCTTAAATAGCAGATACAAAAGTTAGATCTCACCGATTTACTAGGCAGTCTACTCAGCGTATTTGGCACTAATTTCAGCCACAAAGTCGTTCAAAGTTCTCAACTCTCTCAAGTAGAATACCAGTTCCTTTTCTTCAAGGATCCCTAGCCGACAGCAGCACCCAACCAACCTTAGTTCCACGGCCACGGTCTTTACCAAACTGGCACACGTCTGCAGAACCTCTTCAACTCTGCATGCAATGGTCTTGATGTTGCAGATCCATCAACGATATCTTCAAGTTACAGAAGCACCTGCAGCATCTGTGTATTTGCCCATTCCTAGCTCCTGGACCCAGCTTCCGTCTTCTTCAGCCAGCCTGTACTGCACTAATGGGATCAGGGCTCAAATGTTTCTGTGTCTTTTTATATGCTTTCAAACAATGTCAGTTTCCTCAAAAACCTGAAGTTTCCTTTTCCATTTCTTTTGTAGTTTTCGTAGAAACCTGAAGGTTCAGTTTCCCTTTTATTTAGCTGAAGTTTCTATTTCAGTTCCAGTTAGGATCTGTCTCAAAAAATACAAGCTTTGAAACCATGGATTCCCTCACACTTGCTTTTAGTGGTGCAGAATTTTGTTTTGTGTTTTTGGAGTAGTTTTGCTAACTTTTTGAATTTTCAAGGGAATGGTTCTGGATTTTGACAAGAGGTCAGGAGAGTTGGTTGGCCTGTCGGGAGAAAATCTGCTTCTCAGTAATCGGGGCTATATTGGCAGTCCCTCTTGTGTTCCAGCATGATTTGGAAATGGAGCACGGAGTAAAGAGGTGAAGCAGTGTGCAGAGGGAGGAAGAGTAGAGCTCTCAATAGAAGATCCTACTGGCTAGGGTCTTTAGGGAGCACTTCTCCTACCATCACCTGAGCCAGAAGCTGAATTTGAGTCATCTGCATTTCACCAAGGAGGTGGTCACTGAACTGTGCCACCACCTACAATGCAACATGCAGCCTCACAACAGGGTGAGGACAGTACTGCCCATGGCAATCAAGGTCATCCTCAGTTGCTGTGCCAGTGAACCCTTCCAGGCAGGAGCAGCTGGCATCAGCAACGTCTCCTTGCTGCAACAGGGAGGTGACAGATGCCCTCTATAGAAGGAGAGGGAACTTCATTGCTTTCTCACTGACCGGAGAGAAGAGGAAGACAAAGCCCTCCTGGGAGTATCCTGATGTCACTGAGTTCCAAGTAGAGCGGTTGCTTTGGGAGTCTGGTGTCCAGCATATGATCCACATGTCCTGCCCAGTGGAGCTGGTTTTTCAGTGATTAGAGCGTCAATGCTGGACATGTGGGCTTGGGAGAGAACACTGCTCTTGGGCAATTTTTCTTGCCACTGGATTTGGAGTATCTTGCAAAGTCACTGCTGGTAATGCTTCTCCAGTGCTTTGAGGTGCCTGTTGTAGATTGTCCAAGTCTCTGAAGCATATAGCAGGGCGGAAATCGCTGCTGCCAGGTAAGCCATGACCTTAGGGTTTGAGATCCTGGTTCTCAAATACTCTTTTATTCAGTCAGCCGAAGGCTAGGTTGGAACATTGGAGGCGATGCTGAATTTTGTCATCTCTGTTTGCCTTCATCAAGAGGAGGCTCTGAAGATATGTAAAATGGTTTACATTTTCCAGGATCTTACTGTTGATCTTGATCACTGGTGGGAGGTGTTGCGATGTGGGAGCTGGTTGGAAGAGGACCTTAGTTTTCCAGGTGTTTGGTCAAAGTCCATTTTCTCACATGCTTCTGAGAAGGAGTTGACAATAACCTGAAGCTCACTTTCTGAGTGAGCACACACACAAGCATCATCTGCATTCTGGAGCTCAATGACTGAAGTTTGACTGATTTTGGATTAGGATTGAAGGTAATGGATGTTGAGCATTTTCCTTTCTGTAAATTCTCTCTACACTTGTGGGTAATTTGCTGGAGCTGAGGTGCAGTATTACAGCAAGAAAAGTGGAGAAGAGGATTGGTGAAATGACACAGCATTGTTTGACCGCAGTCTTCACTGAGATAGGGTCTACAGTGGTTCCATTGGTAAGGATTATGGCTTGTATGTCATCATGGAATAGGCGGAGGATGACAACGAGTTTCTGAAGGCAGGCAAATTTGAGGAGGATACTCCAAAAACCTTCACGGTTGACAGAATCAAAGGCCATGTACAGCGGTTGCTACCGTTCATTGCATGTTTAATGGATTTGCCGCATAGTAAAGATCATTGCCTGTGGTGCCTCTCGATGGGCAAAAACTGCACCGCAACTCTGGAGGGAGCTCTTCAGCCCAAGGTGGAGGCGACTGAGGAGGATCCTTTCAATGATCTTCACGGCAGCAAACAGCAGAGAGACTCCTCTGTAGTTACCACAATCAGACATGTCTTCCCTCTTGAGTATGAATTGGAATACTGATAGGGTGTAGCTCAGGAAGCTGACAAGGAGACATGAAAGAAATAATTTGTACTTATATTCACATTCTCATGATATCCTGAAACACACTTTACAACCACTAAAAAACTTCTGAAGAGAAGTCACTGTCGTTTCATTGGCAAACATAACAGCCAATTTGTACATAGCAAGATTTTAAACAAGAGCAAAGTGATGAGACCAGTTTTTTTGGTTTTGATTAATATTGACCAGAATAGTGAGAGAGCCTTCAATTTGTCTTCACATAATACCATGGGATCCTTTACACCAAGCTGAAGGGTAAGATGGGACATCTTTATATGAACGATAGCAACTTTGATCCTTTGCTGCTGAAGGAGTGCAACGTTATCATTTTAGATTATATGATCATTATATGAGTTGGTAGTTAGGAAGGCAAATGCAATGTTGGCATTTATTTCAAGAGGACTAGAATATAAAAGCAGGGATGTACTGCTGAGGCTTTATAAGGCTCTGGTCAGACCACATTTAGAATATTGTGAGCAATTTTGGGCCCCGTATCTCAGGAAGGATGTTCTGGCCCTGGAGAGGGTCCAGAGGAGGTTCACGAGAATGATCCCAGGAACGTTTGAGGACTCTGGGTCTATACTCGATGGAGTTTAGAAGGATGAGGGGGGATCTGATTGAAACTTACAGAATACTAAAAGGCCTGGATAGAGTGGACATGGGGAAGATGTTTCCATAAGTAGGAGAGACTAGGACTCGAGGGCACAGCCTCAGAGTAAAGGGAAGACCTTTTAGAACAGAGATGAGGAGAAACTTCTTTAGCCAGAGAGTGGTGAATCTATGGAATTCATTGCCACAGAAGTCTGTGGAGGCCAGGTCATTGAGTGTATTTAAGACCGAGATAGATAGGTTCTTGACTGTTAAGGGGTCAAAGGTTACGGGGAGAAGGCAGGAGAATGGGGTTGAGAAACTTATCAGCCATGATTGAATGGCGGAGCAGACTCGATGGGCCGAATAGCCTAATTTCTGCTCCTATGTCTTATGGTCTTATGATCTTATGATCAGATCCAGGAGTGGAGTTTGAACCCATAACCTTGATGACTCAGAGACAAGAGTGCAACCAATGAGCCACCAAAGGCAACGAAATGTGCCAGTTTATTAGATAGTGCCTGCAAGGGTAAAGTCAATGCTGCTGAGCCCTCGGGAGGGCTATCCTCCTTTTTCTCTGCCACAACAGACCTGGAAACAGAAGAGAGGGAGAAGAATTAACAATTAGTGGTAATTTTGAAGATACAGATGAATGGAAGTGTGAGGCAGCAGCACTTTTTTATGTGGAGCAAGGGAGGGGGTTCAGGAGAAGAGAAGTATGGCAAAATAGCTAAACATCCTGCACAGCATAACCTCCAGTCTTGCTAGTTATGATGCTCCAGGCACAGTCTTGTCTGTTTGTTCCACTGCTGCACTTCCAGCGGGCAAGATATTTGAGGGCAGGTGGTCCTTTTGGAATGTGACGCTGGACAGAGAGAAGAACCAATGAATTTGTCTGCATGGAAAATCGGAGTCCCAGCATTTCATAGGCTTTTAGCTGAAGCGAAGAAGCAGAAATTGAGAAAGTATATCCACTGGGAAAGGTAGAACGAGAGTCTGCTGTCAGCAACAATAGAAGGTGAAACATCTGGAAAGAACAGACCAGTTGGAGAAGGACTCGGTGGATGGACAACATCAGAAACCAGACGGAAGGAGGAATGACAGCAGTGTGCAGAATTGCAGTGAACAGAGGTGCCTACAGACCCTTGTAGACTATGGCGAATTATGGATGGATGGCCCTCTTCTTGATCTTGTCTGTTCCCTGATATTGTGTGTCAGCTAGTCCTGCAAGAAGAAAGGGGTTTTCATACAATGAGTTTTCTGAAAGTTGAGTGTCTGGGTGGAACAGTGTTGCTGATGAACAAAAAGTGTGGGGAAATAATTATGAGGACAGTAACGGCTTCAGAGTGCAGCAGGAGGAGGTTCACTGAAGTGTTTAGCGTGATGGGAGGAGAATGAAGGGAAGTGGGAGGAAGAGTGCGTGTGGGTGCTGGAGCTACAGCTTGTGCAAGGCTAAGCAGAGAGTAAGAGAACTATAAGTAGGAGTCTTACCTTAGTAGTCCCAGTTGAACCATTGAATTCCCTGTGGCATTGTAGCCAGGTCCTGGGTGCATTTCTCCTTGCTCTTCTTATGATCACTGCTCCCAGGCTATTTGCCTTGACAGTCTTCTCTTGCTCTCAAGAAGAGAAGCACCCTCCTCCTTGTCACTTTTAGGAACATAGGAAATAGGAGCTGCAGTAGGCCATTTGGCCCTTCAAGCCTGTTCTGCCATTCAACTACATCGTGGCTGATCTTCTCCAACGCCATTTTCCCACATATCCTGTAACATGTTTAATACCTAGAAATCTATCGATCTCTATCTTGAACATACTCAATGTCTGAGCCTCCGCAGCCCTCTGGATGGAGATTTCCAAAGATTCACTGCCCTTTGAGTGAAAAAAAATCCTTCTCAACTCAATCCTATATGGCCTACCCCTTATTCTGAAACTATGTCCCCTCATTCTAGATCCCTGAGCCAGAGGAAACACCCTTCCTGCACCTACCCTGTCAAGCCCTTTAAGAATTTTGTACGCTTCCTTCACGAGGACCTCCAGAACAGTGTCTAAAACCTTGAATCCTTCCAGAACTTCTAGCCATCATTTACATTTTACAGCAGTGACAGAGAGCCGTGATTGAAAATGCACTAACCTTTTTAGAGATGCAGACTAACTTTAAATGGAGCTGCAGACACCTGCATACCAATAAGCACAAGTAACACTGGCACCTTGTCAATCATAATTAAATATGGATCAAACATGCTTCTCACCGACATCATCGGGTATGCATGTTTGGCATTATGCCCTTTTTTGGCGCCAATTAAATTTCTCCCTAATTGCCTTTTTTTGTGTTTCAGCTCCTTAGTTGATTGTTTTCATTTTTTGGTTGTTTTCAATTTGCAGCATTAAAAAACAGCAGGTGCTGTAATCACCTCAGTCTCTCTCTCTTCTTCAGCCAGCTTCTCTCAGAAGCACCAAGTAAGAATATGAAGATTGTTTTCTAGTCAAATCTTATCTCAAAAAAAGGTACAAAAGTTCATGCCCAACTTGTTTTGAAACCAATTGAAAAAATAATCACATAAATAGGTAGGTTTCCGTTGGGTGTGACATTGAAATGCTTGTCAAACCTGAACCCAACCTACAATGAACCCTTCCATTTCCAGGCCAGATGAAGGGTGACCAACCCACTCTCAGGAGGTGGATGCCTCATTTAAATATTTAAATGAGGCTGCAAGCCTAAAATTTTATCCGTCCCAGCTTTAACCCTGGCCGACTGGATTTCCTGGACCTTGGAAAGCTGAAGGGAGGTGAGATCAGAGCTGCTGGATGGAACAGAAAAGAGCCATTCCTGTAATGCTAGTGGACCAGTAAGAGTTTGAATGCTACATTGTAAACCTCCCTGGTGACTGGAACCTCCCTGAGCTTTCCAACCCTGACCTTTCCACCTTCTCGACTCCCTCCAATGTCTTGGGTACCCAACCCGTGACCTCTTTGCTCCCCATCAAGTTCATCCCAACCCCCAATCTTCTCCCCGGTCCTACAGTCTCTCCTAGGCCCTCTGCTGATTACCCCAAATTTAACTGGGACTCTAGAAAGACCTCCCCTGCTCTTCTATAGTGCTATAAAATCTTTTACATCCACCTGAGAGGGCAGTCAGGGCCTTGATTTAATGGGCCTGAATTCCTTGGAATGGCAATCAGTGTCAAATTGCCACTCCGTGCCCAATTTCTTACCTCAATTTTTCTTCAATCCTATCTCGCCTGACCTTCCGACTCAGGCTGGGCGAGATCCAGGCAGTGCAGTGTGTCCCCAGGCCCAACATATAAGTGAAGGAGGCCACACCCCCTTTTTTAGAGCACTAGCTGCCGTAAACCAAGTAAGTTTGAAGGTACGCTGAAACATAAAGGTCCTTGACAGACCAGGGAGAAAGTAAGTATCTAAAGTAAGTAGATAGCATTTAGGAGGTTGGGGAATCAGAGGTCCGTTGGGGGTGGTTACCGGAGGTTGTGGCAGAGGGGATCAGAAGTTGGAGGAGTATTTTTGGGGTATTCCCCCCGTATGACACCGGGGAGCTCGGAAGTTACAGTCCAGTGTCTTATCTGAAAGATGGTAACTCCAACAATGCAGAACTCCTTCAGTATTGCACTGAAGTGTCATCCTAGATTGTGTGCTCAAATCTCTGGAGTAGGATGTGAGCCAACAACCTTCTGAGTGAGGGCTAGATTTTACATTAGGGATGGTGGTTCTGATTGGCCGTTAAGTGGCTTGCGGTGGGACTTCTGCCCCTCAGCAACAGGAAGTCCCGCTTCAGAAAGCTGCCAGCCAATCAGGGACTGGCAGCTCAACAGTACCAGCAGCCCTACCATGAGCAGTGGCTACTACCCATACTGCAGTGAGGCCCACAGGGAGATGTGCTCCGCTGGAGCCAGGACTGGAGGTAAGTCTTGGGGTCTCGCCAGAGCAAGGCTGGCAGCCCCTGGTGAGAGGAGCAAAGCAGTTGGTGGGCTGGAGTAGACAGGATGGCGGTTGGTGGTAGGGGAACCAGAGGCGGTGGGTATTGGGGGAAACCTTGGTGGTGGCCCTCCGATGGGCCCATTAAGGAGGCAACACCCTTTTTCCTGCCACCAGTCCAGGTAGTGGAAGCTGCCAGGCTGGATGACTCACACGAGCTTTGCCTGCCACTGCTTAAATCCCCACAGCAACATGATGGGACCCTTAAATGGCCATTAATTAGCCCACATGCATGCCTGATGGTTTAAGTTTTGCACACTACCACCCCCCCCCCCCCCCCCCCAACCAAACCATTGTTGAAATTGTGGCGGGGCAGGTGGATAGGGTGGCAGGCACAGTGCCCATGACATTTATTGGAGCTCCTACCTGCCCAACTATCACTGGGTGGACTGTAAAATCCAGCCCGAGATTACTATCACTAACCCACCACTGAAACCTTCAGAACTGCAGTGCATCATAACTTATCGAGGGTGCATTTCAATTCAGGTGGGTGATGAGAGGAGGAACTGCTCAGTGCAGTCGATGGGAGGCTTGATCAGTTTTTGTGGTCAGGCATCATTAACAACAGTCACAGATTGCAACTCTTTCGAGTACAATCACAGTTCTTGGTTTCCGGGAGTGGGACATGAACCCACAACCCTCTGATTCAAAGGCGAGGGTGCTATGAACTGAGCCACAGCTGACACCTCTCCAGGCCTTATTAACATTGTATTGTCAAACTGCCAACAATAATTGCACTCGTTATAGTCAACTGTTTGAAGGTTGGGAATTCAGACAGTGTGGTCAATTTTGATGGCAACACCTTGAAGGGAATAAGTGGAATTGAGTGAAAGGTTTATAGTAGTGAGGATATTTTTGCAGTGCTTACAGTAACAAGGCATTCAAATATTATAATTCTTTAACATTTAAAACACACAAACTAAAATAGTTTTGAGAGATAAATGGAAGATGACGGTTTTTGATTTATTTTTAGTGATTTGACTGATTCAGGTTCTGGATTATTTATTAGCAATTTTCCATTACCTTATAATTACCAAGTTCTAGTTTGTTACAGCTGAAAGTAATCTAGAAAAATTAAATTTGGCTCGGTTTGGTTTCTGCAATTTCAATAATAGGTTTTGCTCACCTGTTATAAAACTCCCATTTCTAACTATTTTATGACTGAGGGGTTTGAGCAAATAACATGTGAATGCAGGCAAAAATTTGGACACATCTCCCTTCAAAATGTCTTTTCACTGTGAAAACTGTCATTGCCATGCATGAGCTTATTGTGATTGATGGCATCGACATTTTGATCTTGCTGGAAGCTTAGTTGATGGATGATGACACCTTTCCCTAAATGAAGGCCCCTGCCCCCAAGTGGGGATGTTCGCTGATGATTGCACAATGTTCAGCACCATTTACGACTCCTCAGATACTGAAGCAGTCCATGTCCAAATGCTGCAAGACCTGGACAATATCCAGGCTTGGGCTGACAAGTGGCAAGTAACATTCGTGCCACACAAGTGTCAGGGAATGACCATCGCCCCTTGACTTTCCCTAGAAATCGTGCATTGAGTAACTCGCCTCATGACTCCCCAAAGCCTGTCCACCATCCACAAGGCCCAAATCAGGAGTATGATGGAATACTCCCCACTTGCCTGGACGTGTGCAGCCCCCACAACACTCAAGAAGCTTGGCACCATCCAAGACATAGCAGCCCGCTTGATTGTCACCACATCCACAAACACTCACTCCCTCCACCACCGATACACAGTAGCAGCAGTGTGTACTATTTACAAGATGCACTGCAGGAATTCACCAAGGCTCCTTCGACAGCACCTTCCAAACCCATGACCACTACCACCTAGAAGGACAAGGACAGCAGATAGATGGGAACACCACCACCAGGAAGTTTCCCTCTAAATCACTCACCATCCTGACCTGGAAATATATCGCCATTCCTTCACTGTCACTGGGTCAAAATCCTGGAACTCCCTTCCTAACAGCACTGTGGATGTACCTACACTACATGGACTGCAGCAGTTGAAGAAGGCAGCTCACCACCACCTTCTCAAGGGCAGCTAGGTTTGGGCAATAAATACTGGCCCAGCCAGCGAAGCCCACATCCCGTGAATGAATAAAACAAAATTGTGAAAACACAGATAAGGCAATCTCTGATCATTTGCTTGTATTGCTTTCAATTCACATCTTCCTCTCTTTCCAACCCCATTTCCTTTTGTGTCTCCCCTGGAAAAATCTCACCCCTAAGTCCAGTACGATGGTACTTCCAAATTTCCAACTGTAAAGCTTTTGCCTTTCTATTTGCCATGACATTTCTGCAGCTGCTTAACTCCTCAATCTCACCCTTACCCCCACCTTTGATGCCTTTGTCCCCAGGAAACCCATTACTTGCAACCTGATCATTCCCCGGCATGGCCATCATCCCCTGGATGCAGACTTAAACTTTTAATGTGGACAGCTGCTTTAGCCATTCATCACCAGATCTGGCTGGTAAAGCCCTGTTGGGACTTACTGTCATCTGCCAAAACTGCTCATCGTTGGAATGCAAAGACAACCTTAACTTTTCTCCATTTTAAACTTTCATCTTTGTCATTAAGGTTGAAAACATCCATTTGGCTGCTCTGTGCTTCCCACCACCCCTCTAGTCCACCAAGCCAAACTTCTTTTGATGTTCCACCCTGCCCTAACCTCAAACTCACATCTTTCTCTAGTTTCTTCCCTATCACCACTGATGCCTTCTGCAGACTCATCTTGTCCATGAGGCCCACATCTTGCTCTTTCGGTTTTATTCCCACCAAACTGCTAACCAGCTAACTCCCCTTCCTCGACCCATGTTAGCTGACATTGCTAATGGTTCTCCTTCCTCTTGGATTGTCTCTTTCCCCTTCAAATCTGCCCCCTACCACAAAAAAACTCCATGACCCTCCCTATCCTCGCAAACTATGAGCCCAGATCCAAAGTTATTGAAGGTGTTGTTGCATCTCATCCCTGGCCATCTTTTCCAGAAATTTCATGTTTGAATCCCTGCAGTCAGGTTTCTACCCTTTCCACAACACTGAAAAAGCTCATATCAAAGTCACAACTCTAACCTACTTGACCGTGACCATGGCAATCTATCCCCTCTCATTCTTTGCAAGCTGTAGCCTTTAACACAGTTGACCATACCATCCTATTATAACTCCTCTCCCACTGTCCAGCTGAATCAGACTATCCTCCTCGTTTCTCTGGCTTGAACTGGATAAAGGAGAATGAATCTTCTGCAATGGCTTCTGTTCCTGCTCCCACATCATTACCTTTGTGGACTCCCAAGGACCTTTCCTTGTCCTCTCCTATTTCTCATCTACATGCTATCCCTCAGTGACATCATCCCAAACCACAATGTCAAGTTCCACATGATGCTGATGACACCCAGTTTTACCTCACCACCGCCTCCATGCTCCTGTCATTCTACTTATCCAAAATGTATCCCTGGTCCAACTAAATATAGGGAAAACTGAAGTCATTTTCTTCCCTTTCACAGTCTCTGTTCGCTTGCCACCAACTATATGCCTCTCCCTGATCACTGTCTGAGATGGAACCAGATCCTTTGCAACCTTGACATCCTATTTTCCCCTGAGATGAGCCTCGAATCCCATCGCCACTCCATCAGCAAGGTCACATATCTCCACTCCTGCCTCAACTCATTTGGTGCTGAAATCCTCATCCAACCTTTGGTGGCCCCTGTTTCCCCTTCAGTGCTATTCATGCATACGAACACATGAATTAGGAGCAGGAGTAGGCCACTCGGCCCTTTGAGCCTGCTCCACCATTCAATAAGACCAAGGCTTATCTGATTGTAACCTCAACCCCACATTCCTGCCTACCCCCAATAACCTCATTGTTAATCAAGAATCTATCTAGCTCTGCCTTAAAAATATTCAAAGAGTCTGCTTCCAAAGTCTTTTGAGGAAGAGAGTCCCAAAGAGACTCAACCCTCTGGGAGAAAAAATTTCTCCTCACCTCTGACTTAAATGAGTGACCCCTTATTTTTAGACAGTAACCCCAGTTCTAGATTCTCCCACAAGAGGAAACATCCTCTCTACATCCACCCTGTCAAGATCCTTCAGGATCTTATAGGTTTCAATCAAGTTGCCTCTTACTCTTCTAAACCCCAGAGGATATAAGCTTTCCTCATAAGTCAACCGCTCATTTTTGGTACTAGTCTTGTAAACCTCCGAACTGCTTCTAATGCATTTACATCTTTCCTTAAATAAGGAGACCAGTACTGTACACAACACTTCAGATGTGGTCTCATCAGTGCCCTGTACAACTGAAGCATAACCTCCCTAATTTTGTAATCAATTCCCCTCACAATAAATGATAACACTCTGTTAGCTTTCCTAATTATTTGCTGTACCTGCATAATAGCCTTTTGTGATTCATGCACTGAGACATCCAGACACCTGTGATCTCAGAGCTTTGTGATCTCTCACTGTTTAGATAATAAGCTTCATTTTTGTTTTTCCTTCCAAAATGGACAATTTCACATTTGCCCATATTATACTCCATTTGTCAGCCTACCAAAAAATGTATGCCAACTCTCTGCTTCCTGTTAGCTAGCCAATCTTCTATCCATGCCAATATGTTACCTCCACCAGTTCCCCTTTATCCACAGCACATGTGACTCCTTCAAAGGACTCCAATAAATTGGTTAAACATGATTTCCCTTTCACAAAACTATGCTGACTCTGCCTGATTGACTTGAATTTTTTTAAGTGCCTTGACATCTTTAATATTAGTTTCTAACATTTTCCCTATGACAGATGTTAAGCTAACTGGCCTGGAGTTTCCTGGTTCTGTCTCCCTCCTTTATTGAATAAAGCAGTTACATTTGCTATTTTGTAATCTAATGGAACCTTCCCCGAATCTAGGGAATTTTGGAAAATTAAAACCAATGCATCAACTATCTCACTAGTCAGTTCTTTCAAGACCTCAGGGTGAAGTCCATCCGGATCTGGAGATTTGTCAGCCCCCAGCCCCAACAACTTGCTCAATATGATTGTTGCTCAATTGCTCAATTGTGATTGTAATTTTCCCAGGTTCCTCCCTCCCTTCCATTTCCTGATTTACAGCTATTTCTAGGATGTTTCTTGTATCTTCTATAGTGAAGACCGATGCAAAATACATGTTTAATTCTTCCGCCATCTCCCTACTTTCCATTATCAATTCCCCAGATGCGTTTTCTATAGGGCCAACGCTCACTTTGTTAACTCTTTTCTTATTTAAATATCTATAGAAACTCTTACTATACATCTTTATGGCCAGGGTTTTACAGTCGGTGTGCAGGGTCAGGCCTGACACGCCAGCACGTAAAATGATGCACGATGATGTCGGATGTGCGTCCCAACATCATCACGCTGTTTCACGATGTTTCGTTCGGCGGGCACGCGCCGGAGTCAGCTGGGCGCCCACCGATAATTAAAAGTCTTATTAAGGCCATTAAGGAACTAATTGGTTTCAAATTTACACTGCCCACCCAACCTAACGGTTGGCGGGCAGGCGAAAAGGCCAAGCGGCCTTTATGCCATTTAGGAAATCTCACCCACGAACAGGGATGAGGTTTCCTAAAGCTTTTACAAATCGATTAAAAACTTTTTTTGAAAAATGAAAACATGTCCCATCTCATGTGACACAGTGACATGAGACGGGACATGTTTCGTTAAATTTTTATTGCATCTGTGTATATTTTACAAAAGTGCTTCAATCCTCCTGAGGCAGCTCGGTGCCTCTGGAAGATTGAAGTGCTCTTTCACGCGCATGCGCGAAAGAGCGCTGGCCCTGACTCTCCCTGCTCCCCCCCGCCCTCACAGGTAGCACTTAGCGCTACCGCTCGCGTATTACGCTGGGCGGGTCTTAATTGGCCCGCCTGTATAAAATGGCAGTGCGGAGCCGATCACAGGAGGTGGTCAGCTCTGCGATCACCCCCGCCCGCTCCTGCCGAGCCCGCCTAACACAGGAAAAATTCAGGCCTAGATTACTAGCTAGCTTGTTCTCGTACTCGTACTCCTTAATCTTTTTGTCATTCTTTATATTATTTCCAATCTTCTGATCTGCCTCTGTCTTTGCGCAATTATATACTTTTTCTTTAAGCTTGATACTATATTTGTCTTTTTTAGTTAACCACAGATGTTGGGCCCTCCCCTTGGAATTTTCCTTTCTCGCTATTCTGTGTATTCTGAATTATCCCTTTAAATACCTGCCACTGAACCTTTATTGGCCTATCCCTTAACCTCAGTTGCTAATTCAATTTAGCTAGCTCCACTTTTATGTCCTCATGATTGCCCTTATTTAAGTTTAAAATACTAGTCTTGGATGCACTCCTCTCTCCCTCAAAATGAATGCAAAATTCAATTACATTATGATCGCTGCTACCTAGGGGTGCCTTCACTATGAGATTATCAATTAATCCTATCTCGTTGCTCATTATCAGGCTTAATATTGCCTGTTCTGCGGTTGGCTCCAAAACGTGCCGTGCTCAGAAACTATCCTGAAAATATTCTATGAACTCCTCATCTAAGCTACCTTTGCCCATCTGATTTTTTCCAATCTATATATAGATTTAAACCCTCCATGATTATCACCGTCCTTTTCTGACAAGCTCCCATTATCTCTTCTTTTATACTCCGTCCCACCGTGTAGTTACAATTGGGGAGTCTGTACACCACTCCCACAAGTGACTCCTTGCCTTTGTTATTTCTAATCTCAACCCAAACTGCTTCTGCATCCTGGTTTCTTGAACTTAGGTCATCCCTCTCTAATATGCTAATACCATCATTAATTAACATAGCCACCCCTCCATCTTTTCCTTGTTCGCAACTGCCTTCCTGTATAGATGGTGCCTCAGTCAGAGGGGCCAAGGGGGCAGCTGATGAAAACAATGCCCCTTTAGAGTAATTCCCCTCAACGTCATTGCAAACTGCCTAAGTGCTTTCATAGCGCACATGAACAACAGAGGGATCCACAAGCTGGTGTGCGCCTGGCATCCACTCCATCCGTCTTTGCGCCATCAGTGCCACTGATGCAGAGTGATGCTGCATATGGCTCTCCATAAGGTTGGCCACTCTTTCAGTGGATGAGCTCATTGGCTCATACATCTGGGACATGGTGGAGCACATGTCATGGATGGACTGTTCCATTTTCTGCCTATGACTCCGCACTGCTTCAGCAAATTACGGTGTTTGGGTACACATCTTCCACTGCTGCTCCAGGAGGATTCATCTTGTGTATGACTCCTGACGCTGTGCATCTCTGTCCAGCTGAGCATGACTGTGTCTGTTCTTCATTGTCCAAGGAGGTCTAGCTCCAGGTGCCTCTGCCTCCCTTACCTACTCCTGCTCTCAAGTGAAGTGTTGATCATCCTGTGCCACTCGTTCTGAGCTTGCATGAGGCCCCACCGGGGTGAGGGGTCTGTGCTGGTGGAGGGTGCGCTCGACTGATGTGAGGTGCTCACTTGTTTGTTTCTTCCTCCGCTGAAGAAGACGATGACATCACAGTGTCATGCCTTGGCCCCCCATCCACAAGCAGCCCTATGGTAGGCATAAGAAGCATGTTAGGAAAACCTGCTCATCAGCAGCTGCTTCTGCAGAGTTACTGCAGGATATTACAACTAATGGCTGGGATTTTCCAGCCTTGATGTGGCAGGTTCTCCCACAATGGATGTGGCAAGCCATTCAAATGTCCGTTGACTTTGGTGGGACCAGAAGATCCCACCGGCAGGAGGGGCTGGAAAATTTCGGCCAGTGTATTTCATGGAGGAAGCCAAAGAGGAGGGAACTCCATCCCTGTCACCTGAAGATGGTAAGATCACTTCACCCTGTCTTGGAGGGACTCCTATTTTGCCATTACTGACTTCCTGGTGGGCTGCCACCCTGGCAAATATCAAGGGCTTCCTCCTCTATGAACATTAGAATAGCCAATTGGAGACCCCAGCCCTGAACCAATCCTTTCTCTGGGGCTGTATGCCCTTTTCTTCTGCAAGATCAAGAGCGAGAGAGTTGAGATCACAGTGTCCTCCTTTTCCACCTCCAACGGGTCAAATGCATATGATTTTCCTGCCTTCAGTGTTGCCTCTTCCACGAGTGTTTGTGATCTGAGCTTTGCCATTGGCTACTTGGTATTCCGGGTATTCATGTTTTCCATGATCTGGAGCAACATGCTGCTCAGCTCGTGAGTGTGCTGGTCACCACAGAACTGGAAGCCTTTCAGTTAGGTGTTGCAACGCACTCACCTTGCCAGCCCTCAGAAGATCATTGAAGTGCTCCCTGCAAGGTACCATCCCCCGCTGACAACACTGCAACTGCTCACTTCATGGAGTACCTCCAAATCATGCTTGCTTTGCCTTCTCCTGCCACTCTTTGGAAACAAAGAACACTCCACCATGCAGCCACCACCTCTAAGGAAAATAACTCAAGGATTGCATCAGTAAACTGTAGGGCTGCCTTTGCACAGGAGCCTGACCTGCTGATAACCCACTGCTCTCTTGTTTCCATTCCAAAATAAATCGTTGACCATAATAATGGCTGTAATTTGCCATTTAAATTGTGCCCGCTGCATCAACTTCTGCCTCCTCACTGCATCCAATGCCCCTAATTAGATAGTGAGTGTGCCATTGGATAACTAATTAAGAAGTTTTCCGGCCAAAAATTGGTCAGTATTTGAGGATTATGGAGAGCAATTCCAACTTTTTAAGAGTGCAGCCTACGGGAGTTATATGGTTTCAAGAGCATTTGTTCTTTATGCCTCTCTACCACAATGCAGCCAGGGAAAGCCATCATTCATTGTCACTCTTCAATTTCTGATGACGTTGTTTTGAATTTTTTATGCAACATTATATTTGCAGTGCTACCTACAAGAGTAGGACATTTCAAATTTTGAAGCCACTCACATTTTTAAAATATCTTGGATTATAAATGTGTAAACAGAAATTTAGATTTCTAATGTAATGACATGATTTCCCTCAGGGCATCAGTTGTCATAGTAACAGCATTACATTTTGTATTCCAAGCCTTTCTTCAGGAAAAATATATCTGTATTTTCCAAACTTTGTTCAATGTTAATATGAATGTTGACTTTCAGTATTTTGTTCAGAGGGAACAGGGGAGGAATTTGTGTAGCGCCACATCTATCTGACTTGCTTCGATTCACCGGGTCAAGCAGCACTGTGGGGTGCTATCTGCATGGCCCACTCACTGTTCTTCAATTGTATCAATGAGAAGAACTCTAAATCCACTTAGCGCTACTAGAAGCAGTGATACACGAGCAAATTTCTCCCCCAACATTCCCTGCCCCATGTCTGAAAGAGGTGTGCTGTGTTATGGAGCAATCATATGTAACACTGCACTTTCCCCACGGTGGTGGGGGTGGAGGGTTGGGGAGGTGGCGGGAGAGTGATGTTATCATAACTTCTCCATCTTGCACAGAATTCTTGTTGGGATTGCCACAGTGCATGTCACTGCTGTCAGACTTTTCACTAAGTGTGGCACCTGATGAAATGATATATATCCAGAAGCAGAAGCCAAGCATAGAAGTGTTGTCCAACATGCATTGGAATAGCTGTAGAGCACAAGGCTGGCACAGTGATGCCATTCTGTGGAATGTAGGATTTCAAGCTAGATGTTCCACAACAATCAGGACATGTTTCCAAGCTCTTGGCAAAGGATCATGTTATGAGGACTAAAACAAAATAAGTATTGTCCAAACTCATACCAGCTGCAGGCATCGTCACAACAAGTAGTTTAGCTAGTGGAAATGGTCAGTTGATAAATGCAGCCAGATGTTCACGTTCAATTCAGTTACTGTTGGGACTAGAGAATTCACTTGTAACCTCCACTCCACTGCAAATCTCATCCAGTATCAGCTCCTTTCAGGGTACTTTCAGCAATGACTGAGAAAGTGGAACATGGGTTTAATGACATCCCTCAACAGCAATATCCCAACATAAAACAGGAAATAATTTTGATTTTCCAGTTAGCTTGCATCATTATCTGATACAGAACACACTTTATTAAATGGAGATAAGTAATTCCCTCTGAAAGAACCATGAATTAAGATAGAAAGGCAGACAGGTGGGGGCAAGGCAAGCCAGATGCTTTAATTTACCAAAGTTGACTCCAAACGTGCACTCTGTGTGTGTACCCACATTTGTGATTATTGACTAAATGGACTGTGGTATCAGTGTTTGGAAACAGTGGGGGTGTGTGGGCGGAGGGGGAGAGGCGTGCAGCATGGAGATATAGAAGATAGTGAAAGTTTCACCTGATGTGAGCCAAGAGATGGTAATAATATGAGCTGGTTCTATCAATGCTGGGACCTGTGTTTGGCACATGTTTTCAACTTGATGTGATTCCATGATTTGGCCAGAAAATAAAGTCGCCTTTGTGGTTAGGACTAAGTAAGCAGATGTCTTGTCAAAATTTACTGGTACTCTGCGGAAAAGCAGTTGTGTGAAAGTCTGTTAGAGTTCTCAGCGTACAAATATATCACCGTCAAGAACTGGCCCTTCATTCTCTCTGGTCAATAGTCGGATTTGTTACACAATAAAATATTTTGTTAATAAATGAATTGTATCAGGTAGTGTTGTTGTGGAACTTGACATTTTATGGGCCATGGGTGCAATGATTAAGTAAATATTTCAGATTCAGTGTTTCTAGAATTATCTTTTAGGGGATGCTATTCATAGTCATGATATTTTTGAATTCTCTTGTTTCCTTTCACCTTGTCTTTCCTCGTTTCGATTCTAGGGGCCAATGCAAAGAAACAGGGCGATGATCTAGCCGATAATGATGGCGATGAAGACGAAGGTATTTTGCGGTGCTCGAAACTGGTGCATGAATGCAGAACAAAATCTTTTTATACTTTTTGATTTTTAAGTTTCCTTTTTGGGGGCAGTTTTTGAGACAACAGTGTGTGCGTTTCCTTGCACTTTTTTTTAATACTTAGTTTTTCAATACATTTTTTTATGCAATATATCCCTTTACCAAACAAAGGTGTAGTGATTTCAGTTTATGTTTGTGTGACTGGAACAAAAACTGCATCACAGGAGAAAAAAATAGCATTTAAATGAGATTCAACCTCATCATTGCCCGATAGTTTCACTGTCGAGAGAGCTGGAGACACATTCCTCCCATCTTCAGCCCTCCGCACCTCTGCACCAGCTTTGTTTTAATCTGTGAAGCTATTTACAACTTGATTTTACATAAATTTTGATCCTCATAATTTTCATTAAAAACTTCTTCCTCCTGCTTCATAGGACTGTCTAATCTCTTGACCATTGCCTACCTGAGATTGGGTACGTAAATGGCCTTTGCCACTCAAAAGCACTGGGAAGGGTAAAGGAGCACCTTAATCCTAAACTATAGGTTCCCCCTACATTGCTGAGTAATTGAAACCGGAGACTGATTGTCTGCAAGCTCGTGTTCTAATTCAAGCAAGTTCTGTTCTGCTTTTGTGTGTTTTTTTTAAAATTTCTTTCAATAATCTAGTCAAACTCGGAAAATGATGGCAAAATCTGTTCTGATTCAAGCATTGGAATGGATATACCTTGTCTCTGAACATCAGAATCCTTTTCCAGCTTGTGTTCATGATGCATCTGCAAAAATAACTCTGAAAAATTGTGAAATCCTAAGTGTATTAATGTAATTATTATGCCACTTGTGTGCATGGGCAGAGTGTAATTAAAAGGAGATTCTCTCTACTAACAAATCCTTCATAATAAAACACAAGGGCATCAGAAGACCTTTTCTGTGACCTCAAAGTTCTGGCTAAGTGTTTAGTTTGATTTTACACATATAAGTGTCAGTTGAGGTCTGTGCTCACCCTGTATGTACAAGTGTCTGAGTCTATACGTGTGGTATAACACAAGGACCTAATAAACAACAGTGCAATACTGAGTTTATCTGCTTCATGATTAGGATGCTGATGATATGATTCCAACCACCCCCACCCCTTCATCAGAATGGGTTGCGTAGTTAACAGTGTGTCATGCTGCCCCCTCTCATTTGTTTATTGGGATTAATAGTGCATGTTGCACGACATTGCATACTGCACTTTATTATGAGTGCAGCAATGAGACATAAACCGATGGCTTCTTGGATTGAGCATTGGAAATGTTGTGTGAGTTCTGTGGGTTTCAGCATCACCTACCCATCTTACCTAGTAATGAAATACAGGTAAAGAGCAATCTTTCTTAAGTATGTTTTAAAGATTTCATATTCTAGTTGAGTGCAAATCCCTGAGCAGGCTGTACCAGTTATATCAGTTATATCAGAGAAAAAGTCAGTTGTGGCAGGCAGTAAGTCTCAGTACACAGTTGGACCAAAGAAAATAGATGGGGAAACAGAAAGAGGTGGCTATCATTCCATATTGTCTATGTTAGGAATTTGAGGTGCCCATGGAGATTGCATGTGTAAATGTAAATCTCTGAAATATATCTCATTGGTAATCCATGTATAAATATTGTTGGTGTAAACCATGTCTCTCTGGTCATAGTGTGTTCTTGGTGTGCTTTATATCTGTGATGATGTGACACCAGCCTCCCTTACTGTTCAGTTGGTGGAGGGGGAAGAGAAATGTTAAAGCACAGTGCTAATCATGACCCTGGCGGTAATTTTCACCTTTACCGTTTTGATGGTAAACTGGGAGAGTGGATCACCTATCCTGTTTACCACCCAAGCACTGAAAGTGAACATTACCCCCGTTGTTTCTGATCCTTAAAATTGGTTAATTGTATTGTAAATTGTCTATTGGGAAAAACACAGTAGAATTTTGCGATGGGATTACATGATATATTGTACTGCCTCTGAGCCTGGAATGTGCACAATAACTGTCAGTATTTTAGCTCCTGGTTGACACGTGATCTTGTTTTAAAATTCACAGACATGGTGCACAAAGTATGGCAGTATATGTGCAATAGACATGGGCTCTGCCCAGCTGGGTGGAAGTCTCAGCAGTCATTGGCCAAATATAGATGTTTGGTTTATTATAGAGTCATAAACTGATGACTCTAAAGTGAAGCAATTACCTATATATGGCTAAAGACCACTGAGATTTCGATTTGGCTTTATATTGCTTTAACTGGAATTTATCATAACTGATCATTGGCTGCTGGTTTGAATGGTCACTCATAATGAAATAAATCAGATACAAAAGTTATTTTTCTGTCAATTTTATATTGCTTTATTCAAATTATGTATAATGTCTCAATTGAAGAATATTTAAAATCCCGGTCAGATATTTCCTGGTATGAAATACTACAGCAAAATACAAGTCAGAATAATAGACCCTGGGTGCCACTGATATTAAAAGTTTCCTTCATCGTCATGCGAAGGTTAAGGAATTTTCTTTCTCAAAAAAACTGTGCCATTATTGGTGATTATAAAGTCCATCTCAGGAGGACTCTGGAGTTGATTAAGCTTCAGTTTATAATTCCAAGAGCCCAGCTCTTCTCCTTGTCAGAAAGATAAGGAGAGGTGGGTTGTGAAAGAACAGTATGTGAAACAGCATGTTTCCCAGGTAGGTACAGCCTGAATCTGTGAATGACAAAAGAGGCAGCCGGTAATGAAATTCCCTTTCCTCTCCCGCATTCATTCTGTTCAACAGTGGCTGCTGTATGTTACTTGATGTCTATGGCAGTTACTGAAGCCTCATCTCTTTGTACACGCCCTTTTTTCCCTTATTAATGTTTTGTGTGTTCACTCCTTGGTGTTAAATGTCTGTTACTTTTGTGTAAAAACCATGAAAACTTGCTGCAGACATGCGCTGGTACCAGGTACCAAAGCAGGGAGTTGTAACCCTAAAAATAATGCACACTGTTGAGACCCACAAGAGCTGAAAATACATACATATGTTGGTCCTTACCGGGATGAGATTTTTTTCTCTTCCCTATCCCCTAACTCCTTGCTCCACTTTTCACCCATTAAATGTGTCAACAAATAGATCATGATCTGTATCACAGGAAACCTGAATGTGTCTATTTTTCTTTTTTCCAGTGTATACCCATCTAATTCTTGCTGAATACATTTCCATTGCCCCAGTAATCCTTTGGTATCTCGTCCAAGTGATGTTTCTTCATGCTGAGCCCAGCCATTGGAAAACTGTTTGTCCATGAGAGCATTTTGAGCTTTGGATGATGTTCAGGAACAGGGATTTTGACCAGTTGAGGTGCCCCTGCTGGGAAAATCAGAATGGCATCATGAAATTCTAATTTCTTGTCACAGAAGATTATTGGTTTTAAATTAGGAAAACAGAAAGTGCATTAAATTTTAGTAACTCACCAGTGGGCAGTGCCAGTCTTCAATGATCAACACATATCAAGAACACTATTATCCAAAACTGACGATTAGATTCCAGCCTGTAATTCATTCCTGGAGATTAATTATTCTATTTATAATGCCTTCTAACTCCTCAGTTACATTCCTGTGTATCACATTCCATGGGATCTTAATCTTTTCTAGTTGCATTTGTTTTGTTCTCTATGCTGGAGCTGCAAGTGAGTTGTTGATGGATTTTGGTATTTACTGCCTGGGTTCTAAAATTCGTTCTCCACAAAAATAGAACCAATGCTGATTATAATTGACATTCAGCAAGTTACTGTAGCATAGTTTAGGCATGTAGTTGATAAAGAAAGCGGTAACTGCTTGCATTCCCTATTAAAGTTTGAAATAAGAAATATTGGCTGTCATTCTTTTCAAAATGGGTTTTGGGGTTTGGGTTGTCAGTTGTGGAGCACACCCCTCGTAACTGAAACCAAGGTGTTTTGAACTTTTAGATCAATATTTAGGGGTGGAGTGGTCATGCCATGATTTTCAAAATTCATGAACACAAACATGGAATGTGATGATAATGGCAATTTGCATAATTGTCTTCAACTGGTGTTAAATTATTAAACAACCCGGGAGCTGTTAGTGAGAGTGACCTACTGTATAAATTTCACCTCTTTTCAGACTATGACTGATGCTGTTTTCGCCATTTTTAAGGCTTTTAAAATGTTTTAAGCATAAGAAATTCATGGCACTACCTTTGATTTTCCATCTGTATTTAACTCCTGGTATCTGCAGTGTGTCTGTTGGCAGATTTTCTTGTGCCCTGTGATTGTGATATATTGTTACCCAATATTTATTATGTGTTGATGCTCACTGTGGTGCTTTTATGCCTGGTGTTGGCAGTGTGTGTGCGTCCAATGTTTGCCATGTGTTGATGCCCTAACATTTGTGCCCACTGATTGCGGTGTGTTGATGCCTGGTAGTTGCAGAATTTTAACTGGTATGTTGATACTTGGTGATTGGATTGTGTGCCTGGTAAGTTGATGCCTTTCATTTGAAGTCTGTACATGTCAGATGACTGAAGTGTATTTATGCCCATTATTTGATCATTGCTGTCCTTCATTATGGCTGCTGCCTGAGCGAAGTGTGATTTGGCTTTTCTCCTATTCCTTCTCTTGCAGATATTCGTGACAGTGGGCCTAAGCCAGTCATGGTATACATTCATGGAGGATCATACATGGAGGGGACAGGAAATATGATTGATGGCAGCATATTGGCAAGCTATGGCAACGTTATTGTTATCACACTCAACTACCGTGTGGGTGTTCTGGGTAAGAAAAAGCTAACTTCAGGCCTTATACTCTCTGATAGTTAAATAGATTATGTGGCAATGTGAGTGGTATGGCAACTGAAGTCTCTTGGCCTCCAGTATAATGTCTAGCATGAGAAAATGAACCCTTCGTTCTCTCAAGGCTTATAGTTCTGTCAAACTGGTTAGTGACTTGCTCTGAATCTGAATGTCTTACCTTTTCAAATTCTGTTTCAATATCTAGGTAACTGGGTGGTGTAGTTTGTTGCAATACTTTCACATCATCCTTAGGATTCGGGCTTGAGTACAACTCAGACTATGGGATAAAGATGTGAAATGATTTGGGCAATCCCAATCCTATTTTTACGGATGTCAGTGAAGAAAATGGAAAGGTGGTAAGGTATCCTTGAGTGCACAGTGAGGTAGTGTATCAGGCTATTGCCTGTCAGTTTAAGAAACTGATTGGGAATCTAGAAATTGGAAAGAGTTTTAATATAACTGACCCGCTCATCGTGGTGGCGGGGTGAGAAGCAAGGGATGGGGGGAGGCGGCAATAAATTGGAGAACTTTTTGTCATTGTGGGGTTTGCTTTGGCTCTTTAACTCAGCCACAGCACTAGCACCCTGCTTCCAGGTTCCTGACCAATGGGAATGTGGGCATGATGACAATCCACCTCTGTCAAAAAAACTATCTCTAGTTAAAGGGACCTCAGTAAGGGTTGGCCTGTACATTGCTTCCAGTGATTTCAGCAACCACAGGAATGGAAAGGAGTTGTTGGAAGGCTCAGTTACTTCATGAGGGCAGGAAAGGTGACTGAAGGCTCACTTTCAGCCAACTCCCACAATCTGACATGCCCACATTCTCCTGCACTGCACTCCTCAAACCAATACACCTTGTATCTCCACTCATTGCTCTCTTTCAAGGCACCTTCTCACATCTCAACAGGTAACATTAACATTCACCTCATTTTATTGACATCTCACACCCATGCCTCACAGTCACCCTTTACAATTGATGCAATTCCCTCCTCTCCATATATCCATTTCTCACACTCATAAGTCTCTGCTTTCTCTCTTTGCTGAAGACAGTGCAATGGCCCCCCAGTGAAAGACACTTTGCTGGTCATTGACAATGAATACCCACCAGGTACACAGTAAAGGAGGTCCTAAGAGCATAAGAAATAGGAGCAGCAGTAAACCATTCAGCCTGTTGAGCCTGCTCTGCCATTCAAAACAATCATGGTTGATCTTTGGCTTCAACTCCACATCCCCATGTCCCCTGATTCGCTGAGAGTGCAAAAGTCTGTCTACCTCAGCCTTAGCTATATTCAGCGAAGAGGCTGTAGAATTCAGCAATGGCCTGCACTGAAAGCCTGAATCTCCTGAGACACTGATGCTCAGAAATGTTGGGAAAGCTGATCCTCTGCCTGCAGACCCTGTGTTTGAGATATCTGTCACCTTCTTCGAGCTGGATCTCTGTGTCCATCTCCTCTATCCTTTGGAGTGGCACATTGCTGATGAGAAGGCAGCTGGTGCTCCTGCTGCTGTTGGTATTGCTGGTGCTGTTCCTCTTGTTTCTGATCAGAGGTCCAGGGTAGAGCTGCAAAACTGCCTCCCTGCTGCAGTGAAGGCTAACAGCTGGCAAGTTGAAAACAAGGTGAGTAAAGTCCAGTGCAGGTGAAATGACTTCCAGAAGCTAGAAATCATGTGTCATGCTATGAAATCTGATTCTCTGAACAAGTACTGTAAGGGCAACCTTTTTGTGTAGATAATCCAGTAGCTGTGAAGTTTCACTCTTACTGGCATTCAAGCCTATCAGATCCATTAAAGAGTGGCTCCCTGCTGTGTTCTTGCTTTGTTCACTCAGGGAAATTCCTCACAGCTCAAGAAACCCATCCATTGCCTGTTAAAGCCAGAATCCTGGGTAAACTTCACAATTAATTTACTATAAAATATTAAACTTACATACCTGAAAGCTCTGCAGAGGTTTCCCACTTACCAGCTCCAATTGAACTCATGAGTTGGGGGGTGGGGGGTTGGGAAATCATGCCACTTTTCAGGACATTAAACCCACCCACCTTCACCCTTGTCTGTACCTAAATGCCCTTGCCACACCTTGGCAGCTATTCTGTCCATTAAGTTTTAAGGCCTACCATCTGATTCAGTATATTGGCTGAATTTTTTAACAATATAATCTGATAAGAGTTAATGTAATTGCTATAAATTGATTACTTTAGATATTCTCTTGCATACAGCGGTGCTGCTGATTCCTATGAGCATTTTATGTTTCGGATAGTGCCTGTACTCGCCAATCTTATTCTCTTTGGGAGTTCCTCAGGATGAGGATGACTTGCTTCCACTTCAGGTCGATGGGTTCTGAGATGGCTGACAAGTCCAAATCGTGTGCAGGCTCTGCCACATGCGTGGCAGGTGGTGTTTGCAGGGTCGGATAGATGAGTTGTTTGGAGGTTGTGGCTACCTCCGATGCCTTGACTTCATCTCTGTGTTCCTGATGAAGTCTCTCAAATGTGTTTGGTGCCTTCCCAGATGAACCATCTCCATTTTGGTTGGGCACAGGCCATGGACTCCCATAAGTTGGCAAAGACATTTGATCTCTTCAGGGCCGCTTTAAGGATATCTCTAGAATTTCCGCTCTCCTCCTGGGAGTCTCCTGCTGCTACTGAGATCTGAGTAGAGCTGTTGCTTCAGGAGTCTAGTGACAGACATACAAACAACATGTCCTGTTCAGTGGAGCTGGTTTTGAGTGATTAGCACTGTGCTGTTGAGCATACTGGCTTGGGAGAGGCCACTGCTGTTGAACAAACTTTCTTGCAACTCAATTTGGAAGATCTTGTGAAGGCACTGCTGGTGTTACTGCTGCAATACTCGAGGTGCTTGCTGTAGGTTGTCCAAGCGCCTGAAGCATATAGGAGTGCAGGGTTCATGGTAAACCATGACCTTAGTCTCAAGTTTGAGATCCTGGTCCTCATAAACTCTTTTTTTCAGTTGATGGAAGACTGGGCTGGGATGTTAGAGGCGATGATGAATTTTGTTGTCTATGTCTGTCTTCATCGAGAGGAGACTCCAAAGTTATGGAAAATAGTCCATTTTCCAAAAATTAACAATACAATAGCGGATTTCAGATGTGTAACAATAGATCCCCCTGTTATCTGAACTAGATTTGTGACGTTTGAACAAATTTATGTGCTTCTCCAGGCTTTTCAAAGGTGTAATGAGAAATACTTGATACGGTGAGATATACATATTGTTAGGCTGCCTTATTTCACAGACAGCAAGTGAACATAATAAAGTAACTAGTCAAAGCGAGTATCACTTATTTAGCTCAAATGTCCTTCCAAGCATAGAAAAGAAAACAAACTTACATTGTCTAACCTAGACATTCTTGCTTTCAGAGTACTTTTACATGCAATAACCAACCCATTGCATATCTTAGCTTCTAACTTTGGGTTTCATGCCATAAAGCCTCTTGGTTAAAACCCTCCTGCCAATGTGCAAATCTTTTTTCATCTACTTTACTGGAGGGTTAGGACATAGGCAATGGTCCAAAACCCCAGTGTGCATAGTAGGGTTGCCACCAAGCAATTAGAGTAATGGTAGAGTCATGAACTGTTCCATTTTGAGTATCTGACTGATCTACACAGAATTCTATGTTTGGATTATATGCTCTCCCACAGGCAGATTTAAGGCGGGGGACATGTAAAATTCAGCAGGAGCTGTGCTCATCAACTACTTGCCCATCTCTGTCCCACCACAATTAAACAGGGCACAGGGGAGCTGTCAGGTTGCATGCCTGCCATTAAGTCTATCGAGGTCCGTAAGTGGCCAATTAATAGCCACTGAAGGGCATTATCCTGCTACCATGGGTATTTTGCCCACCACAGGGGGAGACCTCACCAGTCAGTAAACCTGGCAGCTTTAGCTGCATGGGCTAGTGTCAGGTAAGGGGGAGAGAGGACCTGCTTGTCTGGCCCCCTGGGCATGTTGGAGGAATCGCCCTTTAATTCCCCCCAACCACTCCCCCCTCCCCCACCCCCCAGCCTCACAAGCCCAGCACGTCCTCCCCCCACCACCCTAGCGAGACCTCAGGACCCCAGACCGTGGGCTCCTGGGATCCTTGGTCTGGTAGAACTGCCTGTAGTTCCAACAGAGGCCACCCTCCTGGTGGTGCTGGTGGGACAGCCGAGCTGCCAGCCATTCAAATGGCTGGCAGCTCTCTAAGGTGGGAATTCCTCTTGAGAGAGAGATTAAAGTCCTGCCTCCAACCACTTAACACTGCTCTTAGCATTAAATTGCTGCAGGGCAACCCGTCGGGCTCATGGGCGGGCTCCTCCCCCAACCTTTTAGCCATGGGGGCAGGGACCACAACACTCCATTAAATCCAGCCCTATGTGGGAAATATTCACTTGTAGGGACCAAATGTAATATTTTCAAGTTTGCTGATGATACAAAACTCGGTGGTATTGTCAGTTGTGAGGAGGATGCAAAGAGGCAGATGAAATATAATGTGGAAAAATGTGAAGTTATCCGCTTTGGTAGGAAAAACGGAAATGCGGATTATTTCTTAAATAGTGAGAGACTGGGAAGTGTTGACATCCAAAGGGACCTGAGTTTCCTTGTTCATAAATCACTGAAAGCGAAGATGTAGGTTTAACAAACAATTAAGAAGGCAAATGGTATGTTCGCCTTTATTGCAAGAGGACTTGAGTATATGACTAAGGAAGTCTTGCTTAGTTGTATAGAGCCTTCGCGAAACAAACACCTGGAGTATTGTGTACAGTTTTGGTCTCCTTACCTAAGAAAGGGTACACTTGTCATAGAGGGAGCGTAATAAAGGTTCAGTAGTCTTTTTCCTGAGATGGCGGGATTTTCCTATGAGGTGAGATTGAGGAGACTGTGCGCAAGTATTCTCTAGAATTTGGAAGAATGAAAGATGATCTCATTGAAATATACAAAATTCTCACAGGGCTTGACAGGGTAGATGCAGGAAGGATGGTTGTCCTGGCTGTGGGGTCTAGAACCAGAGAACACAGTCTCAGAATAAGAGGTAGGCCGAGTGCTGAGGGCAGACAGCGCCACAGCCTGGGTTTCTCCATTATTATCATGAGGAAACCTGCATAGGTTAGCCTGAGGTGCTGTCTACCCCGAGGAAATTATGTAGTCTGCATAACACCACTTTGAAGCAATGCTATGTGGATAAATTTCCCCTACCTCCTGTGTTCTTTTACTATGATAGATTTGTAATAACTCAGGGCACAAAGCTCCCAATGAACACCTCTCCTGGTACAATCACTCTTACCCTAAAGAGTATTCCTCAATTAATTGTTCTCCAATTAGTTGGCAATAGAAGCCTCCTGAGGTTGATGGTTTGAATTCTACAGAGTCTTGAGGTACAGTTTATATTAAACTGTCGTGCCATTCAAATTCCTTCTAATTCTAGATTCAGAGACAGGAACAGTTAGACCTATGTTAGAGGTAGATGCCAAGTCCATTGAATTATTTAGATCAGTAGGATTGAGACCATTGTCACTTGGAGAGCTGCTTTTAAAAGAGCAGCCTCATAGTGTTTATGAACCATATCTCTATGTTATGCATGTAATGGATAAAACAGAGGTGTAACTATTAGCATGTATAATTCTGCAGCTGGCTATGTCAAAAACAAATCATTTGTTTTCTCAAATAAAATGAAAAAGATGATGTGAACTATACAGTGGCATTGGAGACAAGTGGCTACTGTATGGTTCACATGTCTATTTGGTATTTGAAGTGGATTTTCAACTGCTCCAGCTAAACCTGGATGTGAACTGGTCTGAAAATAGTGTTTTCAGGGTGCTGCTGGAAAGTTGCAGGGACTCTCAAAAAATACAGAGCATGCTGAATATTGGACAATATCACAGTTGACAGGAACATGATTGCCACATGACAAATTCAGACATGCTTGGCAGTGAGATTTATACATCTGTGCTAATTTACACTAGTGAAATTAATGAGTCATGTGCAGCAGCTATGTCAGCAGGCAGTCTGCATCAAGAGACATTTGAAAATTTATAACTTCAAACAGGTGCGCAGACTTCAGCTGGGAACCATTTACTAGTTTAGTGCAGATAGATAGCTTCAGTGGGTAAGAGTGCGAATCATTTGGGCAACATAGAACCTAGTATAAGTTTCCACTCAACAACAAGGCATTCAAAAAAAGCAGCAAAGCCCTGTCAGAAGAGCTGCAATAAAATAAATCTTTAGCTGTTTTTGAGTGGCAAGATGGGGATGAGATTAAAGGTTCAGTTAAACTCTCCTCTAGGCACCTGATATTCCCTATCTCTGTCACAGGAGGAGTAAAGGAAGCTGGTGATCTACAGGATGTTCTACTGGAAACAAAAATTGCTTCGTGTCACCCATGTAGTGTTAGGGATGGCAAACAATTTGGCTCTGTATTGCCTTACACAGAGTTGGAAGGTCATGTGAGAATCGCTAACTCTATGTCTAAGAATCATAGTATCACAGAATTGTTATGGCGCCCATCGTGTCTGCACCAGCTCTCCGAATGAGCATCTCACCTAGTACCATTCCCCTTCCTTCTCCCCGTAACCCTGCACATTCTTCCTTTTCGGATAACAGTCTAATTCCCTTTTAATGCTTGAATTGAGCCTGCCTCCACCACACTGAGGCAGTGCATTTCAAACCCTAACTACTCGCTGCATAAAAAAGTTTCTTCTCATATCACTTTTGCTTCTTTTACTAATTACTTCTGTCTAATTAAGTCTGTGCCCTCTTGTTCTCAACAAGTTCTCCTTTCACGTGTGGGAACAGTTTCACCTTATCTATCCTGTCCAGACCTCTCATGATTTTGAATATCTCTATCAAATCTCCTCTTACCCTTCTTTTCTCTGAGGAAAGCAGCCCTAACTTATCCAATCTATCTTCATAACTGAAGTTCCTCATCCTTGGAACCATTCTCTTGAATCTTTCCTGCCTCTCTAATGCCTACACATTCACCCAGAACTGGATGCAATACTCCAGCTGAGGCCAAACTAGTGACTTATACAAATTCAACATAACTTCCTTGCTGTTGTACCCTATGCCCCGATTAATAAAACCCAGGATACTGCATGCTTTATTAACTGCCCTCTCAACCTGTCCTGCTACCTTCAATGATTTATGCACATATACATCCAGGTCCCTCTGCTTCTTAGAGTTGTACGCCTTATTTTAGATTGTCTCTCCATGTTCTTCCTACCAAAATGAATCACCTCACATATCTCTACATTGAACAACTTCTGCCATCTGTTCGCCCATTCCACCAACTTGTCTATGTCCCTTTATCCTAGTATAGATCTATACTATCCTGCTCACATTTCACAATGCTTCCAAGTTTTGTATCATCCGCAAACTTTAAAATTGTGCCCTGTACAGCAAGGTCTAGGTCTCGATGTCATAGTTGACCCTGAATTTCAAAGCTCAGTTCCAGCATATCAGCAAGACTGCCTATTTCCACCTCCATAACATTGTCATCCCATACATGTGTTCACTCTGGGTATGGTGCTTGTGGTAGAGGGAGGGAGATAGAGATGGGGGACTACAATGAAGCCAGATTCAAATATTTTGAAACCAAAGCACAATATTTCTATCTAAATGGCGTGGCACACATCTATGTGCTTAGGTATGTGGTATGTGCAAGAAAGGGGCATGGATTAAAGTGTATACATTTTATTATTGGATTTGGGTGAATGTGAAGATAAATAAGGGCTAAACTGAAGATTAGACAGGAAATAAATTAGGATAAGACAAAAGCAAAAAACTGCGGATGCTGGAAATCCAAAACAAAAATACCTGGAAAAACTCAGCAGATCTGACAGCATCTGCGGAGAGGAACACAGTTAACGTTTCGAGTCTGTATGACTCTTCAACAGAACTAAGGAAAAATAGAAAAGAGGTGAAATATAACCTGGTTTAAGGGGGGTGGGACAGGTAGAGCTGGATAGAGGGCCAGTGATAGGTGGAGATAACCAAAAGATGTCATAGACAAAAGGAGAAAGAGGTGTTGAAGGTGGTGATATTATCTAAGGAATGTGATAACAGGTGACATTAAGGGTAGAAAGCAGGATGAGTAAGGTAAAGATAGCCCTAGTGGGGGTGGGATGGGGGGAAGGGATCGAAATAGCTAAAAGGTAGAGATAAAACAATGGATGGAAATACATTTAAAAATAATGGAAATAGGTGGGAAAAGAAAAATCTATATAAATTATTGGAAAAAAGGGGGATCGGAAAGGGGTGGGAATGGAGGAGAGAGTTCATGATCTAAAATTGTTGAACTCAATATTCAGTCCGGAAGGCTGTAAAGTGCCTAGTCGGAAAATGAGGTGCTGTTCCTCCAGTTTGCGTTGAGCTTCACTGGAACAATGCAGCAGGCCAAGGACGGACATGTGGGCATGAGAGCAGGGTGGAGTGTCGAAATGGCAAGCGACAGGGAGGTCTGGGTCATGCTTGCGGACAGACCGAAGGTGTTCTGCAAAGCGGTCACCCAGTCTGCGTTTGGTCTCTCCAATGTAGAGGAAACCGCATTGGGAGCAGTGAATGCAATAGACTAAATTGAGGAAAGTGCAAATGAAATGCTGCTTCACTTGAAAGGAGTGTTTGGGCCCTTGGACGGTGAGGAGAGGGGAAGTAAAGGGACAGGTGTTGCACCTTCTGCAGTTGCATGGGAAGGTGCCGTGGGAGGGGGTTGAGGAGTAGGGGGTGATGGAGGAGTGGACCAGGCTGTCCCGGAGGGAACGATCCCTGCGGAATGCCGCTGGGGGGGTGATGGGAAGATGTGTTTGGTGGTGGCATCATGCTGGAGCTGGCGGAAATGGCGGAGGATGATCCTTTGAATGCGGAGGCTGGTGGGGTGATAAGTGAGGACAAGGGGGCCCTATCATGTTTCTGGGAGGGAGAGGAAGGTGTGAGGGTGGATGTGCGGGAGATGGGCCGGACTCGGTTGAGGGGCCTGTCAACCACCGTGGGTGGGAAACCTCGGTTAAGGAAGAAGGAAGATATGTCAGAGGAACTGTTTTTGAAAGTGGCATCATCAGAACAGATGCGATGGAGGAGAAGGAACTGAGAGAATGGGATGGAGTCCTTACAGAAAGCGGGGTGTGAGGAGCTGTAGTTGAGGTAGCTGTGGGAGTTGGTAGGCTTGTAATGAATATTGGTGGACAGTCTATCACCAGAAATTGAGACAGAGAGGTCAAGGAAGGGAAGGGAAGTGTCAGTAATGGACCATGTGAAAATGATGGAGGGGTGGAAATTGGAAGCAAAATTAATAAATTTTTCCAGGTCCAGACGAGAGCATGAAGCAGCACCGAAGCAACCATTGATGTACCGGAGAAAGAGTTGTGGGAGGGGGCCGGAGTAGGACTGGAACAAGGAATATTCCACATACCCCACAAAGAGACAGGCATAACTGGGGCCCATGCGGTATCCATAGCCACACCTTTTATTTGGAGGAAGTGAGAGGAGTTTAAGGAGAAATTGTTCAGTGAGAGAACAAGTTCAGCCAGACGGAGGAGAGTAGTGGTGGATGGGGATTGTTCGGGCCTCTGTTCAAGGCAGAAGCGGAGAGCCCTCAGGCCATCCTGGTGGGGGATGGAGGTGTAGAGGGATTGGACGTTCATGGTGAAGAGGAGGCGGTTGGGGCCAGGGAACTGGAAATTGTTGATATGTTGTAGGGTGTCAGAGGAATCATGGATGTAGGTGGGAAGGGACTGATAGACCTTGTCTGTGGCAGCTAAGGAACAAATTGGAGGTTGGATTTGGTTTGATAATCAGTGGGAAATAGCTTTGGGCATTGAACATGTGCTGTTGGTGGGCAGGAAATGGAGTGGGATTGGGACATAGTTCATCTTCCCCTCCTTTTTCTGAAGGTTTATGACAGTCACATTGGATGGGCAAATCTTCAACCTAATATTGTTTAGAACACAAAGCATCCTGGAATGATGCCTCGATTTTTGAACTTTTTATTTACAAATCCAATTTTTATGGGATTCTAAATTCAAATTAAATGGGATGAATAGTCATCGATTTTAGAGAAAATTTAAGTCAAATAAATAGAACACAAAAACATGTTCTGAAAATACAGAGCAGCTCTTTTTTTGTTTAAAATACTGAGCACAAAAGTTTTCTTTAAACCAAGAATGAAACCAATATGATTCCTTGTTCTGGATAAAGTATGGGGTGGATTTGGGTAAGGGGGAGTAATTGTTGTACAGAAAGAGGATTAATAGCTTTTCTTTGGAGTCTCTGTGTAAGCACTAATGAGCAGAAATGGTAGCACAAATCTTCTTGGACAAACGAGTATCAATCCAGTGCATCTGGCAATTGGAGGAGAATGTTTAAGGACAGAATATACAGTGTTCACTATTCATTTCCCAGAGAGGAAGTAATGGCTTGTTTACCCACACAGAGATTTGAACAGTCATAGCCTGCTTGACTGACCTGGAGAGTCTTGAATTAATCCCATCATCTCAGAAAGGCAGCTCTGATACACAGTGCAGTAACGTAAGAAAATTGCAGATGTTGGAAATCTGTAAGAAAAAAGAAAAATGCTAGAAATCCTTCCATCTCCAAGCAAAGCTTTATTTCCAACAATGTGTGGTCTCAAAGGTTAAAACACTTCAGCTTGAGGCTTGAATTTTAACCGAGGCCCTGGATAACGAGGTGCATGATGAGATTAGTTATGTTTCCAGATTCTTGGTGCCAGCTGATAGGGTGGATGGACAGTGTATTTCTCAGATACTAGCCCACTAATTTCAGGTTTAAGATCACACCCTGAACAGACTGCAGAACTACAGTGGTTTAGGATTGTGATTTGATTCCTGCGACTTGGAGGGGAACCTGGAGATGATGCCTCCCACCTTGTCCTTTCAGTGTTGTAAGGTGTTGGGGGTAGTTTGGGAGGTCTTTTTAAGGTATTCCTAGTCTTCAGTAGTTCAAATGTATTTATATATATATATATACTATATACATAGGCACAGTAAAGATCCAGGCTAGGAATTGTCTCCGTGCTTGCTTCTACATACGGTTCCGTCCAACACTACACAGACCCCTAGGTGTGGGTCATGTGTTCTCTTACATCACTGTATGGGCGTTACTGTACTCAGTCCCATGTCAACCCTTTGTGCCAGAGCCTTATGCTACACCTCCCCCCAAGTCTTTATCCAACCTATTTACAAGTTATCCCAGTTTCTTCCATATATTTACATCCTTACTACTACCCCATCTCCCCCCACTTAAGTCTCTGAATTCATAGGTTCAGGTGGTCTGGAAGCCTTATAACCCTTTCATATTTTGTTCCCACTACTGTTGGAAGAGTGGTAAACCCCATCGGTGCAGGTAAATGTTGTTGAATCAGAGGTTGTTCTGGAGTCTGGGTCAGTTCCTCGATTTCTCTCCACTGTACAGTGGAAGGGGCCCTTTGAGGGATGAGGAGGAGGCTTGTCCTGTTTCTCCTGGCCATACCATCTGGGGTGCCAACCAGGGTTTGTATCATCTTTCCAGATGGTAGTGCCCTCTCTCTGTCTCAAGGCCTTTAATCCAGGCCTTGTTGTCCTTTTGTAGTTGTGGCAAGTGTCTGATGCGATGTCTTTTGTTGTAAGTGGAAGCCAGCTTCTGCCTGGAGAACTGCTCTCTGTCTTGGATATCCTGGTAATCCTTGGCTACCAACCCTGGTATTAGTTTCTTCAGCAGGATTGGGAGTTTTGTGCGGAGTTTTCTGCCCATTAGGAGTTCAGATGGGGCTAGGCCGCATTGTAACCAGGTGGATCTGTGGGTTAACAGTGCTATTTGGGAGTGTTTGTTCTTTTTTAGGAGGGCTTTTATAGTGCAGGTCCCTCTTTCGGCCTCCCCGTTGCACTGTTGGTGTCCTGGAAAACTCGCATTCCTCATTCAGTGTCAGGCCAGCTTCCTGCAGGCATTTTTGGACTGCTGTGAGTCTTTTGTCACATTCCTCCACTGTTGTGCATTGAACCACAACATCGTCCATATGGCAGATGGCACCCTATGGGCCTTGCAAAACGGCCGACAATGTATGTTGAAATATTTCCGAGCTGAGGTGATTCCAAACAGTAGGCGGTTGAAGCAGAATCTGCCAATCTGCCTAATGAATGTGGTCAGCAACCTGGACCCTTTGTCGAGGGGAAGTTGCCAAAAGCCGCTATTGGTGTTGAGTTTTGAAAACACCGTGCTATTAGAGAGTTTAGTCAGGCTTTCATCCACTGAGGGCATCGAATGTTCTTCTGTGGCTATGACTTTATTGAGATGCATCAAGCCAATGTGAATACAGATGGACCTGTTCAGCTTTGGGACCAGGACCATCCCAGGAAACCATGTGGTTGGTTGTGTGACTGGGAAGATAACCCCCATGTTTGTTATCTCGTCTAGCTGCTGTTGCACTTTTTCATGAGTAGATGAGGGATCTTTCATGACGTGAACTAGGACAAGAGTTTAGTATCCTCCCTCAGTATGATCCTGCATGAGTTCTTCAGTCACCCCAATTTTGTAAAGAGCTTCGGGAGCTCCATTTTATACTTGGAGCCAGGCCCTTGTTGGTTGAACTCATCAATTTTTAGTAAAAGGTTAAGGTTGACGCAGGCTTTACAGCTGAGTAGTGAACAGTCCTGGTTGTGGACCATGTTCACGTTCTCTCAATTATTTTGTCTTTGTAGCTGAGTGTCGACTGCAGAGTACCTTTCATTGATAGTTTGACACCGGCTGCTCTGTACAGGTGCATTGTGGGTGGAATCAACTGTTGGGTCACCAGCCGTGGTTCTCTGTCCGATAGGGACCAAAACACTGGCTTCCGTGTCCAATTTAAAGTATGCGAGATGGCCATTAACTGAGATGTCTGCTTTCCAGAACAAAAATATAGGATCTTTGACTTCACCCAAGAAGAATGATTGCGTGTCTTCCTGGTCTGCTGTCTCAACCTTGTGAATCCTCTTGGGATCTTGCATGCATTCTGATGTTTTGGCTTTGCGCAGTTTTCTGAAATGTCCTATTTGGCTACATTGAAAGCATTGGGCTGAAATTGCTGGACTTTGATCACACCTGTAGGGTCGCTTTGCTCCACAGCTCTACTGATTGGTTAGGGTATTACTTCCCTTGGCCTAGAGTATCCCTGTTTCTGTGCTGTTTCACTCACTGGACAGTGGACTTTATTTTGTACCACAATTTGCTTTCTCCCCTTAATATGGATCTGTGCTGCAAATGGCTTTCAGATTGCCTGGCAGTCTGGAGGGCCTTCCCAAGTGTTAGATCTTCCTTTGCTTGAAGCATGCCTGAGAGTACATCGTCCACCACTCCTACAAGAACTCTATCCCTGATGAGCTCAGATTTCAGGTCACCGTAATCGCAGCCTTCAGCCATTCTGTGCAGTTCATTAATGAATGAGGCCACAGGCTCTCCTGGTTGTTGGACACATTTATTAAATTCAGTTCTTTCAAGGATTTTGTTACTTCTGAGGTTAAAATAAGCGTTGAATAATTTTAAAACTTCATTCAATTTTGCAGGTGATTTGCTGATTCCTGTATAGCTGTTATACCTATCGGGCCTACCAAATAAGGCAAAGTGTTATCTTGTTTGGCTTTTGTCTTCTTATCCAGACCTGAAGCAATCATATATTTAAGGAATCTCTTTCTTCAGAGTGCCTGATTTTGTGATTGTCCTGGGCCTTGGACAAGTCCCACTTGATCTGGAAGAGTGGATTTCTGATCCATGGTTAAAATGTTTAAATTGCAGATTCAGCTTTAAGAGGTTTCCAAAAATCCAAGATGGTGCCACCGTACACTTCTTCACAAAAGGTTTTCCTGCTGGTTTTGATGGGCTCCTGCGGTAGTGGCATTTGTGATCTCAGCATTTGCATTTTTTCAACAATGGCTGTCTGGATTAATTGGTTAGAGCCTTCCCTGCTTTAGCACAATGTTCTCACATCCTGGAAGCGTCGAATCCCAGATTTGCTGGGTTTTTTTTAAGCTGCCTACACAGTTGCGATTAATTGTTAATTATTTTTTTCTTTGTTTGGAGTGAGCTCAGCTGCCACGTGTTCAGGTGCAGACTTGGGAATCGGGTTTCTAGGACTTGTGTTGATTTTGATTTTTTTAGCTCACCCCTGCTAGGTCTGCTGACTCTGCACACTCTGGGTTTTAAGGCTGGACTTCCATGGAATTCATTGGAGTCTTCTGCCGCAGTGAGGAATTTAATTTCTGCCTTCAGCTTCCAAGCCTTTCTTTAGAGCTATTCCCTGACAATTTCCTTCAGCGACTTCGCTTCTTGAGTTTTTCTTCAGGTCAGAATGCTTCCCTGATTTTTTTTTTCTTCAATTTTCCAGGATTTTAATTTTCATCTGGAGTCTCTGCGAGGTTTTGAGTTGTTCCATTCGCTGCCACTATGGCGTAAGGTGTCGGGTGCAGTTCGATAGGTCTTATTAAGGTATTCATAGCATTAAGTAGTTCAACAGTAAGCATTTATTAACTACTAGAAAATATATACATAGGTACAGTAAAAGTCCAAGCAAGGAGCTGTCTCCATGCTTGCTTGTACGCATGGCTCTGTCCAGCACTACACTGACCCATTGGTGGGGTCATGTGTTCTCTTACACCACTGTGTGGGCAGGAGGAAGCAATGGTGTAGTGGTATTGTTGCTGGACTAGTAATCCAGAGACCCAGAGAACTGCTGTGGGTTTGAATCCTGTCACAGCAGATGTTGGAATTTGAATTCAATAAAAGTCTGATGATGACCATGAAACCATTATCGATTGTTGTAAAAACCCATCTGGTTCACTAATGTCCCTTAGGGAAGGAAATCTGTCGTCCTTACTTGGTCTGGCCTACATGTGACTCCAGACCCACAGCAATGTGGTTGACTCTTACATGTCCTCTGAAATGGCCTAACAAGCCACTCAGTTGTAACAAACCGCTACAAAGTTACAAAAAAGGAATGAAACGGGACAGACCACCCAGCATCGACCTAGGCACCAGAAACGACAACGGCAATCACAACCCTGTTGACCCTGCAAAGTCCTCCTTACTAATATCTGGGGGCTAGTGCCAAAATTGGGGGAGCTGTCTCACAGACTGGTCAAGCAACTGCCAGACATAGTCATCCTCACAGAATCATACCTTATAGATAATGTCCCAGACTCCACTATCACCATCCTTGGATATGTACTGTCCCACCGGCAGGAGAGACCCAGCAGCACAGTCGAGAGAGAGTTGCCCTGGGAGTCCTCAACAGCATTGACTCCGGACCCCATGAAGTCTCATGGCATCAGGTCAAACAGTGGCAAGGAAACCTCCTGCTGATTACCACGTACCACCCTCCTTCAGCTGATGAATCAGTGCTCCTCCATGTTAAAGATCACATGTGGCAAGGATGCAGAATGTACTCTGGGTGGGGGAGGTCAATGTCCATCACCAAGAGTGGATCGGTAGCACCACTACTTACCGAGCTGGCCAAGCCCTAAATGACATGGCTGCTGGACTGGGTCTGCGGCAAGTGGTGAGGGAACCAACAAGAGGGAAAAACATACTTGACCTCATCCTCACCAACCTGCCTGCCACAGATGCATCTGTCCAGTAGGAGTGACCACCGCACAGTCATTGTGGAGACAAAGTCCCGCCTTCACATTGAGGATACCCTCCATTGTGTTGTATGGCACCACAACCATGCTAAATGGGATAGATTTCATAGAGATCTAGCTACTCAAGACAGGGCATCCATGTGGCACTGCGGGCCATCAGCAGCAGCAGAATTGTACTCAAACACAATCTGTAACTTCATGGCCCGGCATATCTCCCACTCTACCATTACCATGAAGCCAGGGGATCAACGCTGGTTCAATGAAGAGTGCAGGATGGCGTGCTAGGAGCAGCACCAGGCATACCTTAAAATGAGGTGTCAACCTGGTGAAGCTATAACACAGGACTACTTGTGTGCCAAACAGCATAAGCAGCAAGTGATAGACAGAGCTAAGCAATCCCACAACTAACGGATCAGATCTATGCTCTGCAGTCCTGCCACATCCAGTTGTGAATGGTGGTGGACAATTAAACAACTCACTGGAGGAGAAGGCTCCACAAATATCCCCATCCTCAATGATGGAGGAGCCCAGCACATCAGTGCAAAAGATAAGGCTGAAGCATTCGCAAGAATCTTCCGCCAGAAGTGCCGAGTGGATGACCTGTCTCGGCCTCCTCTGTGGAGGTCCCCAGCATCACAGATGCCAGTCTTCAGCCAATTCGATTCACTTCACATGATATCAACAAATGGCTGAAGGCACAGGATACTGCAAAGGCTATGGGCCCTGACAATATTCCGGCAATAGTACTGAAGACTTGTGCTCCAGAACTTGCCGCGCCCCTAGCCAAGCTGTTCCAGTACAGCTGCAACACTGGCATCTACCCGGCTATGTGGAAAATTGCCCAAGTATGTCCTGTACACAAAAAGCAGGACAAATCCAACCCAGTCAATTACTGCCCCATCAGTCTACTCTCCGTCATCAGTAAATTAATGGAAGGCGTCATCAACAGTGCTATCAAGCGGCACTAGCTTAGCAATAACCTGCTCACTGGAGCCCAGTTTGGGTTCCACCAGAGCCACTCAGCTTCTGAGCTCATTACAGACTTTGTTCAAAAATGGACGAAGGTGTTGAATTCCCAAGGTGAGGTGAGAGTGACTGCTCTTCGCATCAAGGCAGCATTTGACCAACTGTGGCACCAAGGAGACCTGGCAAAACTGGAGTCAATGGGAATCAGGGGAAAATTCTCCGCTGGTTGGAGTCATACCTAGCACAAAGGAAGATGGTTGCGGTTGTTGGAGATCAGTCCTCTCAGCTCCAGGACATCACTGCAGGAGTCCCTCAGGGTTGTGTCCTCAGCCCAACCATATTTAGCTGCTTCATCAATGACCTTCCTTCCATCATAAGGTCAGAAGTGGGGATGTTTGCTGATGACTGCACAATGTTCAGTACCATTCGCGACTTCTCAGATACTGAAGCAGTCCTTGTCCAAATGCAACAATACCTGGATAAATCAGGCTTGAGCTGACAAGTGGCAAGTAACATTTGCACCACACAGGTGTCAGGCAATGACCATCTCCAACAAGAGAGAATCGAACCATTGCCCCTTGATGTTCAATGGCATTACCATCACTGAATCCCCCACTATCAACATCCTGGGGGGTTACCATTGACCAGAAACTGAACTGGACTAGCCATATAAATACTGTGGCTACAAGAGCAGGTCAGAGGCTAGGAATCATGCGACGAGTAACTCACTTCTTGACTCCCCAAAGCCTGTCCACCATCTACAAGGCACAAGTCAGGAGTGTGATGAAATATTCCCCACTTGCCCAGATGAGTGAAGCTCCCACAACACTGAAGAAGCTGGACATTGTCCAGAATAAAGCAGTGTGTACCATCTACAAGATGCACTGCAGGAATTCACCAAGGCTCCTTAGACAGCACCTTCCAAACCCATGACAATTACTACCCAGAAGGACAAGGGCAGCAGATAGATGGGAACGCCACCACCTGGAGGTTCCCCTCCAAGTAACTCACCATCCTGACTTGGAAATATATCACCGTTCCTTCACTGTTGCTGGGTCAAAATTCTGGAACTCCCTTCATAGTAGCACAGTGGGTGTACCTACACCACATGGACCGCAGCGGTTCAAGATGGCAGCTCACCACCACCTTCTCAAGAGCAACTAGAGATGGGCAGTAAAAGCTAGCCCAGCCAGCGAAGCCCACATCCTGTGAATGAATTTTTTAAAAACTCTACTCAGTCCCATGTTAACTGTTTATATGCCAGATTCTTAAACTATACTAAGGATTTGAGATCATGGGTTTGAGGGTGCTGTCGAAGGAGCCTTGACAAGTTGCTGTAATACATCTCGTAGATGGTACACACTACTATTTCTCTGCGCTTGTGGTGGAAGGAGTGTATGTTTAATGCGGTAGATGGGTGTCAGTCAAATGTTCTGCTTTGTCCAAGATGGTGCCAAGCTTCTCGAGTGTTGTTGGAGCTGCACTCATCCAGTCAAGTGGAGCGTATTTCATCACAATCCTGACTTGTGACGTGTAGATGGTGGACAGGCTTTGGGGAGTCAGGAGGTGAGTCACTTGCTGCAGAATTCTCAGCTTTTTTTTTATTCGTTCATGAGATGTGGCATCACTAATTAGGCCAGCATTTATTGCCTACCCCTAATTGCACTTGTTCAGAGGGCATTTAAGTGTCAACCACATTGCTGTGGGTCTGGAGTCACATGTAGGCCAGACCAGGTAAGGATGGCAGATTTCCTTCCCTAAAGGACATCAGTGAACCTGCTCTTGTAGCCAGAATATTTATGTGACTTGTCCAGTTCAGCTTCTGATCAAAGCTGAGCCCCCAGGATGTTGAGAGTGGAGGAATCACCAATAGTAATGCAATTGAGTGTCAAGCAGAGGTGGTTAGACTCTCTTTTGTTGGGGATGGTTATTGCCTGGCGTTTGAGTGGAGTGCATGTAACTTGCTACTTATCACCCAAACCTAAATGTTGTCCCAATCTTGCTGCTGCAGGCATGGACTGCCTCACTATTTGAGGAGTTACTGTGTGTAAGTGTACTATTGCACTGGAAGTGCACTGTTATGGTCTATTGCAAAATTTGGATATAATGCTAGTGTTTCTGTATTGTTGCTGTTCCTATTTCTCTATGTTGGTATGCTCTTGCTCCATATATTGTACTGCTACACCATTAATGTAATCTTAAGCTATTAGGCCCAAAATTCCATCAGTATGGTTTACATCACTATTGAACCTTTAAAAAAGAAGTATTATATCTGCCACTAGCCTCTACAGAGGGATTTCCTGGCTGCAGTTATTTGCATATTTATTGGTGTAAGTATTGGTCTAAAACTGGTGCTTGTAAATGAACCAGCAGGAGGCTTTGTACAGCTTTTTAAGTGCATTGTTCAGCCTGGAGCAGAACTGTGGGGATCAGAAGATAAGGCAAGAACACTGGCTCTTTTATTTTTCTCTTAAATTACTTTGCTGCATGTTTGAACAAATTTTAATTATATAATTATGAATTTTGAAATCCCACAGAGATAAGCAGAACATAGCACCAAGTCAGAAGTAAAGAGGGTACAACTTCACTCCTTCAAATTTGCTGAGGTGGTTGAAGGCAATGCAAACAGAATATTTTGTGTGGTTGCCACCAAGTTCATGCTCCTCCCCAGCCTCATCACATTCTCCCCTTCACCCACGATTCACGGTGTGATCCCTCTTCAACCTCCCCACTTAAATTGCCTGGGGTTAATGTACCTATGAAGCAGGTGGAATGAATGATGCAAGGTTCTGTGGCGTGTAAGCATGTTCTAGGCCATTGGTATTTTGGGCTGGATCTTAGGAATATTTAAAGAAACAGGAAAGGAACGTATGTTGGAACACTAGCTGTAAAATAGCTTTCCGATAATGCATAAATTTCAGTATAATGTGTGCCATGTTGTTGTATGCTTGCTTGACTGTTAGTGAGTGGGGTTGGGGGAGGTGGGGTGGGGAGGGAAAAGAAAAGAAATAACAAGAATTGTTAGCCTTGAGTTTGAAATGGTCTCTGTCTTCTGGTTTTCTGTTTTGTACAAATATGTTGAGCACAATAATCTTTTTAAAAGAGCTAAAAAACAATTTAATAGGATGTAGAGGTTTGGAGAAATAAATCATAATTTTGGAAAAATCTAGCTGACTCAACTGAGTTTTTGTGTTGGCACTGAGGAGCAAGTAAATGAGAAAAATTGGTAACCACTAGCTGAGCAGGATCCAATGATATGAAAGCAAATTTATTTACAATTTCATGTGCGGAAATACAGTTCATATCAGAATATAGGTAGCAGTGAGGCAATAGCAATGTGGCATTTCTGGGGGAGTTATTACCACCATAATAAAGAAGGTATGGTGGTTACCATACTTTCAGCCTCCCTGTCAGGATGCAACAACGCTCCCTCCAAAATCTAACAAGTCACCCAAACTCCTTCAAGAAAATACCATAGTATTTCCACAAACTTTATGAAAGCAAAAGTAACCAAAAGCTCCTCACCTGTAAGTTGGATGGCTGGTCCTTTGAATAGCAACATTGGGGGACCCATCATGCAACTGAATGCATGTTCAGCTGGGATTGTTTAGGACACCGCTTTCGTTGGACCTGTATGGTCTAACTTGGCAGAATGTGGGTCAAATCAGCCTGAGAGGCAATGCAGCTTCCAGGGAAGGGAGCTGTGGGAGGAGAAGCACAGGCACAGGGTCAGCAGGTAGTCTAAGGCAGAAGGGGCCACAGAAGTTGCCACTACCCTGCTGCCAGGGTTTACAGGTGGCGATGCACCTACCTCAATATGTCCGAGGTGCAATGCCGAAGGAGGCTCTGCCTCTCAAGGGAGACCGAGACCTCCGTTCGTCAGATGATCGGGCCTGAGATCAGCCCCGACTGTGTTGGTAGACACCCCATGCCAGTGGCTCTCAAGGTCACAGTGGCTTTCAACTTCTATGCCTCCGGCTCTTTCCAGAGATCAGTGGGTGATCATTGTGGAGTCTCCCAATCAGCTGTCCACAGTTGCGTCAAGCGGGGGACAGAAGCTCTTTTCAGGACTGCATTGACTTTCATTCATTTCCATATGGACGAGGCCTGCCAGGCTGAGCGAGCCAGAGCGATTGCTGGGTTCCCCCATGTCCAGGGTGCCAACGACAGCACGCGGGTGGCCATCAAGGCACCAGCGGGTCAGCCGGGTGCCTTTGTCGACAGGAAGGGATTCCACTCCATGAACGTGCAGGTAGTGTGTGACCACAGGATGCAGATTCTACAAGTCTGTGCAAGGTACCCTGGTAGTTCCCATGACGCATACATCCTGAGACACTCCCAGGTGCCAAGGCTCTTCAGTGCTCCAGCCCAACTGGATGGATGGCTGCTGGGTGACAAGGGCTCGTGACACCTCTCCGCCATCCAAGAACAGAGGCAGAGCAGCATTATAATAGGAGTCATGGCTCCACAAGGGCGGTGGTGGAGAGAAACACAGGTCTTCTCAAGATGCGCTTCTGATCCCTGGACTGTTCAGGGGGAGCACTACAATACCCTCCAGAGCGGGTGTCACTGATCCTGGTACCATGCTGCGCTCTCCACAATCTGGCACTAGCAAGGGGGGACCCACTGAAGGAAGAAGATCTTGACGTAGCTGCAATGGCCACAGATGATGAGCCCAGTAGTGAATCAGAAGAGGAGCACAGTGAGGAGAATGCTGAGGGTGTGGAGCCAGACCTCAGTAACCTCCAGGGAGGCAGGGACACCAGGGATGCTTTGATCCAATGCTCCTTCAGCTAGGCTGCCAAATAAGAGCTATCACCTCATGCTAGGGCTGCCGCCACCATCCCAGATCGCAGAAGTGACCCTTTGCCCCCAAAATACACTCAATGCCTGTGCAATAAAGTTTCGAGCCACCCATGTCCAGCATTACATACTGGCGTACCCTGCATCTGTAATACAAATGAAGCATACTCAGGCCAATAACACAAAAGCAAATGTGATTTAATGTTGGAACTCAGGTTATTGAGCAGAACAATATCCGATGTTGTTGGTCACATCATTAAAAAAAGTAAAACAAAATGTGGGAACAAAAGATCACCCGTGACCAGTCCCTCTTGTGCTTAAGGTGCTTTAAACTTAGGTTTACAGGTGCTATGTCTAGGTGCTCTCCCCTCGCTGGCACCGGCTTTGGAGACAGCCTGCTGACTCTGCTGTCTTGTTGGCCTTGATGACCTTGGTGGTTGTCCTCTGGCCAGTGGAACCTGTGATGACCCCGCCTGGGAGGGAGCAGCCAGTGCCATGGCTGGCATCTCTCCAGTCACAGCAGCCTCATCAGATGCCATGGTCACTGGCAGAGGGTCGGAGGAGCTGCTGCCATCATCCAGAGCATCCTGAGAGAAGCTTGCAGAGATGACAAGCAGCTCGTGCGCCAACATGAGGTCACTGTGGACATCCCTGCTCACCATTGAAGGATGGGCACCTAACTGGAAATCTGGGTGTCTCATCCACCTCACACATGGATACTGACCCCCTGAGGTCAGTACCTGTGTGAGGGCTTGCAGGTCTGAGCGCAACCCCAGGAACCCCTGATTCTGCTCCTAGAGCAGCCTCTCCATGAGAGCCGCCACTCCTTTCTTGGAGGAGGCATTCCGCTCGGCCATGAGGGTCAACACAGTGCTCATGTTCCACAGGGACTCCTCCACATCGGAGACCATGGCACACATACCCTCATGGATCTCCCACGCACCCCGCTGGGCATGCAGCATCTGCTGCCTAATGGACGACTCCAGAGGCCCATCATCAGCCTTTGACTGAGCATCATCCTAGTCTTCAGCAGTCCTCCGACTGCCGGCGCCCTGGGCACTCTCTGCCTCTGCCTGCACCTCAAGCGAGTATGAAGTGCCCTCACCAATTTGCACCGAGATACTAGCTGCCGAACTAATGCCCACTGAGGTGCTGGTATCTGCGCTGGTGCCTGGTTCAGAGAGTGGGTGTGATGCTGGTGCTTCGGGAGCCTGGTGGTCCTCCGGTGTCAGGTAGCTCCTAGAGGTCCTGTGCTTCGTTGCTTGGTGGCACATCTAAGGAAGAAGGAGGACAGGTCATTAGTTTAAGTCATGACACTGTCACTGTGCATGCCAGGCACCCTGGTGTGATCTGCGTCATAACATAACATAAGAACTAGAAGTAGGAGTAGGCAATTCAGCCCCTAGAGCCTGCCCCGCCATTCAAAACGATCATGGCTGATCTCATTTCGGCCTCAACTCCAATTTCCCGCCCTCTCCCCATAACCTTTCAACTCATTACTGATTAAAAATCTGTCTATCTCCTCTAATTTATTCAGCGTCCCGGCATCCACTGCACTCTGAGGTAGTGAATTCCACAGATTCACGACCCTTTGAGAAAAGTAATACCTCCTCATCTCTGATTTAAATCTACCACCCCTTATCCTAAAACTATGGCCTCTCATTCTAGAATGCCCCACAAGGGGAAATATCCACTGCACGTCTACTTTGTCTATCCCCTTTAGCATCTTACATACCTCAATTAGATCTCCTCTCATCCTTCTAAACTCTCGCGAGTGTAGGCCTAAACTGCTCAATCTCTCCTCATAAGACAAGCCCCGCATCTCTGGAATCAATCTAGTGAACCTCGTCTGAACCGCCTCCAGTGCAACTACATCCTTCCTCAAGTAAGGGGACCAAAACTGTGCACAGTACTCCAGGTGCGGTCTTACCAATGCCTTGCATAGTTGCAACAACACTTCCCTATTTTTATACTCTATTCCTTTAGCAATAAATGCCAAAATTCCATTTGCCTTCCTCATTACCTGCTGTACCTGCATACTAGCTTTCAGTGATTCATGTACGAGGACACCCAGATCCCGCTGCCCTGAAGCATTCTGAAGATTCTCTCCATTTAAATAATAAGTCACCTTTTTTATTCTTCCGACCAAAATGGATAACCTCACACTTATCCACGTTAAACTCCATCTGCCAAATTTTGACCCATTCACCTAACCTGTCCATATTCATTTATAAATTTCTTATTTCTTCATGGTGCCATCGTCTTTCAATGATCAATGAAGAATCCAGTCTGAAGCCTCACATCAATGATAAGACTGCACAAGATTGTTTGCAGCATCCGAAACTTTACCGTTATCTTACACCCCAGCCTCACCCGGCCTGTTGATTGAGGTGCATGGCGCCTCTCGAGCTCCAAGGCCTCCTGCTCTTACCTAGAGAGTATGAGGAGGTGTGGGGGTCCTCCACCAATCCGTGACCTCTCAACATTGATATGGGATGTCTTCTCCTGAAAGGACAGAGGAGCATTGATTAGTCCACTCTCTAGCTGCAGTGCCATTGCAGCCTGGCCAACCCCACCTGAGGAACACCTAGCAGGGCAGATCCGAGTTGTGGCCCTCGAGCCACTCAGTCAAAGCAGCCATGGCACGGCCCCTTGGCCAGCTCCAGCGTGATTGACAGTTGGCACTCAGATTCTAACACCCCTGAGCTGCACAGCAGGATGGCCAGCCCAAAACAATTCATCACACTGGCCCATGCCAATGCGGTACTCACCCAGGCAGCAGGTCATTGAAGCACTTCCGGCACAGGACCCAGACTGTACCACATCGTGGCTGCTCACCCGGGCTGCCACCTCCTCCCACGCCCTCTTTGAGAGATGCGGTAGCCTCTTTTTTCCATCTCTGGGGACAAGTGTGTCCCTTCTGGCAGCCACTGTCTCCAGGAGGGTGGCAAGGCATTCATTGGATAAACAGGGCACCAAGTGCCCAGCCGACCTCGCCTCCCGCCTGGTCTCAACATCTTCGTTTGCAGCCATATCGCGACTGCAACTCCGACGTGGGCAGCCTCCCTGGGGCTACCGGCGCCGCTTTTGAACCGTTCACAGTGTCGCCATTGGACCCGGCAGCCAACAGCCGCCTGCCCCTTCTTGGACATTCTGCAGCCCTAAGTCGGGGCCCGACCACTCCTGCTTGCTCCCACCGAACCCACCCGACGAGGGCAAAATTCTGCCCCATTGGACAAAGTGAGAAGATCTTGCAGTCATTTTCATGCTTCTCCTGAACCCCAAAAAGAAAGTTCATTCAAACCTCTGGTGCAATGGAAAGATTATTTGAATAGCATCATTTGAAATTCTCTTCAATGTCTGGTTTGAAGCTTTCATCAGATAAATGTATGTGTACATCCAGACATCTGAAGAAGAGGCTCTTGGTTTAATTGGATGAACTCTTACCTGTCAAATAAATTGGTCTTAACCAATGGAGACTGATCTTAACCATGGATATCAATGTATGTTTCTTACATTATCAGGATGGCACTCACACGTACAGCACACTGATTAGATGTGTATTTCCATTCATTTTTAGATCATCATTTCAATCCTGTGAATTTAATTTAGCACGTCCAAAATTCTGGCTCTCTTAATTATAAATTTTAAATGTTACTGTTGTTGTTGTAAGCAACTTATCATTCACAATCTGCTAAAGCCTTCAATCACAGGAATTATTCTGTCACATTATGAACATGGGAAAGCATAAAATAGACAGAAGATAGATGGTTGCCCTACTTTGTATTCACTCTCCCATTTTCTTTTATCTATTGGAAGCATACCCAAGTCCAGACTGGGCCAGAATTCAAGTTCAAACCTATTTCAATTAGCACTTTTGGATTCTGTACAAAACCATGCAATATTCTTTCCCATTTATATTAATGATAACTATGAAGTCAGCTGTTCGAGCTAGTGGCTGAAACAGATTGTTTTATGGAGAGGTCATTAAATGTCATCTCTTCTTCAAGTAATACAATGTACATCACTCTCTAAAATACAGTGAAATGAATTTTATGAGGCAAAGTAATTAAGAAATATATAAATAATCCTACATTCTTTAAAACAAATTACAAATTTCTTGGCTCCATAGGTTTCCTGTTCTGCTGGGTCCTACCTGGGCTTGAACTCTTATTCTGGATATGACCAACCAGTGTCAGTGGGGGTAATTTTGACTCTAGATGATGGTGTTTAATTGGTAATATTGGAATAGCTGCCAATCTCTCCCAATTTTCATTTCCATTCAAGACAATCGGCAGAGATGTATAACTGGTGGCTGATCTGAAAAATTGCTTGTTTTACACAAATGTCCAAAGTCAAAATTATCCCCAATGTGTCAGACTATTAACCGAAAATTCAGTGATCTCTGCTGTAGTTGAATGTTTCTGTGGGATTCACTGATTAGTCAACATATTGCTACAGGAAGTGAGAGGGAAATAATTGCCAAAATTTGCAGGCTTGTAAAAGAGAATTTTCCTTTCTGGAAAGAGTAGTTAAAACAAATAAGGCAGCAAAAAAACTATTTCAAGATTCAAACTTTACAGAAAATGTTTTGCAGAGCATTTTGGAAACAGTCATATCTGTACAACTATTAGATAATGCTGAGTTTGGGGCCCCCCACAAACAGCTGTATTTTGTTTTGTGTTGTGAGAGTTGGGGAGCTTTTCAGAAGAGATGGGGAACTCGGGCTTGGCCTCAGGCTGGCTGTAGCTCAGTCTCCGGAATACAAGGATCATGCCTTTTGATTGAAGGATGCGTAAAGCATAAATAAAACCTTTGGCTCACAGATGACTTGGTATTAATTTTATACTTGACTTGTGATCCTGTTGTAATTTGTGTCCAGAATGCTTCACCTGAAAAAAGGAAAAAGAATGAACTTGCATTTATATAGCGTCCTTTATAACCTTTAGGCATTCCACCAGAGTGCACTACTGTCAATTAAGTCGTTTCTGAAGTCTAGTCACTCTTTAGACAAGGGTGTCTTGCAGTGCAGTGGTAGCGCTCCTACCTCTGAGCCAAAAGCTCCAGGTTTGAGTCCCACTCTGGGACTTGATGGCCCTGGAAGATGCGCCCATAACATGGTCAAACAAGTTGATTATCAACCTGCAAATCCTTCCAATATGCCTATGACAGGTGGTAAAAACGGGACGGTCTCCTGGTCAGCCAGAACCCATAGAAGGCAACAGCAATTCCTCCATTTCTGTATAATGATGAGAAAAAGGAAAAGGAACATACCAGTTTGGAAGAATTTAGAGTATAGCATCATGAACAATGTTTGTTTCATGAGGCTGGATTTTCCAGCATGCTTCAGGACCAAATGGGGATCCAGTTGGATTATAGAGATAGTTAGGTGGAATATAGATATTAGGTAGAATTCATGTATAATTAGAAGATTAAACTTTAGAATTGAATAAGTTGTTAGAAAAGGGGCCATTTTACCCAGAAGTCTTTCACACACACACAGGGGCAGTACTGAATTTAATTAAAGACAGATGGATATTACTTCATGGCCAAGATTTCCCAGTCGGTGAGCGGGGCGGGGGGGTGCAGGGCCTGCTCACAACACGTAAAATGGCGCAGGATGACGTCGGGCGGAACTCCCGACGTCACTGCGCCCTGTTTAAATTTTCAGATAGGCGGGGACTCAGCAGAATCAGCTGTGCGCCCACCAGCCTGTCAATGGCCAATTGAGGTCATTGACAGAGTCATTAAAGTAATTAATGGACCTGCCCGTCCAACCATAAGGTTGGCGGGCAGGCCAGGAGCCCTGGCAGGCATTAGAAAAAGCATGAAACCTCATCCACGGGTAGGATGAGGTTTCATGTAGGTTTTAAAAAATGTAATTAAAGTCTATTTAAAAGTGATGGACGGGGGGACATGTCAGGGATTTTTTTTCTCTATTTTTCAAATTTTTAACTGTGGAGCTAATCTCCCTGAGGCAGCACTTAGCCTCAGGGAAATGAGTGCGCTCTTTCATGCACATGCGTGAAAGAGCACCATCGCGGCTCAGGGAATTTCCCCCCCACCCGCACAGGGAGCGCATAGCGCTTCCGTGCGGATGTCACACTGGGCGGGCCTTAATTAGCCCACCCACGTAAAATGGTGGTGACGATCGGAGGCGTGCCTCCACGCGCCCACTCTTCAACTTCCCCCCCAAGGGTTGGGGGGGGGGCGGAAACGACATTCTGCCCCATGTTTGTGGAATCCACTGGAATTTTAGAAAGCATCATTTTTTGGAAACAGCTATTGATAAAGACTATCCTTTCACGATTTTAAATGCTTTATCCTTTACCAAAGTAATTTTAAAAGATAGTAACACCTATTAATGATGGTTCAGTCTGGAACTTGTCATTTTGTATTAAGATAAAATCTAGCTCAAGATATCATGAAAGGCTAGTGGGCTTCTAACAGTCAGAATTAAACATTATAAGACACCTTTTACAAAGGACAGATGCTATGAGAATGCAGCCTTTAAATGACTTAGAAGAAAAAAAACTTTAAAACGACTATTCCTGTATTAGAGCTTAAGAATCACTATGAAAATACAGAAGCAAGTGAACTTAATTAGGGTTGATATTAGAACGCATTGCACACATTCATTGACCAGATAAACACTCAGTGTTCATACAATAAGGCACTCCTCAACAGTTAAATAAATATCAATAATAGTGAATGATAAAGGATAATCAAACTGTAGGAGCTTAAACAAAGAAGCAACACCCATAGTGCTAAGGATCATGGCCTGAATCTTCGGGTTGGCATGTGGGGGCGGGCTCGACTCGTTGACACGTAAAATGGCACGCGGTGACGTTGTCGATGTCACCGCGCGTCATTCCGATCTTCAGTTTGGTGGGTGCGCACCAGAGTCGGCTGCGCGCCTGCCGAACTGTCAAAGGCCTATTAAGACCATTTAAATAGCAATTGAAATAATTAGCAGGGCTGCCCGCCCAATCTTAAGATTGGTGGGCAGGCGAAGAGCCCAGGCGGCCTTCGCATTTATCATGAAACCTCACCCACAGGCGGGATGAGGTTTCATGAAGGGTTTATAAATGTAATAAAAATTTTTGTTAAAATTCATTGACATGTCCCAGCTGATGTGACATGTGAGAGGACATATCTGAACAATTTTTTTTTTCTTAATTTCAATTTTTCATAAGTAATCTCCCTGAGGCAGCTCCATGCCTCGGGAGATTTCTGCGCTCTTTCACGCACATGCGTGAAAGAGTGCAGGCCCTGACTCTCCCTTCTCCCCCCACCTGCACAGGGAGCGTTCAGCGCTTCCGGGTGCGCATCACGCTGGGTGGGCCTTAATTGGCCCGCCCACATAAAACGGCGGCGCGCAGCTGATCACGGGCGGCGATCGGCTGCGTGCCCGCCCACGCCCGCTCTCCATCCAGCCCACCCGACGGGGAGAAAATTCTCCCCCATGTAATTTAGTTCAATGGGGTATAAAAGATAGAGGCTTTTTTCCCAGAAACTCAGAAGTATTGAGGAGAAACCTTAAACCAATGCTTCTCAAGCTGTTGAAGAACTGGTCACTTTAATCAAGTGTTTTTGGGTCTTGCTATTCAGACAGCTAAACTGCTCGGGATTTAAGGTAACACTTTGCTTTAAATATTTGATGGATATTCTAAGAAATTTTAGTCTGAAGCATTTTAAGAGTTTCTTTTACTGGATTGTGTATTAGAACTAAGATTATGTTTTCCATCTTTCTATAATCTTTAATGCTGCAGTGCACTTATCCACTTTAAAGTGTATTATGGTACGGTTCTTTTATAAACTTATAAATAATTTAGTAAGATGTAACGCCTCACATAGTATTCTGTATACAGCTTTAAGGATCCCCTCTCTGTGTACTCCTAAAGTGGGGAGATACAATTTTTTGAAGAGAGACCACAGGCCCTTATAATATCTGGATAATTATAACCTAGCTGATTATTATTTAAAAAGGCTATCTTGAAAAAGGTAATAGCTCTTGATGGTTATCTTCCTTGGGGAAGAAATGGTTCACTTGCTTAGACACAAAACAAGTGTCTGCAGGAAGTGACTATTTTAAATTCGGGTGATGGTGATTATGAGAGGAGTGCTCCTGATCTGGGATAGCCCCAAATGGGATTAGGATTATAATTCACTTCATACTTATCGGAAGCACATCCAACAGTTTGAACTTCCTGGAGATGGCACCCTAGTGGGCCACCTCCATCATCCTATTAAGGACAGTGGGTAGCTCCTGATGCGGTAGACCCAATCAGAGAGCCAGCAGTCCCACTAGGACAGGTGGCCTCAACATCCTTAGAGGCGTGTATTTAAAATTAAAATTATTAGTGGCAAAGCCATTAGCCCCTTGATGCAGAGGGGAAACACCTCCAACTGCATTGTTTGGGCAGTAGGTGCCTCATTTCCTGGTAGAAACCCCCTCTTTGGGTGTGCGACTTCCAGCTCCAATGGCCTGTCACATGGAGGCTGTCTGCATGGAGATGGCTGCCCCCACATGTGGCAGTTTGGGGGGGTGGGGTCACTCTGCCAGTGACAAAATACTGGTGTGTCTGGCAAATTGGACCTAGTTTACTCCCATAATTGGCATACTTAGCTGCCCACCCCTGTGGTACAAGCAGCAGATTGGATTCCCACCTGCCCATGGAAAACTTCCCGATGATGGGAATGTGTTTTCCTGACATGGCAACACCACCCCCCCACTCCATTTTCCTGACTCCCCTGCATCCAAGCCCACCATTATGGGGCCAAGAAAATTCAGCCCATGGATACCGAGTCAACAAGGTTTACAAACCTAAGATCTTATCTGCTTACCAATTGATCAGAAGGTGTGCTTCCCCCAGGTGCTATTGGGTTGGTGACAGCCGATGGCCAAAGACCTGCAGACCACTTCAACAAGGAAAATTCAACACTGATTCTTTCCAGACTGGCTTGGATAACCCTTGTCACATCAGTCAGGCAGCAGCTCACCACTATATGAAGAGGGTCACATGTCTATTCAGATTGACCTCACTGTTAGCATCTCCACTGAACCTATGAATCAAAGAGAGCAATTGAACTCTATAGATTTGCAGGGTTCCCATAGGTACAAGGAGTAATTGCTGCAACTGATGTTGCACCTAAAACCTCTTCAATTTATGCAGCTAGTGTGCAATGTTGTTCACTCTATACAGCATGTTTACACCCGCTGCTTGGAACCTTTCATGATGCTTTCATCATGCAGCAATCCATCATATCAGCCCTGACAATTCAAAACCATGTATCAGGATGACTGATTAGGTATCAGGATTATTGCCTACAGTCATGACTTTTGATTCCATATGGCATCCACAGAGAGGAAGAACAAACATAATGAGGCTCAGGAAACTACAGGAACTCAGTTGACAAGACTATTGGCATTCTGGTGTCTTTTTAGATGCCTGAATGTATCTGTTGAAGCCTAGACAGAGTCCCCAAAATCATTGCTGCATTCTGTATAATAATATGCAGATAGGATTACGACTTAATCAGGGTAATGGGGAGAATATTTATAAAGAAGATGGAGAAGATCTTTGATCACTGCATCAGCAGGAGAGCACATAAGAAGAAGAAAAAATGGACTAGGGGAACCATCATTCTGCAGTCCAAGAAAGGAATTTTATATATATATATATATATAGTATATAGAAGTTGAAAAACCAAATACAGGAATGAACTCTGAAGTGCGGTCACACAATTTTCAGTTTTCAGAATAAAATTATTTTAAAACTTCCAATACTGTCACAAACTCTAATTGCAACTGTGTCTACTATCTGGTACTTGTTCTAGTTTCTAATCTACTACTTCTACAAAATACTCCCTAAATGATGTAAGGCTGAGAAGTGACTGACTCGGAATATTTCTCCGGAGGCTTTAAGGCTAAGATGGTTCTCATCTCAATGAAGCTGCTACACCTGACCTGCTTCCATTTGACATTCTCTTGCTTTGTCAAGGGATGGAGACATGACAATCACTACTATTACTAAAATGAAGCCTGGGACCAATATTTTTTGACAATATTTGCCTCCCAATCTAGACATGGCTGGATATGCACGTGGAAATATGCAACCAGGAACCCACAGTGCCCTGTATACAGATGTCATTCCAACTGGATAATATGGGTGTCTGTAGCATGTTTGGTAACACTATCTATAAAGCAAGTTAGAGACATTTAGAAACCGAATGTAGTAACTGTATCAGCTTTACTTTTACTGCAATCCCTGTGATCCAATACTATAAGATCAAAAATCTGTATCTGTTCTATTGGACTCTCACCATAACTCCTATGGGAATCTACCAGAGCAGCTACAAGTCCACTGGACTCATGATATGCCAAGGCTCAGCCTTATATCAGTGATTCCGTGGTGACCCAGCAGGAGCTGAGCCCTCACCTGCCTTTACTAGGCCATTGACATCAGGGGGAGGAAAGCTGGAGTTCCTGTAGCCAAGCCCTAAGTTGGAATCCAGCATATTATTGACCAAATATCCCTCCGCAATTCCTTGGTGGAAGTGCAGCCGACCTCAGAGCCTAGGCCAGGGTCCAAGCTTCAGCCCCTGAAGTGGAGGAGGAATTCTTTTCGCAAGGTGTGTAAATGTTCCTTTACAAAGGGTACAAATCATGGAGGGGACAGCATCAACCTTGATTGGCTACACACATTGTCGTATGCTGTATCTCAGTATCTTTTGCTGGGGTGATGGTTGGGGGGGGTGGGGCTGGTTGAGGGGACTGCACCCAAATGCACTCAAGAGCTGCTAAAGGCCTTCAGTCTTTGGTTGGGTGAACAGTGGTGGCCGTGGCTAGGTGTATCTGATATTTACATTGGGTAGTGACCCTATCCCCCATGGATCTTTGGGGCATATGTTCCTGACTAACAGAAAAAAATAGATATAAGCTTGCTAATTTAAGGCAATTTTTTTAAAGGTTAATTGATACTTCAATTGCAGTGTCAGCACAATGTGATTTTATTCTCTCAATAGAGTGTAACTGGTCACTCAATCTGGATCATGGACTGACCTGACACGAGAGTGAAATAGAATAAAACTCTTTGCTTTGCGTCAGAGTCAGGTGAAGTCTTCGTTCCAGATTTATGTTCACAAGGTTAGCATTGGTGTAATGTGGTAACTACTTAACATTGACTCCTTTTGTTAATTGTTACGAACAATATATAATTTTAAGTTGAATTTATGTATTTGCATATTAAGAAAGGTAAAAAATAGTTTGTTTAATTGAGATTTTGTTTATGAACCTTGGTGCCTGGGTGTCTGGATAGATGTGTGACTAAAAGGTCTTTTGGATTTGTTTATATATATATACATTTTTAATGAAGTCTTACAACCCCTGAAGTTGAAAAGATGGGTTGAAAGGGGTGGAAAGTTCAGTGTTTCAAAAACAAAATAAAAAGTAGAAAGCTTTACTGTTGCTTAGCGACAGTAGTCCAGTGACATAGGCACAGATAAAGACAGGAGTTGAGAGAGGGAGTGTGGGTCAGAGAGAGAAAATGGGGATTTGTGAGCTCTCTGAGAAGAAATTCTGCAAGGCTAATGGGGCAGTAGGACTCAGAAAAGTGATCAGTTTAGCAGAAGTGCTACTGGAAGACCGGGTTTAGGGAATTCATTTATTTGCTCTGCAGTTGAAGAAACAGTGAGTTTAGAGTCCAGTTTTGGGTGTCCTGGTGAGAAGCAACAAGTGAATGCTCAGGAATTCACTGGAAGAAAACTATGTGCATCTGTGCCAGTCCCAACCACTGTAAAGATATTGCTGGGGTAAAGGAATAGTGGGAATTTGAATTGCCTTCTTGTGTTTGCATTGAGATCTTTCCAACCTTTTTGTCTGATGTAACTTTTCTTGTTTTAAAAAACATTTTATTCTTTGTATTAAAAGTTCATCAGCAGACTCTTATGAATTTGTTCAGTAACTTTCCTCTATGGTTTCTAAAAAAAAAACGTTAGGACCTATCAAGCCAGGTTTCATTCTTGGATCTGACTTCTCCAGTATTAACAGCAACTGGGATCATAACATAATGCACAAGAGATGCAGCACAGAGCCTTTTTATATATTGCATGATTGTAAAAGCCTCTCTTTTCCTTGTGTTCAGAAAGCTCAATCACCTAAGGCACTATTTATACAGCAGATGTCACAGTACGTGTTGAGAAATTTGTGCCCCATGCTTGTGCATAATTAAAGATGTACACAATGCTTTCTGTTCATTGCAGGTTTCTTGAGCACTGGGGATCAAGCTGCAAAAGGCAATTATGGATTGCTGGATCAGATCCAGGCCCTGCGCTGGATCAGTGAGAACATTGCATTCTTTGGAGGGGATCCCTTACGGATTACAGTTTTTGGATCTGGAATTGGAGGCTCATGTGTCAGCCTTCTCACTCTATCCCATCATTCAGAAGGTAGGTCAGGGAAAAAATTTTCCTCCCCATTTACGCACCTGATTACTTCTGGTAGTAATAAAGTATGATTTCAAGGGGAGAAACTCAGTGGGACTTGGAAGGAGTGGGGACTGGGGGTGGTGGTAGCAGACAACGAGAACTTTAAAGAAAAGTTGAGAGAAACTAGGAGCAGGAGTAGACCATTCGGCCCTTCAAGCCTGCTTCGCCATTCATTATGATCATGGCTGATCATCCAACTAATTAGCCTGCTCCCGCTTTCTCCCCATACCCTTTGATCCCTTTCGCCCCAAGAGCTATATCTAACTCCTTCTTGAAATCATACAATGTTTGGCCTCAACTACTTTCTGTGGTAGCGAATTCCACAGGCTCACCACTCTCTGGGTAAAGAAATTTCTCCTCATCTCAGTCGTAAATGGTCTACCCTGTATCCTCAGACTGTGACCCCTGGTTCTGGACTCCCCCACCATCGGGAATATTCTTCCTGCATCTACCCTGTCTGGTCCTGTTAGAATTTTATCGGTTTCTATGAGGTCCCCCCTCATTCCTCTGAACTCCGGCAAATATAATCCTAACCGACTCAATCTCTCCTCATATGTCAGTCCCGCCGTCCCAGGAATCAGTCTGGTAAACCTTCGCTGCACTCCCTCTATAATAAGAACATCCTTCCTCAGATAAGGAGACCAAAACTGCACACAATATTCCAGGTGTGGTCTCACCAAGGCCCTGTATAATTGCAGCAAGACATCCCTGCTCCTGTGCTCGAATCCTTTCGCTATGAAGGCCAACATACCATTTGCCTTCTTTACCGCCTGCTGTACCTGCATGCTTACCTTCAGCGACTGGTGTACGAGGACACCCAGGTCTCATTGCACATTCCCCTCTCTCAATTTATAGCTATTCAGATAATAATCTGCCTTCCTGTTTTTACTACCAAAGTGGATAACCTCACATTTATCCACATTGTACTGCATCTGACATGCATTTGCCCACTCACTCAGAGGGTTGGAAAAAGTGAGTTGCTCCAAGAAGGTGAAGGTATCAAAGGAGTAGGGGGAGAGGCCAAGGTGTGACTTGATAGTAAGGGTCACAATACAAAAGCAGTGGTTTGGGGAAGCAGGTGGTGGAAAGCCTAGTCAGCCTGGGGGGCTTCAGTAAGGAGCAAGATGCTACCAGCATCCACCAAATTTCAGTCAAAGCCAGAATATCAATGCAGTCATCCACAATGAGATCATATATGGCAAGAGATTTGTTCAAGAATGATGAATTACTAGGCAGCCATTGGAGAGCAAAAGGTAAATCCACAGAGTTAGTGCAGATGATCAAGATCATTGAAGAAACAGTGGCAGGGGGGTAAGGAGCACACACAACATTGGGAGCAGGAGCTTCCGGAGGATCAAACCAATCCAGCAAAAGATGGCGGAGGTTTTCCGAATGACAAATAGAAAAGGGTAAAGTCAATGGTCATGGAAAGTGAGTGAAGATTCTTCAGCAGCATCAGAGCAACATCCAGAGCAGGAACAGATCAGAGCTAGCTCAACGTAAAGTGACAAGTCCCAGTGGAGGAGGTGAAAATTATCCCACAGAGGCAGACCAAGTAGTGGAATAGAGACTGTCCAGCAGTGGATACAGTCACCTTAGAAGGAAGAAGTAAAGTTAGACATCACAGAAAGCCCAGAACCACCGAAATGGAAGTTAACCCAGAACAAAAACAGGTTTGTCCTCAGGACCCAATTCAGCAGCAGAGTAGAGTTAGAGAAGTCAGATGTGTGCTAGAATATAGTCCTGATGTCCTGCAGGTAATGACAGCATAGGAACAGGAACGACCCAAGCTTATCTAGCAATCTGTAAGGTCATGGCAAATTAGTGACCTTACTCCATATCCCTTAATACCTTTGCTAACAAAAAGCTATCAAACTCAGAGTTGAAATTAGCTATTAATCCAGTATCAACATTTACAGAAGAGAGTTCCAAACTTCTATTACCTTTCACAGGTAGAAGTTAATTAGTAAATAATTTGCCAATTTTACTCCTGAAAGATCTGGCTCTAATTTTTAGGCTATGTCCCTAGTCCTAGAGATTCCCCAACCAGTAGAAATATTTTTTCTCTATCCATCCTATCTGTTCCCACTAATATCTTGAATTTTTAAAATCAAATCACCCCTTAACCTCCTCAATTTCAGGGAATACACCCCTAGTTTGTGTAATCTCTCCTCCTAATTAAACCTTTGGAGTCCATAGGTATCATTCTGGTAAATCTACACTGCGCCTCCTCCAAGGCCAGCAGGTAGAGAATTGACATTGTAAATTAAAACAGATTATCTTAAATTTGAAGATATTGAGGTACTTGAAGAGATTAAGTGGTAGAGCAGACTCAAAATAATTGAGGTGTACAGCAGAACAATGTAATCCCTACAACAAAGTGCTGGAAATCAAATTTGACTAGTCCCAGCTAGGGTTGCCAACTCCCAGTTGGATATATTCCTGGAGGGGCGATCACCTGACATTTGATTATTTTACACCCAAAGTTTGGGTATGTTACCACATTTACCTTATAAAGGTTGGGTCGCTGGCACTTGAACATTTTTACTCACCATGAGCCTGTAAAAAGATTTTTCACATTGGCAAGGATGGACTAGGTATCAGGAAATTCATCAATTCTCCTAAAAGGCGCATTTTCTGATCCCCAATGCCTCTGAGGAATCAATGGTGGACATTTCTTTATAATCTCAAACAAAAGCAGAAAATTCTGGAAACGTTCAACAGGTCAGGCAACATCTAAAGACGGGCAATTTCCAAAATATTAATATTTCTTATCATTTGCAGATGCTGTCTGAATTACTAAGTATTTCTAGTATTTTCTGATTTCCTTTGAGATTGTTGGAATTTTCAGGATTTGGGGATTTTCCTTTATAATTTGAGTTGACTAAAGGAAACCTGCATAAATTTAGTGGTAGACTCCTCGTTGTTCGAGTATGTACGAGCTAGTGACTTCATCATCTTTCTCTCATGATTGAAGAGCCAACAAAGGATCGGCATCAACATCCATAGAGCATGCTGTCGTTTGTGCTTGGGAGAACTTCTGCAGCTGCGCCACCTCTGGTCTTCTCTGGACACGTTAGATGTTGCAAGTTTAGCACAGATGGTCCTCGAGACATGCTAAGCCAAATTTCACTGTTTTCTTCCACGTGGGCCGGTCAGCTACACTGTTATTACAAGAGAGGCCGCCAGCAATGCAGAAATCCTTTTACCATTTCTACTGGCAACCTTGAGTTGAGCAGCAATGTACCATGGCCCTTTAATCAATAACGGATTGTTCCACCCAGCTATCATTCACACTTGTGACACCTGCATCATTCAATCTATTTTCCTCTGGATTACTCGGTCTAGGTTGGTGTTTGTGAGGGATGCTGTGCATGGCAGCACATACTCTGAAATGTTAGCGAGGTCAAGCACACTGGGGCCAGCTTATCATCCCTGGAAAATCTGAAGAAGACAAAAGAGAGGTTAGAATGCAGCTCATAATTTGCTTTTTTAAAATTCATTTACTGGATGTGGGCATCGCTGGCTAAGCCAGCATTCATTGGCCACCACTAATTGCCCTTGAGAAAGTGGTGGTAAGCTGCCTTCTTCAACCGCTGCAGTCCATGTGGTGTAGGTACATCCACAGTGCTGTTAAGGAGGGAGTTCCAGGATTTTGAGCCAGTGACAGTGAAGGAATGGCGATATATTTCCAAGTCAGTATGGTGAGTGGCATGGAGGGAAACTTCCAGGTGGTGGTGTTCCTATGCGTTTGCTGCCCTTGCCCTTCTAGATGGTAGTGGTCGTGGGTTTGGAAAGTGTTGTCTAAGGAGCCTTTGTGAGTTTCTGCAGTGCATCTTGTAGATGGTACACACCACCATCAATGAACAGTGGCAGCAGAGGGAGCGAATGTTTGCGGACGGGGTGCCAGTCAAGCAGGCTGCTTTGTACTGAATATGTCGAGCTTCTTGAGTGTTGTTGGAGCTGCACTCATCCAAGTAAGTGGAGATATTCCATCAAACCCCTGTCTTGTGTCTTGTAGATGGTGGACAGGCTTTGGGGAGTCAGGAGGTGAGTTACTCGCCACAGGATTCCCAGCCTCTGACCTGCTCTTATAGCCTTAGTATTTATATGGCTAGTCCAGTTCAGTTTTAGGTCAATGGTGACCCCCAGGATGTTGATAGTGTGGGATTCGGTGATGGTAATGCCATTGAATATCAAGAGGCGATGGTTAGATTCTCTCTTGTTGGAGATGGTCATTGCCTGGCACTTGTGTGGCGCAAATGTTACTGGCCACTTGTCAGCCCAAGTCCCAATATTGTCTTGCTACAATTTGACATGGACTACTTTGGTATCTGAGGAGTCACGAATGGTGCTGAACATTGTGCCATCATCAGCAAACATCCCCACTTCTGACCTTATGATGGAAGGAAGGTCACTGATGAAGCAGCTGAAGATGGCTAGGCCTAGGACACTACCCTGAGGAACTCCTGCAGTGAGGTCCTGGAACTAAGATGATTGACCTCCAACAACCACAGCCATCTTCCTTTGTGCTAAGTACGCCTCCAACCAGCAGAGAGCTTTCCCCCAAATTCCCATTGACTCCAGTTTTGCTAAGGCTCCTTGATGCCACACTCGGTCAAATGCTGCCTCGATACCAAGGGCAGTCACTCTCACCTCACCTCACCTCTGGAATTCAGCTGTTTTGTCCATGTTTGAACCGAGGCTGTAATGCTTTAAATAGAAAGAATGTTATGAAGGTAATTGATGCAGCTTATTGGCAATTAATACAGGATGAAATAGGAAAAGACTTATAAAGACATGGTGAACTCTATGAACTCATGCCCTTCCATTTCACCATCACCTATTTCTGATCTTTCCTGCTCTTCTTTTCAGCCAGACTTTGCTTTTTAAAGACTGCACTGGAACCTTGAAAAACTTCTCACATAGTACTTTCATTTTAAATAGGATATGCACTACAGAACAGCCAAGGTATTTAAACGAGCTGAACCACAAAAATATGACAGTCAAACCAGCAAGAATTGGCAGAAATGAATCTCAGTTCTGGAACACAAAGCCAGCATTATTGGAAGTGACTCAGTGGAACTTGAGTCTCCGCCAAAAGGATCCTTAGGCAGATAATGCTGAAAGGGTTAAATGTCCTTCAGCAGTAAATTTCTCCCCATTATTTATTATTTTAATTTCCTTCCCTACAGGAGTCGAAACACTATTGATCCTGAAATTTGTGACTTTCTGATTGCTTGCTTGCTTTATTTATTGACAGGCTGTGAGCATTATTGAAATAGTTTAGAAACCGCTAGGGCACAGTGTTTCTGTACAGTCTCCGACTAAAATCATTATAATGTGATTTGTAATAAAAGAAGCCTATAATGAAGCGTGTACTCTAAGCTATAATCACAGGAAGGTTTCATTGCCTCCCCTCTGTCATTTTGTTCTAATTTAGTCCCCTGAAAGCTGTTTAAATTCATCCCTTTTGGATATAATTATGAAACAGAAATGATCAGTCATTGCCCAAAAGTGAATTGTGTAGAACTACATCACTGGCAGTGACCATAGGGATCAAGAGCATCACTAGCAATTGTCAGCTAACCTTATAGGAAGAAGTCAATGAGAGGGCACTGTTCGTAGAGTTGAAGTTAATATTTTCTTCTCTGGAACTCCAGAATGAAATAGCATGAATATTTTGGTAGGAATAAATAAGTGGAAGGTTTACTGACCCCACAGTTCCAGCAGGCGGCCACACTCAAAGGGAATCAGACCTACGGCCTTGTAGCCCTGTCTTCAAACCTTTTTCTTTGGGTGTTGCTCCCCACTGAGAGTGTGAAATTAGTGTATTTACTCTACTGTGCACGTCTCTTAGAACAGCAACTTGTATTTATAAGGTGCCCTTAATATAATGAAGCATCTCAAGGTGCTTCACACAGGCAGTATAATATAAAGTATGACACCAAACCATTAAGGCAGTATAAAGGCAGGTGACTAAAAGCTTGGTCAAAGAGGTAGGTTTTAAGGGGCGTCTTAAAGGAGGAAAATGAGTTAGAGAGATGGAGAGCTTTAGGCAAGGAATTCCAGAGTTTAGGATTGAGGCAGCTGCAGGCACTGAACAATTGAAATCGGGTATGCTTTAAAGGCCAGAATTAGAGGAGTGCAGATATCGTGGAGTGTTGTTGAACTGGAGGAGATTATAGAGATAGAGAAGGGTGAGGCCATCGAGAGACTTGAAAACAATGATGAGGAGTGCGAAATTTAGATGATGCTCAACTGGGAGCCAGTGTATGTCAGCGAGCACAAAGGTGATGGGAGAACCGGACTTGGTGTGAGTTAGGATAAGGGCAGCAGAATTTTAGATGGCATCAAGTTTATGGAGGGCAGAACATGGGAGGCTGACCAGGAGTGCATTAGAATAGTCAAGTCTAGAGGTAAGAAAAGCATGAATCAAGGTTTCAGCAGCAGATGAGCTGAGGCAAGAGTAATGTTACAGAAGTGGAAGCAGGCAGTCTTGGTGGTGGGGCAGGTAAGTGGTCGGAACTTATCTTGGGGTCAAATATGGCACGAGGGCTGCGAACAGTCTGGTTCAGCCTCAAACTGTAGCCAAGGAGAGGGGTGAAGTCAGTGGATAGCGAACAGAATTTGTGGCAGGGATTGAAAAGGGTGTCTATGGTCTTCCCAATATTTAATTGGAGGAGATTTATGCTTATTATTGTCAAAGTTACACTGCAGGAAGCTAATTTAGTGAAATACTGACAGTGAGTTTAGCTGAGGGGCATTAAGGAAGTGAGTGTTATGACGTGGCAGATGATGTGTGCCAGGTGACCAAATCCACGTGGGAAACTTGGTTGCGCAGTCACTATGGTTTTGCAATTTGTATTTATTACGAGATATGTGCACTGAATTCAGAAATAATAAGTCCACCAAGACCTTCAGAGATTTAAAAAAATTAACTTAAAATATTTATTAACAAAATAGATGTCAAGCACATACATAAGACTGCAATTACTACGATAATAACTCCTAAAATTCCTAATTAAACTGATTCCCAGTTACACTCCCTTTAAGGCAACGGTCCACAATAGATTTAGATTTAAAACAAACTCAGCAAGTTAATACAATACCCTGGACAGTGGAATTCTAAATGGCTTTTCTCCAGCTTCAGTTTCATTAGATAGCAGACATACGTACAAATGCTGGAGGCGTCATTAAGGCTATTTCACACACTCCTGTTAGATTTTACATAGCCTTCTGACACATAACCTTTCATTCTCCTTTATATATGTTTCTCTCTTTTTAATATGTAAATTCTATTGTTCAATATGTCTTAGAAACTGTATCTTCCTCATAATATAAAAACTTTCATGTTGCCAATATATATTGTCAGTTACCGTTGGGGGGAAAAAAAACACATTCCTTGGCCTTGCTTAACTGGCTAGTTGTAAACAAATGAAGATCCCTTTGAAATCCAAACAATTCCTTCATTTATCTAAAAATGCAAATTCCCTTCACGCCTTACATGCTAAGCCAGCATCCATGTTTACTCATTAGCATGTCAGGCGCCTAGTTTCTTTTGATGATTTAAACTTGCAGTCGACTCGACTCCAAATGTAATTGAATCACACACAGACTCAACTATACTTACCCAATAAACCATAAAAATATTATGAAAAAATTATGTTAGTTTCATGACAGTGAGTTTAACCTGAGAGTGCAAATCCAATGCTAACCAGTTAATCTCACAGTCATAAAATGTTATAGCAGAGAAGAGGCTTTACAAATTTAAAATGGGACAAAATCAAAACAAAACATCATGGTTGGAATTTTACAGCCCTGTCGGGGCAGGGACAGGACCATAAAATGCAGCGGGCCATTCTTAGCTCCATTGACTTCGGCGGGACTGTAAAATCCAGCTGCCGTAAAATTCCACCCCATGAGGTGATCATCACTTCTGAAAGGCACTCAGAGATCAGGCTGACAACACATCAGTGCTCATGGGTCACCTGTGCATGTTATCAAATTTAGTAATGAGCAGTGAGCCAGATTTAATTAACAGCTTAATAGTGTGTGAACATTTATCTAATAACGGTCATATACCGAATTCACCTTAGCGTTTGAAAGGGAGAAGTGTGAAACAGCTATTACGATTCAAGATTTAGGTAAGACTAACTTCAGTGAGACAGAGTCTAATAAACTAGACAAGCTACTTAACGGGGAAATTGACAGAAGGTTAGTGGGATTTGTTCAAAAATAACTTAATATGATACAGAACCAGTTTATGCCTCTAAAGGGCAAGCATACTACTTGCCAAAAAAAGCAGCCATAGATGATTAGAGGGGTAAGGGACAACATCAACTAATAGAAAAAAAACATACAAAAATGCAAAAAAAAAGCACAGATCTTGCCCAATGGGAAAGTTACAAAGAACAGGAAAAGGTGACAACAGATAGAGCTACAAAAAGGGAGAAGGAAATGAAACTTGCACGAGATGACAAAATCAACACAAAAAATTTGCAATTAGGGAGAATTGGGTGGTCAGGAGCAATGTGGACTCCTTGAATGCCACTAATAATGCTGTTACCAATGAAAATAAGAAAATGGCGGACATGCTGAATAATCACCTTGCATCAATATACATAGTAGAGGAAGAGGTCAGCATGCCAGAAATCTCAAAAAAACTAGTGTTGAATTGGGACAGGAATTCAGCAAAATTAATGTAAGCATAATAACTGTAATTAAGAAAATAACGGCACTAAAGAGTACCAAACACCCAGAGCCAGATTTTTTCCATCCCAGGGTTTTAAAGGAAATAGGTGAGAAGATTGTAAATGTCTCAACTATAATATTCCAAGTGTAGTATAAGGGCCTGGCACAAAAAGGGTTAACTTGGGATTGAGTACAGTACCGCCTCCATGCCCAGTGATGTAAGAGAGTAAATGACCCATACCCAGGGGTCAATGTAGTGTTGGACAGAGCTGTGTGTAGAAGCAAGCATGGAGACAGTTCCTTGCTTGAACCTTTCCTGACCTATTTATATAGTTCTAGTAGATAATAAATACTTGCTGTTGAACAACCTAAGACTACGAATACCTTAATAAGACCTACCAAACTATACAACACCAAGTTTCTCTTGTCTCGAGAACTATTCCTTTAGATTGAAAAATTGTGCATGTCAATCCAATCCATGATCATGTTGAATGGCAGAGCTGGCTTGAAGGGCCGAATGATCTACTCCTGCTCCTATTTTCTATGTTTCTTTTTAAGAAAGTTGAGGGAGGTATACCAGGGAATTGTAGAGCAGTTAGGAAATCACCTGTTGTTGGGAAATTATTAGAGTATATAATTAAGGACAGAATGACTAAATAATTTGAAAAATTTCAGCTGAGCATGGATTTGTATGGGGTAGATCATGCCTGTCGAACCTGATAGAATTTTTTGAAGAGCTGGGTGACTAAAGTGCTTGAACAGGGGAATGTGTATGAATATTATTTATATGAACTCAAAAGAAAGTCCATCATAAGACACTGTTCGCTAAAGTTGAAATGTATGGAATTAAAGGTAAATTATTGACTTGGTTAGGAAGTTATCTGAGCGGCAGGAGAAAGAAAATGGAGATTAATTTAGGGCAGGTACTCTAATTGGCAGGATGTCCTATAAGGGTCTATGTTGGGGCCTCAGCATTTCACTGTATTTGTTAATGACTTATAAGGATGATAGGATAGAAAGCTATATATCTAGATTTGCTGATAACACAAAGATAGATGCACTGTAAGCAGTGTAGATAGAAGCATAAAATTATAAAGAGATGTTACTAGATCAAGTGAATGGGCAAAATTGTGGGAAATGAATTTCAATATAGGCAAATGTAAGGGCACTTTCCAAACAGTGAGAAGCTAGAAACAGTGGAGGTCCAGAGAGACTTGGGGGTACAAGCACATAGATCATTTAAAATGTAATGAAACGGTCCAGAAAATAATCAAAAAGGCTGAAGGAATGCTGGCCTTTATATCTAAAGGACAATAATACAAAGGGGTAGAATTCATGCTTCAGTTATACAAAGCCCTGGTTAGACCGCACTTAAGGGTGCAACGAGCAGTTCTGGGCACTGAGAAAAGAAATATTGGCCTTCATGGGAGTGCAGAGTAGGTTTACCAGAATGAAACCTGGACTCGAAAGGTTAAGTTATGAACAGGGATTACACAAACTAATGTTATTTAGAATTTAGAAGGTTAAGGGGTGAATTGATGCAAGTATTCAATGTGTTGAACAATACAGTAGCCAAGAGAGAAACTATTTCCACTGATTGGGGAGTCTAGGAACAGGGGGCGTAGTGTATAAAATAGAGCCAGGCTTTTCAGAAATGAAATTAGGAAACTCTTCTACACACAAAAGATGATGGAGATTTGGAAATCTCTCCTACAAACAGCAATTCATGCCAGATCAATTATAAATTTTAAATCTGAGATTGATAGACTTTTGTTAAGGCATTAAAGGGCATGGGGGAGAGGCGGGTATTTGGAGTTAGGTTGCAAATGAGCCATGATGTCATTGAATAGCAGGACAGGCTCTGACGCCAAATAGTCTACTCCTGTTTCTATAGCCGGAACTTTCCAGCCCCTCATGCTGGCGGAATCTTCAGGTCTTGCCGATGTGAATCGATATTTCAATGGCTTGCCGGCCCCACTGCCGGAGAACCCCACCGTGCAGGGGTGGGGTGGCTGGAAAATTCCATTCTATCTTCCTGTGTTCTTGTGGTAGCGGCTTATAACATAGGCAAGCAGTCCAAGGAAACATACTGGGCGATAGTGTGCATCCAGGACCCTGTGGACAGCTGACCTGGCCAGGTCCAGAAACAGCAGCATAAGGAAATCGTTTGGCACGTCCATCCTGCACACTGTTGCTGAATATTTATAGGTCTGATTCAGCTGGTTGGGAAATACATAATTTGAGCCCCCCTGATGGAATCATTGCGAAGCCCAAACTAATTTCCATGGCTGGGCTTATTTGAATAATGTTGGCAAGATGTCATCACTGAACCAGTGAGGAAGTAGGAAACCCAGCAGCTCTTCAGTGGAATCAAACAGAAAGTGGAAGCTTAAAGGAGGGGAAGCAATCTAGTGGGGAGGGAGGCATGGAGGGACTATCAACAGGTGGAAAGATTGTTGGGGTACCTGACTCCTCGATTAACATTTGAAAAAACAATAATACGAAAACGCCCTACTGCAGATACTGGAAATCAGAAAAATCTGACAATGCTGGAAATAATCAGCAGCATCTATTGAGAGCAAAGTTAATGCTTGATTATCTTTCATCAGAACTGGAAAAAGTTAAAAGGTGTAACAGGCTTTAAGCAGGTGCAGAGGCAGGGAAAGGGGATGGGAAACAACGAAAGGGAAAATCTGTATTAGGTTGGAAGGCAGGAGAAATTAAGGGCTGAATTTCAACCTTTCAGATCAGATGGGTCTCTGTGGGCAATAGGTTAAAAGATCAGAAGCAGCTGCATATCAGCTGCCAGTAGTACCCTGCTGATTTCCACATTTAACTAAGTGGAGTTTTAACACTGAATTCTGTCTTTAGCTAAGCACACAGGTTTCTTGGGCTTCCTGGAACTCGCCAGGTTGAACAAGGTGAGAGGACAACAGGGATTGATGGGGCTGAGAAATTGATGGGCAAAAAAAATGTTTAAATATTTAGATTTGACAGCTGCTTCATTGCTTAAATGAAAGGTTTTTGCTCACAGTACCTGTGTGACTTTGCTTTAACTGTTTGGACATGATTTTCAATACTTTGGAGGTCATTTCAACATCTTGGAGTCTTTTTTATACCTTTGATCTGCACTTGCCAGCTGTCAGTCTTCACAGCAGCAAGGGGAGCCCCTATGCAGCCCTACTTTGGACCTCAAATGAGGAACAGGGAGAGCAGCAGCAGCAGGGGCAGCACTAGTAGGAGAAGCACTGATTTCCTGCTCAACCACCTGTTGCTCCACAAGACAGAGGGGTCAAGCATAGAGTTCTGGAATGACTGAGCACCAGTGGCTCAGGAGGCTCAGGCTTTTCTGTCAGGTGCTTGCTGACATTTTCAGCCTTCTGGAAAAATACACCCTGCTAAGTGGTAACCACAGCATTTAATTTCTTTGCCTTTGGCTCCTTCAAGGGATTTGCAGGAGATATTTGTAGAATCTCATAACCTGCTACACATGAGTACATCTCCCTGGTGATGAATGCCATGTTTGCCAGGGTTGGAGCTCAAGTGAATCTTGCTACTGATGAGGCTGGTTAGAATGCGAGGAACCTCAGATTTGCATGATTCCCACAGCTACAGGGAGTCATAGAATGTACACATGTGACAGTTAAGGTTCCCTAAGATTACTCAGCAGTACTTTTTAAAAAATTCTTTCATGAGATGTGAGCATCACTAGCAAAGCCAGCATTTGTTGTTCATCCCTAATTGCACTTGAGAATGTGGTGGTGAGCCACTGCCTTGAACTGCTGCAGTCCATCTGGTGTAGGTAGATCTACAGTGCTGTCATAGAAGGACTTTCAGGATTTTGGCCCAGTGACGATATAGTCCCTAGCCAAGATCGCGTAAGACTTGGATGAGAACTTACGGGTTGTGGTGTACCCACGTGTCTGCTGCCCTTGTTCTTCTAGATCATAGAGGCTGTGGGTTTGGAAGGTGCTGTTGAAACAGCCTTGGTGAGTGGCTACAGTGCATCTTGTATGTAGTACACACTGCTGCCACTGTTGGTGGTGGAGTGAGTGAATGTTTAAGATGGTGAATGGGGTGCCAATCAAGTGAGCTGCTTTGTCCTGAATGGTGTCAAGCTTCTTCAGTGTTGTTGGAGCTGCATTTATCCAGGCAAGTGGAGAGTATTACATCGCACTCCTGACTTGTGCCTTGTAGATGGTAGACAGGCTGTGGGAGTCAGGAGTTGAGTTACTCTCCACAGAATTCCCAGCCTCTGATTTGCTCTTGTAGCCACAGTATTTATATAGCTAGTCCAGTTAAGTTTCTGGTCAATGATAATGCCAAGGATGTTGATGGTGGGGGATTCAGCAATGGTAATGCAGTTGATTGTCAGGGCAGAGTTGAATTGTCTATTGTTGGAGATGGTCATTGCATGCCATTTGTGTGACGTGAATGTTACTTGCCGTTTATCAGCCCAAGCTTGAATGTTGTCCAGGTCTTGCTGCATATGGATACGGACTACATCAGTATCTGAGGAGTCAAAAATGGTACCAAAGTGTAATCATCAGCAAAAACCCACACTTCTGACCTTAAGGTGGAGGGAAGGTCATTAATGAAACATCTGAAAATGGTAGAGGCCATAACACTATCCTGATGAACTCCTGCAGTGATATCCCAGAGCTGAAATGACTGACCTCCAACAATCACAACCATCTTCCTTTTTGCTAGGTATGACTCCAACCAGTAGAGAGTTTTCCCACTGATTCCTATTGACTTCAATTTTGCTAGGGCTTTTTGATGTCACGCTCGGTCGAATGCTGCCTGGATGTCAAAGGCAGTCACTGTCACCTCACATCTTGAGTTTCAGCTCTTTTGTTCATGCTTGGACCGAGGATTAATAAGGTCAGGAGCTGAGTGGCCCTGATGGAACCCAAACTGAGCATCAGTGAGCAAGTTATTCCTGAGTAAGTGCTGCTTAATAGCACCGTCGATGACGCCTTTCATCACTTTGCTGATGATTGAGAGTAGACTGATGGGGCTGTAATTGGCTAGATTAGATTTGTCCTGCGTTTTGAGGACAGGACATACTTGAACAATTTTCCACATTGTCGGATAGATACCAATGTTGTAACTGTATTGGAAGAGCTTGGCTGGGTCCCGACTAGTTCTGGAGCACAATTCTTCAGTATTACTGCTGGAATGTTGCCAGGGTCCACAGCCTTTGCTATATCCAGTAGCTTCAGACATTTCTTCATATCATGTGGAGTGAATCAAATTGGCTGAAGACTGGCATATGTGATGTTTGGATCTCAGGAGGAAGCCAAGATGGATTATCCACTTGGTACCTCTGGTTGAAGCAAATATTTATTCTTGTTGTGTACACTGCTGTACTGGGCTCCCCCATCATTAAGGATCAGGATATTTGTGGAGCCACCTCTTTTGATTGGTTATTTAATTGCCCACTGCTATTCACAACTGGATGTGGCAGGACTGCAGAGCTTTGATTTAATTCATTGGTTGTGGGATCGTATAGCTTTGTCTATTGTATGCTACTTCCATTGTTTGGAATGCATGTAGTCCTGTGTTGAAGCTTCACCAGGTAGGCACCTAATTTTGAGTTATGCCTGCTGCTGCTCCTCATGTACTCACCTGCGCTCCGTATTGAACCAGAGTTGATCCCCTGGCTTGATGCTAATGGTGGAATGAGAGATATGCCAGGCATTGTGATTGGATACAATTCTGGCCCTGCTAAATGATCCAGAGTGTCATGATTGCCCAGTTTTAAGCTGCTAGATCTATTCTGAATCTATCCCATTTAACAAGGTGGTTGTGCCACACAACATGATGGTTAGTATGCTCTGTTTGAAGACAAGACTTCATCTCCTCAAAGACCGCATGTGGTCCCTTCTACTAGTACTTTCATGGTTAGATGTATCTGCAACAGATAGGTTGGTGAGGATGAGGTCAAGTAGATACCAATCAACTGAAAGGGATTTCTCTCCATCTAGTATGAAATCACCAAAAGATTATAAGATCATCATGCATGCCTGTGCCAGATACCTAGGAAACTGATGTGATGTCTTAATCCTGTGACAGTCAAGCTTCTCACAGATTTTCCCATCTGCAGTCAGCAGATGGCCTCTTGGAGTTAAAGGGCTATCTTCTAAATACCTCATGATACCTGCAAGGAGCCATATCACTGACACCCAGAAAAGTTTCAGCCGAAGCCACATGAACACCAGAATTGTCATTAAAAAGCAATCAGGATGCTTTAGATCCAATTCAAGTGCCTTAGACCCAATTCAAGTGCCTAGACAGATTTGAAGGCACCTTTTATTATGCACCAGCAAGGGTTCCAGACTGATAGTGCTATGCTGCTTCTTGTGCAACATTGTACAGCAGTGAAGACTGGAGCTGCAGGAGGAGGAAGGTGGTGACCACTCTGTATCGTCTTAAGAGGAGAAACCTGATGTGGCAAGGAGTGGAATCATCCCCTCCCGCCAGCCACGGGGTTTGTGGCAGGTGGGGGCGGACGATATGGCTGAAGCTGAACAATTGGTTTCCTGACAGCGGGAACTTGCGGTCCTGACCGTCATGGCAGGATAAGAGTCCGTCAGGAAGTCGTTTTGCATCTCATTGTCAGGTTTCAAATCAATGCCCAACCAGAATTGTCTCCCACCCCCTATCTAATCACCTGCCCCACCAGCGGGATTTCACGCTGACCCAGAAAAGCTGGACCAACATGGCACGCACGTGTTGGGACTTATCTGGATGGAGGCCTACAGCAGATTTTGGACCCTGGGGCAGATGGTGGAGTCTCGCAATGGTGGACCCTGGGGCAGATGGTGGAGTCTCGCAATGGTGGACCCTAGGGCAGATGGTGGAGTCTCTCAATGGTGGACCCTGGGGCAGTTGGTGGAGTCTCTCAATGGTGGACCCTGGGGCAGATGGTGGAGTCTCGCAATGGTGGACCCTGGGGCAGATGGTGGAGTCTCTCAATGGTGGACCCTGGGGCAGATGGTGGAGTCTCTCAATGGTGGACCCTGGGGCAGATGGTGGAGTCTCGCAATGGTGGACCCTTGAGCAACATGTAGACCATCGAGCAGGTGGAGCATCAAGCAGCAGGTGTATGGCTGCAGCAGGAAATGTAGTGCGTAGATGGTCTTTGTGGCTGGTGGGGGGAGCAGAATAAAGACAGGGAGGAGAGGCACAAAGAGGTGGGGTGGGTGTGGAGGCCAAAAGGTGGTGAGGAAGAGAGTGAAGTCTTGTGGGGGTCTTGGATGGGCGCAGTGGGGGAGTGGAGTGGTAGTGTGGGAATGGTCATGGGAGAAGAAAGGGTCTGTGAGTGAGGGGGGATGCAGGTGCAGAAGGGGACCGTGAGTTGGCAGATGTAGGTGTAGAAGGGGTCAGTGAGTGGAGGGGATGCAGCTGTAGAAGGGGTCAGTGTGTGGGGGGGTGCAGGTGTAGAGGAGGACCATGAGTGGAGATTGGGGTTCAGAGGGAGTGGTCTGTGGAATCAGTTGATAAATCGGGAGCGGGGGGAGGGCAAAGCAAGGGAAATGGCTGTCGGAAGAAATTGTGGGTAGAGGGTGAGGGTCCTGCGATGATGGTGAAGGAGCAGTTAGGGCTGTTGAAGGGGACATAAAATGATACACAAATCTTTGGGGTGGAAAGGACAAGGGTGGGCATTTCAACGATGACTGGGGTGGGCTCTTCAGGGAGGGAGGGGACGTGGACATTGACTCTGATTGGCCGAAGGTTAATGGGGGGGTCTCAAGGGTGACTGTGGGGTGGCTGACTATGACACTGGAGGTGATGGGATGGAGGATGTGGGTAGCGGGTGGAGGGTAGAAGGTATTGGAGCAAGCTTCAAAGGACACGTGCACCATGGCTGCTGCAAATCTACCCAGTGCGTCGGAGTATAGGTATCGAAATGCTGGAAGGGAGTTGGGTCATTGGGTGGGCGGAGCTGCAGGTCAGCTCAACTGGACAACTGAAGGGGAACCCCAGCATGTAGTTCTGACTATGCAAAGGCGTTTGGATCGACTAAGATGTGAAGGGCTAAGGACCAGCATGCTTGGGAGGCTTTTTGCACATGGCTCGCAAGGGCCCTGGCAAAGATCGATGCCTTCCTGCTCACGCATGATTCCAGGGGCCATAGACCCAGGAAGGACTGTCCCCTTGAACATAGAGGGTGCGCGCAGGCTTTAAAATTATCAGACCTCCATCAAGTGCAACTGTATATATATTAACAACTGTGCATCAACAATAAATAATGAGAGTGCACCCGTGCTGCCATAGTGAAATAAGAACTGCTTAATTTTACATTGCCTGCCACTGCATCTAGGTGCTTCTCTGACATCTGCAACAGAAGTGGAGGCAGCCTGCTGAGCACTGTACCCTGTTGTCCTGGATGACATCGCTTTTTGTCCTCTGGATCCTCAAGGCTTGGAGGGCCTCAGCTTACTTTGGGTCCCCTGCCCTGGGGCAGGTGCAACCTCTGCAGTCCCAGAGGCTACAGCTGATGGAGGTCACAGACAAAGGGGATTTGGAAGGGCCAGGCACCCTCAAAGAGTCCTGAGTGTTGGTCCCAGGGATGTCCGCCTGACACTGCTCCTCCTTTGGGTGCCCGAGGGCTCTGCCCTGACACCTTGAGGAGAAGGAGCACCTGGAGTGAGATCGAGGTGCCTCATCCTCCCCTCACATGGCCACTGCAAAAGCTCGCCCATGGCTACAGCAATGGAGTGAAGGTCTGCACGCAACTCCAGCAGAAACTGGGCATTCTGCTGGACCAGGTTCTCCATGGTGTCCACCATCCTCCCCATGGAGACCTTGATGCACGTACATGTCAGTACCATTTCATCAGAGAACAGGGGGACAGACTCCTCCACCTCATGTACCACTCTGTTGAAGACCTCCAACACCTCTGCCTGATGTTCCCCCCATCCTTTGCTGCAACTCCATCTTTTCTAGGATCGCTTCCTGAGGCTCGTCATTTGACTTGGACTTTGCAGAGGCCCCTTCCCCAGCAGTCCTCTGAGTGCTGGTAGCCTTGGCTATCTCTGCCTCCTCCTGCTACAGACCACCAGAATGTGAGACCCTGCCTGAACTAGTTCCAGTACCCACCAAGGTCCCTGGGCTGGTGGAGGGTGCCGGTGACTGCTGTGACTGCTCTACAGATGCAGTATCGTTGTTGTTGTCATCCTCCTCGCTCCTCTACAGGCTGGAGCTGGAGCTAGACTGGGGTTCGGGTCTGGCCTAACCCTCTTCTTTCTGGCACTGTAATGGAAAGAAGAGAGAAGAAGAATGACTGCATGATCTGCCTCCAACATAGCACTGAACATGACCCTTAAGTTTCTATGTAAAGACATTAAGCATGGCTCCTGACTGGATGGCTGGGGGAGGCGTGCCTTACCATCTCTGCATTCATCTGCCACTGCATCTAGGTGCTTCTCCAACATCTGTAATAGAAGTTGGGGCAGCCTGCTGAGCACTATGCCCTGTTGTCCTAGATGACTTTGCCTTTTGTCCTCTCCTGCTAGTTCAGAAGCCTGCTCTTTGAATGGTGTGAGGGGTGGAGATTGGGCATGCCCATTCCCGTCTTCACTAGCTCGCGCCTGTTGCCCGTTAACTTGTCCTGCGCAAGGAGAAAAGATGCTTTGAGAGCAATTGGGATGCATGTGGCATTTGCATGCTACCAATCTTCACTAATCCACTGGCAACTGTGTGCTATGTGAAAGATGCACTGCAGCTAATCCACAAGGGTTCTTCAGCAGCATCCTCCAGATTGGTGAGTTCATGCAGATAGAAGGCCATCAGAGTCATGACGTCAGCAGCAAATGTTATTGCCCTGTACACTAACCAATCCCCCCTGCAGAATTTGAGGCTCTCAGTGTCGCAGGGTCAGAGATCCGCAGTTGCCTACCTACCCGAAGTCTATGTGGACTGTAGTGAGGTGATGAGGCCTCGCCGCAGTCTCCGCAACATGCTAAGAGTTGCTATTATACATGGGTAGCGCAGATGGTGGCCTTGCCACTGAGGCCTATGTCAGTTTCCATTCAGTGAGGTGTGTATGGGCAATATAGGGTTCACTTACCCTGGCGGCGTAGATAAGGTCATTCATCCTTTTCCTGTGCTGCAGAGCAGTCCTCCAGAATGGAGTTGGCACTCACCACCTTGGTGACTGCCTCCTATGCAGGGGTGGGGAGATGAATGGGCCTCCTCCTCCCATCCCCCAGGTAAAGGATGTTCCTCCTGTCCTCCACTACATTCAGCAATACTTCCAGTGATGCATCGCTCAATCTGAAGGCCTGTGCTCCTTGGCTTCTGTGTGCCATTTCCTGGTCTGTTGTGAAGAGTGAGATAAAAGTAGCTGGCCTTTTAAATATGGTGCCCGGATATGAGGGTGGGACATGCAATATTCTGCATACCCCCCCACCCCGTGAGAAACATCAGGAAACCCATGGCTGCATCATTAATGAGCCCAGCATTGCATGATTCAGTGCAAGTTTCCACTGGGCTCCGTGGCAGAAATCATTCTCACTTCCCGCAATGGAACTTAGGCCTCGAGCGGACGATTCCAAGGGCACCCATAACCACTCACTTAGCTGTCAGGGATGCATGGGATGGACTAATTCAGGCATGATTTAGCTTATCTAATGCAGTGCAACCGTTTGACACACTAATTCTGAACCCACTATGCCCCTCCTCCCAGCCCCATCACGAAGGAGTTCCGTAATCAATAATCCATCCCTCTCACAGACACCCATTGTTTATTTTTTACAGTTGTCATAACATTTTTCACAGGCAGAAGGCCACTTGGCAGACAGCATGTAACATTGGGGAGGATGGGACAATGCAGCTTTAACAAAAAATTTATAGTTGATGAGCATTGGACAGAAAAATGAAAATGCCACACACTGTTAAACACCTAAGTAAATATCCTTGTGCAACTACAAAGCCTTTCTCTTCCTTTTCCTATGATTCCCATGTGGTATTACACCCTTGAGCAGAATTAGAGGCAGGCTGCTCTGACAGCTCTTATGCTCTTGGGTGCTATTCTTTGGTTTCAAAGCCTGCGAGGGCCCAACAAGGGCTGCCTGACCTGCACCTGAGCAGGGAGGGGACGTGGGCTCAAGACAGGAGACAGCATGGGGGCTCTGATTGACGACAGGAGAAGGGCTCAGAATTGGAATTGGTTTAAACAGAGCCCACACGTCCATGCCCCCCTTCTCCATCTTCCCTTCATGGCCCAGCTACTAGCCAAGAGCTGGAGAGCACTTTCCTGCACTTTAGTGAGGTACTGAACAGCCAAGGTGAAGCTTTCCTCCATCCTGCTTAAGCTGGCAGACTGAGTGTGTGGACCATTGATCAGGGCCAGCATTCACTCGGTTGCATGCTGCGCCTGATGTTGCATGCTGCGCCTGATGTTCCATGCAAGTGGCCATTCTTCCCATTGAGCCAGACATCAGTACAAAAGCCTGAAACATCAGGACACATATCGTAGAAAAGGACTCCTCCTATCTCTCTTGAATCATGCACAGTGGCTCTGGAAAGGTGGATAGAACTTTACACATTTTCTGCTGCTGCTCCAAGATAGCCCTCTTCATCAACAACCCTCAAAGCTCAGCAACTACATCCAACAGAGTAATGCTTACAGTGTCCTGCACCATGCAACAGGGATTCTCCATCTCTATTCCTGTCTCCAGTACCTGCTCTGCTAACTTGTGATGCGTGTTTCACCATGTGACAATCTAACTACCTGTTTCAGCGGGCCCAAAGCGGTGTGCAGGTTTGAGCTGGCGTGACAGTGCTCCCTCAGAGTGAGTGACTACATCTGAGGAGTTTTCCTTCTCTGGCACTAGCTCCTAAGCGAGGCTTGCCTGTGGGAAATGATAGACATGAATTAAAACTGATAAGGTGAGAGGGTTCTAAGTCATCATTTTGCAAATCATCATATTTTATTTGCTGTTGATATCAAGTCGACATGAGTGAATGTTGTCTGCCATATGGCTATGTTATATTTAATCCTGTCACCATGTATTGGGAGACCCCCATCTCTCCAACACTAATGGTCTGGCAATCCAAGACATGACTTATCTCCATTGTCCCCACCTCTGGCTAAGGTTTGTTAGTCTGAGGAGTGATATGCAGGAGAAGGCTGGGCAAGACTGAGTGAGGTTGAATATATGATGTCACTCACCTATCAGGTCATTGAACCTCTTTGGGCACTGTATCCAGGATGAAGGACCACACTCCTGCTGAGGACCTCCTCAGCAAAGTCCTGCCATGCCTGCTTGTTCTCTGTGACAGGCTTCTTCCTCCCATGCATGGGAAAAGAATCTCCATGCAGAACGTTATAGCCCACAACATGATGTTCAGGGATGCATCTGAGAACCATGGTGCAGCCTTGGCATGTCAACCCTCCATCTGTCAAGTTGCTGGCTCTGTTTTGACAGTTCCAGAATGCTTCCATTCTGACCCTTGCAGAGCTCCTTTAAATAGTGAAGCTAAAACGGACTGCTGTGATTTGTCACCACACCCACCTGCTCTAATTGGTCAGAATCTCAGAAGTCAAATGCAAATGCCATGATTAGGTTAAAAAGCCTCTGAAAAGCCTGCTGCTCAAACCTCTGGGTTCTGCTGCCAGACTCTCCCATTGCGAGTAGGTTGGAAATGTAAAATCCAGCCCTAAATAACAAAAGGGATGGTGGTGGGACAAGAAACAAAAGGTGGGTCTAAAGGAGGTGTAAATGGGAATAGTAGAATCATGACCAACAGCTGCTATAAAAAAACATTTTTAAAAAGCTTATAGCAGTCCCCTTAAGGAGTATAAAGTTTTGGAGCATAAAAGAAAGTAAAAATGAAAAACTGCAAAGGCTGTCAATCTGAAATAAAGACTGAGAGTGCTAAAATCTTACTTAAATACTTGTTTCAATCAGACTTCAGCCCATGGAAGGATTGCACCGAAACATTATAACATCTTTTTCCATTCAAGATGCTGACTAACCTGTTGACCTTCCCGCATTTTCAATTTTTATTGGGGATTTACAAGTAATGTTTAATCAAATTGTATAAGTATATAGCCTGTGTGAGGTCACTATTAATAAGGCACATTGAGTACTGGCTATGTTTGGAGGGCGTTCGACAGCAAGTCAGAACAAATTGAAGTTGTTCTGACCACATCACATGTTAGACCAATCCTAGTGTATGGTGTACAGTTTTGGTTACCTAACCTCGAAAAGAACATAGATGCATCAGTGAGAGTTCAAATGAAAGTGAGCAGAATAATTCAGAATGATTAGAGATCTGAATTATGAAGAAAGCCTCAAGCTGGGGAAAAAAAATTTGAGGGAAGACTCAAATGGATCTTAAAAATAATGAAAGTATAAATGAAGTTTAAGTAAAAAAACTAGCTACTTGGACAATGAGTATAAGATTGGAAGGCTCAAGGGCAAAATTTACAAGACTCAAACAAGATTTGTAATTAGAGAAAAGTCCCTTCCACACAGGACAGTGCCTCAGAATAAACTGCCCGAATAGGTTACAAAAACAGAATTACCTGGAAAAACTCAGCAGGTCTGGCAGCATCGGTAGAGAAGAAATCAGTTAACGTTTCGAGTCTTCATGACCCTTCGGCAGAACTGAGTACAGTTAGGAGAAAGATGAAATATAAGCTGGTCTAAGGTGGGGGGGCGGGGGGAGAGAGAAGTTGAGGGTGTGGTGATTGTGGAGATAAGCAAGCAGTGATAGGAGCAGATAATCAAAAGATGTCACAGACAAAAGGATCAAAGAGGTGTTGAAGGTGGTGATATTGTCTAAGAAAAGTGCTAATTAAGAATGGAAGACAGGATACTCAAGGTACAGCTCAAGGTACACCCCCACTAGAGCTGTACCTTGAGTATCCTGTCTTCCATTCTTAATTAGCACTTTTCTTAGACAATATCACCACCTTCAACACCTCTTTGATCCTTTTGTCTGTGACATCTTTTGATTATCTGCTCCTATCACTGCTTGCTTATCTCCACAATCACCACACCCTCAACTTCTCTCTCCCCCCGCCCCCCCACCTTAGACCAGCTTATATTTCATCTTTCTCCTAACTATACTCAGTTCTGCCGAAGGCTCATGAAGACTCGAAACGTTAACTGATTTCTTCTCCACCGATGCTGCCAGACCTGCTGAGTTTTTCCAGGTAATTCTGTTTTTGTTTTGGATTTCCAGCATCCGCAGTAGCTTTTAGCTTTTTGTCTTTATGCCCGAATAGGTTGTTGATTCAGGATCAATTTTTACATTTAAGAAGGGCCTGAGTTAATTTCTCCTGAGAGGGGTGACTGAGGGTTACAGACATTACAACTGCCGGGTTTTCTTTTCAGGGACTCAAATTTCTGAGCATTAATTCTAATTATGCTTAAGTTTATTTCAGTACCAGAAGCCTTGCCGTTTCTAGTACAATTGAATATTCCCTCGCTTTTTGAGGTGGATTTCAAATCCATAGGGGCATTTCTGAGACATAGGGCAGCATTTTTTGCTGGGTGGGCGCGCGCCGCATGAAATAACGCGCAATGACGTCACCTCAGCTTGCCGACGTCAACGCACACTCTCGCGATGCTTCGCTAGGCGGGCACACAATGCAGATGGAGGCGCGTCCACCATTAATTAAGAGGCCAGTTAAGGCCCTTGACACACCAATTTTCTCCGTGTTTATGTAGCCCGTGCAATTTTTTGGCTGTTGCATGGGGAAAACGGGCAGTCGGGCAGGCCACAATTAGCAAAAGCTCACCCACAGGCAGGATAAGAAGTGGCATTGTCAACGCGACTCGTGAGGATTTGGATATAATTTGCTGTTTGTTGCTTCTGTGAACTGGACAGCTTCATCTCGCTTCAGAGCTGCATTCTGAGCATTTCTGGGCTTCATTTCAGGGCTCATTGTTGTCTTCCAGGCCCCCAGAGGATTCAGACCGTGTTGTCCCTTCCAGGTATCAGACAGCCTTCCATAACCCTGGTAATGGGGATTGTGGTCTCCACTGGATGCACCTCCTCTGAGGAGGAAGAGAGGGGCAGAAGGGAGAGGAGACCAGATGTCCCAATGCAGCTTCCAGGGGAGCGATCTGTGGGAGGAGAGGCGCAGGCACAAGGGGCACAGAGACAGCCGGAAGTCCAAGGCAGAAGTGGCCACAGAAGACGCCACTATCCTGCTGCCAGGTTTTACAGGTGGCGATGCAGCTACCTCAGTATGTCCGAGGTAAAATGCTGAAGGAGGCTTCGTCTCTCGAGGGAGATAGTGACCTCCATCTGTCAGAGGATCGGGCCTGAGATTAGACCCGGCTGTGTGGGTGGACACCCCATGCCAGTGGCACTGAAGGTCACAGTGGCCCTCAACTTCTGTGCCTCTGGCTCTTTCCAGGGGTCGGTGGGTGATCTTTGCAGAGTCTCCCAATCAGTTGTCCACAGTTGCGTCAAGCTGGTGACAGACCCTCTGTTCAGACGTGCATTAACTTTCATTCATTACCCTACGGATGAGGCCAGCCAAGCAGAGCGAGCCAGAGGCTTTGCAGCAATTGTGGGTTTCCCCACGTCCAGGGTGCCATCGACTGCACACATGTGGCCATCATGGCGCCAGCAGGTCAGCCAGGTGCCTTGGTCAACAGGAAGGCATTCCACTCCATGAACATGCAGATAGTGTTTGGCCACAGGATGTAGATTCTGCAAGTGTTTGCAAGGTACCTTGGCAGCTCCCATGACGCTTACACCCGAGCCCCTGAAATCATTATTGGAAAGGTTTATGATTATGCCATAGACTTGTGGTCTGTTGGTTGCATACTTTATGAGCTATACACAGGAAAAATCCTATTTCCTGGCAAAACTAATAACCATATGTTGAAACTCATGATGGACTTAAAGGGCAAAATGCCAAATACGGTAGGAAAATGAATTTTGGAATTTGATTTATATCCGTGAGGCGATGAGAACTTTAACTTTCTGTTTATCAATCATTTGCATTTAACATTGATGCTTTAGCAATGAATTTTCAAATTTCTTGTGTCAAGTTACTAAGGAAAAATTAATTTTAAAATTAAAACTCTTTAGAAGTGGAATAATTTTTAAATTTTTGGGTAGTAAAGTTTTTTAAGCTGTGAGAGCGTTTAGTTTTCCTGTTACATCATTAAATCATAGTGACAAATTGATGTACGCTCTCTGTATAAATATTATCATATCTGTACTTGTATTAGAGGTTAATGGGTATGGTCTTATAGCCACTTTGGAGACGTGGTTACAAGGAGATCAAAGCTGGGCACTAAATATTCAGGGGTATGTGACTTTTTCGAAAGGACAGGCAGAAAGGAAAGTGTGGTGGGGGTGGCTTTGTTAGTACAAGATGGAATAAGTACGATAGCAAGAAATTATCTTGGATCGAAAGATGTAGAACCCATAGGGATGAAGGTAAGAAATAACGAGGGGTAGAAGATACTGGTGGGAGTAGGCTATAGGCCCCCTAACAGTAGCTATACTGTAGGACAGGTAATAAATCAGGAGATAATGAGGGCATGTAAAAAAAGGCAGCACCTTAGTCATGGGTGACTTTAATCTTCATGTAAATTGGGAAAATCAACTTGGCAGAGGTAACCACGAGCAAGAATTCATAGTGTATTTGGGACAGTTCCTTAGAACCGGGGATCAGGCTATTTTGGATCAGGTAATGTGTAATGAGGCAGGTTTAATAAATGATCTGAGTAAAAGATCCCCCTAGGAAATAGCGACCATAACATGGTTGAATATAGCATTTGGTTTGAGTGAGAAACTTCGGTCAAAAACAACTGCGCTTAACTTAAATGAGTGTAATTACAAAGGAATGAGGGCACAGTTGGATGGAGTGGACTAGGAAAGGAGTTTAGCAGAAAAGACGGTTGATGAACAATGGCAGGTGTTTAAGAAAATAGCTCATGACTCACAACAAAGATATATCCAAGTGAGGAAGAAGGATTCTAGGTGGGGGATAAACCAACCATGGTTAACCAAGGAAGTTAAGGATAGTATCAAATTGAAAGGAAAACATAAAATGTGGCAAAGATTAATGGTATTAGTGTCTTCTACACTAGGATTGGGAAAGTTTTTAAAAACCAACAAAAGATGACAATAAAAAGTAGAAGGAGAAAATAAACTTTGAGGGTAAACTAGCAAGTAATATGAAAATGGACAGTAAGAACTTCTTTAAATATATAAAAAGGAAGAGAGATGCCAAAGTGAAAATAGGCCCCTTAGAGAATGAGGCTGGGGAAATAATGGGGAACCAGGAAATGGCAGAGGAGTTGAATAAATACTTTGCTTCACTCTTCCCCTGTAGAAGACACTAATAGCATTCCAAAAATACTAAATAAGCTAGGGGCAAAAGGAGGGGAGGAAATAAATACAATAACTATCACTGGAGGAAAAAATACTAGGGAAACTAATGGGGCTGAAGGCCAATATCTCCCCTGGACCTGATGTGTTACATCCTGGGATATTAAAGCAAGTAGCTACAAAAATTATGGAAGCATTGTTAGTAACCTTCCAAGAATCATTAGATTCTGGAAAAGTCCCAGAAAATTGGAAAACTGCTAATGTAATGCCCTTATTCAAAAAGGGAGGGAGACAAAAACAGGTAATGATAGGCCAGTTAGCTTAACGTCCATCATTGAGAAAATGATAGAGTCTATTATAAAGGGTGTAATAGCAGAGCATTTAGAAATGCATAATATAATCAAGCAGAGTCAGCATGGCTTCATGAAGGGGAAATCACGCCTGACAAATTTATTAGGATTCTTTGAGGAGGTAGCAAGCAAGATAGGTAAAGGGGAATTAGGAGATGTAATATATTTGGATTTCCAAAAGGCGTTCGATAAGGTACCACACATAAGGCTACTTAATAAGATAAGAGCCCTTGGTGTTGGAGAGAGTATTTTAATGAATACAAAAACAGAATTACCTGGAAAAACTCAGCAGGTCTGGCAGCATTGGTGGAGAAGAAATCAGTTAACGTTTCGAGCCTTCACGACCCTTCGGCAGAACTGAAGCATAGTTAGGAGAAAGGAGAAATATAAGCTGGTTTAAGGTGGGGGGGGCGGGGGGAGAGAGAAGTTGAGGGTGTGGTGATTGTGGAGATAAGCAAGCAGTGATAGGAGCAGATAATCAAAAGATGTCACAGACAAAAGGATCAAAGAGGTGTTGAAGGTGGTGATATTTATCTAAGAAAAGTGCTAATTAAGAATGGAAGACAGGACACTCAAAGTACAGCTCTAGTGGGGGTGGGGTGGAAAGACTAACAAGGTTTTAGTTTTAGATTTAAAAATAATGGAAATAGGTGGGGAAAGAAGAATCTATATAAATTATTGAAAAAAAAGGGGAGGGGGGAGAAACGGGGTGGGGATGGGGGGAGGGGGAGTTTAAGATCTAAAGTTGTTGAATTCAATATTCAGCCCGGAAGGCTGTGAAGTGCCTAGTCGGAAGATGAGGTGCTGTTCCTCCAGTTTGCGTTGGGCTTCACTGGAACAATGCAGCAAGCCAAGGACAGACATGTGGGCAAGAGAACAGGGTGGAGTGTTAAAATGGCAAGCGACAGGGAGGTTTGGGTCTTTCTTGCGGACAGACCGCAGGTGTTCTGCAAAAATTTTAACACTCCACCCTGTTCTCTTGCCCACATGTCTGTCCTTGGCTTGCTGCATTGTTAGAGCTAGACACTAGAGCTGTACTTTGAGTGTCCTGTCTTCCATTCTTAATTAGCACTTTTCTTAGACAAATATCACCACCTTCAACACCTCTTTGATCCTTTTGTCTGTGACATCTTTTGATTATCTGCTCCTATCATTGCTTGCTTATCTCCACAATCACCACACCCTCAACTTCTCTCTCCCCCCGCCCCCCCACCTTAAACCAGCTTATATTTCTCCTTTCTCCTAACTATGCTTCAGTTCTGCCAAAGGGTCGTGAAGGCTCGAAACGTTAACTGATTTCTTCTCCACCGATGCTGCCAGACCTGCTGAGTTTTTCCAGGTAATTCTGTTTTTGTTTTGGATTTCCAGCATCCGCAGTAGCTTTTAGCTTTTTGTTTTTATCTCTGTATTTTAATGAATGTTCTCCTTGGAGAGAAGAAGGCTGAAAGGAGATTTGATGGAGATGTGTAAATCATGAGGGGCTCAACAGAGTAGATAGGGAGAAGCTGTTCCCACCGTAAAGGGATCAAGAATGAGAGGTCACAGATTTAAAGTGATTTGTAAAAGAAGCAAGTAATGTGGGAAAAATATTTTTCACACAATGAGTGATTTGGGTCTGGAATGCACTGCCTGGAAGTGTGATGGAGGCAGGTTCAATCGAGGCATTCAAGTGGACATTAGATGATTATTTGAATAGAAACAATGTGCAAGGGTACAGAGAAAAGGCAGGGCAATGGCACTAGGTCATAATGCTCATTTGGAGAGCTGGTGCAGACTTGATGGGCAAAATGGCTGCCTCCTGTGCTGATAAGATTCTGTGATTAGTATGGATAGAAGATTGGCTAACTAATAGAAGACAGAGTTGGGATAAGGGGGGCATTTTCAGGATGGCAAACTATAACTAGAGGAGTGCCACAGGGATCAGTGCTGAGGCCACAATTATTTACAATATATGTTAATGACTTAGATCAGGAAAGTGAATATACTAACGCAAAATTTGCAGATGACACAAAAATAGGTGGGAAGGCAAGCGGTGAGGATGACAGTCTACAGAGGGATATAGACAGGTTAAGTGAGTGGGAAAAAACTTGGCAGATGGAATATAATGTGGGAAAATGTGAGGTTATGCATTTTGGCAGGAAGAATAGAGGAGCTGAATATTATTTAAATGAAGAAAGACTGCAGAAAGTTGCAGCACAGGGGGATTTGGGAATCCTCGTGCATGAATCCCAAAAAGCTAACATACAATTTCAGCAGGCAATAGGGAAGGCAAATGGAATGTTGGCCTTTATTTAAAAGGGAATGGAGTGTAAAGATAGGGAAGTCTTGCTAAAATTATACAAGGTACTAGTTAGACCACAACTGTGAACAGTTTTGGTCCTCTTATCTAAGGAAAGATATACTGGCTTTGGAGGCAGTCCAGAGAAGGTTCACTAGGTTGATCCTGGGCATGGAGGGATTTTCTTATGAAGAGAGCTTGAGTAGGTTGGGCCTGTACTCATTGGGGTTTAGAAGAATGAGAGGCGATTTATTGAAACATAAGATTCTTAGGGAGCATGGCGGGGTAGATGCTGAGAGGTTATTTCCCCTTGTGGGAGAGCCTAGAGGGCATAATCTCAGAGTAAGGGGTTGCTCATTTAAGACAGAGATGAGGAGGAATTTCTTCTGAGGGTAGCGAATCTGTGGAATTCTTTACCGCAAAGGACTGTAGAGGCTGGGTTGTTAAGTATATTCAAGGCTGAGGTGGACAGATTTTTAATCAGTGAGGAAATCGAGGGTTATGGAGAAAAAGGCAGGAAAGTGGAGTTGAGGACTATCAGATTAGCCATGATCTCATTGAATGGTGGTGCAGACTCGATGGGCCGAATGGCCTACTTCTGCTCCTATGTCTTATGTCTTATGCTTATCCTGAGGCACTCCCAGGTGCTGAGGTTCTTCAGTGCTCCAGCCTGACTGAATGGATGGCTGCTGGGTGACAAGGGCTATCTGCTCAAAAGGTGGCTCATGACGCCTCTCTGCCACCCAAGAACAGAGGCTGAGCAGCAGTACAACAGGAGCCACGCCTCCACAAGGGCGGTGGTAGAGAGAGCCATTGGTCTTCTCAAGATGTGCTTCCGATGCCTGGACCGTTCAGGGGGCGCACTCCAATACCCCCCAGAGCATGTGTCACTGATAGTGGTTGCATGCTGCGCTCTCCACAATCTGGCGCTAGAAAGGGGGGAACGCAGTAGAGGAACAGGATCTTGACGCAGCTGCACAGGCCACAGATGATGAGTCCAGTAGTGAGTCCGAGGACGAACACAGTGAGGAGAACACTGAGGGCATAGACGCTGACCTGGGTAACCTCCAGGGAGGCAGGGACACCCGGGATACTTTGATCCTACTCTCCTTCAGCTAGCCTACCAAGTAAGGACCACCACCACATGTCAGTGCTGCAGGCTCCATACCTGACAGGACCATTTCCTTGGCCTCCAACATACACTCTGCCTGCGCAATCAGGTTTCAGGAGATACACGTCCATCAGTAAATAAGGGCCTGCCCTGCACCTTCGGAACGAATGAAGTATACAGAGACCAATAGCACAAAATGACATCTCATTTAATTGTGAATGTGAAGCATAGCTGAAATAAGCATTAACTGATGATTTTAATCACACCGCGAGAAAGGGTAAAGCAAACTGGGGGAACAAAATATCACCCATGATAAGGCCATCTTATGCTTAAGGTGCTTTACATTTACATTTGCAGGTGCTACGTCTAGGTGCTCCCCCCTTGCTGGCACCGGCATTGGAGACAGCCTGCTCACTCTGCTGTCTTGTTGGCCTTGATGACCTTGGAAGTCGTCCTCTGGCCCCGCCTGGGAGGGAGAGGCCAGTGCCACAGCTGAAATCTCCCCAGTCGCCGCAGCCTCATCAGATGCCATGATCACTGGCAGAGGAGCGGAGGATCTGCAGGCATCATCCGGAGCGCCCTGAGAGGAGCCCACAGAGACGACAGACAGCTCATATGCCAACGTGAGGCCGCATTGGACCTCCCTCACCATTGATGGACGGGTACCTAGCTGGGATACTGGGTGCCCAAACCATCTCCCACACTGACACTGACCAGCTGAGGTCATTGCCGCTGTGAGGGCTTGCAAGTTCGAGCACATCCCCAGGGACCCCTGATTGAGTCCCTGGAGTAGCCTTTCCATGAGAGTCGCCACTCTCCATGGATTGTGCTTGGCCATGAGAATCAATGCATTGGTCGTAATCTGCAGGGACTCATCCACTTTGGAGACGATGTCATGCATTCCCTCTTGTATCTCCGCCAGATCCACCCGCACACCCTGCTGGACATCCAGCATCTGCTGCCTAATGGACTACTCCAGAGACCCATCATCAGCCATCGACTAAGCATGTTCCTGATCCCCAGCAGTCCCCTGACTGCCGGCCCCCTGGGCACTCTGCCTCCCCCTGCACCTCAAGCGAGTTTGAACTGCCCTCACCAATGTGCACCTAGATATTAGACGGCGATCTTATGCCCACCGAGGTGCTGGTGCCTGCTTGACAGAGAGGGTGTGATCCTTGTGCGTGCCGAGCATGGTGGTCCTCAGGGGTTAGGGATGGGCCTTCAGGCTCCTCATAACGAACTGCTTGTGAGCCTAAGAGGGAGAAGAAGGACATGTCAGTGTGCACGCCAGGCACCCTGGTGAGACAGATATCTGCATCATGGTGCCCTCGTCTTTTGAGTATCAATGGGGACTCCAGTTTTGAGACTCACATCAGTGTAGAGACAACACTAGAATGGTTGCAATAACTGACATTCTCACCTCAGTGCACTGCACTCTTACCTGAGTGACACCCCAACCTCACCGCGGCCGGTTGACCGAGGTGCATGGTGCCTCTCCAGCTCCAGGGCCCCCTGCTCATAACACGTGAAGATTAGGAGGTGTGAGGGTCCCCCACTAGTCCACGGCTTCTCAATAATGTTATGGGATGTCTTCTCCTGAAAGGACAGAGAAGCACTGATTAGTCCACTCTCAACGTGCAGCACCATTGCAGCCTGGCCAATCCCCCGAGGAACACCTTGCAGGGCTCAGCCGATTCGTGACCCTGGAGCCACAAGTCACTCAGTCCAAGCAGCCAGGGTTCACCCCGTTGGCCAGATGCTGCCTCATTGACATTTGCCTCTCATTGTAACACCTCTGAGCTCCACAGGGGGATGGCCAGCTCTTAACTGTTCTGCAAAGTGACCCATGCCAACACGGTACACACCCTTCCCGATCGCAGCAGATCGTTGAAGCGCTTCCAGCATTGCACCATGTGCGTCTCATGACGTCGTGGCTGCTGATCCTGAATGCCACCTCCCCCCAGGCCATTTTGGTGAGGTGTGGGAGCCTCCTCCTCCCATCCCTGGGGACAAGGGCTTCCCTCCTGGCTGCACCCTCTTCCAGGAGGGCAGCAAGGCACTCATCCGAGAAATGCGGGGCCGACAGCCCCGCCGACCTGCCCTCCCGCCTGCCATGTCCAACCACAACGGGATCCATGGGGACTTCAGGGTCCTTCTGTGGCAGCCTTCCAGGAGCTGCCTGGGCTGGTTTGGAATCGGCCGCTGGGTCATCGTTCAACCCAGTAGACATCATGCACCCGCCCGCCCCTTCTCACAGATTCCCAAGCTGCCTTTCATGCTGGGCCCATCAGCTTAAAATTGCAGTGTGCTGCCGATTCCAGGTGACGATTGGCTTCCCAACTGCCCCCTCCAAGCCCGCACACCATGGGCAAAATTCTGCCCATAGTGACCAAGTGCTATAGTCATACTTGCTACAGTCATACCAACCTGAGTATACTTGGTCTGGTTTAATGTGTGATATATAGTCAGTGGATTGATTAGCACTTAGAATGGCAATAGCACAAAAATATCCAACGCTCTAGGCTATGCTTTGAATTAAAACATGATCATTGATTCTACACCACAATGGGTAGAAATAGGTCCGGCCCACACTGTAGCACAAATCTTATTGTGGGAAGTTTATGTCAGTAGGGTGCAAGTGAATACCAGCGAGGATAAAAACAAAAAACTGAGGATGCTGGAAATCCAAAACAAAAACAGAATTACCTGGAAAAACTCAGCAGATCCGGCAGCATCGGCGGATAAGAAAAGAAGTTGACGTTTCGAGTCCTCATGACCCTTCAACAGAACTGAGTAATATTACTCAATACCAGCAAGGCTCTGTCTGCATGTGATAGGGTCAATAAGAGACTGGACTAGACTGAAAGTCGAGCTATCACGTTCCTTGAACTGTGGCCACGTTTGTGCAGATACTTAAGAATTTATTTTCCATTTTTCTAGCAGATGACTATGCATGCTGTGCTGAGAAGTGGGCTGGGAAGGCCGCTTCTTTGTGCTATCATTCACTTTCACATTCTCACAGCTATATTTTGGCACCAATGTGTAAGCCAGCTGGCAGGAAATTGAGGGGTGGGGGATTAATTGTATGCTAATGCTTCACTTGATAAGGTCAGAGGACAGTTGGACATTTGCATAACACCCCCCAGTGAAAGGCTGTATCTTTAGGCACAGTCCTTGCAGCTGTCAGAATTCAGAACTTTTCATTAATTCACATCACATCAGTTTGTTATTTAAGGTTTTACTCAAGCTTATGCCCTTTTTCATTTTTCACAACCACTTGTCTTTAACTGAGCAGACAGGGCTTGGTTACGGGCTACTTGTTGATGTTACCTTAGTCCTAGAGGTAGTCGGGCGCAGTTCATATCAGTCTTGATAACCTCAATCGACAGAAGTTGTCACTGAGCTTTAACTTCTGTTGTGGAGTGTTCAGTACTCTTTGCAACTCCTCATATACTGAAGCAGTCCATGCCCACATGCAGCAACACCTGGACAACATTAAGGCTTGGGCTGATACATGACATGTGTTCCAGGCAATGATCATCTCTAACAAGAGAGAATCTAACTATCTCCCCTTGGCATTGAACAGCATTACCATCACTGAAGTTTGACACCATCCGGGACAAAACTTTTCCCTTTGACATCCATCTGTCTCGGACACAATGGACTGTGCCCAGGGCGTATGTCACTTCTGTATTGAATGTAGTCTGTTTTGGCTGTAGAGACCAATTCATAAGTGGCAATGCCTTCTGCAGCTGGCACCGATAAATAGCGTTGGCCTGAGGTCGACTGATACTTTTTTGCCCTCTGTTTTTTCCACACCCTTCCTAACTGCTTGTCAGCAGCAAGGACTTGCCATGCATTGATTCCAATCCCAGTTAGCTTGAAGAGTCGCCTGCAGACATAGGTGACCTGTTGGTCTGTCTCATGCCGATAGCAAGCTCACTCTTTGGGAATGTGGCTGTCATCCATTCGGTTCATGTGACCCAGTCAACGAAGTTGCAGCTGACTCGAGGACAAACATGCTGGGGATCCCTACATGCTAGTGTACTTCCATATTTGGCACTGTGTCTTGCCAGAAGATGCCCAATAGTCTTTTTTTTGCAAAAATATACTTTATTCATAAAATATGTGAAAGAACTTTACAAAACATTTCAAAATGGCCATCACAAAAGGTGCAATAATATTCAAGTTTTCCACATGAATCATGTCGCACCCTGAGATGCTTCGATACAATCAAGGAACATTACAAACATTTCAAAATGGTCATAACAGACAGTCAGACAGCACAATGGTATTTAAGTTGCCCACGTAGATCATGTTGCACTCTGAGGTGCTTCAATAAAATTGTGATACATGTAATATTCACTGCATAATTCAATGTGAGTCATACAGCCCGAGGGGTCTATACAATTCCCAGTCCCTCAGTGCACTATACAATTCCCAGCCCCTCGGTGCATTATGACCTGAAAGGTCTTAGACAGCAACCTTTCCCCATTGCACCTCTGAGGCGGCTGCCCCAAGCTTTAGTGCGTCCTTCAGCACGTAGTCCTGGACCTTGGAATGTGCCAGTCTGCAACACATGGTCGGGGACAACGCTTTGCACTGGAAGGCCAACAAGCTTCGGGCAGACCAAAGAGTGTCTTTCACCGAGTTGATGATCCTCCGGCTGCAGTTGATATTTGTCTTGGTGTATGTCCCCGGGAACAGCCTGTAAGCCCAGAACGTGTCATGGAACTGGTTGTCTGAGGCAGCAGAGGTGGGAGTTGTTCAGCTATTTTTCTTGGACAAAGCAACCTGCTTGATTCGCACCCCATTCACCACCTTAAACATTCATTCCCTCCACTGCCGGCAGACAATGGCAGCAGTGTGTACCATCTGCAAATGCACTGCAGGAACTCACCAAGGCTCCTTCAACAGCACCTTCCAAACCAGAGACCTCTACCATGCAGGAGAACAAGGGCTGCAAATGCATGGGAATACCACTACCTGCAAGTTGTCCTCCAGGTCACACCAACCTGCATTGGAACTATATCATTCCTTATTCACTGTGTCTGGGTCAAAATCCTGGAACTCCCTTTCGATAGCACTGTGAGTGTACCTACATCAAATGGACTGCAGTGGTTCAATAAGTCTGCTAACCACCATCTTCTCAAGGGCAATTGGGATGAGCAATAAATGTTGGCCTTGCCAATGAAGCTGAAATCCCAGGAATGAATAAAAAAAACTCAGAGATGTTTCTCTCCCCTGTAAAGCATACAGGAGTATTTCAGTGACACTCTAAATAACCTCACAAGCACACATACATCTTGAACATGAGGTATCAGCATAAAAACAAAAAACTACTGCGGATGCTGGAAATCCAAAACAAAAACAAAATTACCTGGAAAAACTCAGCAGGTCTGGCAGCATCGGCGGAGAAGAAAAGAGTCGATGTTTCGAGTCCTCATGACCCTTCAGCAGAACTGAAGGGTCATGAGGACTCGAAACGTCGACTCTTTTCTTCTCCACCGATGCTGCCAGACCTGCTGAGTTTTTCCAGGTAATTTTGTTTTTGATGAGGTATCAGCAGTCTGTTTTAACACTTGAAATGTATCTTAGATTTATTTTGAAATCTGTATCACATCTCAAGCCCCACTGTAAGTTTCTCATCAATATATTCTCATCCCTTTCCTCCTACAACCTCTGAACTGAGCAACTCCTCATCCTGTTTCATCTGTTCTGATGAAAGCTCACAGACCTAAACATTCACTTTGTTTCTCTTTCCACAGATGTTGCCAGACCTGCTCAGTATTTCCAGCATTTTCAGTTTTTATTTTAATTTTTTCCAGCATCCACAGTATTTTGATTTCCAACTCTTCATCCTCTTTTTCAGTTTCCATCTCAACTCATGTTGTCCTCTCTCCTATGATTTCACTGCTGTTTAACCCTCTTTAATCACACCCCATATTCACTGCATCGACCCTGCCATCACATGTGGCCTCTCTTATCATCTAATCACAGACAATGCAATCTCTGATAACTTCCTTGTCTCCTTAACCACTCACATCCCACTAACTCCTTCCAACCCCATTTCCATTCCGAAGAACAGTCATAGTGGAGGCAAAAATTTGGCTAGGATTTTACTGTTCGCCAGCGGCAGGCATCATCATAGGCGGGACTTGAAAATTGGGACAGCGGCCAAAAGTCAATTGACTTTTTCCCTGGAGGGCCCGGAAAATCCTGGTCATTAACTCCGTTCCTTTCTCCACAGAAGCTGCCAGACTGGCTCAGTTTTTCCAGCACTTTGTTTTTATTCTCATTTCCTTGTTCAGTCAAGCCTACAGACTAGATATGACTAATGAAGGTGAGAGAGAATTTATGAGACAATTTTGGGGTGCTTAAGCCCTTGGAGTGGGCCTCTCCCTGCCACGGGTAAATAGTGGCGAGTGCAAGATGAAGCCCTTAAGTGGCCATTAATTGGCAACTTAAGAGCCTCAATAGGACCAAGGGTGAGCGGGCCACCCAGCAACTCCACCACTGCCCGTAAAATTGGAGGTAAATGGGGGGCAAGCAAGTAGGCAGTGGGCAGGCCACATTCTGCAGTTTATGAGACCTTCCCTCACCTTCAAAACCCGCAACTGGGAATTGAATAAGCAGCCTCACATCTTTCTGAACCAGGGTGGAATATACGTATGAGAGTATGGGAAATCTGTCACCTGTTTTACCAGCCGCTAGATCCAATTTAATTGACAGGTGTCCTTGTCAGAACGTCTAACATTGAACCCTGCTGTTAATCAAACTAATGTACAGAGAGAAAAAAACGCGCTGGATCTGGTTGATGAGAGATTCAACAGTAGATGAGATGAGAGTTGTGAGCCTGAGCTCTGTACGTAAGAGCTGGGAAATTGGGAATGAGCCAGAAAGCCAAGATTTTCAGATACAATTTAGAACTTGGTAGACAAGGATTGGGTGCTGTGGTCACAGTATTTTGACCTTGTGTGCTTGGGAATTACTGCACTTTGTAAATGTGACCTGGGGATTTGATGTGGGGAGAAGAAAAGTAGAACCTTATGAAAGAGAAAACGTAGCTTAACAATGTCTTTTTAAAATTTAAAATATTTATGTTATACTGTTCATTAGAGTTGTTTGACTCTTGTTTGACTAACAGGGTTATGAGATTTAATATATAGAAAGCAGCTTCTCATGCCATCAATAAAACGGATCATTTTCCACACAGCGTAAGATTCTCATTAGAATTATTCCAGGCAAAGTCATTAAGATTAGCTGGAGGCTAATAACACAAATGTGCACACTATCTTCCATTTTATTACATTAAAGGGGCAGTTTTAACCCTACCCACCTTGCTTGCGGCTTCCTGTACCAATGCCACTATCTTGAACTTTAATCTGCTTTTTTTGAGCTGTTGGCAAGGACGTATGCCTGAAGCCCACCAAAATCTTTGCCTCACACCATCACCATGCCCTCCCCCCACCCATCCACCAACCCCGTACATCCCAGTCAATCTGGTACTTAATTCAGGTTAAAAATTAGGGCTTGAGAGTTTGCAGTAGGACACATATTAATTCTGAATGAAGACTGTATCAATTGCTTAATAGCACTTCTGGGTTTCAAAAGTGGAATTCTCAGCTGTTATTACAAACAAGCATTTTGAAGAAATGAGTCCAGAAATCAGGAAATGGAGGAGGTAGCTTTGCTGGTAGGTAATAGAAACTGGCATCCAAGAGGTGCTCCCAATTTTTGATTGTATACATGTCGTACATTAATATTCTAAGGATGGAAATGTAGGGCAGTATAATACAAGTAAAAGAAATGTTATGTAGTTTTCATGCCTCACCCAAAGTTTGTCTTGCAAAACCTTTGGATAATAGAAATGGGAGTAATGGAGGATTCACAGGTGTTATTGAATGAGCTTGCAACAGGGATTGTAATAATCAAATAGTGTTTAAATATCTGAGGGCTTGACAGTTAGAATATTACTATAACATGAATGAGGGTAATAGTATCGGTACCAAGGTTTCATTCTTAATAGGGTAATACTATATTATGAAGCATAACTCTACACTATAAGTAAAACATTACCATTTATCACTGGGAACAACAGAAACATTAGCATCATCAAACAAAGAATAGAATCAAGACCCATTGTGCATTACACTAGGAAGGTTGAAAATAATACAATAAAAATTAGATAAATTTGTAGTTAGAGGACAGATTACACTGAACTTGGATTTTAAAGTCCTTTGGATTATAGAGGAAGGGAAGACTGGGAGATAAAGATTTTCAAAATATTGAAGCCTTGTGAAGGATTAAATTTGAATAGGAGGTTGGGGGAGAAGGGAAATGAACCTTGAGATCATTACAGTGAGCGTGCAAGAAGGAGGGAAAGCATGCACGGCCATATATTGGACAATCAGAGTAGCACTATTAATGGTAATGTTGGTGAAATAGAGACACAAAATGTGCTGCCAGAAAGACAGGGAGAGGGATCAGAGGCTAGAGGTAAGACGGATGCCTATCAGATGACAAGCCTTTTCTTGTGGCATGATAATGGCTATGAGAAAACAGTTATAAGAGCTTAAATAATGGAAGAGTATTTAACTTTGAATAGGTTTGGGCTTTATAGATTATTAAGAGTTGTCGAAGGAAAAAGTGTTTGGTGTGGAAGAGGAAGTTATTTGGAGGCAGCTGTACCCCATGCCACTGAGAAAAACATAATAAATGGCTTTAGAGTTGTAGTCAATGTTATTCTGTAGGCAGATCATGTAGTCATTCTGCGACAGCTGCAGTCCACAAACAACAGTAAAACATTACTCTGCTTATTGTGGGAGGAATATTTCTCACCAGAGGAATATTCCTCATTGAGGGTAACAAGCCAATAATAACATTGTGCCAGCAGGTTAAAAGTCCAACGTTCTTGAAATAGCCTCAGAATTCACATGACAATCCTTGATGATTATTAAGTAGTCACATGTGCTTATTTAAATATGTAGCATGATTACATCAGTCTCCATAAAATATCAAAACTCTGTCCTAAAACTAATGTGATTCCTAATCTATATTTGTTTGTCCTCGGTTTTCTGAACAGAGGGTTTTTTACAGATCAGTCACAGCTACCTAGAAGCTTGCTTCTGAAATAATGTTGAAGTTAACAGGACTAAATCAAAAATATAATTGCATTGTAGTAGAAAGGAGAGGTAGACAATCTCATTAAATAAAAATCTGCTCCGGCTGCAGTCGATGGGGGTCGATGTCAAGGAGGAGCTCCAAGAGGTGAAGGGCCAGCAAGCCTCGCACTTTGCCTCGGAGGCCTCCAAGATCATCTTCCGTTCCAGAGTCCGCTCCGTGGAGCAGGATGAGAGGTGCTCACGTTTCTTCTTCCAAAAGGTACACAGAGAGAGCTCTGTGATCAGCAGCCTGAAGGAAGAAGACGGTTCAGTAAAGTCATCACGGTCCGACATTCTGAGGATCAGCAAATCCTTTTATGCCGGATTGTATGACGTGAAGCCCACGGACAGCACGGCCTCCCAGTCCTTCCTGTCCTCTATCACGGAGGTCTTAGACCACAGTACGCGGGAGAGCCTGGACAAACCGCTAACTCCTGATGAACTGACTAAGGCCCTCGAGTCCTTCGAGAAGAGTAAAACCCCCGGAAGCGACGGCTTGCCGGCGGAGTTGTATTCGGCTCTGTGGGACTTGATCGGCCCAGACCTGCTAGGAGTGTACGAGAGTATGCTCCTGGCCGGTAGTATGTCAGAATCCATGAGGAAAGGCATCATCACCCTCATCTACAAGCACAAGGGGGAAAGGGAGGAAATTAGAAATTGGCGACCCATTTCACTGTTGAATGTGGACTATAAGATTCTGTCCAAGGTCATCGCCAACCGGGTCAAATCCGCTCTGGAATTGGTGATTCACCCTGACCAGACCTGCTCTGTGCCAGGCAGGAAGATCTCTGACAGCCAGGCGCTGCTCAGGAATACGATTGCCTATGTACAGGACAGGGGTGTGGATACCTGCCTCATCAGCTTGGATCAGGAGAAGGCCTTTGACAGAATATCGTACACCTACATGGGGGATGTGCTCTCCAAAATGGGGTTTGGGGAGGGAATTCGAAATTGGATCCAACTGCTCTACACTAACATCAGTAGCGCAGTCTCAATCAATGGGTGGGAAACAGATAGCTTTCCGATTAAATCTGGAGTCAGGCAGGGCTGTCCTCTCTCACCTGTCCTTTTCGTGTGTTGCATAGAACCCTTTGCCGAGTCCATCAGGAAGGATCCGGGCATAAGAGGAGTGACGATCCCAGGCAGTGGAGGCACTCAGGTAAAAGCCTCCCTGTACATGGACGACGTCGCCGTCTTCTGCTCGGATCCGCTGTCGGTGCGCAGACTGATGCACATCTGCGACCAGTTCGAACTGGCCTCGGGAGCCAAGGTAAATCGTGGGAAGAGCGAGGCCATGTTCTTTGGGAACTGGGCTGACCGATCCTTTGTCCCCTTCACTGTCAGGGCTGACGGCCTGAAGGTGCTGGGGATATGGTTCGGAGGGACCGGGGCATGCGTTAGAAACTGGAAGGAGCGAGTGGCTATGGTGAAAAGGAAACTGGGCATGTGAGAGCGACGCTCCCTCTCCATTGCGGGTAAGAACCTGGTCATCAGGTGTGAGGTACTCTCGCTGTTGCTGTACGTGGCGCAGGTCTGGCCCATTCCAGACTCCTGCGCGACGGCGATCACTCGAGCCATCTTCCGCTTTATCTGGAGGTCGAAAATGGATCGTGTCCGCAGGGACGCGATGTACAAGCCTCTAGATAAAGGGGGAAAAAACGTGCCCAACGTCGCCCTCATACTGATGGCCACCTTTGTGTGTGGCTGCATCAAGCGGTGCGTAGACCCTCAGTACGCAAACACCAAGTGTCACTACGTGCTGAGGTTCTACCTGTCCCCGGTGTTGCGAAGGATGGGTCTGGCCACGCTGCCGCGGAACGCTCCAAGTAGTTGGACCGTGCCGTACCACCTGTCCCTGGTGGAAAAATTTATGCAGAAAAACACCTTTGACCACAAGTCCATCAGGCAGTGGTCAGCACGTAACGTCCTAGAGGCCCTGAGGGAAAAGGAGAGGGTGGACCCTGTGGGATGGTTCCCCGAGCAGACTGTCAAAGTCATTTGGCAGAATGCCTCATCGCCAGAACTTTCCAACAAGCACCAAGACGTAGCTTGGCTGGTGGTGAGAAAGGCCCTCCCCGTCAGATCCTTCCTACACGCCAGGAGGCTCACCCCCTCTGCACGTTGCCCTCGAGGTGGCTGTGGTGGGGAAGAGACCGTTGTTCACCTCCTTGTGGATTGTGCCTTTGCAAAGAAAGTCTGGAGAGAGATGCAGTGGTTGCTGTCGAGGTTCATCCCGAGCAGTTCTGTGACACAGGACTCTGTGCTCTACGGGCTGTTCCCAGGGACACACACCGAGACAAACATCAACTGCAGCTGGAGGATCATCAACTCGGTGAAAGACGCGCTTTGGTCTGCCCGAAACTTGTTGGTCTTCCAGCACAAAGAGTTGTCCCCGACCGATTGTTGCGGACTGGCACAATCCAAAGTCCAGGACTACGTGCTGAGGGACGCACTAAAGCTTGGGGCAGCTGCCGCAAAGGCGCAATGGGGAAGGGTCGCTGTCTAAGACCTTTCTACCACAGCGCACCGAGAGACTGGGAACTGTTTAGAGCCCCTCGGGCTGTACAGATCAAAATGAAAGGCTGTAAATGACTGTAATATTGTTTGTACTGATGCACCTGGTGATACATTTTGTAAAAGTTTAACCTGGATTGTACCCTTGTAATGTTGTTTTTGAAATGGTTTTGAATGTGATTGAAGATTTTTTATGAATAAAGTATATTTTTACAAAAAAAAAAAAATCTCATTAAATAAAACATTAGGAATTGGAAACAATTGGGAAAACCCAGACCTTTCTAATCCAATTAATTATGAATGTGACATTCATGCCATAAATGTGTAATGCTTTGCTAATCCCCTAATATTTTTTGTCACTTAAGTAAAAAAGTAACGCTGTGGGTGAGGACTGTGCATGTAAAATGCCCTTAGCTTTCTAGCTTTTCTGTAATCTATGATTGTGGGCTCAGAAGTTGTTTATTCCATTGATGATGGAACAAAAGGGCACATCCTGCTGACATCAGCGAGAGGTGTCTACTTAACAACATCCAACGCTTGAGGTTTAAGGCGACACAGCTCCGATTTACTAGCAGTTGTACATATTTTGTTACACTTTCTAATATTTCTGCTTCAATATAACTGGTAACTTCTTTTACAGTTCTGTAGCTCTTGGTTCAAATATCAAACTCACAAGTGGAAAGATGGGAAGTCAGGAATAACGGCAACTTTAAAAAGCTTATTTTACTTATAGCACTTTTAATGTAGCAGAATCAGCAAAGAGCAATCAATCGGGAAGTAAGAGAGAAGCTAGAGTAGGTGACAGAAGTTACAGGGCTAATAATTGGACAAAAGTGTTGCATTCATGGTGGAGGTGGGCAGCATACAAATTTAGTGCTGCCACTTCATTTCTGTGATCATAGCATAGTGCCAAGAGGCTGCCACTTTGCTTTCTAAATCTGCATCAGCAGGGGGCTGAGCAGCATAGTGCTGAGGGCAGGTGATGCAGCCAGCCTTCTGTTCTTGAAGAGAGTCTGTTCCTCTTAAAGGGAGACTGCACTGAATGACAGGAGGCTGCTGCTGACTACCATTGCTTCAGTTCTAAGTAAGGAAAATGAAACACCAGCAGGCAAGGGGCTCAAAGGTCACTGAAACAGCTCTGGAGGCCTTAGTGATGGAGGTGGAGAAGAGGAGAGGGGCCTTGTTTCTGTGAGGAGTACAGGAGGGCCTCAAGAGCAACTCTCAGAACAGGAAGGTCAATTTTTTTTTGTTATTCGTTCATGGATGTGGGCATCGCTGGCTAGGTCAGCATTTATTGCCCATCCCTAATTGCCCTTGAGAAGGTGGTGGTGAGCTGCCTTCTTAAACTGCTGCAGGTCATGTGTTGGGAGCCACAATGTTGTTAGGGAAGGAGTTCCAGGATTTTGACCCAGCGACAGCGAAGGAATCGCAGTATATTTCCAAGTCAGGATGCTCAGCCAAGCTTGGAGGGGAACTTCCAGATGGTGGTGTTCCCAATGGTGACCCCCAGGATATTGATAGTGGGGGATTCAGTGATGGTAATGGGAAAGTCAAAGGGTGATGGTTGGATTCTCTCTTGTTGGAGAAGGTCATTGCCTGGTACTTGTGTGGCGCGAATGTTACTGGCCACTTGTCAGCCCAAGCCTAGATATTGTCCAGGCCTTTTTGCAATTGGACATGGACCGCTTCAGTATTTCAGGAGTCGCAAATGGTGCTGAACATTATGCAATCATCAGCAAACATCCCTACTTCTGACCTCATGATGAAAGGTAGGTCATTGACACTACCCTGCAGTGATGTCCTGGAACCGAGATGACTGACCTCCAACAATCATGACCATCTTCCTTTGTGCCAGGTATGAATCCAATCTGATTCCCATTGACTCCAGTTTTGCTAGAGCTCCTTGAAGCCAGACTCGCTCAAATGCTGCTTTTATGTCAAGGGCAGTCACTCTCACATCAGCTCTGGAGTTCAGCTCTTGTTTAAACCAAGGCTGTAATGTGGTCAGAAACTGAGTGGCCCTGGTGGAACCCAAACTGAGTGTCAGTGAACAAATTATTCCTAAGCAAGTACCACTTGATACCACTGTTGATAACCCCTTCCATCACTTTATTGATGATCGAGAGTAGACTGGTGGGGTGGTAATTGGCTGCATTGGATTTGTCCTGCTTTTTGTGTACAGGACATACCTGGGCAATTTTCCACATAGCCGGGTAGATACCAGTGTTGCAGCTGTAATGGAACGGCTTGGCTAGGGGCACGACAAGTTCAGGAGCACAAGTCTTCAATACTATTGCCAGAATATTGTCGGGGCCCACAGCCTTTGCAGTCTCTTCAGCCATTTCTTGGTATCATGTGGAGTGAATTGAATTGGCTGAAGACTGGCATCTGTGATGCCGGGGACCTCTGGTCGAGGCCAAGATGGATCATCCACTCGGCACTTCTGGCTGAAGATTGTTGCAAATGCTTCAACCTTATCTTTTGCATTGATGAGCTCAGATCTGATCTCTCGGCTGTGGAATCACTTAGCTCTGTTTATCACTTGCTGCTTCTGCTGTTCGGCACGCAAGTAGTCCTGTGTTGTAGCTTCAACAGGTTGACGTCTCATTTTTAGGTAGGCCTGGTGCTGCTCCTGGCATGCCCTCCTGCACTCTTCATTAAACGAGGGTTGATCCCTGACTTGGTGGTTAGAGTGGGGGATATGCCAGGCTATGAGGTTACAGGATGTGGTTGAGTACAATTCTGCTGCTGCTGATAGCCCACAGTGCCTCATGGTTGCCCAGTTTTGAGTTGGTAGATCTGTTTGAAATCTATCTCATTTAGCACGGTGGTAGTGCCACACAACACGTTGGAGGGTGTCCTCAATGTGAAGACGAGACTTTATCTCCACAAATTCTATGCGGTGGTCACTCCTACCAATACTATCATGAACAGATGTACCTGTGACAGGCAGGTTGGTGAGGATCAGGTCAAATATGTTCTTCCCTCTTGTTGGTTCCCTCACCACCTGCCGCAGACCCAGTCTAGCAGCTATGTCCTTTAGGACTCGGCCAGCTCGGTCAGTGATGATGCTACTGAGCCTCTCTTGGTGATGGACATTGAAGTCCCTGTGTCTGGTCTCAAGGAGCTAGCAGCAGTGACGTGGTCAAAGTCAGTGAATGGATCTTCACATGACATCTCCTACCCAGCCTCTCCCATTGCTCAATGCATCACACCGGCATCACCCACTCATAAGCACTCTTGATACTGAGACTCACGTCCAACATACAGATACTGCACCACATCCTCAAAAGCTAACAAGATTGTCAGCCTCTCACATACCTCTCACTGGCTCCAAATTTCTCCAGTTATTCAGCTGTGGTAAGCACATGATGCAAATCCATGCAACACAACCACTGGCCTTTTCCCCTCCCCATTGCTGGACAACGTGGCACACAATAGAAATGAATAGAACAGAGTTGCTGGGGACAGGACACTGGCATCTCCTGGGTCCTACTGAGGAGATAGCTCTCTGCATCAGGGGGCCGGCTGCGACAGAGCCCACGGCATTGACTTTGCCAAGAACATTGAGGATGATGGTGTGTTTCTGCCTTATGTCCTAGCTCACCGTCAATCTGCTCTTTGGTATGATGAGCAAGCTACAGATGGTGTAATGGTGGACCTCTTGCTTTACACCCCATCCTTCCTTTCCTGACCTTAACCTTTCTCTTCTGATTTTCTGCTTTCAGACGCCCAGGACTGCTGCCTGTCAAACCACAGGAAGTGGAGAGCAAGAGAGCAGCAACATACCACTGATGAAGAGGCTCTGTCACTTAATTTGGCACTCTCAGCCAGCAGCTGAGATACTGGCGCTGCATACACCTTGGAAACTGGTATAGAGTTGGGTTCAGCACTTGTTGAATCACAGGGCATAACTGGGCTTCAGCCATGCGAGGGTAAAGAATGGTTTATTTGCCAGCTTACCGGAGGGTGAGCTAACAGACCAGTCCTGCTGCAGGGAACTCAGATAAGGCCCTCCATGATGTGACATACAGAAGAATGCTGATGGGTAAGCACAGCATTTTTTTGCCATCCCTAATTGCCCTTGAGGAGGTAGTGGCTGCCTTCTTAAACTGCTGCAGTCTGTGTGGTGTAGGTACACCACGGTGCTATTAGGGAGGGCATTCCAGGATTTCGATCCAGTGACATTGAAGGAACAGCAATTTATTTCCAAGTCAGGATGGTGTATATATTTTACTAAAAGAAAGATTTGCATTTACATAGCACTTTTCCCAATTACTGGATGTCCAGAAAGTACTTTACACCCAATGAAGTATTTCTCAAATATAGTCACATTTGTATTGTTGTTAATTGGCCCGCCAGTGTGAAATCACCTTCCGGCCTTGATCGCGGGCAGCGGTCAGCTTCCCGACCGCCACCGCCCACCCCTGCCCAGCCCGCCCGCCCGCCAAGGTCAAAATTCTGCCCATGGAAACTTTTATGTCCACCAGAGAGGATACAGGTGGCCTCAGTTTAATGTGTTATCCAAAAAATGGCACCTCCAACAGTGCAGCACTCCCTGAGTACTGCACTGAAGTGTCAGTTCAGCTACATTTCTTACATCACAACAGTGATTACACTTCAAAAGTACACCTTTGGCTGTAAAACATTTTGGTTTTTGTGGACAAATCCTGACTTGGGACTTGAACCTATAACCTTGTGACCCAGGGGTAAGAGTGCTACCAACTGAGTTACAGCAGATACTTGGAAGTGGTGATGTTCCCATGTACCTGCTGTCCTTGTCCTTCTGGGTGGTAAAGGTCATAGGTTTGAAAGGTGCTGTCAAAGAAACTTTGGTGAGTTGCTATTGTGCATCTTGCAGATGATACATGCTGCAGCCACGGTGTACCAGTGGAGTGAATGTTTAAGGTGGTAGATGAGGTGCTGATCAAGTCAACTGCTTTGAACCATATGAACCAAGCTCTTGAGTGTTGTTGGAACTGCATTCATCCAGGCAAGTGGAGAATAGTCCAACGCACTCCTGACTTGAGGCTTGCTGATGGTGGCAAGGCTTTCGAGAGTCAGATAACGAGTCACTCACTTTCCAGCCTCTGACCTGGTCTTGTAGCCACAGTGTTTATCTGGCTGGTCCAGTTAAGTTTCTGGTCAGTGCTAAGTCCAAGGATGTTGATGGGGGTTTGGTGGGGGCAGGGGTGGGGGGCGGGGAATTTAATGATGGCAATGCCGTTGAATGTCAAAGGAAAGTGGTTTGACTCTCTATTGCTGGAGATGGTCATTGCTGGCACAAATATTACTTGACACTTACTAGCCTAAGCCTGAATGTTGTCCAGGTTTTGCTGCATGTGAGTATGGACTGCTTCATTATAAGGAGCTGCAAATGGAACTGAACTTTGTGCAATCGTGAGCGAGCATCTTCCCTTCTTACCTTATGATGGAAGGAAGATATTTGATGAAGCAGCTGAAGATGCTTGGGTCAAGGAAACTGGCCTGTGGAATTCCTAAAGCGATGTCCTGGGCTAAGATGGCTGGCCTCCAGCAATCACAACCACCTTCCTTGGGATATGGCAAGCCATGAGGTTATGGATTATGGTGGAAAACAATTGTACTGCTGTAGATGACCCAGAGCGTCTCATGGATGCCCAGTTTTGAGCTGCCAGTTCTGTTCTGAAACGATACCGTTTAGCACAGTGGTATTGGCAAACACGATAGAGGGTGTCCTAAGTGTGAAGGCAGAACTTCATCACCACAAGACTGGAAAGTGGTCATTCCAACCAAAATGCATCTGCACCTGCTAGATTAGTGAAAACAAGTTCAAGTAGGTTTTTCCCTTACGTTGGATCTCTCACCACGTGCCACAAATCCATTCTGGCAGCCATATTCTTCAGGAATTGGTTAGCTCAGACAATACCACATTTTGAGATGCACATTCTCGCTACCCTCTGTGCTTCTTCCAATTGTTGTTCAACATGCGGAAGTGCTGATTCATCACCCGAGTGAAGCCGATAGGTGGTAATCAGTGGAAGGTTGCCTTGCTCATGTTTGATCCGATGCCGTGGCATTCAGAATCAATGTTGAGTACTCCCAGAGCCACTCTCTCCTGGCTGTTTACCATTCTGCTGCCACCTCTGATGGGCCTGTCCTGCCAATGGGACAGGACATACCCAGAGATGGTGATGGAGAATTCTGGGATGTTTACTGAAATAATGGCAGAGGTTGCAGGATAGAGTGAGGGAATGAATGGAATGGTGAATGAGGATGAGGATTCTGAAGTCAATGGGTTGGGATATGAAAAGCAATGGAGATTGGCAAAGGCAGAATGATAGATGATAGATGAATTAAATATAGAGTGGAATAGGGCACAGGTGACAAAATTCTGGTGAGTTTGAATTTATGTAATTTGGTGTTTTGCAAGTCAAGCTTTGAAGTTCCAGGAACAGTTGGGTGAGTTGCAATGGAGGCACTCAGTGTTATTGAAGTGAAAATAGGCAATCATGGTTAGGGACAGGATGTGAGGCTTGAAGTTCAGTTCATGGTCAAACAAGACATGATATGTGCAATGTTGAGTTTAAACTGAACAAGTTACTAGAAGTGAATTAGAATTGGGCAAGCTTATGGAATTCCTGCCAAGAACTAAACCATGAATTGAATTAAAAGAAGCTATCATTGGAAGGCCATTAAAATGACAGTATAAATAGTGCATTTCTGAAAAATGAGGAGGTGATTGAGGGATAGAGAGAGAAGGCGAGCAAGGGGAATTGTTCTCTGACAGAATGATTAATTTGTGGGGGCTAATAGGTTTTCCTGGTTCCTAAAGTTCTTATTTTTTAACTTTTCGTACTCTCTGATTTTGTCTTCAGGCCTTTTCCAAAGAGCGATTATTCAGAGTGGGTCAGCCTTATCGAGCTGGGCAGTGAATTACCAGCCAGCAAAGTACACAAGATTACTAGCGGAGAAGGTGGGCTGCAACATGCTGGATACTCTTGACATGGTGGACTGCCTGAGGCAGAAATCCTTCAAGGAACTAGTAGAACAGGACATCAAGCCAGCACAGTATCATGTTGCATTTGGCCCAGTCATTGATGGAGATGTTATACCGGATGATCCTGAAATTCTGATGGAGCAGGGAGAGTTTCTAAATTATGACATCATGTTGGGAGTCAATCAAGGAGAAGGATTCAAATTTGTGGAGTGGATAGTAGATCAGGATGATGGGATATCTGGAAGCGACTTTGATTTCGCTGTTTCTAAGTTTGTGGATAACCTTTACGGCTATCCTGAGGGTAAGGACACACTCCGGGAAACAATCAAATTCATGTACACTGACTGGGCAGACCGTGACAATCCTGAGACACGACGGAAAACCTTAGTCGCTCTTTTTACTGATCATCAGTGGGTAGAGCCTGCAGTGGTGACAGCTGATCTGCATGCTCGTTATGGGTCTCCTACATATTTCTACGCCTTCTACCATCACTGTCAGAGTGACATGAAACCAGCCTGGTCTGACGCATCCCATGGTGATGAAGTACCCTATGTTTTTGGGATCCCCATGGTTGGACCGACGGATCTATTCCCATGCAACTTTTCCAAAAATGATGTGATGCTTAGTGCTGTTGTCATGACGTACTGGACAAATTTTGCCAAAACTGGGTAAGCAGCATATTTATTTATGCTAGTAGTTATTCATTCAATGAGGGTGACATAAGGGTACCAACTGAAGAATATGGAAATATACATGGACAAAATGGTGCTTTTGCACTTGGTGTAGCAGATCATTGTAAGAACGATTACCAAGTGACACTGAGCTCTATAGGCTAAAAACTTTCTGGGGTAGAAGTTCAACTTTGTTGCGCCAAGCCTATGGCCTTAAAACAGGCAATGCAATGACAGATTTTAGCAATAGGGAGGGCTGCACCAGATTTATGCAGGTACTTATGCCACTGTTCAATGCAGCAGCACCTTTTATTAGGCAGCAATAGAGGTTGCCTAAAAAGATCACAGGTCTCATTACATTTTAAATTGAACTTGTTGGGCCTAATAGCCTTTCTTAACTCATTTCCCGTTGTTGACCCATCTGCAAAGCCTGTTAGAAATAACCAAATCTTGCCCTGCCTCAAGCTGTGACTGCTTTTCCAGCCTCTACAACTGCTTAACCAGTAGCACATAAAGAGGCTACTAAAAGCTACAAAAAAAGGCAAGGAGGTAATTGTTTCTAAATATACCTTAATGTGGAGCCAGTAGGAGCAGGGTGCCTCTCTCTCAACCACCTCCCTTGTGCTTCCTTGACTTATCCATGGATCACAGGCAACATCAGAGCCAGCTGAACCTGGTTCCGCAGGTCCTGGCAGCAATCTAGTATTTCACTCAACTGGCCATTTTTATGTGTAAGCCAGATGGTGTCAGCAGGTAAGTTGAACGTGGGATGAATATCAAAGCCAACCTGTATGCTGTCCTCACCTGACATCCATTAAAGCACATTTTCTGGCAAAATCTTTAGATAGACATAGAAAATAGGAGCAGGAGTAGGCCATTCGGCCCTTCGAGCTTGCTCCACCATTCATTATGATCATGGCTGATCATCCAACTCAATAGCCTGCTCCCGCTTTCTCCCCATATCCTTTGATCCCTTTCGCCCCCAAGAGCTATATCCAACTCCTTCTTGAAAACATACAATGATTTGGCCTCAACTACTTTCTGTGGTAGCAAATTCCACATAGTTTACATAATTATAGGAGTGGGACTTCCATTTCCTTTTGTTCTCCTTAACTTTGGGGTGTGATATCAATTTTAGCACTTCTACTGTGAACTTATTGGAGGTTAACTAATACAGGACTCTAGCTGATAAGGTGCACAGTTCTACAATGGGCACTTACAAACAAAGCTTTGGTTGTGGGTTGGGGGGGTGGTGGCAAACAACTTGGGCTGCAGTGTAACCAAATTGTTTTTAAACTAACCTGTCTAGTTCCAACTGCATTAAGCTTTGTTTTATTTAGTGGCCAAGCACTAATATATGCTTCCAGAACACAGGGGACCATCAGGGCCATAAGGTGCCACACAAAAGATTAATACACAAGATAAGATCACACTGAGTTAAGGGTAATATATTAGCTTGGATGGAGGATTGGCTAACCAACAGAAAGCAGAGAGTCGGGATAAATGGATCTTTTTCTGGATGGCAAGCTGTAACTAGTGGGGTGCCATAGGGTTCGGTCCTTGGTCCCCAAATATTTACAATCTGTATCAATGACTTGGATTCAGGGGTAGAAGGTACTATAGCTAAATTTGCAGATGACACCAAAATAGGTGGGAAAGTAAGTTGCAATGAAGAAATAAGAAATTTACAAATGGATATGGACAGGTTAGGTGAATGGGCCAAAATTTGGCAGATGGAGTTTAACGTGGGTAAGTGTGAGGTTATCCATTTTGGTCGGAAGAATAAAAAGGCGACTTATTATTTAAATGGAGAGAAACTTCAGAATGCTTCAGTGCAGAGGGATCTGGGTGTCCTCGTGCATGAAACGCTGAAAACTAGTATGCAGGTACAACAGGTAATAAGGAAGGCAAATGGAATTTTGGCATTTATTGCTAAAGGAATAGAGTATAAAAATAGGGAAATATTGCTACAATTGTACAAGGCATTGGTGAGACCGTACCTGGAGTACTGTGCACAGTTTTGTTCCCCTTACTTGAGGAAGGATGTAGTTGCACTGGAGGCGGTTCAGAGGAGGTTCACTCAATTGATTCCAGAGATGCGGGGCTTGTCTTATGAAGAGAGATTGAGCAGTTTAGGCCTATACTCGCGAGTGCTTAGAAGGATAAAATTAAATAAATTTAAGCAGGAGATAGACAGATTTTTAATTATTAATGGGTTGAAAGGTTATGGGGAGAGGGTGGGAAATTGGATTTGAGGCCGAAATGAGATCAGCCATGATCGTAATGAATGGCGGGGCAGGCTCTAGGGGCTGAATTGCCTACTCCTGCTCCTAGTTCTTATGTATTTATGTTCTTATGTTCTATGGGCATATGGGGAGGAGAAGTGGGGTTTTATGTCCATGTTTGAGCAAAAGTGGGCACTACATATGACAAGATGTGAGTTGTGGCAACAGGGTGGGTAGGACCTGTGCCAAACATCCAGATAAAATGTACCGTTCAAATCCAGATGCAACCTGTGGCTGCTGGAAACAACACAAAACTCAACTGAATAATAGCTACTGCAGGAAATGGCGGCTAATTCAATGCCATGTTGACAATGCAGCAACAAGAATCTCAGAGAAAACATTAACCTAGAATTGACAGCACCAGACAGTCATGTCTATGCGTAAGAATAAGCATATTATTGAGAATTATTTTTTAGGAGTTTAGGTTTCATTGTCAATGTTACTTGTAAATTTTACCTTGGGGCATGGGGGGGTGGAAATGAAGATAGTGGCTCAAGCCAGCATTACAGTTTTTTTCAGTTGAGTTTTTTACCTAGCTTCTTTTATTCATTATTTTGCTCTTTGGGCATGCTTGACTCATTGCTTTCACATGGGTTTTAACCTTTATAAAGATTGCAAAAGACTTTGAAGTTATTCCTAGAGTGCATGTCAACATTTGAGATTTTTCCCTATTTGGATTTTGAGTTAATTAAGATATTGCTATTAAATTAAATTTGTCAGATGGGATTAATTCTGTACATGACATAAACTATCTGGTAATGTGGTTTAAATCCAGTAGTTGGATTTAGATGAAGTGTCTAACCAAAGTGTGTTTCTTACATAGCACATCAAATAGAAGAAAAACGTATGGGGACAGGAGTGAGATCACAACACCCAACACACATAAGAGGCTTGAATATTAAAGCCTTCATGTCATGCTTTTGTATAACTAGATATTAGACAGTAAATATATGCTGTTGGTTATAGGAGACATGTGGTCCACTTAAATCAAGAGAGTAAGAAATTAGATTTCAAAGTGTGAGAGACAAGATTGAGGAAAATGAAGGTAACTCAAAACCCAGGATAGGATGTGCCTGTCATATGCAAAACCATTGAATTTCCCATGGATTTTTAGAAATAATTTTTGTTTCCAAGACATAGAAATATCTGCAAGGCAACACTTATTGCCCATCCTGTATGACCTGAGAGAGTGTTAGCAAACCTTCTTTAAACAATTGTTTTACAAATGAGTTGTTTCTGAGGACTATAAGGGCCAATCATGTAGTGTTGGGGTGAAAATCAGTTAGCAGTGACAGAAGTTCTCTTCACTGAAGAATATCAGTGAGCCAGTTGAGGTTTTTCAACAGCCAACAGGTTTCAATGGTAACTTTAATTCTGGTCCTAGCCCACAAATGACCAGAGTTAATTGTATTCATTTTGTCAAGATGCATGATAAGATATGAACTCCTGAGTTTTTTGTTGCTCATCCAATACCAGTCACTATATTCCTTTTTCCTGTATCCATTGGTGTTTAACCAGAAATGGAATTGCAGTCAAAATCTGTAAAAAAAAAAATATAGTATTGGCCCAAATATTCAGTCAGCATCGACGTTGCACACATTGTCACTGCCTGCAAAGCTTTCTGCACCCGACCATATTGCATTATTTCAGCCGGGACCTCTGATCCCAGGTGCAGCAGCAATGGGTCAACGCAGCCAACCTGTGGAAGACCAGCAAACGCAGGAGACAGGCAAAGAGAGAACACGCCCCGTTTTACAACATTAGCGTCTGTATTCGGGCAAGTTTTTAAAGGTCTCAAGTCTTTTGATCGATGGGTGGGTGGGTGAGTGGTTGGGTGTGTGAGTGTTGGGTGGTAGGATGGTAGCGGGTAGTTGGGTTTGGGTAATCAGGTTGATTCGGGTGGCAGTCGGGTCACATCAGGGGAGGATTTGCTAGGTTGGGTAGTGTTGGGGGCTTGGGTAGTCAGGTCAAGGTGGTGGGTAATTGGGTCAAGGGGCAAGTCAGGTTGAAGGGCTGTTGGGCCAGGGGCTTGGTCGGGTCAGGAGGGTGGTTTCGGGAGGGACATCAGGTTAGGAGGGGTAGTCAGGTCAGGTAGGCGGGGTAGTCAGGTCAGGGGGGCAGTCAGCTCACAGTGAGTAGTTGGGTTGGGGAGGATGATTGGGAGGTGTCGTTTGTGGTGCTCAGTTCAGTTACACTGGCTAATAACTGAGTTAGACCACGTATTAACCAGCATAACATTTCCTGGGCAAGTATCCAGGTAGATCCCGCATATCTGGCCTAAGCCTCTCACCCTCAGCTCAGCGTTGGAGGCTTTTGCGGAGGGTCCAGGACAGTGGAAATCAGACCGTCGGAAATTTAAACTTACTCGGGCAAATTCAGTGCATGTGTGCGTGGCAGGATTTCTGCAGGGTCCCAACACAATACAGACTTAAGTCCAAATTTCGCTGCTCTGGACATCAGAAGATTGGGTTGGCATGGAAGTATGAGGGGCCATGGGGGTGGGCGGGGGTTATGAGTTGGCATTGAGTTGAGATGGGGGTATGAGGGGCCATGAGGCAGGTAGGTGGAGATATGAGGGGTGAGGGCTAGGGGGCTGAAAATCTTTTAAAACAGCTGGGATCAAGTCCCAGAGAACCGAGGCGAGCTTTCTAACCAGCCCACCTCAGCAATCACCCATCCCATGTCCACCTGGATATGCTTCAGAGTCAGTGGGCTCAACTTCATCACGCATCACCCCCCACCTGCACACAACCCCCAACCCCAACCAGTTCAACCACACACTCCCCTGAGTGAAAATCTCAATTCTGGGTATTTTCTACTGAGGCAGGTCTGGCCTTGGTCGCCAAACTCTGGCTCATAATATCAAAAATACAAGACAAGAAACAGAAAACAGTCAAAAAATCAGTGACATCAAGAAATAGCCATACTACCAGAGAGATGATGACATAGGAACATAGGAAATAGGAGCAGGAGTAGGACGTTCAGCCCCTCAAGCCTGCTCCGCTGTACAACTAGTGCATGGATGATCTACTTACTACCTCAACGCCATTTTCTTTCACTATCCCATGTCCCTTGATGCTTTTAACATCTAAAAATCTATCGACCTCTATCTTGAACATACTCAACGACTGAGCCTCCACAGCCCTCTTGGGTAAGAATTCCAAAGATTCACCACTCTCTGAGTAAAGAAATTCCTCCTCATCTCAGTCCTAAATGGCCTACCCTTTACTCTGAGACTTTATCCCCTGATTCTAGACACCCCAGCCAGGGGAAACATCACCTGAATCCACCTTGTTGAGCCTTGCAACAATTTTGTACGTTTAAATGAGATCGCCTCTCATTCTTCTAAACTGTAGAGAATACAGGCCCACAGTCTCCTCAATCTCTCCTCATAAGACAATCCTGCCATCCCAGGTATCAGTCTGGTGAACCTTTGTTGCACTCATTCTATGGCAAGCATATCCTTTGTTAGGTAAGGAGACCAAAACTATACACAATACTTTAGGTGCGGTCTCACCAAGACTCTATACAATTTCAGCATAACATCTTTATTCATGTGCTCAAATCCTCTTGCAATAAAGTCCAACATACCGTTTGCCTTCCTAATTGCTTACTGCACCTGCACGTTAATATTTAGTGACTCATGAACAATGACAACCAGGACATCAACACTTCCCAAACTCTTACCATTTAAGAAATATATAGACATAGATAAGAAGAGAGATGCACACACACAGGAACAGAAAATAATCATATACAGTGAAATGGAAATGCTCACATAAAGTCAGCAAAGATGATTTGTGCATTTGGTCACTGAGCTATGAACAACAGCTGAGAAATATGAATAGAATCATATTGCAAATATAAAGGATTAATGAGGGGATTCAATATATTTATCCCCCTGTTTTCTCTACTCCTTTCCTGAAGGCACTAACTCTTGTTAGGGTCTGGTTCAGTGGATTCCAGCTGCACTCTATTGGGGCCATTTTTTATGTATAAGCCTAGACAGTGTCAGCAGCCTGTTCTCCATTGAGGACACCCAACCAAGCCCAATGCTATCCAAACATGCACTTTCCAGCAGGAGTTCACTGAATATTGATAAGAAGCAGGAACTCTGGGTGATCTTTTGCTCCCTAATCCAAGAGCACTGAGATCAATTGTTTGTCATTTGTGGTAAAAATTAGATTTTCTAAATAATGAAGGGAATGGATAGTCTGTATATTAAGACAGTGCCTGTGAAAACCATGGAGAGGCAGGCAAAATGATTCATAAGTCAGCCCCCAGGAATAATTTTGGACTAAGATGAGAACATCCTCTGAGGCAATAACCAGCTCAGTTGGAACACTTAAACAGGAACATTATGAAGTTACATCAAATCTACAACAGAGAAACTGACCATTTGACCTAATTGGTCTTTGCTGGTGTTTATGCTTCACAATAGCCAGGAGTTAGAGATGAGGAAAAAGCAGCAAACTGATGAGACAGGGTCCTGGAGCAGACTGTTGCAAAGAGAAAATCAATGGGCCAAGTTCCCTGTAACTATATTCAATTTTCTTATTTAAATGTGAGACACTAAGCCACAGCACCAAGTGTATTCATGTAAGAATATAATGGTTGACAGCCATTTTTGTAAGGATATGAGAATCACACACAGAATTATAGAGAGAAAGGTATACACTTCAGTAATGTTTTGTGTAAACCTGATTAAAGATGCCCAGACAAAATATGGAAAAAACAGGGAAAGGAAACTTCAGACAAAGAAAGACACAGAGTCAGTTTTCATAAGTGTACCGATGACACACAGCTCTACTTCTATACTACCACCCTCAGTTTTCCAGCCATCTCAGTTTTATCAGACTGTACATTTAACATTAAGTTCTAGGGAAGCTACAGCTTCCTGTAGCTGAGCATTTTGAAAAACTGAAGCTAACTTACTTGACTCTTGCCAAAAGCATTACATCAATCCTCTAGACTCTTTCCCCCTTCAATGCCACTCACTGAAGCTGAAGCAGATCATGCACAACCTGAGTCTTGTTTGACATTGAGCTAAGCTTCAAACACAGCTGCAAAATTGGGTTTCATAGAGTCCAGAGTACCATACAGACCAGGGTTGCTGTTTTGGTACCAAAATGGCTTCTGTGGCATGTACACACATGCCCGATGTGGCCTGTTGCAGCGCCATCTTGCTGAGGGTGTTAGCATGAGTGTTATGAGCATGCACTGGAGGTATGCAGAGTCAGGGCCTAAAGCTGATTTGACACCAGCGCTGCCATTTTTGACCTCGCTGCTCCAGCTAACACCCTCTTTTAAACGTGCACAGCTGAACAAGGAGGAGGAAGGACCCCACCACATGTGCACTGTTTAAAGGGATTATCAACAACTTACAGGTCAGTTGCTGATTAATTTCTGATGGTTTCTTGCTTGAGTTTGAAGTGCATGGTGGTTTCAGAGTTGGTTAAAGTTGGTGAAGTCA